>NW_026892563.1:22040000-24440000 GCF_033815535.1 Pezoporus flaviventris
ATCAGCAGACTTTCATCATCATTCTAGTGGTTCTGAAACAAGTTTCTCAATAAACTCAACGGTCTGAACATAAATTATTTCAACACTTTCTTTTATACTATTATTTATTTTCATTCCAGCTGTTACTAACAGAATGTGAGATTGATGATACCAACTTCTCAATTTGTTAAACTGCATATCTGTTTAACATTGTCAGAAACATGTTCTGTAATGAAATCGTACAGAAAATAAATTTTGTCTTACTAAGGTGAACTTAGTAAAAACTTCTACCTAATTCTTGCATAGGTTTTCTTCAATGATCCCTTTCTCATAACAGGGGCTTTAGGAACCAAATTTCATATTAACTATGTGGTACTGATCACTTTGCCATAGTAGAGAGACAGCTGCTGCTCCCAACCATAAATTCTGTATAGCAGAACCTAGATAAAGATCTGTACCTGATGTCAGCTACCATCTCCATTATAACCGGTAAAGTTCAGATTAGCCTGAGGGGTAGCCCTTAATAAATACGCAGTAGGACAGTCACTGAAAATATGATGACAACGCCTTAAAAGAGTGCACCTGTCCTAGAAATGGCATGTGCATCATCTGCTTCTTTTCAAAGTTTTTTTTCAGTTTGTCTTGGATAAAAATGGATCATGGGAAGTGTATAATAGAGAAAGTGGGAAGGCACATCATAAAGCTCACCAGAATCCAGTAAAGCAAGAAAAACAGCATATGAAGAGTGCATTAGGGTAGAATTTAAAGACTAAAATGATTGCACAGAAGGAAGTGAACTGAAATCTTCATCTGTAATTGCAGGCCAGGAAAGTGGAAAGTTTATGAAAATCTGTTGCTGAAATACACCAGAAGTTGGTGAGACTTTAGAAAAGAAAACTTATGACTCATAAAAGGTAGATGCCAGTTTTTACCAATAGGTACCAAACTGTACAATATACAAGAAAATAAAAGTCCAGGAATATTCTCGGACTTTGAAAGATTGTAATAACTGCCTTCATATTGATATGAATGGGGAAGGGCTTCAAAACTGGCATGTGTTGTTGACACCCACAGCAGCACTTATCTACCTGCAAATTCTCAGGACAACCAGATCTGTAATAAACAGAGTGATTAAATCCTGGCAACTCACAGAGGTGGGACAAAATAGAGATATTAACCAGTGTCGTCATCTGACTGGTACCAAGGCGACATATCCAAAATCAGCACACTCCTAAGAAGAAGCCAGGAAGTATGGGGAGGAACTCAACACCTGGTGCCCCTTCATCCTCCATGTTACTGCAGCACCCTGGACAGACTGCCCAGATAAAGATGTCTTCAAACCTGAGTTTGGTAGACTACTTATATATGTTGGGGTGTTGCTGGGTCTAAGTGTGAAATCACTTGTGCTTTAAATTAATCTTTCTTTCCTGCAAGGTATTGCACTGACGTACTGCAACATTATCTTTCGTGGGCCAATTGGGCAGTCATTATGTTTTCAAGAAGTTCTGAAAGATACATAGACTGCAATAAACTATACATATGTATACATGTATCTGAGATGTATATTGTAATAAGCAATTCACGTTTATGCATGCAATTATAACTTGTGAGATTAAATGATCCATCTGTCAAACCGGAGGGCCATCTCTAGTGCTAATTATGAAAGAAAACCAGAATTCTAGGACTGTTTTGATCCCATCCTGACAGGCAGTTCTAAAATAGTCCAGATGAATCGTAACTGTTCCAGCACAGAAAAGAATACATCATGAAGTCTTTCAGTACCACATTGCAGATAACTAAATTTATATGCCTAAATGTTTCAAAAGCAATTAAAATTCATAAATATATCTATGTGGAGCCATTCTAGATGTCCTAGAATAACTGAGATACTTGCTTAGAGCTGCCATATGTGACAGAGTATCTGTGGGAGTTCTACATCTCTTGGGATGGCAGGATACCTTAGGATATCTAAAATGCTACCAGACATCTGATTTTAAGCAGATGAATTATTCTGTATGGAGAGCATTCAGCTATGAACAGGTAAACAGCTGGTGTCATCTGGGAGTTTGTTTTTTTTTGAGACATCCAAACAGAGCAGACCAATACAGCACAGCATTGGTGTGCAGGCTGTGCTGTTCTTGGGTGGGACTCCTCATAATATCTGGAGTGATACTGGAGAGACTATTTTCAGATACCAGAATGCTGTTCTGTGCATCTGGATATGTACAAATTGTCTGTAGACAGAGTCAATGGAGTTCTGGGAAACACAACTGGAATTAATTTTTTTTTTTCAGTTTGGTATGTCCTTGCATATCCTGATACCTGACTGATACAAAAGGCCAAGCATTTTTCTAGGTCCTAAGTCTTATCTGCTAGTTTCTTGTGTATTCCTAGGACAATGGGCAATAAGACAGCTAACGCAGTCACAGTCAATTACAGAAAGCACTTGCATGCTCCCTGATGCTTAGACATCTACATTTATTATCCCGTACCCTCAGGCTGAACTCTGCCTGAGCAAGATAAGGAAAATGTTGATCCAAGAGAAGCAGCAGATGCCACCCACGCCTAACCCTCTGCGGGATGTGGCAGCCATGTCAAAGTGGGCAGCAGATCAATGGTGGCCATGTCATAGTATGTCTGTGCCATGGCCAGCATGGGGGCCATGAAATGGTGTCTGCCTCCGGGTGAGAGGTGCCCCCACACAGACGGAAGCAACCACTGGTGCTGTGGCTTTTTGTCCACCCCAGTGTATTTGGGCAGGCATCAAGAGCCATAGATGTGTTTCCCAAGGAAACACTGTGGGCTGGGCACCACATCAGCTGCTGCCTGGTTTGTAGCCTGGTTGCAGACATGTGGGTTCCTCCATCTGGACAGACAGCATGCTGTACCACAACACTGAGGAATGGGGAATGGGAAGGTGTCATGCTGCCATCATGAGGTCCAGCCCAAGGCAGCAATTACCCCATTTCAGCACTCCCTGCTGCATTGCAGGCTTTTCAGGTTTGTGACTGTTGTCTGCCCAGGTCGGCACCCATGTTCTTTTGCCCAGGAGGTAGCAGAGGCTGCCGTGGCCAGACATGCTACCTTTAATATGTACCAATGCCATGTACTACTGGCTAATCAGTAAGACTGAATACACAAGAGTACAAGTAGAGGTACGTAAAGTACAACAAACATTTCCTGTCATGCTGTGGACCCAGATCCATCCTCCCACTAATTCAATGTTTCTACGCCTTCATTCTACAAAGGAGCCAAAAAAAAAAAAAAAAAAATTAACAATGCAGTGACTCAATCAGAAACACTGCAGTCTCTACCAGAGGTTGTATAGGTTGCATAGGTTGCATATAGATGCAGAGGTTGTGGGAGCAGTATGTCTCTTGACCTGTGGGATAGCCATTGCTCCTCCCTTGCCCAATGCCAAAGGGAAAAATCAGTATTTTCTGCATATGTGTGCGTCTGTGTCCATGTGTATGTGGTAGTGGATGCACACTGGCAAGCTTTCATGATTCTGAGCCGACAGGACCTTGATGTTACACAGTGTTTGGCACTGCTCTCCAAAAGACACTGGTGGCAGTCTTGTTAGAAAAGCATTCAGGCATCTTCAGCCTCCCTCATGATTGTCATGAACAGCTAGGGACAGCTGCTTGTTCTGCCATGAACAGGCTGTCGACCCCACAGGAGCTTTGGAGAACCCAAGAGCCAAAGCTCATGTTCTGCTGACAACCTGCCTCATTTGTTATGAGGCCCTGCTGAAGACTTCTGAATATTTTGAGGTACATAGAAGCACATCTTCAGATGAGTCAGGTGCAGGCACATGTTGGATGTCAGAAAGCAGTCAGCTCCCAGAGGTCAGGAGATATTCTGCTCCCACAACCTATGCATCCTGTAGGAAAGGCAAATGAAGGAGCAGTAAGGCAGTACATAGTCTTGTCAAAACCACGGTAAAAAACCTGATCTTTCTGCCCATGGAAAATTATCTGGAAAATTCTGTGTCAAAGCACAAAATTGTGTTAACAAAATCTGAATTTAGGCTGTGTTTGAGAGACGTTAAGAGTTACTAGAGAATGTTTATAGGTTTAATGTAAACACTGCTATTCTATCGGTCTTGAGAATGTTACACAGGAAGATTTTTTGGCTCCTCGTGGTGAAGACAATATAAAACAAAGTATTTTGCTGAAGTAGTATTTTCTATTATAAAACTTGTTTGATTAATATTTTGCAGTAATATTTTCCATCAACTATACTCAAAGATACATATCTTTTTTAAGAAATACACTTATTTATTTAAAAAGTCTTAAATTAGTGTCCATAATTTAGAATCATAGAATCATAGAATCATAGAATCATTAGGGTTGGAAAGGACCTTAAGATCATCTAGTTCCAAATCCCCTTCAGTGGGCAGGGACACCTTACGCTAAATCGTATCATCCAAGGCCTCATCCAACCTGGCCCTGAACACTGCCAGGGTTGGAGCATTCACAACCTCCCTGGGCAACCTATTCCAGTGCCTCACCACCCTAACAGGAAAGAATTTCCTTCTTATATGCAACCTAAACTTCCCCTGTTTAAGTTTTAACCCGTTACCCCTTGTCCTGTCACTACAGTCTCTAATGAAGAGTCCCTCTCCAGCATCCCTATAGGCCCCCTTCAGATACTGGAAGGCTGCTATGAGGTCTCCACACAGCCTTCTCTTCTCCAGGCTAAACAGCCCCAATTTCCCCAGCCTGTCTTCATACGGGAGGTGCTTCAGTCCCCTGATCATCCTCATGGCACTTCTCTGCGCTTGTTCCAACAGTTCCATGTCCTTTTTATATTAAGGACACCAGAACTGCACACAATACTCCAGGTGAGGTCTCACAAGAGCAGAGTAGAGGGGCAGGATCACCTCCTTCGACCTGCTGATCACGCTCCTTTTGATGCAGCCCAGGATACGGTTGGCTTTCTGGGCTGCAAGCGCACACTGCTGGCTCATGTTCATTTTCTCATCAACCAACACCCCCAAGTCCTTCTCTGCAGTGCTGCTCTGAATCCCTTCTCTGCCCAACCTGTAGCTGTGCCTGGGATTGCTCTGACCCAGGTGTAGGACCTTGCACATGGCATGGCTAAACCTCATGAGGTTGGCATCAGCCCACCTCACAAGTGTGTCAAGGTCCCTCTGGATGGCATTCCTTCCCTCCAGCGTATCAACGGAACCACACAGCTTGGTGTCATCAACAAACTTGCTGAGGGTGCACTCAATCTCAACATCCATGTCAACGATGAAGATGTTAAACAAGACCGGTCCCAACACCAATCCCTGAGGGACGCCACTCATTCCTGGTCTCCAGCCGGACATTGAGCCATTGACCACAATTCTTTGCGTGCGGCCAGCCAGCCAGTTCTTTATCCACCGAGTGGTCCATCCATCAAATTGATGTTGCTCCAATTTAGAGACGAGGATGTCATGTGGGACAGTGTCGAACGCTTTACACAAGTCCAGGTAGATGGCATCAACTGCTCTACCCCTGTCCATCAGTTCTGTAGCCCCATCATAGAAGGCCACCAAATTGGTCAGGCAGGATTTCCCCTTAGTGAAGCCATGATGGCCGTCACCAAGCACCTTGTTGATTTTCATGTGCCTTAGCATGCCATCAAGGAGAATCTGCTCCAAGATTTTGCCAGGCACAGAGGTGAGACTGACTGGTCTGTAATTCCCTGGGTCATCCATTTTCCCCCTCTTGAAAATGGGGGTTATATTGCCCTTTTTCCAGTCATCGGGAACGTCACCTGACTGCCATGATCTCTCAAATATGATGGCCAACGGCTTCGCAGCTTCATTTGCCAGTTCCTTCAGGACCCGCAGAGGGATCTCATGAGGACCCACGGACTTGTGCACGTTCAGATTTTTAAGATGGCCTCGAACCGGTTCCTCTCCTACAGTGGGCACAAGGTCTTCATTCTCACAGTCCCTGCGTCTGCCTTCCAAGACTTGGGTGGTTTTGTCAGAGCCTTTGCCAGTGAAGACCAAGGCAAAGAAGTCATTCAGAACCTCAGCCTTCTCCAAATCCTGTGTAGCCAGTTCTCCCGAGAGCTTCCTGAGGGGGCCTACATTCTCCCTAGTCTGTTTTTTATTTGCTATGTACCTGTAGAATCCCTTCCTGTTATCTTTAATACCTCTAGCTAAGTTTAATTCTAACTGGGTCTTAGCTTTTCTAACCTGGTCCCTAGCTTCCCAGACAACATCCCTGTACTCTTCCCATGCCACCTGTCCTTGCTTCCACTTATTATAAGCCTCTTTTTTCATTTGAATTTTCCTCAGGAGCTCCTTATCCATCCAAGGAGGTCTCCTGGCCCTCCTGCTGCACTTCCTTCTGGTTGGGATGCAACACTCCCGAGTTTGCAGCAGGTGATACTTGAGTATCAACCAACAGTCTTGGGCCCCTCTGCCCTCTAGGGCTGTATCCCATGAAACCTCCCTAAGCAGATTCCTGAAGAGGCCAAAGTCTGCTCTTTTGAACCCACAAACTCTCTGTGGACTGCTCACCTGTCCCCAGACAGAGTTCCATACTCTCCAGCCTATCCCCAACATAAAGGGGAACTCCCCTCCCCGCCTGCCAGGCCTGTCTTTCCTAAAGAGCCTGTAACCTTCCATTCCAACACCCCAGTCGTAGGAGCCATCCCACCATGTTTCTGTGATGCCTATTATATCATACCCCTGTAGATGTGCACACATCTCTAATTCCTCTTGTTTGTTCCCCATGCTATGGGCATTTGTATAGAGGCATCTGAGCCGAGCTCCAACTGAAGCCAGCTCATTGGCTGGAGCAGCTGGGATATCTCTACAGTGCTCCAAGCATTTATTATAGGTTCTGGCAACTGACTGGGTGTGTTGGAATGAAATGATCCCCCCTCTCCCCCAACACATCTAGTTTAAAGCTTCCTTGACCAGTCTGGCAAGCTTCCTACCAAAACTGCTCTTTCCCTTCTTTATCATCAGACCAGCTCCACCAGCCCCCACTAGACCTGGCGTACAGGCTTGGGTCCCGTGTTCAAGACACCCAAACCCCTCACTATGACACCACCCTTTTAACCAGTTATTAACCTGGCTAATCCTCCTAGCTGTTTTTAGGTCCTCCCCTGTACCCTGGAGAATTGATTAAAAGACCACCTGAGCTCCAGAGCCCCTAACCACCTCCCCCAGGGCTCTGTAGTCTTCCTTTATGTTCCCCAGATTACTACTATCTATATCCCTAGCACCCACATGTATCACCAGGAGTGGGTAATAGTCCGTGGGACTTACTAGAGCAGGCAGCCTCTCTGCCACATCCCTGATCCGTGCCCCCTGTAGGCAACACACCACCCTTGAGACAGGGTCTGGACAGCAGACAAGTGCTTCTTTCCCTTTCAGTGTAGAGTCCCCTACTACTACGACCCGCTGCTTTTTCCTAGCAGCACCAGTAGAGATCTTCTTTAGCAGGGCATCTGCTGGCCGTTTCTGGCTCGAGTGCGCTTCCTCATTAGCCCCCTGCAGGACAGCAAAGCGGTTTTGCGTGGGGACAGGGGATTTAGGGGGAAGCCCCTTGCTTTTGGTTGTCCTTTTCCTTCTTCTTTTTTGTTGTTTTTTTTTTTTTGTCACTAATTCCCAGCTTCCCAGGTTAACAGCCTCCTTCTTTCCTTCATGAGGTAGAGGTGAAGCTCGAGGCCCCTGCACAGTTTGGGCCAGGAGCAAGCATTCCTGCTTCCTTTCAGCTTCCCTGACATCTCGCAGCCTATTAACAGCATCCCGCAGCTCAGCCACCTGCTGCAGGAGGACCTCCATCAGGGAGCACCGACTGCAGCCCTGCCCATTGTGCACCATTCCCTCCCCAAACCAGTGCAGGCACTCTCTACAGTCCGAGCTCTGCACTGCAGCCTCCCCTCTCATTGGCTCTGTCTGGGTGCCTACGCTGGCCACCATCGGGGCAGCCAGAGCAGAGCCCCCAGACGGGCCCTGCTCATACGACGAGTGCTCACCATCCCGCCCGCCTGCCCGCACAAGCTGCCGCTCTAACGGCCTCGACTCCCTCTGTTCGCCGCGCTCCCTGGGTCAGGTTTTTAACCAGTCAGGGCTGGTGCCGCTGCTTCAGGCTCCGCCCCGTGTGAGTCAGCTGCTCGCGTCAGCTGAGCTGCCGGCTCTTGGGCTGGTCCTGTCGAGGACTTGAGGCTCCCTCGGTGTCTCTTGTCGCTCTGGGTTGAGGCTCCTGAACGCTGATCTCCCCCCCGCTCCAGTGTTGAAGGCGTCCTCTCTCGAACTACTCACCTCAGCAATTTAAGAGGTTGGTAGTGAGGTGGGTAGTGGAGACAAGACTTCAGACATTACCAATGTCTACATGCTCCTATTTGAGTCTTGTTAGTTGACCTCAGGGTAACAGGTAGAGGTAAAACTAAATTAATCCCCAAAGCATGGCCTCCTGTGGACTGCAACAGGCTGGTAAAAAAGAAACATAGCGAGTAATGCTTTTACAGTTCATATTGATAAATTCCTATTTAGATGAAGAAGACAGATTATGAAAAGCAGCCTCTGCCAAGTTTAGGACACCAGATGTCACCCTGGAAAATTGCCTGGTTGTTCTGTGGAATTTGTAGACAGCAAAGAGAAAGGCCATTGTGTCAAGTCAATGAGGACAGAATTACAAAGAAAATAATTTGTGGATACTTTATTGAATTATGATATACATTAAGAGTGTGGAAATTGGAATTCCCTAAATCTGCTGTACTTTAATTTGTAACTATAACATTTTTCCATTATATTTGCTGAAAAATATTGCTGCAAACTATCAAAACAGATTTATAATAGAAAATACTTGTTCATAAAAACACTTTTTGGTGGATTTGCAGAGAAAATATATTCCACAGAAGAACATTTCTGCAAAATGAAAAGATATTTCAGAAAAAATCCAATATGCATTCTAAGAAAGTATTTACATTTGCTTTTTTTCAGTAATGTTTTATACTTTCTTTTGGCATATTAGTAATGGCACATAATCTGACAGGCTACAGGGTGAGAGACTATATTATAAGCAAATGAACAGAATAATGTATTTTCCAAAATATTGCAGAAAAGAATAATTCTGGTCATGTGTCCAGGGATAGTGAAAGGGAAATTTTGACATTGGCTCCTTACTCAACAGCATGGAGAGTGCCTTTCAGGAAATCTTTATGGACAAAGGAAGGAGATGTTCAGCACCCTAAATCTTTGTTTACTTGTGTCTCTTCCAGGGAGAAAAATAGGAATTTTTAGTATTTTGAGGTTTTTACTTCCATCTGTTAGAGACAAGTTAGGCTAAAAGAGGAATAATAGTTCATATTTGTTCTGTTTTCCAGATAGCTGTTTTTTCAAAATGGATTTCCTTACATGACTCCTAATATCAGAAAAGACCATTTATTCAAAAGCTGAATAGTTTAAAAAGTTTTAGAATTTTTGTGTTTTTTTTTATAGCACAGAAAACATACCAGAGGACTAATTTTACTTTATATTGTGCACAGTGGCATAACTGAAGACAGGAGAGACACGTCTGCTTACTATGCATCCCTCACAGTTTGGGAAGTAAATCTGCTAGAGTGGTTTCAACTGCAGTTTCAGATAGTAAAACACTCACATTCCTAACACTAAGTAGACTCTATGTAACAATCAAGAAAAAATAAAATAGAAGTATGATACAGGAATTCAAAATTTGGATCAGCGAACTTGCTTGAATCTTTACAGTACAACTCTTGTGTCTCTGTAAAGGACTATTTAGGATATTTCTCCTGGTACACATTTAAGTGAAATCACTTATATACTTAAAAAAAAATAAAATCTTTAACCTCCAAAAGATAGCATTTTGTTGGAGCTTTGGCTTAATGGGGAATCAGTTGTTAATTAAAAGGAACCAAAAATTGTTCAATTCCCATATAAAAAAAGGATTATAACAGCAATTTTTATAGAAAACATGAGAATGCAACTTACTCCTGAAATATTTACATCCAGTAAAATACGTAACTTACAACCCTTTACTTGTTAGAAAGTGTCATTCATCTTTAGAAATCCAATAGATTATATAAACATAACGATCAAAAAGTCCATAACTGTGATAACAGCTATGGAGTGATTGAATTATTTCATACATACAAAACATTTGATCTTCCAAATTGTATATAAAGATGTTAACAGCTTTAAAGAACTACCTCATACCTACTAAACATATTCCTGTGGTTCAACACCATACTTAGAAAGGGACAGCAGCTAAGTAGTAACAGTAGTTTGGTAGGGTGACTTATCTAGCTACAGGAAAAGTCCTGTTTGCCTTATTCTCATAGTGATACTACATTAGCAAACACAGAAATGAAAGAATATTTCTCTTATAGAATAGGTAAAGGGGGACAGAATGTAACTTCTGAGGAATAAGCAAAGTACTCAGGTTGGTGGAGGAATCAAGAACATTTTCCTCACAGGTATTTAAATAGAGGAAAAAAAATAAATATTTCTTTAGCAAGATTGCAGCATGAGAAAGAGTTCTCTCACTTAGCTACATTGAGTCAAATATGATTATTATACAGAAAAGTGTAAAAACTAGCACACTGTAAGCTACAAGCTCAACATGATTTGTAATGCACTCACTGCGTGACACAGCTTTTCCTGTGGAAAGATTTTCCTGCTCTTAAGTTATGGAAAAAAGCATAGAAAAGACACTAGGATTTTTATCTTCATCCTCACTGAGATTAATTAATATAGGCTCTACTAGATATTTACATTATTATTGGTGAATGATTTTTGTGTTAATATGCATTTGGTTTATTTG
Source organism: Pezoporus flaviventris (assembly GCF_033815535.1). Lineage (NCBI taxonomy): Eukaryota > Metazoa > Chordata > Aves > Psittaciformes > Psittacidae > Pezoporus > Pezoporus flaviventris. The sequence goes on from NW_026892563.1 coordinate 22,050,779, forward strand.
TTTTACTTACTCATCTTTACAAGTGAGTTGTGATTAATGTGTATGAATCAATCTATCCCTTTTGAATATACACTTCCAATGCACTAAAGTGGATGCAGTGAGCAGCATTGTTTTGGGGGCATTGTTTCATAATGGGTTGTAAAAGGAAAGTTTTGAAATTAGCTTTCTTGCAGTTATTTTTTTTCCATCCAGCTTTCTGTTTGTCTCCACTTTCCACTTACAAATTCCTTTCATCTGATAAAGTAAAATTTATTTTGTCATCCTCCTAGCACCTGCCAGCACGAGTGGGCCTTGGCCTTCTTTGTCACATCCCTGCATACCCTGACAATGTTCCTATAGTCTTCCCACTTGGCCTGTCCCTTTTTCCACCTCCCAAAAATTTCTTTCTTGACTTTAAGATTACTAGGACCTCCCTGCTCATCCATGCAGGTCTCCTGACCCTTTTGCCTAATTTCTTCATCATGGGGATACACTGGTCTTAGGCTTGGAGGAAGTGATGCTTAAATAATGACCAGATCTCTTGGACTTCATTGTTTTCTAGAGCCCTATCCCAGAGAATTCCTCTAAGTAGGTCTTCGAAGAGACTAAAGCTAGCTCTCCAGAAGTTCAGGGTTTTAGTCCTGCTTACTGTTTTGCTTCCCTCACACAGCACTGAGTTCCACCATCACATGATTTCTACAGCCAAGGCTGCCCCCAACTTTTATGTCATCAATCAGTCCTCCCTAGTTTGTAAGTACAAGGTCTAGCAGCACAACTTTCCTCATTGGCTCCTCTACCACTCGTAATAAGAAGTTATCTTCAATGATCTACAGGCATTTCCTGGACTGTCTGTGCCAGGCCATGTTACCTCTCCAACAAATATGGCTGGTTGAAATCCCCCCAGGATAGCCAGTGCCTGTGACCATGAGGCTATTTCCACCTGCCCATAGAAGACCTCATCAACTTCCTCCTCCACTAGATGACTATTGCACTAGATAAATGTGCAATCCTACACACTTATACCTAGATGTGGCCTTAATGTAACAGGACCTCAGTATATTCTTTAGTGTCTCTGCTAAAGATACTACCAGGGAATAGAAATTGGCTATGAAACTACATTTTTAAAGCCCGTTTTCTCTTTCTGTGCTTTCTGAACTGTTTCACTGAGTTCCATGGTACTTATTTCCTTGTAATCTCACTGAAGTTATACAAATGATTAGTTCCATCTTTACACTATATGTTTAAAGAAAAATGAACTTTCAAGGTATTCAATTATACTGCAAGGGTTTAGAGCTATGAGGGAAGTGAAAATAATTCATAATTAGATAAAAAAAGATTTCAAAATGTCAAATTCTTTTCTTGCTGCCACATATTGGAATGTATTCTTACTATTTCAAGGTGTACTGGATTCAGCTGTAACAGTAATTTTTTTTCTTCGTAGTAGTTAGTGCAGTGCTGTTGACTTTAGTCTGGCAACAAAGCTGATAACATACCAGTGTTTTAGTTGTTGCTAAGTAATGCTTACTCTGATCAAGGACTTTTCAATCTCTCACACTCTGCCAGTGAGGAGACACACAGGAAGTCATGAAGAAGCAGAGACAGGACACCTGACCCAAACTAACCAAAGGGGTATTCCATGCCACAGCAGGTCATGCCCAGTATATTAATGGGGAGAAGTCACCCAGAAGGCCTAGATCACTGCTCAGGTCAGGCTGTGTGTCAGTAGGTGGGTGGTGCGCATCACTTGTGCTTGTTGTTTTTTTCCCCTTTCTTTTTTGTTTTATATTCTCTCCCCTTGTTATTTCCTTTATCATTATTACTATTGGTGGTTGCAGTAGTATTTTTGTGTTATACTTCAGTTACTGGACTGTTCTTATCTCAACCTGTGGGATTTACATTCTTTTGATTCTTCTCCCCCTCCTTCTCGGAAGGAGGAGGAGGGGAAGGAAGGGGAGAGTAAGCGAGCATCTGTGTGGTTCTGAGTTACCGGCTGGGCTTAAACCACAACACAAGAGCACCAGGTGAGTAAGGACAAATTATTAAAAAAAAAAAATAAAAATAAAAAGCCCTGTTACATCCAGAATAAATATGTTGTCATGAGAAGATATAAATTGGATTATTTATTAATGAAATTAGTTCTGTATTTTAAGGTAAAAAAGATTCCTTCTCAGGGAACTGAGCATAACATAATTGTATCAGTGCATGAGAATCTGCTGTTCTTACAACAGGGTTCCTATTCCACCATCGCAAAGGAATTATTCTTTTAAGAGGTTCAATCATAGCTTTTCCACTTCTGTCTCAGAAGTATTTTTTTTTCTCATACTTGCCAGAGAAATAGCTGCCTCTCAAATCTCACATTAGAGTAGCCAAAAGAATACAGCTACTCTCTGAAACCTGACATGAAAGTCAGTAAAAGTCTTGAGTGGTTTCTTGATTTCTAATTAAACCAGGCAGGTCTCTGAATCCTACAGAATTTCAACCAGCAAGTCAGAACACATTGTCTTGACAGCCAGAATGTCCAAACCTAAAAGGACTGAAATCCAAGAAGTCTTGCAGAAAATACAGTTAAAGTTTTATGTTTGAAATAAATCTTTATAAGCAGTGAAGATCACTGGTTTTGGGTTTTGCCATATACTCTGCAACAGTTCTGTTTTGTCTTTGATACCCAAAAAATTTTGTTGCCATATGCATGGTTGTGTAAAGCATGTTGATATGCTGATGACATTTATTAACAGCTCAACTATTTTCTGTGTTTGAATGGAGCTAAATTTTATTGGCTTGCAAACGATTGGCGGAACATCCGTTCTTCAGATCAAGCACTGTGCAAGAATTATATCTTACTGTAAAATATATCAATTGAAACATAATGCACAATTATAGTACATATAATTTTAACTGCTGTATTTCATTACACACTATTTGCAAAACAGTTTGAATTATTTGGCTGATCTTTTAATTACTAGCCTCAAATCTTTAGAATTAGACAAGTTTAGGCAAAAAAATGATGAAACAGATTAATATTTGTAATACTAGCACTGCATATTTTGCATTAATTCTGATAAAAGAGTACTTGAATACCACAAGTAAAATGTTCTGATGTTTGACTTACACGTGAAAAATATCAAATCTACCTTTCTTTCCTCTTCAGCAATCTGCTCTTAGGTATAGCATTAATGGAGGTGCCTTATTATATTGACAGATAAAAAAGCATGACATTTTCTCTTTCTCAGAGCTTAATGACATATGTTTGTAAAAAAAAAAAAAAAATTAGCTTTATGACAAAATCCTATGATGGTAACAGTCCATCATTCTTCAGTTCAGACTTCTTCGCTTATTTCATAATTGACATTATTTTTAAGATATCAGTGTATTAACAGGGTCTCTCCTTAAAGTGAAAATGGATTTACATAATTCTTTATTATTTTTACCTCAAAAGGTATATTTGAGATTCATAGAATCATAGAATAGTTAGGGTTGGAAAGGACCTTAAGATCATATAGTTCCAACCCCCTGCCATGGGCAGGGACACCTCACACTAAACCATGTCACCCAAGGCCTCGTCCAACCTGGCCTTGAACACTGCCAGGGATGGAGCATTCACAACCTCCCTGGGCAACCTATTCCAGTGCCTCACCACCCTAACAGGAAAGAATTTCCTCCTTATATCTAATCTAAACTTCCCGTTTAAGTTTGAACCCGTTACCCCTTGTCCTATCACTACAGTCCCTAATGAAGAGTCCCTCCCCATCATCCCTATAGGTCCCCTTCAGATACTGCATACTTAAGACAGTTATTTATGACTGAATATTTCAGAACATTTAAATAAATGTGAGTGCCACAAGACTGGTATTAATGTAAATGTTTCACCAAAACACACAAAATCTTGATTTATATCCCACCCTCACAGCAAGCACTTTATGCTTATGTTTCATATTTATGACTATTATTTCTTACTAAAACAGCTTCTGAGGACTGGGGCCACAAGACCTGAATTCTGATGTAATTCTGTGGTTGTTTACGCTGTGCATTAGGCAAATGAAGCTGTCTGGCTGCTGGTGTGTACAGTTTTATTTAACTTAAATTAAAGACAGAGATTAGAGCTTGTTTCCACAATCAGGCTGATTTGTAATTAAGTATAAAACTGTTATATATACGGTATTTATGATACTATGTAGGAAGAAAATAGAAAGCATCTATGGGATATGCTTTGAGTCGGTCTGATAGGAAAGGATAAGGATGCATTGGAATTATTCTTTGATTTAAATTGTCTGCCACTGAAAAAGGAATAATTTCATAGCATATTAAAAATATATACATGATAAAATGCAAATAAATAAATAAATTGTATTTTACCTTGTCCCACTGAAGAGTCTTGCAAATGATTTTTTAATTGGTACCATTCTTGTAGTACTCAGTTTCTTTCATAGCTATAGTGCAGCATTAGTTTCAAACACAAGTTTTTTATTAAGACCATGCTGTAATCCAGAAATGTGCCATACATATTGTAAGACTGTAAACACTACTTCACGTCCTCCATTCAAAATATATAACCAAGACTTCATTTACAATATTATTCAAAATACAAAAAAAAAATACTCCAATTAAGTAAAAAAACATTTTTAGCCATAAATCAACACTCTGCTATAATATTTACAAACAATATGTATTAATTATTGTAGCCACAAGCCTATAGTAATGTGAATTTTAAACATCAAGACAACTCATACCTCTGTATCAGTCCAAGTGAAAGAAAAAACTAGTTCATTATCACAGAAACCTCTGAAATACAAGAAATACAAACCTATAGAAATACTTACAGTTTCACTGCTGGGAATATAAGGTGCTGGTTTTCTGAAGATGTTTCTCTGTATCGTTTTCCTTTGCACCAGTCTTCATCAAATTCTGTGACAGAAAAGCCTTGAAACGTGAGTGAAATTATATTAATATTTTTTGACATTCTTCTTTTCTTTTTTAAAGATGGTTGTTTGTAGGTTACATGCATTCAAAACTGGGAAGATAAAACTGCCAATTGTCTCACAGATTCAAAATAAAACATAATAGTACCTAAGTTCAGAAAAAGATATAAAAAACAAAGAACAAGTAAAAATAAAATATGTGCAAAATGAAGAGCAGGTATGAACTGCCAGTATGAAAAGTCAACACAGCACAAAGATTCCCATCAATCAAGGATCTGCTCCCAAACAATACTCAGCAGTTTCCTAGAGAAGAGTGTAAAAATAATGTCTGCTTGAGGAATTTATGAATAAATCCAAGTATTATGCTTTCTCTAAAGACACATATAGAATCTTAGCACAAGCAATTTCTATGCCTGTGGACAGCACACAAATGTTAGATATTGTCTACCAACTACAGCTCATTAGCTGTCTTCCATATGAGTGAAGATCTGTGCTATACATTTAATTATGTTCTCTGTCTGAAGCCCAGGAAACAGAAATCCAGTGAAACTGCAGGAATTGCAGAAATTGCAGAAATGGAATTCCTACAAGCCATAAACTTGGCCACTAGAGTTGCTGAATGCACTTATTGATCAGACAAAACATGAAGAGTGAAAGAAGAAAGCAATTCATTGTCACTAACTCTGTTAAGAGCTTAAACAATGTGTGCTGAACTCAGTGAGAGTTGAGAGGTTATCTTCAGTTCCTCTTTGACTTCCTTGAAATCATGTCCTACTTGATAGTACTGCAGGTAATCAGAATGGGGAGCTACCAAGACAGGATTGCTGTTCTGAAGTTAAAAGTTCACGAAGTGTCACAGACTTCTCCCTCCCCTTTAACTTTTAATGTAGTGGGGAGCAAAAAGAAAGAGCAAGAGACATTATGTGAGTTGCAGACACTTCTGTAATTCCAATACTGCCACTCTATAATTTGGACAAGGCTTAACATCTCAGTACTTCTTTTGTAATAGCCTTTGCATATATCTTTTCTTAGAGAACAATATAATAAACAATATCCATTGCAAAGGCAGTGAACCACTTATGCTAAGACAGTAGCTCAAATATGCCTTCTACAGAAAAATATTTATATAAATGAACTCTATATGGGGGTTTTGTTTGTTTGTTTTTCCTCCTACTTTTCTAATTGCTTTTCTTTTCCAGTGCTACAATATATAAATAGGGGGAAAAAAAGACAAAAGAACAAAAAATTCAACAAAGCAAAGGTACTGAGGATATAATTAAAGGTTCCCCCCCCCCATATTTCTTCTTCATTAGCCTGGGCATGCAGGCTGCTGAAAAAGTGTTATACGGTCCTCTACTTTGTATTTAGTAACCTAATTTAGCTACATATAGGCATAGATTTTGTAGCCTTTTGCCCATTTGTTGTACAATGAGATACAAGAAGAAAGAACACTTTTCATTATCTCATTAATACACTATGCACCATTTGTATCTAGTATATCTAGCATATGCAGGGTATAACCCCAAAATAATGGCAAAGTATAAACATCAGTTAAATGTTGGTTGAATTACAGTGTTTATTAATTTTTTGTAATTTCAATATCCATCATGTGACTACAGTAACATAGTTTATTACTCTTCTGTACAGAAAGTAAACAGAAATATAGTTTTCGATTAATGACTTACAAAGAAAAGCAACTAAGTACAACATCAAAAACATCACAAAAGCTTCATCCATATGACAATCCAAACAAAACCATATTGGTTGCATCTCTGTAAGAGTGTGCCTTTAAAAGCAGCAGGGTTTGTGGTTTCGGCCTTTGAATACTCAAATTTCCTGAGTTTTTGATCTAGACAATCTGTATTTAGAAACAGGGGAAAGAAGTGTTTTCAAGGTCATCTTGTCAGGGAGCATGGTGGGATGGGGCTGAGCCCATGAGGGAAGTTAGGGTAGCCCAGGTTCAGGCAGGGCCCTGCCCTCACTCTCTATCTTGAGCATGGCAGGCAGAGCCAGAGATGGCAGCAGAGTCTGCCAGCACTGCTGGATGCGTTGAGGGGATGGACTGGGGCCTGGAGATGGGTCTAGGACCAGAGACAAGGCACTGGTGGGGGTCCACGTACTACTGGGACCAGGTCTGGGCAATGGCTGCTGACCAGGCTGAAGTAGGAAAGGATCTCCTGTGCTCTGGGTGGAGCAGGTGGGGGCAGTGAGGACAGAGGTGCCTGTGCCCCCAGGGTCCTGCAACATGTACTGCCGTTAGACAGAGAAATTAATCTCTTAACATGTGTGACAGGTCTTGTGCAAGGACTGCTTGGGCACAGAGACTGGGCAGCAACACAGGCTATAAATACATTCATTATTTTTGTAAAAGAAAAGTCAGAAGATGGAACAGATTTACACCAAAACGTTACTGTTTCTTCGAATACAAGAATTCCAGAAAAACCTTTAGCACCAAATTAGGCCAGGAGAGTCCTTGACTTAGTTAATCATTTGCAGTTGTAGTGGATTTACCAGGACTAGGTGCCAGGAACCCACCAAAGCTGCTTTATCACTTCCTTCCTCAGCTGGACACAGGAGAGAGAAAATATAATTAAAAGCTTGTGGGTAGAGATAAGGACAGCAAAATATCATTCACCAGTTACTGTCATGGGCAAAATGGACTCAACTTGAGGAAATTAATTTAATTTATGACCAATCAAATCCAAGGACAATATTGAGAAATACAACTAAATCTTAAAACACCCTCCCCCCACCCTTCCCTTCTTCCTGGGCTCAACTTTACTTCCAATTTTCCCTACATCCTTTCAGAGAGAGGAGCAGGGGGATGGGGAATGGGAACTGTGGCCATTTCATGTTGTCTCCTCATGGGGAGAACTCACACTCTTACCCTGTTTCAGCATGGGACCTCCCATGGGAGACGGTCCTCCATGAAGTTCCCCAACATGTGTTCTTCCACAGACTATAGTTCTTCATGAACTACTCTACTTCAGTGTGAGCCTCTTCCATGGAGTGCAGTCCTTCCATGGAGTGCAGGAACAGACTTCTCTAGCACAGGTCGCGCATAGGGTCACAAGTCCTGCTAGCAAACCTACTCCAGTATGGGCTCCTCTCTCCATGGGGCCACTTCCCACAGGGTCACAACCTCCTTTGGACATCCCCCTGCTCCAGGGAGTGGTCCTTCATAGGCTACAGGTGGATATCTGCTCCACTGTTGACCTCCATGTGCTGTAGGGGACAGCCTGTTTCAACATGGTCTGCACCACAGACTGCAGAGGAATCTCTGCTCCAGGACCTGGAGCACATCCTCCCCTGTTGTGTAGCAGGTTTTTTCCCCTCCTTAACTATGTTGTCCCAGAGGCATTACCACCATCACTAATGGGCTCAGATTTGGCCAGCACCAAGTCCATCTTGGAACTAGCTGGCATTGGCTCTGTCAGATATATGGGAAGTTTCTAGTAGCTTCTTTCAGAAGCCACCCCTGTAGCCTCCCTTCTACCAAAACCTTGCCATGCAAATCCAGTACAGTAATAGACAGAAAAAAAAAAAAAAAATACCTGCATGGTCATGATAAATCTTTCAGCCTGAGGTAGACAATCACTTTTTGATGTAAATACTAGACATCCCATGATCAATGATGTAAAAGGGAAAACACTGTCCAGTCTCTAAGGAACAAGGAATAAAGGGTGAGAAACAACCATGCTGACACCAAAGTGAGAGGAGAAGGAAGGGGAGGAGGCTCCCCAGGTGTCCCAGCACAGGTGGTGCTCCGGGCACCCCAGCAGGGACTCCTCTGCAGACCCTGGAGAAGACCATCCTGCAGTAGGTAGATACGCCCTTGAAGGAAGCTGCAGCCCGTGGAGAGCACACACTGGAGTAGGTTTATCTTGAAGGGCTGCATCCTCTCCATTGCCCATCCCCCTGTGCTGCTTGGTGATGAGGAGGCAGAGGAGCTGGGAAGGAGTGAAGTTGAGTTTGGGAAGAAACTACTTAATTTTCTCTTTGTTTCTCACCATCCTATTCTATTTTTAATCAGCAATAAATTAAATTACCTTTCCCCAAATTGAGTCAGTTTTGCTAGTAACAATAATTGATTAGTGATCTTACTGTCTTCATCTCAACCCACATCCCTTTCCATCTTATTTTCTAACCCCCATCATTCCTGTTAAGGAGGAGTAGTGAGAGAGCAGCTGTTAGACATCTGGAAGCACCAAGGTCAACACACCACAATGTTAGATGTGAATTTGGAGGAGATAATCATGACTTTTATAACTATCCTAATCCTAGCTGAGGTATAACTGAAACATGAGGTATTTTTACCAATGATCTTCTTACTACCTAAATTACAGCCTAGCTGATCTTTGATGTATTCCCTCTGATGCTCTCTGTATACCAGCATTAGTATTCCCAAACCATGGGACTGATCAACTTGAAAACTAATCTCACAAAGAGAGAGCAGGTTCCAACCACAGAAATTTACTGTCCCTCTTCAGCATGTAGATTTGTGACTATTTGTGTGTGACTCAGTTTATCTAGAACAAAATGCTTAAAATATTCAAAACACAAATTCACAACATTGTACACAGATAGACTGTACAGGTTGTTATGGGAAGGAGCCAAATTACCTTCTGTGTAAAAGCTGTTTGATACATAGGTTTTGGATATGGATCACATCTTTCAAGAACCTTTACAGACATAAATAAGATGTTAATTACTATAGCTATGCAATAGAAAGAGGTTATATTCAGTACACAAAAATAATTTTATAGGAAAAACAGTCACTTCTGCTAAATGCAATAGCATATATTGCTATGCTAACATGCACAATTGCATCCAAAGGCAACTCCACTACCATTAACTCAAATTTCCTGCTTTTGGAAAGACAGACTGAACAAAAGTAGACATCTGCAAAGTTAATAAGTTTTGTTTTATGTGAAACTCTGACTGAATTCCGCATATAGATCTTCTCTGTGTCCATTTTTTTACTAAAACTGAACACTAACAAAAATTTCAGAGGAAACAGGATGAAATCTGAGATAAATTAGATGCTATCATAGGAAACTGTAAAATTTCCAGAATACTGGTGGAGAGGTTCAGAAGGAGACATTGCTTATGATTCAAAAGCTCTAAAACACTTGAGATTTATTGTAGCTAAAAAAGGGAATGAGGCTCAAAACACAGTATCTGATAATAAATAGTTCAAAAGTATTTCCCGCCATCATATCTTGATATAAATAGTGTACTTTAATTTTATTGCTTAGTCTGTCAAGCCTGGAGCTGCATTATACAGCTACATTTAAATAATCACCTTTTGAGGCAAATCCTTAATATTATTTCTGTAATACCACCAATTTCAAGGACAGGAGACTTTTACAGAGAAATTTGCACCAAGTTGAGAAAAAGTTTCATTTTTATACAGCATACAATTAAGCACCTAGAAACAAGGGGTACACGCCATGCTTTGAGATAGGTAAGAATCCAAAAAACACCCTTGGTCTAAAGACAATCTAATGATTGTGGTCCATAAGCATTTCACCATGAACTTACACATTATGCTTTTGCAAGAGTGCTACCATGATTCTTCATTTTGTGGATAGAAAATGTAGGAAAAGTTTTGTCCAGGCAGGTATGAATACAGTTGATAAAATACATCTATTTCTGAAGTTCTGTAGAGGGTATTGGAAAGAGATGAGATAAAACAGTTTTTTTAAAAGGCTGTAGATAATGTTTTACAGGAAGGACCTTTAAAAAAAACCCAGCTATTTAGGTTATCAAAAAGGAAACTGATAGGTAATTAAAGTAGGTGCATATATCTCTACAAGTAAAACCAGTTAAGTACTAGTGGACACTTCCCTCTACTGCAGAAGGAAAAACCCCATAGAACCCAATGGAATTCAATATAGCAAAAAATCAAGATGGAATAAAAGGCCAGTGTTTAACACCGGTGAAGCAGTCCAGGCTCTTGTACAAATGACACGAGTGAGGAAATGATCTTGAAAATGTACTTTAAAATTATTAAAAAAAAACAAAGTTCAAAGTTCTCTAAACTTGTTCATATCTAAAAGTATGGAATATACATAATGAATGATGGAATAGTACAAAAGGTTTTACCTGCACCCAGTAGGCATGACCTCTAATTTACTTCTGAATGAATATATAATGAAAACTTCCTAAATTCAGAATAATAAAGCCTTTCCACTAGGCCAGCTATGTAAGCCCATGGGCAAGAGCTCTCTTTTTTAGTTCCCACTGGTAATGAAATGCTTTACATGTAAAACTACACATCATGAAATACCCTCTTATCTTTCTCTTCTCTTTTTCCCTTATAGCTGCAGATAGAGACACAGGAACAGTGACTTTACTGCTTCCACCCTCATGTTTTTCTCTCAGTATAAATTGTCCAAGAAACTTATCAGCTCATATACTGCCCCAGTGAACACTCAAATTTATGGAAAACTCTTGACCTTTTCCTCGCACTGTAAGAAGATAAAATCAATATAATTCACTTTTACAAATCTGCTTCCTATTAGTTTCCACATGTATCTGTTTTTAATACTCTAAGGACAACTCTAAAGAAAACCACATCAGTATTGCAGAATACATCATCATCATCAAAATTTCAGTTTTAAGCAAGATATGACAGAAATAGTCCTTGTCCCATCTCCAAATTCTGGCAGGGCTTCCTCAGAGCTTCCTGGCTGTCTATATTACACTTTCTGTGCTGATCCAATTCTCAATTTTCTGACCAGTAATGTTGTTAAAGACCACAGGCATGTGCTATCAATGGCAATAAGAAACTGTTAAATGAAATGTGCATAAATACTAACAGAAGTTACTTGCCTGCAGGACAGTTACTTGCTTCCAGGCTCAATTTCTGATAGCTCAGTGATTTTAGGAGCTGCAGCAGACTATAAACAGTCCTTCTAATCCCTAGATTGTTTTCTTAGTTGTTGGCTTGCTGTGCCACGCAGAAATCTCTCTTCTCTCTGTATTATCCCACCTCTCTGCCTGTCATCTGCCATTCTCATGTGCAATCTGGAAGTTATTTTTCCGTGATGAGTTCAGTTCCACCCAGGCAAGAACAACAACTCTACCATTCATTGGATTCTCCTGTGTTTAGCATGCTATTAATCACTGAGGATCAGTTGCAGCAAGGAATATTTCAGCTTCAAGGAGTAACCTTGAGAGGTGTCCCTACTCAAGGGGAGATCCTGGCTTAGAGCCTGCGCCATTCAGGAGAGCTCAGTGGGCCCTTTACTGTCCACTATTTTATAAAGTAAGATGTTTGCATGCCAATAAGATGTCTAGGTCATAGCTCCAGACAGCCCTTGGAAACCATGTTGCCATCTATCCCCCAAAGTCCAGAGTAAGCTGGATGCAGCCATCACAACACCTGCTGGAGGTTACGGCTTAAGCTGGAGGAGGGGAGGAGCACACTGCCCCAGACCGTTTCCAGCTTACTAAAGACAAAGTCTTCTGGCAATAGAAATAGGTTGCAATAATACAGATCACCAGTACAAATAGTAAATTCACCTTATTAGCAAAGGTTCTTAAGATTTGCTTAGATATTTGATTAGTATTTGATTGGATGCAGTAACGTGTTAATATCTTGGTGAGAAATCATATTTCCCTAAAACCAAATGTGGAATTTTCCAAGGATCATGGTCAAACATCAAAAGAACTTGCAATATATTTATATAAAAAATCATGGTCTATAATGAAGTGAGAAAGGTCATATTTTACTGTTAATTATTTGGTAGATATGTTAGTTTGGTTAGTCATGAGACTGGCCAGCAGGGAGTACCAGGTAACATAATGTGCTTTTTTGTGTTTCCTTTCTATTGCTCAATAAACCATTAGTTGAATTAGTTAGCTGCATAATTGGTGTTAGCTACAGGGTATGTATCAAAGGAGATTTTTGGATTTACTCATCTGTAAATGTCAGGCTATTAATAATTTTACCGATAGCTTCATGTGTTGCAAATCACCTGTGATGAATTCTATATATGGAAATGAATGGTCAGCACACTGTGTGCCTATGCATAGATATATAGGCATGTGTGCTCAAATGGAGAATTCTCTGAATATTAGAGAGAGTTCTTTTATGATCTCATATTTTTAAATAAGAAATTATATTGCTCATACTGAAGACAAGCGAATGCAATTTCAAGACCCCAAGGTCTCCCTTAAAGAAAACTGTACCTCTGCAATCATTTTTGGCATGCTCAAACATTTTTTAAGCTTCTCTGAGAAACTACAATATAATAGTGTTAAATTACTTATAAATTGCATGGCTGTAATTTTTTGTCTTCATATGTTTTATTCCTCTCTAGCTCTGACAGTCTAATCTCCTAATAATATTTTAATAGATAGATTTCCAAGACAGCTCTTTGTAAAAAGTGAAAATCTACATTATAATTCAGATACATTGTATTTTAAAACTCTGGAGCCTTTAATTAGCTATTTATTTTTCCTGGCTATCTCATTCTACTTTTGTTTTCACTTCATTATTTCAGAAAAAAACAACCAAAAACAGAGTAGGCACAAGTATACTTTTCATATTATAGTAGTTGTGCAAGACAACCTCTTAACGTTCAAATAAGGCACATCAAGCAATCTAGAAGTAGCAGTCAAGAAAGCACAGATCCAAAAATGAAGTTTTGGAGATATCCTAAAATTTTTTTAGCTATTCCTTCACCATTTTATTTATATTTATTTTATTTGCTTAGTTATTTACATCTGCAGAGAACTGCTGACATCCTGGGCCTTTCCTGGTTAAATACCAGAGGGGTTTTTCATAAGTTTCAGCCTTCTTTACTACAGCCTTAAGTTATTATATGCTAACATGAATGATTCTGAAGGTATTTAAGGAGAAAAGCGCGTTCATTGGATCTTTATAAATTTTATTTTCTGTTTATATTTTATTTTAATGCCATCACTACCCAGGTGCAGGAACTGATCTTAACACCACTTCTATTCTTTCCTGTTGCTCCATAAAACATGTTTATGTAGTCACAAATGATCATGAATTTGTGACTTGGGAGAAAAAGAATAATAGAGAGACATCAAGGGCTCATTGCAAACACAGGCAATAGTTATGTTTAACACAACCTTTAAATGAGTTACTGTATTTCCTAAGGGCTGAATTCAATGGATACAGTCTACTAACAGAAGTGGTTATGTTTTAAAGCCTATTTTCTTGCATTTATCCTTGGACTCATTATCCTTGTGTTCTGTATTAAGTTTAGGAAATACGGAGTATTTCTGAGGCATACTCAACCCAAAAACAAAGGAAAACAAAGTTTCAACAAAAACATGCTCCAAATAAACTTTATGGAATTTACTTGTTCCCTTGAAGATATTTGAAGAAATTTAGATACCTAGATGACATTCAGAAATGTAAACTTTACCCAAGTTTACTCCCCTATCTAGTACCTTATCTGTATACTTATTTACTGTTCTTGCCTTGATTATAATTCTTGCCATAATTTTTTTTCTGTCACGGTGAAAATGATGGTTCTGTAGTGTAGTTTCACAACATATTTTCTTAAATACATTTATCTTGCACATACTTAAATCACCTAACAAACTCAACTACAGTGTTATATGTTATAACCACCTGCTTTCTTGCCCTTTTGCAGTTTATTTGCATTTGAATGTCTCAGTGAACTGATTCTGGAAAGATAAATAAGCATTACCTTTAGAAGTAAAAATTTTCAACACTATTCAGGAAATTATGGTTGCTAAACTATTACAGATTTGTCATGAAAGATTATGCTTCTTTGTTTTTCAATCTCGCCCCATTCTGAAGGTTCCTACAACAGCTAGTACAGGAGCAGTTGAATACAATAAACTTAATAACTTAATATACTTGTTTATTTCCTTATGTAGCAGCTCTCCTAGTTGTTTAGAGAGGACAAGGAACCTGTATGTGATTCTGTTCTCTTGACTGATCCTGTTCTTTTCCTTTTTCCTCAGTTATCTGAAAATCGATTTAGTACGTTTTTCTCTCCCAACTTTTCACCCAAATCCAATAGCTATTGTCCCAGGAGTAAAGATGGGAAGAAAGAGTGAAAGACTCCATTTTTTTTTTTTTTTTTAAGGGATCAAGATATTCTAGTAAGGATTCTAAATGTAATGCCTAGCATCCTCTTAAGTACTGGGAAGTGATAATGGAAACAAGGACTCTTGATACCTTCACAGCAGTAACGGACTGTCAGTGTTCTGTAGAATGAAGTAGAAAACACAGAAATAGGGAAGCCAAATAGGAAGAACTAATAGCGATTATAAGAGAAAACATAATTTATTTGGCATGTGAAAGAAAAAAAATAAAAACCTAGCAGAAGAAAATGCAAATGGAGTGTTGTCTGAATATGTAGGCATTAAATGAAGGTACATAAATTCTGAGGTCAGTGACTACAGTTAGTATAAAACTGACTTAGATATATTGCAAAGCCGACTTTAAATATCAGTACCAATTGGGCTGTGGCAACAAGGAATGCAGCACAGGCTGCAAAAACCAGCCAAACTGCAGGTTACATGAATCTCTGCTCTGTTCTCAAGACCAGAATCCTACTAGCATGTAAAACTAGTTATTACAGATCAAATTGGGTATCTATGCAGTTGCTTTTATGCCTACCCTACAGACATATCTAACTGAGATTTATATTTTTCAGATGAGGGTGATGGTGGGTAGAGAGGCTGTCAAGGTTGTGGAAGGCAAGTCTAGAGATATGGTCATGCATAAGACAGAGCAATTATCGTGGCAAAGCAGAGGCTGCGCTGTTTTTTCAAAGAGCACATAAAAGAAAATGCAACCTTACAATCTGACAAAAACATTTTGCTCAGAATAGACTGTGCATGTAATCAGAATGATTTCATTTTCACTAGTCTTTTTAAACTTTTTTCATTGTCCTTTTGTGACTGGGTATGAAGCATTCACTTCATGATAATTAGTGCAGGTTTTTAGTTTTCTCCCTCTTTATTCAGTGAAGAAGTTTGCATTGTTTACTCAAATGCCCAGTGCTGACTGTGTAGGAGTAGGGACCTCACAGAGACAAACGGGGCTGTTTTCTACTTGCAGAGCTACTGTTCAGTCTTCCTACAGACTTAGGGCTCAGTGTAATAGTTAGATAAACTGTATACCTTCCATAGATGGTTCACTTTTTTTGCCTACAATCATTTAATTAAATACTTTAATATTTCAGTAGAAGTTAGATGATGATCCAGGAGACTATAAAGACTAAGATACTTAAGCCAAAGCACTGTACTTGTAACTGTATATTCATAACATAAAATACCTAATTCTGAGTCATGAGAAAGGTCTGTAAGCATTGAAGCTTGATATTAAACACCCATCTGAATGATAAGTATTGAAGACAAAGCTGACAAAGATAGAACTATATCTGTCCAGATACGATACTAAGGTGAAATAAACAATAGAAGTATCAAAAGCAAAGCTAAGCAACTTAACAATACCCATGGGATTGGAAGGAATTGTTCTTCCGTGTTATCTACGGCTGCCAAAAATAATAAAGGAATGTAGTTAATAGGAATTATCTTAGTTAAACAATGTGGAACATCTCCATCAGTAGGAATATGTGCTGGTGTTAAAGTGTTAAGCCACTTTGTTTCTCTATTTTTTTTCAATTCATTAGCTATTTTCAGCAACTTTTCAGCAGTCATCCATGCTAATATCCATTGTTTCAATTTTTTCAGGTTGTTAATCTTCAGAGAGTTTTCCTGTAAAACAAACTAAAAGGAACCTACTAAGGCCATTGAATTAGTGTATATTTTATCTTTTTTCCAGTTTTAACTGTCATTTATAAAGTCATACCTCCATTTACACAAAATTACATTAATTCATTGCCATAGTCTGAAATGTTTATATGATTATGTCTATATTATTTTTTAAAATATTCAAAGAATATTTATTTTTTTACATTTTAGGACATGTCCGAAGAAGAATTTGTAGAGATTTCAGCTTTAGGTTATTTCATTTGGGTCTCTGTTCACTCTATATCCAACACAATTTGATGTTTTCATGTGACATTCTGTGGTTTTCTAGAGATGCTGATTATATTTCTTTAAGTGAAGGTTATGCTGTTTGATCACAGTTTCTAGCACTTGGGACATATTTGCAAAAGGACCAGTCCTTTTCTCACATTGGTCTCCTACACCTGCTACCTCAGGAATGCTTACAGCATGTTAAGGAGTTAATTAATCTGTATAATTATGCACATTTCTAAATCCTTAGAGCAGGGCAGACTACATCTGTAATCCAAAGCTTTTGGACATGCCTCCCATCTGAATGTTACTTGCTCATGGTCTGCTTCCCTAAAACATACCAGAAACCTGGCAAGAAGGGTCAAGGACAGCAAAAAGAGCTTTTTTAAATACATGGCAGACAAAACTAACACCAGAGGCAATGTAGGCCCACTGATGAATGGGATGGGTGCCCTGGTGACAGAAGATAAAGAGATGGCAGAGTTACTGAATGCCTTCTTTGTCTCTGTCTACTCTGCTGCGGGCAGTCCTGAAGAGCCCTGTACCCCTGAGACCTTAGATGAAGTCAGGTCGACGGAGCGGTTTGCCTTAGTCGATGAGGAATGGGTTAGAGACCAGTTGAGCAATCTGGACAGCCATAAATCCATGGGTCCAGATGGGATGCACCCGCGGGTGCTGAGGGAACTGGCGAAAGTCATTGCTAGACCACTCTCCATCATCTTTACCAAGTCTTGGGAAACGGGAGAGGTGCCTGAGGACTGGAGGAAAGCAAATGTCACTCCAGTCTTCAAAAAGGGCAAGAAGGAGGACCCGGGTAACTACAGACCGGTCAGCCTCACCTCCATCCCTGGGAAAGTGATGGAACACCTTATCCTTGGTACCATCTTAAGGCATATCAAGGATAAGAAGGTTATGAGGGGCAGTCAACATGGCTTCACCAGGGGGAAATCATGCTTGACCAATCTCTTAGCCTTTTATGAGGAAATAACACGGTGGATGGATGATGGCAGAGCGGTGGATGTGGTCTACCTTGACCTCAGCAAAGCATTTGACACAGTCTCCCACAGCATCCTCACAGCTAAATTGAGGAAGTGTGGACTGGATGATCAGGTAGTGAGGTGGACTGCGAACTGGCTGAAGGAGAGAAGCCAGAGAGTTGTAGTCTATGGGGCTGAGTCTAGTTGGAGGCCTGTAACTAGTGGAGTGCCTCAAGGGTCAGTACTGGGACCGGTATTATTTAATATATTCATCAATGATTTAGATGAGGGAATTGAGTGTACTATCAGCAAGTTTGCTGATGACACTAAGCTGGGTGGAGTGGCTGATACGCCAGAAGGCTGTGCTGCCATCCAGCGAGACCTGGCCAGGCTGGAGAGTTGGGCAGGGAGTAACTTGATGAAATATAACAAGGGAAAGTGTAGAGTCCTGCATCTGGGCAGGAACAACCCCAGGTTCCAGTATAGGTTGGGGAACGACTTGTTAGAGAGCAGTGTAGGGGAGAGGGACCTGGGGGTCCTAGTGGACAACAGGATGACCATGAGCCAACACTGTGCCCTTGTGGCTAAGAAGGCCAATGGCATCCTGGGGTGTATTAGAAGGGCAGTGGTTAGTAGGTCGAGAGAGGTCCTCCTTCCCCTCTACTCTGCCCTGGTGAGACCGCATCTGGAGTATTGTGTCCAGTTCTGGGCCCCTCAGTTCAAGAAGGACAGGGAGCTGCTGGAGAGAGTCCAGCGCAGGGCAACAAAGATGATTAAGGGAGTGGAACATCTCCCTTATGAGGAAAGACTGAGGGAGCTGGGTCTCTATAGTTTGGAGAAGAGGAGCCTGAGGGGTGACCTTATCAGTGTCTATAAATATATAAATGGGGAGTGTCACGAGGACGGAGCCAGGCTCTACTCAGTGGCAAACAATGATAGGACAAGGGGTAATGGGTACAAACTGGAACACAAGAGGTTCCACTTAAACTTGAGAAGAAACTTCTTCTCAGTGAGGGTGACGGAACACTGGAACAGGCTGCCCAGGGAGGTTGTGGAGTCTCCTTCCCTGGAGACATTCAAAACCCGCCTGGACGCATTCCTGTGTAACATTATCTAGGTGTTCCTGCTTCGGCAGGGGGATTGGACTAGATGATCTTTCGAGGTCCCTTCCAATCTCTAACATACTGTGATACTGTGATACTGAGTCAGAATTCGACAGGTGTAAAGACCTCACTTATCTGAGCAATACCACTGGGTGTGCTTTACACTGCGATGAATGGCTGACCAAATTAATTGCCATCTGTAGCAAAATGTCTAGGTTTGTGAACAAGGAAAGCAGTAAATGTCATTTACCTCAACTTTTGCAGTAAGAATTTAGACACCATACCCCAGAATGCTCTTATATCCTAGCTGGGATGGTACGATCTGGATGGATGAGCAACTAGAGGAGTTGGGATGACTGGCTGGTTTCAGAGTAGTTGTTAATGGGCAATACTCTACCCAGGGAAGACTCGTAAGTGCAATACCACAAAGGTCTGTCGGGTGATTCGTTCTGGTTAATGTCTTCAAGTAATGGAGCACACTGTCACCAAACTTGCAAATGTTGCCAAATTGAAAGATCCATTTGATACGATTGAAGGCAGGGATGATATCCAGAGGCATCTAGACAGCTGCAGAAAAGGGGACAAGAACCTGATGAAATTCAATACATTCATATTTCTACCCTGGAAAGGAGCACCCCTGACAGCTGTACAGCCTGGGAACTGACTGGCTGGGAAACAGCTTTGTAGAAAAGACTTCAAGTGTCTGGGTCAGTTGCACATTGAGCATGAGTCAGCAGCCTGTCCTGACAGCAAAGATGACTAGCAGCATCCCGGGCTGTTACTAACATGAACACAACTGGCAGATCATGGGAAGGGGTTATCCTTCTTTAATTTGTGCTGGTTCAACTACATCTAGATAGTGTGTCCAGTTTTGGATCCCCAGGAAAAGAAAGACATTGATGAAGTACAACAAGGTCCAGGCAGGACCACCAAGCCAGTTTGAGACTGGAGTTCTTGCCCTGTTGGGAGAGGCTCAGAGTGGTGGTGTTTTTTCAGACTGGAGAAGGAACAACTGCAGAAAAGACTTAGTGGCTGCCTAACTATACCTTTGAGTAGGTCATTGAGAACATGGATCCAATGATGCATAGAGGTAGAGAAAACAGGCATAAGCTGAACCAAGAGAGATTCAGGCTAGACTTAAGGAGGAATTTTTTTGTCTGAGGGAAAAAAGCCCAGAGAATCTGTAATGGCTCTATCTTTGAAGCCATTCAAGACCCAACTGACCAAAGTCCTAATCTGATCCCACACCTGATCTTGTTTGGAGCAGGATGTTGCAGTAAAGACTTTCAGAGGTGTCTTTGTGGCTTAATTATTCTGGGCTTATGGCACTCTTTTCCACCGAAGGGTAGCATTTTAGTAAAAAAACAAACAAACAAAAAAAAACAGGAAAAAGTTCTATACTGAAGGTCTTTTCTGTCTCTTCCTTGTGATGGTATTAATTTGAGAATGTCAATGGTTTGGTTTGGTTTTGTTTGGGGTTTTTTAAGCTGGTGGTATGGCGTGTTCTTAAAAAAAAAACAAAAACATAATTTTTTCCTGGCTATATGCCAATTAAGGAGTTTTCTACTTATATCTATTGTAAACTTACACAAAATAACAATGCAAATTATAAACAATGCTGCCACAATACAGCACATCTGTCAGCAACTGTAGTAAGAATCTTTGCATAATGCATTAATTACAGAAATTCTTCTCATAATTAATTTAGCCTGTTCATCTGAGTATGATGTGGGCAGAACTGATGAAATGCAAACAGACATGCTCTGAGAAAAGACACAAAGAAGTAAAGTTTCATATGCAAGGAGTGGATTTCAGCATTTTTATCAGCATACAGCTGAAGCTGAAATGTGGAGGTCTAAATTTTGTGTCAAGTTTGCCATCACAGAAAACTCTGCTCTAGTTGTAGTGAAGGACAGCACTCCCTGGCAGGGAAGAGAAGACAGTGCACTTTTCGCTATGGATTGTGAATGCGAATGGTGTAAGGACTCAGAAACCAGTTTCACTGGACGCTGGTATTATATGTCCTCACATCATCATCTGTTAAAGTGCTACCCTGTACTCTGGAGACCAGCCTCTTTCAAGACTGCTGGATCTTCACTAAGTCAGAGAAAAAACTTACCACTGCAATGTTTCCAGCTGCTTCAGACTAGTCTGAAATGAAAAAACTCATTTTAATTAACTCCTGACTCCTAGTGCTGATTTTTATTTCCTTTCATAATTTCTTCCATGTTGCATACAGGTACAGGAGACACTCTTGTAACAGGTCATATGCAAAGACAGACCCTTCTTCCCCCACATGCTCTTGGAGGGATGGGGAGGAGAATAGAAAGGATGTAAATCCCGTGGGTTGATATAAGAAGAGTACAATAAATAAAGCATAATAAAAAACTACTACTGCTACCACTTATAATACTGATGATAAGGGAAATAACAAGGGAAGAGAATATAAAACAAAAAAGGAAAGGGGAAAAAAAGCACAAATGATGCACAATACAATTGCTCACCACCCACCAACTGATACCCAGCCCAACCCGAGCAGCTATCTGGGCCTTCTGCGTGACTCTCTCAAGTTTATATACACATGATGCGCTGTGGTATGGAATACCCCTTTGGCTACTTTGGATCAGGTGTCCTGTCTCTGCTCCCTCTTGGCTTTCTGTGCCTCTTGTCACTAGCAGAGCATGAGAGACTGAAAAGTCCTTGATTGGAGTATGCACTGCTTAGCAACAACTAAAAAAAGTGTTATCAGCGTTGTTCTCAGGCTAAAATAAAAAAAAAACGTCACTGCACCAGCTACTAAGAAGGAGAAAAATGACTGCTACAGATGAACCCAGGACAGCTAGTAGTCTTCAAAGAAAGAGAGAGAGGGGGACAGAGAGAGGGGGAGATGAAAGGAGGAAAGAAGGGAGGGAGGAAAGAAGGGAGGGAGGAAAGAAGGGAGGGAGGAAAGAAGGGAGGGAGGAAAGAAGGGAGGGAGGAAAGAAGGAAAACAGGCAGGCAGGCAGGAAAATTAAGCTTCTGTTCTTTGCTGTTTGCAGGGTTTGGTGGGGGGGTTTGTTTTGGTTTTGTTTTTATGTGTAGAAAGGGTTTTGTGGGGTTTCTTGTTTGCTTGGTTTGGGGTTTGTATATTTGTTTTGTTGCGTTTTTTTTTAAATAATTGTTTTGTTTCAGACTGTTCCTAAATCTTTTAGCTTTCCAAAGCAATCTAGCAAATACTTATTTTCTTATTTAATTCTATCACTGAATTGGTAGTCATAGTATATGAATTTCTTTTCATTTGAATATCCTGATATCTAGAACAGCCCTTCAATAAATACTCACTTCTTAGGTTCTCGATCTCAGTTGAAATCTCTATGGAAAACAGTACTTTTTCAAACCTCTCTCAAATTTGCCCTATTGTTAGATGCTCACGTTAATTCTTTAATTACTTCATTTAATTTTCAAACCATTCCATGTATGCTGCTATGAAAGATCAAAATCAAAACAGTATTATATTAGAAAAAATTAAAAAATAGTAAAGAATGAAAGAGGATTTTCTGTAAAATTTAAGGGCATAAGTATTTTATACTTTTTTTTTACAGCAGAGTTTTCTTCTCAGTTAATGCTTACAGTTGCATTTCAAAAGTTCACAGGTTTAGACATCTCTGACTATAAGAGGTCTACTACTACTACTAATAGTATATGCACTTTAAACAGCTGTTAACAGAAACTGAGACATATTATTCCATTTGTGGACAAACCACATTTCTTATTTATTTTCAGAAGCATGCTTTTCATGCAGTTTTAAGAACCTCTTCTTCCATTTCTCCTTGTAATGTTTTTTACATATTTCCTACCAGCAAAGGACACTTTTTGGACAGTATCCCTCAGCATATTCAGCATTCATCAACAATTAAAATGCCAGAAAGTATACACATGTTAAAACATTTTCTTTCTTCATTCCTAGCCAGTTGCAGTCACTCATAAGCTCTCACTTGTGAAAAAATTTCTTTAGGTATTTGAAGATAACCCACTTTTAGATATCAGATGAATATTGATATAATCTCTTTGATGAAAATCAGTTTTTAACTACAAATTAGACAATTGTTTTTTGCATTAGAAAACCAGACACTTTCCAGTCATCTTTTTAATGTTATGTTACTCTCTGGAAAGAGAAAATAATTTTTTTTTTCAAATTTAGTTTGATGCAATTGCTTTTATGATTTTACTGTTTCATTTTAAAAGGCTGTTTCACTGAGTCTTATAGCGTAGACTCCTCCACAACCTCAAGGAGAGTATCTCTGTAAAGGCTTTTAAAGTTTTCGAAGTATTATATGTAAGAAGCCACTGCAGACTAGAAATACTCTGCATACAGACAAAAAAAGCTGTAGTCACCTTGTATAGCCTCAATGCTTCCTGCAAAGAAAATTAAATTCCCACTAAGAACTGTCTTTACTGCAAGATCGATAAAGTTTCTTTGCAAATATTTGTTTTCTGGGTTCATATTAAACAGAGAGGATATCAAACCTAAGAGACTAGAAAAAAATACGCTGTAGTTAAATCACACATAAACTTTCACTGTTTCTGTCATTAACAGCAATCTTGTTCTCATGGTTTCAAAACTCATAATAGTAACAATTACTTGAATTTAAGTGCATTTCATACTATGAGAGGCTTCCAAAATACATAGCTGCAATATTTCTGCTAGATTGTATGAAAAATGGGTGATCAACCATTTTGTTTGGAAGAAGAAAAAATAAAGTTTACAACAATGGTCTACACTTTCATAAGTAATTATGTTCTTTTAATTTCCACAGTACTGCAGTGATCATTGCTGTAATGTTTAACCTGACAGTTTAATTTCTTTCCAAAGTTTTAAGAAATTCTATTATATTGTTGCCATGCTTCTGCACTTATAACTGCAAATTTAAATGCAAGGAAAGCAATCTAGCTTCTCTAGCAATGGTTGAATATCATTGTATGAAATTTCAGTAGAACTCAAAAATATTTTTTAAATCATTTCTTATCATCATGAAAAAACCACAAAACCCTTTGCCCTTAGACACAGCTCTAAATTGTTTGTGTGAAAATAGCACCAACCACAAATCAACTATTTGACACTGAACAGGGCTCTCCTAAATGGCACCTAAAGGGATGTTGCCCTCAGGCTTATATATTTAGTCAAATAAATTCACTGAGAGGTTTACTAGAGCATTCTTGTAGAAATGCCAGTACCTGGTAATACAGCAACCTTGACCTCCTAAGTATTTCCTTCAAAATTAAGGAACATCAGTGGAAGAGTCACATTAGCACCACTTCTCTTGTGTGATGTAGTTAAGCACTGCCAGAGTTGTGCTTTTGGGGAAACATAATTTTGAGAACAAATTTATTTCAACCTTGACTAAATACAGCAGTGCTTTACTGAATGAAACCAATGAAAACCTTGGTTTGGAAAGAAAAACCAGAGTCCTTGGAGCTGAAATGGGAAGGGGGTGTGTGTGTGTGTAAGCACTCCAACTCCTGCCTCCAGCTGAGTCAATTGTAAGGTTTTTCAGAGGTTTTCCAGGATCCACTGCTCCTTCAGAAAGCAGCAGCTGCTTTATCAAAAGCTAACTGTATATGTTTTGCCCCAAACCACAAAATTACTTATTGGCAGAACCAGGAATAACCTCCAGTTCTTGATTTACTATACTTCTGTTATTCCACTGTGGTTTCCCATTACTCCATGAAAGCACCATACAGGCCAATAATTTTGGCAACAAGCTATATTTCATTTTATTGGCCTTCTGTACTTTCAATTATAAGGCTATTTTTTATATTTTCAGGGAGGATCTAGTATTTTCTGTCTTTTCTGACATATTCCTGAAAGTGGAATTACTCAGAGACTGTGTGTCAAAGAAATAACAAAATGTAATACTTGTACATTCCTTTCACAACAGATCAGTTCTCTGATAAGGTTTCTCAGTAGCAAGAAGGGACCAGATAAAACACTGTCATGGTTTAACCCCAGCTAGCATCTAAGCACTACCAAGCTGCTCACTCACTCCCCTCACAGAAGAATGGGGGAGAGAATCAGAAGGGTAAAAGTGAGAAAACTAATGGGTTGAGATAAAGATAGTTTTATAGGTAAAGTAAAAGCTGTGCACACAGGCAAAGCAAAACAAAGGATTCATTCACCACTTCCCATGGTCAGGCAAGCGTTCAGCCATCTCCAGAAAAGCAGGACTCCAGCACATGTAATGGTTACTTGGGAAGACAAACACCATCACTCTGAAGGTTCCCCCCTTCTTCCTTTTCCCCCAGCTTTATGTGCTGAGCATGATGCCATATGGTATGGAATATCCTTTTGGTTGAACAGTTGAGTTCAGCTGTCGTGGCTGTGTCCCCTCCCACCAACTTGTGCACTCCCAGACAGTTGCTGGTGAGGAAGGGTGGGAGACAGAAAAGGCCTTGGCTGTGTGTAAGTGCTGCTCAGCAATAGCTAAAACATCCTTGTGTTGTCAACCCTGTTTTCAGCACAATTCCAAAACCAAGACCCATACTAGATACTGTGGAGAATATTAACTCTACCTTAGCCAAAATGAGCACAACCATATATCGGTCAAGGAACAAAGATTTACCAGAGTGTGGAGATTACTAAGAACATTGCTAAAGACCTGACTTGCAAAATATTAATTTTGTTCAGTTCACTCCACAGATCCTAGGACCTCCTCTCACATAGCTGAAAAAGAATTTGGATTCTTCTGGCATGCATTTTATAAAAAAGGAAGGAGTACCTGGACTTGCTATTACACAATGCCTATTACACAGTATTACTACATAATAGTACACTTTTACATAGGGTATCCATGTCTAGTTTGGGCAATGAAAGTGCATTTAAGTCTCCCATAGACTAAGCAGGTGTATTATTTTGTTGTTCTTGTTTAACATTAAATTGCTACTAGCAAAGGAGAAGATTTAGTACCAGACTCTGTTGCTTTGAGAAAAATGGGCAAAAAAAGGAAGTGTTCAAAACCATGTAGATGACGCCCTTAGTGACACAGTTTAATGGTGGTCTTGGCAGTTCTGGGGTAATGGTTGGACTTGATGGTCTTTTCCAACCTAGTTGATTCTATGGTTCTATGATCCTATGAAAATAAGCACACATTTTGCTAAACACAGAGTAAGCAAACAGATAACTGTTTTGGATTAATAAATTATTCAAATTACAAATTTAAATGTAAATAAAAAAGTTTAAAAATAAAGGAACTTCATTGATTTTAAATCTAAGTCATTCTGCTTTTAGGTTAATTCAGCGTCTACATCCTAAAGTATTATTTTGTCATGCTATTGTTTATGGGTTTATAATTACATTTTCCTTGCATTGCTTTGCTTCTTAGGAAGTCTGCCTACTTTTGCACATAGGGAAGAAAGCAAATTAACCTTGTAAAGTGAAGAAGGAATAGCGATGATTCAAATATCCTAAATGCACAATGTGAAAACCAGAATTTCTTTCATAGTCTTAGAGTCTTTCCCAGTTACCATTATAAGGTAGATATATTATGTAATTTATTTTCTTTTACAATAGTCATTAAATAAAGTGTAATACGATTCAGAATAATAGGTGGAGCCTTGCAGTTTTGCTTTCTCATGCCTTTATTACAAATACGGAATGTGTAATTGATGCACGTAAATAAAATCAGAGGTTGAATAGTAAAACAGAGCTAACATTTAAGGAAGAAGTTATTCTCTTTTATTATGAGTTTTGTGTTGCTTCGTAGTTTTTTGTTTGCTTTAGTTTTTCATTCTAATTGCATATTGCTAGAATTTTTTGTACTTCTTACACTTAAAATATGAAAAATAAACATTATTTTTTTTTCATAGTTATGAAGACAAAGATATCATGTACTGTCAAGACTTCAGCTTCAATGAAAATATTTTTTTCTATTATAGAGGTAGAAATAAAATAAGTGCCTGTGAAATTGCATGCACTTAGTTATCTAAATTGCCTACTCTGAACATACTTAAAAAATTATATATTATATTTTCTGCATTCAGAATATAATTTCCAATAGGCCACCTTGCATAACTCCGTTTCCTCATGCTTAAGAACTCTCTTCTCTTTTTCAGCTCCTTGAAGTAGAATCTTCATTGGTTTTGCATTAATTACCAAAATACCAGAAGGCTCAATGGATAATTTGAGATATAAACACTATGATCTGAAATTCTGAATCATGTTACTCCCATTACAGCCTAGATTCTGATATCCTTTCTTACACTGAATAACGTATTACCTCACACATGATCCTAACACATTTGAATCAGCCATCCATTAGTTAAGATGGCACAGGCTACTTGCAGAAAAAATACTTTTTGTACTTGTAACAACAAAAATTTATTCTTGGAGCTGCAAGTCTGTCTTGATATTTCATCTGTACAGCCATGCTTTCTCTTCCAGTGGGCTTTGGTTGCAGAGGATTGAGATACCTTTCATTTCTTCAAGAAACACATAACTCTTCTGAAAGAAATTGTTCTCAGCATAAATAAGGCTTTCCAGTGCTTGAAATGTCTTTGCATTTTTAACTAAGTGCTTCTCTCAACAACTAAATTTAAAAGACACATCAGAAAATCTGATTTTTTGTTCTCTGTTACTTTTGTTTCTTGTACTCGCAAGCTTATTTTATATACTTGGTCACAGGAGCACTACCTGAAAGTGATGTAACATTTTTTCATGGCAGAGATTTACATTTACACACCCAATTGTGAAACTACTTCTCATGCATTAAAATTGCCTTCTGAACTTTATCTAAAGTTAAGGAAGTCTGTTGAATTAGAGATGCCTCTTTTTGTATACAGCAGTTCACATGAAATCTGAATAACCTAGTTTAATACATAAGCTCCCAGCTGGATGTTGTAGACATTTTATCCAATAAAAATGAGAAGTTTAGGAATTTTTAATATTTTTCAGCTTATCAGATGGGAATTACAAAATCTGCACATCCAACACATGCACTGAAGATACTCTCCAGATCCAGGGATATATTTTTACATAATGTGGCCATGTCAGTTGATTGCCCTTAGCATATTGCATGCAGGAGCAGATTCAGAAGGGAAAATCCAAAAGAAGATTAATTCAATTTTTTTTTTTTTTTTTAAAGATATAAACTGAATGCTGACAGTACATATTTACTGTACAATAAAATATCACATCTAAACTGTGAAACTATTTTGGGACTTAACAAATGGTAATAAATTCAGAAATACAAACCACTAAACAGCTACAATAGAAGATACTAGGGGGAAAAAAAGAATAAATTATTTTGACAAGAAAAATAAAACTATGAGAATTAGTCTGGACCTGTCATTATGAGTTAAGAAAACATCAATCACAGTAGTTTAAACTAATTATTCTAATAATCTAGGCACTTTTTGAAGTGCCTTCAGTCTATGTAAACAAATATGGAAAAATGAGACCAAGCCAGACTAAGTCTGGGAAGTTGCAAGACACTGTAATTGACTTCTTGTTGTTGTTTTCCTAATTTAGTCATACACAAAAGACAAGAGCTAATGTTTGTTAATTCTTAATAAAGCTGTTTCAAACCTGAGCTGCTATGAAAAGATCTATTTTAGGCATAGGGGAAGGAAATTTAAAACAATCAGATCAGTGCACCACAACTGAATTCTAAACACTTCACAATATCAAGTAGCAACATGGAAACCAGATACCTGTTTAGCTCTTGACGTTAGGAGCATGAATTTCTACATCCCATGTGCTTTGATAGCTTATCAATATTGCCTCTGAGTGTTCCAGGTGGGTTTGCTCTACAAAGGACACTTACCCATAGTTTTTTAATTGGCTAATGACTTCATTGTTAAACATCTTTCAGGTGTAACACGTCAAGAAAGAATGATGCTTGAAGAACATTAAACTGACAGAATGGACTACTGAGAAACTTTACATTACTATTTGCTACATGCCACTCAGCCTATGCACATACAGAACACCGAGAGCCATTCTAATGAGAGGAACATCATGCTGGTATAGATTTTTGATAAAATGCTAAGTACAATTCTGACCATTCTCTGTCCAGTCACAAACCACAGACAGTTCTACAAATCAGAAGACAAAAGTGTCAAATTCTTTATTTGTTTGAGCAGGCTGCTGCATACTGAAAGGCATCTCAGAATGCCCAGGCACCAAGGCACAGAGGCTCTCATATGTGGCTGAAATTGATGAATGACTTCTCCTTCCATAATAATATTTCCTTAGAAGGTTTATGATGCTGAATTATTGTACTAGCTTAACCTTTAATTCAACAAACCTTACATACAGCAAATGCCTTAATTTACTAGGATAAGAATCTCTTCTACATTAAAAAGATGGTGCAAGTATTCTTAATCCCAGGTGTAACTATGCCATATTTGGTGTCCTGTTTTAGGTTGCATGGACAGGGACAAAGTCAATTTAGATTTAGGTATCTTGAGACACCAGCCAGAAAACATTCATGAAGAATCTGGCCTGTCAGAGTGCATCCATGGCCACCTCCCTCTGTCTGTACGAACAGAAGCTATTGCCATTGCTAAAACTGACAAAATAAGCTGGACGCTTTCTAGTAAAACTGCCCCAGAGTACTGAGCTTCCTAGTGCAGAAGATGTCTGTTGTGGTTTAAGCCCAGATGGTAACCCAGAACCACGCAGCCACTAACTCACTCATGCCCACTTCCTCCCGCTGCTCCTGGAGAGATGGGGAGGAGAATTGAAAGAATGTAACTCCCATGCGTTGACATAAGAACATTCCAGTAACTAAGGTATAACACAAAACTACTGCTGCTGTCACCAATAATAAAAAAGATAAGGGAAATAACAAGGGAAGAGAATACAACCGCTCACCACCCGCCGACCGATACCCAGCCCGACCGAGCAGTGATCTAACCCTTCTGGGTAATTGCCCCCAGTTTATATATTGGGCATGATGTGCTGTGGTATGGAATACCCATTTGGCTACTTTGGGTCAGGTGTCCTGTCTCTTCTTTGTCCCGGCTTCCCCTCCTCCCTGGCAGAGCATGAGACTCACAAAGTCCTTGGTCAGAGTAAACATTACTGAGCAACAGCTAAAAACATTGGTGTTATCAGCATTGTTCTCAGTCTGCAAGTCAAAAACACAGCACTGGGTCAGCTACTAAGAAGAAGAAAAATGACTGCTACTGCTGAACCCAGGATAATATCGGAGAAATTAAGTCATGTTCCTGTGGCTTAACACAGAATCAGCTTCTCTTCTTGCATCCAGCTCACAATGTGACTAAATGAAAACTCTCAGAGTTTGACTTAGTGAGATGTGGTCTCTTGCTGGTGCAAGTACACAGCATGTCAAAATCTCTCAATTTGCATAGCAATTAGTAGACAAGGACAATCTGTAAAACCAAAGATGGACAAATCTGATATGAAAAGAAATTTCATGCTGAGGGTTCTTAAGTGTTTTTAGCAGCACTGTCAAATGAGAAATATGATTTGAGAGGAATCAGAATCTAATTAAACACTGTTTTCCTGCAACTTTATTCTGGCAAAAAAGGAGGATTTTGACTGCAGCAGCTGCTGCCGAGTAAGCCTAAGCAAGACCAGTGTTTTTGAGATGCACTTGTCCTGTATACTTTGAAGAGAAACCTGCTAAACCTGCGCATTTGCCTTTTAATAATACTTCTTAGGCTTGTCACGCTTCTCAGGTTGAGCAGAGCACACCACACAGGAGAATTACACAGTGCCAAGTTTAACAATCCTGACCATGAGATCATTGCACACTGAGGAGTTAGTGATTCACAGCGTGGTTAAGCTGAGCAGGTCCAAGCCCGTGCTGCTCTGCACAGAACAGACAGGACAGTCTGGCCTTCAGATTGCATTGTGGTGTGCATATCCCTTCAGCACAGGATAAACTTTGCTGTTTGAATTTAACAAAGGAGATTACTGGCAGTTCCCATCAGTACTAGCAGGTGAATTACTTTCCTGTCCTTGCCCCATCAAGAGCTGCAGCAACAAGTTCCCATGGGAACACTGTTTTGTTGAATCATAAGAATTATGAATATTGGTGGTTTATTTGTAAGAAAATCCCATACAAGCTCATAAGAGCAACCAGAGAGGGCATTCTAGGGATGGGGTCTGCACAGCATGCTGTGTCCTGAGTAAAGGCTACTTCAGTGTTGCACAGTTCAGGGATCTCAGCATCTGAAGGGACACAGGATTATCTTTACTATTTTTTGTTACCTCTAATAAAAAGCATTTAAAGTTGTCCTTCAAAGAAGGAGTGCTTTTCTTACTGGTTTCATAATAAACCAAGACACCCAAACGGGATGTTTAAATTCTGTTTTCATTCCTCTCCTCTGATCTTGAGGAACATTTGATCTGAGCAAAATATTTGCTTTTCTTTCTCTGCTATCAGTGAAAGGATGTTAGGACTGAGATGGCTAGCAAAGAAACTTTTTTTAAAGAGACATTATTACCACACTAACAATGCGAGCTAAACTGCTAATTAAAATGCCTGAATGGTGTGATAACCTGAGACTTTGCAAAAAAGCAGGATTGTTCACATCACATGTAACTGTCATGGCAAACCATGCTTTTAACTAGAGAAATGTTACTGCTAACCAGAGCGGACAAAAGAAGCCCCTTAATGCAAATTACTGCCCTATCATTCAGTGGGAGATTTTTTATTCGAAAATCTGTGTGATAGAACATAAAAATAATGTGTGAGTACTAAAATGGAAAAATTCATAATGTTGTGTAACTAGTACCCAGAGAGTCATTGGAGTGTTTGTTGGGCTGCCTTGTAAATATCGGTTTTCTATTTAAGAGCTTAGGTACTCAAAATGGTGGGGGCAAATATGATTATGGAGTCCATCTAAAAATCCTACAGTGAATACGTCATTTCCTACAGATTACCTAAGGTCCTGTCCACTGCAGGGCACCTGAAAATGACACCCTTAAGAACAGAGCCAAAATCATCATGTTAAAGACAGTTTCTCACAGCCTTAAAAGGGTGCTGTCAAATAAAAAAAAAAAAAAAAAAAATTGCAATGTTTTCCCAAAAATTCTACAGATTTTATTTAGACAGGTAAATACTACAGTGAAAGGCAGCATTTTTGAAATATGTTTCTTGCTTACCCCTTCTAGATACATTTCTCCTCCGACTTGAGGCCTGCTCCTGTAATCAAGCATCAAATATGACATTCTGGTTTGCACTAAAGTTAAAAGAAGCTTTGGTATTCACCCTATAAAAAGGTAACTGTTAGGCTAAAACACAAAGAACTGCCAGTGGCTTGTGGTGTTTGATACTGTGTTTACTGGTTTGATTCATTTGCACTGGATGACAGACTGTTTTAAACAAATATAAGCTCAGTTAATTTTAATGTACCTTGCCTTTAATACAAAATGAAAATGGCTATTTAAAGAATGCACAAAACAGGCTTCATAACATGTACTCAAAAACACGTACTCAAAAACAATAAAATAACAACAACCAAAAAAAAACCAAAACCAAACCACAATTAATCTGCAGAAAAAATTGTTGGTATTCAAGTTTAAATTCTACATCAGTGTAACTGCATCATTCATTGTCATTAGATGACAGGGTATTTTAGGCATTGTAGTTAGTAGGAATGCAGACAAAAATATGACAATCAATGTTCTTTTCAAATAAATGTGAACCAGATACCAACAATCTCATTAAATTATTCCCAATGAGCCATATTATTATTACCCTGAGATAAAACACCCTGAAACAAGTTAATAAGTATAAACATTTATCTAAATTAACTTCATTCTCTGCTTTTGAAAGTATGATAAAAATTTCAGTAACAAATATTTTCTTTATTCTCAAAAACATAAATTGAAGGGAAAATATTAGTTTTCCAGTACTGAGACTGGAAGTCACTGGTATAGTAAAAGAAGCTACTTAGTGGTGGGAAAAAAATCTTTCTTGATTTCAGTAAGGAAAATTCATGGGAGAAAAATTTTAGTAAATTAAAGAGAATTAGGAAGGTAAAGAAGCAACAATATAGTTAGAATTCAGATTGAAATATGAAGACTTAGAAAGTAATCAAGTGCTTTTATGATATACTTAAATCATCATGTATTTCTAAAAGGGCTAAAAATACACATAACTCTATAAGGCATAATACCTTATGAATGCTGTATATCAACAGATTTTGAGTAAGCTAACAGTATTTCTAATCATGTTTAATTAAAATCTACAAAAAGTTACGTTGCCCTTCAAAAGATTCCCTTTGACATTACTTAGAATTGAATGAAGTCCTTAAGGTGCTGTCGTGGTTTAAACCCAGTCAGGCAACTTCTTCACTCAATCCCAGTGAGTGGTGCCGGGCGGACAACAATCGAGGGCCACCCCCCCACCAGGGCTCTCCCCTTCCCCGCTCCCGGAGGAATGGGGAGGAGGATCGAAAGGGTGCAACTCCCACGGGCTGAGACAAGAACAGTCCAGCAACCAGTGTACAACTCAAATCACCACCGCTACTACCAACTACAACAATGATAAGGGAAAATAACAAGGGAAGAGAATACGATACCACCGGCCAAGAAACGAGTCCCACCCAGAAGTCCGTGTCCTTCCGGGTAACTCCCAGTTACCCCCCACCCCGGGCATGACGTGCTGTGGTATGGAATACCTCTTTGGCTAGCCTGGGTCAG
Source organism: Pezoporus flaviventris (assembly GCF_033815535.1). NCBI lineage: Eukaryota > Metazoa > Chordata > Aves > Psittaciformes > Psittacidae > Pezoporus > Pezoporus flaviventris. The sequence continues at coordinate 22,084,410 of NW_026892563.1, forward strand.
GCGTCCCATCTCTGCTTCCTCCCGGCTTCCCCTCCTCCCTGGCAGAGCATGAGCCTCACAAAGTCCTTGGTCAGGGTAAACATCACTTAGCAACAACCGAAAACATCGGTTTCATCAACATTGTTCCCAGGCTGTAAGTCAAAACACAGCATTGCACCAGCTACCACAAAGGAGAAACATGACTGCTACTGCTGAACCCAGGACAGGTGCTAAGACAGGCAGCAATTCTAAGCAGAGAACAAGAAGTGATAGCTTTTGGAATGACGCTTAGCAGCTTCTTGACTACTGCCATTGCCTGAGAAGCATATTGGTCTAAGAGCAAGAAGTGTTTTGTTTTTACACCAGACAATATTGACACTTCTGTTACTTAAATTCATGAACAAATTAGTGTAAATAAGAGCAACTTCATGAAAACTACCCAGTACAGCATCCTACCAAACTACTAAAATCTATATTACAGCTGGGCATTTTTAAGTATCTGTATGAAATTATCAGTGGCTGGAGTTCTTGGTAAAGTAAGAACTTTTTTTTCAACATATTGTTTAAGTTGGTATGGGAGGGGGCAGAATACTGCTGTGTACTTTAAGCTATCTAAGGAGAAGAATTGTAAATACTACCTTGTTTAGTCAAAGGATTTATAGTCAGATGAATAAAGACTTTATGGAGCTGGGATTTTACTTTGCACACTTTATCAGAGAATCAAGGTAGTTTGCAGAAGGGAGTATCCTCTTTTTTACAAGAAGGGAGGCAAGCTACAGTGATATAAACTTGGTCACAGTCACAAAGCGATTCAAGGACATCACTAAGATGAGCACTAGTCCTTCCTTCCATCACCCCAAGCGAAACAGTCACAAGTGTACTGGTGGATAAGATGCTTTAGAATCTGCCTGCAGTTTGCGTTTATTAATCAAATATTGATTCTAATTATTGGACAATGGTTATTTATGAAGTATCATATTTGTCTGTTCAGTAAGTGAAGGACAAAAACATGAAAAAGTAGCAAAATTATCTGAAAATATAGCTTGTCTTGCGATACAGCTGTTCTTAGAACATCTCTAAGAAAGTAGGAGTTTTAAAAAACAGCTGTGCTGGCCAAGTATAGCCAGCTACTTAACTGTAAGGGAAAAACAAAAATCCAAGAAAGCACTTTTCTTCCTTCTCTCTCTCTCCCACTGTCCTGGGTTCAGCAGTAGCAGTCATTTTTCTCCTTCTTGGTAGCTGGTGCAGTGCAGTGTTTTGACTTTCGGCTTGGGAACAGAGCTGATAGCGATGTTTTGGTTTGGCCAAGGACTTTGTGAGCCTCATGCTCTGCCAGGGAGGAGGGGAAGCCAGGAGGAAGCAGAGACAGGACACCTGACCCAAACTGACCAAAGAGGTATTCCATACCACAGCACGTCATGCCCAGGAGGTAACTGGGAGTTAGCCGGAAGGGCTGGGAGGCTGCAGGGTTGGAGGAGGTATCGGTCGGTGCTTGGTCGGGCTGGGGGGGGCGAGTTATCGGTCAGCTGGTGCTGAGGTGTTGTATTCTCTTCCCTTGTTATTTCCTTTATCATTATTATCATTGGTGGTAGCAGTAGTGATCTGTGTTATACCTTAGTTACTAAACTGTTCTTATCTCAACCTGTGGGAGTTGCATTCTTTTCGATTCTCCTCTCTGTCCCTCCAGGAGCAGGGGGAGGGCAAGAAAGGGGGGGAAGTGAGCAAACGAATTACCTGACTGGGTTTAAACCACGACACCCACCTTAGCAATACATCAGCATGTGAGTGAAGTATGTTATAAACGAAAAAAGGAAAAGAAGAAACACAAACAAATAAAAAACCCCAAAGACTAGAAAGAAATGACGGTGCAAAGATGACTGTTCAAGTTATTAATACTCTGAATTAAGAGGTCTAAACTGGCAGTCTCAACGGTTTTCAGTTTTGCTGCTCAATGGGAGCATTTGAGTTGATAGAAAATGCTGGTTAGGAACCTTCTCATCAATAAGATGCCAAATTAACTCAGGGAAAAGATGGAACTGTGTAGAAGTTAATATAAAGTACAGTATGAAGCATATTGAACAGGAATAGGATATTGAACAGGATATTGAAGGAATATGAAAAGCTTGGGGCTAACAAAGCTGTCAAAACAGAAGAGACAAGTTGCATATGTATAAAAGCTCGTCTCCAGATGAAAGCAAACCCAGATGAAATTATAGTGCTAAAACCCAGCAGAACAAGGTGACAGAGTGGTCAAACACAAATTCTTTCTTTTACTCGTGCCGTTAGATCCGAGAAGCAGATGGAAAAGTGCCCACCTTTACTGGGGCCTCTTCTCAAGCAAAAACTCTCTTTAGAATGAGGCTGTTAACATCACCCTTGCTGATTCTAATGGAACAGTGGACTACACCCTTAAATACACAAACTCGTTTGCCTCGAATATCACCTAGAGACTGAAGAACTAGACTGAAATGGCACCACAGTAATGTATAGGCAGATACCTGGACACAGTGGGAAAGTCCCTTTTATTAGGCCATTCACTAATCTATCCTTTTTAAGCTTTTATGTTTTAAGTATATAATTAAATATAGATTGTGATAGGGATAAAAATATATAAAAAGAAAGTATATAAGTTAGGTCTCTGCTTACCTTTGATGAGAGAGAGATTTTCAAATTCCTAATCCAAAATAAACAAGTATACAAGAAAAAGACTAGTAATAACTTCATGCAGAAATACACAAAAGCCAAATGGGAAAGACATCATTTCCTGTATCATGGTTTGTGTTTCCAAGTCCTCATCTTCATAGAGATCTTTTTCATATCTTGTTGAGGGTAAAAGGGAACTCATGATAGACATGGAGCCAAGAATTTCTTGACAACCTATTTTAAAAATTATAAATAAATATAACCAGATTAATAATTATCATTAAAACATAATAGTTCCAGCTAAAACAAGAACACATAATTAGTGATACCTCTAAAATTGCTAAGCAAGAAAACTCAGAAAAACTTATGCTTTTCCCCTGATATTATGCCTGCTGTGCCCAGGCATCTTTGGGTGGCAGGAGTGCCATAGTGAGTCATCAGTGTCCCTAGGTCTCACTGGGAGAGTTGTGATGGTAGCATTAAGGTTTCCTTCTCCTCAGTCCTGGGGTCCGACTGAATTTATCTTTATATATTCTCTTTGTATATATTCCCCTTTTTTTGTACTTTTCCTGGTGTATTCTCAGTCCAAAGGGTATCCTCCCTCAAAAAAAAAAAAACAATAAAAACACAAAAAAAACCACAAACATAAGAAAAAAATCTTATATATATATATTCTATTTGGTAAAAGTATGTGGGGGAAGAAGAATTGCTTTTTAAAAAAATTTGAACTCAAAGGTGGAAATTGACCTGCATGGAACATGTAAGTACCCAGTTAAAAAACGTTTGAAATTTATTGCAGATTCAGAAATGTGTATGCACACAAAGTATTGTTAAATGCAAGAACTTTCCTTCTTTCTGACACACTGAATGCTATCACACTCATTACCTTGATAATTACTCCTGATCTACTTTATCCTTTCCCCCAGCTATGGCCTTTCTGTCTGTCTTCTCCCTGAAGTTTCCATCATTCTGTCTTTCCACTGAGTTACTTTCCCAGTAGGATATAAGTAATCCCTTTCTGTACCTATGCACACCATAACATTTTCAACTTGCTAGCTAATTTCAGCCTGGTTGAATGGTGAAGTTTTGTTATGTTTCTACAAAGGTTGTGAAAACGTACAACCAGGTAGTGGAAGGACAGTACACTGGTCATGGTGATGAATATCAAGCTCAAGTGTTGTTGTACACCAGAAAATCACCAAGAAAAGCGACATTACAAATGGCTTGATCTAAGAAAATGATGATTCAGAGCTCATACATTTTGGAACAACAAAGGCAGTAAAACTTTATTCACCCTGATGATGTAGATTACTTCTTTCATCTTATTTGATTCTGGAAATTAAGAAGAGACTAAAATATAGCCTTACGTATTGAGAAAGCCATAATGATCTTACCTTACTCCACACATATTTTAGTGAGCTGAATTTTGAATTCTGTTTGCCTGAATTTCCTTAATATAGCACTAAAAACTCTGAAAATCGAGATATTACTAATTTGAAATAGAATCCGTCAAGATTTTACCTCACCTATTCTCACTGTGATATTTTTCAGACTGAGTTTGCATTGTACCATTGTCTTCTTTCCCTTGAAACCATGGTCAGAGGAATTAAGCATCAGAATTTTAATATCTCATAGAGTCTGTGACAGGTGCTTTATTACCTCAACCTTTTCAATATTCTGAATGTTGGTTGCCCTGCTTTTCCCTTCCACATAGTTTACAGCTTCACTAAACTTTGGGAAGAAAGGTACTGGCCAGCAAAAGAAACCACAAAATATTAAAGCTGAAGGTCAAAACTTTCAAAATCGACTGTCCTGTTTTATATATTCAGAAATTTTAATAACCTTAGAAAGAATCCTTGGGTTTATATTATTTTAAGAATGGCTAACTCGCTATTGAAGGATTTTTTAAAAGATAGTAATGAAAGACTTCAATGAAGAGAGTATACTTTGTATTTTTCAATTAAAAATAAAAATATATTAAAATTTCCTTCTGTATTTTTCATCAAAATAATACTCACTTTTCACTGAAGATATGAACTTTCTTTGTCAAACATTTATCATAAAAGCAAAGAAAATTAAAGGCTGGTTTATGAAAACAACAAGGATATTCCACTGGCGTCCTCAGCTCTCCATCCCTTTTTCTGTAATGCCACATAAACTGGACCATTTTACCAAGTGCATGGGAGATCCAAGTTTCAGTTCTGTCATATGTTTAAGACTGAAATCTACAGTTTACGCAGACCACCCTCTTGCAAAAGAGCCCATTCTGATTTCTCAGTCCTCTTTTATTGCAACTTTACAATATTTCAATACTCAGTAATTCAAAACCAAAACCTCAGCAAAATAGCTTGTGTAGATGTGGTCTTGGAGATATCTCCTGGAAGCAATCCTTGTCCACACCTCAGTAAATAACTAATTTTTTTGCAGAACAGCCTAAATAAGACAAATCATTTGCACCACTGAGAAATATGCTACAAGCCTGTAATAATCCTCCTTTTCCACTTGAGTGTAGAATTTTTCTGACCTGCTTATTGCCTGAGACTGAGAAAAAATTCTGGAAAAGGATCACAACATGCCAGTTATCTACTTGCATTGCTTTCTAGGGTCCAGCTGAGGGTCACTATGAAGGCAGAATAGGAGCTGCAGGGACTCCTGCCTTTACCACAGACTGAGGAGTAGGGCAGCACACACAATGCTGGGCATCACTTGACCTTTGAGGAAGGCCCTGAGTTTGTTCTTTCCATCCTGTTCTCCCACTCTTGCCCCTGCAACCAAAGTGAGTAACATGGTCAAATCAGAGAGTAGCGAAGTATCTGAGGAGTAACCTATTAAAAGGAAAGAAACGGCTGGATTCACAATTACGTCTGAATAGCTACAGAAAGATTCTTGGAAAAATAACAAATTAAGCTTACAGAAGGTTTAACCAATAAAAGTAAGAGAAATATGACAAAGCATAACAGATAAATTAATTCTTTAAATCTCTTTTTCTTCATTAATTGAAAGTCTAAAAATTATCTAGAGTACCTGCATCTTCTGACAAGTTTCCTATAAAATGGATACCATTTCAAAGTTGAGTCTCCATATCATGGCAAACTGCATTAGGTAACAGCATAGAACTGAGTTTTCATTTTCTTTACCCATTTTTTAGCTACTCACAAAGACAAACAGTGCTGTTTGAGAAATACAGGTTCAGCATAACAGTAGAGATTGTTCTCTGTTATCCCAAATCTTTGCTTCAGCTGCAGACCAATTTCATATTACAATAATAATAGCACTGATCAACTACAAATTAAGAAAGTCTGAATTCATTCATACTTAAACCTCCATGACTCAAGGTGACAGTTTTCAGCACAGAACAGATGCTTCTGTGCTATGTAGCAGCATGAAGCATTCTACAAGTATAACCATCTCTCACAAATCTCATTTATAAGAAAAAAAAATCAAGCTCCTCAAATACCTGAATCACTCTGGACAATATAATGTGGTTATAACCTTTTCCCCCTAACTTTTAACTTATCATCTGTAAAATTACTGTACTACAGATAAACCCTTTGGAATTATGGGAGATTTTTTCCTAATGGACTGTCAAATATTCTGACTTAAGAACATGTTTCATAAAGTTAAATTAAAAAGAAAAATCAAACTCTCAATATGAGACCACTAAAATGTATTCTTATATTAGGTAACTAGGCTAGAACTTGTGTAAAAACCTTGAGCTTGGGTGAGATATTCCTGGTTTGGTCACTGCTACCAGTGGTTTAACACTGAACTCCTCTGCATATCCTTAAAAAATTTTGTTATTGCTACCTCCTATTAAATAGTGAATTACCATCTGCTTCACCCCATGGTGATCACCTTATGAGGTTCTTCAGAGTAGTCACATTACCAGCTACAAAAACAGTATGTTACAGAGATATTTATATCTGTGATATGCTGTAGAAGTTCACATATGATATGCTGTAGAAGGCCACAGCTGTATCCACAAGATGCTGCACATGCAGTTCATCCATCTGCCAGATAAGAGGAGCTTATCAGCTTGTGTATAATGCATTGTTTTCAGAAGCCAAGCAAAACTAGAACTTCATGGGCATATATTACTGTCTCCCACAATCACTATTTTTCAATATAGACAGGGCTTAAAGAATCTTTTCAGTATCTCCAGGGCATATCTAACTACTGGCTACAGTATACACCTTTTTTTTTATTTTTAATTCCCCTTACATTATTTATATGCATGATATTGAAAATACTTAAATCAATTTTCCTGGAGAAAGTTAACTGTCAGGTAAGAGGAATGCAAGTTGGGTAGACTAGCCTACCCAATAGCACGAGTAGGTAGCAAGTTTTGCTGTGGCAACTGTGGAACTATTCCAGATTGTTCTTTTATGAAATGTATGAATATTGAAAAAAAAAAAAAAACAAACAGAAAAGCAAGTGGTATTTTCTTTCACAGATTATGCCTGCCAAACTCAAAGCAAGTAATACTTGAATAAAAGTGACATTTATGCACACTAAATGTTTACGAAGTTCTTGATGTGTTCCTTGTGTAATTATCTCTCAACATTGCATTCTGACAAGCAAGAAAGGCGACAACAGCTGTTCTCTGCATGGCCAACTGTTATTTTTGCCTTTATACAGATATATCTACTTTCAACATTTTTATGTGTCTGTACACACACACATATGCTTACACAGAAATGCATGTATCTGTACACTTGCAGATAGATACTGGTATCTGTCTGAGAGAGTGAGCCTTTGCTGCACAGTCTGTCAGGAAACACGATCTGATGTTCCTGGTGAATGGCTGGCTAAGTTGTAACAGAATTAAGTACTTGAGCTCGTTTTAGCTGGGATAGAGTTAATTTTCCCCATAGTGGCTACTATGGGACAGTGTTTTGGAACTGTATTGAAAACAGTGCTAAGTCAGGGATGTTTTAGTTACTGCTGGGCAGTGCTTGTGCACAGCCAAGGCCTTTTCTACTTCTTACCCAACCTCACCAGTGAATGTCTGGGGGTGCACAAGCAGCTGGAAGGGGGAAAAGCTGGGACACTGACCAAAGGGATATTCTATATATGCCCTCATGCTCAGCATATAAAGCTGGGGTAAGAAGGAGGAAGAAGGGAACATTCAGAGTGATGGCGTTTGTCTTCCCAAGTAACCATTACATGTGATGGAGTCCTGCTTTCCTGGAGATGGCTGAACACCTGCCTGACCATCGGAAGTGGTGAATGAATCCCTTGTTTTGCTTTGCTTGTGTGCACAGCTTTTACTTTACCTATAAAACTATCTTTATCTCCACCCATTAGTTTTCTCACTTTTACCCTTCTGATTCTCTCCCCCATTCTGCTGTGAGGAGAGTGAGCGAGTGGCTAGGTGGTGCTTAGTTGCTGGCTAGGGTTCAACCACAACAGTACTGTGAATAGTCAAGTTTAAATAGATACACGTTTTTTCAGGAGGAAAAAAAAACAACAAACAAACCAGGGTAAACTTTCTGGTTTGTTTGTTTCTTTTTGTTGTTGTTTTGTTTTTTTTTTAATCTTTACACTTAATAAACCACACTTACCGTCTTTCTGAATTTTATATCCTTTTGCGGACCACTCAGGAAACAGAAAGCTGGATCAAGCTGTTTTACTTGCACCAACAATCCAGTTTTCCACGTAACATTAATCACTGTGGGGAAGGGTATCAGATGCGGTCTACAGCAAATTTTGAATATTACACTAGATCAAGCAAATAATAAATCGTCATTTAAGAAATGATAAACTTACCCACAATTCTCTCCTTGAAGAAAAAAAGCAGTGACTGGATTCATCAGTTTATTCGGGCCACTTAGCTCTGCTGAGACAACATGTAATACCTTAAATATTAATACCCTGGCAGCAGCTGTCCAGCAGCAAGCCAGTCTGCTTGCTCAGCTGATAAACAGGTCCACATGTAAAGCTGGTAGAGGCAAAGGAACCGAGGGCTGTAAGCTGCCTTCCTGTTTTCCAGACTACATATAGAGGACATCAAGGAGAAGAAGAAATGGGGACAGACTATGAGGTCCCCTATTAAAATCCTCTATCTGTATGAAAGATAGTTATACGAAAACAACAGAATGTGCTATTGTATCTGTAACATAACAGACAAATGTATAAGGCAGATAAACAGAACAGACCTGTGTAAAAGTTAATTATAATCAAGTACATTAAAGATGTTTCTCTGATCAATGGTACCATCTTTTAAAGCAGCAGTAGGTTTGTCTTTTTTGTTTGCAAAGCCTGACGTGGGAAGATCCATACTGGAAATTTTAATCAAAGCTCTAAAGTAATCTTGCAGCACTATCGAAGGTCAGGAGTGGCTGTAATTTAAGTACCCTCTGTTTTGGACGGAGCTTACTTGCATAATTTTCTGGCAATTCAAACTCCCAATCAAATCAAAGCTTCATTTCAAATTTCCAGGCCTTTCCTAATGAGTTCTCAAATATAATCCTGGTGTTTTTACTAAGTCAAGACATTGAGTTGATAGGTATTCAGGATAGGATTGTCCACATTCACATTAGAACAATATTTGTAGTGCTTTCCTGACAATAAGCAATTAGAGTAAACAAAAAAAATACCCCTCTCCAAAATCAAACAAACAGAATGAATATATGAAGGCAATAGATAATAACAAAATGAGCACAAAGGGGCTTTGAAAGAAATGTGATATAAAAGGTAGTGATAGAAATAGAGTTCATCTATGGTTAAGCTTAAAATCTTAGCAGTGGGATTTCTAATTTGTGCTTAACAAGACCTGCTTTATGCTAATATTGCTGTTATACAGAAATTTCTTATTTAGTATCTGTTTCTAAGGGTTATTCAGTAAAAAAATCTAAAAGGAAACCTGAAAATATTTATTTTTAAATAGATATATTTCAAAACAGATTTAATGACATTTAACCACCCACGTCTGTGCAGTCATCACCCACAACAAGTATATTGTTTCTATATACTGTAATTACAGTACAAGATAAAGGTCTCATTTGTACAACTAACCACTTAGTAAATGACAGGCTATGTTGATAATTACAGACATTGCTTAAATCACAAAATGAAAATCTTTTTCTAAGTTTCCTAATAATCTTCCCTGTAGGCAGTTCTCCTATTATACATGAATTCTATAGAAGCCTTAAGAAATTGTCATAATGCTGAAATATTTGTTTGAATAGTTCCTGCTGCCAGCAGCAAACTATAATTTGTCGCACTCTGGGATACACAGGCTGTCATTAATTCAGCTTGCATCCCTAAGTGCTTATTTACTCCATTCTGTAGTCACATGGCACAGATTTGGTCTAAATAGCATCAGTAGAATCTCAGAGAGTTTACTGATCATACTGAAAGTTATTCCAATTTTTTTTTGTCTATAATATAGTCACTTCTGCACAGGTTTCAAAATCATTGCACAGTTACCAGAGTTAAATGATGTAGAAATATTTTTTTTAACCCATCTCTGCTATCACCTAAAAGGCAGCAGATTTTAATGCGAGATTTGACTTCCTTCAACAAGCTTCAGATCATAAAGCCCATTCAGAATATAAACCAAAGCAGTGGTGTAATAAGATGGAACTGATTAGCTATACAAACTGGACTTCAGCAGCAAATGTTGCTCTGAAGAGAGCTGGTGGTGTTAAATGCAATCTGGTTTTGCCTGAGGTTTTTGAACCCGTCAATCCACCTGAAACTGCACTGACCAGTGTGTTCCTCTGTCACCTAAGTATATTAAAGTATCTGAAAACTTTACAATGCTTTGATAGATATGTAAACAATACATTTTATGAACACAAATAAGGTGTACAAACTACATTCCTTACTCTTGTTGTTCATATTAATGGCTAAAGTGCCTGCAGCTTTTTCTGTGTTGGGCTTAGAAAAATTTTGTATAGCTTGTATCACTGAAAAGTCTGTAGGCACTCTCCCATTACCCTAGCAGAAAAATCTCTCAGAGTTTATTAACCTGTGGAAGTTTGCCTTTTAGGACTAAAATAGAAATGTTAATGGGGCTCTTGATTTGTTTCAAATACTTCCTTACCGTATCGTCATTTAGAACTCCAGTAACATCAAGAGGCTGGGTAGCTATGGATTGGTAGTTCCTGCTTCAAAGATCTTGAAGTCCTGGGTTTTAGTTCTTCAGACACAAAAAGGGCATAAAATTACATCAGTAAAAAAGCTACATATTAAAGAATTGGCTTTCCTGTTTTCTACAGACACTTGACTGTCCAAGTTCTGATTCTGAAAATATAGTGTATTATATTTTCCCTGGCAATACCTTACCTCAAAATCTTTTAAACTGCTCCCAGAAATAATAGCTGAACAGCTGCCAAATCTGAATTATTCCAATACTGCTCTATTTGATCTCAAGGCAGTCAGGCTCTGCATAGTGTTCATGCTCTTCTCCTGAAAGAAATGTTGAAATAAGTTCAAAGCTTCAGGCAGGTGTTGTGACTTAAACCCAGCCAGTAACTAAGTACTACACATCCATTCACTCACTCCCCTCCCTCCACCTGAGCTCCAGGCAGGATGGGGAGGAGAATTGAAAGAATGTGAATCCCATGGGTTGAGATAAGAACAGTCCAGTAACTAAGTTACAATACAAAACCACTACCTACTACCACCCATAATAATAAGGCTAAGGGAAATAAAGGGAGAGAATATAAAACTAAAAGGGGAAAGAAAACAATAAACACAAGTGATGCACAATACAATTGCTCGCCACCCACCGACCGATACCAGGCCCAACCTGAGCAACGATCTGGGCCTTCTGGGCGACTCCCTCCACTTTATATACTGGACATGATGTGCTGCTGTATGGAATACCCCTTTGGCTACATTGGGTCAGATGTCCTGTCTGCTTCCTCCCAGCTTCCCTTGTTCCTCCTCACTGGCAGAGCACGAAAGACTAAAATGTCCTTGATCAGAGTAAGCGCTACTTAGCAACAACTAAAACATGGGTGTGTTATCAGCATTGTTCTCAGACTAAAGCCAAAGAACAGCTCTACACCAGCTACTAGGAAGAAAATTAACTCTACCCCACCTGAAACCAGGACAGCAGGGAAAACCAAAAGAAATAGAAATAGAAACCTTTTTTCAAGTTTTTCACAAATTACAGTATAGATTACATATTCACTTCCAAAATGCAGGGATAGGCCACAAAGGATAAAAACATCACATTGCTTCCTGATGTCTCTTAAAATGAAGCTAGGTCAAAGAAGATGATATTCACAACACCCAAGCTGCCTTTTTTTGATTTTTTTAGAAGAGTTTATTCTGTAAGAGCAAAGGGTCTTCTGCCATCTCTGAGTCAATCTCAGAAGTACTTGTCCTTTTTCCTTGACTAAAAAGGAACAAAGGAATGATATATCTTTCCTGAGTCCTCCCTACTAGAGACATTTTTCTTTTCTCCTCCAATATATATATACCAAGTAATTAAAAAAATAATTCAGCATTTCTAGTCCCAGTGAGCTCTTTTTGTGTTTCTAATCACCTCATGCCTTCCATTCTCTGACTGACAAGAGGAAAAGAAAAAGACAGTTATTCTTCAGGCAGGTGAAGGCTGCCATTTTATTTCTGTACAAAGAATAAGGATGAAATTCCTAAGTGTTGCAGATGTCAACCAGTCATTCTATCTTAAAATAACCTGAAAATCTACTCATCCAAAGAGAACTGATGAAAAATTTGACCTGCTTAGGAGATGTTTTTTTTAATGGCTATTTTAAGAATATAGAATTAAGAGAACTCAATATGAACAAGAGCATGTTCTCTGTGAATGTCTACTTAAGGGAAACATGGTATCAAACATAATATTAAAAAATATTTAAAACTGAGGAACAAAATAAATGGGAAAATATTTTAAGATCTGTGATGCTTTAAGCAATGTGAAGCACTGTTCCAGTGGCTTTACCACAAGAATAATTATAACTGGTATTTTTCTTACAACTTCAATTCCCTGAGCTCACATGGTAATAAAAGGTTTTCAGATTTCATTATTTTTTATTCCTCTGAGTTGCAAAGAAACAATGAAAATATTTATCCTAAAGGATGAAAACCAGAAGGCAGATACTAGGAACTTACCTATTAAGAACCATTAATCATTAAAAAGTAATCTTCTCTGATTTGATTTTTTCCTTTTTTTTCCTTATTTTTTGAGGACCAATGTCTGAGTTTTGAATGCTGGATATTGGCAACTCTGGATTGCTATCAAATTAATGTTCATGGCTAGTTAACAGACTTTCTCACAAACATTTAATGTTATATTATAGCTAATACTAGGGGTTCATTACTTAATTGTGAACTGAGCTATCTGAGATCCAAAAAGTGAAATATTATTTGAGGAACTACATAAAGATATTTTTCAGCCTTGTCAAAACTTCCTCAGAAATATAAACTCTGGATATTTCACAAGTGACTAGATTGTACGTGTGCATAAAGATTGTGGAATTTTAAGATAAGAAAAAAAGTAGTAGTTCAGGAAATACGCTTCTTTAGGGAATGTATGTGCTATTTTACAGTCCCACTAACTTTCAGCAACTACTGTCAGTGTGAATGATTGAAAACAAATAGTACTAAAGTCTCTCTCTCTCTTGAATCTATTTATATAAGACATCCATATACAAAGACACATTCACGTATGTCATTCAAAATCATTACACATCTTCATATAGCTGCAAGGCTTTGAAAAAACACATGGTAGAACTAAACACCTAGTGGTTCAATAGTAGCTTGTCAAAAAAAAAAAAAAGTAACTCAGTGTAAAATGTTAATACTTCCCTTCCTGTCTTTTATGTTGAATAAATTATTAATTTGCCATTTAACAGCTAAATGTGCATATTTAATGCTTTTTTTAAGATAAATAATTATTTTATGAAACTTGAAGTATTTACACTGGATTTGTATGACTTTTTTTCTATGCTGATAGTTTAAACACTGTCATATAATACACAGTGATTGCTATTGCCTTGTCTAAGAGAAGGTTGTAAAAACATGTCTCATTAATTTTATAAGGTCATCTAATTGATGAGTAGCAGAGATTTCAGCTCACAGCTGGAAAACAAGCTGCTCCCTGGGGCTCATGAGCTTAAGCTGAGCGCAGGCATCCTCCATGCTCTGGGCAGGAATCTAGCTGTAGTGCCCACCAGTGGGCATGTTGCACCCGGTCCCCCCCTTTGGCATTGCTGCTATTTTTACATGCACAAGCAAATATTAACTGCAATGCAGAAGGGAAAAAAAAATCACTTAAATCTCAGTGCAAGACTGTCACCAAGTTTCATTGAACTGGAAGTGATTATATATGAATAGGTCAATTCTACCTTGTGCCACAAGTAGAAAAGCTGTACAAACACAGAAAGAAGATATGAAAATTTGAATCAAGGTATAAACAGAATTATCCCACACTGATGTTTTCAAACTTGTGTTATAGAAGATTTCTCTGTTTCTTACGTATTTGATGGCCCTGGTAAAAGAAATCATACCAATGAACACTTACTTACTGAAATGAGATTCTTGGTATGTGAGTTTGTTCGAAGTGAAATGAGCAATATCAAAATGACATTAACTTATCTGGATTTCATCTATAAATTTCAATCACTGGGGAACAAAACCCTTCATATAAACCTCATATGAAAGAATTCCTGTTATAGTAACCTATTAAACAAAGCTCTCAGTTTTATCTTATGATTCTTGCTGTTCAGACTTTGAGCCTTCAGTCAAATGGATCAGATACAATGCAGTCTTTCCTCTTGGCAGTGTGTTAAAGGAGGGAGATTTACCAGGTTGATTATAAAGACATTTTTCATATGCTCACATCAGTTTTGGAAAGTAGTTCTTGTATTGTGTATGATACCATTATTCTTTTTTTTCCCTACTTTTAGTAAAGAACATACCAGTGGAATATAAGAGCAATCAAATTAATTAAAATGATAGTAAAAAAATGAAGCACTTTAAACCTTTCAATTAAAATGATAGTAAAAAAATGAAGTATCTTAAACCTTTCTTTTATGATATAATATCAAGTTACATGATTTTATGTGATTTAATAAAAATGTTGACGCAAGATTTTTCTTTTGTAAAAGCCTAAAGCTTTTTCTCGATGTTTTCTAAGAATTTTTAACTTCTTAGTTTTCTTTTGAGAAAAAGTTTATGAAATTGAAGCCAAAGATGTTTCCAAAGCTGATATGTATTTGTCAGCATCACAATGAAAAAGGAGGATGAATAAAAGACTATAATATATTCTTACATGTAATAATGTTGCTTACAGCAAGCTGTACCACATGTCAAAAAGGATGACAGAAAACCCTGTTGGCCTTGCTGAAACATTTATTATTTAAATAGATGTTGACAACACTTTCTGAAGAAAAAAAAGAAAAACACCCACAAAAAAACACCCTCTATTTGTAGCTGTGCTTGCATTATGCCAAACAATAACGTGGGATATTTAAAACTAGGAGAAATTCTGGTAATGACATAACTAGCACTAGGAGCACTAAGTGAGAACCTGAAAACATATACTACAGACGCTAAAGGTCCAATCGTATTTTCAGAATGTAATACCAATATTACTAATAACCCCAGTGAGAGACCAGTCAAGGAGTCTGTTTCAAAAGTGAACAATACCCAGAGAATTTGTCCTTATCTCTATCACCTTGCACAGCACTACTGGATTTCCCTGTGCTCTTTAGCTAGTGTAATATGGGTAAATACTTCCTGTCAACAGAATTGTTGTAGTGATTAATACCAGTGCCAAAATTCCAGCTCTTTCTAAAGTGATCAGTATAAGCAGTTGACATTTCCAGAGTCTATGCACTTGATAGTTGATTGTGTATTTATGAGCATCATATATGCTTAATGTTACAGTAGAAAAATACAAGCAGCTCTTGAAATATCTTTACTCCTCCTCCAAGTGACATTCATATAGCACTGTAAGAAATCTCATAAAAGAAGGAGACTTGGAAATATGCTCAAAACTCCTGAAAGGTGTAGGGCAAGGAACACAACTACAATTTAAAAGTATCAACAGGAATAGTCAAGTGTTTATTGTTATACACATGCTTACATATCTCACTGAATCAAAATCATAGTTCCCTTCTTTCTTTTTAGCTAAATTCTGAATGTACAACAAATCAGCTCTTCCTATACTTTGCATTTTCCATTGCTTTTAAATCATGAGTACCAGAACAACATATAAACATTAAAATGTGGAGGGGGGAGTTTCAGTCATAGTCAGAAAAGCAATTTCTTCTTGTAAAAAATGGACTCACAGGTGAAAATGATAGACATGAAGATGATACTGATGGCTGGGCAATGGCCAAGTAGCAAAAATTCTTAGGTTTCATTGCATGTAGGTGGTAACATAGGCTTTTCTCTCTCCATAGACAAGTAGCTGAATTAGTGCTTTCTGCTGACAGAAAAAAAACTGTGAAAACAGGAACAAATGAATTTTCCCTCCAGAATTCCAGATCTGGGATATAGCTAAACTGAGGTATTTGCACTTCAACAGCCAGTGAAAACTTTTCTGAAATTAAGATTAGAAATGTAATGAAATATATGGTCAGTTGTGCAGTGTTTCAAGAGACATACCACACGGACACTACAAAAATTCAGCTTAGAGGTGACAAGTAAGAAGTAAATTGCTTTCAGAAACAGATGCTTTCAGAGGTGATGTCAACACTGAATTGACTGATGAGGGGACACAAGAACATCTGTGATGCTTTTAAACCTTTCCTGGTAACATACCAAGTTCAGGTGCATCCTTGTGCTAATTTCACCTGAAGGGCAGTAATGAACTCCAGCAATGCCTAGGGTCACACATATCTATTCAGTTGTGAGCAAGGCTTTGAGGGAAGTCCTGGAGTAGCCTGCAAAACTCAGCACATATATATCAAAAAGACAACAGAATTTTGGCTTAACTCACACTCCTGATGATACTAGTCTGTGCAAAAATGAATAAACCTGTTTCGTATAGTTAATTATACCTTATAGACAATGGCTACATCTTAGTCAGTTCATACAATTAAATATTTACAATATTCTAAGGTTTGTTAGTGTTTCAATATACTCCCCACTTATTCCTTCCTCTTTCTTTCCCCCCATGGTCCTTTTCTCAACAGTGTAGCAAATAGAAATTCACAATAGGTATAATTGAGTTAGTATTATGCAACTGAATTTTTTTATACACCCACATCAACTGGAAATCTTCAGGAGTTCACTGCTGCTGCCCAGCCAGTAACAAAGCTTTTGCATCCACTACTGATTCTGTAATGGTATTTAAATTATTTCTAACATCCTCCTACCAAAATGCTCACACCATCCTTTAATTATACCTCAATCTTCTTGTATTTCCACCCTCCACAACAGTCGTTTGCACAATGATTTGTATTCATCCTTGTGCCCTGTGTTCTGCCTTCACTGTTCCATTTTATTTTGAATACAGACTTGTAAAGACCTTAATTTCCATTTCTTAAATTGAAGCATAAGATTTGCTCTAAAAAAGGTGTGTGTTAACTTCAGATGCTTTTAAATCCCTGGAACCTAATCATTTGCAGTCTTAGGCCTGATAAAAGAATTTCACAGTGTTTGGAGATATCTAAAAATTTTCAGTGAAAAGTAACACCCTGACAAACTACTTTACTTAAAAAAAATTCTGCTTTCAGAACATATAAGAGCTGAGTACACTTTTAATCTTTCTGGACATAAAAAGTATAAAACTGCAACGAAGTCAACCCAACCCAAAACAAAACCAAAAATAAACAAAACAAAAAACAAAACACCCAAACCCAAAAAACCCAACCAAAACCCCCAAATTAGATGGAATATAAATCACTTACTTTAATCCAAAAGAGGATATTACTGACCAATATGTATTTTTGCAGTTTCTTACATGTTTGCAAGACTGGCTTTTATTTCTCCTTCCTGTATTAAACTTTAATCAGAGGCATCTATTATTTTGGAAAAAGAAAAGATAAACTGTTTTTAAAAAGAATCACAATTCTGTGATTCTTGAATTGCTTGAAAACATTTAACATATAATGAGATAGATGATAGGAGGTGTAGGTTAAATTCATCAGTGCAGATGGTTCTGGTGCATAAGTTTGCAGCAGAGCTAGAGAAAATATAGGCTGATATTTTTATTCCTTGACACTAATGGTTTGACTTGCTTTTATTTTCAAATGAAAATATATTTGAAAATATTTTTCTAAAGATATATAATTGGACAGAACTGGGAAACTTGTTAACAGATTCTAAGGCAACAGTGAAAAATGCAGCAAACTTTAATTTATTTCAATATTCAGTGAAAATACTAAACAGAGTAGGTTTTTACATAAAGATGGAGGCAGAACATATATATGTATGTGTAAATTTTGAATGTGAACTACTTTGAATGAAAGCCTTAAAAAGTCTTTCAGACTTTTTCTACTCATTTTTAGACCTCTAGTTGTATGAAGTTAATATACAAGTCCTTTGTAGAATTTAAATTAAATGAATATGAAATGATTCAGCGTAATTATTCATTGCCAGGAACAATAACATTCATCTTATGTCTAGCAGAGTTCTTTACAGTGGCCTCCAAAAAATTAATGGAATAGAATTCACTTAGCATTACTACCTTAAAATCACTGTGTAACAAAGATTACATTCAAAGCCTACTTCTTAAGCTATTTATATGACCCTACACCCCACTAACTGTAGGAAACACACTTTTCTGTAAGAGCAGAGAAAATTATTACCCTTTTGCTGTGATGAATTGAAAAATTCTCAATTATTTTTATTTTTTTTTTCCTAAGAGCACTCCTTTATGTCTTCCTTACTGACAATTTTTGCATCTTTCTTTTCAGTCCCTTTCCTATTTGCTGAAATAGGAACTCTTCTGTTAGTAATGTCAAATGTTGCATAAAGGCAACAACCACAGTCAAATCCAAATATTTTACATTGAAGTCCAACAGCCAAAGCAAGCCACAAAGGCCCATATGCCAAAAAACAAACATTAATAGAAAAACACAGGTACGTTCAGAGCAGATATTAATTCTGTAGAATACTCAAAATCTGAAGACATAAATTCTATTAAATGTTGTCAGGATAGTATCTAAAGATGGCTTTTTTTTTTTGAAAGCCTATCTGAAGATATTTGCCTATGATGAGCATCTCACTGCTTCAGATGAACAGAAGAAAGATTACTGAAGAAGCTTCACATTAATGCCTACAGACATGTAATTAATTTACAAAGTAACCCAGTGGGAACCCACTGAAGACCTTCAGAAGAACACCAATTTACTTATCTTGTCTGCCGATGCCATGTGTATAAATGAGCACAGCTTCTGAGCACTTCTTTGAAGAAAGATGTCACCCTTAAAAGGAATCTCATATATATAGCATATTTATCTGTCACCTTAAGTCAGCTGTCCACTATTTATCCACATAAGAATGTTTTCCAACTAAGATGTTTCATATGATCTAGACATAAAGGTATACAGATTTCTCTCAATAACATCCCACTTCACATTGTGACTGCACATATTTAAAAGCAAGGATGACTTCTAACAACATAAATGTTGGGTAATTAATACCTACTGGAATTTACTTCAAATAGGATTAATCAAGTAATATTTTTTTCCTTGTAATTATTAATACATGACCTATTTGGTCCATTAGAATATCTTACTCTAAACCATGTGTGAAAATCTAATCCTTTTTGAAATAAATTAATCTATGCAGATTTGAGACAAGCTTACGAAATTCTATCTGCATTTTAATATTTAGAAGGGACTTATTTGCAGCAAAAAGACATAATTGTTATATAAAAAGTTTCTGTACATATGTGGAGGTGGCTGGAAGATAAAAAGCATAGTGTATTCAGCACAGTCTTCATAAGACAATCAAACACTCCAGTAGACAAACATGTTATTGGAAACAATTTTGTGTAATGGTTTATTTTTCAATCCATGTAATTTAGTCCAACAAATTAGCATAGATTCAAGAGAGATAAATTTGTTTTTGCAGACTATCTGAAAATAATGATTATAATTCAAATATTTATTAGGAAATGTCCCTTTACTAGCTTTTACAGGAACACTTCCACAGAAAATTCCACATCAAAAGGACTGTGGATAACAAAGTCTTAACTTGTAAATCAGGTGGAAATGGAGAGATTATTCTGCTGCTAGATGCAGCCCTCTCCTCTATCCCCAAGGATCAGGAGCTGAAGCTATCAATGTAAGTCTGTGCTGTTTGCTCCTCTGGAAAATTACTCTCGTGTCTTTTCTTTACTACCTGAATAAAACTTTTCCCTGAAGAGCTAAAATTCTCAAATTGGAAAATGCAAATGGTTTAGGACGATGTTATTCAATTCCACAAGTAATATTTCTCCAATTTCTGTTCCAAAAAATTGTGCGTTGGGCCAAAGCAGACATCAAGATTAATATCCCAATTGGCAAAGATTAATAAATAAATAAAAAAATCCAGCAAACTTCTCTTGAAGAGGATTTCAGACAAAAATGCTCAAATTATCATTTAAACCTGGAGAATATCCAACATTCATGTAAATTTTCATATAATACCACCATAACCAAAAAAACATTTTGGTTTATTCTCTAAATCATAATATTAATTTATAAAACAAACAAAAAAAAGTGCCTATTTAAAAGTCTGTTTTGAGACAGTGAAAAGCAGAAGTTTTATGTCAGGACATAAGTTTACAAAAGGAGATGGAAAATGGCATTTGCAAACACACTTTTTTTAACAGACATTACACTAGGAGACAGAGAATTCAATTTATTTATTTGCTAAGAGATGCTTATAGACAAATAGATGAGGAATGTGGAAAATTATGGTAATTTCCTAGGAAGTATGAATATGGCTGTGGTTTCCAGATGTCCCATGGTAGCGTGTAATAAGGAGAATAAACCTTGAAGATGCAAAACACTGGTGACTGAGGCAACGAAGGTGACTGCATCACTGACAGCTGCAAAGTATCTCTGGCTAGGAAGAAAAAGTTGTTTTGAAAGCATGGTAAAACAAAGAAGCATGGAGCTTGTTTCATGCAGATATACAAATTTTAGTTCATTTTATTAATTCATCCAGTCACCTTCACATTAATTGCACCCTCCACCTGAGCCAGACCTGACAAATCCAACTGATGAGAACCAATCTGACACCAAACAAACTAATAAAATAGTCACCGTTCTTCTCACAGGTGTGAAGGAAGGAGGAATGGGATCTGTGCTGTTTGCTTGTACTTTTACTACATTATAACAGCATCTAGCTCAGCAATTAGGCCTATTTAAGTGGCTTGTGACTATAGGACAAAAGTTACATATTTTTCCTTAATAATTGAATAACTATCCCGGTATATTACAGATGTGTAAGCCAAGCTATAGTTTCAAGTCTGTATACTACTTTGTAAAGGTTTAATGCGAGATTCCTCTTTAATATACTTTCTAGTTTTTAACATCACTTTCTCCCTCATATATTATTACAATGTAATAATTCCTGTAGAAGTATGCTGTGAAGCTGTGGAAACCACACTTTTTATCTTACATCCACAAAAAGCACAAGGGGAATTTAATAGCATCATTTGGGTCTGAAACACTGACTTTAAAGTGATAACCTCCCAAATCATTGCCCCAGCCTTACTATACTCACTAATAACAATTCACACTATTACAGATGTAACTAAAATAGGGATCAAAAAATAATTAACTTTTGCTGTTGACATCCTCTGATGAGACAGCCCATAGAGGACCGGATTAAGAAATATGCTACAGAGCATTGCACACACAAAAAAAAAATTGTAGTCATGCAGATGGTCACAAAAAGACTATTGTGCTGGGTCTGCAACACTTGGAACATGGAAAAGAGTTTTGAAATGGCCTAAAACAGGAGTCAGAACCCTTTGTTAGGAAAAAGCTGAGTGCTTCATTCCTTTGTAGAGACTGAAAATAACTATAGCAAAATAGCTATAAACACCTATTTTCTAGGTGTTTAGTACTTTATTTACCCCCAATTCATCTTCATTAAGATCCTTAATTATCATATAAACAAATTCTTCAGTAACATTTCACCTAGAAACAGCTCCAAATCATTGCTTGTTGTGGCATTTCACAACACGAACTCAAGTTGATGCAAAGAATCAAATCTTCGATTATTACCTCCAAGCCCTTTTTACCCTCTTGTTCGGTACTTTCCCAACCTGCACATACATACAACTTTCAATCCCCTTGGCCCCTGTAAAGCTCTCCAGGTAATTAGTCCAATCACAATGTTCCAAACCCTCTCACAACCCCCCACATCCTCTGGCCTTCAATGCCCCGGATCATCACCCCAAGCCTTGTCAAAGCATCAGAACTCATTCCCAACCTGTTCTTCATGCAAATCTTATTGCCTTCACTCCCCACAGCCTGTGAATTGCCACACTTTTGTCCTACAGCAAATTACTCCAGACCTTCTAATAGTTGTTTTTCTTTTTGATTTAGCAATTTTTCTTCCTTTTCTTTTAATGAATTCATTGTTGAACATCAACCACACCTTAAGATGCTTAACTATGAATTAGTTCAGAAAAAGGCACACAAACACATGGTGTTAAGAGGTCCTAAAGTCCTATCAAAACTTGAATTAAGACAAAGTTATTCCAGATACAAAAGAAAAACAGCATTTCCACCAGAGTGGAAGACAGGCAAGACACCAGGACAGGAAGAGGGGCAGAGCAACCTTAACTTGACTGAATGCTTTGACAGGCACTTAAAGCTGCTCTGCCACCCAGGAAAAAACTGGGGACTTGGTCCTGTTATCTACCTTGATGTCAGCACTGGATTTCACTCAAACAAACAGATTTGCATATAAATGAATTTTAGAAAAAAATAATTTTAAAAATACAGTGCACATTTCTCACTTCTGTCTTCTGCACCTGGTCTGGGTATTTCTGCTGCCTAAGCCTGGCAGGATCTTCACACAGTACCGCTCCCTTTTCTCAAATGGTTTTGAACCAATAGAACAGGAAGGGTTGGAGTAAGCTGTGACAAGAGGCATGTGATCAGGGATGATAAAGACTCCAGCAAAGGCCCTAAGAAAAGTACAGCTGTTTCCATTTTGCCCTGAGTTCAGCAGTAGCAGTCATTTTTCTCCTTCTTAGTAGCTGGCACACTGTTGTGTGCAAAAACTGCTGGTTTTGACTTTCAGCCTGAGAACAATGCTGATAACATGGATGGTTTTAGTTGTTGCCAAGTAATGTTTAGCCTGACCAAGGACTTTCTGAGTCCCATGCTCTGCTAGGGAGGAGGGGAAGCCAGGAGGAAGCAGAGACAGGACACCTGACCCAAACTAACCAAAGGGGTACCACAGCACGTTATGCCCAGTGTATAAACTGGGGGCAGTTACCCGGAAGGGTTAGATCACTGCTCGGTCAGACTGGATATCGGTCAGCAGGTGGTGAGCCGTTGTATTCTCTTCCCTTGTTATTTCCCTTATCATTATTGTTACTGGTGGTAGCAGTACTGGTTTGTGTTATACCTTAGTTACTGGACTATTCTTATCTCAACGCGTGGGAGTTACATTCTTTCCATTCTCCTCCGCATCCCTCTGGGAGCAGGGGGAGGAAAAAAGCTGGGGAGTGAGCTAGTGACAGTGTAGTTCTGAATTACTGGCTGGGCTAAAACAATGACAGTTCTGTGTGGTGCCCAACGTGAGGCACGAAGGGTTGAGATGTCATATATATATATATATACATATACACACACACACACCCACAAAGAGAGAGATATCACTCTTTAGTGCATGGACCAATCCCTATAAAGCTGCTGAGTTCATCCAGTCCATGATGTCAGGCTCCTTATTTTGTAACAGCCTTTCAGAGCAGGGGAGATGGTGTGCACTGTTGGATTGTTGCCGCTGATGACACCACAAAACTCATCGGGTCACTGCTGAGCTCATCTGGTTTCTTCGAAGTTCATTCCTTGTTGGGATGATGGTTGGAGGGAAGTCAGGGCCAGTTGCTGGTGACCTGAAGGCATCTAACTGGTGGCCTGTAAAAGTATTACATAGCAGACAACAGCATATAATTGAGTTCATTGGCTGTTTTCCCCTAAAATCAAGTCCCCTTGAAGTATACACCGGGCTTCCCCATCTTCCCACATTACCCACCAAGTACATCTGGGTTCCTGAGCAAAAGCAATCCCACGAGTGGGTTTGCTTTTACCCGAAGCAGGAATAACCCAGACTGTCTTCCCCAGCAAATTCTTCATATGCACCACAGGAACTTTGTCCCCATCTACAATACGTAAAAGTTCTGACTGGGCTGGGCCAGCCCTATTGGCAGATCCTCTGGTGTTGACCAACCAGGTGGCCTTTGGTAAGTGTGTAACCCAACGCTTGAAAGTTCCCCCACCCATTGCTCTCCGTGTTGTTTTTAACAGCCCATTGTACCGTTCGATTTTCCCAGAGGCTGGTGCATGGTAGGGGACGTGATATACCCACTCAATGCCATGCTCTTTGGCCCCAGTGTCTGTAAGGTTATTCTGGAAATGAGTCCCAATTGTCTGATTCAGTTCTCTCTAGGGTGCAGTGTCACCACAAGATTTGCTTCTCAGGGCCCAAGATTGTGTTTCTGGCAGTGGCATGGGGCACAGTGTATGTTTCCAGCCATCCGGTGGTTGCTTCCACCATGGTAAGCACATGGTGCTTGCCTTGGCAGGTTGGTGGGAGTGTGATATAATCAATCTGCCAGGTCTCCCCATATTTGTACTTCAGCCTCATCCTCCATACCAAAGAGTCTTTAACTGTTTAGCTTGCTTAATTGCAGCACGTTTCACACTCATGAATAACCTGGGCAATAGTGTCCATTGTTAAGTCCACCCCTCGATCACGGGGCCATCTATATGTTGCATCTCTGCCCTGGTGGCCTGAAGTGTCATGGGCCCACCGGGCCAAAAATAGTTCACCTTTATGTTGCCAATCTAAGTCCATCTGAGCCACTTCAATCTCAGCAGCTTTACCCACTTGTTGGTTGTTCTGGTGTTCCTCAGTAGCCTGACTCTTGGGTACATGGGCATCTACATGATGTGCCTTCACCACCAGGTTCTGCACCCGGGCAGCGATATCTTTCCACAGTGCAGCAGCTCACATGGTTTTACCTCTGCGTCGCCAGTTGCTCTGCTTCCATTGCTGCAACCACCCCCTCAGGGCATTTGCCACCATCCATGAGTCAGTATAGAGATAAAGTACTGGCCACTTTTCTTCTTCAGCAATGTCCAGGGCCAGCTGGATGGCTTTCACCTCGGCAAACTGACTTGATTCACCCTCCCATTCAGCAGTTTCTGCAACTTGTCATCGAGAATTCCATACAGCTGCCTTCCATCTCCGATGCTTTCCCACAATACGGCAGGACCCATCAGTAAACAAGACATACTGTTTTTCACTTTCTGACAGTTTATTATATGGTGGGGCCTCTTCAGCACGCACCAGCTCCTCCTCTGGTGACATTCCAAAATCTTTGCCCTCTGGCCAGTCCATGATGACTTCCAGAATTCCTGGGAGACTGGGATTTCCTATTTGAGCTCATTGTGTAATTAGTGCCGCCCACTTACTCCATGTATCATCAGTTGCATGGTGTGTACAGGAGACCCTGCCTCTGAACATACAGCCCAGGAGGAGCTGTTCTTCAGTGCCAATCACTTCCGAAGCAGCTCGAACCCCTTCATAGGCTGCTGGTATTTATTTCTCAGTTGAGGTATAGCTGACCTCAGATCCTCTGTATCCCTGACTCCAAAAGCCGAGGGATCAACCTCGAGTCTCCCCTGGAGCTTTCTGCCAGAAGCTCCAGGTAGGACCATTCTCCCCAGCTGCAGTGTACAGTACACTTTTTTGCAACTGGCCCAGTCCAAACTGGTCCAAGGGCCACTGAATGAACTATCTCGTGTTTAATTTGCTCAAAGTCTTGCTGTTGCTCAGGGCCCATTTAAAATGTAAAACCCCGAAGAAATCTGTGTCACACGATAGAGAAGGGTTGCAATCAAACTGTAATTTGGGATGTGCATTCTCCAGAACCCCACTGCACCCAAGACAGCTTGTGTTTCTTTCTTATTAGTTGGTGGAAACATTGCTGTTATCTTGTTGATCACATCTGTGGGGGATCTGACAACATCCATCTTGCTGTTTTATTCCCAAAAACTGAATATCCTGTGCAGGTCCCTTGACCTTACTCCGTTTTATGGGAAAACCAGCTTTCAGCAGGATTTGGATTATTTTCCTCCCTTTCTCAAAAACTTCTGCGGTATCACCTCACATGATAATGTCATCAATGTATTGTAGGTGTTCTGAAGCTTGCCTCTTTTCCAGTGTAGTCTAGATCAGTCCACGGCAGACAGTAGGGCTGTGTTTCCACCCCTGATGCAGTCAGTTCTAAGTGTACTGGACACTCCTCCAAGTAAAAGCAAACTGTGGCCTGCACTCTGCTGCCAAAGGAATTGAGAAAAATGCATTGGCAACATCAGTTGTGGCATACCACTTGGCTGCCTCTGACTCCAGTTCATACTGAAGTTCTAGCATGTCTGGTACGGGAGCACTCAATGGTGGTGTGACTTTATTCAGGCCACAGTAGTCCATTGTTAGTCTGCACTCTCGGTTAGACTTTCACCCTGGCCATATGGGGCTATGAAAGGGTGAGTGGGTCCTGCTGATCACTCCTTGGCTCTCCAGTCTACGGATCAGACTATGGATGGGAATCAGGGAGTCTTGGTTGAGGTCTGGGGTGAAGAAGTCACCTCTTCTTCCTCTTCCTCTGATCCACATAATAATAACTCTTGTTTAGATGCTGTCCCATGTAGTAAGTGCATTGGTTCTTCATCTGTCTTCACTGTGTAGGTTGCTCATTATGCCTCTTGCTTTCTTTGCCCCTTGTGTACAGGGGCAACCAATATTAGCATGAGTTGGTCCTTTGGTTTAGCTGCAATGATTATCACTGTGGTTGGAGTGGCTGCTGTATCTGTTGTTGGGGTTGGTGCAGCCTCAGTGCTTGGGGATTGAGTAGCACGAGCAGCTGCACTGCCTGTTGCTGTCGGAGTTTGAGTAGCTGCTCTATTTGTCACTGGGGTTGATGTAGCTGCTGTACTTGGAGTAGCTGCATTGTCTGTTGAAGTCAGCGTTTCCCACATTTGGGGAAATCGCAGGGGTCAGCACACCCACAGTGCAAGGGATGAGCCTCGCCCTGGGAAAACCACCTGCCTGATGATGGTGTATCCCTTGCCAGGTAAGTATAGTAAGTAACTCAAAGTCAAAGTAAACCCCTTCAAAATATGCTCCCTCATCCCCTTTAAAGGACAGGGGATTTGACACAATGCTGTGGAGCCTATAATTTTACTTTGCTTACCAAGGGTATTTTAAGTTACTCACTGTTCTATCTGTCATGGACAATTTGTTGTACTACTGATTGGAGGCCACAGCAATTTTACAAGGGAACATGGACACGAAATTAGGAGACTAAATCCATAAAATAGTCCTAGCACGCTGGCAGTCTAGGGAAAATACTTCAGAGTAATTGCCCCAATGTTTCCAATTCTTTGTTCATTTTTTCAGTAAAACTAAAACAATTTCACAAGTGAACATTAGAAAAGGTTCAAGTAGTATTAAACGATACAAATAAAAAGCATTGTTGAAAGCATTCTTTACAAAAGAAAGTGGATAGGAAGATATAGACAAGATCTGGGGAAACATTAAAAAAGTTAAGTGAAGTTGCAGAGTGATAATTACAAACATCTGCATTCTCCACAGTCAGGAAATATAGCATCCCTAAAATTTTTAGCATCTGTGAAACTAGAATTAAGATTTTAAACATTTGCTGAAAACACTGATAAAAATTTAGCTAACTATCCCTATGGACTTCTTCTGTGTTAAAATGGTAGACATCAGCTTTCATTAACAGAAATGATGAATTTTTAAGATGCTGAAGTTAATAAAATCAAATTAGTTCAATAATGCCCCATAAGTAAGGAAATGAGGTTTATGGTAACCTATTATATTGTGAATATAGAGAATTCTACTGAGAAGATTCAAGCTCTAAGCAAAACATTTTTTGACACAAATCCTTAACTAATTTCTGAAAGTGATCTGCTTTTAATATACTTTGGATTACTCTGGGATGCTCAATAGGTACTGAAAATGTCAATTTACCTAAGTGACATCCTTCCAAGAAATTATCTATTCAGCTAAACTACTATTAAGTGGGTTTCTGAGATGAAGAGTGGAACTTTTAGCAGATGAAGAAGGGTTCAGCCTCAAATATCTGATCTATACTGGGGAGATGAGGGGGCCATGTTTTACCAAAGGACATTGAATTTAGGTCTCCTGGTCCAAGCAAGCATTTGAACAACTGCCTACATTGCTGAGACCACCCATTTTGATCTAATAAACATCTAATTTTACACAGAGTTGAAATTAAATATATTATTTGAGCTCACTGCCTTTATCTATATAGCCACCACACTCTGAAAGAGGTGCATAGGAGCACCTCTGATCCCCATTCCTCTAAAGTAGTTAGGTTCATGGGCAAGGCACTAGCTTTGATTCTGCCATTAGCTCAAAGGGAACACCCAGTGTACTGCATACTAAGAAGTAATGTGGTGTCCTGGGTTCAGCAGTAGCAGTCATTTTTCTCCTTCTTGGTAGCTGGTGCAGTGCTGTGTTTTGACTTTCGGCCTGGGAACAGACCTGATAACAATGATGTTTTGGTTTGGCCAAGGACTTTGTGAGCCTCATGCTCTGCCAGGGAGGAGGGGAAGCCAGGAGGAAGCAGAGACAGGACACCTGACCCAAGCTAGCCAAAGAGGTATTCCATACCACAGCACGTCATGCCCAGGATGTAACTGAGAGTTACCCAGAAGCGCTGGGAGTCTGCAGGGTTGGAGGAGGTATCGGTCGGTGCTTGGTCGGGCTGGGGGGGGGGCGAGTTATCAGTTGACTGGTGGTGAGGTGTTGTATTCTCTTCCCTCATTATTTCCTTTACCATTATTATCATTGGTGGTAGCAGTAGTGATTTGTGTTATACCTTAGTTACTAAACTGTTCTTACCTTAACCCGTGGGATTTACATTCTTTTTGATTCTCCTCTCTGTCCCTCCAGGAGTAGGGGGAGGGCAAGAAGGAGGGGAAGTGAGTGAACGGGTTGCCTGACTGGGTTTAAACCATGACATGTGGTCATGTTAGAAAAGGAATGAAGCTGTCGCCATAGAACAATTTTGTTTGTACAAACCTCCTGATCCCCAATAAATAATTTCCTGAGAAAAGAATCAGAAAAAGGATTTTTCCTCTGGGAAAGGAAATGGGTAACTTCTAGCATATATGTGCTGTAGACAGAGTTATTATATAGAACTGTTCATGTTTTAGAAAGAAATACTACATTTAGTTTGTATTCCAGTACAAGAAAAAATGCTATGACATATTTGGACCACAGCACATTGTAATTTCCTCAGCCTGAAGATGAACATCAGCTAAAATATGGTCTCTTTGAATCTGTGGTAGCTGAGATCCATTTCCAAAATGGATTAAGAAATCACTAAATAGAAAAGGAATGGAGAATGACTATTGTCATGACTGTTCCTCAGGAATGCTATTCAGAAAATAGGTTTATATATTTCAGCTACGCATACAGTAAATGCCCATTTTCTTGTTTTCTTCTCTTTATGCCATTGATATTTTCACTCCCTGGTACTCAAACGTGTCTGAAATGATGATTTCTCAAGCTCAAGAAGAAATATAAAATCCAGTTGCCTTATTTGTTGGCAATAGCTGTATTCATTACTGTCTATCCACACATTTCAATAGTCTGCTTTATAATGTTTTGTTAGGATAAAAGCTGTGAGATATGACCTATTATGGAAATGTCAATCATTACAAAAATAACCATCTTTTTTATGGAAACTAATTCATTTACATGTATTGATCCACTAAAATGAATGCTGGAAAGTATTATATTGTTGTGACAGAGATAATAATGCATATTCCTCTTAACAGAGTCCAAATCTTTCTTAACAAGCCATCTTTGCTATCCTTGTCTTTCAATTTCACACTCAAACTTAAACAGATGCTCTATTAGGCTCAGCTGTTTCCTGCCCTGTTCTTTAGGAATGTAAACAGAAAATGCACTGTGCTAGAAGTGATGTTTACAAATGCTTTTTATACAAGAATAGACATCATAAGCTTATCACAATGCTAATAAAAATATAAATGCAGAAATACTAGATGTGTTTGTATTGGAACAAAAAATAAAACACTAGTATGGTAGGCCCAGGTTCTGAGCAGCTGGAAAACAAAACAAAACAAGACAAAACAAAACAATGCCACACAAACAAAAAAACTCCCAGGAAATGTGATATTTGCTAAAAAGTAGTAGTAATATCTCCACATGTAGTTTTTTCTGCAGTTTCTTACCCTGTAAACTTGAAAAACCCTATTATAGAAAAGTTATTTCTTCAAAGCTTTCTGACCAGACATTTGATCGGCATAACAGGCCTTTTTATAGTTCCTTATAAATAATCATCTGGTGTTTGTATTAGGTTACCTGTACCTGATTAGCTCAGGGACATGTAGGAAGCTGAGACTATAACTTAGAATGCCCCTACATCCATACATCTTCCAGAGATAAGGAATTTTCTAGGAATCAACAGAAGTAGGATGCAAAATGGTTGAGGGGTCACCAAGTCGTGAGCATACCTCCTCATAGAACAATGAAATAAGAAGTCCATAACAATAAAAAGAAAATATAAAGTATACACTGCACTGTAGCTTATGAGCTACCTTAGGTAGTTTATGAACTACCTTAGGTATGTTCCCTGTCATGTAACACAAAAAGAGTTACAGTATGAGTTTGATGGTCCTTAAAGAATGCAAGATAGAACACTTGGCACAACAATGAATTCACACAAAGTTAAGATAAATATATTTAGTCTGGTGAAGTGTTTGATATCTTTCTATTCTGTAGGCAAATATATATCAAAATCATGTAATAGACACCATCTGTTTTGGAAAGGGATGGTAAAGCAAGGTACTGAAAACCCAGGAAAAGCTGATTCTTGAGCATCTAGAGCAGGTTGAGGTAGTTTTTTTTGTGCTCATAGACCATAGCCTACTATCTCCAAGACTTTATGAAAAAGTCCAGAAAAAAAAGTGTGTTCCTTATCTGCCCTCTGTCAAAAGTCTCTTTTTTTCCCTTCAGCATCAGTTACTCTCACATATAAGCTCTTATGAGTACAGGAATTCCCCTGACATGTTATGTCTGTACTACATTTTTAAAAGATATTTTGAAATGGCTGTTCATTTTGGGTAAGTTTCTGATTCCACACTCCCTCATGAGAAAGATAGTAGATATAAAAACAACCTCTGTCATGAAAAAATGACAAGGGATTTAAGCCACAGTTAGACAGTGATAATTTTTTTCCCTTGAAAAGTGATGAGCCATGAAAAGGGTTTTGAACATAGACCCATTTGTTATTTCTTTGTTAGCAGCAAAACAGCAAGAAAGGTATTTTATTCTGAGAAAAAGAGTATATCAAATGGTTAGAGACAGCAAAACCAATCAATTTTCCATGCTCATTCTGGAAATTGTTATGGCTGAGCCTTGATCAGTGGGTTTCAGACCTCCTATTTTCCAATTTTGCTAATATTTAAGTTGAAAATACATCTGGCAGGAACATTTTTTTACCAAAGCCCACAAACAGCAGTTTCACAAAGAAACTTCTGAACAAATATATTCCTTATGCACTGTGAAGTACAGTACAATTATAGAAGCTTACACTCATCTAGTTTTACTTTAAATTTAGCCTTGGATGTAAAAGGTGGCTTTCCTTGTTGCATATTGGCTGACTTTTTCAGCATCATCTTTAAAGTAAATTATGTTCATCTCAGATGCCTCCTGTTTCTGGAAAAGAAAGGGGCAGGGGAAGTTGTAGGCAGTAAGCACCCCTTTGATTTGAGCTCCTAGCCTTGAAGGTACAGCTATGTGAATTGGATGGGAACATAGATGTTGGCAGATATAGCAACATTATTTTTCCTACTTTGTTGGAAAAGCATCAGTTTTTTATCAAAATCTTTTAGGTCTTTTTTTTTTTGCAATTTCATTATTCCAGGAAAAATATTTTTACCACGTCAAAGCATATTTTTTTTCATTTTTCACTGGCAGAATCTGATGAAATAATCAAATAAACAATCAGAAAAACACTCAGTGGTAATTCTTGTTTGAGTGAACCATTACAAACCTCCTCAGAATCAGAACATCTCACTTCACTCTCTGTGTGGGGCTGGACCATGTGATTCAGAGTGCACAAAAGAGCAGTTTTTAAAATGTGTCTATTTCAGTTCTGTTTCCCACTTAAAAATAAAAATAAAATATCGGAATTCCCCTGGGGATTGAAGTTCAGAATAAGGAGCAGTATGTAAATATTTTAAACTACCTCCACTGGACAGTCCACTTTGAAAGCACCAGTTTCTTGCAATGATATTAACTAAGCACCTCAATATGCAATTTCTAATCTTCCCACTGTAACTAATTTAAGCTGTCTAGCTTTATTTCCAGATATTCCACCACAGGTTTCTGGCATCTAGAATTTAGCACTCTACATTGTAAAATTGATATCAAAACACAAGCTGACTTTAAACCTCTGCCTTTCTAAGAATGCAAGAATTTCCCCATGCTTCTCCTAGCAGACTTTTCTGACCTGTCATGCCAACAGCATATCTGAGGTTATTCCTCAGCAGATCTTGATGAAGAATACTGTGCTATAAGATTGTTCTTATAAAGCTATTCCCCTTATGCTACCAGATAAAGTTAATGAGCAAGGTTATGCTTCTGCTGATTACAGTGGAAATGGTGGGCAGATTCTCCAAAGCTGCTTACCTATGTCATTTTCCCCAGCTGCGAGAAGAATCTGAAGTTACCTCTATCCCTTGTGAGACCCAAGGAATGTCCTCACACATATGAGGAAGTAAGGACTTTCAAAACATAGGAAACAATAATTAGGGAAATAAAAACATGTATGGCTTTTTTAAAGGCTACTTTCGAGTGTAAATTAGAACCTCACATGAGATCAGGTGTAGCTGTGCACATGGCAAGTGCCTGCATGTGCTTGTGTGTGAAGTCAGTGGTGAATTTTCTCTCAGAAATCCAACCTCACCTTGATACTTTCCTAATCCTAAAACATTTATCCTTTCAATTCCATCCTGATATGCAACCAGAATCTACTGCAACTTAATTTCATACTTCCTACAAGCAGTTTCCATTCCATAGTACTTAACCTGTGCTGTAAATTAATTACAAAACTACTGACCATCAAACTCACCCCAGAGGGATGAAATTATGACAGCACCAGTTTTCATTTTGTGACTAGTTCTTCAGTTTTTCACACCTGAAGACTGCATACTGTGAAATGTCAGCACTCCGTGAGAAAATGATACATTTTCCATTTATGTAAAATGTTCAACATGGAGCAAGAGTCTACCTGTCACCAGAGAAGGCATTCCTTCAGTTTTAGTAATCTGGCCATATGATTAGGAACCTTGTGTACTTTAGGAACTAATCCACAGAGTTGTAGAGGATTAGATTTTTAATTTGAATCAATGATTTAGTTGATGGACATGAAATGGGAAATAGCCATCTTACATCTCAGCACCTACTTATCTGTACAAGCTGGTTGTTGTGCTACATGTTAACTTGGCTTGCTTGATTGCATTAATTTACACTCACAATTTCCCCTTCAGCTCTGCTGTTTTGCTATGACATGACCATCTTTGGGGATGATTTGAGAGATCTTCTAGCAAGCATAATGTTTAATGGAGATGAACTAACAAAATCAGAAGGCCTGTTTGCCACAACAATGGCTTCTTTATCATCTGATCCAAAACTATGTACAGACAGTACCTTACATGAACAAAATGCAGCAGTTTTACAGACCCCTAAGTCTGATCTCAGAAATAAGGTAAAAATATAGTTTTTTTTTCCATAAATAAATGGTTAAAGCAAATGGCAGTAAGGTGTTGCTCATCAAATACTGTGCAAAAAAGCCAATTTTAGCCTAAATATTTACACTGCAATCAGACTGGTTCAAGAACCCGGTCTACAGCTGTCCTCTGCACAAAAGTACTTTTAGCTTAAGTAGGATTTTTGAAAATTTCCCCTCTTCTTCCAATCTTCTGCTAAAATAGTTTAATTACAAAGAAATATCTGTTTGATATCAATAGATGTATGTAAATATTTTTACTACTTATCTCACTTAACTCCCATAAACTATTTTCAGTTATTTCAATTAAAATCAAATGGAGATTTGAAAACAAATGAGCATTAAACCAAACCCTGCCAACGTGGCTACAGTTTAATAATTTTTTTCTTTTAAGAAATTGTTATTCAGGATAGTCTCTTCCAGCAATGATTGCATAAGGACATTTTATTTTCTAATATAGAGAGAATCTGAATTGGAGGGTACAGAATGTAATGTCCTTTGGCGAATTTTTAGCAGGACCTAGAAGGAAATTAATTCTGCAACTCTTACTATTGTTAATGAGAGCTATTCAGCCAAATCTTCATGCACGAGTCACACTTAATATGTACCCCTTATGGTTTTTTCTGCATAATATTTTAAATTAATTTCCATAAACAACTTCCCAGCA
Organism: Pezoporus flaviventris; assembly: GCF_033815535.1. NCBI lineage: Eukaryota > Metazoa > Chordata > Aves > Psittaciformes > Psittacidae > Pezoporus > Pezoporus flaviventris. The sequence continues at coordinate 22,118,678 of NW_026892563.1, forward strand.
GTTATTTAATACAGTAGATCTAATTTTGATTCCACAAAGGTTCATTGATTCACTTCAGCATAAGCCTGAAAGTCTAACAACATTAAAAGGAGCAAAGCATCTGACTGAACACCTTAAATGAAATACTTGCCCTGACATAACTCAACTAACTTCAACAAGTTAACCCAAATTTACACCAGTAGAAGTGAAACCAGAACCCTATTTCTGCAAACCAATTTGGTCCTTAGCTCATCCATGGTGGTATTTCCTCATTAAACTTTCAGATGTGGTCTATCAACACATTGCCTGCTTGCTGTACTGGTGACTGCTGCAATGGGATTCAGTTTTGGCAGGCAATATTTATTCTGTTCTGATCCTCCTAATTCTTCTCTTAAATCTGAGACTGGAACAAGTTACTTCAATAAAAATATACTTTTGTATGAGAGGTACTGAGGAAAATTGATTTCTGTTTGTTCCTCTAACCTCACTTGCAAGAAAACAATAATCTAATATAATTCAATATTGGTCCTGTCATTTACTGCTTTTTGCATATCGTTCTTGATTTCCTTAGCACCTATTCTAGAAGGAACTGCTGAGTTCAGCATAGTGAATACTTTTGTATAGATGGCACTTTTTGGCTTACTTGCATTCATCATAAGCCACATAGGTGGAAAAAAAACCTACCACCGATTACACAAAATATATGGAGACAAAATGTAAGGGCCATGGCTACATGTGTCTGTATTAGCAGCAATCTATTTAACTGCATTTTACTGCAGGTTTTCTGATTTTGAGACTTAATTCACTGGTGGTGACTAAGACAAAGAATCTACTAGACAGACCTTCTCACTGTTGTATAGGTACACATTTGCTCTGCTCCTGAAACCCAGAGACCTGAGAATGTAGGGTTTATCACACCTGGTAATGACTTCCTTGAAGAAGCATCTATGTGCATAATACCTGTATGGTTAGCATACATATCACATGTGGAAAAGTGTGTCAGTATAATTCCTAATACTATCTGAAGCAGTTCAAGCTCTTTAGGATTTAGCACGATGTGATTGCGTTCAGATCTGCAGGCAAGCCAGTTATTGTACCCACTCAAATGTTGTTGTTTTTGTGCTTAGTTTCAGACAGAGCCAAATGAACAACTTGAACAACTTTGCCTTTGATTTTGCCACACAGTCTTAAAAATCTTTAGCCCACAGTACCATGTGCCATGATACTGATCCTGCTAAACTCTGTTAGTGCAAGTTGCCTGTGAAGTATAGCCAGGCACCTAAAAAATCCACTACGAAGCTGGAAGGGTTTACTCACACTTGCATAGCCCTTTAATGACAGGCAAGCATTGGAAGCTGCAAATCCAACCTTGCATGCAGGCTGTTCAGGACATTGATCACTCAAGATTGTCCCAGGAGATGACAGTCCTGTTTGGAAACATCCTGAATGCCTAAGCAGCCTTTTTTCCAACCAGATTTGCCTATCCCACATTGCCCTTAGTCATCATGCTTGTAGTAAGCATGGGTAAACCCTTTCCCAAATTTTTGCTCATGAAGCCAAGCCATCATAGCCAGTCAGCTAGTTTGCACAGGTGAGTGGGTGTTGACAATATGCTACTCTGCTACTTCTAGCAGAGGTTTCTACTCCTCCTCATTGATACTAAAAAGACACCACAGTTAGTTAGACTCAGGTATTTATGTAATGGATTCCACCCTGGCATGCTTACTATTGGGCCAGAGACAATAAAATATATATATCAATTTAAGGGGCTTGAGGTGATTTTTTGTTCTCATCCTTAACAATAGAATGTGGTTTTGTTCTTATATTTTCATTAACAATTTGTACTATAGAAAATAAGTTTATAAAGTGTGTGGATTATGTTAGTCTGGGGAAAAGCTGGAAATGAGCTCAGAGCTTACTAGCTTGTAGTGCATCTTAAAGAGTGGTTGTATTACTGAGTGGCCCTTAGAAAAAATATGCCTGCATGGTGCTGCAGTTGTTAATAAATCTTGCCTTACTTGAGTGTCTCCACAAACCACCTTTCTGTCCACAGCCCTGGTAGTTTGCAACCCAGATAAGCTACCATGAATAATGAGAGCTGTCTGCATGTTTATTCTAGGACTACCTCTATTTACAGATTAAAGATTTCTTATTCACTTTCTCTGATATGACTATGTCACGTACTTATTGTCAGATTTTGCCATCTAATATCTTCTTTGTAATTTCTAAGAACTAGAAAGCATTAAAAAAATATCAGAGCAAAGTCTATAAGAATACAGTAGCGATGAATTTCCATAATTGTCCTGAAAAATAAAAATGGAGCAATGAGTAGCAAAGACAGGATAAAATTCAGTCATTGGTCTTTGTATTCCTGGGAGAAGACAAAATATTGATGATACTTGAAACTACACAGAATGCTTTGTAGTATGTAAAACATTAACCCAAAATAAGTTTGCATTTCATTAATTTAGACAGCAAAAGTACAACTACTAATCCCTGGAACTACTTTTCTAAGTAAAAACAAGGGAATGCATAAATATTTGTAGCAAAAATTATTCTGACTTGAAATAGCATAAAAATTTTATTCCAGCTGCCTTGCACCTTACAGAAAAAAAAAAAAATCTAATTAAGAAAATAAGCACAAAATCTCCCAAACTCCATATACCACACAAACCTTGAAGAGTAATTCATTTAAAGGAAACAGAATATATATCCCTACAAATTCATAAAGAAAACCCCATATAAAGAGGAAGTTGAAAATCTCGTGAACATATAAACAACAAAGACCACAAAATATCCAGAGATTCAGGGAATTCATGGATTTATAGAACCTCATTCTCTTTGAAAAAAAAAACCACATTTTTTTATTATTTAGATGTTTAAATATCTGGAAAATATTTAGATATCAAACCAAAATAACAAGATATCAAAATATAATTTAAAAAGTTATAAGAAATTAATTATTTTAAGATTGAGAACCAATTGTTATAAATTGGCAAGAAATGATGCAAAAAGCAGCAAGACTCTGCTTCTGGCCTGGAAAGGGAAGAAGACAACACCTAAGCTAGGTGTGCTTAAAAAAAAAAAATAAAAAATAAACAAAACAGGAAAAGAGAAGTGGTACCCTGCAAGCTCAGCAACCCTCACCAATAGAGAATATTTTTCAGCTAAAACTCACTATATTTAGTTGAGGATCTCCTCCATATTGAAATAAATCAAACCCACATATTTCACTTAGATCTGCTCAACATTAATCCAAGCCACAGCCATAGCTCATGCTTTCCTGTTTTCTGGACTTTTAAATTATCTCACTGTGGCATGCTCAGTAGTCTTTGGCTGACTGGGTCACTGCATCATGGGAGACACACTTACAAAGACTACAACTTGGATATCCCTTACATATGAGTCACAGAGTATAGGATATCTGAATTTCAGCTAAAGTAAAGCAGTATTCACAATGCATGGACATAACACTAAGTAAGTTAAAATACAGTACTTCAAACTTGTTTTAAAATTGCATATTATGTCACATGTTTGAAAAATATTTAAACTTTTTATTAAAAACAGAAGTCAAACATGAAATGAATCTGAGACATCAAATGACATACCTCATTTCTTTCACTTCTTCTATGAATATTTTTTATAAATAAATGCTACTTGGTTTTGTTGAATTCTGTAAAAACATTTATCATAACTATGAAAATTTGTCACACAAACAGCAATCCTACAACTCTGTGGGTACAAACATCCTTCCCCTACTTAATAAATTAAGTAAATCTGCAAATACACTCTTACATAAGAACATGAATCCTTCCAAACTGATGACACTGGGAAGCTTAGTTGGTATTCTTAATTGATTCAGACATACCTCATAGGAATATGCTGTGCTGCTCCTATACTATTATCTCTCCTTTTTTCTCAAGCTGAGAGAATGTTGAAATTGTCTACATTTCAAAGATATTAGGATTGTTCAATTTTGCTTGCTTTTTCATTTGCTTTGACAGACAGTATGGCTGAGAAAAACCCCAGAGCCAAAATTTCAAATGTGAAAGAAAAACCCTGAGGCTGGAAGTTTCTGCTTTTGAAAGGAGTCCTGTAAAAAAGCAGAGCAGCTCTTTGACGGTGCAAGAATACGTCTTACCAGTCCTTACGGCCTCACACTATGAACCCTGAATGTACTTCTATGGCTATACAAGTACTTCCAAATATTAAACTGTAACTTCAAACTTGCTTAATCAACAGTAATTCAACCAGAAATGTGATATAAAAATCATTAGGAAAAATAATTTTGCTGACACAGATTTCTATTGAAAGCATCTTAAATTGGATTGGCTGCACACAGAAAATGCTTTTTCCCCAAAAACAACCGTGATTAGTCTATAAAAAGATTCATTTTTCCTAGAATAGAAAGTCAAACCAAGAACAGCTTTGTTCAGACATGTGCTAGCAATGGAAAACATATTTTGTCTCCGGCCAAATGTCTGAAATAATGTTTGTATTCTGGAATTGTTTTGCTATTTTATATTCCCCTCATTTTGTTATGTAGATTTCATGCTGTAGTCACAACAGGTTATTAATGCCACTAACTTTTTTGTGTCCTTTAATAAGGAAACCTATGGTTTCAAATTAAAAAACATCAACAGAATTAACATTTGTGTAGTCATTGTGAAGGAGTGATTAGACTAATCAAAATTGTTTGATTAAAGAATGTTTCCCAAGTGTCTGTCCCTGATAATTACTATGCAACCACTATGTTCTAGGAGATATAACTGAAGGCCTTCGTGCATATGTTCTTCTACATAAAAAAAATATTTTTTTCAATTTATACATATTTTCATACAGCTGGCACAACCAGTGCTTTAGTGTTTTGCCTTTTTTTTTTTTTTTTTAACCAGCAAATCTTGTGGAACTTGCAATGAAATCAGAATTGCTAACAACAGTATAAAAACCTTTAGTTCAGTTTTCTTAAGACAAAGGCAGACAGTCTCATTTTCTTCCTCTATTTCAAGTTTCAGTATGATGCCACAGGTTTACTGCATACCATCGAATCCAAGGTCTCCCAAAGTCAAAACAAAACACAGACAAGTACAACAGCAATTATTCAAAAAAGTTCACCTAATCTTAATACTATATCCTTCATATGATCGTATGTGAACGTATCACACCTTTTTGACACATTGATCCTTGGTTTTCTAAAATAAAGAGATTATTCACTCCATTTTGCAGATTGCCTTTATATAACGAACATTTTGACTCAAGCAAGGCATCTGCAGCCTTCACTTGTTAAGGACACAGAAGATACCCTGGGTAAAACCTTAGCTAAGGTAATTTTCAAAACATTGTTAGTTGCAAACTTTTATTTTTCTTATAAAGCATTTGACAGGGAAGAGGCAACAGCATAAGAATCATTCTGGAGGAGGGAGAGAGCTAACCTTATGATCGCGGCACTTGTTCCAATACTGGAACAATACGCTCGTCTCTGCCCTTTCCCCTGGGTTTCAGCCCTCACCTCCCCACTAGCAGATTGCCCTGTTTTTCCACCAGGAGGTTGTTCTGGGATGAGAGCCTTCTCCAGGTTTCCTGCTAAATTTGCTAAATTTTGCAGAAGAGAAGGATCAAAGGCCAAGGTGCCAGTGAAGGAAAGAAAGGAGAGAACCTGATTCTACATTTTGGGGAAGACTGTATTTCAATGCCTGCTCTAAAGACTTTGAATATACTTTACAATAAATAAAAGACATAAACAGCCTTTCAAACAGAGACTAGAATCATCCATTGGATTCTTCTCCTCCCTTGAAAGTGTAGTGTGGATGAAAAGAAAATAAAAGTGAGTTACATCCTGAGTGTTGAAACCACTAGGAAATGATCGGAAGAGAAAATGCTTTTCATATTCTCTGGTCACATTTTTTAACAAAAGTAAACCCCCCTGCAGGGAAGGTATACTGACTTAGATTAGGTGCACTAAACACATAAATATCAGATTTTGTTTTCTCCAAGCATAAGGCAGCAGATTTACTTCTGGTCACAATCTGTGGCTTTCAACATGCTTTAAATATAAAGTAGACTCCATGCTACTCAGCTATGAACATGACACAAGACCATTCTCAAATGGGAAGGTCAGAGATAAAATATTAATCACCTGGATAATTTTACTGGCAAAATTTATGCACAGTTTTTAGAGCTGCATGCTTTTACTTAGACAGTGAACCACAATAACGACTTGCCCAAGGTCAGACCACAGACTCAAAGCTAAGAGCAAGTTCCAAGATCAAAGGAGGTTTTAACCACTGCATATTCTTATCTCAACAAAGCTTAAGAGCAGCTCTAACAGAAAACATAATTGTTGCATATTTAATTGAAAACTCTATCTAGGATAATAACAGTCCCTCTTTACAGCATATAGAAAACATATACACCACACAATCTCAATTTTTTCCTCCACTCACAATGTTTGAATTATTTATATAAGTAGTAATTGGAAGGATGATTAAATAAAACCACCCGGAAGAAGCTGTGCATAAATTTCACTATGTTTCTGCAGTCACATTTAGTATCACAGCAAAACAGACATAAACCATAAACCAAGCTTATTTCTTTAAAGGTAAACATACAAATAAGTAAAATTATTTTCAATTCTTAATTGATCCCTCAGCTGATAAAGGGTAGCTTAATGCTTTCATGTTACCCCTTCTTTTAGAATACTGCAGGAATCCCTTTCTACAAAAGCCAAAAGCAACCAGCTGTAATAGCACCTAATGTGTGCCAGAGCCCATCCACTCACACCACGGTTGCAGCAGTGATGTTTTTCTGGCAGGAAAGAGAAATCACTGACATTGTTGCATCTGTAATAAAACTGTTGGTGATTTGGTTCTCTGTCAGGCACAGGTGTTTATCTGATAGCTGTTTCTGGGAATTAATGTGCTAATTTCTCTGGAGGAAAGGAAAGCAAAAACCAAAATGGGATCCATCTGTAGGGTTTTATGTTCATATTGAGACGAGACTGATACCAGGCTTTATAAAGTTGTCAAGGGAGGTGGCTAGAAGAAAGAGACAACAAATGTTTTAATAAATAAATAAATAAATAAATAAATAAATTAGTCACTTAAAACTAGTTCCTTTCAATGTTTTTTCCACCCTACCATCAATCTTTATTCACTGTGGCACAGCTGGCAAAAAATTACAAGGCAAATCATTACAGGTGAAAACTGAACCACACTAGCAGACCAGTGTGTAAAAGCTTTCTTAACAAACAACATACATTTGGTTTGTTGTTGCTTTAAACAAAGGTTAAAATTACTAAAAATATCTTCTAAGGCATGAGCAAAGAATAGGTCTATTTCTTTTCATGTCATTTCAAATTTTGTTTAGTCTCAGTACTATGTTTCATGTTTAAAGCATTCATGCTCATGGTCTACTGATACTGAAAAATTAAAACCTTTTAGCATGAAATTTAATTTCATGCATTACTTAATAAACATTAAAAAAAAAAATCTAATATCTTCTTTCTTCAAAAGAACAATATTTTATTACCAAAGAGGTTACAGGACATTAGCATGACTCAAAAAGTTAAGATAAGAGTATCACATTTATCATGTATCCCACAATTATTTAGGTTCTTTGCTTTTACAATGTCTAGTACGAGGAAACCCTGATTCATAAAGGATAAGTAAATAAAAACAATAAACCACAGGATTCAAGATTTCTCAAGTCCTGTATTACAGGCGGTGCCTTTTTGGTACTGCAGTGGTACTTGAGACAAACACAGATATATTTAGGTCTTCCTCCTGTATCTGCCCTAGTCTAAACAACCACACTTAGTTTGTTAGCCATCAGTTACAGATGATAAAAGAAGAAAATACCAGGACCTTTTAACTGTTAACTTATAAGTCTGCTTATGTTAGTTCCTTCTTTCAAGTACCTCCCCTCAGCTATCCTGGGATAATCCTAATCCTAAACCCAAGATTTTCCTGTGATAAAACATACACACTTTGAATTCAAACACTTAATCTAATTCTTTCACTTTTTGGTAGCTTTGGTTGAAATCGTAGCTCCAAAAGTATTGAATGTAAAGATTCCACTATCTTCAACAGGGACACAACTCCAGAAACTGGGCCTATCTCCTTACTTCATAATTGGAACTAGGACAACATTAATTTAGAACTGACAAGAAACATTCTCCCTGCCCTCATGAGATGCGGAAAAATAAAGTTGTCAAATCCCATTAGGGATGAATCTTAAGCGGGGTCAGGAGAAGCAATGGCAAAATCTGCTTACAAGGAGTAGACTGCCGTTCACAAAAGAGTTCACACACGCTTGAGAGCAACTACAACAAAAAATCACCTAAATAAATAGAACACAGGAAACATCTAGAATAAAAGACTGCAAAACAGAAATAGCTAAAGAAAATTCACTAAAGAAATAAAGTGAACTTTAGTCTGATTACATTCATGAGACTCAGATGAAATTAGTGCTGTAAGTAGTCAGGGTAGTTAATATTCTCTGTGTTCAGCAGTTGATCGCAGAATCAGAGAATCATAGAATAGTTAGGGTTGGAAAGGCCCTTAAGATCATCTAGTTCCAACCCCCCTGCCATGGGCAGGGACACCTTACACTAAACCATATCACCCAAGGCTCTGTCCAGCCTGGACTTGAACGCCGCCAGGGATGGAGTATTCACAACTTCCCTGGGCAACCCATTCCAGTGCCTCACCACCCTAACAGGAAAGAGTTTCCTCCTTATATCCAATCTAAACTTCCCCTGTTTAAGTTTTAACCCGTTACTCCTTGTGCTGTCACTACAGTCCCTAACGAATAGTCACTCCCCAGCATCCTTATAGGCCCCCTGCAGATACTGGAAAGCTGTTATGAGGTCACCACGCAGCCTTCTCTTCTCCAGGCTGAACAACCCCAGCTTTCTCAGCCTGCCTTCATATGGCAGGTGCTCCAGTACCCTGATCATCCTCGTGCAGCCTTCTCTGCGCTTGTTCCAAGAGTTCCATGTCCTTTTTATGTTGAGGACACCAGAACTGCACACAATACTCCAGGTGAGGTCTCACAAGAGCAGAGTAAAGGGGCAGGATCACCTCCTTTAACCTGCTGGTTACACTCCTTTTGATGCAGCCCAGGATATGGTTGGCTTTCTGGGCTGCAAGCACACACTGCTGGCTCATGTTCATTTTCCCATCAACCAACACCCCAAGTCTTTCTCCGTAGGGCTGCTCTGAATCTCTTCTTTGCCCAACCTGTAGCTGTGCCTGAGATTGCTCCGACCCAGGTGTAGGACCTTGCACTTGTCATGGTTAAACTTCATAAGGTTGGCATCAGCCCACCTCACAAGTGTGTCAAGGTCCCTCTGGATGGCATACCTTCCCTCTAGCATGATGACTGCAACACAGAGCTTGGTGTTGTCGTCAAACTTCCTGAGGGTGCACTCAATACTACTATCCATGTTGCCAAAAAAGATGTGAAACAGCTCCAGTCCAAACAACCTGTGAGGAATGCCACTCATCACTGGTTTCCACTTGGACAGTTCATGCAAGGTAGGGTTCTATATTATTCTTAAGCAGCATCAAGCACATTTCTCTAGAACAATATTTGATCAATTATATTTCCCATATAAAACCTCACTGCATGGTTCTTGTGCAGTCTTTCTGGCTGACGCATTTTTTGTACAGCCATGTTTCAGACCCTCTCACATAATCCAAGATGTATAAGCTATTCTGTATGTCAATAACTACTAATGGCTTCCTGAAAAGGTTTCAGTGTAAGTTCAGTGAAATGTATAATTTAGGAAGCAGATTTAGCAAGCAGCAGATAAAACAATTAGACTAAAGATCTTTTGTGAAAGAAGTGGCTGGCAGTACACCAGCAGTGAAGGCTGACTTTGTAATTTATCAAATAGATTTTATAAGTGGCACATACAACAATTAACAGAAAAATCTTTTGTGAGCAAAATAACTCATCAAATATGCACAAAGTACATTTGCATGAAAATGATCTGTAGATTTCCACTGAAAAGCAATCTATTTTTTCCTGCCTTTTTTCCCTTCTTTGTGTTACTAGGGTTTGTGATAGGAGAGAAGAGAAAACAGAGCACTTAATAAAGGAATAAATTCAAATTGGGAGTGTGGATGAATTTGAAGCATCAGTCTAAAAAACTGTTGCATTAGCATTCAATCATTCTGCACCTTAGCTATGGGTTTTTTTAATCAAGCTTTCTTGTTTTATGATTGCTATGCTTTATTGCTTTATTGCTTTATTTTAACAAGATGCCTGCATCCAAATGTTGAATGAAACAGAATGCTGTAAAATTATTTGAAAGGCCCTGACAGGCTGTAATTTCTGTTACGATGTGTGGAGGAAGGGGAAGTCTGTCACCAGATTTACTATGCAGTCCTTGATCTCAGGTAACTATTTGCTTACATGGCATTGCAAGTGCACATAAAGCTGTAAAATGCTGGCAAAAAAAAACATGTTTATTCTACAAAGAACTTAAGACCTTGACTATCCGTTTGAAAAGTGTATTTGACCCTTCAAATGCAACAAAAGCTGCAGAAAATGGTGAGTGTTCCCTGTGACAATTCAAAGCTGTAACCACATCTTCCCAGTTGTTCTCTCCAATCACTGTAAAGTCTCTGGGGAAGAAGAATAAATTTGTTTTTCCTGAAGAAGATAACAGGATTCCAGCTCTATATTTATCTTGCTGGTGTGCTACAGAGGTTGCAGCACTAGTCTAGACAGAGACTTACTGTTCAGCAGTGCCCTAAATCACTAGAGTACATCAAGTATTTTAAGATAGTCCGAACTATTTAGATAAATGAACAATTTAGGTCATACATTACCTCAGCTTTGAGAAAAACGTGGACCCAGACACAGATTTTGTACAAGGCCTCCTACCTGTGCTTTTACTCTGAAGAAATGGTGAGAAATCGTGTGGCTACATACAAAAGCTCCACAGTTACTTTTCTATCTTTGCTTTGTTTCCATGAATGGACATTTGAGTGATACCCAGTCTGGTAGACTTGAGTCCACGATATGATTCTGTCTGAACTGAAAAAGATATTAAAGATATTAGCATATCTTTTTTCCATCAAATTACATATCAGGTTCAGATGGGACAGTCAAAAGACAGCTTGGCCTTTCCCTTGCTCTTACTTTTTAACTTTCTTGTTTCAATTTTTTTTCATGGAGGGGTATTTTTATACATCCCAAGGTTGGGACTTTTTTTTTTTTGCATATTTTCTTCAGTTAACAAAGCTATTTTAACCCTTTTCTCTCTTAAGAGCTCAATGGAGTACCAGGTAGAATTTGTTCAAGGTATGTTAAACCTCTCCAAGAGAATAACTCCTGCGTTTCCAAACTCTACAATTAATTTATAAATTATAATACCATCTTTTGAAAACATAGAAACAGAATATAAATATGTATATTCAGAGCAAATCTATATATTTGGCAGAGATAAAACAGTAAGGTTACATATCTGACTTCCCTTCTTTGAAGAAAAATTTCTTCTATGAAAAAATTTTAAACACTTATTAAAATGTAAGTCAGTATTTGACTGGAGAACTCAGTAGAGTGATAGGAATTGAAAAGTATAGTATTTCTGTTCAGATAAAATAAAATTCTCTAGTAAAATTAAGTTGTTTCTTAGCACTTTCAAATTGAATCCAGTAACATTTATGTTATTGCTTCAATTCCCAGTATTTAAGACCCTTTAAGATAGTCTCTCAAACACTTGAAGAAAGTTTTAGAGGTATACTAGAAACATTCTGCTCCTGCTAAATCTTTCACTTTTCATAACTCCTGTTTTATTATGCATGGAAAATACTTTTGCAGGCTGTAACAGCGTAACAACTTAGCAGTGATCTCCCTTACACTACAACCTGCAAGCAAGGAGCTATAGCAAAATATTGGAATTTTGATTCCTACCTTCCTTCCTACCTTCAATGAATCACACAGTTCTTTTGCTTGAATAGCTGTCAGCTTGACCTGCAGCATGTAATGCTAAAGCAATTCATTCTGAACTGTAAAAAAGGTGTGTCCACCTTAATGTTCAAATATTTATACACAGTATGTACCTATCCCCTAGAAACAGTTGTAATTATTTCCCCTCAAGCAGCTATGATTGTTTTCCTCATCACTTTATTTCAATACAATTTCTATCCCATTGACTGGTCAAACAAAAGATCTTCTAATAAGTGATATTTCAAAATGTCACTAAGGCGAAGGCTTGTGGAAGGCACAGTAGCTCAGCACTTCTCACAGGATTAGCATTACACCCTTTGTCTTCAGAGGCAGATATTCTACTTGTGTTTAAAAGCACACTCATAACTTCAGACAGCTCTTTCCTAAACAGTTCGATCCTCCATAAAGCCACTTCTTTGTAGGACACAAAGCCAGGAATTGAAAAGTCTGATTTGAGACAAACTCAGTGTGACTTTCTTTCTCAAACACAATATTTATTCCCATTTGATTTTCAGCCTCAGTGCATCACTGTTGGAAGAGTGGACATATCTCTAGCAGCACTACTGCCATTCTCCAGCAAAGACACATAACAATATGTCCATGCAAAGGCTGACTATTGGGGGTAGCTATCAACCCCAACCTGGTGATGGATTTATTTTTTAATTGCCTGTTCCGATTTAATCAGGAACAGCTGATTTGATCCTTTCCATACTTATTCTGGCAACAGAAATAAGAAATGTCACCTGGGAATACAATTTAGTTGTTCTCAAATGTAGTGTCAAGAGACACTACCAAAACCAGAATTCCAGCAAGATATAAAGCACATGTAGATTTGGCCATTTAAGCAGTATAACGGGGGGGGTGACTTGTCATGTATGCAGAGAAACCTAAACTAGTAAAGCAAAGGCAACATTATTGGTTTGCTTTTAATTTAAGAGTCTGTAAGCAGAACTAATGTAACAGCTGTTTTAATCGGTAAGTAGGAATTATAAATGTCTATCAAATTTTAAGCTATGATTATTTTGACTCTTCTAAAACAAAGAGCTGAAAGATGCCTCACTAAGCACAAGGACTGAAACTCCAGCAATCTTCAGTTTAGGTTGTTTCATTCAAAGGGACACCATTTTCATTTTGGTGATGATGAGGTCACCTGACTGGTGCATAACCAGGATACAGCTTCTTCCAGAGTACTAAGTGAAGTACTACCATGACGCTTGGTAAGTTGAGAGTCTCTGAAGCCACTTCTGGTAAGCCTTGTCTAATGAGGCCCAGTTCAGTCTCTTCTGCAGGGCAGCTCATACCTCTATGCTCATGCAAGTGCTTTTAGCACCATTTACAAAGCATCCTTTGTGTACAAATAAAAAATGAAATATCCGCAACGAAGAAAAAAAGAAAAGAAAAATCAGTTCTCCTCCACACTTCATTCATCAAACTGTGCACAGGGTTCTGTCTCCTGCTGGAGGATAACTCTTTTGTAAAGGAACTCCAGCTTCTGAGCCCCTGTATGCACCTTCACTTGCCCAGAGCTGAAAGGAAGGAAAGGAAAACAAGGAGACCACAGCTTGGGAGAGAAAGAGGATGGCGAAGGTAGAGTACTGGTGGTATGCCAAGGTATTTTCTTCCTCTCTAAATATGTACAGTGCTTGAAGATTTACCTATAAGAGTAAGATGGGCAATGAAGATGCAAAAAAGAACATTACTGTCAGTGAAACCAACCAGACCTACTGGTGTTTTCAGCTTCTGTGAATCATCTGGTTTCTGAGTACAAGCTTCGATGATGAGCTGCGACTTCTTTATTTTAAGAGCTGAATGAAATTAGTTTCTCCTAAAATCTTGCTGCAGTTTAACCTGTGTGCTACAGACATTATAGAGCAATGAAGCATTAATTGTAAATGCAATGTGTGTTGCTGCTATTTTGATTATAATTTCACATAAGTCACAATCCAACATTCTTAGAATTTAAAGAGGTTGTCCACTTACACAACTGGCATTTTTCAGCCATTTTACCAAGGTGTTTACTTGTATTCAATATTAAATATTTCAAATATCTATAACTAATTATTGTATCTTTTACAAGATTTCCTCCTCAGAAATCACCACAATCACTTATAACCTGAATGTACACAAGTCCATGGGACCTGATGAAATCCATCCGCGGGTCCTGAAGGAGCTGTCAAATGAAGTTGCTAAGCCACTGGCCATCATATTTGAGAAATCATGGGAGTGAGGTGAAGCTCCTGATGACTGGAAAAAGGGAAATATAACCAACATTTTCAAGAAGGGGAAAATGGATGACCCAGGGAATTACAGACCAGACAGTCTCACCTCTGCTCCTGGCAAAATCTTGGAGCAGATTCTCCTGGAAGGCATGCTAAGGCACATGAAAATCAACAAGGTGTTTGGTGACAGCCAGCATGGCTTCACTAAGGGGAAATCCTGCCTGACCAATTTGGTGGCCTTCTATGATGGGGCTACAGAACTGATCCAGAGGGACCTCAACACTCTTCTAAGGTGGGCTGATGCCAACCTTATGAAATTTAACCATAACAAGTGCAAGGTCCTACACCTGGGTCAGAACAATCCCAGACACAGCTACAGGTTGGGCAAAGAAGAGATTCAGAGCACGAGGAGTAACGGGTTAAAACTTAAACAGTGAAAGTTTAGATCAGATATAAGGAAGAAGCTCTGTACTGTAAGGGTGGTGAGGCACTGGAATGGGTTGCGCAGGGAGTCTGTGAATGCTCCATCCCATGGCAGGGGGTTTGGAACTAGATGTTCTTAAGGTCCTTTCCAACCCTAACTATTCTACAATTCTATGATTCTATAATTATTGCTTTTTTAAATTTTTGGGCGGGATGTGACTCTAAATTTGGGGACATGGATTTACTTTTATGGAAAGTAAAGACTATGTTGTTAATCTTCACTGTAAGATGTCAAATATCTTGGACTTCAGTGGAATTCTATGTCCGAAAATGTCTTCATAAGGAAGAGCTTATAAGGTAAAAGCATACAGGTGTAATTTTCTCAGAAATTCTTTGTAGTTTGTATATGGACACAATATAGGCATAAATGTCCATGTTCCAGCTTTAAATTAGTGGCTTTAAAATGTAACTTTCTTTAATGGCTCCTCTTATTTCTTTCATTTTAAAATATCAGCTATTAACAAATAATATGCTATTAGGGTTTTCATCATCTTGAGCTCTCTCCCATTAAGTAGTAATATGCTTACTGGTAATGATCCTTGACAAGTTTGACTTGTGTTAATGTATGCTAGTAAGAGTGTAGGTGATACATCCCCTGAGGTACCTCACTGACATAATGCACCAGCGTTCACTTTGCAGATTGCCTATCCATAACGGTGCATGTTTCCAAGTTATTTTGAAAATGGAAGACCATATCCAACCGAGCATTGTTAAGTAAAATTGAGTAAAATTATCACGTCTATAAAGAAAAGTGTAAAAGGCTATAAGAAAAATGTATTCTTTTATGCTCACAAATCAAAAAGAAATTACATTTTCTGCAATCACCAGCTCATGTAGAATATGCTTTGAAATTGAATCATATTATCACTTTAGACAGTACAGAATGTATCATAAAATAATAGCCATGACATGAATTGCTTTTTCTCTAAGGATTTTCTAAAGTAAATACTAAGGTTTGATAGCATATTGCTTCAAATGGACTGCATCAAAAAGGGGGAGTGACTGCAAAAACATTTAGCCAAATTTATTTCATGTGTAAAATGACTAAAGTGAAATTAATAAGAGAGATGGCTAAAACTAATTCTCATGTCTTGCAAAATGTGAGATTTTATCTGATCTGAATGGGAAAACTTCTACAATCTGATTAAATAACTTAATTTGGCAATTGAATAACTTAATTTTCATTATTTTGGAGCATTTATTTTAATAAAATCTCTTTCTCTAACACTTTTTTCCATATGAATTCCCTGTTTCATCAACGCTTGGATATTCAAAAGTATTTTGAAACAGTAATAATCAAATCTGGTCATGTGTCTGAAATTATTTATTTCTGAAGTGACAGGGTGGAGAACATTTCCATCATTCCCCAAGAGGAGTTCACAGCCAGAACTTATCTTTGCTACAGTTTCTTCTATGTGTAAACTTAACAAAGATAGGCTTTAGATACTTAAAACTACAGTTCTGGTGTGTATTTCAGCCAGTTTATATGTGGGTACAGTTCACACATTCCTGTCCACTGATATAAAATTTAGAGCCTTAACAAGAAACTCTATTGTTATACTTTCATTTCTATCTCAGTTAAAAACAAGTTAGTTAATAGTAAATAACAACATCATTTGTTCATTTCAATCAGTTTGACTGTCTCTAAATCAGTAGCAATATAGTCATCTGTAAATATGCAAACTATGAGATTTTTAAAATGTGCAATTCAGCAGTTTAAAAAGGTGTATAAAGTTCATCTAAAATGAATTAAATATAACGGGATGGGTGCCCTGGTGACAGAAGATAAAGAGATGGCAGAGTTACTGAATGCCTTCTTTGTCTCTGTCTACTCTGCTGCGGGCAGTCCTGAAGAGCCCTGTACCCCTGAGACCTTAGATGAAGTCAGGTCGACGGAGCGGTTTGCCTTAGTCGATGAGGAATGGGTTAGAGACCAGTTGAGCAATCTGGACATCCATAAATCCATGGGTCCAGATGGGATGCACCCGCGGGTGCTGAGGGAACTGGCGGAAGTCATTGCTAGACCACTCTCCATCATCTTTACCAAGTCTTGGGAAACGGGAGAGGTGCCTGAGGACTGGAGGAAAGCAAATGTCACTCCAGTCTTCAAAAAGGGCAAGAAGGAGGACCCGGGTAACTATAGACCGGTCAGCCTCACCTCCATCCCTGGGAAAGTGATGGAACACCTTACCCTTGGTACCATCTTAAGGCATATCAAGGATAAGAAAGTTATGAGGGGCAGTCAACATGGCTTCACCAAGGGGGAAATCATGTTTGACCAATCTCTTAGCCTTTTATGAGGAAATAACACGGTGGATGGATGATGGCAGAGCGGTGGATGTGGTCTACCTTGACCTCAGCAAAGCATTTGACACAGTCTCCCACAGCATCCTCACGGCTAAAATGAGGAAGTGTGGACTGGATGATCAGGTAGTGAGGTGGACTGCGAACTGGCTGAAGGAGAGAAGCCAGAGAGTTGTAGTCTATGGGGCTGAGTCTAGTTGGAGGCCTGTAACTAGTGGAGTGCCTCAAGGGTCAGTACTGGGACCGGTATTATTTAATATATTCATCAATGATTTAGATGAGGGAATTGAGTGTACTATCAGCAAGTTTGCTGATGACACTAAGCTGGGAGGAGTGGCTGATACGCCAGAAGGCTGTGCTGCCATCCAGCGAGACCTGGATAGGCTGGAGAGTTGGGCAGGGAGTAACTTGATGAAATATAACAAGGGAAAGTGTAGAGTCCTGCATCTGGGCAGGAACAACCCCAGGTTCCAGTATAGGTTGGGGAACGACCTGTTAGAGAGCAGTGTAGGGGAGAGGGACCTGGGGGTCCTAGTGGACAACAGGATGACCATGAGCCAACACTGTGCCCTTGTGGCTAAGAAGTCCAATGGCATCCTGGGGTGTATTAGAAGGGCGGTGGTTAGTAGGTCGAGAGAGGTCCTCCTTCCCCTCTACTCTGCCCTGGTGAGACCGCATCTGGAGTATTGTGTCCAGTTCTGGGCCCCTCAGTTCAAGAAGGACAGGGAGCTGCTGGAGAGAGTCCAGCGCAGGGCAACAAAGATGATTAAGGGAGTGGAACATCTCCCTTATGAGGAAAGACTGAGGGAGCTGAGTCTCTATAGTTTGGAGAAGAGGAGACTGAGGGGTGACCTTATCAGTGTCTATAAATATATAAAGGGGGAGTGTCACGAGGACGGAGCCAGGCTCTACTCAGTGGCAAACAATGATAGGACAAGGGGTAATGGGTACAAACTGGAACACAAGAGGTTCCACTTAAACTTGAGAAGAAACTTCTTCTCAGTGAGGGTGACGGAACACTGGAACAGGCTGCCCAGGGAGGTTGTGGAGTCTCCTTCCCTGGAGACATTCAAAACCCGCCTGGACGCATTCCTGTGTAACATTATCTAGGTGTTCCTGCTCCGGCAGGGGGATTGGACTAGATGATCTTTCGAGGTCCCTTCCGATCTCTAACATACTGTGATACTGTGATGCTGTGAAATAGATAACTAGAATCTAGCTTTGCTTGGACCCATGAAAATATTACCATATTAACTCATTTATTTTTAATCACATACAGAATACACCAAAAAAATCTACAGACAAAACTGGAGATTCTTTTAAACAGATTCATTTATATGCATTGTATCGATTTAATGGAATTCGTGAACTTGGAGGTACATATTGCTGACAAATTTGTTCTCCCTTTTTAAATTCTTACCTGTTCAGAACTATGAGGAATGTATTTGATCAAATAAATTGCTGGTTTCAAGATGAGTATTCACCCTGGCCTGCAGATGAACAAAAGATGTACCAATATTCAGTGACAGCAGATAGGATCCTTCTGTTTATACATGCATTCCCTAAATGCGAACAACTTTAGCTCAGTAATTTTCTTGTTTTCATTTCAGACAGCACAGCAGCTGTGACTTCATTGCTTCAGTTTAATTTTAATTGAATGTGCAGTTTGGAATATGTTAAAATGATCCACATGACATATTTTAAAACATTTTGTATATGAGACTGCTGGAAATCCATCAGACTTTAAAATAAGAAGAGGATAAGTGCACTGTGCAAACAGATGACATTCCTGGTCACATTCCTCTTCTCTGCACCCCAATCCCAAACTTCATTTATCAAAACAAATCGGTCTATATTAAAACAGTAGTGCAGTGGGTAATATTTGCTGCCTTTTGCACCTACAATTTTTTACTGTGAAAAATGGGGCTTTGAAATGCAGTTGTTCAAAATATATCAATTTTCATTGCTAAGAGTTTTTCTTGGGGGGAAGTTCATTTATGAAAAAAGTTTCATGACAAAATCAAAATGCCACACCATTTGTTTAATTAACCATAAGCATCCTTTCAGTAAAATATATTTTTAAACATTAAAAATATTTTAATATTTTATTATGAAACTATTTTTGAAATACTGCAGTTTGTTTCTTTTTAAGAAGTGAGACCTGAAAGATAATATTTGACTTTGGTTTGGATGACATCCTGCATTTAAAATACCCAGTGAATTAAAGTATTTTCTCACTTCACTCCTCTTACATGAATCCCTGGACTGTAATTATAAGTATTTCTTTATGTTTACCTAAACACAAATCAACAAGACCATTTTTATCCTGGTAAAATTTGTTTGCAACTTAGCCAATGCTTTGGTTACAAACCAGACACCTGTAAACTTAGGCCTATGTTAAAGGATTCCCCCAAATCCTAGAAAACTATTTTCTACTGTGATTTTGTCATTTACAATTTTTATCACAATTGCAAAGCTTCCAGATGGAAGTTCTGCAAATAAAAAACTTACATAGTGCTCTTATATTTCAGTGACACCTTTTAATGGTCCATTTGCTGGTAAAGGGAAGTTTGTGACATGCATGTAGGAATTTTGTACTATAATTTTTTTAAAAGTGTGCAGGCTATCCTTTTCACTAACAAAGTAGGACTAACGCATTTGTTACCAAATATACATGCTAAAGTCACTTCTCCATTTTTGTTTTTTTTCAAGAAGAAAGATCACAGACCTTTTCTAATGACTACAGCTATTCTTTCCTTTTCAATAACGTACAACATCAAGCTAGCCTATATGCTTATACATCAGAAAGCAAATACATGATTAAACTCCTATCGAAGTATGCCTATGTATATATACTTTCCTCCATTTTTTTCCACTCCTTTTTTTTGGTTTTGATGACCATATATCTCTTTCATGATGCACAATCCAATTTCTAAAGAACATTAAATAAGAACTTATTTTTGATGCTAAATTACTAAAAATAATACTGTAATTATCTTGTTCTGATGCTTTCTATGCTAGTTTTTTTATTATTCTTATCATATCACCTTATGTCATTTTTTGAGGCTAATCTTTACATTGTAGTCCATCCAAAATATTCTTTACACAGAGCTAGCTAATAAAGAGTAATTGATTATGTGATATTACAGCCTTGCAACCTACAATCTTACTTGGTTAGAAAAATTAATGATAGCATCTTAAAAATAGAACATTTGTTGGTATTCTTTAGAACACACTGACTCAGACAGAAATTCATTGTATTTAAAAATATAAAATTCAATTTATTTTTTAAATGCATCTGACTTCCCAAGTAAAGATAAGATTTCCTACTTGGTAAACTGAACCTCCAGCTTATTTATGAGACTGAACAGAAATCATTTGTTTGTCATCAAGCTGTTATTTAAATCATCAGTAGCAACAACTGGTAAGACTATAGTTTTCAGATTGTGTTGGAAATAGATGTAAATATGTATATCAGGAGAGCACATTCCTGTTTGCACTTCACAAAAATGTATTGATATGATATTTATGCAATTGTCTCTTCTAAGAAATAAATCTGCTCAGATGTAAAGAGACAGAAAAAATCAAGAAGCTGTTTGCAGCCTTAAATAAAGCTAGTGCTCATGCAAGATCAACCTGTAGAAGTTTAGGTGGAAAAATATACACTGAAACCAAACAAATTTTATTTTAGCACCTATTGCAGATGTACACTGTTCCTTTAGGAAACAGCCAATTATAACAGTTGCAGTTTTAACATGCATTTAACATGCAAAGCAAAACCAAATGGCAATAGAAAAACTAACTTTGACCTCCAAAAAACACCTGGGAGTTAAACACATAGTCACACTTTCCTATACTAAAAACTTGACATTTTCAGTCAACTCTTACAAAATAAATCCCACTAGTGTTCCTTAAAAATGATAGCTTAAAAGATGTCCTAATTTCATCATGGAATTTTACCATGCAATACAGCTGACTCATGCCTTAAGCAGCAGCAGTGCAACCACAGCCATGGCTAATGAAAGCGAGAAAGACTTGTGCAAGTGTCAGACAGTGCTTCATGTAGCATCTTGTAATCAACATCTTAATGTAAAAATACAGAAGAAAATTAAAAAAAAAAAAAGTCAAATTAGAAACCAGCTTTAGAAAACGTGATTTTTTTCCTTTTTTTTTTTTTTTTTGTGATAAGAATTACTTGTGAAAAATGTGGAAAATCATCTTTGAGGCATCTAAAACAAGCATGAAGTAGCCCAGGTCTGTGGACAACATATGTATGTAGCAGTCTAGTAAGAAATTCGATCATTAATATTCTCAGTTTGTTTATTATGGCCACAGCTGCAAAGAAATACCCAATGAGATTCCAAAATATAGTTCAATATTAGGCAAAACAGAAGATATAGCTCATAAAAAAATCAAACCCCAGGCTTTTGTTGCATAACCTGTTCCAATGCATGCATGACTTCTGTATGTTTTGCATTCTTAATTTCAATAGCTCTCTTCCAAATACCCAAGCAGAATTTGAATATTCATTGTTGAGAAAGAAAAAAAGAAAACAGACAGAAATGTGAAATAGTTTCTCCTCTGTTATCCCTACAAATATAAAAAGGGCTAACTTGTTATTTTGTAGGGTTTATGGTAAAAATACTTTACAGATGATATAACTCTTAGAATGATTTTTCTCAGCCCATGAAAAGAGGTCTTTCCAGAGGGAACAATTCTTCACTGCCTAAAAGCAGTTCTAACAAAGCTAGGAAAATATCTGCCTCTGGTTTTGTAGGAAATATTGAGGGCCTTCAAGAGCAACATGGAGAAGTGTAGTGGAGGGGCAAGAGGGGAAGCACATCAAGTGTTTCGCTTTGGGTTTTAACAACTGAGCCGAAGTCACAGATGAGGAAAGTGAATAAACTCTGAAATGGGGCTATAAAGATTATGTTAATCCCGATTAATTAAGCTCCTTTGTACTGATTGGTCCTTCAGTTCCCAGTCTTGGCCAAGAGCTCAAGTGCTCTTCTATGCGTCAGTGGCTTCTCATGGCACAGAATTACCACAAAACCACACCAAACCACTGCCAGTTACAGAAACAGTCAAAACTATGAGGAAACATGCGCTATGATCCACCCCAGTCTCCCTGAAGGTAGCATAAATTCGCTGACATAGCAGCTACCTGAGCTTCATTTACAGTATCATCTCCAACAGCATCACTGGTAATAGAGGCAAGCCCACAGAGAAATTATCTAAGATAGCATGCTATAAATCATCATGAATCCTCAGCATGAAGAATGAGAAAATACAACAAAGAAAGCATTTATTTTTTCATTATACAAGTGAAAGAAAAAACTACAATGCTACCATGAAGACATCTACATGTTCCTGCTCAATATTGGTTATAATTGATCAGCTCCTGTCACAGATACAGTGAAGATAAGAATGAACAAGGGAGATTAGAAGGACAAAGCACTCATGTTTTATTATGTCACAGTGATATTACAAAACTGCAATAATCAAAACATTAAATATCCCAAGATGACAGCATCTAGCAGATTCACGAAAGAAAAATGATGTTTTTCTCAAGTTTGCTTATCTGACAGAGATAAAGGCTAATTGAAGTACTAGAAGTGATCCAGATGAGATAGTGGGGAGCCTCTCCTGGGTTACGCTACTCTCAGGAGCTCCATGTGTTAACTTCTAGATTGCTTTTACTTCCCAACTGCCCCACACATTCCAGTGCAACACAGACTTAGCCATGGCAGTTCACTAAATATAAGGCATTGTGTCACTTTCACTGAAATAAAAAGATTTTGGTCAAAAGTAAGAACAAATGGTTGCTAATTATACTGTGCAAAGAACAAAAAAAAAACAAAACAAAACAAAACAAAAAAAATCACATATATTTCTATACACATGATCTTTTTCCAAAAAAAAAAATCTGTACCACAAGCTGTCACCTCTGTTTTTTTTTAATTTTATACTTATTTTAGTAAGCTAGTGTAGCAAAAC
The DNA here is from genome assembly GCF_033815535.1 of Pezoporus flaviventris. NCBI lineage: Eukaryota > Metazoa > Chordata > Aves > Psittaciformes > Psittacidae > Pezoporus > Pezoporus flaviventris. Next base: position 22,141,621 of record NW_026892563.1, read on the forward strand.
TTACAGCACATGCACACATCTATACAGATAAAACACAATATACTTCTTTTCTGTTTCTTTTGATTCATGTTAATTAAACTTCTTCAACAGCATACAATGAAAATTACCTTAGCTCCAAGCTATAACCATTGCATTTGAGAAGCATGGCAATAATAAACTTTGTCAATGCTTTCACCAAAACTTGATATTAAAAATATGCAGAGAAATGTTTGCAAGGAAGAGCAACAGGGGATAGAAGAGACAACCGCAAAGAGGCACATAAATATGCAGGATTTAATATGCAGTCCAGATTCCTATTTTCATTTTAAAGTGCCCTCACCCTTGAGTGAGCCCAAAGAATAGGAGCAACTTGGCAGTTGCTCAGTATCAGTAACAAAAGTAGTAACAGCCAGATCTTGCTGTCTCTGTTTGACTGACAGTTCACTTACCTGCCTTCTCTTTTTTTTCTTTCTCCAGTAACCACAAAATGTATTACATGTTTTGTATTGCATGTTTTGCTTGAGTGTAAATGTGTACAGGGAAGAAACAATTTCTCTGATGGCATTACATGGAGCAGGCTAAATGCTAGGCTTTTGTGAGTGTCCTGAAACTTAATTTGTGCAGCTTGTCAACCATTCAGTGGTACACAGCACAGGCAGCTCTGCTCAGCTCCTGACTTACTTTCATCTTAATCCCCTGGCTGTGGTTACATATTCCCATGTGCCTCATCTCAGGATTAGGTATTTTTGAAGTAGGTTAGAGTAATAACAGCTATTGCTGTGTTAATATGCTAGCTTGATAACTCCTGTTAATAGGCAAGACTCTTGTTTCAGGTCATTTCATATATTTACATTTTTTGCTTTGACTTTGATATCATTTGAGTCAGTACTGAACAAAAAACAAACCATCAAAGAAAACTGAGGGAAAATTTGCAGTGTCATATCCAGTATTTTGCCATAGACATGAGCACTTTTATAAAACTACTCAATATACAGATTCTATAGCTTTGATCATTGGCAGCAAAAGTCAAAACATGTAGCATATAATAAGGCTATGTGAGGGAGGGGTGGGGGGAGTGCAGATGTGTGTGCTCTTTGAGAGAGACATATTCCATTGAAAAACGTTTTGCCATTTCTAAATTTTGTCTATGGTTCCTGTGAGAAATACAGCATAATTATCTGCATAAGACAATGATTTGTTGCAGAATGGCTCTAAGAGCAAGGCCATGGAGCCTTAGAGGCCTTGTGCGAGCAAGGCAAGGGGTAGGCTTCACAGGTAACTGGAAACCGGATGTGGGAGGAGAATGTGGAGGAAGCTGTGTGGATCTAACCAATACTGTTGTGACTAGGAGGCGTGGCTAAATACCACGCCTATATAAGTGAACTGCGTCACAAATAAAGTAGAAGTTTGCTTATCACCCATATTGGGTTGGCCTGTCTTGCTTCTCCTCGCCGCTTACAATGATTTACTAATGTTTAATTTCTATGCCTCTTAAACTAAATCTCAAATAACTAATAAAATTTCTTGAAAGAATATTCATGAGTCTGACACATTATTAGATCTATGTCCCTGTACCTATCTGTATGATTACTACTACCCAAGTAAGTAGTTTCTAACACACAACAGGAGAATTGATTTTTCCTTTTATATACATGTGTATCTTAGAGAGGTATCCAGAAATTCAACTTCCACAAATAATGTCAGCAGAGAATACTCCATGATCTATAATAGTGCCTTACTTACATTCTATATATATCAGACTGAGAGAAAGACATACACATTTACTGGACCTATAAAGTGGCTATTGTTCTTCGTCTCTGGATTTATTTCTTGCTTTTTTTTCTGGTCATTAACTGTTGAATTGTGGTTCCTTGAGCAAGAGGCTGTTGTAGGTTGCTCCAGCCATGAGAAGGTAAGAGAAAGAGCAACGACATTGTCTCCACTTCATCCAGATCTCCTTTATATTCTTTCAGCCTATCTTACTTTCCAACATATTTTACAATAATTTCTATTGCAAGTTTACATTTCAGTGTCTTTTCACTCCCTGAAAAATAGTTCATTTATGACCAAGGACCCTTTGGTTCTGGCAGTTGGCAACCAGAAACATTTCTGAACTATTAACAATAGTCATAACCAGTAACAAGTACAAAGTCTGCCTGAAACCTGAAGGTCAACTGTACCCAGTTACATCCTAGAGTTGCACCGATGAAGCAGGTAAGAATGTTACTTGTCCTGACAAAGCAAAAAGAAGAAAATATTCATGAACATTTATTTAGAATTTTCAATTAAAGTTTAAAACAAGTTACTTCCATTTTAAAATAGGCAAGAGGATTTCTAGCTGGACCCTTCCACAAGCAAGCTAAATATAAGGACAGGTACAAGTTACTTTTTTAACAAAAAGAGAAAGGACATTTTTCTCCTGATGCATTAGGAGAGCTGGATCTCAAGAAAGATGAAAACAGAGCAAGTTATTGATATTGGAATTTCTTAAAAATAATTAGTTTTTCCAAGAATCTTTATACTAAAAATCTACAATTTCAGATTTTCTGTAAAGCATCCTCTGCTTAAAACAAAGGAGGACAAAGAACTCCTAGAGTGTCTGATAGGTATTTCACTCCCTCAAAAGAAGGCTTGGTGAAGCAGAATTATGACCTTTTCATACACAATTTAATTACGATACAGAAAAGTCATAATTATGAACCTATGAATATTTACTTTTGGAAAAAGTTAGAAGGGTCAATGGAAAAAGTGTTTAATTTAACAATTACCTGATTAAGAAAGTGTAATCAAAAGGGATTATAAAACCCCAAACTACAAACAAAGGATTATGCATTGAACAAGGGACACGTTGGCTGATAAATAATACTGCTTAAACAATGACAAATCTACTAATTCGAACTTTAACAGCTTGCATGAATATCAAGTGTTATTCAAATATTTCAAACTGTTCTACACGCTCTTGAAAACTCATTAAAATCAGGACAACTTTTCATGCTCATTACAGTCCATTTCTGTTTAATTCTTTTCTGAAACTTTCTTCATAATCAAAGTGAGATAAAAGCCAAACCAAAAAGATAAGGTTTTTTTCGAAGTTCTCTGGATAGAACCTTCTGTCTATAAAAAGTAATAGAGACTTGTTAAACATAGCCTACAGTAGGTCTCACCATACTGTAGCTACTTTTGAAAAGCAAATAATAAGCTAACCAATTATCTACATCAACAGGTGTTCTGGTTGGTTTGGATGGGTTGGATTGGGTTTTGGTTTTTTGCTGTTGTGGCTGGTTCTCCTTGGTGTTGACCCAAACTCAGGCTATTAGTCATCACTGTTTCTTTTCCTCTTCTGCTTGGTGTTTGAAAGATTCTTCGAGTCATGCCATACTGGCAAAACTAAATACAATTTACATACACAAATATCAATAGTAAGTTACAGATTTGACAAAAAAGGTCAGAAAACTTAAATAGCCTTTAGTTCCCACTTTCTAAGGTTCTGCTATGAAACTGAAAGTTAGAGATCAGCAGCATTCATGCTAAGGAAGACCTATAGCTAATTATTAACAACTAAAACGAGAATAACTTTATGGTAATTTTGATGCCCAAGTCACATAAATACTGTGCAATTGTACAGTCTAAAGGAAATTGGATTTTTTGCTCCATAAGAAACACTGACACTTCATTTTGGTTTCTATCAGGAACTGGAATAAATGGATATACATATATGTTAATATATCCAGAATTATTTTTTTATATATTATATTATTATTGATATATTATAAATCTTTAATTCTGAATATCAATAAATTTCAAGAAACATTTGATTAGAAAAGGATGATGCATTATGTTTGTCATTTTAGACCATAAATTTTTCAGAGTACGATTTTGTCTTTTTTTTTTCGTGTTCTATTTCAACTACATAGACTCCTCAATCTATTTTAAAGTACACTTGACACTCTGGGTCATCCAAATTTGATTACATAGTTTCTTTTAATAGCTAACACCAAAATCTGCCTTACAGTAGTCACCTTCTTTAGCACCTCCAATATCACTTTGAGAGATCCATTCCAGATTCTCAGTGACAGTTTCCAGTTTAAATTTATCCAAAGCAGCTATTGTTCTTAGCTTATGTTGCTATTTTTCCTTCCTCACTTAAAGAGAACTATCATATCTATTGGTCTTGGCTTAGTTATAATAAATAAGGCATGCTTTCAGACTTGCCTTTAAACAGCTTCTTCAATTTCTTTCTGATTTTCTTTCTTTTCCCTTATTCTTGCCTGAAGTCATCACTCTTCTGCGGGTTTTTTTGAAAAACCACATGCCATATCTCAAACTGTCATGAGTGTTTCCCTCCAACACAATCCTAATGCATCCCACCATCATATTTTTTATTTCCCTAAGGAAAATCTTAGTTTTGTAGACATTGAAATTTCTATTTGGGGTAATTACAGAAAATTCATGTTCAGCTCTACTAATCCAAGGGACATGTAACTCTCTTCCTGACTGGTAAACAGAAAAGGTTCAGCTGTGAATGCTTTCTTAAAAGATAAACATTCATTTCGTTACTTGTTATGCTTAACAGCACTCTGCCAACAGAGAGTTGAGAGATCAGTTATTCTACATATGTCTGAACTCTCTGTCACAACGATAACATCAATCTACACAGCAGTACTTGTTATGGGGGGGAAAATTGCTTTAGCCATGTGCAGGCTCAATCTGTCACGGAGCTCATCCAGGAGCCACACGAGCTAGCACCCTGCTCTGAACAGCCCATTCCTCTTTCTGAAATTACTTTCTATTTAAAAAAAGAAGAATTAAAAATGCTAATCTCAACAACTTGAAACAATATACAAACAGTTCAGACAATGTCACCTGGAAGGTGAAAGCTGACATTAGGGTACACTTAGGGCATCCTTTTGGAATCCAGAATGGTGAAGTCTGGAGCATTCATTCATCCTCTGTCAATCTCTGCAGGGGAGGAGCAGATCAAGAGAGAAAGCAGAGAAAAGACCCCTTGTGTAAGGCTGTATAACTTAGAACAGCTTCAGACTCCTTATAGAAAAGTGTCCTTGTTGCCAGCACTTATACAGACCAAGTGTAGAAAAGGTGGATAAAAATAAGTGAAGATAAATCTCTGTTCCCATCCCTTTATTCCCCAAAAAAGTTAGCATTTCAAAATGGGAGTTACAAAAGACTGAAACTTGTGCTAGCTGGGCAAGGTACAATGTATGCTTTCCTGCTTTGTTTTTTGTTGTTTTGTTGTTGTTGTTATTTTTAATTGCAAATTTGTCCCCCACATATCCAAAAAGTGGATTTTGAAAATCAGAAAGCTTCAGAGCCAATCTTTATTTCATACACATTTGCAACTCTGGAAAAGAATTTGTCAATTGTCAAGTCATCCTAAAAACTTTTTGTTGTTGTTGTTGTTGTTTGGTTTTGTTTTGTTTGGTTTTTTTGTCAGAACTAGCTTCGCGTACTTGCCAAAAGGGCAGAAGTAGAGCTCTTCAATAGATTATATGTTTGAGCACTCACGCAGAAGTGAAAAATCGGGGCTAATCCCCTCTGCTTGAGGCCAGCTGATGTCTCTTCTTTCAGGAGACCATTTTGAGCACTATCACAGAAGATAAGAGAATAAGACAAGGGAATGGTTAAACATCTCAATTGCTCATCATCACTACTTCACTTAGTAAAGATAATGAAAATATTCACACCAGAAGGGATATCTTCCCACTTACTGTTCTGACCAGCAGACTAAAAAGTCATCCCAGGATATTTTCAAGTTATGTAAGTGATTTATAAAAAATTAGCTGTTCCGTTATAACTAAAGACATACATCTAAGTTCTCTTAAAAGAGAGGACATTCAGTTCAAGTTATTCATTATCTGTTCAGTTGAAGGGTTTTTACCCAAGGGCTTGTACTAAAAATAAACATCTTGTTTTGTACCACACTGTCCTTGTCCCAAACTACCTGTTCTCACATGTCACTTTTTCCCTGTCTGTTTTTGTAAAAGATTTCAAAATCAGTCAGTACAAAACCCTGCTTAAGCTTTCTACAGCCAAATTACCACTCTGAAAACTTATATAGCACTTCTTTTCACCTTCCCTTTGTCCTCCTTTCAGTTCATTCTTTACTGTTGCCTATCACAACCATCAAGATCTACTAAATATACTAATAGTAAAGAAAGGAAAGTTGAGAAAGAAAAAAAATCAGAAAATTATTAGTGAAAGAAAAGCTGTGAGCAGAGAGAAAGCACAAAGAGTGTAAAGGAAAAGTGGCATTAAGAGCAGTGGTTGATGAGCAGGTCAGTGAGACAGGGTTGTAGGAAGTTGAATGAGTGACAGACATGAAGACAACAGTAGAATAGGGCACTAGATGGTAGCAACTGGGCAGACAAATTCAGTTTAAGCACAGCTAACTAACCCAAGCATAGCTAACAACAAAAAAAAGCAAGTTCCCACACAATTTTCTTTTTAAATACTAAGCATATGGAATTTTAAACACTTTCACAGTTTTAAGAGAAAGGAAGATGGGATCAAGGGAAATCAGCAATGACCTACGTGGTTGGAGACCATACTAATGACGTTTTTTAACACGATATATCCATAAAATTTTACACTTTCAGGCACACAACCTGAATACTTTCAGAACATAAAGCTTTGCAGAGCAAGTGCTGTGTCTGTTCACCCATTGGTGCTCTGGTGGGAGTATAGGCGCTGCTAGCTGGGACAGATGGCATCACAGCCACCTTGCAGAAACAATGATTTTCTGGTAGTATTTCTCTTACCCTTAGAAAACGAATAGATTGACTACCTCTGAGAAAAGGAGCAAGAAATTGATCTTTACAGAAGTAGGTGGCTTAACTGGCAGACACCAGTGGTGTCTTCTTTGATGATTTTGAAGAATCCTGCTGACAGGATCCCAAATCTGGTTCCCTTAGCAACCACAGATGATGCATGACTGTATTATGTTTGATTCTCCAAACATCATTTCAGCTCCTCCCTGAGATTTAGTTCTTGTTTATTTGTCAAGCCTCTGTCTCTGAAAAGCATGTTTCAGTGAAAGACTTTGAAAATTAATCCTCCACCTATTTCTGAGTAAAACATGTCCTTTCACTCAGAGAGATTTACACTTTAAATCAAGCAAATGAGATTGGGCTCCTCTCCAGATTTCATTACCAGGACAAGTAAAGTTCTTCCCAGGAGGGAAGAATAAAAGAGAATTTGTCACAAAAGCAAAAGTTATCCACTGCAGACCATCAGGTGGAGGTGACTGACTGGAGAAGAAACAACAGATGAATATTTATCTTGTGTAAAGTGGAAAAAGGATTATAGACAATGTATCTTTCAATCTAGGTTAAAGAACCAAGCAGAAAAACTGCTTAGGGTATCCTTTAGGCCATGGAATATGGGACCTAATTAGCAATTAAGAGAGCATTGTGATAGAAGGAGAATATGAATATTAATAAATATCAGACAGCCCTCCAGGATATGAAAAACAGTATGGCCCTGAAGGATGACTATTTCATAGAAGCAAATAATTTTTAATGCAGTTATTACTGTATTTGGAAATGTGCAACAGAAGGTTGTATTAAAATGGGGCATAGAGTATACTCATCCACTCATAACACAGTTGCAAATGTTACAAAGCAAATGTAGAGGATGGGGAATATTGTTAGCAGTGACCCACCCTGACTACAAGGAGAATGAAAATTCATGCAGTACATGCATGAATGTACATGAAGTATATGCATATTCAAGTACTCACACCTGGAGGTTTTGTCGTGGTATTCTAGAGGGTGCACAAAGAAGTAAATGTCTTTAGAGAAGCATCGCTCTATAGATGTGTTTCTTTCTTTATTTTCTTGTTGCTTCCCCCTCCTGTCCCCCTCCTCACTACAAGCACTTGCATTAGCTTATTCTAGGCCTGATGCATCCCACAGGCTGGTGGATTTCTTTGCCATGAGGGCACATTTTTGGCTCATGGTCAGTGTGGGATGCACCAGGGTGCAAAGCTTCTTTCCAGCAAGCCAGCCTCCAGCCTGAAGGTATGCATAGAAACACCTAATAACTACATCTACACACTGCTGTAGCCTAATTATTAGTCAAATTCGTTTTCTGCCATAGGGTATCCCTAGTACAAAACTCACAAATCTGTTGACTGGTACAAACATTCATTGCACAGTCCTGCTTCAGCTTCATGCTGTCTGCCTCAAATATCTTCCTCCGTCACTACTAGCATAGAGATAAAAGTGCACTATGATGTAATGCTGTATGTTGAACACACACCTGCTTGTTTTTCTGAGCTTATGATGTAAGTGAACCACACCGGCACAAGCATCAGTATTTTCTGAAGACCACTTCATGTATCAGATACCATTAACTTTCATGGCAAGTAACCAGGCCCCTGCTATGCTCCTTGAAGAAAACTCTAAGCCTTCCTTCAGACCATCACAGATACACGCTTTTTTCAACTTCTATCTGGACTTCTTTCTATATTTCAATTTGGAGAGGGATGGAGGCAGAACAGAATGAAAACAGTAGGTCATTGGTGTCTTGGGTTCAGCAGTAGCAGTCATTTTTCTCCTTCTTAGTAGCTGTGTTTTTGACTTTCAGCCTAGGAACAATGCTGATAACACCAATGTTTTTAGTTGTTGCAAAGTCGCGTTTACTCTGACCAAGGACTTTGTGAGTCCCATGCTCTGCCAGGGAGGAGGGGAAGCCAGAATGAAGCAGAGACAGGACACCTGACCCAAACTAGCCAAAGAGTTATTCTATACCACAGCACGTCATGCCCACTATATAAACTGGGGGCAGTTACCCAGAAGGGTTAGATCACTGCTCGGTCGGGCTCGGTATCGGTCGGCAGGTGGTGAGCAGTTGTATTCTCTTCCCTTGTTATTTCCCTTATCATTATTGTTATTGGTGGCAGCAGTAGTGGTTTTGTGCTATATCTTAGTTACTGGAGTGTTCTTGTCTTAACGAGTGAGAGTTACATTCTTTCGATTCTCCTCCCCATCTCTTCAGGAGTGGGGGGGAAGGAGGGAGGGGAGTGAGAGAGCGGCTGCGTGGCTGTGCTGCATGGCTGACTGAGTCTAAACCACGACAGTTGGTTACTTGCTTATTCTTTCAAACCACCACGTTTCCCCTACCTACTCCCTGCCCCTTTCCCTCCAAAGGTTAGTACATCTGGCCTTCACAAGGTCCTCCTCCTCATCTCTCCTAAACCTTGACTTACTCAGTTTTATTGCTTTACTAATTCTGGGGTTTAAGTGTTCATGTATTTCCAATTTTGCATTGGCTTTGACAGAACCATTATGTATGTTTCCAGCAGCCTCCAGGTCAGTCCTCTAGCAGTGAAAGTAGGCAGGCTACTGAGAAAAAGAATCAATGAAATACATAATAAAGGGGAAATTACTGAATTCCTTGCTTGAAAAAGTGATTATTTAAAAAGACTTGAGCTGCTTTTTAGAACAGGTGTAATAACAACTGTCTTAATTAATCTTTGATTAGATGAGGTAATCATTTCAAGTACCTTTCCTAAGATACAACAAAAAACTAATTAAAGACTAAGTTATTTGTGTTTAAAGGCCAAGTTATGAAGACATACAAAAGGAAGACCACAATCCGAAATGTATTTGAGAGCTTTCTAACTGAGAAGTGATTAAATACATACAATATACAAATGACATGCACATTCCTCTATGTCTAGTTTTGTTTCAATGGTTAAAGCTTACAGCTTATGCCAGTTAAAAATTTAGTGTGGCCTGAATGCCTCTTAAATAATAAATAAGAAACAGGCTCCTAACAAGAACTCTGTTGTTCTGTTACTTTTTTTAGTTAAGTGAATGGCTCCCATTTTGAGTTCCCTTTGCTCATAGAATCTAAACATCTAGACATATCTACAACCAGGATGTCTGTGGTTTAATAGTGCATACTGCAGATCAGTTAAAAATAGCGTAAATACATTTCCCACATCAGGACACAGATTTTGAACTTCTTCCCTAAAATGAATGAAATGTAAATACATTTGTCTAAACTCCTAAGAACTGGGTGGGTTTTTTTGTCTTTTTTTTTAAAAGACATCTATTTTTGAACACACTGAAGAACTGGATTACAGTACCTAAATAATGTAAAGTGTGTGGTCAGTACACAAAAAATTGCAAAAACCTAAAGTTCAGGGGAGTTGTCTTTATTGACATGGTCTTTGCTTTGCAAAAACCAATTACAGCCAAAAATTACCTCCTAAACCAGAGCCAAAACTCCACACCACAATTCCAGTCTTTATAAGCTACTCCAAATTCTGTGTGGCTCTATTTCGCATCCTATTTCAGATACTTTACCTGGGAAGGATTCCAGAAGCAGTCATGGTATACACAGAACAGTCCCAATAGCACAGAGCTGCAGCAAGAAATAAGCATGCTGAAGTAATGATTTAGTACTTAAAATATGCATTGGGAATGGAATGTTAAATATCTCAAAAAAAAACCAACCCAAAAGCTAACTAAAAACTCCTTCCTTGATCACTGCATGAAAGGAGACACTGAGAGGTAAGGTGAGCCAGTGGCAACCTTTTTTTTTTCTGTTGCTCTTCAGCATTCAGAAGGATCCTGGGATATATATTCCAAACAACTTTTTGTGAGCAGCTAAAAGATAATACAGGAATGAGATGAAGATTAACTTTTTCCTATAGCATCTTAACAGGTCTTCTAAATAAAAAGTATCTTGACACTATCCCTTTTCAATGCAACAAGGCTTTTGACAGTCTTACGATATTCTGAGAAACATGTTGGTTAAACCACTGTAAACAGTTTTAAAATGGGTTACAGTGTAGAAAACACATCACCAGAGTAGTTAGAAAGGGTTCACAGTAAAACAAACTAAAAAATTGTGTTGAAGGAAATCAGCCAAGTGTCTATCCTGCATTCAGTACCTTTCTATCCTTTTATTAATAAGCGAGATCATGAAAGACTTTCCTTGAATTTGAAGGCCACATGAATTCAGAATCTAGGAGAAAGTTGCACAAAGTACTTTCAGTGCTACCAGGAATGATGTTACTAATTGAAGCAATACTTTGAATTACACAGGAGGGAATTCCATACTGGGAAGAGAAAATGTTCATTGGGTAAGAATAATCATTAACAAATACAAGCACTTAGCCATGAAATAGCAGGTCTATAGGAAAAGATGTTTGGGTTATAAAAGGAGATTTATTTGAAGACTGGGGAGACATGATAACTGTACCCAGTATGTGCTAAAAGCTTCCATAATAAAAGACATTGTATGTTCTCCACTTTCACTCAAGAAGAGAACTTAATTTTAGATAATAGCTGAAAGAAAATCTAAAAGTAAAAACCAACAGAGGGGTTTCTGAATCTCTCACTACTGGCAATTTTTAAGAGCAAAATAAAGAAGAGAAGATTTGTGAGGATTTGACCCTGTCTTGGAGGAGTGAGTTAGAGCCAATGACTTCTTGGGATGACTCTAAGTCTTATCTTCTATCATTATCAGCTGACTTCTCCGTCCTCAGCCCTTACATTTCAGTTTGAAAGAACTCAATCTTTCATTTAATTGTCAGTTCTATCACAATCTTTTCTGCTATCTGTGAACTTGCAATGTGTTAAAATAGAGTTTTAAATGTCCTGTTTATGTTATTTCTCCTTATAGTGCATATTTAATGGCAACTGCCACTAATAGTATGCAACAGCATCTTATAATTACAGTCTGATGAGAGCAAAGTGCCAAGAACTTTAAGAGCTTTCAGCACAGAATCAGCAAATAGGAGTCACTCTTTCTCCCATAACTTTTATTTTTATGACGTGTGAGATAAAATTCTCCTGCCTCACTTGATGTATGTCATCAGCTGCAAAATCGAAGCTAACCAGTTTTCATACCCTGCAAACCAGCAAGTCATGAACTGAGCTGCAGTCATCAGTTAAATTACCACTGAGTATGTTGAGCTGCTATGCTTTCATTTTATTAATTTTTCATTAACAGAATTTGTTTCAAAGAAAACAAGCTATGCTAACTCAGAATAACTCCTTATTCTCTTCTTTTTCTGTCTTCAGATTTTGCATCAGTAGCTTGTATATTCCACTGCTTGGAACGCTGTAAAGCCTGGGATATGATTAGATTTACATATCTAATATATGTAAATCTATATGTATATGTAAATCTTACTTCTGCATGCTAGGTCAACTACAAGACCTAGGTCCCAGCAAGGTCTCCTTAAAGGGAAATTGAAATGGTATAGCATGACTTTTTGTTACCTTAGCGGTCATATTAACTGTTGTCATATATACCCAGTAATAAAATATAGAATCATAGAATAGTTAGGGTTGGAAAGGACCATAAGATCATATAGTTCCAACCCTCTGCCATGGACAGGGACGTCTCACCCTAGAATATGTTGCCCAAGGCTCTGTCCAACCTGGGCTTGAACACTGACAGGGATGAAGCATTTAACAGTTGTCTGGGCAATTTATTCCAGTGCCTCACCACCCTCACAGCAAAGAACTTCTTCCTTATATCTAACCTGAACTTCCCCTGTTTTAGTTTGAACCCGTTACCCCTTGTCCTATCACTACAGTCCCTAATGAATAGTCCCTCCTCAGCATCCCTATAGGCCCCCTTCAGATACTGGAAGGCTGCTATGAGGTATCCATGCACCCTTCTCTTCTCCAGGCTGAACAGTTCCAGCTTTCTTAGCCTGCTTTCATACAGGAGGTGCTTCACCCCCTTATTATCCTCATGGTCCTACTTTTGACTTGCTCCAATTAAGCATTTTTTAATGTTTAATTATGAACATACCAATCAAAAACATAGTTATAGATAAATAACTAGCACTTCAGGCTTAGAAGGTGTCGTGGTTTACGCTCAGTTGATAACTCAGCCACACAGCCTGTTTGCTCACTCCCCCCTGCCACCTTCCCCTCCCACTCCCAGAGGGATGGGGAGGAGAATCGAAAGAATGTAACTCTCACTCGTTAAGATAAGAACACTCCAGTCACTAAGGTATAACACAAACCACTGCTGCTACCACCAATAAAAATAATAAGGGAAATAACAAGGGAAGAGAATACAACCGCTCACCACCTGCTGACCGATACCCAGCCCGACCCCTGCAGTGATCTAACCCTTCTGGGTAACTGCCCCCAGTTTATATAGTGGGCATGACGTGCTGTGGTATGGAATACCTCTTTGGTCAGTTTGGGTCAGGTGTCCTGTCTCTGCTTCATCCTGGCTTCCCCTCCTCCCTGGCAGAGCATGAGACTCACAAAGTCCTTGGTCAGAGTAAACACGACTTAACAACAACTAAAACCATTGGTGTTATCAGCATTGTTCCTAGGCTGAAAGTCAAAACCACAGCACTGCACCAGCTACTAAGAAGGAGAAAAATGACTGCTGAACCCAGGACAGATAGTAATATTGTGTGTTTAGTTTACAAGAGTAAGGTTAAAATACAAAAAATTCTTAAAATATTTCTAGATAACTCATTAGAAAACAGCTTTTCAGAAAATGGCATGTGGTCCTGGCAGACAGCAAGATTAAGAGGAGTTAGGAGTGTCACTTTGCAGCAGGGAAGCCCAAGAACATCCTGGTTGTTACTAGTAAAAGTGTGGCCAGCAGGTCCAGGAAAGTGATTCTTTTTTGCTTGTCCTGTTTTTCATTGAAGACTATCCAGTATGTAAAAGACACTGATATACTGGAACACATTCATCAGATGGCACCAAGACAAATAGGTACTGAATTTCATCATGCACAAAGAAATGCACTAAACTGAACTTCAACTTGAAGAGGCTCAAGGGAGAGCTTATTCCTCCCTAAAACTCACTGCAACTGGAGTATGCTGTGAAGAAGGATCCAGACTTTTATCAGAAGTATGCAGTAGAAAGAAGGGTGGCAATGGGCACAAGTTTGAACACAGCAAATTTCTGACTCTACCTAAAGGATGATCTTTTTCACCATGAGAAGGACCAAAAAATGGCAGAAGTTGCCCAGAAACACTGAAAACTCCATCTGTGGAGATACTCAAAGATTGACAGGACAAGACTGATCAACTTGATTAAAATAGTCTTGCTTTGAACAGAGGTTTGGACTAGACATCTCTGAAGGTCCCTTCTTCTACATTGCTCTTTGATTCTATCAAATTATTATGTGCTTTTGTTATATATAACAGACCATTTAAATTCCCTGTGTACGTTAACTCCCTGAAGTCTTGTGAAAAGACTTTCATTAATGTATTAAGTAGAAATGCCTATCTTTAACCATTTGCCTTCAAAGAAAAGGTTTCTCACTTAGTTGTGCCTGCTGAGACCTGTTCTGCGAAAGGACTATAAGCTGAAATAATGCCTTTCAAAATAGCTTGTCTCCTAGGTTTTTCTTGTCTTTCTAAGGAGTTTTCCTGCTATGAGGTTAACTTGTAAGCATTCTATCTCTCCTTTTTTTTTTTTCTCTCCATAAGATTTAATACCTTGTATTAGGTTGAAAACATGTATTATAAAAACTATTTCCCTTCAACTGCCTTGAGAATAAAAGAAGGGGATTGGTGCCTTCAAATAAGCTTTGTTAATAATAATTCCATTACTGATAAACAACGAAAGATGGGAGCATCACCTTGAAAGAGCACAGTTTTTCAACAAATTCTCAACACTAGAACATTATTCATCAGTGTCTTGTGAAAATGAGTAATTACAAATAAATAGCACTGAATCTAAAATACCTAAAATCTCATCAATGAGAAAAGTTGTACTGTGGTTTGTGAGGTTTGCCCTTTCAAAACATAGCACAATGGAAAATAATATATATAAAAAAAACTTACTCTGTTTCTCCAGAAAATTACTTACAAAATAGGAGTTTATTTAAAGGGAAAATTGAATTTACTATATACATATACTCGGTATGAAAATACACTGTATAAACCACTGTCGCGCAAAGGTGCTTAAGAGTTTATGCTTTCTAAATTAGAAAATGTTTCTGCACCATTCAATTTCAGTTTTCTATGCACACTTTAAAACATAAACATTTGTCAGTGTTAAAGTATTGAATTGCCTTTTTCACAACTCTGGAAATAACAATGTAATGTTTCTCATTCTTTTTGAATATCCCTTACTGTATTGAGAATTCCTGCCTACCACACCTGATTTTTAACTGGTTTAAAAGCTAACATATGCAGATGAAAAAATATGCAGCAATTAAAGTAATTCTGCACATTTTTAAAAACCATAGACACAACCTTCCATCAGCATATTTCTGGAGATGCTGCAGTTTGCAATTAACTTAACTTAGCTAGACATGCATGTAGATCTCAGACATCCTTAACTGCAAATCACTGGTAAGAGATTTTACTTCAAAGCTCAACTGAAGTTTGTAACACTTTCTAAATTGGATTTTCCAAGAAACCTAAGGGATTTATTTGCCAGTCTACCACTGAAACAAGAATGCAGCTGTTCTAAAAGAACAAACAAAACTATAAAACATATTTAGAAACTTGGTGATGTAGACAGATACCTTTGAAAAGTATTTGAGAGATTCCATATGCCCTCCTGGAAGCTGGACACAGGGCTAGGATTCATAAGAAAGCAGCTGTGGTAAGGAACTGCTACTCTCTAACCTAAAAATTCAGATCCTCAAAACTTTACTAAGCTACCACATAACCCTGGAAACATCTGAAAACTAATACTGCAAACAGAACAAAACAATAAAATTGGCATAGTACCAAAATTATCTGTTTCATGACAAAGTTCATAGTTCAGTTAGTCAATTCACTTAAATGTGGAATTCATACCCTGCTCCTGCTCAACAGGATATGAGCAGTGACTACTATAGCACATTCTGAGACACATCCTACAGTATCTGTTGTTGCTCCAAGCTGTAAAAGGACGGAAGTTCCTCAGGAAAAGGAGAGAAAAAACACACCATCACCTAAAAAGTAGATAATAATAAACTAGCGACAGCCTATCTGAAATCTTTCTTAACTGTGGTATAGTCTTTCAGTAGAATAACCTCTTAATATTGGCTCACATGGTTGACAATTGTGGTCATGTGAACCCGATCTCACATGGCTCTTTATGGTCAATATAGGGAAACGACAAAAACAATTAGAAAAAAATAGTGGGAGCCATTCCAAGTCCTGTCTTGGTTTCAACTGTTGAATGAACATTCTTAAGAGACATACTCAGAAGCAAAGAAACAGCAAAGAAACAAAGAAACAACAAAAAAAGTAGTTTTTGGTATGTCCAGGGTAGTTCAGTAAAGTGTAATTATTCCATCTTTTCAAGTACAGGGCTAAACTGATAGAAAACTGAATGTTAAATTACATGGGAATCACATGGTAGAAAAATACTATCCTCTAGAAAACTGCTCTGAGACAGAGGAATCTCAGGAACAGAGGAAACAAATCGTATAGTATATTTTATTTAAAGACCAATGAACTGAGCTGATTAAAAGGCTATATATATGTTAATCATGTTTTAAATACTTTTATCTGTTTCCTGAAATAGGCAAACATTTTCAGTTGTACTACGTTTTGGAATTTTTCCAGAGCCTTAATTACTCTACTTGTCTTTCTTAATTTTCTACAGTTCTGAACAATATTTTGAAAGAATCACCAGTGTTTGCAGAGTTTATTAAACAAGACAGAGCTGGTATTGCACACAATGGAAGCAGTTGTTTGCAATGAGATTTCTTTTCTATTGGGCTTTTGGAAAAAAAAAAAACATAATTTTTGGAGTCAGTATTTTTGATTAGACAACATGCAATCTTCTTCATATAGCTTTACTCACTAAGAAATACCACCCAAAAATAAGTTAAACATAGACTTCTTCAATGTTGAAAACCTAACTACCCTCAAAAAAAAAAAAAACAAACCCGAAAGAAAACAAAAAAAAACCCCAACAAAATAAATAAATTAAAAAAAAAAAAAAGCACACACACACACAAAAAAACCACCACCATCACCAAAAAAAAAAGACATTACACCTGAGTGTCCAATGGATGCTATCTGGTTGTACATTAGCTATAGAATATTTAATAAAAGTAATTAGCAAAACAGTCATCACCTCTCTATTTGTTATCATCAGAGGGATTGTCTATTATACTATTATTCTACACTTTTTACTAAAACAGCTGCCCAAAGTAGGAAAAATCATCCTATACTATTGAGCAGCAATAATGAATCTGGCAGAAAATCAGTAAGAAGTTTGATGAAACCTTCTGTTGATGAGGGCTCATAATAACTTCTCCTTGTGTATCTCATTTTGTATATCGATTCCTAGAAGAAAGCCTAAAATCAGTCTAATTTTTTTTTGTCTATAGTGCAAAACCGTTTGAATTATAAGGTAATTTCAAAGTATTGTGTGCTAAATGACACTGCAAACATGAATCTTATTGTCTAACATTTTGGTGTATTAATTTGAACATTCACCCGGGAGCAGTCTAGAGAAATCTGTCTGCTAGATATTTGGATTCCTCATTATAAGTAGATCAACATATATTTTCTTCATGATCTATTGCAATTTCTTAGCTAGGGTAAAAATGATAAAACTACAGTGAATTCTTGTTTACTCAAGGATTTCCACACAGAAAACATCTGAAGTAGGGAATTATAACAGTGAGAATATTTTTATACCAACCTCTTTTGAAAGCTTAAATGAGGTGTCCTGATATGACCAGGGAGGGATGACACTAGTCAAGTTTGCAAGGTCTTAAAATACAGGATTTGTCAGGAGATAATTTATATTTTAAAAGCTTGTATCTTGTGCATATATACATTCATTATTTGAGCACATAATTATTTAATAGGCAAAATACTGAAGACAGTAAAGAACCTCTGTGAGATAATTGCTTCAGAATTCCTTTTTTCTTGAAAAATTACATGTAAAGATTGAAAAGTTAATTTCACTTAAAATTTGATTGGGTTGTAAAAAAGAGTAACAGTAAACCAGGGAAAACATATTTTCTATACAACAAATTTTTGTCCTTTTATTTTATATCTTAAGCAAATGGGTCCAGAATACAGTTAATACTCATTTCTTGAATTGGCAATAAAAACTTTTTTGTGATTTTAATGGGAAATCTAAACTAAAAATAGCAATAAACCCCAAAAATAGTCTTTGCGTTCACGTTTCTTGCTTTTTCTTTTATTTTTTAATGGTACTTCTAGGATCTAGACCATCTGAGCCTCAGATATTTGGAGGAAGAGTGAGGATTTATATATGTAAGTTGGAAGAATAAGAAATACTATAACAAGAACTTAAAGAACATTTCTGAAACAGTATCAAATAAGAATATAACAATTGTTCCTGTAGTCCTTCCTCCTGGTCATTATAAGAATGCTAGACAAGCAGCAGCATGAACATAGGTCATCAGCAGAGCTTCAATGCTTATCAGCACTAGGATAAAATAAATCTGGCTTCAAGAATCCCAGAACCAGATCAGATGTTATGACTAAGAAGTAAAAGTCCTCATTTTAAACACTGTTTTCTTGTTCAAGATTGTTAAGGAAGAGTTAGATGGGTTTGTTGGAGGGCTGCAGGGCAGCCTCTGTGAGGAGAGAACAGGCCTGCCAGGTGCTGGACACAGCCAGTTCCAGCTGTATCCAACAGACCCACTGCAGGGCATGGCTGAGCCCTTGCAGACAGGATGGTGGTACCTAGGGAAAGCCTGGGGCAGGAAAGAAAAAACCCTGCCCAGATGTGAGGGGTGAAGGGAAATTATCAGAAACAGCCCTGTGAGCCCCATGGGGAGGGAGAGGAGGTGCTCTAAGTTCCCCAGTAGAGATTCCCCTGCAGCCCCTGGAGACAGCCATAGTGGAGCAGGTGGACGTGCCTGAAGGAAACTGCAGCCCATGGGGAGCCCACGCTGGAGCAGGTTTATCCTGAAGGACTGTAGCCCATGGGAAGGGCCACTGGAGCAGAAGAAAGGCATGTGGAGGAAGAAGAAGCAGCAGGGAGCTGTTGTGGACAGCATGTAACTCCCTATTCTCCATTCCCTGCTCCTCTTGGGACAGGAGAGCAGCGAAGTCAAGCCTGGGAAGTAAGGGGCAAAGTGTTTTAGATTTTTCATCTTTGTTTCTAATCGTCAAAAATTCTTTTAATTGGTACTTCCGGCTTATCAAGAAAATATAAGCAACACTTTGCAACAAATTTGTTAACACTTGCAGCTGTTATGTACTCCATAACCCTGGTATGGTGCAAGATAAATACTGTAAAACACAAAATCCTTCAGAACCTTTAAAAAATAAAAGTCTATTAAATAGTTATACTTTATTGCTTTTGAGATTTTTACTCTCGTCTCTCCATTTAACATTTATTCAAGATGTCACTATAACTTAGAAAAAACTGACACCATTTTACATTTAGTACCTGTTCATTGTTAATAAGGAAGAATGAATAAGCTACAAACAACTTATTTCTTCCGGAGTCAGCATCACCCTACTGAGGTCACTGGCAGCCACAGTAGGACGATGGCACCCAGAAAAGACCAGAAAGAAGATTCCCCTAAAAAGATGAAAAGCTCCACTTGGAATATCAAACTTGACTTATTAAGTTGCAAATCTTCTTCAGCTTACTGAACACAGCATACTCTATTCATACATTTGACATCTGGAAGTAGATGAGTCCATTCATCTTTAAGCTATCGAAATTTAGTCTCCATGCAGATCAAAAACTTAAGAGTCAAAGTTCCCCAAAGACATAAGTAAGCCAAAAGCTTCTGTGCTCACTAATGACTTAAATTTCTGTTCTAGACACTTAATAAAATATCTTCTTCTAATTCTTATGAAAAATAAGGAAAAGGTCAAAAAAAATAAAATCATCTTTCCTCCCCTCACTAACCATAAGCACTTCTTATTTCTACAGCAGCTAATGCCGTTTATACTCCTCGTTTCAATGAAAAAGTAATCAACTATGAACAAAGCAAGCCAACAAACCAGGAGATGATTGTGATGAGAAGAGACTGCAATATCATATACATTTATGTTCAAAGATGTACAGTACTAAAAGAGGAAAGGAAATCAGTACATTAACCTAAATAATTATGTCTTTGTTAAAAGTACAAATAATTCACATGCGGAGAATGACTAAGTTTCATACAATTTATCAACCTGAATGAGTTTTATTTTTCTCAAGCAGTCCCTGTGAATATATTTGGTTTCTGTGCTTTCACATGTTTTAATAAACAGCAATAAAAGCAGTCATTACTTGGTTGGGGACAATTTCTTCTTCTCCAGCTCCAAATCTAAAGTTAAATTACAGCTGGAATGTGCCTTTGCTGTTACCTGAATGTACACAGTGATACAGCAAATGTGTACAGAAAGTGATATGCACTGCAAACCACAAGACACAGGGTTCCAAAATGCAGTTGACAAGACTTCAGAGATGAGAACTGGTTGTTGACTAGCAAATAGCCTGTTTGATCTCCTACACCACACATCACACTGAGCTTGTTGTACATCACTGAAATGCTTCTAAGGTTTTTTTTTTGCAAGGAAGCAATTCTTATCACTCTCATCTCTCTGCCATATGTAGGGTCCAAAGGCAAGAACAGCTCTGCTAGAGCTGCCTGTGAAACCACCTCAAGAAAGGCACAATGTAAGCAATGGGAACGCACACTGGAACTGTACATGCATTTATAAAAGCGCACTTCAACTTGCTTGAATGCTTCAGTACATGAACAAATACAAGCATCTATATGTGAAATCTTGCCAGGTGAATTAAGAGATTACTTCCTCCAAAGGTAGTGGATTTATATCCTCTATACTATTCTTCCTCTGCACATATGGACAAGAAATGTAAATTTATTAATGAAGCTTTGAACAAAATTACAAACAGCAGGTATGACAAGTCAAAGCCACTCCTCTCTAGCCATTATTTTTCCTATTATTTTTGAATCATTTTATACATCAGCATAAGTAAATCCATCAGAAATTATATTTTTGTTGAGATTAAATGTTTACTCAATTCTTGAAACATTTTTAGCATGATTTTATATCAAGTTAAAAGGAAAAATATTTCTAACTGAAAATATGTCATATTTCTGACCATGTGTTTCATTTTCTTTCATTCTGGTAGGCTCACTAAATTCAGATAGTGATGGTGTCTTGTGTATTTATATAATAATGGTTAAAAGTTCCTGCAAAACAATCAATTTGTCTTCTGCTGTTTATCTAATTCAACAATAATTAGCAATATTTTATTTCACTCCTCCCAGATGCTCATGAAAAGGAGAGATCATCATTCAATTCCTGAACAATTAGGGACTGCAGTGAGAGGACAAGGGGTAACAGGTTAAAATTTAAACAGGGGAAGTTTAGATTGGATATAAGGAGGAAATTCTTTCCTGTTAGGGTGGTGAGGCACTGGAATAGGTTGCCCAGGGAGGTTGTGAATGCTCCATCCCTGGCAGTGCTCAAGGCCAGGTTGGACAAAGCCTTGGGTGAGATGGTTTAGTGTGTTTAGTCTCTGCCCATGGCAGGGGGTTGGAACTAGATGATCTTAAGGTCCTTTCCAACCCTAACTATTCTATGATTCTAGCCTATGATTCATAAAACTGCATCTTTCTTAAGCTATTTCTCTCAGAAATACCTATGTAAATAAATGACAAAAATGAGAAAGTATACAATAGATCCTTAAAAAGACAATTCTTGAAAAAAATGTGGAAGAGTGGAATTAAAAAAAACCACAGCTTTATAGTATATAATCAATATTTTTTTCAGAGAGATATATTGGTATGACACCTATTAATGGTATTCTTGGGCTCTTTACAGGTATAACCTAGACAGTGTGGTCACTATGCAACTAATCTCTATCCTGAAGACATCAAATTAACTCCATGGGTTTCTCGCAGTTCTCACTAAGGAGTTCAACAAGGATGTTTGCTTCATGATGTTAATGGAAGCATACTATTGACTGCTTTCAGGGCTGGAACATATTCCTTCTTAGATCCTGAAATGAGTAATGTATTTTTCAGGTGATGACAATTGCCCAGTGTTAAATTTTGTACACTTGTAGCAGTATTTTCAAACCTGTGTATATTCAATTTTCTGAACTCTTTAGTTCTAGGAGTACTTTTAAGGTACTAAAACATAAGTAATTTAATTATGCAGAATGAAGGATGGATTTAGAGAGAGGAGAGTTTAGTATCTACTAGCATAATTTCTTCTTAGACTTTCTTACATAAGCAACAAAGGAACACAGAAAAAGCAGAGCTTAAGTTGGAGAAAAACAACACAAAATAAAATATGCACAAACTGCTTCTATTCCAAAGTGTTTCTAAATTATTCTTACTTCTTGCAAACACAGAAATAGGTGGCCAATCTTCTTTCATTAAAATTTTTCCCTAGGAACACATTTCCTTTGATTTAGTTACTTTCATTTGGTATTGGTAGAATATATTTGTTGTTTCCAAAGAATAGCTAAGAAATATTCTGAAGAATCTCTCTCATCCTGAGCTAGTAGGCAGCACATGTCCCTCTGTTTTTTCTTTAAGACTTTTGTAAAAAAACACTGAAGGCACCTTGACACTAGCAGTCTTAATTTATCTGGTCATTTTAGTCTCTCTCCTAGAAAAAGAAAAGTATCTCTCCAAGATACATGAAAAGGTTCCTTTCCATAAGTATTTCTCCATAAGTCAAACTTGAGTGCTATTCTATAGATACTGTATATTAAAAAGTGACATGCACTATTTAGGTTAAGGTTATGAACATAAGCAGAACTGTATTCACAGCTACAGCTAACAAATAATGCCAAGAAAGTGAAAAAAAAACCACCCATAACTCAAAACTGCTCCACCCCCATCCCTCAGTGACCCACATGCATTCACACATTAAAGGAAATCTTAGCCTGGCATTTTTCAGTCTGAACATGACGTTTTGCCAGCAGCTGACCACCAGCCATACATGTACATATGGCAGTGACTGAAAACAGAAAGCCTTTTTTGCTCCATAACATACCAACAATTCATCATGTTTTCAAAGGTACAATAAAAAAATAATTTCACAGAGTTGCTACTGAGGGCATACTGAAAGTGGTGCATACTCCCAGAATATACACACGTGACTATGTTTATAGGTATAGCTAAAGATACAACAGCAGTTCCACTCTAGTAAGTCATCTGATGCTTCATCGCAATAATAATGAAAGAAAGAACACTTTTAGATTTGAACTTTTGAACAAACCAAAAGAAATTTCCCTTCACCTTCTTAAGCACCATACTCAAGAAGAAGGATTCAAAAAAAAAACCATGTGCTTTTACCTTGTCCACCCTTCCCTGGCCACAGTGGCAGATGGCAATGGATGGGGTCCAGGAAAGAAAAGAACCATACTGGCAGAGAACTCAGAACAGGGTATCTCACGTTCCTTGACAGAAACACCCCTTCCTGCCACAAGTAAGCTGCTTCTGCTTTCCAAGGGAGATGTGGTGTCTCTTTACCACTAGAGTTGTCAGAGTAATGTCAGCAGTTTACAAAAGCAGTGAACAAGAATCTGCAAGAAAAGATAATTTACTATAGCTTTAAGTCATCCACCTAATAAAACTCAACAAGTTACAGCATGTGTTGGGTAACCCACTGCCTTTCACTGAAGATGTAGTAGTTCTCATCTTTAATACACAGTTAACATTGTAAATAGCTGGATTTCATCCAGCACTGATTCTTTTTCTATTTAGGGTGCCATTGCATGAGACTGCAAGTCCCCCATCTATTAGATCTTATAACTTGGATCAAAGAAGCTAATATTTTAGCTATCAGTAGTTCTCAGATTCCTTTCTGTGCGTGACAACTCTTTGTTTAAAGCCATTTAGCTAACTCTCCTGAGAAGATGAAATGATTTGCCTCAATAATCTTTTCCTCACTTAACAAGCTGTTAGTGTCTATGTAGACATTGTGTTTCTTATCTTTCATCTAGGAAGAAAACGAATAGAAACAAATAAGAATGCGTTTGCATGCGTGTGTGTGCATATACACACTGGACAATTCACAAGAGGCTCTGGCTGCTGTACAGGGAGTTCCTGGCACCATGTGTTTAAATAAGCATTTACTAAATGGCACATAATATATTGCTTTCTTATGCTGCCTTTTTCTTTTTTTTTTATACAGCATTGCATTAGATTGGTAATACATGTGTATGTGATAGATATCAGACCTACTTGTCTGAAGAATCCTAATGATTAAGCAGATTCAACACATGCAGTTTGTCTACTTTTTGTTTTTGCAGTTGCACGTCTAAACTTCACTAATACCTCACAAAAGACACAATGTACTTTTCATAATTACAGTGCAAATCTGTGTTAAATACAAATATTTCCGTAACTTCAAGCTTAGATATATTTTTAAATAAAAAAATCCAACTAAGAAATAGCATCCATTTTGCTGACAGAATCAGAAGATTAGCCATAAAATCAAGGTTTTAACAGGAGGATCAATCCTGATACATGTTTTTGACATGAAATATTGCTTGGTGCTGCTTCTTGGAAAAAAATAAATTCACTGTGGTGCTACATTAATCAGACCACCCAAGACAGCTTTAATATATATCTCCTTAAATGAAACTCATTGCTTTTACAGACACATAATACCATTCCTCTGCCAGCTTTTAAAGTCAGTATTTAAGCTCTACAGAAGTAGCAGGTGTCACAGGCAGATTTCTCATTGAATATTCATTGTGATGCCTGCAGTATTTTGAAGACAATATCCACCCTAAGTAAAGGTAGAGAGAGATGCAGAATGTTGCCCTCCTCAGAGGACTTACTTTAAGTAATAATTATCTGAATAGCAGGAGGTACTGATTTTTAAAAGTAGTTTCATAGAGAGGAAAAAAATGGTGATTAACCCTTTATTTTAGCAGGAAACTAAAAAAAAAGTGTATCATATATTAACATATTTAGTGTAAAACTATGAATTCACATAGAAAAATATAGGGAGAAGTATATCTGAAATCCATAGTTAATTGTTCATTCATATAGTCTTTGACACACATTTCTAAGTACTATCTCTTCTTTGCGGTTGATCTTTTAAAAACAGGATAGCCTTACTTCACAACCCCAGGACAAACAAGCAATGAAATATTTTGTGAGCTGAGATAACATTGATTCACGAATTATTCTTAGGATATTGGCACTTCAATCTATTTAGCTTATCTCAGATCCTTGACAACAGCAGTTGGTATAACCCATCACTAAACATTGATGGTTTTTATATTATGGCTTAGCAAGTGCTTAGAGATCCTGGATCTCCAGTTCCTAAACACCAAGAAGTTATTATAAGCATTGTTCTTTTAAGACTCCTCATAGAATACACAATTCAGTTGTTTTCTTCTTCACAGACACACTGAACATAAAACTTAACCCTCACAGGAATTCACTTAACCTAATATGTATAACCTAATGGATGTACACAAATTGCTACTGTTGATCTCAAGATAGCCAGTGTTTCAGATGAAGCAACATTCCCAAGCTACAACCTGCAAATCAAACTCAACTTGCAAGATGAGGAAAGGGCTTTCTTGTAACAGGAGCCAAAACAACTGGCACACCTTGGAAGTGAGGGAAAGAAAAACTTTCCCAGAAACCAGGACAAGACTGTGGAACCATCTGCTCCAGAAAGATATTGGTATTTGCTGAAATAGAAAGAAGACTGAAAGAAGAGACCTACAACACTAGAACTGGGATGCCTATTTGAATCTTCTGTTAAATCTATTTCCATAAGCAGTTCTAAGTACTGGGGCTTCAGAGCTTTTTAGTGTGGTTGGCTGGTTTTCCTGGAAGTGATCACTAAGTATAAGCCAGGCAAAGCATTTCTAGCTTTAAGACTCTGTTTTACTGATCATCTAGCCTTCTTCAAAGGGATCGAGGGCTGCAGTTTTTCATCTAATATATCAGTCACACTTCCTAACATGAAATAGCAAAATGAAAATATAAAGACTCTAATTTCACCATTAAGTAGCAGTATCAATGCCAGACTATAGAAATACAAAGTAATAAAAAACCTTATACAAATATTCTTGCATTATTTACTGCATTCATTGAATCCTATATGTGTTTTTTTTTAAGATGGCAATGCATTCAAATAACATCTTCATATAAAGTAAAATAGAAGCAAGTAATATTTGAAGCTCAATTTTCACAAGGTTCTCAGAAGCCCAATAAAACATAAATACTCTGACCAAAGTCTGAAATTCTTGTATTTTGGAATAAAACTTCCATTTTCAATAAATTTTCAATAAAAAGCTTTTTTTGGCACTTTTTAAAGAAAATTTAATGAAAACTTTAAATTGCTTTTCAACATGCTCTGAAAAGTACATGCAAATAGACAATTTTCTGAACAATTTTTTTTAATGCTTTTTCTTCCTCACCTTACTATGCAGAACAACCTTGAGACATGAAGTCAAAACTTGCTGCCTCGCTTGCTCAGCTACACTTAGACCTCCAGCCTAATTGGTTCTTGAAGGAGCAGCTAATATAGGATTTCCCTATGCAAGTTCTCACCTCTTGCTGATTATTGGGATTCCATGGAGATTTAACTAGGAAATTGTCTCTTCCTTGCAGAAAGTTCATCCACTGGCCTACATCCATATGGAAGTCTCTTCTTCCAAGTATTGAACCTGGTGATAATGGTGCTCAGAGAAAACAGGCACAACTCAGCTGGTAGTAATCCAGTTCTGAGACTCCCAACTCATTTGAGATTGAGTGTTCAGTGTCCATTCATACCGGCTTGTATGCAGTACAATATTCTACTGAACATGGCACATTGTCAAATCACATTTAAATCGGGATTTTCCTCAGATTTTATAGGAACTCAGTAAAATGAAATAATGACTAAACTGCCCTTTTTTACATACTTTTTGTTTATTGTTTTACAATATTTAGTCTCATCTTTCCCTACTTTCCCATTCTATACATTTTTTTATGTGAATGCCTCTTTCTCTAAAAAGTCTAGTGGACAACTCAGTTTGATCTACATGGTTTAAATCCTGTCAAGTCATCTATATGGGGGACAACAATCCATGGTCCTAAAAATATCATCCCTTACTTGTCTAGTTCCCTTGTTTACCTATGAAAAAGGAGGACAATATCTATATGGGGGATAACAATCCATTTTCCTAAAAGTATCATCCCTTACTTCTCTGTTTCCTTGTTTACCTATGAAAAAAAGGTGAATAACTAGCCAAAGGAAAGGCCAAAATTCGTAGTACACTGTGTTGGTCCGCAGTCACACATTAACTTTTGCTTACATGATACCATTCACCAGGAAGAAATCCTGGGCAGGTTTCACTTCACTGAGTTTTATATTTTTAACAGTAAAGACATCTCAATTGAAGCTAGTCATCTAAGTTCACTTTAGGAAAAGGAAAAATGTAACCTCTGGGCACAATTTATCTAACTCTTAATAAATGGCTGAAACAGGTCAGACGAACCATTCTCTATTTTTCTGCACTGACTATAAAAATAGCTTGATAGCTTGCATGATACTGTCTTTTCACTGTAGACGTACATCAGTGGCTGGGAGGAGGGAATAAATATCAAACTTCTGACCACTCTTAAGAAAAACCATGGAAATAGGATAACATATAGGATAACAATCCACTATTACACAATCAAAAGGCAAGCAATAATATTGCATCAAAGCAACCGGAAAATATAAAAATGCTACTATGATCAAATGGTTTGAATTCTGTCAGCTTGTTATTTTCAAGGAAGACCATTCATGTTGGTTTCGAGACTTAATTACTGCAAATTAATGAAAGCAAGAACAAGTTATAGGTTTCCTTCCAGCTAACTACCAAACTCATAAACATCAGAACAAAGTAAAATGTGCAATAGAAAAAAAAGTCTTCATTTCAGTAGAGTCTTTAAATTTACACAGAAGTTTTTATACAATGTATTAACTACAAAGCTCAGTCTCTTGGTTACTTAAAAACTGTAGAATTTATGTCCATTTCTATCTGAAATGCAGCAATGGGGAAAAAAAAACAACATTTAAAACATTGAGAAAAAATAAGAAACTACTAATCTCTGATTTTTAAGCAAAACCTTCAAATCTCTGTCAGTTTCAACTTTCTAATAAGTTTTATGTACTGATGCTTCAAAACAAAAAAATTACTGAAATGTACTAAATATGCTAAACTAATAATATATTATATTGTAAGAAAAAAACAAAAGCTTTGAAAAGTAAATAAAATGCTTAACAGAGATAAAATATATTAAAGAAAAACGTGGTGCAAATATGAAAAAGTTAAGACAAAAAGGGCTTTCCACTTCCTCCCCCATTTGTTTATACCTTATTTTCAATCAAGAAAGATATTCAAGTATCTCGTTTCAGATCCTTTAAATGAAGTTGCAGAGATCTAATGCCAGTCAGTGAAAATTCAATAAAGTAACATACCTGAAAATTTCTTTCTGGCTTATAGTATGCTATCATGCTCCAGGTGAAATATCTATACTATGAAATTACTTACTGTATACAGGAAATACAATTTTGTAGCAAAGGAATCAAGATAGAATAAAACTAAGATTGCCAATGAATCCATTCCCATACTATTGTTAGAGATGTTTGTCATAGTAAACAGCACGGTCTTACGTATGTGTACTGACTTACAGAAGACTGTACAGTAAGTAACTATAGCTAATTACTGTTGCTTAGCAGTGCAAGTGTCTACATACATTTCATTAAATAACTTACAGTGGTTTAGGACAAAGAATTCATTACCCAACCCTTGTTTTATATAATTTCCTTTGTAATTAGCCTGTAAAGTTTTAACAAATCAACTTCTTGGTACATATTTGCTTCACTGGAGACATGTTTACAGCATTAGTGAAAGTATATCTTTATAAATCTAGCTACACATATGTAATGTATGACTTTCTCCCATGCTTCATAAATATGTTACTTCACTCAGGACAGATCTGACTTACTAGTGTTTCTTTGCCTATACTCCACAATCGTTACTAGGATGAATAGGCAAGAACACATCCAAAAATGTCTATCCAGTGCAGGCAAACCCAGCAGCCCCTGAGTTTATCAATAAAGACAGACTTAAGCAAAGGGAATTTTCTGAATAATATTATACAGGAAGATTTAACCAGCTCAAATAAACCAAGTTAAACATTAAGAAAATAACAAGGAAGCAGTGAACATTATTGTTATATAATTGAATTTTCTGTGGCTATTATGTGCAGATTCTACAAACTTTTATTCAAGGGCTTAATTCCAAAAAATATTACTTAACGCACATCTTTCCATTCACTTGAATAAGCCTACTAGTGTGAGTATAAATGCATAGCACAATATACAGGCTCTGTTTTACATGTAGTATACTTGATTTCATGCTCTAATAATATTGCTGATTTATTTCTTCCATTAAGTAATCCTCTTGGCTTTCTGTAATAATTAAATTGTAAGTAAGTTGCTTTCCAGAAGAGATGAAAGTGAAGCTATGTGGCAGAAAGGAGTATAAGAAAAACCTGGTCATTGTACTTATATATCAATACTTTATTAATTTACCATAGACAGTTTATTTTAAAATGAAGAATTAAGATATTCAGCAGCTGTACTTGCAGAGATAAACAAATTTATCACACATCAAGTCTTTCTGCTAACTTTATTTAAGAGATTAATAAGTCTGTTTCATTTCATTCCCAGTCACATGCTTATCATTTGATGATTCTTCTTTCTTCGTGTTCTACTGAGGCATTAAAAAAAAAATACTCCCTCCAAGTCTTACAGGCTGCTGACTCTATATATACACATTTTTATACTTAAATACCCTAATAACTTAGTAATAATAATTAATTTCATGATGCACTGCATAACAACACTGTTTCCTTGAAAGGTGTTATGCTTACTACACAGGAGACATAAAATCAGGAGGATGTCTCTAAGCATGATTAGGCCAAAAAGCAAATTTAAGAAAGAAGGCGTCACGAAAAGGGACTGTGAGCAAAGAGCCCACAGCACACACAGAGACCATGAGCTGCCTCAGAAGTACAAGCAGCAGGCATGTTGAAAAGACACCATGGAGAATATGCAAATTTAAGAGTATTTTATGGACCTCATTTAGAGTTGTAACAGCTCTGGAAAGTTGCTGGTTTGAGAATAAACACAAAAAAATGTCTTTAAGTAAGGCATAGGAGAACAATTTTGTTACTAAGCTATTTCTTTAAAACCCATTGCACTAAACAGTTTTCAGATGTTACCTTATTCCTCTGTTTTTTGTGAAAATCTATCAATCACTTTCAAAGTCTTTTGGAGTGTTAACTTTAAGGAAGATGTAGCAGCTGCACATCCCATTAGGCCCACTAAGAGAATGAGATGCAACAGATTTGTTCTCTCTTCCACCTTTCCTTCTCCTTTGCCTTCTTCTCATCTGTTTTCCTTTCCTTCTGAAAACAGAAGTCAAATCTTTGCATGGAGCTGAACCCATCAGCCACACAATTCAAATGTAATATTCATTGTAAGAGGACTAGTATTTTTTCCCAGGGGTAGATTTAGATTAAATAGTAGGAAGAAATTCCTTACAGTGAGGGTGGTGAAGCACTGAAACACGTTACCCAAGAAGCTGTGGATGCTCCAGTCCTGGAAAGTGTTCAAGGCCAGTTTGGACAGAGCTTTTAGCAACCTTGTCTAAGGGAAGGTATCCCAGCCTATGACAGTGGGGTTGGAACTAGATGATCTTTAAGGTCCCTTCCAACCCAAGCCACTCTGTGATTCCATGGTTATGGTAGTAACAAGCCCACTTTTTTTTTTTTTTCCCATTAATTATGTGGAAGTATGCAAGCATGCTAGTGTCAAAATCCTAGTGGTCTTCAGTGGCCAAAGGAAACAAAACACTACCCTCCCATATGCATTGTTTTAAGCAATAATGATTTGTACATCAGGCAATATTTTTTATCTAGCTGGTTGCCTCATATCCCTGCCCAAAATTTTGAAGGATCTCAGTAAATTTCTCAGTTTTTTGGCATGTCTTGCTCCTAACTTCCTATCACTGAATGCTAAGCTGCAGTCAAGGGCAAATTCTGACTGACTGAAAAGTTATGTTTGTTTTTATTTTATACTTCTCCCTCTCTCTTTTTAATCTCTGTCTTTGGAATAAGCGATGCAGTACTATTTGCTGAGAAGCCTTTAAACTTTGCATTACCCTGGCATGAGGCTTTTCTTGGAAAGTTAACAATTTCATCAAATTTGATGGTATCAGAAACAGTTTATCATTTAAGGAAAAAAAGGAAAAACAAAGTTTCTTATCCTGCTCAGTACAGAAAGCGTTCATCTGAGCTTGAGAAGACCAGTAAGATGCAAGGAGCTATCATTAACTGAGGACAAGGAAAAATAAAAAACTCTTGACTGTGCTAATATCAAAATTCATAGAGCACAGCATCCCCTGCAATCAATACTTCACATAGTTATGGTTAATCCCTCCCAAAACAGGCCAAGTAGAAAATGGAAAGAAAAAAAAGTGTGGAGAAAAAGAACAGAATGGAAAGATATAGAACAGTTTCTGTATTTTATAATGAGTAAACAAAACACATTTCTTCAGCTTCAAAGGAAAAATAAAATTGACCATAGAGGGATTGAACAGACGACTAGAACATGATGGGTGATATAAAGAAGTGATATAAAGATATAAAGATATAAACAGTGAACAATAATTCCTTATTTTTCATAGCACAGATTAGGAAATGCATGATACTACCGCAGTAAATAATTCCAAATCATGAGAAGGAATTACATTCTCCACACAAATTGTGATTAAATAGTGAAACTCACAGAAGACCAAAAGCATAAATTAATTCATAAGAGGATAAATTCATGGAAGAGATATCATTTAATAGCCATTAAATACAGTGGTTTAATGTAGCCTCTGGCTAATAAAGCAATTAATCTTCTTCTTGCTGGAAACTGAAGGAGGAAGGACTTCTCCAGTTAACACCGGTGTTACACTCTTTGCCTACCATCTGCTACTGGCTACCACTGGGGACAAGTCACTGGACTGGAGAGAAAGCTATCTCCACTATGGCAATGCCAAGCTTAGAAAAACTACACTAACAGTAAATATTTCATTTTCAAATCCACTGTGGAATAATTTCACAACAAATCATTTGTAAAATTAAGCAGTTATGAATGCTCATCTAAAGCACAGTATTTAGATGACCAATACCCATCAGTGCAAGTGTTTTCAACATTTTGAATGCAGAGCAAGGGGCAGTACATCCTGTATTTCACTATAACAGGCATGAAAGGACTCTAACTAAACTACACTAATAAAACAACTGAATTATTTTAGTCTTTTGGGAAAGTATTTACTAATATATTAGTTTACAAATCACATTACAAAACTAAAAATCATTTGACATCAAATGGTAATACATACAAAACCTCACACTAATCATTAGCCCCAAAACTTCAATGACTCAAACTGAGATTATAATCTGTCCCAGATCTTGGAATTGAGAGTTGCTCCATTTGCCCACTAACAAAGTGAGATTTTGTCTTCCTCTCCAGCCAATAAGAATTCAATTACTAAACCAAAACTAAACCAAACCAAAAAAAAAACCATAAATGAATGCGTTGTGACTGAATAAGATAAGAGAGACTGGTAATTACAGTTCATCTACATGGTTTCCCTTGCATTCCTACAATATTAACAACCTTTGTTTTTCCTGAATACATAATATTGAAAACCAACCACAGAATCTGAATAATATCATTTACTTCTATTCTTTAAAATGTTTTTGCAAATGTTGCCTATCTCTAATGCAAACTTTGTTCCCTGGTACAGTGTATTTATTGTTTTATTGAATTGAATGTAGTGCAAACTGTTGTTGAAGCTGAGTACCAGCTTTTGCTCAAAGCATAGCTTCTTTTGCCTAACGGCAGCAGCTCAAATTATGCATCAGACATCTTATTCATCTTACTTACTGAATGGGCATTGGAAGATTCATTTGATATTCATTATCATAGCATATAACCTTTTCATCATCAGGGAGGGCCATCCTTGAATTACACCATTATGAAGGGAAAAAAAGCCTGTACAATTCACCTTCGGTAGAATACAGAGGATTCTTTAAGAAGCTGAAAGACAGCTGACCCCACCTGCTGAGATGAATTGATGTAAAAGATGGGAAGGGGCCCAAGGACTCAAGTCTCCGCACTAAGATTTCCACTTTATGAGGAAAAGCAGTGTCTCAAGCAAAGAATATGTCTGTTTCCCTGGGGGAAATGAGGGCTTGGCATTGCAGGATTTAAAGGACACCGAAAAAAAAATATTATTTTCTTGATACTGAAAGCCTTAGAGGAATTACTTATTACTTATATCAGTCAATAAGTATATGGCTTAAAAGTATCAATATCCTTAAGCCTCACAGAAAAAAATATCAAATAATAATGGCTTATCAGCCACAACCAGAAATTATTCCCTGTTTGCATCTTGTGCATACACCGCTTTTACTTTCTTTTCAGGTTATTTGCTTTCTTTCCTTCATGGTTCATTTTCATAGTGAAATCCTCGTCAAATTTCATTACAGCATGTCATGTCAAATCAGGGACATAGATGTTAATCATAAGATGCAGTAGTTCTATGTTATATATCATCTCCTTTTAAAACTTACATTCAAGAGACTAAACAAAACTCTGGGAATAGAGAAATATTTGGCAAAATAAGAGCTGCTGCTTTTAAAGGAGCCAGAAATTCACCTTGTCTGGTGAGACATACTTACTAGAAACACAAAATAAACTATGATAAAGGTAAATCATTCTGTAAATGGAAGGAGTCTATAAGGAATAGTTATCAAGTTTTAATGACAACAAATAGTATTTTACATCTTGTTGTCCTGAACTTTTTCACAGTAGCCTCCAAGATTTTCCAAATTCATTGAATAATTACTGAAATATAATTACATAAAAGAAGATGATTTTAATTTGCCCAAACATAAACTTTTCACCATCCACTACATTGCAATGTGGATCTCTAGTCAATTTTACCTGTTTTAGAACAAAAATCTGAATGAAGACTGAGCATCATGGTAGTAAGAAAGGAAGTATGTCATACTGTCATATTATCTCTTAATTTTCAATATATAACCTCTTTTTTAACCTTATACAACATAGTTGTAAATCCTTCTTTTCAGGAAGGGAGTTATATCAGCAGAGGCATAGTTTGCTGGTTGACCTTGAACCAATCACTTGACCAAGGCAGCACATAACCCAAAGATACCACTTTCACTTATTTTTCTGTTTCTTTGTTTGTCTGATACAATTACCTTGTCAAGCTCTTAAAAACAGCATCTTTCTTAAGATTACACATAAAACCTACAGCAAAGCTCAAAGTAAGGTTGCATATCCTGAACTGCCTTGAAGATCTCAGCCTTATGTTCTTCCAGCCAGATTGAGGTTTAATATAAGTATGAATAAGCCAGAGCAATTTTATTACCTTTTACCAGTTCTACATTTGTCATTACTACAGTTTGCATTCTTCATCAACTGTTTTCATCATGTGAACTACTGCTCAGTTATTATTCTTACCTAACAAAGATAAACACTGAGGTCAGTTTAAATGTTGTAGTACAGGATAACTTATAAACAGAGTTAGAAGCAAATGATACCACATTTTAAAAAATTACTTTTTTTTTCTTTTTTAAAAATATTTATGTCCTGGGATATGTCTGTGTGAGACCATTAAGCCCCCCAGAATGGTTGCTATGCATGTGCATACAGGGAGAAAACCAAAAACGTTGGTATGTATTTAGTACTATGGCTAGTTTTTATGTAGACAGCATACCTTTGAAGTCATAGACAAACTAGGTTTGAAAACATTCCTTCATCAAAGTTAACTTAGTCTAAGTTGAATTAATATCAAACACACGCAAAAAAAAACCAACAAAAACGGGTATATTCTGCTACTCAATAACCATCACTTTGACTAACTGCTTTTTCCCCAGCTTAGTCAATGATGTGGACAGAACTGAAAGCCCAGGCTGCACAAAAAGAGGTATTCCCTGTATTAGGGATGTACTAAATCAATCTGTTTCTATTCAAGACAAGAAAGACTTTCATAAAACAGAAAAAAACATTCAAAAACATACAAAGGCATAACAGCAAAGATGTACAATTAGTTCTACTTTTCATACAACCCATAATATCGGTTCCTCTTTAGACAGATGTTTCTCCTGCTAAAGTTAGGCCTGAACCTGGACATATAAAGAGCAAGTTAAAGAATAAAATTAATTTCTGTTGTAACTAAGTAAAAGTGACTACCCAATCAATTTAATACATTTTTTCCCATTTAACCAGATGCATTTTAGTTGCCACTGACATTTACAAAAGATTCAGCGAGTTAAAACTTAACAGTCAAACTTCTAACTCCAGTTTGAGGAGGAAACTGCACACTTTATGTGTTAGGGCTATTCTAGTCCTAACTCTAGCAATCTACAACTTAAATGAATGATGTTTATTTCTTGACCAGCCTACTTTAGGTATTACACTTTCACCTTTTAGTTACATGTCAGAGAAAGGAAGACCTGGTAAATGATACAGGGAAATAACAAGATAAATGTCTCTAAGGCCACGCATCCTCTTAGTAATTGCCATGAAACAACGAGGCTTTGTTAAGAGTGAAATTACGGTTGAGTGGTGCTCATCTGATGGCTGAATGGCCAACTCAACCCCTTAATGGTAATTAGCCGGCTATTTAAGTCAGTAAATGACTCCACACTACTTCCCTCTCCCTCCCCACCCCATTTCTCCATTTACAAGAAAGTATTAAAAAAGGAAAGGAAAAATAATTATTAAGACTGTATATAAAGACTTCCTTTCTCCCTTTCCCATCCCACTCGTTCTCCCAATTACTTTGTAATTTTATTCAAGGTAGGATTAGTAAGCACTCCTACTTTTAAAGATAGCTTTTTAACAATATTGACATTTCTCTTCTTTTACGGAATTACAGGCAATCAATTGTTCATCCAGCTTTGGAAGCTAGACATAATAAAATCCTATAGCTGATTACAAGAAAGTCTTTTCCTGTGTCTCAGTTCTCAAATAGCAATGACAGTCAGCCTTTTGCTGTGGTGGGTTGAGCCTGGCTGGACAACACCTGCTGCTCTATTACTTCCCCTTCTGTAAACAGAGAAGGAGAAATATAACCATAAGTTAATTTATTGCACAAATCAAAATAGAGTGATGAGAAATAGCCCCAAACCGTAAAACTCTTTCCCCCTAACCCTGCTTTCTTTCTGGGCTCAGCTTCAGTCCCAATCTTCTCTATCTCCTTCTACAGTGGCATAGGGAGACAGGAAATGGGGGGTGTGCTCAATTCACCACGTGTTTTCTACTGCTTCTTCCTCCTCAGGAGGAGGACTCTGTCTCACACTCTTCCCCTGCTCCAGCATGGGGTCCCTCCCATAGGAGAGTCCGCCATGAACTTCTCCAACATGAGTCTTTTTCATGTGCTGCAGTTTTTCAAGAACAGCTCCTGCATAGGTCCCTTCCATGGGGTGCAGTCCTTCAGGAACAAACTGACCCACAGCCACCAGTCCCACCAGCAAACCTGCTCTAGCATGGCCTCCTCTCCCCATTGGGATACAGGTCCTGCCAGGAGCCTGCTCCAGTGTGGAATTCCCATGGGTTCACAGCCTCATTCAGGTGTCCACCAGCTTTAACATCAGTTCCTCCCTAGGCTGCAGGTGAATATCTGCTCTGCTATGGAACTACATGGGCTGCAGGGGCACAGCTTGCCTCACCATGCTCTGCACCACATGCTGCAGGGGAATCTCTTCTCCAGTGCCTGTAGCACCTCCTGCCCTCCTTCTGCACTGACCTTGGTGCCTGCAGAGCTGTTTCTCAGACATGTTCTCACTCCTTTCTCTGACTGCAGTTGTTATTGAGACTTTTTCCCCTTAACTATATTATCCCAGAGGCACCACCACTGGAGCGGCTGGCATTGGCTCTATCAGATGCAGGGGAAGCATCTAGAAGTTTCTCACAGAAGCCAGCCCTGTAGCCCCCCTACTACCAAAACCTTGCCACACAAACATAATATAGTTGTTAGGACTAGATAAATTTTGTATTCCTTGACATCCATGACACATTTTGGTCTGCATTTTAACAAAATAACATTTAATTAACTTAATCGGTAGTAATAACACATGACAAAATCATAGTCTGGGAACAATGTTCTGAAATAAATATTTTTCGCTCAAGTTTTATGATGGGAATAATATTTTCTTTTCTTTTTTTTTTTTTTCTTTTCTGAAGGGTGAGGGTGAAATGTCCCAAAAGTAAAAACATTCTATAGATGAAAGGGATTTTCTGTCTCTTTCCTGTACACTTATCCTGTTTTATCCCTAGTGTCTTTGAAACAAAAAAGCAAATTATTGCCTGCAATGTTCTCTGAGAGGAACAAATTTAGTGAGTTTTGCCCATTTTAGAAGCTTCATAAAATAAGGATTAATTAGAACTGTTCTGAAGAGTTATGCCTTCCAGGACATAAAAGGTATCTTGAGATTTAGAATATTAAAAAAAATATTAAGTACTTTTAATTGTATACTTAAAAATAATAGAATGAGAAAAACAGAAGCCAAGTAGATGTATTCCTCACTGCAGAGAAGTTCAGAGCAGTTGTAATGTAACGAAAAGCATTTAACCCCTACTAGATGAGCTTTCTGCAGTACTGATGATTTTTCTCTCATTCTCCCTTGATGATAATTCAGTGTATCAATAATCATTCTGGGATGAAAAGAAAATTGAAGTTTGGAATAAAAAACATTCAAACCAGTATCAGAAAAATATTTTTGCATATACCACCTCTTAGTTCAGAGGAATTTCTCATTTTTACATCAGCAAATTTTAAATATTTTATGGAAATTTATTGTCTTCAAAAATAAGTAAATAACCCTAAATTATTTTCTGAAGAAGCATCTATCAAGCTTTACTATTCAGTTAGGTTGATAGATACATGCTCATTTATTTGCCTGTTTACTCATGTATTTGCAGATGTGTGTTGAAGAGATACAGAAGTTGCTCAAGTATCTCAGATTAAAAGCCGGTATACAGCCCTGAAATGAAAAGCAGCACAGAGAAATTGAAGAGAACAGCTTTAGACCCTTTCACTATAAGTGAATAAAATAAACCTTGCATACACTTGGCAGTCATCCTTCCCACAGACTACGTATCTTCTGTCCCCAGTATAAAAAAAAAACACTTCATCAAATTTCATATATTTTGCGGTTTAATCCATATTTTACGATTCTTACACACATATTTGTATACATATGAGCTTCTGAAATCAATGAGCTTATTTATAGAGTATTGTTTTTCCAAGCCTCTTTTGAGTCAAATGATCACTGATCAAGCAAGATTACTCCAAACAAATCACATGGCCACTGATCCTGAACAAAACCCCATTTCAGTAACAACTATTATTGATATGTAAAAGACAGAAACAAAAAGAGCAGACATCAGATGAAAAATTCCATTTTTAAGGGAATGGTGAGTTTACAGCCTTCAAGTGGAACATTATTCTATTTTTGTTGCATAATGGGAAAGGGTAAATCTGGTGATTGCTCTAAAAATATAATAAAGGGAGTAAGATGGTTTAAAGTCCAAATTTATTCAAGTGGCTAGCTGAAATAAGAGAAATTGTCTGTTTCCTGTGTCCTTGCTGATTTTTATCTTGTTTTTTTTTTCAATCATGTACTTTAAGTATCATTCCCCTAAAAAAAACTTAAAAAATGTGGGCATGGTTTTTCTAGTTGAACATGGTAGACTAAAACCATCCATGTCTTAAATGGTATTTTAAGCAGCTTTTGCTAGTAATGTACTTGATATTGGTACTTTGATCCATTAAATTGCAGAATAAGAATGCCATTTTTTACACGTTTGAGAAAATGTAACATTATAAACCTTTTGAGAAAAGCTTTCAGTCTTCATTTTCAATAATTCACACTGATCTTAAAGTTCGCCCTTCAGGAAGGCTATGAGTCTATGGAAAAATAATGAACAGAACATGACAGTAATGAACAGACCTTTATTCAGCATTAGAAAGGTAGTAATGACATTAACAGCAAACACTTTTTTCAGATTGTTTACCAATCATGTGCCGTAGGAATAAGTTTGCTAGTTCATCCATCATGCCATGCTATAACTGAAGAAACTGTTCTATTTGTACTGATAATATTGCTTAGTTAATTTGGCACCTCACTTGAAATCTATGTCTAAGGAGGTTGATTATCACTTTGCAACCTCCATTTTCAAACAGTTAATACTGGTAACAGTTCACTACTCAGCTGAATTCCCACTGATATGCGTGGAAATCCGCTTTGGTTCACACCACCATTCCTGGCTAGCACCTTTGCTGGACAGATTTCTTGGCAGTTTTATTTCACCAGTGGTCACTGTTGCACTTGTTCTTCAATGTGCATACCTAACTGTAACTCCAGATAAAATCAATATATTGAGAAATGAATGAAGGAAATTTCCCCAACTATTTTTATATTTATGTTCCAAATCAGTACCAGTCAAAGAATAATCATATCACCAACTTGTTTAAATAATATTATTAGATGAATCTGTAGATATAAAATGTGCAGGCATAAACCATGAAATGTCAGTTGAAGCATACAAGAGAGTAAGGTATCTTCTTGGCAGTACTGAAAAGAATCTACTATAATAAGACATGCTCTAGCCAAGAAAAAGTACCCTCTTAAAAAGCTTCTGAAAAACTTTTGAAGTTGTTGACTGAGATGTCACCACTTTCAGACAGGAAAGCAGAAGTAATAAGATTGGGATATGCCATCAAAATCAGCAGCAATTCAGACAGCCTGAAGACAGTTGGATTCTTTCACAAAGGTGTGTGAAGAACAGTGCATGAGCAAAGACCTGAAAGAAAACCCACAACCATTCTATTATCTAAAATAAAGCTGCTATAGATAATTGATCCATTAATAAAAATTCCAAGCATTTGTGTCCCTTTTAAGTCCAGTTTGCAATAAATCCTGTGTTATTTTGTATGAAAGTGATCTAATCTCAGCTTAAACCAAAGTCAAGGCAGACACCAGTCTTTCACCTGCGTCATATCTAACCATATGATTCTGCAGTTGACAGAACAGTAAATGTAACTATCTACTATTTTTCTTCAAGAAGATCAAGATTTATTATATAAAATTATATTGAAAATGATTTAAGAAATGAGCTATATTTCCACAGAAGTTTAGCATAAGATAAACTAAGGCTAAGATTTTCTTCACAAATTTGCAAGCATAATCAAATCAGACCAGAATCCAAAACACAATGAAGATCTCTCTAAATAGTAGAAAACATTAGTCACAAGGATAAGTGAAAATGGAAAAGAAAGTAAGGATGAACAGGGGAATGCAGAGTATCTCAAAAGGCTTTAAACACGTTAACTAATTTCATTTTTATAAAAGCATGGGAACAATCACTATCAGATTTCTATTACAAAAAGAAATTTCAAATAAAATGACAAGTGAAACATGCACAAAAAAGTTCATAGGGAAATAAAATTTGCTTAATTTTACAAGGTCAGTTTGTAGGTACAAACACCCCTGAAGCGGTACAATATAAGAAAGTTACAGGGGGGACATCTACAGAAATTCTAGAAATGGGAATCTTTAATCAAACACAGCTGTTGGTATGATGTGCTGGCTTTACCAAATCATTTTTTTAAGCAGAGCAAAGTATAGCATGAACGCATTCATTGTGATAGTTACATTTCCGCTGCATTTATCTGCTCAAATCAGCTAAGATGAAACCAGTAGAAAAAGACTTAGGGGTGTTGAACATGAACCAGAAGTGTGCCCAGGTGACCAAGAAGGCCAATAATATCCTGGCTTGTAACAGAAATGTGGCTAGCAGGACTAGGGGAGTATCATCCCCCTGTATTTGGCACTGGTGAGGCCGTACATTGAATACTGTGTTCAGTTTTGGGCCCCTCAATATGAGAAAGACATTGAAGTGCTGGAGATTATCAAAAGAAGGGCACCAAAGCTGGTGAAGGGTCTTGAGCACAAGTCTTATGAAGAGCACCTGAGGGAACTGGGATTGTTTAGCCTGGAGAAAAGGAGACTGAGGGTAGAACTTACTGCTCTCTACAACTACCTGAAAGTAGGTTATAACCAGAGGGGTGCTGCTCTTTTTTTCCCAGGTAACAAGTGACAGGGTGCCGTGGTTTAAGCCCAGGCCCTAAATTAGAATCATGCAGTCTACTCACCACCTTTTCTTCCAGGCACCCCTCCACCACCCTGCTCCCAAAGGGATGGGGAGGAGAATTGAAAGAATGTAACTCCCACGGGTTGAGAAAAGAACAGCCTAGTAACTAAGGTATAACACAAACCACTACTGCTACCACCAGTAATAATCATGATAAGGGAAATAACGAGGGAAAAGCATACAATGCCACCCATCGAAACCCAGCCCAAATGAGCAGTGAACTAGCCCTTCCAGGTAACTCCCAGTTACATCCTGGGCACAGTTACATGCTGTGGTATGGAATACCTCTTTGGCTAGTTTGGATCAGTCTGCTTCCTCCCA
The DNA here is from genome assembly GCF_033815535.1 of Pezoporus flaviventris. Classification (NCBI taxonomy): domain Eukaryota; kingdom Metazoa; phylum Chordata; class Aves; order Psittaciformes; family Psittacidae; genus Pezoporus; species Pezoporus flaviventris. Next base: position 22,183,118 of record NW_026892563.1, read on the forward strand.
GCTTCCCCTCCTCCCTGGCAGAACATGAGACTCACAAAGTCCTTGGTCAGACTAAACATTTGATCAGTAATTAAAAACATCGGTGTTATCAGCGCTGTTCCCAGGCGGAGTCAAAAACACAGCACTGCACCAGCTACTAAGACGGAGAAAAAAATGGCTGCTACTGCTGAACCCAGGACAGTATCCATCCCTTATTCCATACCATTCACACCATGTTCAGACCCCACATTTTCAATATACCATCACTCTTACATATATACATCCACATACACAGACAGAGAGAGAGAGATCATTCCTTAGTGCCTGGACCAATCCCTATAATGCTGCTGAGTTCATCCAGTCCATGATGTTGGGTTCCACCTCTTGTAACAGTCTTTTGGGGCAGGAGAGGCTGTGTGCAATGTTGGATCGTTGCCTTTTCCCCAGAACTTGTCTGGTTCTATCAAAGTTCATTCTCTGATGGGATGATGGTTGGAGGAAAGTCAGGGCCAGTTGCTGGTGACCTGAAGACATCTAGTTGATGGGCTATAAAAGTGCTACATAGCAGGCAATAGCATACAATTGAGTTCATTGGCTGTTTTCCCCTAAAATCAAATCCCCTTGAGGTATACATCACACTTCCCCATCTTCCCGCATTACCCACCAAATATATCCAGGTCCCTGAGCAAAAGCAATCCCACAAGTGGGTTTGCTTTTACCTGAAACAGGAATAACCCAGACTGTCTTCCCCAGCAAATTCTTTATGTGCACCACAGGAACTTTGTCCCCCTCTACAGTAAGCAAAAGTTCTGATTCAGCTGGGCCAGCCCTGTTGGCAATTCCTCTGGTGTTGACCAGCCAGGTGGCCTTTGGTAAGTGTGTATCCCAATGCTTGAAATTTCCCCCACCCCTTGCTCTCAGTGTAGATTTTAGCACCCTGCTGTATTGTTTGATTTTCATAAAGGCTGGTGCATGGTAGGGGATGTGATAGACACACTCAATTACATGCTTTTTGGCCCAAATGTCTATAAGGTTATTCCAGAAATGAGTCCCAATTGTCTGACTCAGTTCTCTCTGGGGTGCTGTGTCATGACAAAATCTGTTTCTCAAGACCTAGGATAGTGTTCCAGGCAGTGGCATGGGGCACAGTATGTTTCCAGCCATCCGGTGGTTGCTTCCACCATGGTAAATGCATGGTGCTTGCTTTGGCAGGTTAGTGGGAGTGTGACATAATCAATCTGCCAGGTCTCCCCATATTTGTACTTCAGCCATCGTCCTCCATACCAAAGAGGCTTTAACCCCTTGGCTTGTTTAATTGCAGCACGTTTCACACTCATGAATAACCTGGGCAATAGTGTCCATTGCTAAGTCCACCCCTCTATCATGAGGCCATCTGTATGCTGCATCTCTGCCCTGATGGCCTGAAGTGTCATGGGCCCACCTCAAAAATAATTCACTCTTATGTTGCCAATCTAAGTCCATCTGAGCCACTTCAATCTCAGCAGCTTTACCCACTTGTTGGTTGTTCTGGTGTTCCTCAGTAGCCCGACTCTTGGGTACATGGGCATCTACATGATGTACCTTCACCACCAGGTTGTGCACTCAGGCAGCGATATCTTGCCACAGTGCAGCAGTCCACATGGTTTTACCTCTGCGTTGTCAGTTGCTCTGCTTCCATTGCTGCAATCACCCCCTCAGGGCATTTGCCACCAGCCATGAGTCAGTGTAGAGATAAGGTACTGTGGTTATCTCAACCCTTCCTGCCCCAGGTGCCCCATGTTTGGCACCAAAGGGAACTGTCCTGGTTTAAGTCCAGGCTGTAAATTAGAACCACGCAGTCTACCCACCACCTTTTCTTCTCCTCCCCCCACCCCTCTCCCAAAGGTATGGGGAATCGAAATCTAAAGAATGTAACTCCCAGGGGGCTGAGATAAGAACAGCCCAGTAACTAAGGTATAACACAAACCACTACTGGGCATGACATGCTGTGGTATGGAATACCTCTTTGGCTAGTTTGGATCAGTCTGCTTCCCCCCGGCTTCCCCTCCTCCCTGGCAGAGCATGAGACTCACAAAGTACTTGGTCAGGCTAAACATTTGATCAGTAATTAAAAACATTGGTGTTATCAGTGTTGTTCCCAGGCTGAAATTCAAAAACACAGCACTGCACCAGCTACTAAGAAGGAGAAAAAAAAATGACTGCTACTGCTGAATCCAGGACATAAGGCAAGAGGAAATGGCCTGAAGTTGCACCAGGAGAGGTTTAGATATCAGGAAAAAATTCTTCACTGAAAGGGTTGTCAAGCATTGGACCAGGCTGGCCAGGGCAGTGATTGAGTTGCCATCCCTGGAGGTATCTAAAAGACATGCAGATGTTTCACTTCAGTGGTGGACTTGGAAGTTATAGGTTAAGAGTCTTTTCCAACATAAATGATTCTACATTTCTATGATCCTATGATTCGATGGTTCTAACCTACAGTCTGTTGAGTAGTCAACAAAATTTAAGCTAACAACAAAAGCCCACAAAACTCAGTTACATATTCTCAACCCTTTTTGCTTACTGTAGTAACATCAGGCTCTTAAAACCTTACCATGTATCTTATTCCAGAATAGATGAGAGGCAACAAAACACCACCAAAATTTCCTACCGTCGTGGTTTAAACCCAGTCAGGTAACTTGTTCACTCACTCTCAGTGAGTGGTGCCGAGCTGACAACAATCGAGGTCCGTGTCCCCCCCCCCCCCCCCCCACCGGGGTTCTCCCCCACTCCCGGAGGAACGGGGAGGAGGATCGAAAGAGTGCAACTCCCACGGGTTGAGACAAGAACAGTCCAGCAACCAATGTACACAAATCACCACCGCAACTATCAACTACAACAATGATAAGGGAAAATAACAAGGGAAGAGAATACAATACCACCGGCCAAAAAGACGAGTTCCACCCGGAAGCCCCGTGTCCTTCTGGGTAACTCCCAGTCACCCCCCACCCCGGCCATGACGTGCTGTGGTATGGAATACCTCCCTGGCTAGCCCGAGTCAGGCGCCCCATCTCTGCTTCCTCCCGGCTTCCCCTCCTCCCTGGCAGAGCATGAGCCTCACAAAGTCCTTGGTCAGGGTAAACATCACTTAGCAACAACTGAAAACATTGACTTCACCAACACTGTTCTCAGGTTGGAAGTCAAAACACAGCACTGCACCAGCTAGCACAAAGGAAAAAAAAAACAAACATGACTACTACTGCTGAACCCAGGACATTATCCACCCCTTATTCCATACCATTCACGTCGTACTCAGATCCCACATTTTCAGTACACCATCGCTCTCCCATATATATACATCCATATACATACAGACCAAGAGGAAAAGATCATTTTCTTAGTGCATGGACCAATCCCTATAATGCTGCCGAGTCCATTCGGTCCATGATGTTCAAAGTTCATTCTCTGTTGGGATGATGGCTGGAGGGAAGTCAGGGCCAGTCGCTGGTGACCTGGAGACATCTAGTTGATGGGCTATAAAAGCATTACACAGCAGGCAACGGCATACAATTGAGTTCACTGGCTGTTTTCCCCTAAAATCAAATCCCCTTGAGGTATACATCGGACTTCCCCATCTTCCTGCGTTACCCACCAAGTATATCCAGGCCCCTGAGCAAAAGCAATCCCACAAGTGGGTTTGCCTTTACCTGAAGCAGGAATATCCCAGACTGTCTTCCCCAGCAAATTCTTCATATGCACCACGGGAACTCTGTCCCCCTCTACAATATGTAAAAGTTCTGACTGGGCTGGGCCAGCCCTGTTGGCAGATCCTCTGGTGTTGACCAACCAGGTGGCCTTTGGTAAGTGTGTATCCCAATGCTTGAAAGTTCCCCCACCCATCGCTCTCAGTGTAGTTTTTAACAGCCCATTGTACCGTTCGATTTTCCCAGAGGCTGGTGCATGGTAGGGGATGTGATATACCCACTCAATGCCATGCTCTTTGGCCCAAATATCTATAAGGTTATTTTGGAAATGAGTCCCATTGTCTGACTCAATTCTCTCTGGGGTGCCGTGTCGCCACAAAATCTGTTTCTCAAGGCCCAGGATAGTGTTCCGGGCAGTGGCATGGGGCACAGCGTATGTTTCCAGCCACCCGGTGGTTGCTTCTACCATGGTAAGCACATGGTGCTTGCCTTGGCGGGTTGGTGGCAGTGTGATATAGTCAATCTGCCAGGCCTCCCCATATTTATACTTCAACCATCGTCCTCCATACCAAAGAGGCTTTAACCCCTTGGCTTGTTTAATTGCAGCACGTTTCACACTCATGAATAACCTGGGCAATAGTGTCCATTGTTAAGTCCACCCCTCGATCACGGGCCCACCTGTATGTTGCATCTCTGCCCTGATGGCCTGAAGTGTCATGGGCCCACCGGGCCAAAAATAATTCACCTTTATGTTGCCAATCTAAGTCCATCTGAGCCACTTCAATCTTAGCCGCTTTATCCACTTGTTGGTTGTTCTGGTGTTCCTCAGTGGCCCGACTCTTGGGTACATGGGCATCTACATGACGTACCTTCACCACCAGGTTCTGCACCCTGGCAGCAATATCTTTCCACAGTGCAGCAGCCCAGATGGGTTTCCCTCTGCGTTGCCAGTTGCTCTGCTTCCATTGCTTCAACCACCCCCACAGGGCATTTGCCACCATCCATGAGTCAGTATAGAGATAAAGTACTGGCCACTTTTCTCGTTCAGCAATGTCCAGGGCCAGCTGGATGGCTTTCACCTCAGCAAACTGACTCGATTCACCCTCTCCTTCAGCAGTTTCTGCAACTTGTCGTTGGGGACTCCATACAGCTGCCTTCCATCTCTGATGCTTTCCCACAATACGGCAAGAGCCATCAGTAAACAAGGCATACTGCTTTTCACTTTCTGACAGTTTATTATATGGTGGGGCCTCTTCAGCGCGCACCACCTCCTCCTCTGGTGACATTCCGAAATCTTTGCCCTCTGGCCAGTCCATGATGACTTCTAGAATGCCTGGACGACTGAGATTTCCTATTCGAGTTCGTTGTGTAATTAGTGCAGCCCATTTACTCCATGTAGCATCAGTTGCATGATGTGTAGAGGAGACCCTGCCTTTGAACATCCAGCCCAGCACGGTCAACCGGGGTGCCAGAAGGAGCTGTGCTTCAGTGCCAATCACTTCCGAAGCAGCTCGAACCCCTTCATAGGCTGCCAGTATCTCTTTCTCAGTTGGGGTATAGCTGGCCTCAGATCCTTTATATCCCCGACTCCAAAAGCCGAGGGGTCGACCTCGAGTCTCCCCTGGAGCTTTCTGCCAGAGGCTCCAGGTAGGACCGTTCTCCCCAGCTGCAGTGTACAGCACATTTTTTACATCTGGCCCGGTCCGGACTGGTCCAAGGGCTACTGCGTGAACTATCTCGCGTTTAATTTGCTCAAAGGCTTGTTGCTGCTCAGGGCCCCATTTAAAATCATTTTTCTTCCGGGTCACATGATAGAGAGGGCTTACAATCAAACTGTAATTCGGGATGTGCATTCTCCAGAACCCCACTGCACCCAAGAAAGCTTGCGTTTCTTTCTTATTAGTTGGTGGAGACATTGCTGTTATCTCGTTGATCACATCTGTGGGGATCTGTCTACGTCCATCTTGCCATTTTATTCCCAAAAATTGAATCTCCTGTGCAGGTCCCTTGACCTTGCTCCGTTTTATGGCAAAACCGGCTTTCAGCAGGATTTGGATTATTTTCCTCCCTTTCTCAAAGACTTCTTCCGCTGTATCGCCCCACACAATAATGTCATCAATGTATTGCAGGTGTTCTGGAGCTTGCCCCTGTTCCAGTGCAGTCTGGATCAGTCCATGGCAAATGGTAGGGCTGTGTTTCCACCCCTGGGGCAGTCGGTTCCAAGTGAACTGGACACCTCTCCAAGTAAAAGCAAACTGTGGCCTGCACTCTGCTGCCAAAGGAATGGAGAAAAAGGCATTGGCAATATCAATCGTGGCATACCACTTGGCTGCCTTTGACTCTAGTTCATACTGAAGTTCTAGCATGTCCGGTACGGCAGCACTCAATGGTGGTGTGACTTCATTCAGGCCACGATAGTCTACTGTTAGTCTCCATTCTCCATTAGACTTTCGCACTGGCCATATGGGGCTATTGAAGGGTGAGCGGGTCCTGCTGATCACCCCCTGACTCTCCAGTCTACGGATCAGCTGATGGATGGGAATCAGGGAGTCTCGGTTGGTGCGATATTGCCGCCGGTGCACTGTTGTGGTCGCAATTGGCACTTGTTGTTCTTCAACTTTCAGCAACCCCACAGCAGAGGGATCTTCTGAGAGACCAGGCAAGGTAGACAGCTGCTCAATTTCCTCAGTCTCCAAAGCAGCAATACCCAAAGCCCATCGGTACCCTTTTGGGTCTTTGAAGTACCCTCTCTTGAGGTAGTCTATGCCGAGGATGCATGGAGCCTCTGGACCAGTCACAATAGGGTGCTTTTGCCACTCCCTCCCAGTCAGGCTGATTTCAGCCTCCAGCACAGTCAACTCTTGGGATCCTCCTGTTACTCCAGAAATATAGATGGGTTCCACCCCTTGACAGCTTGATGGCATCAGGGTACACTGTGCACCGGTATCTACTAGAGCCTTATACTTCTGTGGGACTGATGTGCCAGGCCATCTGATCCACACAGTCCAGTAAATCCGATTGTCCCCTACCTCCACCTGGCTGGAGGCAAGGCCCCTCTAATGGTCGTCACAGCTTTGGACACTTAAGTCGTGGTGAAAGGGATTATTCTTCGTTATCACAGGAGCTGGAGTAAAATCAGCTTCCATTCCCTCTGGGAAACTGCTCACCAGAGACTGAAGCCGTAGCTCTCATGGGACGATCAGTCTTGGCCCTTGCTCCCCTCTTCAGTTCACTCACCCGTTCCTCCAAAGCTGAAGTAGGTTTTCCATCCCACTTTGTCATGTCTTCTCCGTGATCCAGCAGGTAAAACCATAGGGTACCCCGTGGCGTATACCTCCTGTATCTCCTCTCTTGAACAATAGGACGCCTTTTGTTAATAGCTGAGACGTGTGTTGGTACACGTGAGGAGCTGGATAAATCAGATACATCGTCCCTCAATTGTTTGAGGTCCTGGGACAGTTTTTCCACAGCTGAGATGATGGAAGGGGTGAGGTTGTCTTCGAACTCTCGGAGTTTATGAACCATTTCATCCACTGTTAGTGGTACTATGTCATTCCAGGTTACTGTTGCCAATGAATGGGCATATGATGACGGTGCATTCCGTGTAAGTTTTCGCCACATGGGTCGTGTACATTCAACTTCATCTGGATCTATAGGTGTATCCCCGTTATTCGGCTTGATGTGATAGAGCATCTCTACGATGGCCGATTCCCTCAGAGACTGGATGCCTTTGTCTATAGTAGTCCACTTGGCCGAACGACTCGTAACATCGTCCTTGTACGGAAACCTTTCTTTCACAGCTGCCAAGAGCCGCCTCCAAAGGCTGAGGGACGTTTTCCCTCTTGCGATTGCTTTGTCAATTCCCCCTTCTCTAGCAAGTGATCCCAGCTGCTTGGCTTCTGTACCTTCTAGTTCGTGACCATCGGCCCCATTGTCCCAGCATCGGAGTAACCAGGTGATGATGTGCTCCCCTGGTTGACGGGTAAAATCTTTTCGCATATTCCGCAGCTCGGTTGAGGTCCGAGGTCGAGAAGTTACCTCTTCTTCTTCTTCTTCGTCATGTGATGATGACTCCTGATCAGATTCTGGACCGGGTGGTGAATTCATTGGTTCTTCATCTCGCTTCACCCTTTTTGCCTCCTTTTTGCTTGCTCTCTTGCGTACAGGGGCAACCGATATTGGTACGAATTGGTCCTCTGGTTTGGCTGCAGTGATTATCACTGTGGTTTGAGTAGCAACTGTACTTGTTGCTGGGGGTGGTGTAGCTGCTGTACTTGGAGCTGGGGTAACTGCGCTGTCTGTTGCAGTTGAAGTTTGAGCAGCTGCTGTACTTGCCACTGGGGTAGCTGCTCTGTTCATTGAGGCCAAAGTTTGAGTAGCGACTGTACTTGTTGCTGGGGGTGGTGCAGCTGCTGTGCTTGGAGCTGGGGTAACCGCGCTGTCTGTTGCAGTTGAAGTTTGAGCAGCTGCTGTACTTGCTGCTGGGGTAGCTGCGCAGTTCATTGCAGCCAAAGTTTGAGTAGTGACTGTCGCTTTGCCCTCAGATCCACCGACATTCTTTTCCTTTTGAAGATGCTGGATAGTGTTGAACAAGGCCCTGTAAGCATAGGCCAAGCCCCAGCACGTTGCCGTGATTTGTCCATCTCTGGTATGGCCAGAATGACCACACACCTCATTTAAGTGTTTTACTAATTCTTCTGGATTTTGCAGTTGTTCGGTAGTGAAATTCCAAAGTACTGGAGGGGCCCACTGACCTAGATACTTGCCCATACTATCCCACACACCCTGCCACTCATGGCTCTCCAGCCTCAGGGAAAATCTCTCTCCTCCTACATTGTCGTTTGACCCCAGACAAGACCCAAACCTGACTCTGCTTAACTCTTGAAATCAGTAGTGGGCAAAACACACTCTGTATGCGTGTTAGCATGGTGATTCCCATCACCATCAGCAAACAAGTCTCAACAGCATTAAAATGCCATTCAAAAAATTCAAAACTCTCAAATGTAAATGGTCTGGGGGGATGACTGGGAGGGTAAAAGAATGTCTCCTTCACAGGTTGAGCACCTGAGAAGGAGAAAAAAGATGTGTAATTGCTAAGCACCTCCATCATATACCTCCCAAAGTATAAAGGTCGTGACCACACTGGGAACATAAGCCAGATCAGTTTCATGATCAATGATTCTATTGTATTACAAGTCATTACCATAAAGTACAATGGGACAAAAACCTTAGCCCAAGCCCCACACTTGAAAAACACTAATACAGCAAATACCGGATGGACGTAAGATACGATATACTGAAACTGTGAGATCAAGAGGAACAACCTTGAGAGCCAATAAATCAGCATTGTGACGAGTGACTATCAATCCAGTCAGATCTGTTCTTATCTCAACCCCTCGTGCCCCACGTTGGGCGCCAAAAAGAACTGTCGTGGTTTAAACCCAGTCAGGTAACTTGTTCACTCACTCCCAGTGAGTGGTGCCGAGCTGACAACAATCGAGGTCCGTGTCCCCCCCCCCCCTACCGGGGTTCTCCCCCACTCCCGGAGGAACGGGGAGGAGGATAGAAAGAGTGCAACTCCCACGGGTTGAGACAAGAACAGTCCAGCAACCAATGTACACAAATCACCACCGCAACTATCAACTACAACAATGATAAGGGAAAATAACAAGGGAAGAGAATACGATACCACCGGCCAAGAAGACGAGTTCCACCCGGAAGCCCCGTGTCCTTCCGGGTAACTCCCAGTCACCCCCCACCCCGGCCATGACGTGCTGTGGTATGGAATACCTCCCTGGCTAGCCCGAGTCAGGCGCCCCATCTCTGCTTCCTCCCGGCTTCCCCTCCTCCCTGGCAGAGCATGAGCCTCACAAAGTCCTTGGTCAGGGTAAACATCACTTAGCAACAACTGAAAACATTGACTTCACCAACACTGTTCTCAGGTTGGAAGTCAAAACACAGCACTGCACCAGCTAGCACAAAGGAAAAAAAAAACAAACATGACTACTACTGCTGAACCCAGGACACCTACAAACACACTTCTCAGCCTCCTAAAACAAATTAATTTATAGTACTGTCTCATTTCCCTTGCAATTCACTACCTTCAGAAGAAACCAGGCACGATAAAGTTCCTGATCTTTAGAGAGTATCAGTGAACAGCCCTTGCGGTACTTTCACAGTGCAATTTCTAGCCAACATGCCAGTAAGGAATAGCTATGGACAGAGTATGTGCTACAAGTATTCTCCTCCACCCCCTTGTGTTAGGTTTTCACAGGGAAAGAAAGATTGCTGCTGCTACCGCAACTTTATAACCCTTGCATTTGTGTTATTGTTTCTATGGGAGAAAATGTCAAAACATTAGTTATTATAGATAGAAAGGGAATATATGCCTCAAAGGTCAAGGGAATTCTCCTTTTATCACTGAACAAGAAAATGGGTTTTCCTTTTACCAGTTCAACTACCACATTGAGAAAGGGAAAGAAAAAAAAATATATAAAAAAAATTATTTGCCTGTTCCATGCATTTTCATTTTAAACAAAAAGTAGTTATGCTGGGGGAAGGAGTTGGCTTTTTTTTCTGTTTTGTTTTGGTTTTTTTTTTTGTTGATGGTTGTTTGGGGTTTTTGCTTTTTTTCTTTTAGACATTTCAGTTTGGAGATTCAGTCAGCTGATCGGAGCTAGCCTAGCTAGAGCCACAGCCGGCACGCTTCAGCAACCGCGAGGGTCAACGGAGATGAGGAAAATCAGAAGGGATAGTGCAGAGACATTACAATTCCCGACATCTCCCGATCCCCGAAGCCCCAGCAGCCCTTGCGAGAGAGCGGCTGACGTGGCGGGGGGCTGACCACCAGGCGCAGGGAGGAACAAGCAGGTCGTGTTGCTGACCCGGTTGCTGGTGTCCCAGACTGCTGACCAATATGGTCGCCCCCAGAAAGAGAGCTTGCTGTAAGAAGACTGAAGCAACTCAGACAGAGACCCCGTCCCAAACCGTGGCTGTTCAGGTCTCTGGGTGCAGGGAGTGCCAGAGCCTGCTGCTGCCGGGGGAGGGAGGACAGCATTCCACCTGCGTGAGGTGTGAGCAGGTAGAAGATCTGCTTAGCCTGGTGGCAAAACTTAAGGAGGAGGTTGAGACGCTGAGGACCATCAGGGAGTGTGAAAGGGAGATCGACTGGTGGAGTAACTCCCTGGCGGGCCAGTCGAAACGGTTCCAGGGAGATACCCCCCAAAAGGGGAAGGACCCCCTGCCTTCTCAGACAGAGGGGGATGGCCCGAGGCAGCCCCTGCCCTGTAGCTGTTGCGCAGAGGTAGGGGACCAAAAAGACGACGAGGGTTGGAAGCGAGTTCCAGTTCGGCGTCGTGGGAAACCCTCCCCCCTTCCTGCCCTGCTTCCCCAGGTGTCCCTCCATAATAGGTTCGAGGCCCTGGATCTTGAAGGAGAGGTAGGTGAGAATGTGGGGCAAGGCCAGCCCACAAGGCCACATAGGAAAAGGGAGTCGACTTTGCACCTCAAGACTGCCTCTGATAAGAAAGAAAGAAGGGTCATTGTAGTAGGCGATTCCCTTCTGAGAGGAACAGAGGGCCCGATATGCAGAGTTGACCCTCATCATAGGGAAGTGTGTAGTCTGCCTGGAGCCCGGATCAGGGATATCACCAGGGCACTCCCCAGCCTGGTGCACCTGACAGACTACTACCCGCTGCTGATCTTCCAGACAGGTGAGGGGGAAGCTGCCTCCCGCAGTCTGAGGGGGATGAAGAAAGACTACAGGGCCTTGGGGCGGATGGTGAAAGAGTCTGGGGCTCAAGTGATCTTCTCCTGACTCCTTCCATCTTCCACTGATGATGTGGGACAGAATGGGAAGATTCAGTCCATAAACGATTGGCTTTGAGACTGGTGCTACAGGCAGGGCTTTGGATTCTTTGATAACGGCTGGTTTTATAGGGCACTAGTCTGGACAATGACAAGTGGGAAAGGTTTATCTCACAGAGGCAAAAAGATGCTAGGGCACGAATTAGCAGGGCTCATTTGGAGAGCTTTAAACTAGATTCGAAGGGGGATGGGGCTGTAGCTGGGCTTGCCCCAGTGGGGCAGCACTCCAGAATTGATGAAGACTGGGAGGCCTCCTATAATCCTAGGGTGAAGTTGGTGTGCTCAGCTCACTCCCTGGAATGTCTGTACACCAATGCATGCAGCATGGGAAATAAGCAGGAGGAGTTGGAAACCTGTGTTAAGTCAGGAGATTATGATCTGGTGGCAATTACAGAGACGTGGTGGGACAGCTCACATGACTGGAATATAGTCATGGAGGGCTATGTCCTTTTCAGGAAAGACAGGCCAGCCAGGCGGGGGCGTGGGGTTGCTCTTTATGTGCAGGAGCAACTACAATGCACCGAGTTCTGTCCAGGGACAGATGACGAGTGAGTTGAGAGTCTGTGGGTGAGAATTAAGGGGCAGGCTGGCAGGGGCAATACTGTTGTGGGTGTCTGTTACAGACCACCAGATCAGGGTGAGGAAGTTGACGAGGCCTTCTACAGGCAGCTGAGAGCGGCCTCACAGTCACAGGCTGTGGTCGTCGTGGGGGATTTTAACTTGCCTGATGTTTGCTGGAAGCAAACCAGCCACAGTCTAGGAGGTTCCTCCAGTGTATGGATGATAACTTCCTCATGCAAATGGTGGATGAGCCAACCAGGAGAGGAGCGCTGCTGGATCTCATCCTCACTAACAAGGAGGATCTGGTCAAAGCAGTAAGGGTTGAGGTCTGCCTTGGTTGCAGCGACCACGAGATGGTGGAATTCAGGATCTTGTGTGGCAGGACTAGTAGAATAGCAAGTAGAATTGCAACCCTGGACTTTAGCAGGGCAAACTTTGGCCTTTTCAAGCAATTGCTAGGGGAAATCCCATGGGCAAGGCTGCTTGAAGGTAAAGGGGCCCAAGATAATTGGTTGGCATTCAAGGATTGCTTTTTCCGAGCTCAAGATCGGAGCATCCTGACACGTAGGAAGTCAAGGAAGAGGGCCAGGAGACCTGCGTGGCTAAATAGGGAATTGCTGGGTATGCTCAAGTGGAAGAGGAGAGTTTACAGGTCATGGAAGGAGGGGCTGGCCACTTGGGAGGAATATAAGGCTACTGCCTGCTAGAAGACGTAGGAAGGCAGTTAGGATGACTAAGGCCTCCTTAGAATTAAACCTGGCGAGAAGGGTCAAGGACAGCAAAAAGAGCTTTTTCCTTTTTCAAATACATGGCAGATAAAACTAACACCAGAGGCAATGTAGGCCCACTGATGAACGGGATGGGTGCCCTGGTGACAGAAGATACAGAGATGGCAGAGTTACTGAATGCCTTCTTTGTCTCTGTCTACTCTGCTGCAGGCAGTCCTGAAGAGTCCTGTACCCCTGAGACCTTAGATGAAGTCAGGTCAATGGAGCGGTTTGCCTTAGTCGATGAGGAATGGGTTAGAGACCAGTTGAGCAATCTGGACAGCCATAAATCCATGGGTCCAGATGGGATGCACCCGCGGGTGCTGAGGGAACTGGCGAAAGTCATTGCTAGACCACTCTCCATCATCTTTACCAAGTCTTGGGAAACGGGAGAGGTGCCTGAGGACTGGAGGAAAGCAAATGTCACCCCAGTCTTCAAAAAGGGCAAGAAGGAGGACCCAGGCAACTATAGACCGGTCAGCCTCACCTCCATCCCTGGGAAAGTGATGGAACACCTTATCCTTGGTGCCATCTTAAGGCATATCAAGGATAAGAGGGTTATGAGGGTCAGTCAACATGGCTTCACCAAGGGGAAATCATGTTTGACCAATCTCTTAGCCTTTTATGAGGAAATAACACGGTGGATGGATGATGGCAGAGCGGTGGATGTGGTCTACCTTGACTTCAGCAAAGCATTTGACACAGTCTCCCACAGCATCCTCACAGCTAAATTGAGGAAGTGTGGTCTGGATGATCAGGTAGTGAGGTGGACTGTGAACTGGCTGAAGGAGAGAAGCCAGAGAGTTGTAGTCTATGGGGCTGAGTCTAGTTGGAGGCCTGTAACTAGTGGAGTGCCTCAAGGGTCAGTACTGGGACCAGTATTATTTTATATATTCATCAACGATTTAGATGAGGGAATTGAGTGTACTATCAGCAAGTTTGCTGATGACACTAAGCTGGGAGGAGTGGCTGACACGCCAGAAGGCTGTGCTGCCATCCAGCGAGACCTGGCCAGGCTGGAGAGTTGGGCAGGGAATAACTTGATGAAAAATAACAAGGGAAAGTGTAGAGTCCTGCATCTGGGCAGGAACAACCCCAGGTTCCAGTATAGGTTGGGGAACGACCTGTTAGAGAGCAGTGTAGGAGAGAGGGACCTGGGGGTCTTAGAGGACGACAGGATGACCATGAGCCAGCACTGTGCCCTTGTGGCCAAGAAGGCCAATGGCATCCTGGGGTGTATTAGAAGGAGGGTGGTTAGTAGGTCGAGAGAGGTCCTCCTTCCCCTCTGCTCTGCCCTGGTGAGACCACATCTGGAATATTGTGTCCAGTTCTGGGCCCCTCAGTTCAAGAGGGACAGGGAGCTGCTGGAGAGAGTCCAGCGCAGGGCAACAAAGATGATTAAGGGAGTGGAGCATCTCCCTTATGAGGAAAGACTGAGGGAGCTGAGTCTCTATAGTTTGGAGAAGAGGAGCCTGAGGGGTGACCTTATTAGTGTATATAAATATATAAAGGGGGAGTGTCATGAGGATGGAGCCAGGCTCTACTCAGTGGCAAACAATGATAGGACAAGGGGTAATGGGTACAAACTGGAACACAAGAGGTTCCACTTAAACTTGAGAAGAAACTTCTTCTCAGTGAGGGTGACAGAGCACTGGAACAGGCTGCCCAGGGAGGTTGTGGAGTCTCCTTCCCTGGAGACATTCAAAACCCACCTGGACACATTCCTGTGTAACATTATCTAGGTGTTCCTACTCCGGCAGGGGGATTGGACTAGATGATCTTTCGAGGTCCCTTCCAATCTCTAGCATACTGTGTGAAAATGTAACAGCTGAGAAGCGAGCAAAGTGGTATTTTGACATCAGTTAAGGAGGTAGGTTCTTTTTATCCAGTAATTTGGTGCTTTTGGCATTCACCTGAGCTCACCAATCCGAGCTTTAGAAGCTCAGATTCAGTTATCTCCACTCTTAGAGGAGCTATTACTCCATCTTTCATGTTCCTGGAAGCTCTCCAACCCACGAGGCTACAGGGGATTTCAGCATTGTTAAGCCATGTGTAAGTCATTAATTTCTTGACAGACTAATGGCAATAGACACCAGTAGAAATTCTCAAGATGTCTGTCTAATCCATTTTGAAAAACAGTGGGCTTCCCTAAATAACTTTCTAATGCAGGGCAAAATACAGTCATCATAGTATGTGTTGTAGTCCAGTCATGCTCACATTTTCTCAGGCACAGTGAATCATAGAATGGCTTGGGTTGGAAGGGACCTTAAAGATCATCTAGTTCAAATCCCACTGCCATTGTCAAGAGCACCTCCCTCTAGACCAGGTTACTCAAAGCCCATCCAACCTGGCCTTGAACACTGCTAAGGATGGAGCATTCACAACTTCTCTGGGCAACCTGTGCCAGTGCCTCACCACCCTCACAGTAAATACTCAACACTTAATATTGATATTATATATCTTATATATAATATACACTTATCTAAGTACTTTTATATCAGGTAAAGCCACCTATAAATAGAAACAGATATTCCCATTCACTATAGCTCTTGAAATCAAAACCTTTCAAGTAAAGAAAAAGAACAAAATATGAATGCTTCATGCTCCAGGATAAATACTAACCATGGACAACTTGGGAAAAAGCTCTAGTATTGTTCTCTCAGTGGTGCAAACCCCAGATGGCTTATTCAGCATGAAACCTGTAAATTATCGGCCAGTTGAAACTTACATTCTTCAGGAGAGATAATACTTGCCAGAATAGAATTTATTCATTCCTATCCAAATATCTTTAGTCTAATTTTGACTACCAGAATCCTCAGAGATTTGTAGTTAGAAAACAAATTGCATATAAAAGGCAATAAGTGTTGCCTTTCAGTACCAATATTTTTTTAAGCTAGTAGACTTTACAATGATTATCAACCAATGCAAAACATGTTTAGTACACTATCCAGTAGTATACATTTAAGCAAATTATAGCTTCATAAAAATAGTGAATTTCTCACCCTGAGAGTTGGACCTTGCAAAATTGAAGATACACTTTAAAAATCGGAGCAATATAAATTGAAAAAATATATAAATAAGTTTGTTTTGCTTAAGCTTTCATTCTCAAATTGGACCTGTGCTGCTCAAGGCAAAACTATTAACATAAAGCATTTCTCTCTAGGTAGACAACATTTGTGCTACTATAGTAGCATTGTAGCATACATTAAAATACATGCTATTCTGAGACTACTCTTGCATTTGGAGTTTGATCTTAACTAATACAATAATGTGTTTATATAACTAACATAAACATGGAGAAAAAAGCCAGCCAGGAGACTCCATTACTTACTTTGCCAAACCTTCAAATTGCAACTCAACTTTACGCATGACTTAGAAAAAGAGCCAGTATTTCCCATGCATTGTCACCCCATAAAGCACTCTTATTAATTAATTTTCTGGTGCTACCTATCACACTGATCTGGTGATAAGGAACATAAACCAAAATATAGTCAAAGGAAATATGTGGAATAGCCATTATTAAAGCTTATCAGGAACATTGGAGAGTTTGAGCCTCATAATCAGCTTCCCCTTACCACATCCCTTCTGTCCCAGCAACATTTTCTCACCCAGGCTGCCTTCCAAAGAATAAAAGTGATAAACAGCTGCTTGAGTTTAGAATATATAAGTTTTCTCTTATTACACTGTTAGGAAAAGCTTCTTCTGGAATACTCAGCATGTCATAATATGCACAGCAGGGAGCTCCCCCAGCATGCAAGCAATCAAAATACACAAAGCAACATGCAGAAATGCTGGAACAGCTTCATTTCAGGTACTCCTGGCATGCAAAAGCAATGTAATGTTTTTGCTGCTCACCTCTATTATACATTTCATCACAAAGAACAGCTAGTCATGCACTCATGTGCAATACAACCTTCTACACTCATAAGCTTTTCCCTAAGCTCATAACTCAGAAGTGTTTTTCTTCATGCAACTTTACATTCATAACAAATGTCAGCTTTCTGCTCCTAGTCAGCTCTACAAAATATTCCTCATCTGTTTTTATTTTACATATATATATAAATTATATGTATATTTATGTATGTGTATATACACACAACTCATTCTAAACAGGTCTTTTGCTGCCTTGTCTGACCTGATAGCACATGATAGCACATCACCTGTCTTCAGGTGATATGCAAAATTAGGGCAGATTAAACCAGTGTGGAAAATTAGATGATATTTTCTTTCTTCTTATTTTTTCCTGGGAATAATTGTGTTGATAATCACATAAATTGCTACTGCATTTTTAAGTTGATGCAGTTCAAAGATGAAATGTGCCCATTTATCTAGTGTATACCATTAAAAAAATGCCCAGTTAAACTACCACAAAATGTGAACTCTAGAAGAATATGACACTGATTATATCCAGACATATTCTGAAACTCTTTAAAGGTTTCAGGGTTGGTTGTTTGGGTTTTTTGTTTGTTTGGGTTTTTTGTTTGTTTGGGTTTTTGTTTCTTTTACAAAAACCTGTGGAATTTTATGACTGCTGTTATTAAAATCTTGCATTTGGATAATCTCTATCATTTACTCCTACCTCATTTTTCTGCTATTTACTTCTTACATCTTTAGAAAAAGTTTTATGAATTCATCCTGCATCACTTAAAAAATTCCTGGTTTGTTAAAAAAGTTCAGAAAGCATTTTATTTAATATGTAAGAACTACTGGTTTCTATTGATACTAGCCAAAAGTTGCTTTCCAACAGATCAAAAGGATATCTGAATAGAATCCTTTTTTCACTGAATGTAAAGTTATCCTTCCTTCTTTCCTTACTTCTTTTCTCACTTACCCTGTCTGTCTCCCTACCAAATGTGATGCTGCTTCTTAAACACACTTTAGATATTAACATTTTTATTTCATGTTCATCCTAAAAGCTCTATACAAAATATGTTTAGATATATCTTTGGCACAAAACAAAAATATATTTCAAATTCTTCTCTATAAGCACTACTTTTTGCTCAATGTTCTGGATCCACATTTTATCTTCTATTCAGATACCGTCTCCAAAAATTAAAATAGAGATCAAGCATGCTAATGCAGAAGAGAAATGTCATTAAAGCCCTATTTAAATACATCTCTCTACTGATCACAGGATTTGGACCACCATTTGTGAGCCATTGACTCAAATCCAGCTCAGAAGATAATTTCAGTCATTACAAGGTCCCAGTTTGTGATCCAGGCACAAAAAAGTTGCTGCTCTCAGTCCAGCATCTAGTGGACAGGTGTCCACATCATAAAAAATGCTACTATAAGTGAAAACAGTTACACAGAAGTGTTTATACTCATTGATGAGGCACAGTACGAAGCATTTTCAAGTGATACTTGTGCTATACTCAACTGATTAATTTTAACAACAGCTCCTCTTAGTGCCAACTGGAAAAAGCATAGAGAAGGAGAGAGAAAAAAATGAAAACTTCAGGTTCAAGAGGTTATCAATGTAGAGAATTTTCACAAATACCTGAACTTAAAAAAATACTCCATAACCATCTTGACTATTGGAATATTTATTGTATAATCTTATATCTTGAAGCTATAACAACAGGAAGAGCACAATAGATGGACTTCAACCTTCATATTGTGAGTAGGGAAATTTTTTACTGTGAGGGTCGTGAGACACTGACACAGGTTGCCCAGAGAAGTTGTGGATGCCTCACCCCTGGAAGAGTTCAAGTCCAGGTTGGATGGGCCTTTAAGCAGCCTGGTCTAGTGGAAAGTGTCCCTGCCCATAGCAGGGGGCTGGAACTGGGTGGTCATTAAGGTCACTTCCAACCCAAAGTATGTGATTCTATGACACTGTAGTCTGAAAGAAGAAAGAGCAAGAACATTTAAGAGCTTGTGCCAGGTGGAGAGGGGCAGGATGGTATTCCCGCCTCTCATCCTCCTCCCACCACCATCTACTCTTCAGCACTAAACATTTTGCAGTCAGTGCCTGAAAAAAGACAAAGGCAGACAGATAAAGATGCTAAAGCTAGTGGCTTGATAAACTTCAAATAAGAAAAAGAGCGGGAGAAAAACTGAGTCTAAGCATTATCCTTATCTTACCTTGGTAAGCTTTAGCCCCCTCTTTTATCTTGAATGGAATAAGACAATATAACTGCACCCTCAGCGAGTTTGCCGATGACACTAAGTAATTCAGCTGATACGATGGAGTGAAGTGATACCATCCAGAGGGACCTTGACACACTTACGAGGTGGGCTGTGCCAACCTCATGCAGTTCAACCAAGCCAAGTGAAAGGTCCTGCAACTGGGTCAGAGCAATCCCAGGCACAGCTACAGGTTGGGCAGAGAAGAGATTCAGAGCAGCACTGCAGAGAAGGACTTGGGGGTGTTGGTTGATGAGAAAATGAACACGAGCCAGCTTCAGTGTGTGCTTGCAGCACAGAAAGCCAACCGTATCCTGGGCTGCATCAAGAGGAGTGTGACCAGCAGGTTGAAGGAGGTGATCCTGCCCCTCTACTCTGCCCTTGTGAGACCTCACCTGGAGTACTGTGTACAGTTCTGATGTCCTCAACATAAAAAGGACATGGAACTCTTGGAACAAGTCCAGAGAAGGGCCACGAGGATGCTCAGGGGACTGGAGCACCTCCCGTATAAAGACAGGCTGAGAAAGTTGGGGCTGTTTAGCCTGGAGAAGAGAAGGCTGAGTGGAGACCTCTTAACAGCTTTCCAGTATCTGAAGGGGGACTACAAGGATGCTGGGGAGGGACTTTTCATTAAAGAATGTAGTGATAGGACAAGGGCAATGTGTTTCAACTTAAACAGGGGAAGTTTAGGTTAGATATAAGGAAGAAGTTCTTTACTGTAAGGGTGGTGAGGCACTGGAATGGATTGTCCAAGGAAGTTGTGAATTCTCATCCCTGGCAGTTCAAAGCCAGGTTGGATGGAGTTTTGGGTGACATGGTTTAGTGCGAGGTGCCCCTTCCCACGGCAGGGGGTTGGAACAAGATGATCTTCAGGTCCTTTTCAACCCTAACTATTCTATGATTCTATTACTTTGTTTAGTTCTATGCTATTTCAGTCTTCCTTTTGTGCAGGAACAGAAAAAACTCTTGTGAAATAAAGATGTCATCATTTGCAATACTTGCTCTGGACTTTCTCATCTGTCAGTCTCAAATGTCCCAGTTCACCCCTTCTCCTCTTTCTTTTTTTGTGTCGTTTGTTGGTTTTTTTTTTAACCAAAGCAATTACATTTTCCTTTGTTATTAAAAATCATCCAGAATTCTTTGCTAACTGTATTCTATATTCATCTTTACATATTTAAGCATTGGATAACAAGTAACTTTTTAGGTTTAGAGAGAAGAATTTGGTTTGAATTTTAAAGAGCTATTAATTTTCTACTTTCAAATGAAAGCACATTGATTTCTTCAGAAGGTTTATTCTTCTTTTCTGATAAATCTAAGGAGTCACCACTAGCAAGGCCACAAAATTTCATGTTGAATAGAAGCTGATTTGTTTCATCACCCTGTCTCGCTATTCATATTTGATGATGCATGTTTTTGACTTCTTGACTGTATTTAATTCCTTCTCATTAATGGTACACACTTGTCTCTTATGCCTCTTTGCAAAGATCAATTATTGATCCACATTAATGTAACTGATGTATCTCTCCCCCATCTATTAGCCATGTGTTTTCAAGCATGTAATTTAACTGAACTCTTTCCTCCTATTACAGTTTCTCTGTCACCCATTCTTGACAAGCACTGCACTTGCTTTTATTCCCTGTTCTTTGTGCTTCATTTTATCAGCCACCAATACTCCCCTCCCTGCTGTACTCATTTTATCTTGCTATTAACTGCAGTAAAAGGAACTTTATCAGCATAGGTTTTCTTAGTTTGTTCTCAAAAACTTTGAACTATTGCTCAAGAAACATAGTAAACATTTACAAAAATAACAAACTAATATGCTGGCCCTGAACAGATAAAACCACAGTATAAAATCAGAATTTTACACTAAGGTTGCACAGTTCTACATTTCATGTGTGATCCCTGGTTAGCAAAGTATCCATCACATCATCCTCCTGAAAAGCAAGCTGTACCATTTATAATAAAATCAACTGCTCTATTGAGCAGTATATTTGCCTGTATATTTTATATCAATACTCATGTACCTTCTAAATCATGCTGGAACAAACAATCCCTTAGCTTGGCTAAGGTATCCTAAATACACAAACAGAAAAGAAACTTTTTTTCTTCCTGAAAGTAATTACATACCTCACTGATGAATGTTTTTACATATGAATATTTGGCCATAACCAGAGCGCAAACCAACAGGAGAACATACTGACAGTAGTTTGTCCTCCTCTGCTTATCACTCAAGAAGGGTGATAAGATGCCATAAAAGCAATTTTCCAGTACAATAAATTATTGTGGTTCAATAAATGTCACTATATTGTCTCATCCCAGCTTATCTGAGCAACACCCACAATTCCCTAACCAGTGCAAGGGAACATTTTTTTTTCCCAGAACAATCAGCACCAAAATCACGTTGTGAGCAGCAGCAGGCCTTTCACCATCTAGTCCATGAAATGAAAGTCACTACTCTGGCAGTTGTGAGGGATAAATATACTAGTCAGATATTCTTCTTGGTTAAATTCTGTCACCAAAATATGCCTTTCTACCACCATATGGGCTATGAGAACTTACCTAAGCTAAATACTACTGCATTGTGACCCAATAGCCCAATGAATTTCTTAAGCTGCCTTTTTTGTATCTTTGTAGTTGTCCAGACATTTTAGACAAAGATAGCTATCACTTGCAGTTGAGATTTTCTTATCTTGAACTAGCTCAATTTAAAGGATTACATATACATGAAACACCTTAATATAATTTCAGTATCAGACAAATCAGACAAATCAGATGATATTCCCAGGAAGGACAGGTCCCAAACAGCCACAAACCAACAAAATGGAAAATTTACCATGCCTCTTAGTAATCTATTCCAATGTTTGCTTGACTTCGCTGCCAGCAGTTTTCATCGTCTTTCTAGTTTGGACTTTACTGGCTTAAACTTCCAGCTGTTGGACATTTTTATGTCTTTGCTTGGTAGTCTAAAAAGACCACTATTATCAAGGAACAGCATCATCCCCTATGCAGTCAATTCCTCATTTGCAAGCAGTAATTCACCATAATTTTTCTATGCAGATTAACAGCTCTGTAAGAAAGGCAGGCAGGAATACACTTAGCACGTTCAAGTTCTGTCTTTGTTTTTCACAATAATACAGGATTAATAGCTCTGTTATTATTTAGATTATTAGTCCATAAATTGCAATCTATTCATACCCCACAGCTAAGCAGCATGTAAAAACACCAGGTGGCAAAAATATGTATTTTTTCAAATTAAAATACATAAACATGCACAAAAGCCATAAGAATACTAAAGTATGGAGCAGCACTTTCAATGGCTCACTGATTAGCCGAATTATTCTCAGATAATTTGTTATCTCTCTGGGAATCCTCATTTTATACTTTCTAGGAAGCAAGACTCAATTTTTGCAGTACTGTTTTCCTGTATTAAGTCTACATGACTTTTCTATTCAAAAAGCATCTTTTTAGCAATCAGCATAGGTAGGTAATCAGAGTCCATTTACACAGTAAGGCAAGTTAAAATCCATTAGTACTTGCTGCTCTGTACTGAAATTTACAGTTTATTCTAAACCATGTTTCCGTTTAACAAAATAAATGAATAGTACATACACATACTGAACTAGATATTTAAAATTAAAAGGGAGCTACCTTTTGTAATGATCCTGTTTTGAATGTATTTACTTAATTTTCTTTAAAAAAAGCATATTAGAGTTTGCAAATCTGGTGGGCTTAAGGACCCAGGAGGATTCCTCTCATGCAGCTTAGTTGATGTGAGGCTGAAGTGGTTCCAAGTCCCCAGATGGAGACAGTAGAAAGGCTTCCTATGTGTTCCCAGACATACAGACAGAGAGTTGCACACTATAAATATAATACATGTACATATGTTTATGTACACACACGGCCAGCCACCCATATCAGCATAGGCAGAACAGTGCCTTTACCGGTATCCATGAAAGGCACAGGGCTGTCACAGGCAAGACTAGCACAGATGGTAGATGGCCTGACCATTCTTCTCCCTGGCTGACCAGAACCAAGTCCATGTCTCGAACAGACAGATGCACATGTACGTTGCCTGTCACTCCATTAGCTGGTTATGGGTACCTCATCTGGTCAGTAGCTGCCCTCAGACCACAAGGTTCCTCCAGCAGCTGACCTAGAGTCCTCAAGGTTTCTGCTTGCTGCAGTTGCAGGCACATAGACCTCTTTAGCCTACTTGAGGACGAGTGTGTCTTGCAGTTTGCTGGCATTCACCCAAATGCAGAACAGCCAGCACAGAGAACGGTTAGAAACGGGATTTAAGAACAATGTAGAATAAACTGTGTAGTCAAGTTCAGACAGGTAAGCGTGTTAATCAGCAACCTGCATGCACTTAACCACACACTTTTATCATGCTACAAATATAACACCATCACCCTCATTCGGCTGTTCTATAGGTGGACAGGATGGGGGTTGACTAGTAAGAATACAGTCGCATGTAGAGGGTAGATCCCTCCAGTAGCTGGCTCATGGAGCTCAGGCTCCCCAGTTGCTGACATCTGGACATGTGAGCCCCAGTAGTTGCAGCCTTGCTCCAGTTGCTGGCATAGACCATCAGACACACATATTGCTGAGCCAGGACTTTCCAGGTCCAAATATACCGCGCTTGTCAGTGACATGGACAGTCATGGATTGAGTGCACCCCCAGCAAGTTCGCCAGTGACACCAAGCCATGTGGTTCAGTTGATATGCTGGAGGGAAGGAATGCCATCCAGAGGGACCTTGACACACTTATGAGGTGGGCTGATGCCAACCTCATGCAGTTCAACCAAGCCAAGTGAAAGGTCCTGCAACTGGGTCAGAGCAATCCCAGGCACAGCTACAGGTGTGTGCTCACAGCTCAGAAAGCCAACCATACCCTGGGCTGCATCAAGAGGAGTGTGACCAGCAGGTTGAAGGAGGTGATCCTGCCCCTCTATTCTGCTCTTGTGAGACCTCACCTGGAGTACTGTGTACAGTTCTGATGTCCTCAACATAAAAAGGACATGGAACTGTTGGAAGAAGTCCAGAGGAGGACCATGAGGGTGATCAGGGGACTGGAGCACCTCCTGTATGAAGACGGGCTGAAAAAGTTGGGACTGTTCAGCCTGGAGAAGAGAAGGCTGTGTGAAGACCTCATAGCAGCCTTCCAGCATCTGAAGGGGGCCTATAAGGATGATGTCAGGGATGAACTCTTCATTAGAGACTGTAGTGACAGGACAAGGGGTAATGGGTTAAAACTTAAACAGGGGAAGTTTAGATTGGATATAAGGAAGAAGTACTTTACTGTGAGGGTAGTGAGGCACTGGAATGGGTTGCCCAAGTAAGTTGTGAATGCTCCATCCTTGGTGGTGTTCAAGGCCAGGCTGGACAGAGCCTTGGGTGACATGGTTTAGTGTGAGGTGTCCCTGCCCATGGCAGGGGCTTGGAACTAGATGATCTTAAGGTCCTTTCCAACCCTAACTACTCTATGATTTCATGATTCCATGTTTGGCTGTTGTTACGGAGATAACACTAAAGGCAGCACTCCTTTCCTTACCTATGTGTACTCTGTACCTACTTAGGAATGTAAAAAAAAAAAAAAAATCCCTCCATTAATTCACCACTTCTTAAGCTTAAAAACCTTTGATTTTTCCAGGGACACATCAGAAAATGCCTAAAGACAATAAGCTCACTGATTCAACCAATAGCCAGGTACAACGACACAAATCAAGGCATGGACTAAAATCCCACTGCAGAAGAAGACACTGTAAAAACTGATCAAGCAAATAATTTCCTCAACACGTGACTGTGCTAAGACTAACTTAAACTGACATTTACAGGAAAATGAAGCAAAATATGATTGCCAGAATATTCACATTAAAAAGCTTGCTTCACATGATAACTGAAGATGTCAGATAAACATTATAAAATACCCCTCGTTGTCTATTTTAAAAGGAAGGATGCTTTCTGATGGGTTAATTAATTGGTGGCAACAAGGAACCTTTCATGTTATCATGGATACATTATTAACGGTAGTAAATTACACCTTCCCTGAAGCAACATAAAATCAATGACTTTGCAAGAAATTATTAAAACAATAGTGATGCTTTACAAAAGCAATTAATTTGAAATATATGAAGGTTGTGATGTTAAGGTCATTATATTTTCATACATTTAATGATTTAGAGATATTTGATGGTACTGAGATAGATCTGCTCTCTTAATAACCAGTGTTTGCATTATTGGATAATAGGGATAGAAATGCTTTGAGGAAAACACCTGGATTAATTAGGAAACCTGGTCAAGTGGCTAGTAAAAACTCGAAGTGGGATTATTGTTCCATACATGGAATGAGAATTCCATACATGGAATGAGAACTATTCCTCCATGCAGTTGTAGGCAACAGTGTCCACCAAGTTTGCTTTCTTTCAAAGGTGATGACAGGTTAGGTCCTCCAGGATTGAGTTTTTCCTGTGTTCAGCATGAGGCAAAGACAGGGTTTGGGGTGTGAATAGCAGAAGATTAGAGTCATGGCCATTCTGCTTTACCTCCAAGACTTTCTGTTTTATATAATGTGTAATATGTTCTCAAGATATATACATTATATTTGAATGTGAGTTATGTAACATGAAGTCTATTTTCACTAGAACTGTTACTAGGCAGGGAGGGGGAAGAAAGAGTTTTACAGAAATTGTAGACTTCCTCCTCTACTCAGCATTGGTGAGGCCACACCTTGAAGACTGAGTTCAGTTTTGGGCCCCTCATTACAAGAGAGATATTGAGTTGCTGGAGTGGTCCCAGAAAAGGACTACAAAACTGGTTAAGGACTTGAAGAACAAGTCTTATAAGGAAACACTGAAGGAACTGGGGTTGTTTATTCTGGAAAAGAGAATGCTCGGAGGGGACCTTATCACTCTCTACAACTACCTGGAAGGAGGATGGAGAGAGGAGGTGGCTGGTCTCTTCTCTCAAGTGACAGGACAAGAGTAAATGGCCTCAGGCTGCACCAGGGGACTTTTAGACTAGATGTTTGGAAAGATTTCTTCACCAAAAGGGTGATCAGGCATTGGAACAAGTTGCCCAGAGAAGTGGTGGAATCACCATCACTAGAAGTGTTCAAAAACCATGTGGATGAGGGCCTTAGTGATATGGTTTAGTGGTGGATTTGGCAGTCCTGGGGTAACAGTTGGACCTGATGATCTTAAAGGTCTTTTCCAACCTAGGTGATTCTATGATTCATGAAGGAAAAAATTCCCCATAAACTGTAATAATAAATCACAACCTTCTGGAAGAAATAATCATACTGGTCCTGAAGGAAAGTTTTACTTCAAATTTACTGAATTGTCATATGAATTTCACAGATGTATAAAAAGTTTCCAAGAGTAATCACTCTCATGACAGATTTCACACTGCTTGTTGATCTTTCACTATAATCGTTGATCTTTCACTAAAATATGAATCCAGAGAACTTCCCCACAGTCACTTAGAAAAGATATATCAAAACTTAGTCTTGGGTCAGTATGAACTGACATAGACTTATATGAGATAACTATTTTTGCTACCCAGTTCACTAGGGATTTCACCAATTGCTTTGGATAAGAGAGAAATTTTAACTTGGGCTGCTTTAAAAAAAAAAAAAAAACACAGAAAACAAACAAACAAACAACTGAAACCAAACAAAAAAAAACAAAATTAAATTAAGAAATTTCTTTGTAACCAGGTCCCCACCCTTATCTTTTGTTCTTCCATCCGCTTGGTAGGGCTAGTGTCATTAGCTCTGTTCTTGTGGTTATTTCTCCCCAGTGTCTTATAATTCATTCTTAATGTCAATTAAAAATAAGTTAAATCTACTGCTGAAGATTAAACAGATGCATCTCTTTAAGGACTAAGCCAGAGGTCATAACATTTGTCGATAGTTACACAAACATGATGAGTATTAATTTAACCTTAAGTGCTAAAACATCACTTAACATGTAAACTGAAGCAGACTTTATATATAAATTAACCAGTAGGAGGTTTACCCTTCGGTGTTACATAACTAGAAAGAGGAAATTCCTGCTGTGGTATCCTCTAGAAAACTATTAATTTGGTAGAGAATTATTGATACAGCAGCTGAAGAATTTGTTTTTTGTATGTAGTCATGATACAAATTAGAACAAATGCACATGAATGAGAATAGAAAGGGAGACAGCATGCTATCTAAAACTAAAGGCATATGCCTGGAAAACAAATTACTTATTTTAAATTAAAAATTAAAATGCTTTAGACACTGTCCTGAAAAGGTAAAAAATAATGGAGGATACCATAGTATGTGTCCACCTTACAATGACTGGGCTAAGATACATTAGAAGGCTATTCTCTGTCATTACTATAATCAATAAAAATAATGAAATTTACCACACTGACCATTAGGTTAGATTGGAGGTAGATCTAATTAATTACTGTTACAAATTGAAGACTTATATGTCTGGGAGGAGTTGTGTCTATCCCAGGAAAACTCAAATTTGCTTAAGAAGAAATTAATAGGCAAAATTAATCATTTACTAGAGGCAAAAATACATTTCCATAGAGCAAAACTTTGTGATGCACTTTTCCAGAATATTCTTGGCTTGATTAAAAAGGTGACTAACAAATGGTGTGGGATATCATCTTGGGTAATATTTTCCCAAAACATTCTTCAAGCATATCTTTTTCTCATTTACACAATTTATGTAGCTACAGTGTGAAACATCAACGCAAGCATTAACCTACCCCACTTTCACATTGAGCACTCTCAGAATAACCTTGTCAAAATTCCTGTCATCTGAAAAGCTCAATATAACCAATGTCTTATTAAATAGATTAAATATATCTAATCACACAACCCACACACAGTCCAATTAACAACTTCAACATATGGAGTATCACATTACCAAACTAGGAAATACTTTGTTTCCTGAGGTATGTCATACTAGTCCCACAAGTATCCCATTGCCATTTTTATTTCATTAAAAATTATTATTGTAATATTCCCCCAAAATGTTACTGTTCTCAGAGATTGCATTCTTTCTCCTTGCTCAACTCCAAATGCTAACATGGATTGCTAAAGCTCAACATCTTCATCTAGCAGTAAGAACTCATGGGGTAGTGAGTTTTTCTTCACGTTGACTGAAGTGCACTGATGCAAATGTACTTTGGTTTGATTACTGATCCTGACTGGAGGACTTGGCTAGAAGCATAAAACAAAATTTCTCTAACATCTTAGAAGTATTCCTTTCATGTCATGTCTAAATTTTCAACCTCATGTATTAGTTGAATCCCACAGCAACACATCTGTCTATCTACAGTCATTAAGCCAGAGGCCTGAGTCCTAGAGTTGGTAACCAAGCTAAACAAAGAATTCATTCTATCACCACTAAGAAGCTTCTTTGCTAACACAGAATACAACAGTTGTCATCATAGGGGTACATACAGGTTTTTTGGATATAAGCAAGTACCTTCAGTGCCCCAGTTCTGGTCTTAATTTGAACGGTTGCATAGGCATTTGTGAACAAAGCAGCCTTCAGGGCACACCAGCATTATATATGCTACTCATCCAGCCCCAACAATTTATAGCAAACCAAGCTTCCTTTCCCAACCGTGTTCCTATGGTTATTTCAAAGCAGACCATAACGCATAAGAAAAGTGTTTATTGGGCAACACAGTCAGGGCACACACCAAGATTGTAAGCTGCACAGCAAAATGTTCCTGCCTGATATGTATAATAGACATCGAAATGCTAACGAACAGCTGCTTGAAATTCTTCTCTATCCATGTTCAGAGGTTTTAATATTACCGTTAACACCTTGGTAACAATGATAAGCAATAACTAGTAGCATCCCAAGAGTCTGGTAGCAAGCAACATCAGAAAACCCATCCTAGGTTGATATGTCCCATTCCTCTGCTACAGGGCAGCATGACTTTCAAGCCCTCTTCTCAGCCCACCAACTTTCCATGGGCCATTCCTTCTCCTCTCCCTTCTCCTTGGTTGAGGCTGGTCTGTCCTCTGGCATTCATTCTGTACTGACGTTTCATTTTGTTCATACCCCTGAGAGACTCTTTATTTGACTCTTTCCTGGAAATGACTTCCTCTTCCTACTGACTACATGGGAAGCAGGACTACTCTTTTCAGCATCTTCCATTAGATGTAATTATTTATTGTATCTGTTCACCTTCAATTTAGTTCTATTTCAAAGACATGACTTTAAGTCAGATTAAAGTCTGAAACACTGTAAGTCCTCCCTTCTAAATACTTAAGAAAAATTGTCCGTCAAAGAACCAAGTCAGTTAAAGGCAGAATTGGAACAATGACCAAGTTCTCTATGGATTTTTTTCCCTTACACTACAAAACTGTTTTTAAGGAATAAAGCTCATCTCCCTCCCCCTCCTTTTTTGTTCTCTCCTATACTGTTTCTCTCCACACTTTAGTTTACTCCTTTTTCACGGAATACCATGAAGCACTTCTGTCTGATTGCACACTGAATAACAGCCAAAGAATAGGAGTGCAGGGTTCTGCTTTGAATAATTCAGATAATACTCTCACAAGTCTGAAGAATTGTGTCATGGATGCTGAGAGTTTTTAGCGTATCTCTCCAATAAGTTTCTGAAAATCTAAATTGATTGTATATGATGGCTTTGAACAAAATTCAACATAAAATATGGATGATTAAATTTCTTCATAGTAAAGAGTAACAACTTAAATATTTTATATGATGTACAAAGAATAATGTGGTGTGACATAACTATTCAAAAACCAAAGATGCCATCTTTGACATTTTATTAGTGTTAGCCTTTTATACACCAGCTTCATAGGAGCTACTCCCTTCTCTCTGCTAGCAAAGGCCCAAGAAAGAAAAAAGGAGAGGACCATAAACACACAAAACAACCAAAACTGTTTAAGTCAGGATCTGAAAAAAACCCTGTCTAAATCCATTTAGAAACATTTAGGCTGTAGCCTAGAGCTTTACACAAGAGTGGAATCAAATGTTACACCATCTTGGTCAATGTTTTCACCCTCTTAAACTGGAAATTATGGCAGTCTTAACCATAGCTTGAGCAGACAGGGGAAAGTGAGGTAGAGGAGGGAAGTGGACTTGAATAGAGAGCAAGTGTATTGCTTTGGCCTCCACGCCAACAATAACTGTATTATGATAAAGCACTAAAAAGCACCTAGCAGTGGTCACTGTTGGTGTACTGCCTTCCCTGCATCATTATCTCTGAGTTATCTGTTGCCAAAACCTGGATAGCCATCAAGAACAGATCTCTAAATTACCATGCCAATTTGCTGTTGCTTGCCCATCTGCACAAATCATAATATAATCCAGCTGCAGTTGACTTTAAAGAGTGTTCAAAGACGCCTAACTCAAGCATGCTGAAGAACAAATCCCTTTTTTCCTTGCTAACATTTTTATCCGAACCAAATTCTTTCATAATAGCTAAACTTTATTATTCCAGAATTTGTTTCATACAAATGGTTGGAAAACATGAGTCTTTGAATCAACTGGATTACACAGCCTTTCCCCAGATGTCCAATGGCAACCCCATTTCACCATGAGCCAATAGACTGTCAGACTCCTTTAACTATGTAAATGAACAACATAGTATTTGCTGTAAAAAGTTTCTTTTAAATACTCAAGTCCATTTTGTAAGAGGTTTGGTTTCCTGAGAAACTCTGTATAAACGGTAGTGGGTTTTAATCACTGATGCAGGTTATGAAACTCTCTGAAGACATTTATAAACTCATTAGTCTATATTAACTAAACAATCTCAATTTATTTTAAAACAAAAACTGTATGTGAGCTAACATCTAACACCTCAGTGCTACAGCAAAGTGGAGGAGTGGAATAGTGTTCTCAGCTACATGAATGCAAAAGTAAAATTCAATAAAAATAACCAGTTCTTCTTCCTTTTCCTAACTGGTGGCCAAAAAAGTCGTCCCATCTCAGCAGAGACCTTGGCATGGATCCTGTACAAAATCATAGCATTCAATTTCCCATGCCTAGTTCAAAAGCTTTTCTTTGTGTTGCAGTATTCAACAGGTAATTGATTTGAGCTGTTTTACATTCTAAGCTCTAGAGTGAGAGCTTAGTGTTGTTAATATTTTTGTGGTGTTAATATTTTTGCAGATGAAAACTAAAGACAAGTCTTCATCCATTTGTGAATTATACATGAACACATTTGAGCTTTAAAATTTATTTGATGATCAAATCTATATGATGAAAGGAGCAAGTAGTTAGATCTGTTTAAACAGAAAATGGTACAGAACAAAATGTATGTAACAAGACGTGTACATACACCACTCAAAACAAAGGTGGTGTTGAGGTAAGGCCTTTCGTTTCATTGGCAGACAAAACAAGAATTGTTCTTGCATGTGACTTTGTAATGGGGGTGGCAGGCAGCACTAGTGCCATGCAGGGAAGTGCTTACTGATTTTGAGACATTGCCCTGAGAAAGCCCAGGAATTGCTCATGTGAAAAGGCTCACCATATCCTGAAGCTGTAAATCTCAGTTACAGTGCAAAGAATGCTAGAAAACAGACTTTATGCAGTGCGTCAGCTATTTTTCTACTACACTGTGCCAAACCAAAATAAGTCCTTTAGAATTAGCTCACATACCACTTAAGTTTTGAAAGTTAAACTAGAAATATGCATATGGTCTCATCACAGAATACCCTGGTGGCTGAGAGACATGGCAATTGTTCAGGGACACAGCAGTCTGCTTCTATATGCCTCCTACGAGGAGTGAAATCCATATGCATGGTATATGCATGAGTACATGCACATGAAAACAAGTTTATACGCATATTTCCAAAACTTAGGATAATATCGGAAACCACTGAAGTTCAGCATGAAGCCATACAATACTGAAACAGGAATAAAAGAAATAATGCCAGATATTTTCCAAGAATATTTAAAAAAGGAAAAGTGACAAGCAGAGGGTGGCATGGAGGGAACATGAAACATAAATTATATTGAATGAAACATCAGATGATAGTATCCCACACTGAGTCATGGCATATGTAGTAGTAGACCCTTGTCGTGGTTTAAACCCAGTCAGGTAACTCGTTCGCTCACTTCCCCCCTTCTTTCCCTCCCCCTGCTCCCGGAGGGACAGAGAGGAGAATCAAAAAGAATGCAACTCCCACGGGTTGAGATAAAAACAGTTTAGTAACTAAGGTATAACACAAATCACTACTGCTACTACCAATAATAACAATGATAATGGAATTAACAAGGGAAGAGAATACAACACCTCACCACCAACCAACCGATAACTCGGCCCCCCAGTCCCCGACCAAGCACCGACCCATACCTCCTCCAACCCTGCAGTCTCCCAGCCCTTCCGGCTAACTCCCAGTTATATCCTGGGCATGACGTGCTGTGGTATGGGAATACCTCTTTGGTCAGTTTGGGTCAGGTGTCCTGTCTCTGCTTCCTCCTGTCTTCCCCTCCCCCCTGGCAGAGCATGAGGCTCACAAAGTCCTTGGCCAAACCAAAACATCGCTATCGGCTCTGTTCCCGAGCTGAAAGTCGAAACACTGCACTGCACCAGCTACCAAGAAGGAGAAAAATGACTGCTACTGCTGAACCCAGGACAACCCCGCAGTACAGAAACTTACTAAGACAAACATTTGGAAGTGGGAATACAGCTGGAAATCAGGATGAAACACTGAAGATGCCAATCCAGCACATCAAGTTTGCTATAACTCACATGAATAATCTATATTAAAGATGCATATCCTTTTGCTCGCAATTTGTTCAGATAGACTGACAGACAACAGAGGTGATTTTAATATCATAATTACATACTTGCAAACCAAAGAATAAATGAGTACATACTGAACAGCATTGCTCTACCATTCTTCTCTATGAATTTTCAAGAAGCATACGGTTTTCATTTACAAAGCATGATAGAAAGGGACTCCTCACACAAAACACTCAAGGAAGACAGTAGTAATTGCACTTTGACTCTACTTCGAATACTTCTTGTCATAAAAAGAGAAAATCTATTGGGGTTTATTGCTATTAGATGCTGATTTTCCCTAATTTTTGTATTTAATAATGCAACAGCTACCTGGCAAGATAGACATGTTATTTGTAACATAGTTCCAACAATTAATCTCTAAAAGCAGTATGTGTTCATCTAATGGGATTGGGATTCAAAACTTTGGAGATTGCTAGATGACCATTACCTATCAAACAATAAAATGATCAACATTCCTTTCAGGGAACTACTGATCTTATTATTGCATTGGCAGATGTTTTTTTTTTTTTCTGGAATTGAAACCTTTACTGGGGCAAGTCACAGCTGTGGTAGGAGGCAAATGAATTAAAAGCCCAAGCTCAAACATGTGGAGACCATGACAGGATGCTCCATGAATTTTGACAGACATATTCCAATGGATTTAACACATCTTTAAACATGCAAGCAGTCATTTAACATATTGCATACACCACTAGCCTATGCACTCCATCCTATGATCCTATGTGGTTACTGCTTCCCCTGCCAAAGCTAACAAGTCCCCTCAATTAACACCCTAACACTGACGTTCACTTGCCAGGGAAAACACGTTTCTACTCAGTCTGAACTGTGACCTGTGGTCACCTTGCAGACATAATTTTCCCAGCCTGTCACCTTTCCTACAGGTCTGTAAATCCTACACAACAGCAAGCCAGGTACCTTAAACCTTCATAGGATGCCATTGTAACTAGGCCAACAGTGACATGGAAGTATTGCATGTTGCTTGCCAGCATGTAGTTATGACTTATGTTTGCCTTTTTCCTCAGCTATACCCTTTGCCTTGGTAGCTTGAGGGGTGTCACTACTGAACTATTCAATGGTTTTACACTGCTGAATATATTTCTTAAGAGTGGAGAATAAACAAGCTGGAGTATGTTCTACTCCCAATTTGTCTTAAGTCAGCAACAAAATGAACTATACACAGGTTTAATTCTATATTTCTACTTTCAAAGTCTCCACCACCGTAAGACTAGAATGTCATAAGAGTGGCACATCTTTCTGGTTATGAGCATGACACAAAGACAGGGACACATTCAGCCTTAGCAGATTTCTCATAAACCACCTTCATATTGCTAAAGTACTGTTCAATTTACGTTTTACAAAAGAAAGATAAAAAAAATGAACAATGTGGACCTTTAAAAAATAGAAATGTAATCCTGCAGTTTAGAGCTTACAATTTGGCTGGTGGTATCTAGTACTTTTTCCTTTTAAGTGCTTCTAAAATGGAAAAGATTGTACAATAGACTGTGCTGTATACTTTCATTTCATTTTCCATAAAGACAAATTATAATAGCTAGGCTACAGTAAAACACATAGCAGTTATTTTACTTTGTTTTAAATTAATTTCTTGTACTTGGTATTGCATACTTATAGTTTCTCTGTTTAGATTAAATAATATTAATGCTGGAATCAGCATACACAATGTTACTAACCATGGGAATAAATATTTGGAAGCTGAGGTTTTAAAAATTGCATCAACATTATAATTCCACTTAATAATAGCTTTCTATTGTAATTTAAAAGCAGTTTATCTTGAAGTAATAAAATATAACTGTATAAAATAAAAAGCCCTTCTACAAACCACCGATTTAATTATATTTAGAGATAATTGTGAACTAGCTTTATGATTCTGATTTTGTGTTGTATTTTTTATTTTTTTATCTGTATGGCTATATATGTGTAGGAATATAGATTGCACACATTATATATATATAGGTAGAGATATGTGTGTTTATATTTTAATAATCAGATTGCATTGCCATGCTGTGTAGGTAAAAGCTTCCAGTGTGCTGCATGTCAACTGCTAGAAATAGTTTCCATGTGTTCTGCATTCTCAGATCTCTACGGAAACAGGTTAGGTAGAAATAATACAGCTACACTGTAACATGGGGATTAAAAAAAAAAAGGCAACAAAACAAACTTATAAAGTGTTATAAATGTGGCTCAAATAAATTGACGAGAGCCAGACCAATGAATCAAATTGGTTTATTGAGCAAGTGACAGCAAGCAAAACAGCGCCGGGTGGCCGGGGAGTCTCCGCTCCGCCAAGGGCACGCAACCCACTTCCCCCAAGTCACTGGTTTTATACTCTTCTTCATCCGATATACGTGTCACCTCCTGGCGTCCTCTGCGTCTGTGTGACCTGTAGATAAGGGGTCTCATTCTGTCTCCCGGTGGGTGTGGGGAGGAAGGCTCCTTATCGCCTTCCCCATACTTTAACGGATACCCACGATCTATAAGCAGCATGTCAAAGCACTGTAATTTTCCAGTAACTATTAAGCAAGCAAGTAACTCTAAGCAAGTAACTCCTAAGCAAGCAAGGTTTGATTAACAAACAGGAATTTACTCATTACAATCCCCCCTTTTTCTGTTTACCATTTTGTTCATCAAATCTTTGGGGTGCCGCGTGGCTTAAAATTAAGGCATCTTCTACTGCAGATTCCTTATCTAGTGCCTGGTATTGAGCCCTAATGAGCATCAAGTGGGCAGCCTCTAGCCTGCTTTTTACAATTGCAATCACTTTGTTAAACACACAGGGACCAAAAGTTAGTCCCAGAATTACCAGTATTAAGGGCCCTGCAATGGTAGACAGTAAGGTCATTTTTCTTCTCGGCAGCAGTCGCAGTCTTCAGGGGCTCAGCCACAGTTGAATCCTAATATCCTTGAGGGCAGAGCTTAGGGCTCTCGGGTATATGTTCCTCTTGTTCCAATCGTCTCCCCTTTTGGATATAGGTAGCCGCCTTTAAAGGCACTTATGAGCCCACCAATTTTCTGATTCCCAATAATCAATTTTTATTCCTGGTTTTCCTTTGTTTCCAATAATCTGTACCATCTCCAGGGATATCTTACATCCTCGGGGCAATTTTTGAACAGTTGATCTTTCCTCTCCTGAGTCCACTGGGAATTCAACTTCTTGTTGCCAGGGACCCACTTTTAATTTTATCAAGGACTCTGTTCTTTCTCGAGTCCCCAGCAGATAGAGCCCCTGACACCCCTAATCTTCCTTGAACATCTTCTCATCCATCATCCTCTTTCTACAGTCTTTCTTAACATGTCCTTTGATTAACAAACAGGAATTTACTCATTACATAAATTGAACTGATTTGTCAATTGGTTTTCCAGATTTCCTTTTCTAAGCCAAAACTTTGCTTGACTTTGCAAGAATGGGCATCAGGATACATGTGAGTTTTCTAGCATTTTTTACTTCCAGCATATGAATAAAACACAGTGGGTGCTACATGGCTGAAAACCAAAAGGAGAGCTTATATGATGTCATTCTTAGGGCTAGTTCTTTAGCCATAATGGGCGCAGAAAGAAAGGTGGGGGGAAAATGGGAAAATCTTACCTTCCCATTCACACATTTGAAATCACAACAGGCAAAAAATAACCTCCACACTAGAAAGGCATTCACAGCCCTGCTGCGCCTGAAGGCAATGTTTGCCTCACAGCATGAGGGAACGCTGGCAACATTTGTCTGTTGATTGCTGCTTTCCACCCACCAAGGCTTGTTAGAAGCTTATCTTCCAACTCACTGTTTTGAGCCACTGCAACTACAATGCCTAGCCTCAACAGAAGTATTATATTGTCTATACAAGTAGAAATAATATTTTTTTTAATAAAAATTTCAAAACTTAAATGATCACGTGCTAGCTGACTGAGTTTCTTGAGGCTGATTGTCTTCTATGAGGCTCAAAACATTCAAAGCTTTCTTTTTTCTTGTTGTGAAGGATGTTGCATCACACACTGTCTTATCTGAAGTTCGATAGAATTTATATCACCAAAAAAAAATCATTCAGGATGACATAAATTAACTGTGCTGAGATCCAAATATTGTCCTGATCAGCCCTGTGCTAAAGCAAATTCAAAGGGTGACTTGAACCTGCAGAACTGATGGCCTGCAAAGTCAATGTATTTTTTTTTCAGCTACAGAAACAGCCTGAGACTCTCACATCAACCCCTTGTCCCTGTCCCTACTGGGAAACCCCTACTTCTGCAGGGGTGCTCATAGACATACTTCCAGTTCAAAGTAAAAAACAAACAAAAAAAAAAATTAAAAACTTCATTTGACTACTTTGGCTTATCCTGCAGCCTTACAGACAGATATGTGTGTGTAGGTACGTCAGCCCTACTGAGAGACAGAAACATTTTAGGAGACTTAGATCACTGAAAAAAAATCTAGTATATGCATAACCTACACCCTTATGTTACAGTCAGTCCACTCATATTTTAAAGCAGTTGTCAGGAGACGACAGAGTGTGGGTGTAGTTTAAATATATTTTAAACTCCGGAAAGTAAGAGCCATTAAAAATGGCTTCTAGTTCTTCTCAGCTCTTTCCAGTTTTAAAAGATGCCTCCCTCTCAGAAAGTATTTCTTCTGTGTAAAAATAAAATGTTTCAGTGAAAGCACTGCTAAGTTGAACTGCAACTGAAAGAATATGTGATATCTCAAGAAACAGGGTTGATTTCAGAAATGTTAAAACTCAAATTCCTGTTGCACATCACACTGATTTTGTATATCCAGCAGAATTTGATTTCAAGTTCTTTCTTCTTTACCTCACCTGGCTGTCAAGAGCACATCTAATTTTAAATCAAATAATTTGTATTTGATAAAATTAAGCAACATCAAAGCACTGGGTGATGCTGTCAAGGAAAAGAAAAAAAATAATGAAAAAAAAATTAGTTGGAAAGGTTGTGTAAATGTGTCTATAACATTTATTTGACTTTGACAAACTGCAAGAAGTTTACAGTAACAAACCAAATGTTTATAACATAGCAGTCTAAGATGTTCACAGATTTAGCAAACAGGATGAGTCTATCTGAAACCCACTGTAAAAAAAAGGTGAGATAATGCCAGTATTTGAATGACTGGCATTGACCCTGAGTTGCCTTCACTTCACATTTTCTTGGCAGTACGGCAGTTTATCCTGCAGACTAAGGAATACTGGAACATCCAAAATTTGAAAGTATGCAACCTTTTTGTACTGATCAAAAGAGAAATAAAGTTTCCAAGATGATTAAGAGCACTTTCAGACAGATAACCTGAAGTGCAGTCAGTCATTTTCCAGTCCTGTATTTCAATTCCAGAAACACGTTAAAGCCTTTCACATCCATCTAACTGATATCCCATCACACTTCCCTGCTATATTTTATGAACAAAAATCTTTCTTATACAGATGAGCACCACAATTTGGCACACAGGCTGAGCCATTTTTGGAGGCTGAGCTACTCAGTTTACTACTACTACCCCATTAATATTCTTGGAATGGATCTGAATGACTGTATTTTGTATGTTTCTTCTACAGCTTATTTTTATCTAAGGGAAAAGCTACATATACTACTGCAAGCTGAACCTGGGAAAAAGAAATTATAGCTAAGTATCCATTCTGCAATAAGACTGCATTGTTTACGCACATGCACACACCTCTTCCACAGCTTTTCACTCTCAGCTGGCTGTTCCCTTCTGAGTATTTTCTCTTCAAGAGGGCAAACAGCCATGAGCCTGTCTCACATTCGTCTCCTGTGTTACACTATGTTTATACAAAGCGTAGGACTATCAAGTGTACGCAATACTTCTAAGTACCTATGAAATTATGCAACGCCATGTTTTCTGCCCAGTTGATTAATATACTCATTAGAGCATCAGTATATTCAATCATAACATCAGCTGAAGAACAGATGGATCTTCTCTGCCAGTATCTCATGTGTCTTTTTAAGCATATTTTCCAGACAATTGTTTTGTTCTCTGAAAATATGTTTGAATTTATTTGCATATCCATCTAATGATGTCACATAATGTCTGGAACCCATAAGAGCTAAAATATAAATTTCAAAATTTCACAATTTGATTTTTTGTAGATTATTGTCTTACAGCAAAGGTCGTGGTTTCATTCAACAGTGCAGTTTTTTCTTCCTTGCCTTTTGATTTTTTAAATTAAGACTACAGAACAGACCCTCTGCTCTGTGGGCCACACTGCGCCTCCAGAACCACCCAGCAGTGATTTACAGGAAGTCAGGGCTGCTTCCTTATTGCCCTTTTCACTTTTTCATAGCTAATTTCAGTGACTGTATTTTCTGTATGTTTAAATAACTGTTCTTGTTTTAATAAGACACACTTACCCTTTTGCCAACACTTACACTTGAGAAATCTTTGTACACATCCATTCTGTTTAGCTGCAACAAAAACTCCAGAATTTTAGACGCATAAAACCAGACAACAATCATCGCCTTAAAATCTCAAGACTGGAAGCTTAATGAGACTTCCATAGTCTTGTTAAATCAATTGGTAACTCAATTAATATACATTGTTATTGAAGGAAACAGTTTCAGAAAAGCATTTTGCTACCTAGTAAGCCATTAAAATGTATAAGAAGCATGATGAATATGTGTGGTATAAAGGTAACAGAAGCTGGTATGATTGAAAATGTTTGGGGAGTTTCTGGAATCTAAATGGACTACTCCTTAAGAAAGCATCTATACACATACTTTTCAAAGCTAGATCTCAAAATTAAATAAAAAAAATCAAAATAATAGCTGCATTTTTCTTAAACATTAGCTATTTATTCTAAACCTATTTCTTTTTCTAAGTATTAGTGCTCATTATGGATAAAATACAAGGCTATACAAGACCTAATTCCTTAATCTGACTGTTAGTCTTAAGAAGTTAAGAATGCTATGCAGCACAGACTCTAAGGCATTTCCTTACTGAAAAAATAACAAACAACCAAAATCCAACAAAGCCAGAAAGAAACAAAACCAATAATCACAAAAAAAAACCACCAAAAAAAAAAACAACCCAAAACAAAAAAGAATACACAAAAACTCAACACTAAAATAAAACAAGAACAACAAGAAGAAAAACCCTAAAAGCTCTTGATGCAATAGAGAAATAAATCTGTGACAATCCCCTACAATGGTTTGTGCATCAAGAAAATCATATTTAGTTTTTCTCCATCCTGAAAAATCTGAACATTTATCTGATAAAAAAAAAAAAAAAGATAATTATCCACAAGACTACATGTAAGGTAGATAAATGGGAAAGGTGCTGCTCAGAATATTTTGAGTATTCAAAAGAGCCACAGCACAGGAAAATCTACCCAGAAATGATCCATGTGTAGAAGTCATGTAGGTGCTCGATATTTGAATTTTAGATTCACTCTGTTACACCCCTAATTTCAAAAAAGATAAGTAAATATGTATGCTCTCCTACTCGAGGAAAATAGTAGAAACAGGGGTTTTTTTTACTATTATTTGAAAAATTTCAATACTCTAATACAAGCTGGAAGGAAGACTGGGCCTACCTCTGTACTTTCACTTCTAAAGATAAAACATACAGCATACAAAGCCATCTTAATTCAGATGGCACTCAGTTTTGTAGGGTTATTTTATTAGTGCCCCTCAATCTACTGAAATAAGTACAAGATAAACTCCAGACTGGTAATGTGCCACTTGGATCTGAGATAGTTGATCATACCAGCTGACCACAGGTCATATGCTCTTAATCATTTGTGACACTAGTGGAAGACCAGAAAAAAACAGTTAAAGAAAGAAATATAAATTATAAAGCTCCACCACATTATTATTTTATGTTGCCTTAAAGTCTCAGGCATTTTCATGAAGTCAGTTCTTAATACTAAGATTCATCTACCCACTACGTTTCATTTCAGCTTTCATGTTTCAAATTAAATCCATTTAGTAAATTAATCAGCATTAAATTGCTAGATGCACTAAGCCAAGACCTACACAGAAAAATGTCACCTCTTTTTGCTCAAAAGACAGAACCAGAACTGGATTAGTCAAGCCTTAAATTCAGTAAACTGTACCGATACGCCAGGTAGGATTTCTTCAGAAACAGGACCTACACGATACAAATCTCAGTGATTTAAGTAAAGTTCAGAAAAAAGACATTAAAGCTAAGAATTTTTTTTAACAGAAAGAGGAGAAAATCCTCTCACACACACTGTACTTAAATAATTCACTAATTACTTTGACAAAAATTGTATTAGGATACTGTAACTTCTAACTTTGCCATTAATAGATATAAAGTAGCTATAAGAGCTTCTTCAATTTAAAATTTGTAAGTTCCACAGCTCTAGTGGTAACTCAGTTGCAGTCCCCTATGGTGGTGCTCACGTGCTTCTATCTGCCAGCACAAGCTTGCGCCTGAAAACAGTGAGAAGCAAAGGTAGGACATGAAATGCAGAGTTTAACCACCCATAAGAATTCCCTAAAGTATGTATGCCAAAGATTAGGAGCCAGATGAAACAAATCACATACATCAGTCCATGTGTCTTCCAAGAGGTCCAGTGGAACAGAACCACACAACATGCAACACTTTTGAATTTTCTGATAACTTTTGTTAAAGCAGATTAATTTTAAAGACAGCACTAGTACATAAAAATAAAACTTAGTGCATGAGTAGTAGCTTCAAAATGCTCAAATACTTAATTTCCAAAACTGGATATCAAAGCTTGTTATACGCTTAATGGAAAGCAAAGCATTTGTCAATTTGTACATACTAAAATAAAAGTTTTATTTGGCCTATTATAAACCAGGAGTATTTAAAAACATGTCTTTTCAGAAACATCTTAAAATTAGACCATCTTCATTCTTAATGAGAAACCTTAAAATGCTTCACATTTCACACTTTCATTACCCACTTTTACTGGCTGAAATAACTTGACATGGCCAACAAATACAAGTTGTTTTATCCAGGCTATGCATACTTCGCTTTAAAACAACAATGCTGATTTTTTAAAAAGACCAAATATTGCACAGTTCATGACTATAGAGTTCATATGTCCTCCATTTACTTTAAAGGACTTACTGAGAATCACCTAATAGCAGAGAGAGAATCCTTTTTCAGTTGAGATTTGCTGTTCCACAACTTCTGTTTATTCTTCTTGGAGAAAATTCATAATCTCCTTTGAATCAGTACAAATTTTGGACATTGTATGTTTACTTCCCATTTCTTTACCAACAATGCTGCGGTTAAATAACTACTGCAGTTAAATGAAACCATTATTTAGGATGTCACTGAGCAATGTTTTGCTTTCAGTTTAGAGCACTGCAAGCTTTCAGGTCAAATGTCAGGAGTGGGATTTTCCTTCTCAGTATTACGTAGTCCATTAACATCTCCTGTTTTCTCCCTTCAGAAAGAATAGTCCATTGCGTTTGTCTTACATTGAAATGCAGGGCCAACATTCATATTTTCAGCTACAGTACTGGAACTGGCCATTGAATAAGAGTGGTGTACATTATACTGCATACCAAAACTGTTGACTGTTTCCCTTATGTTACAAATCAATAAAAACACGTTAAATGACTGCAGATAAGGACTCTGAAAACATTGAAATTCAAACTTATTTGAATTTCTGTTATTGCATCTGAAAATTTACTTTTTGTTACAACTTCACTACTTGTCAAAAATCACATTTCCACCAGTGCTGCTATTTATAATCCAAAAGGTATGCCTTGAAGCAACAAAATTTCCAGTGTTTTAAAAGAATTAAGTCTGGATAACCTATAAGGAATTCAGATTTCTAGTTAAGAAGAAGTACAAAGTGGCAATATATATAATGTACAAAACACTACTAATTTCTTATGTTACTTTTTTTTTTTTTGCATTCATATTTTCTGTTGCAAGTACAAGAAGTAATGCAAGCAACATCTTACACAGCAAACAAAAGTGTTAATGCTTAAAAACGTGTTTTCTCCCCGTATAGTATGTCCGCATAAAACATGCCTCTGAGATAACACCACTGTTGGCTATTTAGGCTTGAATTGCAGTGTTATCATCT
Organism: Pezoporus flaviventris; assembly: GCF_033815535.1. Classification (NCBI taxonomy): domain Eukaryota; kingdom Metazoa; phylum Chordata; class Aves; order Psittaciformes; family Psittacidae; genus Pezoporus; species Pezoporus flaviventris. The sequence goes on from NW_026892563.1 coordinate 22,225,928, forward strand.
TCTTTTATGTTTTGATTGATTGATTGTTTCCCTGTCACACATACTGCTAAGGGAGTCTTAGCCTAGGAAAGCCCATACCCCCTGACAGTGCAACTGCACCATTAGAAACCAACAGTACAAATCAGGAGCTGAAGCTACAAGAATAACTTCAGTAATTCAAAAGTAGGGAAAAAGGTGAGACCAAATCATTCAGGCTTGGCAGGAATTAGACAGGGAAAACTAGAAAATGACGCCTTGAAAAGGCAGAGGACGTGTTCACACCTTCACGAAAGAAGGTTGACTGCATATGCTTATCTGCAGAGGTTAAGTATCATAGCACATTTATAGTGAAGATTTTGTTTCGTGGTTATTTGATATTGGCAATAAGGCAACAGTATGGTAAGGAGAAGACGCTGTGGAAAATGTATTTAATTCTTTCTCAAACTTTACAAGATGTTAATAGTATATTCACAGCACAAGAGGGTAACAAAGTCTAAATGCCATTTCATCGTGCTGTATATGCAATTAGCAATGTTTTTTAATAAAAATAACAGGAGTAACTTACCTAAATCCTCACATACAATAAACTGACAGATATACCTGATTTGTTTTATTTTCTATTGCATAAGAGTATTTCTCTTTGTAAATATTATTTTGAATTCACAAAGGGAATAACACTTTCCAGACTTGAGGAGAAAAAATGAAGACAAATTCAAGTAAAATCCACTTACATTAAAAATAATCTTCATCATATTCTATTTTGATAAAGAAAGTTTATGTATTAATTAGCTTCATAATTAGACTATCATATTCAGATTACTTTAATCAGACTTCACATAATAATCTGAAGCACTGGAACAAAGATGAGTAAGTCAACACATTTTTAAAGTTGCATTAGAAAAAAACAATATTTGGATTCTTCCAGAAAATAGACTATAGTAGTTGGGGAGGCCATATATACACATAAATCATTATATTATTTGAACATTTAAATCCAACATATTAGATATATTGTAAACTGTATTAAAGATTGCATTTTAGAGACAGAGCAGATTTCTTCCTCAGACTGTCAAGACTATTTTCTTAAATTTTATTAAAAAACCCAGTCTTTTTAAATACCCAAATGACAACAAATTATTTTTTTAATCATAGAGTCATAGAATGGTTTGGGTTGAAAGGGACCTTAAAGACCATCACCTTCAAAATTCCCCTGGGCGGGGACACCTTCCACTAGACCAGGTTTGTCAAAGCCCCACCCTGTGGAGACAGTGTTCTCACAGGAGAATGGATAATTGGTACATAAATTCTGAATAATCCTGAAAGATACAGCAAGACCATGAGAGGCCCCGAGGAAGCCTAAACAGACAAGGTAAGAAGAAGCTCGATTTCACCGAGTTAATGAGCAAGCTTTAGAGGTCAAGTTCCCACACCTGTGCTTAACCAATTATATGTTAGTTGCAAAGGGTCTTCAAGGCATGTATCCAATCATAATATGCCAAATCACTGTAAGTGCATGTAAGAAACAGTATTTAAGGGGTTAAGGCTTTGTAATAAACAGCTTTTGTCTGATCATATTGATCTCTGACTGAGTCCATATATTCTCTGCAGCACCACCCAACCTGGCCTTGAACACATAAGAAACTGAGTATTGCTGCTATTACCCTATTTTGAAAATCTGTAACAGCATGGAAGATAGACAGTTCAAGCTATCAATCACTGTACATTGTGAATGACCATTTAATCCAATAAACCCCCCTTTTCCAGTGAATGCACTTACTGAAAAATATTATTGCCAATCAATCTCAGCAATCATGAAGGCAGTACAGATCAAGTTTTACTGTTTGACAAAACCATCTAAGGTAAAGAATGACATTAAGAGGATGATGAAATTCATGCATCTTATGGTTCTTCAAGGGATGTGTCAAATGCTTCCTAATATACTACACTTAGTCTTTAGACTTAACTGTCTGTATCAAAAGCAGTATGAATGAGGGAAAATATTACTTATTTCATGCTTGCTGACTGACAAACATCTATTTTCTGGAAAGGTAAACACATTAATGTTCATTTTGTTTTTGAATATAAGTTACATGCTGCTTCTGTTCGAAAGGGTAAAATTCACCTATGCTAAGATTTGCATGGAAGGTGCACCTGAAGTACCTTTTCAGGCAAATAAATCATAAATACTTGAGCATTCAAAAACCCACCATGCAAATCCAGGCACTGCTTTAATACCCAAAGAATCAACACCTCAGGGGAAAAAACAAAAGCAAAACCAAAAATAAACAAACCCACGCTCTGAATTTAGGATGTTTTAGGAAGAAAACAAATATTTTTTTTTTTAAATCATCTTCAAGCAATATTTTAACAGCTTTCCAGTAGCAATTGTTGCAGAAGCTGAGCTATTTTCTATCTTACAGAAGAAAAAAGAATATGAGGTGTACAGTCTACCTACCCGTCTGCTCTCCATTGATTCTTCATCAATCCCCAGGAGAGCTCCATGCATTACTGGTGCTCTTTCACACACAGGGCAATTTCTTTCCTTACCTTTCTTGTTTGCCCTTCCTAAAAAGCATGTATCCATCCATCACAGTGCACCATCCATGTGACTATGTGTTAATAAATGTCCAGTGAAGTGAAATGTTACAGATTTTGTTAGGCCCTTGAAAGTACTAACATACTGAATTAAGAAAAAAGATAAAGTACCCAAGAGATACCACAGATTAGCATACTGGTACTTCATGAAAAGTAATAAAACACTAATTTCATGATTAAGTCCTCCTCTCTACCTGGTGCCATTCTGAAGTCTCCATCTTAAGCATTCTTTTCTCATTTGAACACACACTCTCCTATCCAGCCTTCCTTAGATGAATGACACAGAAAATTAAAAACCACGTTCAGAAACTGCAATCTTTCCTTAAAAGTGACTGTTTTTTCTCTATAAAAATCTGTGGCCCCCAGTCAGGAAATTACTGACTGAAAAGTCTGATGCATCACCAAAATACCTATCAAAATTAGTAAAAATAGTTCTATTTTAAAATTTAAAATAATATTTTGGAAAAAAAAATCATATGAACTGTAATGTTTCATGGCCATTATGGTTTGAATATAAAGTAAATAATTTACCTTTCTTGATTTCAAAAAATTCAAGAAAAAAAATCAAACCTTCATGTTTTCAGAGGATTTCCTTTAATGTGTGGTATACCTGTATCTAAAGGATACTTTCCAACAACTTGCAATGAAAATAATCTTTTTTTCTTCTGGAAAGAGTGAGAACATGTGGGGTTTTATTACAGCAGTACATGCCAGATCTCTGAGCCGTCAAGACTCATAATTCTACCTGTGCATGTTCTCCTTCAGAAAAAATCTTAAGGGATTTAAGTAAAATAGACACAGTGTGGAAGAAGTCTGCCATATTTCACTGCCAGCGTTCAGCAATAAATCAGGGAACATGTGTTTATGTCCAGCTTAAGGTTTTAACAGCACATCTTCCATTAATTGATTTTATTCTCAGTTACACCAAAACCCTGTCATGGGAAAACGAAAAAAAAAACAAAAAAACAAAAAACCAACCTAAAAACCAAACAACAAAAAGAACAACAACAACAAAAATGCAAAAACAAACAAAAAACCAAACCAAACAAAAAAAAAAAAAAAACCCCACCTTTACCTTTGAAATCATAAATATCTTGGTAGCCTATTTAAAACCTTAATACCTTAAATAATGCAAAAAAGGCAGTTGTCATTATGTCAGTTACAATAATATCATCCAAAACAGAAAACCTTTACAGATAAAACCATCTTTAATATTATTAGAATAGAAAATTTACTAATACCTTTTTCTCTGTTGCTACACTCATATTTCTAATACCTATCTGGGTCCTAAGGCTGACAGGGTCACCTTTCTAAGGGATAGTGTAAGGGGAGGAGTGTCAAGATGACTTGTCACTGTCCTCAAGCCTCAGTAAGGATACATTCAATGCTGTTGGTGAGGTCTTTTCCTCCTCAGCTGTGGAGCTCCTTTGACTTTCTTTTCATGCATTTTCTTTTTGTCTTATATATTCTACCATGCTCCCTGAGCCCTGGACTCTCAGAGAAGGTGTGGAAGCTGTCCCACAGCATCCCCACAGGGTCTATTTGTCCCCCGGGCACCACCTGGGTCTGTCAGCCCCTTCCACAGCAGCATCCTCAGAACTGGAGCTTAGACAGGCTGGAACTCAGACAGGTTGGGCAACAGGCACTTGGCCATGGGATGCCTGGAAAACCCAGCTCAGCCCTACTCAGACCAAGGACAGTTCAAACACTCCCCTGGGACCTGCTGCAGCCTGAAGCATGCTCCCAGCAGTGGCAAAAATCTAGCGCAGCACATCAATCAGACAAGCTTTGAAGAGTAATAGAAGAATCATCAGCAAAGTGAGAACATGTCTTGTTAACATGACTAAGATCTTTCTGAGAGGATAAGACAAATATCTTTAAGTTATTTCAGCACTAATCCTGCAAGTGTTCAAATATATATTTCCCTAAACTGCTGGAAAACATGACCCTCTGATCATTTAAATGTTTTTAAGTCAGCACCTTTGTCTTTCTGACAACATTAATAAACTAATGCTGGCATTCATGTTATAGGAAATAATTATCTTTAACATGATGACCAGTTGTACTAGTACCATGTCATATGTCAAAGAATTTCAAGAGTGTCAAAATTCTCTCACTCAACCCAAGTGCAATCACTCTTTAGCATCTGAGGCAAGAAAACAGCTTAAACCTAGCACTTGGATTAATCTAGACTCCACTTGTCTGACAGAAAGAGGTTTATGAAATGTCACCTAGCCTTTTTTCTACCATGGTTTTTTCTTTGTCCTCATTTAGGATGCTGCTAGTGCCTTGGTGGTGTTGTTGATTTTTGTACATGCATACATACACATATTTATATTTGTAAAATAACATGAAGATTTTGGCAAGTGAGACATGTAGTCTGGAGATTTCTCATCAGGTATTTCTTGATTTTTCAACACTAATATTTTCAGTCTGATCATAGCATTTATCACAACATTCAGATAATCTTTTCTATGATGAAGGAATACACTGAAAAAGACCACTGAACAAAAATAGATGGAAATTAATTCAGAAAATAGCCCTTCTCATAAATAGCTGTTCCCAAACCTGCTTCTGTTTCCTATCAATAGTCTCTCTTCCTTCACTCCCACCCCCTACTCTCACTCCTCCTCCACAAATAAGAGTTTTAAGAGCACTAATTGGTTCACTTCAGGCAAAAAGAAAAAGCTTCCATCTGCCTATAAGCTACATGTAGGACGTGTCATGCTGGGTGGTTATTGACAGAAGTGGAAGTGGGTGATGGTCTCTGCTGCTGCACTCCCCAAATCTTTAACACATCATTTAGCTTAATCTGCCCCCAGGTCTTTCCCTCATGTTTCTAAGGAAGAAGTGTTTCAGTTTGGTCTCCATATCACTGAGGTAAAAACTTAAATTTTGTCACTGTACTGTTAAGATTTTGAGATATTTAAATTCTTCCTGTCATCATATCTCAGCAAGTAAAAGAACTAACAGATCATCAACTAAAATATGTTTGGGAGTGAGCAAAATGACAGAAATAGCACCCCATTTTATTGGTCTGTTTTTGTCTAAAGCAAAAATTAGCCTTATTTAATAGCATTAATTTAATATTATCAGTTAGATCACCTCAGCATTTTGAAGACCTGGGTTCAGCTGTAACTGCTGAAACCAGGACAACCATAACTGCAGTTATCACCAAAAGAGGAGGAAATAGTTTTTCTTTTTACATATGCTAAATATCAACCGAATTTAATTCTGTCACTTTAGCCAAAAGTCCTACTTAGTTTTTTACCCTGACTAAAACAAGTGAACTCATTTTTTTAGGACAACAATGATGATAACAAGCCAAGAACAGGGTAAAATTTGAAAGCAACTATTTCATGCTTATGTCTTTAGGGGAATTATTGATAAGGGAAACAAATCTAGATAATGATCATTAACAGTGGTATGCAGTTACTGTCATTCGTACATATTTTCTTATAGAATGAGGTTTCCTAAAAGGTGACAGGAAAAAGAATCTAGTGTTGATTTGAAACAGATTAATTTGTGTTATGTGGGGACAAGACGATGTTTATATACAAAATATTTTACTCAAATACATAAGCTTTCACGTTGTTATTAACAAGACAAATAAAAATTGATCTCTGAAGACTTCATTCCTCCCCTTTTGTGTCTCTTCACGTAAAATCTATTTTGCACAGGTAGGATAGTCACTGAGCATTCCTTTTCTTTTTCCTTGAAGTGGAGAAATTGGAATTGCTTTCTAAATGAAAAGTAAAACCTCTCTTTTGTTGTCACCGTGCTTCAGATTATTTCAATTGCTTTTTCTATGGTTTAGTTATATTGACCAAAACTTTCAGACTTTAGTCCTGTAAACTGTTAAAGAAGTTTAAAGTTTATTTAATTTGAATTATTAACATAAGCATAAATAAATATATTAACCTGTATTTCCATAATAGGTCTACAGACCTTATTTCTTTTTATTACAATAAATTATTAATATAAGCAGTATTTAAGATGTCAAGATTCCCTATATACATTTTTATGATAAGAACTATTATGATAATACCAACCACATTATTTATAAGCCTAGTGAATCTGAATGGAAAAGCATTCAATTCTTCCCAAGAAATGGTCATTATAACTAATCAACATTAGTCCCGGAAAAACTTCAAAATGAACAGAAATACTTCTTTGATAAAAGAATACTGTAGATCCATACTTTTTAAGACAAAACTCTCTTCCTGAAATTTCAATAGAAGTGTTACATCAAATTGCTTTTCAAAACTGTCATTAATGCAGTATCAACTCTTTTGGTTGTGATACATGCAACTTTAGAGCAGAAAGACTAATGCTGGCATTAATATTTCACTTACTCTTGAAGATTTCTCATTAGTTCCTTTGTGTTCAATTTTAAGTAACAGATTCATAGAATCATACCATCATTTAGGTTGGAAAAGATCTTTTAAGTTTATCAAGTCTAACTGTAAACCTAACACTGCACATGAATAACCATGTCCCTAAGTGCCACATCTATACATTTTTTAAATACCTCCAGGGATGGTGACTCAACCACTTCCTTGCGCAGCCTGTTCCAACTCTTGACAACCCTTTCAGTGCAGGATTTTTTCCCTAATATCTAATCTAAGCTCCCCTTGTGCAACTTAAGGCCATTTCCTCTTGTGCTATCACTTTTTATCTGGGAAAAGAGATTGACACCCACCCTACTTTCAGGTAGTTGTAGAGAGAAATAAGGTCTCCCCTCAACATCCGTTTCTTGAAGCTAAACAACCTAGCTCCCTCAGCCACTCCTCAAAAGACCTATCCTCTAGACCCTGCACCAGCTTCACTGCTCTTAGACATACTGCATCACCCTCAATGTCTGTCTTGTATTGAAGGGTCCGAAACTGAGCACAAGATTAGAGGCATAGTCTCACCAGTGCCAAGTACAGAGGGACAATAACTTCCCTGGTCCTGCTGGCCACAATATTGCTGATACAGACCAGGATGCTGTTGGACTCCTTGACCACATGGGCACAAGCTGGCTTATGTTCAACTGGCTGTGGACCAACACCCCAGGTCCTTTTCCACTGAGAGCTTTCCAACCACTCTTCTGAAGCCTATAGCATTGCATGGGGTTGTTGTGGCCCAAATGCAGAAACCAGTACTTTGCCTTCTTATATCTCATGCAGTTGGCCTCAGCCCATCAACCCAACCCATCCAGATCCCTCTGGAGAGCCTTCCTACGCTCCAGCAGATCAACACTCCCACCCAACTTGGCGCTGCCTGCAAACTTACTGAGGATAGACTCAATCTCCTCATCCAGATCATTCATAAATATATTAAACTGGCTTCAATATTTAGCCCTGGGGAACATCACTTGTTACTGGCTGTCAACTGGATTTAACTTCACTCATCACCTCTCTTTGGGCTCGGCCATTGAGCTAGTGCATTACCAATGGAGCATATACCTGTCCAAGCCATGAATAACCAGTTTCTTCAGGAAAATGCTGCCATAAACAGTGTCAAAGGCTTTACTAAAGTCCAAGTAGACAAAATCCACACCCTTTCCCTCATCCACTAAATGGGTCACCTTGTCATAGAAGAAGATCGGCTTAGTCAAGCAGGACCAGCCTTTCATAAACCCAAATTGACTGGGTCTTATCACCTGATAGTCTTGTATGTGCCATGTGATGGCACTCAAGATGATCTGCTCCATAACATTCTGTGGCACTGAGGTCAGACTAACAGGCCTGTAATACCCTTAATCCTCCTTCCAGCTGTTTTTGTAGGTGGGCATCGCATTTGCTAACCTCCAGTCAACTGGGGCCTCCCAGGTTAACCAAGACTGCTGATAAATCATGGAAAGTGACTTGATGAGCACTTCCACCAGCTCTCTCAGTACTCTTGATTGGACCCTGTCTGGCCCCATAGACTTGTGTGTCTCTAAGAGGTGTAGCAGGTCATTGACCATTTACCCTTGGATTATGGGGCTTCATTCTGCTCCTCATCCCTGCTTCCAGCTTGGGGGCTGAGTTCCTGGACAACAACTGGTCTTACCATTAAAGACTGAAACAAAGAAGTCATTAAGTGCTTCATCCTTTATCTCATCCTTTGTTGCTATGTTTCCCCATATATCAAATAAAAAATGGAAATTCTCCTTTGCCCTGCATTAGTTGCCAATGTATTTATAAAAATATTTTTTTACTTTCTTCTGGAGCAGTAGCCAGATTAAGTTCTAGTTGGGCTTTGGCCTTTTCAATTTTCTCTCTGTGGAACCTCAAATTATCTTTGTAGCCCTTCTGGGTTACCTGCCCCTTCTTCCAAAGGTCATAAACTCCCCATTTCTTTCTGAATTCTGGTCAAAGCTCTCTGTTCAGCCAGGCAGGTTCTCTTGCCTGCCAGTTCATCTTTTGGCACATGGAAACAGCCTGTTCCTGCACCTTTAAGATTTCCTCCCTGAAGAATATCACAACACTATAATACTAATGAGGTGGCGGAAGGAGTAGGAAGCATTTAGGAGACAACAACCATTACCTCTCATTTCAAATTATTGTCTTTTGATTCTGAAGGCACAATTAGTATGTTCTATTAAAATCATGACTTTCATTTACCTGTTACTGTCTCCTAGTATACTTCCTGTATCAGATAAAGCATGAACAGTCAAATATTAAATGAATATATGTTGCACCTGAAATTTATACAACACAGTTATTAAACTAAAAGGAAATAAAAGCAGTTGCAAGATAACAGTTGAAATAATAGGTTGTTGCAGAATTCCTGTTTCCGTTTGTGAAGCGAGTAAACAGATACTGGTTTTATATGTTCTGTATCCAGGTCTGTGAAGTAATTTTTATGTAAGCTAGTCATACCATCACAATAATCAGTGGTGCTCAGCCACCAATACTGAAAATGAAACTGTGGTGTAAGCATCAGCATCTAGGAACATCCACCAACCTCAGTCTCTATGCACAGAGTAGATGCACAGATCATATAATGATAACAAAACCTTTCCAACAAATCATACAACAAAACCCTTCTTAAACACAGAAGCTTAGAGACTGCCTCTTAATCTTTTCTTAGGTTTCAGAAACATCTACATTACTGTGCTTTTTTAGGTCAAGCGTTAATTTGGTTGCTTTTCTTTCCTGATAATTTTTGCTTGCACTTCTGAAAAGATCTTTTGAGATATCCATCTAGTTGGCCCCTAAAGACTGCATACAAAAGACTAGCAAATAACATCATTTTGAAAATTCAGAACTGAAGTACATATGCAGAAAATTCTTTTTTTATGAGTAAGTTTAACATATAGATAGTTTCACACAAGGCGAAGGGACCTCATGTCCTGTTACACCAACTGCATACTTGCATTAAGCCACCAAACCTCCAATTTCAGTTGTGCTACAAGTGCATAGAGAAAAGTTACTTTTTCTGCCCCTGAATTTGCAAAATCTATTGTGCTTTCTCAGATATTAGAAAGCTTCCATAAGATAATTCCTATCTGTTCCAGGCAAGAAACCAAACAAACGGGGAGTCTTCTGTAGCTGACTACTTCAGGAAGCTTTCAAAAAGTAGGAAAATCCTTTCCAATTTGTATATATTTTTTAAAAGAAACTAGAAGAAAACAACAAGGGTAGTATTGTTTCAAAGGCAGAAAACAAAAAACAACTCTTGGATCAAGGAGGTGGTTCTAAATTGTTTTATTTAAACAAATAAAACAAAAACACATAATTCCTCTCTAACTAGTAAAATCATACAAGTGCAAAAATATTTTTTACCTAAACCCATCTGCTTGCTGGAATTTGTGTGCAGGTGCTTGTTTTGTGACTTGTTTTTCTTTTTTTATTAATGATTTGTTTTCTTTACATTTACTAAGGACTTCTGAGGTTTAGAATTCTGCCATGTCACTCGTACCTGGTTAGGTTACATAGAATAAGCAATGCATCATTATAACTCCATTTCTGGATGATGTATTAATGTCTGCCATAACTGTGACAGAAATACATTAGGATATTTCTGCTTAAATTTGAGAAAAGGAAACCTGAGACAAACTTAAGAACTGTTCGCACTTTACAAATCAGAAGTATTTGTCTGAAGTTTGACCCATGTATGCCTGAAGCACTGGTTTCAAGGAAAGCTAAAACACTTTTTCCATTTGCAAAGTTTTAGAAACTGTAGGAAAACTATGGAGACTTAAATTTGAAAATTAAATCCTGATGTTGTGAAAACATACAATTGCTTAACTATGCATCTGTAGATTTTCTACTATTCCTGCATATAATGACAAGCACAGGCACATTTCTAGAGCTTTTAATTGATTCAAGTACTTAACTCTAAGAACCTTAATGAAATTTGGATGTAAGAGATTTTTCAATGACATACACAAGATTGAATTTAGGATTTTGTTATGTTATGAATGATACTATTTTACTGTAGTGTATGGAATTTCACATACTGAAACCAGAATACCTGCATTAAATTTGCTGAATTTAAAATTAGGCTGGCAAATTCTATTGGTCATTTTAACATTATTGCATAAAAAAAACCAAAAACAAAACAAAAAACCAACAAACACCAAGATTCTGACATGGTAATCTGTTAAAAGCCGAACACCTCTCTTCATACTCTTAGTTTTAACCTTCTTGGACCTCTTGTCTGTCTCCTGTTGAAGTGTCTTCCCTCCTCAGCTGTAAATTTGATTTGCTATCAGAATTTTAACTTGATTTTCTTTGTCATTCAGACCACCTAACAAACAGTGAAACACCAGCTTATTGTTGGTCAAAAGAACAGAACCTTAGGAAAGAGCTACCTAGCAGATGCAGTCCTAAAGACTGATTCCCCTCATACACACTGCAAATGCTCTTAACCATACAGTGTCTACTAGAGATTACCATTAGCACACATTCATGTAACTCATGCTACCATAAGTAGCATGAGTCACATGCTAAGCATTTTCATCATTAAAAAATTCAGTCTGTTATATCCCCTTCAAGAAGGGGAAAATGGATGACCCGGGGAATTACAGACCAGTCAGTCTCACCTCTGTGCCTGGCAAAATCTTGGAGCAGATTTTCCTGGAAGGCATGCTAAGGCATGGTGGAGTTTTTGTTTGAAGTGATGACAAACATACAGAACTGAGTTTCTGTCAAGAGATAGAATGAAAGACTGGACTTTAGCCTTGAACTACATGGGTATCAGTTTCAGAAGAAACACTGAAGGGGCAGGAAGGGGAGAGGAGGGGAGGGAAAGGATAATTTTATACAGAATCAGAGAAACTTGCTTAAAAAAGAATAGCCTATTTACACTTTAGTATTTGGAAAAGTGTGCAATCTCTTGCTGACTTCCTAAGCATGCCGTTAGAAGTCTTAATGAAATTAGTAAGGCTATTTATATAAGGAACATAATGAACTTTTTTTTCCCTGCTTCTCATACAACACTAGAAATTGTTTCCATATTACATAAGAAATACAGCTCATTTTTTTTCTTTTGTGCATAATACGAAGCTTAGAAATACCTAGCCTCGCACATACACTTGTTTGTTAGAAATATTTTTTAAGCATTCAAAATGCCTTGTCTCTTCTGTTCTGGCATTTATTCTATCCATTACCTATACTGGTTTTCCTTGTGTTTTAAACTCCTTTAAACTAGTTTAAATAGCACATAGTTTACCAGTTTCAGATTTGCAACCATTATATTTCAAGAGATATAAAAAAAGCTAAAAATAGTTTAGCTTTTTATAGCTATCATTTTTAGATCTCCATTTGTCTACAAGGTGTTTGCAACAAAATATTAAGCTGGCAACCAAAAGCAATGAAGTAAAAGACCCCTGGTTTTATTTTCATCTAACTATACACTTTAAAACAAGTGGAACATGTACATGAAATAGAAACTGTTAAATTTTACTTAGTATTCATTGTTCAGGCTTCAGATTTGCACTTGGATAAGTTGCAACAGAGAGCTCACAATTCAAAGGTAATGAATATTAGTCAACTATTGTGAAGCCAACCGTATCCTGGGCTGCATCAAAAGGAGTGTGATCAGCAGGTAGAAGGAGGTGATCCTGCCCCTCTACTCTGATCTTGTGAGACCTCACCTGGAGTATTGTGTGCAGTTCTGGTGTCCTCAACATCAAAAGGACATGGAACTGTTGGAACAGGTCCAGAGAAGGGCCACGAGGATGATCAGGGGACTGGAGCGCCTCCCGTATGAAGACAGGCTGAGGAAGTTGTGTCTGTTCAGCCTGGAGAAGAGAAGGCTGCATGGAGACCTCATAGCAGCCTTCCAGTATCTGAAGGGGGCCTATAGGGATGCTGGGGAGGGACTCTTCATTAGAGACTGTAGTGACAGGAAAAGGGGTAACGGGTTAAAACTTAAACAGGGGAAGTTCAGATTGGATATAAGAAGGAAATTCTTTCCTGTTAGGGTGGTGAGGCACTGGAATGGGTTGCCCAGGGAGGTTGTGAATGTTCCATCCCTGGCAGTGTTCAAGGGCAGGTTGGACGAGGCCTTGGGTGATATGATTTAGCGTAAGGTGTCCCTGCCCACGGCAGGGGGGTTGGAACTAGATGATCTTAAGGTCCTTTCCAACCCTAACGATTCTATGATTCTATGATTCTATAAATGTACATAAATTACCTCCACCATAACACTTTTAGGGAGTTTCAGTCTAGAAAATCGTATTTAATGGTGAATTTTAATACATTTATGAATACTGATACTATTGTTAGAAAAAAAGCAAATATCAGACAAAAGCATCCTTTTTAGTTATGTTACTACATGACACTATGTACTAGCAGGAAACGGGGCAGACCTACCTGATATTCTGCCTGCAAAAGGCCCGTCCCATGTAGCATGTATCTTGAAATTTTAAGGCCTCCTTCAAAAACAGCCATAACTTTCTGAAGTTGTGACATTTATGTGCTTAAAGTCTACAGCACTGTCACTGAACGAAGCTACCTAAAGAAGAAAAAAGAATACCGTTATCATCAAAACTTATGATACTCATTAAGTCTTTTGATGAGCATAGGTGAATTTAATTGCTCTTCAGAGCCTGAAAGATAAATCATAAAACCTGCAGACAAAATTAACAAGATCACCTCAAGAAACTGGTGGCTCCTTATTGACATCCCTGAAAATAAAATGGTCTTCATATATCACCTGGGAATTCATCACTTTTGAGTAATGCATTCACCATCTGTGCTCATCCCAAACTGCTTCTGATAGATTGTCTGAACTTCATAAATATTCCTGAGTAAACAACTCTCAGGCTTCCCCAGATAAGTGAACAGAGAATTATTCACAGCCCTATTTTTCTAATACAGAAATAGTAAAAGTAGTTAGCTAGACTAAAAGCATACTTCAGATCAATAAACACTCCTTAGGTTCATATACAAGGTCTCCAGGTTGCTGTATGAAACCAGCTGGGATATTGCATTCTTCAAAACCTGCTAGGACAGAGTAATATTCAGATTCTATCTTCAGTTTTTATCTGTTTTGGAGGTGAATGCTCCATGTCTGGCATTCTCCCTTATGATCTACTTCTCCAGTCATCTGAACAACTGAACAATTAAACCTCTCTAGGGAGAAAGCAATAGTGCAAAGAATGCAAGAGTTAGTTTAACAATGAACTTACTAAAAACTTTACTTTGGGTATAAAAACAGAGGGAGGACAGGAAAATGAAACAAATGTCATGATTCTCATTGTTTCCTTAACCTTCCAAGAAGCCTTCTGGAGTTTTCAGCACCTTGTCAGAAGGTTATAGACTCTCCTTACCACTTTTCAACTCTGATAGTGGCATCCCACCAGAGACACTTCACCTCTTAAACTTGTTGGTGGCCATCCTGCTTTTAATGCTATGATATTCCATCATAAGAAGCCCTATTGAAAGTGCTGGCAAATAATATAACTGTCTTGCCGCTAACCTTCACTGCCTCCCAAAGTGACATTACTTACCAGTGATAACTTCTACATTGTTGTTATGAGACCTCCCCCACATGCTGCATTCAGCTCTGAGGCCTCCCAAAAGGACATGGACCTGTTGAAGTAAGTCCAGAGGAGGCCCACAGAGATGGTCACAGGGATGGAACACATCTCCTGTGAACAGGCTGAGATTTGGGCTGTTCAGCCTGGAGAAGGCTCTGGGAAGACTTTATAGCAGCCTTCCAGCATCTAAAGGGGACCTACAAGAAATATGGAGAGGGACTTTTTAGAAGGGCATGTAGTGATAGGACAAGGTGGGATAGTCTTAAACTGAAAGAGGGTAAATTTCAATTAGGTATTAAAAAGTTGTTGTTTACTGGCAGTCTGGTGAGGGACTAGAACAGGTGAGACCAAAATGTTGCTAAAAAAGTGATGCTATTTTTCAGTATTTCTAGAAAAGAGATTTTAAGGTGAAGTTTTAATGATATGTAAAAGAAAATACTGCAAGTTCCATCAGTTTCGAAAAACATGGCTTGGAAGTCAATACATAGCTCTTTGCCAAACGTAAGGTCCACAGCTTCAACACAGACAAAAAAGCTACAACACAGGGGTCCGTATTATGAAAAATCATGGTCTTGGGTCTTTCCAGATAATAAAGGGAGTTGGTCAAGCATTTACACATTACAACAGAGCACCTTGGAGAAAGAAAAGATGTAACTACCAAAGTTTGAAGCATCAGAGTATGTTAACACTGTCAAATTCCTCTCTTACAGAGTACACTATTACTCATGCCTCCATTCAGATGGAAGGAATTATACCTATTCAGAATAAAAGTAGTTATTTTGTACAAATAAGGCTATAGAAAAATAAATGTCATATCTAGCACTGTCAATACGTAATGGCACTGCCATATCAGCTATCAGATAAATCTATTTTAGAAATAATATTCAACCAAAGCACACTAAATAGTAAACACATCAAAGCAAGCCCAGAGTACTTTTAGATTTTGAAGAGAGAAATATTCTTACTCTAAGCTAGTTAGATCCGTAAACTGAGAACAGAATTAATTTTATGCCAGGAAATTACTGTTTTGAACAGGTTATACAAGGCACAGAACCATATAATTACCTTACACTTGAAATAAGCTCTCATTCAAATAGAGGGAATGAAGTTAGCTGAAGGTACAGTGTATGCAGGAGGGGGGAAAGCACATCTTATCTGTGCAATAACTTGTACTTTACAGGTGGTTGGTTAGAAAATTAGCAGCTATTATTTCCTGCAGTAATAAATTCTAATATTTGAAGAAAGCAAGAACAGATGTATTGTCAGTTCACTGCTACTTGCCACAGCACAATGAAGATTTAATCTTTATGAAGAACAATTCACCCTTTACATAACCATTGTACTAGCATTCTAGTATTAAGTTTCATTATTCCATTTTAAAGGAGAGTAGTTTCCCACACTCTTCAATTTAAAGTTTGGTTTTATTTCTCTTGATACTATACACAAATTGCTCTAAGACATTTTAGCCTTACTTAAAATACATGTTACCCATCAAATAACTAGTAAAATCACAGAACACTAATATGGTTACAGTGACTTGTGTGCTTATGTGCAGAGATTTTAATCAAAGAAACTAAAAGTCCCTTATCTTTTAGGCACAATTCACTCATTTTTATTTTGCAGAAGTAAAAACAAACAAAAAATATTTATATTTACAACCATAACTTCTTTTGCTTTAATGAGAATGGTTTCATAGTCTTAATTGAGGAACATCTTCCACTAAAATATACTGGTAGATGGGCAAGCACATCTGTTTGTGACTAAAGTAATATTTTATCATTCCCTAAAATATCTTCCATTTTGCAGTCCCCTACTGTAAAAAAGGACAGAAACATGTAACAGGGGAACTCCTGTAGCTCAGTAGCGTTCCAAACTCTGAATCTGAGCCATATGCTTTCTGAATTAATAATTTTTTTTCAATCTGACTTTCTAAAAATCTTTGCAACAGTACAAACCCCCTTGCATGTGACTATTTTTTCCTCAGAGTCACTTGAGCAAACATTTTCCACTATAGTTGCAACTTTGTTTGCAATATTGGTATTCTATTACCAGGCTTTTTGTACACAACGTGACAAAAAATACAGGAATTTAGTCAGCAAACAACAGTGGAAAAAGTAAAATATATATTATTAAAAAGTGAGCAAAGTACAGCATAAGAATTTTCATAGTGCAAAATGTGATATGAAACAGTTTTTACTTTGTTACTTGTTTTTCCTAGAGTTTCCCTTTACTTCCTTGTGCTTGGTTTCCTAGGAATAGTCTTACCAAAAGCAGTAGGGTCCCTTCAGCCCTTGTCTTAGTCTCATTGCATTTTGTTTTGTTGTGGAGCTCAGCCTGCTTGCATTTTCAGCATAACTCCTCTGATTTCAAACCTTATACAGCAGAATTATTAATCTAGAGACAGCTCTGGTGTCTGCCTAAATAGGTCCTAGCTTAACATTCAGGGGCAACTGCTCAGTAAAACTGTATACAAACAGGCTCCATCATCCAGATAGAGACACACTTTAAAGCCACGAAAAAGATAAAGGAAGAGAACTCTGTGAAGTTAAATGCAGAAACTTGAATTAATTCATGACTGGAATCTGGATAGAAAAAAAAAAAAAGAAAAAAAACCCACAAATAAAACCAAAACACGCTATTTTTTTTTTTTTTTTGCGCTTCTTATGTGGCTTGCTGAAATTTTGCTTCAGGACTGCTTTATTCCCATGAACAATTACAAGACCAGTAGAGGGTGCTGAATAATACCCAGCATAGCTTTAGGCTTTGTAAGAGCAAGGAAATATGACCTTGTTTTTACATTGCAAATAGCAGCTTCTCTTTAGCCTGTACATCAGTTCTTACAAATTCAACTCATAGGATAAAAGTAAGCAAATCACATTACCCAACCTATTTGCACTTCTGCCTTTTTTTCTCAAGTCTCAGTTTTCATCTACTCAACTTAAAAAACCTTTCAAATATTCACACCAATCCGCAAATGCACAGACCACCTCCTGAAACCCTGTAAGCGTGTGAAACAAGCTGAAAAGAAGCACAGATTGAAAGCCTTTTAAATTTCAGCAAGGTCATGATGAGTCATCCTCTGTACAGTGTTCTCAATCAAGGCACTGTTCAATCATCCTCTGGATATTTAAGAAGGAGAAAGAAGCACAAATTTATGTACTTCATCAAATGTGCTTTTGGTTCTTTTACACCCATATCAATCCATATAAATTAGAGAATAAATGAGAACATGAATTAGTTTCTTGCTTAAACAAATTCAAAAAGAACTAAAAGGATACACTGTATTTTGAAACTACTAAAATAAATAAATTTTCAATATAGTAAAATCTTAAACTTTGGGGGCTGCCTGAAATCACAATTATTTTTAACAGAAAAATAAGTAATAGAAAGAATTTTAATAATCTCAACAGCTAGAGCCACTAAAAATACTGTAATATGTTGACAATGTATAGAAGAAATATTAATTTTAAACAATCTTTTCTGATCACAGAAACCCTCTATTCCCTGTCATCACTTCTGGGAATAGTAAATTACCATAGTCCTATGAATTGAGAAATATGATCACCCTGCAAAATACAGGAAAAATTTTGAGGAAAATCTGCTCTTATATGCTCAACAGCAACATACTTCCAAGAAGGAATTTTAAGGTATGCATTGTGCATTTTGCAAACAAATTTAAAATGTCATTCTGATTGAGTATCCTGATATAGAGGCTGGGCCCAAGACCAAAATTTTATTTTTCAACTGATCAGATCATTGATGTAAGCCTTTGAAAAATAAGAACTTGTTTGATTCCTTGTTGAAACAATCATTAGCCTAGCTTAGAAATATGAGCACCTAATGACATCTGGGGAGAACATGAGCCTGTATCTCTACAAAAACATCAGGTTTTGCAGCTCAGTGACATTTTACACTAAGAATTTTTGTTATTACTGAGTGGCATGCAGTATTCAGATGTTCATTTGATTCCCATTTCAAGGTGCTCTTTTCAGACCCAGTTATGGAATTATCTTTGATTCGGCAGTTCAATAACTGCTGAACTTTGACATTTGCACAGGAAGCATCTGGATGGGGGTAAAAATACCTTTTTCTCCCTTACAGAAAAACAGAAAAGAACTTAAATGCTTCTTGCATAACATGATCAAATGTGGAAAACATTAAGAAAGACAAGAGGAAATTGAAACAGAAAAGACATGTGGCTAGAGTAGAACTGTCTTTTTCAGGTATAAAAAAGATCTTCCAAACCAAATATGGCCACTAAATTAAGTTAACTTTAGTAGTATAATACTAAAAAATTATCAGATCATCCAGCTTCTCAAGTTTGGGTGTGTTAAGACATTCATGAAAAAAAATAACACTCTGCTTTCATAGCAGCATTGTGGCATATGGAAGAAGACTGATACAGGACTCAGTATTTTACCTTTTAGGTTTTACCTCCTTTAAGTCATTTCCTCTTGTAATCAATATATGCAAGATTATGCAGCAAGACCACATATACAACAAAGTCTATGGACTATAAACTGTACAAAAGACAGAGGAGATAGAAATTTCAGGTTACAAACATGCAGCAGTAGGAGGAACTCAAAAAAAGGCAAGAAGTTGAGAAAATGGTATTTGAAAAAGATTAAGGTATATAAAACCCTCATTTTGCTATTCAAACCAATAATTAAACTCATTCCATTATAAGCATTGGCATCATGCTTCAAAGATCTACTTTGATCCTAATGACTGGAATGAAATCTATCACTTCATTAATGATGTTTAATATGTACCAATACCCAACTCATTTTCTAGTTCATTTTTAAATGAAATCATAAGATCTGCTGTGTTAACAGTCAACATCATCTATTACAAGTTTCTTAACATCAATACTATAACACTACTTTTCTAGGATTCAGCTTTATAAAAATATTATAGCTGCTCCATGGATTGTTTTACTCTGAAATTGGTGTTGGTTGTGGTTTTTATTTTAAATTGTGAAATTTTTGTCAGTTGAATTCCATATGGACAAATAGGAATTTTGCCTACTGCTCCGTTCTGTGTCTTTTAGCACTACCAACAAACCAGTAGCCTTAAAATTTTATTTATATTCTGTTCCTTTGTACATAGCATTGTTCACAATTTCTTTACCTCTTGAAGCAGAGGTTGTTAAGTCATAAAAAAACAGCAAGTGTGTAGAACTGGTCAGTCTTATGAATTCTCCTCAACATTTTGAGTTTCTCTTGTATTTGAAAGTCATTTCATATTTTGGCAAGTAGATATGATATCGCAGTAGTTCTTAATAGAAAAAGAGATTATTAGCTACCATGTGTCCTGAGTTATGTTATATATGTTATATATATGTTATATATGCTCTGAGTTACCGGCTGGGCTTAAACCACGACACCATATAACTTGCATAAAGTGGAAATATATTTAGCAAAAAATAGTCTTATATGTAGAAATTACAAATTCTTCAGTTTTGTTCTTAAAAAGAAAAATTAATGACATATAAAAAGATTTTGCTTAGAAAAATCAAGGGAGAAGTAATGGGGAAGACACACTATTTCCTAATCTTTCATACTATTTTTTCACCAACTGGTAAGTGATATAATTTCTTTCATCATCAGAGACTTCTTTTTTTTTTTTTTTCTGAATGAGATCATGGTCAGAAATAAAAGTGAATAAGGACAGTAAACTTACTGGTGGTCAGATAAGATAGATTCTTGCCACTTTAATGGTACCTGATTTAATTGATGTTTTCAATTAACATATTACCATTTGATTCAAGATTCATCCTTTTCATTCACCTTCATCTTTTAAACAGCTAGCAGCAATACAAAGAACTGACATTTTCAAGTATTCTGCATGCAATATGTTGGTTTATATAAATAAATAAATAAATCAACTGAAAACAAAGGTGCTTACTAAATATTTTCTAAATATATGCAACAACTCAAAAGAAAACTTTATTCTCCAGCAGATATAAAGGATAATCTAAGGTATCTGAGACATGATGAATTATGCAAAGTAAGAACAAGCAATTACAGTTCCCTGTTTGCTAATCAAAATTAAAATTCTTAGAGTGCATATATTTAACCATGCAGCTGTCTACAAAGCATCTGCCCGAGGTACAGCAATCTCACCAACTTTGAATCCTCAAAATCCAGAAAACAGAACCTTAAAAACAAATCATTACATCATTCTAAAAGTACTAATGTTTTAAAATGTGTGTTGGGAACAACCCGCTTGCCCTTCATTTTTTGAGTGTTTACTTGCAGCAGGGTAAGATCCCCACACAGACATAGGGGCAAAAGTTTGAATTTAACACTCAATCCAGAAAGCACTGCAAAAATCAAGACTTTCATATAACTATTCGAGTAGCTGAGTATTTCTAAAAAGCACCAAAGAGAATGCATTTATCTAAACTCTGGATACCAACATGTAAAGCTCCATGTCTGAGGTAGCTACACTCCATGTTGCTAAAACCTCTGCATGTAATCAACAGAAAGAAATGGGCAGTGTGAGTCTGCAAGACATTCAACCTAGCATCAGACTTCAAAGTGCACGTTTTCTCCTCATTAATATAAAAGGAAAATAATGGCAGCTCAAATGTAGATGTGGTGAGATAAAATTATTGAATTAGATGAATGTCAATAATCTGGATTTCTAGTTTTGGGGACAATTTTTTTGTGCAGTTACTAGAGAAGATGATGTTCTTGATCTGCTAGTCATAAATAAGCAAGCAGTCTCTAGTGATGTAATAGCTAAAGGCATGCTTGACTGTAAGGACCATGAGACAGTATAATTTAAAGATACAAAAGGAAGACAGCAGACTTTGTCTTGTTCAGTGAACTGATTCAGATGGATGTCATAGTAGGTTGTCCTGCAGGGCAAATGAGTCAGCAACAGGTGTTTGATCTCCAACAACAGCATTTTCAACCACAAGAACAGCCCCTTCTGATGTGGAAGAAAACAAGCAGATATGGCTTGGCTAAATGAGGAACTCCTAACCATGCTCAAATGCAAGGAAAAAAATGTTTCCAGACAGTAGAAATGGGAACAGGCTGCTTGGGAAGAACACAGAAACATCACCCAGACATGACGCAACAGAATGAGGAAAATCAAACTGAAGCAAAAATTAAAAATAGTGAGGGACATGAAGGAGAATAACAGCTTCTAGAAACAAATCAGCACAAAAATTAAGACAAAGTTGGTATGGTGCTGAATGAAGGAGTTAATCTAACTGACAGAGAATATGGAAAAGGGTGAGATACTCAGCGCCTCAGTCATTTCTACCAGGGTCTGTTCTTAGATCTCACAGGTCCCTGGTGATAATAAAACTTAGGGAAGAATGGTACTCCCCACTGTAGAAAAGAAGCAAGTTAGGTTCTACTTAGGTAAACTGATCATACATTAGGCCTGAGATCCAGAACAATTATATCTGGAGGTGCTGAGGTGTCACTGACTTTGAGATCATTCTATCATCTCTGACAGATTGTTGTGACTGGGAGGCTCCTGATGACTAGAAATAGACAAAAGTTACACTCTGAGGTAAGAAAGAAGGTCAAGATAGCTACAGGCTAGTTCAGCTCATCTCAGTCCTGGGAAGACTATGGAATAGATCATCATAGAAGCCATTGCCATATATATGAGTAAAGAGGCATGACTGAACAAAGCCACCCACTGAGGGAAAGTAGAGTTCTGAGCTTCATTCTCAACACAACCCTAGACTTCTTATACAAGTTAGCCAAGCCACTTTTCAGTTGCTCAGTTTCTTTTTCTGTATAAGGAGTATTACATTACCCATCACTCACTGGTGTTTTAAACTAACTTGATTTGTACTGATAACATTATCCAGCTCTTCAAGAAAGGATCTCAAAACTCTCCCCAGTGTCATTACCTGAAGGTATACGTCCTTCAGACACCTTTTTCTCTATCACATTAAATAATGACCTTTATAGAGGAGAGTTCTGTAACTCATGAACTTCAGTTGGTTTAGCACATCTCTTGCTGAAATGTCACATTTAAATTAATATGCACACCATAACAGCAGCCTCAAATCATTAAAGAATTCATATTCAAAATAATTTCAAAGTTAATAGGAGCTGATACCCTTGACTCATCCCCTACTCCAGAAGAATGTACACTGGCATTATAAAGACAGACCGTTTCAAACTTGTGTGGATCATTTCAGAACCAAGAGCTTTTCCAAGCACCTAACATTTTCACTCATGGTAGTCATTCAAGGTCTGTCACTTGACTTTGAAGCACTACAGTCATCCACAAGCTTATCCCTTAGGCACTTGATAAGAGTCATGCTCTGGGTAGTCCTCAGAATAATTTGGTTCATGCCTACTTTCACCATGTATAGGTTTAACATGTGTTTTTTACTTTTCTGACTGTGCTAGGCTACTGTGAGATGCAGTTCTGTGTCAGCTCAAAAAGAAAACGCTCTGCTTTTTCAAAACCAGCTGTTTATAGTCAGGTGGTTTAACTGGCCCTGCCTAGAAAGAAAAAGTACTGTAATCTCAGTTAAACATTGATTTCTGTTTTCCCAAGAGTACTGTACTTTCCAAGACCTGCTATTGCTTGTCTTCCATGGAAAAAAAAAAAAAAAAATAGCTAATGATAACAGTTAAGTGCCACAACTGTCATTTCTCCATCTTTGTTCTGTTTCAGATCAGCAAGATTGCAACTGGAAAACAAACACATAAAAACTTTAAAAGAGTTTAAGGGAAAAAAAAATTCTTTGCAAAATAAAAATACTACACAAAATTTAAGTGCAGTGAATCAAAAAATGCCCTGACAAATGAGCTGACCCAAGGTATTCATGGTTTATGCTGTGTTTTTTTCACGGGAGCCCAGGCAGTGCTTTGAAATGGACATGCCATTTTACCCATTACCTTCAGTCTTTGCAATTGCTAGATACAACAAAAGTGTATTATGAAAATTGGCAGCTCTCAATTAATTTTGATTTATTTTCAATTATTTCAATTTTCATACATAATTAGTTTTATAATTCCTTCAATATGCTTGAAAATTAGAGTTCTGTTTTCAACTGTCCTTGAATAAAAACTGAATCTTTTTTCTATTAAAAGCTACAACTCCTTACTTGTACTGGAAGAAAAGAACATTTGGCTTTTATGGCATACTTCTCTACTTGCCATAGCAGTAAACACACTTTTTTGGTCACACAGCCAAGAACTTGTACTTCTTTTTTATGACATAGGTAGACAACTGTGCTAGATTTCTTGTTTGACCTTACCTTGACTGTGTGAAATATTAGTGTTTGCCACCATATTGCTTTTCCTAGCGGTCTCCTCACAAGTTTGTATACTACTAGATTGTTCTCTTTAGTTTAGCATCACCTGAAATTGATTGAAAACAGATCAATCATGAAGAGGCAACTACAAAATAAGCTTGGTGTGATTTTGTACTGGGGGTCTTAAATGTATGTTGCTTACAGGGTGAAACACTATTAACAATAAGAAAATACACATATGATTAAAGATGTATGAATATATAAATGACAATGTGAGTTTAAAATTTTATTTAAGCTGATGTTTAGTATTTTTAATACTGTAACCATATGGTCAGGTCAGGGGTTCTCCCATGACTTCTAACTGCATATTTCCCTCCAGGTTGTTGATTTTTGTTTTTTGGGTGTTTGTTTTTTTTCGTTGTTTTTTTTTTTTGGGGGGGGGGGGGAAGGGGTTTTGCTTGTTTGTTTTTTTTTTGTTTGGTGTTTTTTTTGAGGCATAAGGTAGTGACAGTCTCCAGTAATAACCTTGTTATCGGCGCGAACTGGAGGTATGAACATATTCTTCTCATTTTATCTTGGGACAGACTGAAAGAGGAAAAAAAACCCAAACTAACCTTGCTTGCTAGTTACAAACACATGGAGAACAGGTTTCCTTTGTTTTCCCTGTACCCATTTGTTTAGGAATTTAAAAATCTGAGGGCATTAATAACAGAGGGACCAGAAAACCACATGGTTATAAAATATAGAAAAAGATGCACAAAATCAAAGGGAAAATAGACAATCACAAGAAATATTAGTAAAGTGTAAAGCTCTCATAAATGTAAGTGAAACGTAGGGTACTAAGAAAGTGAGTATGTTGTAGAAACTAGGATGGTTTTCATGGTCAGCATGAAAATTTCTCTAACCAACCATGGAAAGAAAGTTTCTTTATAAAAAGAACTAGAGATTTCTTATACCAAAGAGATTCTTTGGATTTAAAATAACTTCACGATTCTTACTTAGCATGCTGAATTGTCAGATCTGATATCATTCCAAGCAAGTCTCACTAACTTACTGACAACCTGAGAGAAGAACATACCCTATCTGGCCATGCCCTGGACAGAACCACAACTGCTGTTGAACCAGAGAGGACACATTTTTGCTGTCCATAAAGCAAAGCACAGATCACATTCGTCACTAGTTCACAGCTGGTATAAATACCTATTATTCCCTGTTCTTTCTGCTACATGATCATCAGAACACCACATTCCCTTCGGTTTTAACGTAAACAATAGGGTTATTTGCTTTTTTATAAGGTATTTGCTGTCACTACACATCCGCCTGTACTGTCCAATATCTCCCTAAAAGAAGAGAGAGATGAGAATCAAAAGTAGGTATATGAATGGATACCTTTATAATACAGAAGCAGAAAACCACAAGGACGGTCGGATGCACTCAGCAGCTATACACACAAAAACACACACATACGTATCCTCATCACATCACTAAAAAGAGCCTGGCTCTATCCTCTTTGTACCCTCCTTTCAGACATCTATATACATAAATAGGATCCCTCAGAGCCTGACCTAGTCTAAGCAGTTCCAGCTCTTTCAGCCTTTCCCCATATTAGAGATGCTTCAGTCCCTTAATCTTCTTAATAGCCCCTTTCTAGACTTTGCCCACTATGTCCTTCTCTTCCCTGTAGTAAGGAGCCCGGAACTGAACACAATACCTCAGGTAGGAACTACTTTAATTTAAAAAAAAAAAACAAACAAGAAACTTAATGTTCTTTAATGTTGGACAGTTGGATGTTCCTAGCCAGTGAGGGAGATGCTGCCTTTTCTGCTGTAACACTTTCCTCCAAGCTCACTGCAAAACCAGTTTTGAGACTTAAGCATCTTACTCAAAAATTAATTTCAATGAAACGTACTGATCAAGACATTAAGCAGTCAAGGGGAGCACTGCCACTCACCTGGAAATAGGATCCTACTGATTAGGCAAATAAGTCCGGTAGAAAGGAAATAGGAAAAGCAATCTCATCTATCACAACTCAGCATCAATGAATAGTTACAAGACGCCTCATAAGTATAACCTGAGGGGCCCATACAGATTGTTCCCCATTCAGAGCTCACCAACAGGCACTTCCTGAGTACAATACCACCTACAAGCAGTCCTCTCCACTGCTGTCAGCAGGCCACAATTTCCATCCTGTGCCCATGTATTGAATAAGATGCACTCCACTGATTCACGTATTGGCACATAGAAATAGTTTTGGTAGCCATAATGCTTATTTAAATAATCACACTGAATCAAGCTGAGTTTTAACTAATTTTGCTTCTGAGAATGGAACAGAAATGCACCACAGCACACCTGTTTACCCAAAACCAAACAAGTCTAAAGAGGCAAACCACATCAGAACTAAAGCTGCTGCTGTCAGAATTTGTTTACATTGTCTGATCATACGGTCAATGTGTCACTCAGAGTTCAGTTCACAACACAAATACATAGGAAACTACCAGTAAATTAGTGTAGGTTTCATTCACTCAAGCACATCTGTCATATCATCACATTTATACTGCTCTTATTGCCTTTTTAGACAAGTGTGATTTTTTGTTTTAATGATTCTATAAATAATTCCTTAAAACATGAGATAGCTAATATATTTTCTGGGTCATTTATTAGGCACAACAAGAGTTAGCCAAAAGCTCAGCAATATCCACAGAGGAAAAAGAAGATAAATCACCCTTTAATAATCACCCTCCTTCACTAGCTGTCTGAATCAGTACATCAAACTGTGGCAAGACAAAGAATTCAGACAAATGAAGCACCACACCACCCCCATTTTAATCTACTAATGTGTAAGCAATCCTTATATTTGAAAGGTTTTTCTGCTTGTGCAACTTGATGCACTGAAGAGGATGACATTGAAAACTTCTTTTTCCTTGTCATTTACTCCCATCACATAATGATGATGGAAATTTCAAATTAACTTCAACACTGTGTGCTTGACTATTCCCAGAAGATATGATGTTTAAGCAGTCTTAAGCATTATTTTTTTACAGCTATTTTGCAGAGGAAAGAGTGAATAAATTTGAAGCAAGCATGCCCCCTTTCCCAGCTTTCCTCTCCTCCTGAGCAGCCACTCAGGTGTGGAATAACTTTAAAGCAATAACAGAAAAAGAAGGAACTGAATCAGGTCTCTATCAGCCCTTTGATGACCATTTTGGTGTTTTGTCACACTCTTACTCATAGAAAGTATATATCTGTCAGTTTCATAATAGGGAATTTGAAGACCTTGTATTAGCCACTGCTATTTCTGTAGTCCTACTGCCATAGAAACATATTTTACATTTAACTATTAACTTTATGTATCATTCAATAATCCCAGAAATTAACAGATTTACATTCTAAATCAACTGGAAAACTAACCACTTTGGAGTTCTGTAGCCTCTGGAAACCTACATCCATGGTAAACTCTTCAAGCCCCATGTTTACCACCTCCCATGCTTGTAGTCCTGAGAAAGCAGAGGCAAAAGAACTCATACAGAGTATCCAGCTACCTCAGTAGGACTGGCAACAACAGACAGGCTACATTCTTGTTTTTAATCCCCAGGGTAGGTATACAGTTTCTTGTGACATTATGAATGTATATCTAAATTACTGGGTTTGTATCTCTTATCATAGTGCAAAACATAGGACTAGATCACATCGTGTATCGTGCTTTAAACTCAGTGACAACTCTGTTTCACTAAAACTCTAGAAGAAAATTCAAGAACAAAACACTTCTGATTAGATTTATGAGCAACAGAAAATAGCTTGTTTAGAAGAACTGGTTGTTTTCATAGAGAAGGTATTTGAAACAAAGTCTGCCCAAACACAGACAAGAAACTCTATGATATAAAGAACAAATAAGGGGAAATATTAAAAAATGAGGACCATCTTACAGAAAATCCTGTCTCTAGAGGTCCAAATTTACATATAATTCAATGAGTTATTAATGAGATGCTGTAGTTAAAAAAAAAAAAAAAAGCAGATGGGGGTGCTTATAAGCACTGCATATTCCTCAGAACTGTCACAAGGAAAAAAAAATTGTTCCATGCCCTTATCCTAGCATTCCTTTATAGCTTACGTATGGAAAGCAATACAGTAACCTTTATCCAGACTGAAGAACAAATAGATGGTCTTAGGCTGTCTGATTAAATCCTGATCTATCAAGCAGAGGTAGTGCTTAATATTCATGAAACACTTAGGCTATTTTAAGCCTGGGAAATATTCTACAACACTGAGTTAGGCATTAATTGTACATTATGTTGCTTACAGAGGAAAATATTAAAACAATATATTGTGGCTTTTCACCTAGAAGAATTACTCATGACAGGAAAACCCTACACTATATACCTCTCCTGTTAAAAGGGATTTTAGCATTGGTTCTACTTGCTTATTCCAAGGATTCAGTAATCATACATTTTGATTGCTATAATTTACATGTACTTAAGCACTAGCTAACTCTCCAAGAGCAAAATTGCACTAACTCATCTTGAAGAAACTTTTCTTCTAAATCACAAATGTACCGGCATACAAATTAATACCACATACATAACAGAAAAGTTTTCACTCCTCATCCACATTATATGCAACAACATAAAAGGTAATATCTTTTGTTTTCCCCACCCCCCAAATAAAATAATAAAGCACTGTAAAAGCAAATTAGAAATTACCAGGTTTATCCTCTATTCCTTTCCACTTCTTAAAGGCATCTTTCTTCTTTTCAGTCTACTACATTTGAATACTTTTAGTTTTGCCATACAACAAATCAGCCCAAAGCCACTAAATCTCTAGGAGCTCAATCGGTGGCCTCTTATGGATAGGACAGCTGGTAAAACTTCTTCCCAAAAAGCTGCACTAAGTTATTGTGCAGCTGGATTTTAACAACTTGACATTTTAAAAAGGGGGAAAACTGAATGAGAATGAAATTAGTAAATTTTAATATCTATTAATTCTGCTTTTCACTGCAGGAATGTCATGGACCTAAGAGGACATCTAGTGAAAGAAGATTCCAGCATGACTTCTGCCTTTGCCTTTTTTATGGGGGTAGATAGATGAGAACCCTCTTGGGATACATAAAAAGAACAGAAAAGAAAATTGTATCTAAAATGAGGTGCTGAAAGACACCTAGTTGTCAGCGAAAGCAAAATAAGTCCCAAAATAAACCTATACTATTTAAAAAGGAAAGAGTACTGTTGGATGAGGCCAAGGTAACTAAAACATGTAGGAGATAGAAGCCTGTGACAGCTACTTATGGGAAGATGATAATAAGTTCTGTAATAACACTTGCAGTAATACTTGCAGATAAAAAGAGAAAGTCTTTTTGTCAAAATTCCAAAACTCAGTTTAAACCTCTCTATTTCTCAACATAAATGGAGAACCAATAAATATCATCCACTTGATCTGTGTAGATGTTGGTGATATTGGTAAAAACCTCGCTGAACAGTATTGAGGTATAGTTCAATAGTAAAAAAAAAATGTAACTGGACAAAAAATACCAACTGCAAGATAGGAGACAAATTGGAAAGAAATTTAGAATATTTAGAAGAAATCTGAAGTGCCTAGGTGAAATATTCATTCCCCCAGAAATTTATGACCTTAGGGAAGAGAGCACTTTTTAGTTACTATCCAAGTAACACAAACAGTAGCCATAACAAAAGAAACAACTGGAGGAACCCCGCAATGAGTTTATACAGACTGAAATGGCTTTTAAACTAGGGTGTGTCATTAATTATGGCCCATGTAAAAACGCCGTTTGAAGGAGATTAAGAGGCACCACAATTTGACAAAATTCCATAGGATTTCAAAAGAAATCAACTTGGAAAAAGAGTGGATATGTTAAGGCAATGACCATTTATGACTGCAAGAGCTGGACCTTCCTGAGACAGCTTCCCTAAATTCCAGGCAGACACTAGACAAGGAGAAAGCAAATATGTTTTCTAGAGGAAGCTTGAGAAAACAGATCAGAGAAGACACCAGGTGCGAGATGTGAGAGACAGAACACATGTTTAAAATTACCTCAGCAACCCAAACCTTGCAGGTCCCTATCCAACAAGGACTTGTGACCAGAATTCTTCCAAGCAGAAGAAACCAATCATATATAACTTTTCCAGTTTGCAGGAATCAGGTTTTGCCCTTGCAATAGCACCTTCATGAACCTATCTTGCCTTAACATTGTTATAAAAAAGCACTACTTCTAAGTTTCAGATTATCCCTAAAAATCACACAAAATTCCTTTGGAAAGGATTTTTACCTTGTTTGTAATGATTGCTATTTCTTCTGCACAAGTGCACCAAGTGTTACCATCAAACAAACAAACAAAAAATCTGAATGATGGGCCAAGTAGCAACATTCATTTTTTTGTCTGCTCGGGAATTCCCACACCTGAGGTTGAAAATGGGAAGGTACTCAATATTTTAATTCTTGGTTAGTCTCTTCACTGAGCTGACCATATTTCTTAACTGCAGTTTGTTTTTTTTGAATTTTAGTGAGGCTTGTGTACATCATACTGTCAGCTTCTCAGCATAAATGGCTTGCAAAAAGCCCCATATAAACTGATTGATGAGTTCCTTATGAAAAACTTACTGTCAACACATTTTCTTATTTTATGTTCTAATTTGTGTCAACTGACGTTGTCAGAAAGCTGAAACAGAATAAAATACAGAGACTGCTGTGGGAATTTTAAATAATTTATTAAATTTATTAAATAATTTATCATCCAGATCTTGGAAGAACAGTCTTCATTGTCTTAACAGAGAATTTGTTACCCAAAGATTGTAAGTGAAGTGAGAAACTACAGAGAGAAGAAAGATTTATGCAAAAGTACTTTAATGTTCACAGGGAAACAGAACACCTGGGTCAGAACAATCCCAGGCACAGCTGCAAGCTGGGCAAAGAGATTCAGAGCAGCCCTGTGGAGAAGGAGTTGGGGGTGCTGGTCCATGAGAAAATGAACATGAGCCGGTTTCAGTGTGTGCTCACAGCCAGAAAGCCAACCATATCTTGGGCTGCATCAAAAGGAGCGTGACCAGCAGGTAGAAGGAGATGATCCTGCCCCTCTACTCTGCTCTCATGAGATCTCACCTGGAGTATTGTGTGCAGTTCTGGTGTCCTCAACATCAAAAGGACATGGAACTGTTGGGGCAAGTCCAGAAGAGGGCCATGAGGATGATCAGGGACCTGCAGCACCTCCCGTATGAAGACAGGCTGAGAAAGTTGGGGCTGTTCAGGCTGGAGAAGAGAAGGCTGCGTGGAGACCTCATAGCAGCCTTCCAGTATTTGAAGGGGGCCTATAGGGATGCTGGGGACGGACTTTTCTTTAGGGACTGTAGTGATAGGACAAGGAGTAATGGGTTAAAACTTAAACAGGGGAAGTTTAGATTGGCGAGGGTGGTGAGGCACTGGAATGGGTTGCCCAAGGAAGATGTGAATGCTCCATCCCTGGCCATGTTCAAGGCCGGGTTGGGCAGATCCTTGGGTGAGATGGTTTAGTGTGAGGTGTACCTGCCCATGGCAGGAGGGTTGGAACCTGGTGATCTTAAGGTCCTTTCCAACCCTAACTATTCTGTGATTCTGTAATTTTCCTGTTCTATTTACTTCGTCTTTTTGCTGAAAGTATGGAGAATTCTTAGAGCAAATAAAAGAGATTACCTCATCTTCATTAGTCTACCAACAATTCTATGTCAAAGGAGCACAAAAAAAAGGTTTTCAACTCATGCATTTGTGAAAGTGTTAATTGCTGTCTGTAAGTGATTTGTTGAGCATAAATCTGTTTAAACTACTCTATTTCTTAATATAAGACACACATCTAGGACAACATTTCCAAGAACAACATTACCTAAGCAACCAAACATTAGCTATTTTTTGCTGTGTTTTTTCAATACTGTCCGCACTTATAAAATTCAACACTCAAAATGCAATTAAGCAAAGAAGAAAAGTGTCAGAGCTGAAAATATATTCCAAAAGATGCAATACAAATCTTTAAATATTTGCATAAAGGAATTATGTATATGAGCAGCATTAAAAAGCTATACCTGGAGGGTATAGACTGTGAATTCAAAAATTACTTTCAACATCATCTACATTCCGGAGGCTATTAAAACTCACACAAAACTGCAGTTTTGCTAGGCTTGAAAACTCACATTAATGTTCTTTCCTTTTTTTATGCATTGTGTGAACAGCAGCAAAGAAAATATTATTGAATGATCATTAAACAACTGAGGAAGATTATGTATAGACTGTGTGTTTTCAGGAAAACGTTTTACTGTTTCTCTTTCTAATATCTCTTGTTCTTACTTCATGGTTAAGAATTAATAATAGGCTTAATCAAAATTGTCAAGAATTTAATATTATTGCTGAGGAAAAACTGTGAGGAAAACAAATTAGTTGTAATATTAAATTATGCAAATAATAAAAGTAAAATAAAATTGCAAGTCATGTATCTTTTTTAAGTTGTTCTTAAACAGGAAAAATGTTCTAAAGTCACCACTCAACATGGGATTTGTACATTCTAATCAATTAAGAAAAATTTTCAACTCCTCAGCAACCTAGTTTCCTAGACACTAAACATGCTTCTTTTTACATCTTACTGTTCAACCACCAAGGGCAGTAACAGTCATTAAAAACTTAAATTGAAAGAAATAAAAATCAAACTTCATAAATAATCTGTAAGATCTAAAGTGAATTGCAGCAAGAATTTATCTGAATAGACACTGATCAGACTGTCATTTTACACAAGCATTAACTGTAAAGAAATCCAAATATATAAAATATACATTGAAAAAGTATTTGAAACATCCACACCAAAATTAAAACCCATTAATTTCATTTAAACTAATTGTTCATGATTTCCCTTCCCCCTGAATGTACATAAATTTAGGACACAAATTTTTATTTCTGCTGGATATTTTGACATGTGCGACAACTACCGCATCACTAAACAGCCAAATCCAAACAAATGCGGCACAAGTGCCATTATTCTTTCATGTTTTAAATCAGGCTGGCAATACATGTATGAAGTTGAAAATCTTGAGTATCAGGTTCAGCTCCCTCTCTTCCTTAAAGACAAAAAAGGAAAGGCTATACAAATTACTTGATACATTTAAATCTATGGAGGACACATGCACAGAGCAACTACAAAGGTTAGAGAAAACTTAGTGTGAAACAGTCTGGGCAGTCATAGAAGACAAAGAAATAGTTGTAAAGCAAAAAAAAAAAAAAAACAAAAAACAAACAAACAAAAAAAAGAAACAAAAAAACACCAAATCAAAACCGAAAAAAATAGAAGCATACAAGATCCTATAGGTCAAATTGTATCTCTAAAGCTAACAGTTTCAAAATTCCACTTGTCAATAAAAGGAGGATACAAAGTTCAGAGTTACATTTGAACTTGTCCTTTGAAACCAATGTGAAAAAGAGCTCGATGTGAAGTAAAGAAGGAAATGCCAACTCTTACTTCCTCCTGAAACATGCCATTACAAGCGGAAATTGGGAAGAAAACAAGTCTGATATTTCACAATCTTCCTCTATGCTATACTGCAATATGTGGACAGCAACAACAAAGGGAAATTTCTCTCTGACAGAGGTCTAAGAATGTCACCTTGGGGTCCAATTCTCCCTCTTTAGACTGCAGGCTTGGGGAAGACAAGTTCAGATGAGCATGATGGCAGTGACTTAAGGAACAAATTACTATAGAACTAATACATCAAATAACCAATAACCTAGTGATTAGTAAACACAACACCACTTTTCATTTACAGATACATAACTGTGCATGCTATCATCTCACACAGTTACAAAGCTACTAATTATCAGTCTTAAAGCTTACAAACCACACACAACAAATACCCAAATACAAACCTCTCTCGTGTGTGGAGACCTGCTCCACCTGATCCTCTTAACTCTAGCCTTCCACACTAAGTCTTTCAAAAGCAGACCTGCTTGACAGTGCAGTAGGTTAACCAAGAAGGAGTTACTCCAGGTGGGCTTGGATCTGAGTTGCCCTCTTCAAAAACCTGCACTTCTACCACCAGAAAGTCATCATCTTCTGTTCATCAGCTGACTTGATTTCACCTTCACTGGTATGGGAAATTATTTTTTTAGAATATTCTTTTTATGGGGAAATATTTTTTGGGGGGGAAAAATGTTGGGTTTTTTTTTTTTTTTTTCCCATTTCTGGACTGTCCTTTTT
Organism: Pezoporus flaviventris; assembly: GCF_033815535.1. Classification (NCBI taxonomy): domain Eukaryota; kingdom Metazoa; phylum Chordata; class Aves; order Psittaciformes; family Psittacidae; genus Pezoporus; species Pezoporus flaviventris. Next base: position 22,259,921 of record NW_026892563.1, read on the forward strand.
GACTTCCTATGCCACCACGTCTCTTGACAAATAAACAACCTGTCCTAGTTTTTCCAATTTTTCTATATCTGTACCTCAAATCTGGCATTTCTTATGCATTAAATGGATAATCACAGCTTTATATGATATTACTGATACATAGTAATACAGGTGTAGTTGCTTTTATGGTGTAGCATGGGGCCAGCTTCTGCCTTAAAGTAGTGGCGAAACTCAGAGCCAAGAGTGAAATCCCTGGGCTGCCGGAGCATAGACTTGCCACCTAGGGCCCATCCCTCATGGTAGGGAGGGAGCAGGACAGGTTGGGTGGAGGGGGGCAAGCCTCAAGTCCAGATCACCATGAGAATCAATAATAAGGCATGTCTGACATCAGACTGGGAAGTCAGGACCAGATCAGGGTTCAGACAGTCAGGTGACTGTCAGGTAGGTCAACAGCAATGAGGCAGGTCCAACATCAAGCTGGGAAGAGAGTTCACAGGTCCGAACAATAAGGTTCACAGCCAGGCAATAGGCACAGTTGTGACAGGGCTGCAGACAGACCCACCTCCAGTGTCAGTGGGCTGATGGCTCCAGCCTGAGCTGAAGTAGGGGCTGCTGGTCCTACAGCAGCACTGGTGGAGGTTTCAGGGGAGAATGCTCAGGGCCAGGAAGCCCCTCTTGGTACCCTCAGAGCTCTGACAGTTACCTAGGCACTGTCTGCTTTTTCTGGTTCTACTGCCCCCAAAAGGTCTCCAAACCATCTGGGTCATATTGGTTATGTTACAGTTTGCCTTACTTGTTCCCCTGGACAAACCATGTTATTTTTTGGTAAGGCACTGGAATGGGTTGCCCAGGGAGGTTGTGAATGCTCCATCCCTGGCAGTGTTCAAGACTAGGTTGGACAAAGCCTTGGGTGATATGATTTAGCATAAGGTGTCCCTGCCCACGGCAGGGGGTTTGGAACTAGATGATCTTAAGGTCCTTTCCAACCCTAACGATTCTATGATTCTATGATTCTATGATTTAGCCTTGATACCCATACCCATCTTTAATTAAGCTTAAATCTTTTGTTACCTTATACACACAGAATCTACATACCTGAATAACATGGTTTTCACACACTTTTGTGCTCCCAAAGCATCCTGCTTTCTATGGTATCTATTTGAATAGGGATCATTGACCTTGAAACACTCCTTGGGCAGCAAACTGGTTCCTTCAAAGGATCTTAGTTGATGCCCGATACTCCATAGGGACCTTCTTGCTCACAAAGTCAAAATGGCCTTCAGAACGTGGCCTGCTGGTTATCTGCCACTGGAGACATAAATGGTATTTGCTCGAAGTTTTTCCATTAATATCTATGTGACCTATGAACATCATGAAAACAACATATGTATTTCAGAACTGAAAAGCAAGCACTCCAGAACCTCATTCTTAACTTGAATTTTACTCCTATGAAACATGAATTGCTTTAAATAAAATATGAAGTGTATTTACAGACAATTACAATGTTTGTAACAGATGAGAAAAGGAAAATTCTCTTTAATATTTTTTCCAAGAAGTTCTCTTGACTTTTTTCAGCCTAATATAGACTTCTAGCAATGATTAATATTTCCAGACTTTTTCCTCCAAAAAAATGATCAGCCCTTCATTCAATGAAAAGATAAAACTACACACCCAGTCAATAAATATTTATTTGGCAATGGCAAGTTAATAAGGAATCAGCTCAATGACACTTATCAGCATTGGCAATTCTCTGCTTCTCTAACAATGTTAAACTTAATTAAGAAATAAAATGTGGTTATGTTTTCAAGAGTCACCCCTCTTCTCATTAGATCCGAACGTCTAGTCACATCATAGTCTAAGTATGCTGGTGGAATGTTAGACCTGCAAAATAGATCAGGAGGATGCTCAAAACCACATTAAATAATCTTTTCATTTACCAGGGGAAGCATTAACTATTTCTTTAAGGTATCTATCCACTCCAGGGGACACACCTGTTTCACAAGGGTTCATGTAACTAGATTGGAAAGCTCTGTTCTTTGCACCCTTGTTTAAACTTCTGTTTCAAATAATACAGAGTCACAATGTCTATTAAGTGTATGGAAAATGTTCTCGACCATCTTAAATTATGCAGTGACCCCCATGACATTCAGGTAATCAACACTGCTTTAATTTCTGTGTAATCTTCATTAATTAAAGAGGTCAATCTTTCCACTGAGAGACAAAGTTGCAGCATCTTCAAGAACAGATTCAACAACAGAGGACAGTGACAAAACAGACTTCTGTATGCAAATACTACAAAATCAAAGGAAATGAAAAAATTAACAAACTGTCCAAATTTTTAGCTAAGGGAGAAAGCAAAATGCAACCTCTGTCTTCAAAAGCATATTTGACAATTGAGCTATGCAGTTACTTCAACTTCAGTTCTTTTTCTAATTATTTTATTATTATTATTATTTGTTTGTTTTTTTTTAGTACAGCTGTAGTTATTTCAGATTAGTTAAAACAATCAAAGTCAAGCCATTACCTTCCTGAAGTACAAACAACTTTAGTAAATATTATTCATGTCCCAACTATATCTGGGAGACAAGAAATGTAACAAAACATACCCAAGAAGAAGAAAGAAAGGGAAAATGATGTTTCTAAGAAGTGCTGCTGAAACGACTTTCTGAAAAATCCTGAAGATCTAGAACTGCCATCCTACTAAAATTTTTGGACATGACAATCCATTTCCCTCTGTGGTGTCCAGACCTCTGATCTTTTTATTAAGTAAAAGCCTCCCAAGACTAATGAATTGATTACTAACAGAGATCTAAGAAACAAAGGATTCTAGAAGAAGCAGCGGGAGAAAGGACAGTTTAAAAAACATTCTGCAGATATTCTTACCAAATACCATGTAGCAATTCCAATCTGTGAAACCCCAATGAATAGAATAAATTTACCCCAAAGTCCCAGATTACTTTTCCCCAAGTGCCGCAGCCAAGAAATACTGATCGGTTTGATATACTATATGCATAATACCACATAAAGTTCGCAGTTGATACAATGAATAGAGCTTTGCGATGTACTTGTGGGAATATTACCACTGGAAGTGGAGACGTTCCCATCACCACAGAATCATTGGGGTTGGAAGGGACCTCTGGAGATCTTCTAGTCCAATACCCCTGCCAAGGCAATACATGCAATACATGTTGAACAGCTCAATGTATGGAAAACCATTACCTATGAAATTTCTATTTAGAATCATAAAATCATTTAGTCTGGGAAAGACTTTTAAGTTCATTGAGTCCAACTGATATCCTAGCTCTTTAACATTCACCATTAAACCATGTCCCTAACTGCCATGTCTACCCATCTTTTAAACACCTTCAGGCATGGTGACTCAACTACTTCCCTCAACAGCCTGTTTCAATATTTGACAGTCCTTTCAGTGAATAAAATTTTCCTTATACTCAATCTAAAGCCCCCCTGGCACAACTTGAGGCCATTTCCTTTTGTCCTCTCACTTATTACTTAGAAGAGACTGACACCCACCTCACTACAACCTTCTTTCAGGTAGTTGTAGAAAGTGATAGGGTCTCCCCTCAGCCTCTTTTTCTCCAGATATTACTACACAGGTTTCAGAGATACTGCTGGAATTTACACTCTATCATGTTGATTCTCAAAACAGCACACTTTCTACCAAGATACAGAAACCATAAAGATGAGAAAGGAATGAGATAGGGAAATGCATGTATAACCATCTGCATTTTATAAGAACCAAGGCACAGAAAAATAAAAGTGATTCTTCCATTTAACTGAGCACAGAAGTCAGCAAATTTCTGCCTCCTACAGAAAGTAAAAATAAAAGATGATGAAAAATATTAATCATTTCACAGCATGGAATTAGAGGCCTGACTAAAGTTCAATTGGGTGTTCCGATCAGAAAGGACTTCAGACCTTGATACTATATTTTTGTAGAAAGAAGGAAAATAAAAGCATAAATATAAAATGTTCTCCAATCCTTTTAAAATTTGTATAACAGAAAACTTTTAATCAGTGTCTGGAACATACTGCCTAGGTCTTTACTGGACATCCTTAGTACTATATCTTTCCTCAGTCTGAGGAAACTTTTCTCAACTTGGAATGTAAGGGAAATACTTTTCTCAACTTGCTTCAGTGACTGCTTTCCCTTCAAAGAACAGCTAGACTAAAAATTCAGCTTATATTTTCAGCATTTTCTGCTCTGATACAGAGAGAAGTGTGTTTGGTGCTAGCAGGGAACAATGCATATAGTTAAAGAGGCAGGTGAAACCATTAATCTGCTACCTAGCAGAGTCTCTGTCTTCGATACCAAAATAAAATTCACGTATGGGCTATAAAATTAATATTAAAACTCCCAGCAGAGAAAATGTGCTCAAAGAAAAGTAATTTTTTTTCATTAGCGTAGGTACAGACAAGGAATCAAATTCTGGCCAGGACACAGAGGAAGGGTTGAGGAAAGAGCACCATTTTAAGATGCTTTCCCAGATTCTTCCTCTGTTACTTCAACATGCTCCTTAACCGGTTCTTATAAAAGACACAAAGTAGAAAGAGAAAAGGAGGAAAGAAAGAAAGTAGCAAAGAAAACAGAACTAGCACCACCCACCCCATGGATCCTGAGATGTCTTCTCAGTCAGCGAGTGAAGCCTTTTCAGCTGTGGTCCTTCCAGTTGTAGTACTTTTGTCTGTGGTCAGTGACCCCACTCGGGTCCAGGGTGGAGGAACAAACCATGCAGTTGCAGGACAGTGCCTTTTTACAGGGTCCGGCTCTCCGAGAACCCTCCCACAGGTCAGACTCACCCTCAGGGATCTGGTCATCCCCAGACTGAGCTCACGTTGTGCCCTGGCATGCGCTGCAGCCTGTGCCGCTGTCTCCAGACAGTGTTTGTTGCCCAGGCGGTTGATATTCACGGCCTCAGGGCAGGCAACACAGGGCAGCATCCTCCACCTTCGTGGAGCAGGATACCCCGTCTGTCCCCCGGCCGTGTTCCCAAGAGACAACGAGCTGCCAGGTCCTTTGTTTTTTGAGTTGTTCTGAGACACACGCAAAAAAGGTCTCTTGCCCTTCACAATGCTGTGTAGGTGATCACGCAGAGATTATCTACATCACAGAGTGTTGCTGGAGCAGAGACTCTGAAACCCTGCAGAGTCTGGATCATCACTACAGAGGCTATGCCCGCTAGACTAAGCTTCACAGTATATTCGGTGTGCATTTGGCATTGCAACATTTCTAATTCCTTTCCTAAATGTTTGGCAACTCCAAAAAATGTAGCTTTGTGATTAACAAAAAAAAAAAAAATCCCCACATCTAGTTAAGAAAAACATACACACCATAAACCAAAATGAATCGACTTAGGAGGTGTCCTGGATTTAGCAGTAGCAGTCTTTTTTTTTTCCCTCCCTTTCTTAGTAGCTGGTGCAGCACTATGTTTTGACTTTCAGAATGGGAACAGAGCCGATAACTCTGACGTTTTTAGGTACTGCTCAAATGTTTAGGCTGGCCAAAGGACTTTGTGAGTCTCATGCTCTGCCAGGGAGGAGGGGAAGCTGGGAGGAAGCAGAGACAGGACACCTGACCCAAACTGACCAAAGAGGTATTCCATACCACAGCACGTCATGCCTGGGAGGTAACTGGGAGTTACCTGGAAGGGCACTCTCTTCTTGGTCGGGTTTGTTTTGGTGGGTGGTATTATATTTTCTTCACTTGTTATTTCCCTTATCATTATTGTTATTGGTGGTAGCAGTAGTGATTTGTGTTATACCTTAGTTACTGGACTATTCTTATCTCAACCTGTGGGAGAAAGAAAAGTGGGGGTGGTGGGAGTAGAAACTGTGTGGCTGACTGACTGGGTTTAAACCATGACAGGAAGGCAGAACAAAATTTTGCTCCAAATAGATTTTATTTAAAACAATTTCATCTGTTTTGGATGTTTTGCTCAGCAATACAATAAAAATAGTTATAAATTTAATGGGGACTTTATACTGAGCAAACTTTTTACAACCAATGGTGGAGCAGAATCATACTTATAAAGCTAACAATTCAGGCCATCTGCAAAGTCATGCAGGTGGTTTCTTACACTATTATAAAAACCATACATATTTATACTTAGCTTTTTTAAGTACTCAAAAAGGAATGGAGTTCCATTACTGCTCACCAGCATGAATACTGACCTAAAAGGATTCATAAATATTAAGCTTTATTTCTGGGACTTGAGCCACACTGATTCCAAATACCACGTCCTAATCCACTAGCACCTCTGTTTCTGATCCAACAGAGTGCTCTTTATATTAAGTGCTACCCTTAATATCTCACAATTGAATATGTGAAAATTCTTAAAAATGAATGGGAAAAACAGAGTAACGTAGGATGGGAGCTAACACCAACAAAAGAATATTTAATTTGTAACAGAGCAAAATATTCTGAACCCTTGCTATTTAATGTAGTTTAAAAATGATTTATCATTTATTTTATATACACACTATCTTTAAGAAGTTATACTTTCGTATAAACATGATCACATACGCCCTTATCCATTTCAGAGTGAGAAATAAAACCTACCAGTTACACCAATTCATAAACTGCAATCAGACCAGTTTCTTTGCTGTAATTGCTATTAAAAACAAACAAACAAAAAAAACAACAACAAAAAACAAACAAACAAACAAACAAAACCAAAAGAAAATCTCAGGCTCAATACTTCTTTAGTTTCATCTGAAAAGCAGATTGATACAGAAAAAATTATAGAATCATCAAATGGTTACAGTTAGAAGGGACCTCAAAGATCATCTGGTTCCAACTGCTCTGCCATGGGCAGGGACACCTTGTATTAGACAAGGTTACTTCAAGCTCCATTCAGCCTGGCCTTGAATGCTTCCAGGGATGGGGCATCCACAGCTTCATTGGGCAACTTGTTCCAGTGCCTCACTATCCTGACAATAAATAATTTCTTCCTAATATCTAATCTAAATCTCCCCTCTTTCAGTTTAAAACCATTCTTCCTTATCCTATAACTACATGCCCTTGTAAAAAGTCCCTCTTCAGATCTCCTGTAGGTCCCCTTTAGCTGTTGGAAGACTTCTGTAAAGTCTCCCCTGAGCCTTCTCTTCAAGCTGAACAAGCCCAGTTCTCTCAGCCTGTCTTCACAGGAGTGGTGCTCCATCCCTCTAATCTTCATGGCCTCCTCTTGACTTGCTCTTGATCTAAACATCCTTGGTAATTCTTTTTTTTTATTATTTTTTTGAACAGACATCACAAACACCTGTTTGATACATTTGTAGAGCCACAAAGTATAGGGACATATTGCCATTTGAAACAATTACTAACATGCACTAGCATAGTAACAAGATACCTCATTGTGTCAGCACTGCCTGTATTTCAGTGAAATTTGGCAGGAGCGGTTGCTACAGATCATCATGTTCAGTGAAAGATGCAAGATCTGTTGTGACATAGGATGTGCCACATGTAAGAGTAATAGAGTATATGTAAGAGTATAGAGGAGGAAAGAAGACATGCACTGTAATGATTTAGAGCAAGGCTTCCTGTTTGCCATTTAGAATAATAATTTGAACAGAACAGTTTCAGAAAAGGCACACGTTCTGACAACCCTGTTCATGCTGGCACTGTTTTATGTCAGGAGCATTCAAATGAGATTCTGAGGTATTATTTGTACTTAAAGCAGTGTTCAAAACATAGACTCTGGCCCACAGCACTTTGGGGTTTAACTGACAGGAAGGCTAGCTTAAAGTATGCAATTAATTCCTAGCCCTGGTCAGTGCAAGGAGAAACTAAATCTGTTTAGTTTATCTGTACAGTCTACCACTGTACCAGATTTAGTATTATGGCACTTGTGACGGGACCTTTCCTTCCTCAAAAGTTCCTGCGCAGTGCAAGACCATAGCTTTCCATTCACCCCAAGTACAGGTTCAAGGGGAACGCACACAAGCTGAAGCTCAGCACCAGAAATGCCACTTGCTACATTACCATAGTTCATAAAGCACATAAAGCTTTTGTTGCACACAGTCACCAGTTACTGAACCAAGGATAGCCAAAGTCTTCTTTCACTTCTCTTGTTTTCAGAAGAAAGACATTAATAAAATAGTTGTCTTCTCAGTTCTCCATGCCAGCAGGTCATTCAGATACACTCCACACAGTAACTATCCTTCAGTGACTAGCCAGCCTTGCTCTGATTTATTTTGAGAGTTATACAGCTATCTAGTGAAGTGCTCATTTTATTCAAAGCATTTTACAGAGCTGGTTTTTGAGTAGGTTATGTCAGACATCTTCTCCAAGAGAAACTTATTCTACCCCTTCATCCCCAATAAGGAAAATGTCTTTATTTGAGGTTACCATGAGTTTGTACTTTTTACTAACTAAACTTCACTTTTTCTGGGGTTTAGATGTAACACCAGCTACAGCATCCCAGCCTGGTGCAGCTTAAGATCAAGAATCTTCTTGTGTCAAAGTAACTGAAAATACCTCACCTAGCTGTTCTTCCACTCAGTATCATCTGAAACTAATAAGTCACCCTACATTATCTTCCATATCACTAATTAACACAAAGCATAACCAAAGAAAGGTTGTCACAGAGCTTCTTTTGTTATATTGTTTCAGAAGGTGAGTATTCCAAACAAATTTTCTATTTGTTCTTTTCCTCATCTTGAAGAAGTTTCAAATAGAGTATGGTCATGAAAAACATGGTAAATTCTACAGGTATACCCTGTACTAGTTTTCTTTTCTGTTTCCAAAGCTTTCATATGGCCTTCTTTTGTAAAATTTTATTTTCTGTTGTTATTTTCACTCAGTTTTAGCACTACAGCTCAATTTTGTGATTGTTTGTTCTGGTACTTTATTGTATATTCTACAGAAGGATTTATAACACCTTAGTTCACCCCCCTCTTTTCTGCCTCAAAAAGCAAAACAAAACAAAACAAAACAAAACTAAACCAAAACCACTCAACCAAACAAACAAATAAACAAAAAAAGCAAAATATTGCCTATGGCAGGGGGGGGTGTTGGAACTAGATGACCTTAAGGTCCTTTCCAACCCTAACTATTCTACAATTCTGTGATTCTATTTCTCCTCTTCCTTAATGTGGCATTTTACTTGAGATTTCACAACTTTATTAAATATCTGGAGATGATGTTCAACAAGCTCAACTAACTTAAAAACCTTTAACTGACTTAAGCATTTTCTAAATCCTTTTGCCTTAGATAAAAATGACAGAAGCTTGTTGTCAGCATTTGTTCTGTTAGACACCAGTCGTAACCTATTAGTACAGACTGGAGCAGAGCAGCATTAAGCACATCAGCCTTCATCCCCTTATGCACAAAGAGACGTCACATTCTGCAGTCCCACACTGTGGCAGTGCCTAACACTTGCTGGTTAGTCATTTTACTGCTAATGTGCTTTTAGATTAAATGGGTTGTTTTCTTGAGTTTTGTTCTTAATCTTATTCTGTGCTTTGATCATCTCAATGTTGAAATTACAGAAAAAAAAATGAAAAGAAAGGATTAATTTACTGTCCATTATTTGCTTTTCTCTCTTTATAACTCTCATCCTGTTGATAACCGGTTATATACCTTTGTAGTGCTGAAATACATAGACACTTGATAATCATTTATTTGTAGAGAGCAACGACACTGCAACAGGGAAGTGCCAGATCCCTCATGAGTTAACATACTCATGCAATATGCAACACTGCAGTTGGCCAGACTGTACACTGGCAAAACAAATTTTTGAAGATACAAATGTAAACTACTTTTTCAGTTGGAAAGAGAGGATTAGTTCTGAGTTTATATTATCAATTGCCTCCAGCATTACTTTTGAAACCCATTCTTTTATAATATATTATTGCTTCAGGCCCAACAGTTGTGTCTAACAAATTATCATAATTCCCTGAACCCATTATTTACCAAATATCTCTTCTGTCTTAGCACTGACACTGTCTCTGGTGTCAAGCTGACAAAGCCTAACACCTATGTCAGATATCACTGATAACCCATTTTGCATTAGCAATAACCTTCCCCATTAGCCTGTCTCAGCAGCTGAGGTATGCTCTTCATAAAATTAAAAAAAATCTATTTGGGATTAGGCACGTAGCACCACTGTTGGTTATCACTCTGAACACACAGCTATTTGCACAGCTTGATGCTCTCTCACACTTTGATAACTGTCCTCACTAGAAGCCTTTGGTCAGTCCACAATCTATAGGAAGATGTGTTCCCTCGACGACATTGCTCCTCTTGAACACCAAATGCTATTTATAGCTCCAAAGAATCAAAGATTTTTATTTCAAATCTCCATAATTGACTCTGTTCAGCCTCATGCTGTACAAATCCTGGGTGGTATAAGCATAACACAATTCATGGTGCAACGTAGATGAGACTGCTGGATTAGAAATTATCTTCTTCATTGCAAAGTGAGACATGGAACTTCCTCACAGCAGCAGCTGGAGACAGCCAATCAACCTATTATAAACTAATTCCCAGAATGGCTCAAATTAATACAGTGTTAATGAGGTACCCTCCCTGGGATATATTCCCAATAATGTTCATGACAAATATGGATAGATGAAGTACATTTATAATACAACTATTAATTTACAGCAGTACAGTTTTGCAGACTGTAGGCTAGAACCATAGACAACGATAGACTGTGCTGTGAGCATTTTTTCTCTCAGTGAGAGTTTTAATTCAGTTTTCCACAGTTATCCATTTCAGTAGATTCCACTACCACAGCTTTACATTTCAGAGTAACTGGAAGAATTTATTGAGAGTATTATCACTCTGAAACAATGGCATTGTTAATGCAGCTACTCTGTTGGAGGTCACAGTTACTCATAATTTCTGTATATATTAGAAAATCAACTACTTCAACCTTCCAGTTTCATTAACACTTAATGACTAATGACATTTTCTACAGGAATGAGCAACCATTCAAAATATTTTGCCAGTGTATTATTGTTTCTTGCTTAACAGAGCTCCAGTTTTCTGATTTAGGAGCAAACCCCCATGAATTAAGCAAGCAGTCACATAATATTAATAGTGAAGATTCAAATCTCAACAACAATTTTTTTTCCCCACACAAAATCTTCAATAAACTCTTGTAAAATTCATGTTGATATAAATATATACGTGTTCATGAATCCATGTATAGGTAAATGTCAGCATTTAGTTATGACATAGGAAAGGAAAAACAGAACTTTCTATCAGAGATTGTTCAAATCTTTCCATCTATTTAGTATCTATATAATTGTTTTGCTCTAGTATTAATTCCATCCCTAACTCATCCATGTACCTGGTGGTTATGTTCTTGTTGAGTACCTGAATGTTTTCTACATGTAATTGTTGAATTCCAAAATAAAGGTTTTATTTCCAAAGTCACGCATTTTTTGCGGTTGATCTAAAGCACCCCCATTTCAAACTTTATATTTAAATAAATTTTACTGCTTTTTAAAAAAGTATGAAGTGTACAATATACATGTTCTTTCAGAAATGTTTTCTAAACATATAGCCATGACAGGCATCTAGGGTTCTGGTAAACATGTAATTCACAGTGTGATCCCTGCAACAGTGTTGTGTTAAACCATCTTTTTCCTGCATTTTCCCACTCTTTTTTAAAATTTCCAAAAATTTGAAAAGTATACACCAAAAACCACCTAAAAATCAATACTTAAAAAAAATCTGAACTACATTAAATACGTCATTTATTTCTTCTGCAAAATGACAGCCAAGGAAAAGTCATAATCAGGGTAATGTAGTTACCTTGTTAACTGGTCCAGATCCAACCAAGAGCTGCATGTATTAGCACACTGAAGCCACATATTTCTCTTAGACAGTAGACAGCTATTCTCTCAGCTAAAACTGATACCAGCCTTTCTAAGTCATCTCAATGCTATTCATATACCATTACCCATGCCTAGACCTTAGTATCAGAAAGATGCTGGCGCATAAGGATACTGCTCTGTCCATTACAAGGCTGAATCTCACAGAATACTAAAATGGCAACTGCTTCTATTTGGTTTCACTTTGGAAAAGATAAGACAATTTGGTGTTAATGTCTTAGGGAAGAATGCCAATGTTTTGGCTTTCTTCTTTTTCTTATTTTCAAATTTCAGTTCAAGTTGCTAAAATAATAGAAACTACTATTATCATGTCCAGGCATAAGACTTCTTCTAAATATGTGTTCCTCTTCACTATCATTAGGTCTTCAGCTCTTTCTTGATGTTCATTAGCCACGACAAAAACTTTGTATTTATTATTATTCACTATAGTTAGAGGATACTATATTCAAGATAATATTGCCTGCAATTTGAGCTACCATATTTGCAAGAAAGTCTGCAGCCATTAGCCTTTAATCCACTTCCTGTATGTGGTACTTTACACTTCTGTATTCTGCAAGGGAAATATCTGCTAACAGCCTTCTGTATACAATAACTGTTCATGCACATTAAAAATAAGGCTCTTCTAAACCAATTCAACAACCAAAAATTTTACACATCTACTGCTTAATCAATGTGTTAGCATCAGAGAATGCTGGTACTGTAAACAAACCACTTGCTGTTTTATTGAATGAAGAGTGCCTTTGATTTCATGTCCTAGAATATTTTTTTTTGTGCCTTTTTTTTTTCCTTAAGTATTTGCTTAAATGTCTTAAGGGAGGATTTCTCTTCAAACATTTTTACATGACTGAAATTGCATGCCAGGGTTTTGTAGATTAACAAAGGTGAAGTATAACTTATAAAAATAATATTTATCATGTGCATGACAACTCTTTTTAAATAACAGCTACTCTCCAATCTTCTAGTATTCTAATATATTACCCATAAAAATACCCTTACTGCACAAAAGAATGCAACCATTAATGTTCACAGAAATTATGCAGGGCAGGTTTGAGCTTTTGTGTCTTAGGAATCATAGTTTGATCATAAATGGAATTTGGAGCATGTGAAGGATTCTGAAATTCAAGATTCCTTTGTGGCTTCTTTAAATATTCTCACCCAAGTAGTCCATTTAAAATAGATTAAGCTATAAAAGTGCACAGAAGAATAGTGCAATTTTGAATATCAGCAAATAAAATTTGACTATGTTCTATAAAAAAACAATTGAACTCCTTGCTGCTGAATATCTTCTTATTCAATAACTGTGATAAATTACCCCATGCTACACGTACTTGGCAGAATGTACATGCACTTTGCTCTAACAGCTGTCCTATTCATCTTTTTCAGTCATAAGAACTTCTGATCACAATTATTTCAACAACTAACTATAACAGTGCAAGCAGATTATATAGACAAAATCTCTTCCAGAACAACAGAACAAACCAGTGGGAAAAAAAAAAAAAAAAAAAGTGATTTGCAGGGATATTTAATTAGCATTCACCTGTGGTAATAAATCAGTCTGGAAGGAAGCTAGCCAAATACCTCCTCAACCTCAACAAGACTTGAAGTTTTACCTTTAAATAGCAACTTATTACTGCAAGTTTTAGCAACTACACATGCAGTGCTGCCAATATATCCTAAGATGTTGTTGTGAAAGTAAGTGGCTTAGGTCACTTAAAGAGTCACGAAAGGTATTAGAAAAACAAGCCTTAATATAAATTTACAAAAGCACAACAAAGTTCGTTGGCAAGATTTACCCTACTTCTTACTGCATGAGTAATGCATATAAATGAAAATCAAATTAGAACCAATTAAGAGTAATTTACACAGAGGCTGGAATGAAAAGGGGTAAGGGAAGAGTCCAGGTGCAGCTGGATTCAATCTTAGGCTCAGACCCAGTTAACAGTTTATGTCTAAAGGATTTAACAGCACTTAATCATAGCAATGCTTACATGGTAGATTGACCATGGCAGATTGACCTATAAACATAATAATAATAATAATACTATAGATTCAAGATAACAACAGATATACTGTATTTTTTAGAGAGTCTTCAAGTCAATACACACACATGCAAGTATGTATAGACAGATGTACAAAGGTAACACATATTCATATGCATATATATATATATATATATAGGTAGTCCTATTAAAAATTCCACTCAAGAATCAGTGAAATACTCACCTCAATTGCCTATTTTTTTTTTTTCCTTAATGAGGGTTGAGTCTCCAGTAATGGGGACATCAATCCAGGTCCCATCATCAGCCAACAGTCCTCCTTTCACGATCTTGAGACTTCATGCACTCTGAGAGGTGCCCCATGCAGCAGGATATACTGGTGTAGCCTACTGCAGTCAAGAACAGCTCAAAGAGTCTTAGGACCACTGTTTATAGGGTTGTGAGATGGTTAGTAAATTCACTTGGACCATTCAGATAAGGAATGTTCCAAGGCTATCAGGGGAATGAGTGCCCTTCCAGCCCTCATCCCACTCAGCAGTTCCTGATACTGGTCATGCTGTCCTCACCTTAGCCTTGCAAGAGATCCCAAAGATTAAAGGATGCTTCATTGGCAACCACTTACTCAAAGACTAGGGCTTCACACAAGTTATAGATATTATAGAACAGGCCTAAGAAGGCCAGAGGGAGGGTGGGGGGAGAATGTACTACCACTGATGTCAATATAATTCAAAGGTTTGAATAGAACAATTTATTTAATCTGTTACTGAATAATGAAAGGATCATATGACCTTTTAAAAATTAGTTGTTATAGTAACAATTTATGATTGTGCACTGGTTTAGATCTACAAACTGGGGCAACTGTAATTACCTAGATAGAAGGTAAGCACAGGATTATTTACCGGTATACGGAAAAAAGAATGGCTGGAACTATTTTTATGTCAAATATATTTTTTCATCTATATATAAACTAAAGAAGTTTGCCATATTTAATGTACACTGGAATCTAAAAGGTCCACATGTCTCTAAGAGAGGGGGGCATGAAAATGTTGCAGCCAAGATCAGTACCAAAGTTTTATCTCACTTCAGCATCAGGTCCATAGGAAATACCTATGAGGGAAAACACTTTGTATAGACATCAACAGGTAATCAAACCTGTATGCCAGACACATGCCACTGGTAAAATTTTAGAGTGAAGGTAAGGGAACATTTTGTTTCTACAATCAATACTTCAAAATTTATGAAATTACATTTATTTAATAATTATAATTTCACTTCCTTTACATTACTGGATTGCCATGGTTTAAACCCAGTCAGACAGCTTGTTCGCTCACTTCCCCCCCTTCTTGCCCTCCCCGTGCTCCCGGAGGGACCGAGAGGAGAATCGAAAAGAATGCAACTCCCATGGGTTGAGATAAGAACAGTTTAGTAACTAAGGTATAACACAAATCACTACTGCTACTACCGATAGTAACAATGATAAAGGAAATAAGGGAAGAGAATACAACACCTCACCACCGGCCGACCGATAACTTGCCCCCCCGCAACCCGACCAAGCACTGACCGATACCTCCTCCAAACCTGCAGCCCTAGCCCTTCCGGGTAACTCTCAGTTCCATCCTGGGCATGACGTGCTGCGGTATGGAATAGCTCTTTGGTCAGTTTGGGTCAAGTGTCCTGCCTCTGCTTCCTCCTGGCTTTCCCTCCCCAGTTTTTTTCCATTAGCTTTTCAGAGTTAATTTCAACAAATGAATCCATGTTCAAAGCTCACTGTACTGTACAAGATTGAGCCCTAAATCTGTGAGGAATATTTGACAACAGTAAAGAGTTTCTGGGTTTATTTGTCATGGTTTAAGGTAAAAGAATTGAAAAATGAGTTATGGTTGTTTGACATTATGGATACCCTTCAGCTTATATACTAAAGATGTCCTAATTTTTCAGCAATAAAACTACTTTAAAGCCTTCTATCAGAACTATGTAGCTCTGAGTGGCTTCACAGCATACCCACAGTTTTTAATTACGGGTAGCCATGTTATTGCTTATTTTCTGATTTAAAATTAGAAAACAGTAATGTAAATATTTTCATCATAATACAGACTTCATTGAGTATATTGCTGAAACTGAAGTGATTGACAGTTACAAATGTGATACAAAAAATAAGGAACCTGGAGTGTTTAACTCGAAGTAACACAATCTTTACTGCCCATTTCTCTGAACCTTTTCCTTAAAAAGGCAAATACTTTCTACAGATTACTAGAACTCACAGGAGCTTTTAATAAAACTAGTTCAACTCAAAAGCATAAGTAGTTTTGCCATGAATATATTTAGATTTTCAATAGCTGTAAACTAAAACCTTCCAAACGGGAAGACTACACACTGATGTGATAAATTATTAGAGGAGCACATATTTTTAAACCAATGCACTGAATATGAGAACATCTAGATTAAGCCATTGAAGCTGACATACTTGTGTTACAAAAATATGCAAACACACGTGTTTTAAATGGAGGTCCACTTAATTTACCAGAGGCCCATTTTCTAAATGCAAAAGATGAATAATATTTCTTTCTCTATTTGCCTATTGCATGGACTAAGATTATATAATACTTGGAACAAAAGAGATCTTTCAGAATTTGTTAAAATGGATACTCAAATCTCTAGTATTTTAATATTAACTACAATTTAATATTAACTACAATTCAAATTATACACCACAAAAATCCTAAGAACTCCAAATCTGTAGAAAGTAAATACTAAGACATCTTCCTGATGTCTTTAAGCACTTTTTGTAAGTTTTCTTGAACTGAAAAGTCTAACCATGTTAGAAGAACATTCAGGAAAATGTACAGGGATTTCAAATACACACAGATGTATCTGATCCAAATTCACTCAAACCAGTCATAGCCTTAAAGCTTAAAGGAAATAATAACTTTTATTATTATTGCTCTTTAAATTGCAGCCAAGAAGATTGCATTAAAATCTTGATCCTGATGACACCAGTGGGAAAACTCTGATAATAATGGGGAATAGCTGACACATATGGTTGTCTGCATAAAGTTTCTTTATATTCAAGGCATCACAACAGACTTGAACTACACTGAACAACTTTTCTTGTCATTGAGACATAACAGTCCCTCAGACCTGCATTGTAAGCCTCTTGATCAATACAACAGTTAAACTAATTTTTATTCTTTGCTCTTGTCTTTCCAGGTCCTGAGAAGCTCCCAAGAGCTTCACTCACAACTAAACATGGTTTTGAGCATACAACTTCAGAAATAAGCTGTAGGAACTGAAAGCAATACATAGCTTTCGAAACAGACCCAAATCCGTTTTTTGTTCATTTTGACAAAATTCATCCACCTACTCTAGAGGAAATTAGGTACATACTTCTGATTTAGTGTAATGAACCCAGAGCTATGCATTTAAAAATTCTGGAACTAGCAGTGTGGTAAAATATCATACCTAAAGTGCACAAGGGGTTATTTTGTTTGGGGTTTTTTGAGTTTTGGTTTGGTTTTTGTTTTCTTGTTTGTTTTGTTTCTTTTAAAGGAGACATACTTTTGGTGGCAAGAGACTTCTCAGTTAAACTGTAGTTGCCTACTCTAAATTTACTGGGCTTGATGAGAACAAACACAAAATCTATGCTACCTCTAGCACCATCAATCAAAGTGCTAGGCAGTAAAACATTGCATCTTAAGCTTCTTGATTGAAAATTCCTCATGTGCTTGCTTGCTGAGATGTGCAATGCATACTGATGCACCTGTGGAGGAGGAAAAGTAGTGTGATAAGCCAGTGATTTATTTCCTTCAAGATCAAAAGTATATTGAAAAGTGTAACAAATAAGAGAACTAGTGGGACTAGGAAATATTTTATTAAAAAGTCAAAGGCATCATTACCTTATCTTCTGTAATTTATCACTCTTTTCTCTCAAGACTATCTTTGCAAGACAAACTCAGAGGTCTGGAAAATTTCTGTAAATTGGCCCTCTAAAACTGAACTAGTACTTGTACCACATGTAAAGTTATTCCAGAATCACAGGTAGTGAGTGCAAATAAAAAAATACCATGTTGAAAAGCTTATTTTTCCTTAGAGAAAATTAGCTATCAGAAATACCTTTTGCTTAGATAACTTTTTTTGTGCATGACTATATAAAGCAATATGAATTCTTTTGGTGGTTTCTTTAGTTTTTTTTTATATCTACCATATCACCCAGTAAATATATTTAATATTGCAGAAACTTAAAAAGGCACTAACATGATCTAGTGGACATAAGAACAGCAGAAACAGGAGGAACGCAGGAACTCAAGGTATTCCTTGAAGAGAAAAATCCAGTGAATATTCAATTATGATTATTAAACATAAGGATTTCATGAATGTTGTCTTAGGTAGAACTCCTCACTACCCCATGCTGGAGAAAGTCACACAGATGTAAAAAGAGTAATACAAAAGACAATTCCATGACCCATGTCTCTGCCAGAATGTTGACTGTACAAGACTTGAAAATATGGCAGCATTATTACCCTGTCATGCAAATGTTTGTTTTCACAAGTAAAAGCAGTCATCTGGGGCTTTTGACTGCACTTCTGAAACTAATATTGCCCATGAATCTTTTTAAAATATGTCTCTGTAACAAAAAAAAAACATAGACATTTTCTCATTTTAAATTTCAGTGTACAAAAGCACAAAAATTAACCATCTTTATCTTAAATTATAAAAATATCAAGAGTGCTGTCTCCTATAAAAAAGTTTGAAACTATTACTGATACTATGAAAATAATTTCCGTTCATTGATGGAAGAAAATGGCCAGACCCATAAAATACATTTTTTTTTACATTTTTAAGCTATCAGCCTAAAAAATAAATTTAAAAAACAATCGTGTAATTTCTCAAAAGGCAGCACAGACATAATTACATAAAAAAATATGGGCACGATCTTCTCTCATTAATATATTCCACAGATAACACTGATTTCTACAAAGCAAGTTCTAAAGTAATGCCTTTATTTGAAAAGTAACTGAACCTCCTCCTAAAACCATCATATTGCTATATGGTAAGTTAAACATACACTTTGAATCTGTAAAATGTCAGAGACTACATTCATAAATTTTCAGTGATAAAGCTACCAGAATTATTCTATTTAACTTGAAATTCTACTTTGACCACACCATTGTCCATACTGCTGTTATCTTCCACCTTGCTATATTATTGGTTTGTAACTTTATCAATCTGTTCGCAACCAGCAACTGTGCACAGCTACAGAATTTTAACTGACCAGATTAGATTCCAGGTGTGCATCAGTGGCACAGGGGATGCTCAGAAGCTTTGAACAACAACAAAATATGTCTTTGCCTGTAGTTTGAAAGCAAGATAAAAGTAAACGTTTTCTACAAGCTAGAAATGGACACTGTCCTGGGTTCAGCAGTAGCAGTCATTTTTCTCCTTCTTGGTAGCTGGTGCAGTGCTTTGAGTGCAGTGTTTTGACTTTCAGCTTGGGAACAGAGCTGGTAACAACGATGTTTTGGTTTGGCCAATGACTTTGTGAGCCTCATGCTCTGCCAGTGAGGAGGGGAAGCTGGGAGGAAGCAGAGACAGGACACCTGACCCAAGCTAGCCAAAGAGGTATTCCATACTACAGCACATCATGCCCAGGATGTAACTGGGAGTTACCTGGAAGGGCTAGGACTGCAGGTTTGGAGGAGGTATCGGTCAGTGCTTGGTCGGGTTGCGGGGGGCAAGTTATCGGTCAGCTGGTGGTGAGGTGTTGTATTCTCTTCCTTTCTTATTTCCTTTATCATTGTTACTATCGGTAGTAGCAGTAGTGGTTTGTGTTATACCTTAGTTACTAAACTGTTCTTATCTAAACCCATGGGAGTTGCATTCTTTTCAATTCCCTTCTCCGTCCCTCCGGGAGTAGGGGGAGGGCAAGGCGGGGGGGGAAGTGAGTGAACGAGTTGTCTGGTTTGGTTTAAACCATGACAGACTCCCATTGGTAAGCCTAATTGAAGACAGTTCAATAGTTGAAACAAAAAATTACATCTATTCTTGTCAGAACTTTACAGATGAGTTCTGATTATTCATCTCATGCACTTACAGCCATGGACAAATTTCATTAATTTTTTCATTTAAGTTTGTTAACAAAGTCCACTCCCCCTTACCAATCAACTCATATTCTACAGTTATCATATTTCTTGAAGCATTTCCAAATTGTTCTGCTTAATTTCTGTTGATACAGAAACACGGATTCAAACCTCCTAAGTTTCCTCTCAATGTAAGCACAGCTATCTTGAAAACAGTTACATAGGCACAGCTTATTAATACAAGTGAAAAACAAGTACTCCTTGCATCTTTACTGTTTGCCTGTAAAACGTTAACATTGAATATTCCTGTAGTATTACAATTACTACGGTTTTAACTGTCTTTTTTAACTGTGTTACATTCCTATTTTTCTCCAAAGTTTTCTGGGGGAATCACTAACTTTATTTTTCTAACATGCTCTGAAGTTTCTAGTCCACACAGTAAGACAAAGCCAGAGATGCATTTATTATTTAAAGAACATTCATCCCAGACTAACATCAAAAGATGTTAATAACCATACTTAAATATCTGAAACTAAGTATGCAGGAGTTAAAAAGAAGTGCAAAATCCAGGAAGATAAGTAGATTCTTGTCCTATTTAGAGTAGAAAAAAAATAGTAATGTCCAGGGCATTAGACTTTTTTCCTCGATACTGAACAATATAAAGCATCTTGTTAAGGAAGGAAAATCATCGTTCTCTGCTGTGCTAACTAAAAGCCTGCAATACAGGATAATGCAGTCCCAAGATTATAACTAAATTCTATTAAAACCAGATACCTACTTAGCCTTTAAGCACAGCTGTTCACATACAGAATATATTGGTGCACACAACAGCTGGACAGAAAGGTCGTAAATTGGACATATTTTTTTCAGGGGAGAGTTCTTCCTCCCTGCACTAACATAAGCTGCAACTTATTAAAAGCTAATGCTGAAAGCTAAGGTCAATAAAATATTAATTATAGTTTTAAAAAACACAGTCATAGAAAATTATTACACTACAATTAACTGTTTTTCATATTTTAAAAATAGTACTTACAGGTTTTGTCATTGAAAACTCAGAAGTAATACAGCACTAATTATAGGCCTTGGTAATACCCATTTCAGATGGGAAGGAATTTCAGATTTTCCTAAAGACAAAAGGATAAGAATGTTCATCTTGGTAACTCTATCCAAAATTCCTGTGGAAAGATTTCTACAATTGTCAGAAAAAAAACAGTATTTTTAAAATTTCTATTACAAGGGTCAAACAATTGCTTGGTTATCTGTTTTATATCTCCCAAAGTTATTTTCTTTCAATCAACAATAAAACAAACATAATACAAATGTATTTATTTCCAGCTCTTAGCCATATACGACGTATGAAATTAAAGTATGTATAAAGCATTTTTCTGCTTCAAAATACACAAAAAATAAGATACTTTTTAGTTATGTAAATATCTTTAATTATGACCATTAGTATTGGTTTCTAAAACTAACAGCATAGTTTTACCACGTTAAGTTTTTTCTGCATTATTATCAATAGTACCATACTCTTGTTTTCCCACATGGAATATATTCACTTGCATTTTTATGCATTGATAACATTAATAAGTGACATATTTTACTTGCTACTGACTTGATAAAAAAAGGAAATTAAAGGTTCAACCCCAAATATGCTTGATGAGACAATGAGACTTCTTAATATGCTGTTATAACAATAGCTATCTGTTATCACCTTCAACTCAGAATTCCCAGTAGCTTAAGTACAGCTTTCTTACACTAACACATAAAAGTCAAAAGTTAGGAATTATCAAATGTAACTCATGTAGTAAGCTAGTCTCTCACATGAAGAAAAGCATATGTATGGTTCTAACTTATGAATCTTCCATGGAAGCCTTGCATTGCTTCGCACATCTCTTCAATATTGCTTTCTCTCAACAGGCTTGTTATGCTTTAAGTCCAGCCGGTAACTCAGAACCATGCAGCCGCTAGCTCACTCACCCCCTCCTTCTTCCCCCCACTTCCGGAGGGATGGGAGGAGAGTCAAAAGAATGTGACTCCAACAGGCTGAGGTAAGAACAGTCCAGTAACTAAGGTATAACACAAAACCACTCCTGTTACCACCAATAAGAATAATGATAAGGGGAATAACAAGGCTACCAACAATAAGAATAATGATAAGGGAAATAACAAGGGAAGAGAATACAACCACTCACCACACACCGACCGATACCCAGCCCAACCCGAAAAGTGATCTAGTTCTTCCAGGTAACTGCCCCTAGTTTATATAGTGGGCATGACGTGCTGTGTTATGGAATACCCCTTTGGCTAGTTTGGGTCAAGCGTCCTGTCTCTGCTTCCTCCTGGCTTCCCCTCCTCCCTGGCAGAGCATGAGACTGAGAAAGCCCTTGGTCAGAGTAAACATTACTGAGCAATAACTAAAAACATCAGTGTTATCAGCACTGTTCCCAGGCTGAAAGTCAAAACCACAGCACTGCACCAGCTACTAAGAAGGAGAAATATGACTGCTACTGCTGAACCCAGGACAAAGCTTTATTTTTTTTTTATATTACATAAATATATTTTGTTCATCAACAGTTTATTACAAATTATTTTTCTTGAATCCTTAGGTTCATGTATTTAAAAATGAGACACAAGAACCTCAGAAGCAACAAAAAGCTTCCCAAAAAGCACTCAATTTTAAAAGGATACAATTTCCATTCATTTGTCTCATTTTAACTTCATGTGCATAAATGTAAGCCTGTGAGTTGCTTAAAAATATCATAGCAAACTGGAGTACAGTGTGCTATACCTGCTAACATGAATTATACCAGACAGGAGCTGTAGGAATACAGGCACAGCGTGCTCCTAATGAGAATTATGTACTATCGGAATATATGGAAAATAGTTACGCATGGTGCCATTTGGTTCAGCTCATTTTCAGCAGAGCTCTTGCAAGTTACTGTGGAGTATGTCTGCATGCTTAACTAAGTGCATTAACATTTTGTTTTAGATCAGGAATACATTTCGAACCAAACATCTAATCACCTTTCACACTGCCTTGGTTTGCATTGCAGAAGAATCTCAGAGAACAAAATTACATCCCTTCTGAATTAAGGTAAACTGACATTGTACTTCAGAAGAATCTAAATCTTCAACTGCTGTTGACAGGACCAGGGCAGAGCCAGTTTGAGGTAAATCCCTGGAAACATGCATAAACACGTAAGCATGCAGATTTCAGCTCTTTAACCACAAATACTTTCATTATAACTTCACTCTTGTTGTACTACAGTATTTACTAATCCAGACAAAGCCTTTACACACCTGCAGCAAGCCCAGTATCCTTAGTGGAGCTGCAGGCAATACCAGCACTCTGATCATAATAGGCTGGGCAGACGCTGAGACAAATGTGTATAGGCTGGCCAGCCCTGGTAAATTAAACATAATGCCATTGTGGTATTTGAGGTAGAACCCATCTGGATTTCTGAAATGACAGGAGATAGGAGATCCTAACTGGTATCTTTGTTGGAGGCTGATGTGAGCATAAGAGGAACAAATGGCAGAAGCACCTTATTGCTGACCAGCCCAGATGCTCTGGGCATCCTTGGTATAGACTACCTCAGAGGAAGATACTTCAAGGACCCAAAATGGTACCAGTGGGCCTTTGGTGTAGCCACAATGAATATAGAGAAGATTAAACAGCTGTTTACCTTGCCTGGCCTTTCAGATGATCTTTCTGCTGTGGGATTGCTGTGTGTCAAAGAACGGTGTGTTCCAACTACCACCATGATGGTGCACTGGTGGCAATAAAGCACCATCCAAAACCCACTGCTTACCATCCATGAGCTGATTCATCAACTGGAGAATGAAAAGTCATCAGTGGGACTTAATCACCCTTTGATATTCTCACAGTGCCAATGCAAAAGTCTGATGAAGGGTGGAGATTAACAGCAGACTATTGTGGCCTGAACAAAAACACTACCATTGAATGCTGCTGTACCAGACACACTGGACTCCAATACAAACTGAAACCAAAAGCAGGTAGGTAATATGGCACAACTGATGTGGTCAAAGCTTTTTTTCTCTGCTCTTTGGTAGCAGACTGTTGGAAGCTATGAAGGGAGCAATGAATACTGGGACATTCAAACACTGTGATGCACATTTTCTATAAGCCACATGTCTGCTAAACACTAGAGTATCTGCTAACACAACTGGTCCTGCCCCTGTAAAAAAAAACCTACATACAGTGGAATGAGATATAGCTTCTGTGACACACATAGGGGACTGGCTGAGAAAGTGTGGATTATTGCTTCCTTGGGAAAAGGCAAAGCCATTCATGGGACAAGTTTTGCTCCAGGACTCAGGTGCATTTGGTGGTTAATGCAAGAAGATGGCTAAATCTGATGAGTACCTCCAAGACACCTAACCCTGGAGGAAAAATAATCTGTCATTTGAAGTACCACAGCAGGAATTATTCAAACCAGTAAAAGATGACCTTTGTAAGGAACCTGTTCAGTGCAGTAGTGACCCAACCCGAGTTGTCTTCTGCATCCAACAATCCAACACATAACTTCCCTCTCAAATGACCACCACAACAGGTAAAGCCCAAGTTATGTATTTCTTTCTTGCCCATACCACTACAGCTGTGGGACAGCGGTGGCATGAGGAAGAGATTGGTTTCTGCTTAGTTGTCTGGATTCAAACCACAATAGCTTTTTTTTTTTTAAGACAGAATCAGATCTGATATATTCATACAAAATTTATCTAGAAATGGGATGCTAGCATTTTTTTTGTTTGTTCTGGAAGCCATTATTTTAGCCAAAGTGAAAGTGGCATGCATTTAAATACCTTTTATTTTCTGCATTTACCCTTTAGTGCTCGCTTGCTATGAAATATCACATACATACACATGCTGATATAATTTTCATGCAATCAAACAATTTTTGGTTCTTATAGCTCACATCTCCCTGCCCAGTTTAACAAATGAGAAAAAAAGTAGTTAGATAGAAAAATCTGTGTGTACCAATACAGCTGAAACCTAACTTAAACTTAAGCTCCCTTGTAATCATCTATTCCTACAATATGCTCACCCTTTAAGCAATTATAAGATTACCGGGAAGAAAATAAAACATCTAAACAACCTTTACTGCTTTTCATTTCCTACTGGGCTTTCAGCGGGAAGGAGATATTTCCTTCTCACTTTATCATCTTCTTTTCTACCCACTCCTCTGTCTCTTCCAAATTATTTCTATACTACATACATATATCAAAACATGAGCTTTTTGCCAGAAAATGTCTTAACTTTAAAACTTGACCAAAATTGTAACAGCTATTCCTGCAAGTTCCCATCAAACAACCCTGTAACTAATCACCTGCTTCCTTGAGGGTCAGTGTCACTCAGCATAAATCAGAGAATGTGTTTTCTTATTTTTAAAGTAAGCATTTATTTTATTCCTTATGAAAGGAATTTTTTCCATCCGAGATAATACAGTACACAGACTAAGGAGAATGAAGGTACAATATTTTCATCCTCATAGCTGAACAGCCCCCAGCAATTTTTTTTTTGCTACACTAATATTTAAAAGCCTGGTTTTTAGTAAGTACATAATAACAATAGTAATATAGCTGGTTCGGATATAGAAAGTTTCATGCCATAGGACAGTAAACATCTAGAGATTTTTCCACTCTGTCTCAAAACAAAAGCTGAAACTTTTTTCCCTGACAGGGAAGGTTTTTCTTCCCTCTCTCCACAAAGTGTTTGTTCAGACTCCTGAAAACTGTCCCATTTTCTGCAAGGATGAAAGCTTTCCCAGGGTAGTTTGCATGGCCTGGACCACAAGCACTGGATTTACCAGCACTTCTTCAAGGTGTCTGGGGGAAAATTTTGGTAAGATCCTTATAAACAGCTCTCTTTCCTTCAAGCATTTTTTTTTTACCTCATTCCCTCAGGAGCTCTTCTCACTTTCACTATGTAATTGATTCTGACTTGAATAGAGCACATAAACACATACAGACTAAACTTTAGCCAAATTAGACTGATCCATTATGCTGGAGATGCAGCAGTACTAGTAGGATTACATACAATAAAAAAATTTCCAAGGAATATCTGGGGGTTTAAGGACAAATCAGGTAATGCATAGAATTCAAAAGATTATTGTAAAACCACAACAAACAAATGCCAAGGGAATCCTTAAAGAGACTGAGACAAAAAAAAAAGATCATCCTCTCCCATAGTAACTTCCTACCTACTTAAGCTGCTAGTCCTCAATAGCACACTGACATCCTATTTCAATGATAGGGAGAAATGAAGTGGTACACGGGCGTCTCATACTAAACTACAGTTAGCTACATAATAGAATAGTTTGCGTTGGAAGGGACCTTAAAGACAATCTAGTTCCAACCCCCCTGCCATGGGAAGGGATACCTTGCACTAGACTAGATTACTTAAAGCCTTGTCCAACTTGGCCTTGAATACCCCCAGGGATGGGATATCAACAGCTTCTCAGGATAACCTGTTCCAGTGGCTTGCCACTCGCACAGCAAAGAATTTCCTCCTAATATCTAATAGAAATCAATTTTCAATTTAAAACCATTACCCCCTGTCTTATTGATACATGCCATTGTATAAAGTCCCTCTCCAGATTTCTTGTAGGGCCCCTTTAGGTACTCGAATTCTGCTATAAGGTCTCCCCAAAGCCTTCTTTTCTCCAGACTGAACAAGGCCAGCTCTCTCAGCCTGTCTTCATACTAGAGGTGCTCCAGCACTCTGACCATCTTCATGGCCCTCCTCTGTACTTGATTCAACAGGTCCACGTCCTTCTTGTGCTGGGGGCCCCAGAGCTGAATGCAGTACTGCAGATGGGGTCTCATGAAAGCAGAGCAGAGGGGAATAATCACCTCTCTCAACCTGCTGGTCATGCTCCTTTTGATGTAGCCCAGTATGTGGTTGGCTTTCTGGATGCAAGCACACACTGCCAACTCATGTTGAGCTTCTCATCAACAAACACCCCAGTCCTTCTTCTCAGGGCTGTTCTTAATTCAGTCTCCATCCAGCCTGTAGTTCTGCTCGGGATTGCCCCAACCCAGGGACAGGACCTTACACTTGAATGTTTTGAGGTTTGCACTGGCCCACCTCTTAAGCCTGTCAGGGACCCACTGAATGCCATCCCTTTTCTCCAGTGTGTTGACAACACCACACAGCCTGGTGTCATGAGCAGACTTGCTGAAGGTGCACTCAGTCCCACTGTCCGTGTCACCAAAGATGTTAAACAGCACCAGTCCCAGTACCAACCCCCTGAGGAATACCACTTGTCACTGATCTCCATTTGGACATTAAGCCATTGACCATAACTCTGAGTGTGACCATGCAGCCAATTCCTTATACATTAAGTGGTTCGTCCATCAAATCCATGCCTCTCCAGTTTAGAGGCCCCATCATAGGAGGACACCAAATCTGTCAGGCATGATTTGCCCTTTTAGCACAGCTTGGTGTTATCTATACTTACATAACTGTGCATCCAAAAATAAACTCCCAGCATTTTCACTCCTGAGAACATACCCCTTGATAAAAAGCACATTAACAGGCTAGGAAACTGTGTATTTTCTTTTCAGTCTTGGGTTTGGAACTTCCTATGTCTGTGAAAGGTAGGATAGGCATGAAAGGTATTGCATGGTAGCTGCAACAGGATGTAATATCATTTGATGACCTAGAAAATCCCTTCCCACTACCTAACTCCAGCCCAATTAGAGTTCAAATTACTAGGCAGTTCTCATAGTAGACATAGTAAACAACAGTGTGGATACTAAGTATCCAGTATTGTCTCAAAATACAGATGTTTAGGTTTTGACCTTGAATAGGGATAAAAAGAAGCAAAGCACTCGATGAATAAGTATCCCCATTTTTTACATTAACCTTTAAGAACAAAATCAGCAATGCATATGATTTAAATCCTAAAAAATCCTCTAGTTCCAGGATTAGACACACTCATGCTCTGCAACATTTTCACCTGAATTGCTTTCCCTGTTATACCATGGAGTTTACACAAAGTTACACCAAACTGCCATTTACAGCACCTGAAACAACTACCCCCAGAGCACATTTCATAGCAATGCTAATAGATCTACATTTCAGAACTGCCTTAATTGATCAAAATCCTGTAGCTAAAGGATGAAATGAATGGCTAACTACACCTTAGTTATTGTTTTCTGTGCAGGGGCTGGAAGCAGCAGGGCAGGCATAGATGTACAGCAGACTGCAGTCTCCTATAGTCCTTACGTAACAAAGTTACTCAGCAAGCCCTGTTTATAATAAAGTAACTCCTTAATCTCAGTTTCATGCTTATTTTGCCAAATAATCAGAAATATTAAATGCAGGTAATTCAACTTTGTTTTCCAGGATTTTAAATTCTCACTATAGGCTCTACAGGCCTCTTCAGTTATAAAAATCTCATCAGTTTACAACTTGTTATTTTTTAGGAATTAACACAGTATGAAGCACACAACATTTCAGTCTAATAATTCATTCATATTATCATGTTTTATTAAACAAAAGATATATTTACAGTAATGTTCTATTTATTGGCTATAACTAAGAAAGCAAAAAGTAAAACAGATTATTAAAACAATCATTCCTGAGGCATGATACCAACACAAGATCATGTAATCCTTTTGAGAAAATAACTCTTCTTCTATTATCAACAGATATATTAACGTGTTCAGCTTCAACCCAAGTAATTACAAGATGATCAACAAAACTTGCATACTTAAATAAGACCTGTATATTTAGTTGTATAGATAAAAAACAAAAAAACCACCAACAACATCAACAAAAAAAACAAACAAAAAAAACAACACAGGACTTTGTTAAAATTCAAATATTTATTTGGGGGTTTAATTAAGTTTTTCCCTATAGTTCTACTTTCATTTAATCACTCAAAAAAACCCGATTTTCCCAGACACTAGTTTTCCTACCCTAAAACCACTCACTGAAGACCTCAGCAGCTGCACATCCTTCTCCACAATCCCCTCCTTCTCTCCATCACAGCAAAGCATAAGGCACTATTTGTGACAACACCAGATCTTTCTACCTGATGAAAAGTTTTAGAGAATTTAGCCTCCTTAGCTAGTTTCACTGGACCTCAGTTGTTGCTGAACAACAAAAAGCCTCTGCAATTTTGCTGCCTGCTTATTGGCTGAATACATTTAAGTCACTTTGGAGAAAGACTGAATAGCTACTATTCTGAAAATAAAGTGCACCCATTAAGAGTATCCCTACAGGATAACTTCGCTCTTACCCACACAGGGAGCCATGGATTTTCTAACAACCTGACAATCACATTGCTTGGAACAGCCACTAGTGGTGTCTCAACAACAAATTGGTATTGAAGCTACCACTAGCCAACAACTGTCATAACGATAGCAACAGGTGGAGCAAAGAAAAACAGCAAGGGACCATTGTAGGCTGTAAGTGCTTTTTTTTTAAAAAGCGCAAACACTATTAGGATCATTAAAAATACTCTTAATGAAGGAAATATATTTTCCCTATGTTATGAAACACTAGTCTACTTAGGCTTTTACAACAATGACTTTTACAGGTGTAATTCATGGGAAGATATTTATTTTCTGGGTCCATGGCACACATATGGATATTTACACATCCCAAAAGGCCACTACCATGTATGTAGTATACATCTTCACGAAATCAACACAACTATAGAAGAATTCTGTTTTAAATTCTAATACATATTTTTATAAAACATTAATCACAGTTAAAATATTTTCAACTACACAAGCAATGCATCATACCACTTGCATAATCTCTAGATTAAGGATCAGCAGTCCAGACTAATTAGTTTATAACTTGGGGAAAATAAAGTTCAGCAGAGAATAGCTTCATTCATTAAGAGCTTTCCAAAGTATCTAATAGCCAACTGTGTTCAACAGATTTTTTTTTTTTCTAATTGCAAAACATATGTTGATTCTATAAAAGACTTTCATTACAGATAGAATTCAAAAGGAGGAATTCTCAAGAGGAAGAGGGAGACTACAACCAACAATTAAGACAGGCAGTGGAGCTAAATGGTCAAAAGTAAATGGTGTGGGGCAATGAGTAAAAGACCTCAGTAAAGACAGAGCAAAAGTCTGCTTTCCTCAGACTTACGTACAGCAGTGCCCAAGGTCTGGGAAAAAAGAATGAACTATGGTCACAAAATTCTGACTGTGGGAATAACACAAATGTGTTGGAAGATTTTGCATGACTAGAAAGCTGTGATGGACAGACTCCAAGTCTTCAGGAGTGACAGACTAAAAAGACTAGGGAAGGGAACTGCCTTCTGTGCAAAAGAGTAGCTATGATTCAGAGAATTTTTCTATAGGATGGAAGACAGTCTTTTTGAGAGCTCATGGCTTAGGACTGGGTAAGAGGCTATTAAGGGTGAGATCATGGTGGGAGTCTGTTACACGCTACCTAATCAAGGTGAGGAAGCAGATGAAACCTGAGGAAGTCTCTGTATCGCAGAACCTTGTTCACATAGGCAGCTCTGACTTCCCTGATATCTGCTGGGAATGCAATATAACAAGACACAAAAAATCACAAAAGTTTTTGGAGCATGTCAGGGGATAATTGTCATATCCCAGGGGTGCATGCTCTGGGTGCAACAACCAAGGATGATACTCACCTGGATCTGCTACTCACTAACAAAAAAGAAACTAGTAGGGGTTGTGGTAATCAGTGGTAATCTTGGTACTTACTACCTTAGCAACTATCCACACAAGTGAAGGTGCATTAGAGGAGCACAGAACCTCAACTTCAAGAGAGCAGATATCACTTTATGCAGAGACCTGGTAAATGTGATCCCATGGGCAGCTTTTGAGCAGCAAAGGAGCTGAGGAAAGCTGGCTGATCTTTAAAGACCTCAAGCACAAGGAACAGTTCATCCTTATGCTGCAGCAAACAAGCAGACATACCAAGAAACCAGTGTGGCTAAAACAGGAAACTCATGGCAGACATCTGGCTCAAAAAGGCAATTACACAGAAGGAATTCAGAAATACTGCTCAGGCATTTAGTAATCCTGTCAGCAAAACTACAGCTTGTCTGCAGCTGAGCCTCACAATGGACATTATGGGCAACAAGGAGATCATCTGTTGCTGCACAAGCACTGGAAGGCTGAAAAAGGAAAATGTAGGCAAATTTCTGCATCAGAGAAATGATATAACAGCAGACAGATAAAGTATTAGGTTCTCGGTATTTTCCTTGGCTCAGACCTCAACAACAAGATCTCCTAGGCCTTTCTGCTTAGTGGAAGTTCAGGAAAGGAAAGTACCAGCAGTGGATAAGGATTGAGTCAGGGATCACTTGAGAAAGCTTGACCCATACTAGTCTGTGGGATCAGATGATCTACATTAAAGTGTGCTAGAGAAACCACAATTGTCTTTGCAAGGTGACCCTATCATCTTTCAAAGGTTGTGGAGATCAGGGAAGATTTTGATCTAGTGATATAGAGCCAAGTGATCCAGCAATGCAAATAATTCGACTTCAAAACTGTACCATTTGATCCAGTGAGGGCAAAGTCTACATAATCACTTAAGAAAGACTGGCATTTTGCAGATATTGGAATACAAGAACACATAAGACTGACTAAACTCATGAAATAACCATTAACTGTAGGAATTGGCTGTTCTGCTTCTGATAACTGAGAAAATCCAGATAATAAAACAAATATTAAGACAGCATTTTCCAATCCCTAAAGCATTTAATGAAGTTTTTGCAATATAAACCAAAAGCTCTGAGTCTTGAGCATCCAACTTATTATTAACTTCTAATTTCAATTTAACACAAGCAGCCTGTGTATCAATAATACAAAGAAAAATGGAAGTGACAAACTGTTATTAATATGATGTACAGGCCTAAACCAATAATGACAAATTAATCCAGTCCTTTCCAGACCATACATTACCAAATTCACAGCTGAAGAATCCCATATGTTTTCCATAAACAAAATGATAATCTTTAGAAGGAAACATTAATGTTAGATAATGTGCGCATTTAAGTTTATAGTATTCACATTTCAGATCATGAACTAATAAATGTAATTTTAAAGAAAAAATATTGATAGAGCTACTTTCAGTACTATGTTACAAATTAAAGGTTTAAGATAATTTTTTTGGAATTGCAAAGAAGCAGAAGCTGACTGTAAAACATCTCACTGTAGGGTATTTAAATGTCTCAAGCAAGAAAGTTTCTCTGTTTCCCAGAGCTACATGTAGAAAGCTGACTTTTAAAAAGGTTACTAACACCCAATGGCATGCCTTTATCCTTACATATAAAATCTGAGGATGACCAGTTATGATGGAAAGAACAAACATCAGCAGCCATCCATTAAGGACGTAGACCCTTCAGGACTCTGCTCTTCCATCACAGTGATGAAATCTGCTTTTAAATCTGTCTCAAAGGAAAGCTGACAAGATGCACACATGCCAATGTATGCTACAAATCCCTGCAAAGGCACTGAGTGCTAAGGGAAGCTCCTGACGAATTAATCTCTTTTGATAACTGTAAGGTTTTGAGATGATGGAACTTGTACTTTCCTGCACTGAACACCTTAAGGTCTTGTGACATATTTTTAAGTTCACATTCTCTCAAGAATTATTCTTCCACTAGCTTACATCCTTCTACATCTCTCCTGAAATCTTTAAATAAATTAGGTTTTATGGATTTCGAATCAAAACATCACATTTTATCACAAATTACAGCCCAGAGTAGTTGATTATATAGCTGTAAAAGAGGCACCAGAGATTTCACCAAGTTTTCTTCCAGCCTCACTATTCTCATTAAGTCTTCTATTCTGCTAAACAAGGGAATTGAGATAAACTGATGGAACAAAAAATGCAGAAGCTAGGACTTAATTCATACTGCACCTGTTTTAATCAATCTTAGAACAAAAAAATGTCTAAATTATAGCAAAAATATCTTTAGAGTATTTATTTGAAGTACAGTTTCCACAAAACAGTCTTCTACTCTAGTGTGGTAAATCAAAACACCTATAGTTTATATTTGCTATAACTAGCAACTTTACCACAAGTAGCAATAATTATGCCCAAAATGGAGTGTTTGCTTGTTTGTTTGTTTTTCTCCTAAAAATTTTTTTTTTCTCCTAAAAATGACTTAGCAAAAATGCTTCTTAGTAACAAGGGTAGTCCTAGGCCAATATTTGAAAATATCCAGCATCTTCATATCACCAACAGGACATGCACCGCATATTTCAGAGAATTGAGGAATGGCAATATATTTGAACTGATTCCCAGGCACAAGACTGGTTACCTAAGGACCCTTCCATACTACTGTAGAATATGGCTGGGCCTGACACTAGCAACAGGTTTGTATAAAATAGTTAACAAAAAGTGGTGGCTAAATATTTTACCCACAAGCAAAACCCAGCTATTAAGAGAGCTAGTTAAGCTCAGTCTTAAAAGTATGCAGCATGTTGTTAAGTATTTTGAAAAGACAAAATGCTTTTTCAATTATAGAACATAATAACAAATTTGAATATCTCACTTCTTGGGGGGGAATGTATTGTTTATGTTTCCAATGTGATGTGATTTCAGGTGGTTCTATTTTCCTAGGTGGCATAATACTTCATAATCTCCAGAAACTGCTGAGCAGATACACTTTAAAAAGCAGAATCCTACACATTTTTTTAAGTATCTATTTCTGAAAATATAAAATGTATTTACATAATGGTCGTTATTGCTGTCAATGTGTTTTGACAGTTTCTTGCACATTTTTCAAACTCCTGTTTCCTCATTTCCCATTTGTAAAATTAGACTCATTGAATTTAGCTTCTTCATTTGGTGGTGTGAAAATTCATTAGCGTTTGAAAAGCACAGTTTTGGTTTTTTTTCTGTTGAGCTCCTTAAAAGCCTGTTGTGCAGAAGAACCTACCAAGAATCAGTATTTACCGGCCATTACAAGCTATTTAGTATAGAAAACCTGTATTACTGACAAGCACAGATGTCACAGCAAGGCACAGGTGATAAGAAAATTCTAGTGGCATCATTATAGCAGTCATATGACACAAAATATCTTTCTATCAATTCATTAAATGACATGGAACTACTCTGAAATATTATGGGCTTGCCAGACAAATTTGGCCAGTTAAATCTCAATTTTGCAATAAGTTTTATGCAGCAAAATCCTTGTGGTCATGTAGAATTTACTGCAAGACAACAATGAAGGTGATCATTGTTAACTACACACATTTCAACTCTCATTTCAAATTTAATGCAAGAAACGGTTATATTTCTCACAACACCTCTCTGTACATCTTCATTTTTCAAGTTAGTCATTTCACTGCAATCCATTGTTGTGTCTTACTACAAAGCAGAGGCCCACATACAGAAGTTTTGTTGCTGTAGCCCCCCAAAAGGACAATCTCAGGCATAATATCATATCCCCATTTTTAGTTTCTGCTTCTGTTTTGTTCAGAAAGCATCATACCACCGTACTCAAGTCAGACATCTGCATTCAAAATATATGAATGAACACAGCACTTCTGGTTCCCATTGCAGACCCAGTAAATGGGTGCAAAATACCCCAGGCATCTCTGCAGCAGGATCTTGCTTCTCTGGAAGACCATGTTACTTGTTGCTTGGGCTGCAAGAACATCAAGTGAGGAAGGCAAGCTCTTAAGGGAGGAGAGTTGCAGGTAAGATCTTCAGGTCTGAGATACAGGTGCTCCAACAACTCCCAAATATCAATCCTTATCACTACAGAACCATAAACTTTTTTTCAATTTGCAGAAATAGAAAACTAATCATTTACCAAAGCAGACACAACAGATCCTTAAGTAGAGATGTACCACTTCCTGGTTTGTTTTTTTTTTTATTATTATTTGTTTAAGACTAAAATTAAATCTATTTAAGCTGATGGATTTATCTTTTCTATTTTTCTTCCAAAATTAGGGACTGCACATGCAATGCAAGGGAAGACACCTCTCTAGTCTCACTTCTAATCTATGACCTTTCCCCAACTACTGTTTCAATTAAATATGATGTACTCGAGTATTCAAATAAACTTAATATAATGAAATGCTGGGTTAATCATTATGTTAACCTCATTAGCATGAAATTAATGTAGTGATAAATAGATTGAACTGTCTTTAACTGATGACAAACTGAAAATAGAGCACTAAAGAATTCCCGTCACTAATTTAAATAAGAAACCAATTTCAGTTTTCTAATGAATTTAATGTGCTATGAAAGCCGTATCTAGCCTTCAGTTAAAAAAAAAAATCTGCATTTTTCTTAGTTCATTTTAAATACAATTGTACATTTTCTTATTATCAAGCAGATGCTGTTACATTTACCTCTTATCTACCATCATTAGTCTCCTTATTTTCTCATATAAACTACAACTACACAATTTCTCCCATAGACAGAAGAGAAACCTGGAATTCTGATCAACAAGGAGTACAAAAGGAAAAAGACTTCTGAAATCAAGAGAGAAGAATTCACATAAAATTCACATATGTTCTTGTAAATCCAATGATAAACACCTCAGTTCAATATTAATTTACCCTAAAATGGTGCCTGGCACTACCAGTAAAGCAGATGAAGTTATTCTACAGAGCCAGAAATGAACACTACTAGTGGCAGAGCACAAATTTAAAACCTTTTCTTTAAGGTAAATTTCCAAAGGAGATACCTTCTAATATGGAATATATTTGACTGTTACATCTTCAATGGCTTAGTCCCACTTCGTTCTTCTTGCACATCACAAGTATTTTTGGTCTTAACTGATTATTTCTTAATTTTTTTACACATTTTTCAGTTTCATGAATATCTGTTACTACTATGTAGTGTGAGATGGCAAAGTGCTTAAAAGCAACTAGAGAAATAAACACCCATTTGATGAGATTGAAATTCTGTTTGGAAGACCTTCAGAAGATTTGTGGGAGTGTGGCAATACATAGCTGTACAAATACATGGCTAGCAATCTCCAGCGAAACTTCAGTGTTAAGTATATGTTGTGGTTTAAGCCCAGCTGGTAACTCAGAACCATGCAGCAGCTCACTCACTCCCTGCCACTTCTTCTTCCCCTGCTCCCAGAGGGATGGGGAGGAGAATTGAAAGAATGTAACTCCCATGGGTTGAGATAAGAACAGTCCAGTAACTAAGGTATAATACAAACCACTACTGCTACCACCAATAAGAATAATGCTAAGGGAAATAACAAGGGAAGAGAATACAACTGCTCACCACCTGCCAACTGATACCCAGCCCAACCCAAGCAGTGATCTAGCCCTTCTGGGTAATTGCCCCCAGTTTACATACTGGGCATGACATGCTGTGGTATGGAATACCCCTTTAGCCAGTTTGGGTCAGATGTCCTGTCTCTGCTTCCTCCTGGCTTCCCCTCCTCCCTGGCAGAGCATGAGACTGAGAAAGTCCTTGGTCAGAGTAAATATTACTTAGCAACAACTAAAAACATTGGTGTTATCAGCACTGTTCCCAAGCTGAAAGTCAAAACCACATCACTGCACCAGCTACTAAGAGGGAGAAAAATGACTGCTGCTGCTGAACCCAGGACAGTATATAAAGGTATTCTCTTTTCTCTTCAAATATATGTAGATGAGATTTGTGCTAAGACAACTCCCCTGCTTGTACAGGGTCCTTATTCATATTTTGAGCTGGCCTCAAGATGCTACTTGCAGCACTCCAAGTGGCAGGGTTAGATGTTCTAATTATCAGTTCCATTAAGTCCCATCAAGTTCTGCTGAAGGATCTGGATCCTTGCCACTAATGCAATCTGCAACTTCAAGTGCTACAAGCTCCCAAAGTAAAAAGCAGACCTGGACTGACTTTACATCATCAATCATGGTGACCTTTATATTTAAAGGCTAAATCTGAGACTCTGAAGGTTGATTTAGGGGTAAGAAGATGGAGAATATTATTGATTCTGCCAATAAATGCATGAAACAAAAAAGCCAGACACCTGCATAGATTTAAATTTTCCTTTGGAGATTTCTGCAGTACGATCCCAGAAAAAAAAAAAAAAGCAAACACACAAAAAAACCAAAACCCAACTCTAATACAATTGGATGTTTCTATTAATCACTATAAATTGTAAATTGTGAAGATAAAATAGAGCCACAGGTGTATCTACTTCACTAAATTGATATAAATCCTCCTTTATAGAATTTAGTATGTTAAACTCAGGACTAAGATGTCAAATTGCTTCAGGAAAGAAGACAGTCTTAAATTCAGTACAAAGACTATATCGTTTGATATCAATTTGAACAAAACTGAAACATGGGAAAATAGTTCAATGGCTGACAATGTAAATCAAATTGGTTTCAGTTAAATAGAACAATGCATAGGAGTCTTCAAATTCCAGCTGGATGTAGTGTCTGACCCACAAGGATTTAATTGATTAATCATAATTAAGGCTGATTTGACAACTCTATATTTAACCAAAGACCATCACATTTTTCTACTCAAACTGCAGAATGATACAGGGCTTTTCTCAGGACCACA
The DNA here is from genome assembly GCF_033815535.1 of Pezoporus flaviventris. Taxonomy (NCBI): domain Eukaryota; kingdom Metazoa; phylum Chordata; class Aves; order Psittaciformes; family Psittacidae; genus Pezoporus; species Pezoporus flaviventris. Next base: position 22,297,342 of record NW_026892563.1, read on the forward strand.
AAAAAAGTATACCCAAACCAACCAACAAATTCTTCATCTGTGGTGCTGGTTACAGAGGAAGTTACTGTTCCAGGAAGCTGGCTAAATTAACATGAGGTTACTCCGTCTTATTAGAAAAAAAACAAAGAACTCCTGCTAGAATCAGTTTTTTTATACACTTGTTTTCCCAATGATACAAAACACTGAAGACAAACTGTGCTGGCAATTGGAGCTTGGATAACTATTCTGTAAGCCTTGCACTGGCTATATGTATCTCACCCATTCAAGTACACTTTGTATGGCTATGGCTTCAGATGCCAGGAAAAATAAACATTTTTATAATTGGGCACATTTTTTTTTAGAAAAAGCAGCAGCCAGGGCAACATCTTATTCAATTTTCTTGATGTCTGGATATTTTGATTAAACCTACATACCAGATCTAAACCACTGAGTGCATAACACACTTACTCTTTTATATCATAGCTGATTTTAACACCCCACAAATGTGCTACTGCATACCTCATGGAACAGCAAAATACATTAATAACAGCAACTAAAAGGGTTAAATGCTATTTGTATCTGACTTATACTCCACATCAACAAGAAAGTTGCCAGGAAACAAGAAGAGTATTCTAAGTACAAGCTTTATGACTTTATGGATGTATTTACTGTTATGATGTTTCTAAAATACGATAATGCTATCTTATTATTGCATGATCAATAAAAGACGTTTTCCTGGCCTCAGCCAGTATACTACCTGGGGGGGGGGGGGGGGGGCAGTAAAAAAGGGGGGGGGGCAGTAAAAAAGGGGGTGGGAATCTAACTCAATACATCCATAGGGGCGAGGTTTTTCCTTTCATCCACTGACAAAGAGTGACCACAAATTCATCACTGGTATCTTAGAACTGTTGTAAAACAAGACTGAGAAACTCTGCACACAGATGTAAGACTTGAAACTTCCTCCCTTTTACTAACATTCCATTTTTCTGCATTAATTTTTTGGGACAGGAGTACTTGTTATGCTTGTTTTTTATAATGAAGTGATCTTGATAAGACTGCATGACCAAGGAATGCAAAATATTGACAAAGTGTAAACTGGAAACCAGGCTCATATATTCTTACCACCATAGTGGAGCTCCACAGAAATTAGCATTTGGAGTTTTTTTCCCCTCCTTTCTTAGGGTTCTCCTGTAAAGCCTAAATTGTATCTTTCACTGAATCCTTGTTTTCAATACTTAAAATTTTAATTGAGCATTCTGAATAATGCTGATTTTGCTGAATCATTGAAAAGAAATTATTAATCGGTCTTCTGCCTCTGTGTGGCAAAACAAGATGTCACATTGAATAGTCTCAGCAATAAACATCTTGGCATTGTAGTTAGAGAAGCTAGTTTTCACTGATGGATCAATGCTTTGACTCATTTTAATTAGAGGTTTTTCTTCCCACCAAAAAAAAAAAAGATATTGAAAACACATACAACCCGGTGTAGCTGTATCATGGACATCTCAGCTGCAAGTGTTGGGAGAATGCAGATATTGAACATTTATATAAAAATAGATATAAGACTTAGAGAACAACATACAGCATGAAGGCCCCTCTCCTACCAGATGCAATAGAATTTGGATGGATGCACAGAATTCTATCCATTTGTAAAGTCACCCACTAATATGAAACAGGTTTTGTGACTGGGACTGTGGAAGCACTTAGACACACAGGTAGCCATACTATCCACCTCACAGATTCCTAATGTTGTCAGTGGTAACTAATAGCAGAAAATATTTGCCATTCCTTGTTATTAGCTACTCTTTAAGTAACAAACACTATAATAAAGACACTCATTAACTTTTGACTTGTTATAAGTGCTTCCTCAATTTTCATTCCAGCAGCCTTACAAGACTTGCTCAACTGAACCAATTGAGGAACCTCAAAGTCACACAAAACTTTCTGCAAAAACCCACGCACTCTTTTCTTGGAGATCACATACTCTGACAAAGACATTAAACTTTCCTGCAATTTGTCAAATTCCATCAATAAAGCACAAAAGTAAATAAAATTGAATAAGGATTAATCACTTGGAAAAGTCACCTTATTGTTGTTTGATATTGTTTTCTCAAATTCTCTATAAGCTGACACAATTTTTATATGAGTCCTACTATAAATTTAAGTAGCTCTGATGCACAATAAAAAAAAAGTAGGAACTCCTATTTTGTAACTTAGCTTTATTCCTTTTATTCAGTGCTTCTGAACAACCAGAATAGGTACATATTGTGGTAACAGTTCAGAATAAAAGTGACCTTTACAATGTCCTTGTTCCAGTAGAACACATTTTCAGAACTGGGTGACAGACTACCCTCCTGGGCACCTGAAAAATCCTAAGAAAAAGACCATCACAGAAACAGTGGGAATTTGAAAAGAGAATTAAAATAAATACTGCTATGCTGCACTGTATGGTCCTTAGTTGCATAACTTCTTTCAACAAAATGAAAATTCCAGTATTTTTTGGAACCTAGGATAAATATAGAATATTTGCATGCATTTTTTAAGTACTTGTTTCTAGTTAACACTGCACTAAAATCAAGTCATGCTGCACTGATAAATACATCGAAACAATGTAATCTAATTACATCTGAATTGTGCTGAAGTAAGATCTCAACACTTAGATGGATTCACTTAAGTTAAGCATCAGGAAGCTTTTAGGGTACTGTTGAAGAACTAAGTAAAGCTGGTTTGAACAAGAATGCATGACTTCAGAGATACAGTCATTGCATAAAGTGCATAACTTTTGGTTAATGGGACTGTTAAAATCCCCCAAGTAGCTGTAGATCAGTAATTTCCTCCTTGAAGGTTTTAGTAAAGAACAACGTGATCAGCAAAACTGCTGCACTTGACACTATACACAGCCAGAGCCTCAAACCTCCAAGCACTGGAAGAACCCAAGGTAATAGCATTGACTCTTACCTTTTAAAATATCAGTACTTCAAACACTGTTCTAGCCTTCCATTTATTTTCAGACTGTAATGGAGCCACACCACACTATAGGTGCAGCTTAACCTTTGTGGTTGTTCCTGTGTTATGAGGAAACCAGTGCTTCACAGACCTAGCTGTCTGCAAGGCAAAATGCTCATCAACATCTTCATTTTGGACAAGCCAAGCTTTGACACTCCTGACACCTACTCTGGGCATCTACAGTAAACAGTTTTGCAATAATGTCCTCTTATTAAAAATATATATACACTTAATGTTATTCTATTTGGATACCCAAATAAATTGGTAGACTTTGGGAAACAAGCACGCCAGTAAACACATACGATTTTGTCTTAGAGTGAAGGGTAAAAATCTGACATTATTCTCTGCTTCTTGAAACAGATTTTGTAATCCAATACTACATTAAGACACAATGTCATTTTGAGGGATGAAGGAATGTTTGAAATTAGTGATGATGAGAGCACATGAATTATTACTTGGCCAGCTTGATTCCAGAGCTCATTAGGGTACCACACAAATTGTATTACTTTTGCATAAATATTTGCATGAGTTTTGCAACTCTGTCATAATTCTGGCTGATGAGAAAGCTAGGTTTATAGCCCTTCTGGTTTTGCTTGCTTCTGAAACTGCATAGTTACAGTACCCATTTAGCCTTTAAATTGCATGGGTTTATTTTTAAAAATGCTCATTGATGTATATTGTCACAAATCACCAGATCTTAGCTTGCTACGAACTTCATACTAAAATATTTGGATAAGTAAAACCAATATTTTTGAAATCTTGATAAGTGAAACCAACAGTAAAATACCGAGCATTTTTGAGCCACAATTCCAAAAGTATTTGCAACACTGTTTATCATGAAAAAAAAAACAACAGTTAAACAAAACTCCTCACTACTGTACCCTTACAGATGGTAAAAAAAGCATCTGGCATTCTCTGAATACTGCTGTTACCCCTAATTTGAAAGCAATTGATACATTTGTGTCTTTCCCTTTTCATCCACAGAGAACAGGCTGATGATGTGAAAGCACCTTGCTGGCCTTGCTTTAGGAGTAGCTGCTGCATCTCCCAAATGTATCGATACGTTTCCACTTTCACACATTTCATAACCAAACAGTACGTTCAGTTACTCCAAGCTCTTCAATCTTGTTTCCAGGGAACGCTTCAAAATAAGTACTGAAGTGTAAAAGTAATGTCAATGAAAGTAAATTAACACAATACAACCATATGAGTCAGGAGAAAATGCAGTTTGCAAAGGTTTGAAGGCTCTGTAGAAGTTTACATATGTAACTGTGAATGCTAATAAAGCAGTACGTTGAGACACAGATATATTCCCTTTCTTCACCTTTGCAAGATTTGTAATTGAATGAACTTTTTCAATTCTGAGGATGAAAATGAGGTTAGGGAAAGAACTTTGGCATCAAGGAGGGCATGATTTATTCCAGGTACAGGAAATCTGTATAACAGTGAATAATAGTGAATGGGAGGGTATTTTAGTAGGTTATATTAAGCTGCAATTAAATATCTAACAAAGACAAGCAACATCATTAACATTACTGAAGAATCTCATAATAAAGTTTTGCTTTTTTTTTTATCAATTACTGCTTGTAATCTTCGTATTATTTTGACTGTGACCCCTTATGACCCTTCCCTTGTATCTCAGGAAGCAGTGAAGCAAACATTGATATCCTGGGGAGAAAAAAAGCCCACACAAAAGCCAACATTCTTCCAACTTGTCACAAGTGAAGAAGCATGGCTTTACTGAGTCCACCTACTTTTGCTCCTGCCTACAAAGGAGACTTGCACCATTTTGTGACCAAAAAGTACTATGCTCAATGAAAGTCCTTCTGCATACTCACCCCAGGCATAGTAGTCTGAGCAAAGCTGAGGCAGTTTTAATTCTACTTCTACCTAGCCCCATCATGGGCAGGTCAGAAGATGTATGTTCTGAGTGTTTTTCACCTAAGTTTTAAGAAAAGCTCTGTTATGAGTCTTGGATAACCAAACACTTATCCACACAAGTAGCCCAGAGGGAAAGAAAGAGGTATATAATACAGCTTTTGTTCACATAACTATTGTAAGACTTGACTTGGTAGGCTAACATGTCTGGGAATTAAATTTGTATTCTGATTATTCACTGTTATACAAGCTCTTGACACTACCAAAATATGTACCTCTAGCAGTAAGTCACCATCAGGATTGCCATTATTGATCTTTAAAGTCAGTAACTAAATCCATCTGTAGGTTTCTGTATGATCTATCTTGATTTTCCACAGCCTCATCCTCCTACCTAAACCTATTAAACTGTCATCTGTGGGTTTGTATCATTTTTACTTGAGGGCCCAAATAAATTTTGCAGTTCTAATGTTTAAATGCATCCAAAACTATGTTATTGCATCCCCAAAACTCCAATTCGCTTCATAATTTGTCTCCTGTTATCTTGGTCATGAAGGATAGCAGATTTAATAACTTTTAAGCAGTGGGATATCAGAAATGCCAGCATTAGAAATATTTAAATTAGACATTTGATATGCAATTCTTCACTTCCCATCAAATGTCTTTAAGCTTTTGTTGCCTACTTCAGCAAACAGGGTTATTTTAGTCACATTTTTAAGGTGTTTTCTTTGATGTGCAAATAAATGAAAAAGTTCAGATAAGAAAATTCAATATATTTTGTGTACTTTACGTCAGCAAATCAAATAGATGATGATAAGTTATTTTGTACTGAAGGCAGAAAATGTCAGAAAGCATATTTAAAATTAAATGTAGTAATTGCAGGAAAATGTGTGTTAATACGCTATTATAATAACAACAGGAGACTGCAGATGAAAGGGTAGAAATACATTTAAAATATCTCTGTTAGTTATAACCAAGCACAGCACATGGAAACAATATGTTTTTTATAGGTACAGAACCACTAGACATACTTTAAAGAAAGCCATCTCATGTTTTTCTTGAGAATTTAGGTACTATGAAAAACTGAGGTGATTTTGTTTTAGTTACAATGTCCATAAAGACAATTATGTCTATTTAGAGTGATTAATTAGTACTAGACTTGCACTTTGAGCAACCTAAATTAGGCTAAAAATAAAAAAGTTCTGACCTATAAAAGTTCCTTTTTTGCCTACATTTCAGCTATTCAGTTGGGCTATATTTAAGTTACAGAAACTACTTACAGATGTTTTTGGTTCCTGACAAGGTCACAAAATTGCTATCAAGTGACAAGAAGTTTCAATAACCAAGTGGGTAAACCATAACAAGAGTCACATCAGAATCATGAGATTGTGCTGCACACTGGATTCTGGATAGATACTCTGCAATTAGTTTAAAGAGGTTTGTGAAATGAATGATTTAAGAACAAAAGCCCCACTAATACAGCTAATGTTTTCTCTTATAACTTGTTCAGGATACAGGATTTAGCTCATCCTGGAGCTTTTATTATTATAGACAAGACTGCAGATTCCCTATAAAGCCATCTATCTAAATCTTGAGCTGAATTGGGAATCTTGTTCTGCTGTTCCTCTAATCCACCCTCTAATTAGTGTGAAAATACTACAACACTGTTGTTTTTTTTTTTCCCTTTGTAACCCATACTATCCAGGGACAGGGATGCCTGTAACTGCAAGGATTAGTTGCAACAGGATGTTTTGAATATGAATATGTAAAGTTTATTAATGCTTTAGTAGTCTTTAGTATTCCATTTCACCTGTTGTATTAAGTCATATTGATCCCAAATGTGTATTTCACTGATTGCTGGCTAATTTTTCATCATTAATAAATCACTAAATTTATTAAACCCCTTTAATCCTGATTTGGTTAGCTGTATTAACCAAGCAGTGTTTGCCTGGGACAGGTGCCAGCCCAGCAAATGTAGAAGCGATTCTTAGAAATCAGAATTCATGTAGGTAAAATGTATTTCCTCCTTTTATTCATTTACATGCAAGTCCAGCTTGAATGTGCAACTGCCACAGGAGACCCACTACTCAGATTTAGTGTGCTGGCCTTTCTCTAGCCTTACAGAATTTCTAAACGGGAAAAAAAGCCTTCCTTTCTGGATTGTAGAGGATAATTTCATGTAAAATAAAAAAAAAGTTGAAGTTTGGCGTTTTTTTTTGGTTTTGTTTTTCAGCTGCTCCAGGTCAACATTTACCTGAATTTTTCCAAGAAGGCGAAAGATAAATAGGCATATTCCAAGCTATACCCTGAGTATCAGGAAAAAGGTATAAGAGATGAGCTAGTACAAGTTAGAAATCCTGAGTACACCAAAAGAAAATATGTCTCCACAAGTGTCTCACACAGTACTTCCATACAACTACAGTGATGCACTGCAGCACTGTTGCTGCAAACATGTAGGCTTCTCAGATTCTACTGCCTTAAGTCTTACTGTGATTAAACAGTTGCTCCTTAGAAAACTGCTCTGGATTTTCCTACTCACTGCTGAGATGAGGAACTGAAGAAATAACTTATATAAGATGAAATTGATATTGATCCATTTGATTTATATTTCTGGAAAGTTTCGTATGAGCTCATAGCTCATATTATGATTCTACACAATTTCTATGTAGAATGTGTATTTGTGACATTTAGGAGCAGAGCAGTGAAACAGAAACATCAATTTCCCATCAAACAAAACTCTCTCTGAATTACTTCAGGCATAGAAGCAACTTGTTAAAAGACTTAAAAATCAACATCTGTCTCAGAAAGCTGCCATGGAAAAATACTGAAGATAAAAAATCCTAAATAATGCTCAAAAAATTTGGTCATAGAATTACTGATCTGAATTTCCTGTATTTACCCTTAAGCATAAGTTAATCAAAACATCTATGGAGAGGGGAAAAGTAAATCAGAAGAAGAAAGCTAGAATTTTTAACTGCAAAAAAATATTTAAGGTTTTGTTAAGGTAAGTGCAAAATTGCTTCCCAAAATATTAAAAGCTATTAATGAAAATCTGTAAAAATATGACAAAGATTGCATACCATCCACTGGTTTTAATGACTTACCTTCCTTTCATCCTTTAGGTTGAAATTGTACCAGTAATATGTGATTTTCTGATTCTTCTAGCTGCCTTGAGTGTTTTCCGTATCTAATGGTCTTTGTAGTGCTTATTTAGTTCTCCCAAAGCTTCCACCTTAAAGAAGACAAGCATGAATGCTGGAGGCTTATTAGTTTTTTTCTAGACCACCATCTGTGGTACTTCAAAGTCACCAGGCGTGTTTAAATTGCTAATGGAAAACAGCAGTGATCCAGAGTGTGGTATGCTCTACCAGCTTCCAGATGCTTCAATACTTAGAGTCATGTACTGAGATGAACATTTCCCCCAAAGATTTTGGTGTGAAACATCAATTTAATCTGCAGACAGATCAATTTGCAATAGCAACAGGAAAGTTGAAAAGTGACTATAAGATGTTTAAAATACTTCAAAAGAAGACAGACAGGATATGATGGGACTACCTATGACAAAAGTATAGAAGGTACACTCAGGAATATTAAGGATGTAAGCAGCTAACAGCTCAAAATGATGGGGAGTTTTCCCATATATTCATTGAGAAAGAGTAGAGGAAATAGATCAGTTTGTACGCCTTCTACAAGGAAAAAGAATTATTAAATCAAATTAAAAAAATAGATGTGGAATAGCAGCATTCATACAAAAACCCTTAGGGAACTCACACAGCAGCTGCAAGACTACAGACTATTGCTGTGCCCGGAGACTGCTACACTTGCCAGGGTAACCCTTGTCTACCAAAATGGATTTTCGGGGGATTCCAGGAACTTCTGACTGATGAATCCGATTTCCATCTCTGGTAAGGTAGAGAGTCTACAGCGAAACATACAGTCAGAGCATACACATAAACAGTTTGTTTAGAAAGGGACAATCTGTCTTTCTGGCAAGGGAAATCTCTCTCAACAGTCCGCCAAAGCTCTTGAAAGGGGTCAGATATCACATGGATATCCAGCAGGCATATCTGGATTTTCAAGAAGCCTTTAACAAGGTTTCACAACAGAAATTGCTACAGAAACTGATCTGCCATATGATTTGGGATCCTTCCATAAATTAAAAAGCCGATTAAGGGAGCAGGAGTGAAGGAAGAGCTTTCTGATTACTTTTCAGGGCAGAGACAAATTAGTTCTGAGGCTTACAGGCATCAGTGCTCTGACTGATTCATTTTATTCACCATTCATTTCAGAAAAGGAAGTGCACTGTCAGATTTTCAAGTCTACTGATAACACTAAGATTTTCCAGGTAGACAGATGCCATAACAATGGTCAGTACCTCCCTAAGCTGAGCATGTGAGCATCAGATGGCAGGTGAGCATCAGGGCAAACAGCTACAAGATTGTACACAACAGAAAAATTATCTGAAACATGCCTATGTGATGCTGAACTCTGAACCCCAGACAGTTCTGGATCCTGGGGCCACCAAAAGTTTTACTGAAGTTCCTTGAAATCTTTCAGTCAAGGTATAGTGGCAGACAAAAAAGCCAACACATCTGGCATCACTAGAAAGAATATAGGAAAAACAACAGAAACTTGCATCGAAGGCAGTTCTGATGTCCATGTCAAAATGCAGCTTGCGCAGCTGCCTCATAAGGAAAAGTTAGAAAAGTCTGGAACCTTTCATTTTGAGGACCAAAAAGCTAAAGGGGATGTGATTATGTTTCAAAACATAAAAATGTTGCATGCCGTAAAGGCAAAACTGTTCCAACCAAATCCTGCAATATTGGAAATAGGGGGCACTTAAATAGATTTATGAAATATTACATAGCAGACTGTGAAATTCAGGGACTTGGTTCTGTCAGGTTACAAATGCAGGCTCTATGTCCTCAGTTCAGCATAGCAGGTTGAGAAGGTGTTTGGATAAATTTAAGGCCCACAGATTCGTAAATGGATATTAAATCAGACTAGGCAGGGAATTAGCCTCTGATGCCCATAACATCATCCTGGACACTATGGGACGGGAATGGAGACAGTAAGGAGTTTCCCAAGATAAACAGCTTCTTGTTTTGTCACTGGGCATAGGAAATTGGGCTAGCCAGACCACAAGTCTGACTCAGTAATCCTTAGCTTAGGTTCTTATTTGTACAGAGCAGAAGTTAAATCACTGAAGTAAAAAAGGGGCTCCTCTCCCTTTTTACCTTAGTTATGCACAACTGCATCTTTTCAGCTTACAAGTGAAATGGCATGCTTCAATTCCAGCCTCTGGCATGTGATCATGAAATTAGTTTGCATAATATGAAAGCAAAGCTCAATTCGTAAGGCATGCTCATGTTTACATTACTTCCAAGTTTTAACAACAAGTTTATAGATTAACAAATTCATTTTGAAATCCACTGTTGTTTTTTCTTTTGTTGTTGTTTTTTGTTTTAAAGACCTTGATTCCTTTGAGAAGTTTCTTTTAGAAATGCGGTCTCTACTGAGTAACCAAAACTGGTTACTCTACTGAGTAACCAAACCTGGCATCAAACATTAAGTTACTATTAAAAACTATTTAAATTATTTAAAGTCTTCTACATATAAGATCAAGTAGCTTGAGTGCAGAAAATACCTACTCAGGAGTCAGGGATAAAGGAAAAAAGCACCAACAGATTTATAGAAGTCTTATTTCTTGGGCTGAGTGGAGAGGGAAAAAAAGAACAAAAAAAAAAAAAAAGAAAGGAATCCAAACCAAAACATCACAACAAAAACAGGCCAATCCATAGCACTGGACAAAGGTAATTTTGTTTAAACTGTTCGGAAGCATGTGTAATGTTAAGTAAACATGCTCCTTTCAGCAGATGTCCTGGTAAACACATCCCATTTCCCTGCAGAAAGCTGGCAATTGTTGGGTTGGGGGTTTTGGAGTTTTTTGATAGCTGCAATACTTCTATAAATTTAGTAGGATTAATGTTCTCTTTCTCATATTATACCACAAATCTTTACTGAACAGTTATCAGTTTTATGTTCTAAGGCTTTTCTTATTTTTATCTTAAGACATCACACTCTCCTTCTGAATCCAGGCTGCTTGTAAGACCTCAGTAAATTTCAGGTGGCTCCTCCACTAAACGACATGCCTAACAATATCTGTCACATATGAATGGAAACAACAAAAGTTAAATGCAGGCTTACAATCAAGTCTGTACATCAAAGAGTCAAAAATAATCAAGCAGGTAGTAACAGCAGAAGTTACCACTCTTGACATTTACAGTAATGCTTAAATAACTTTCAGTGAAGTGAATTTCCAAATTCTTTAAATGACCACAGACGTTTTACTTGGCAATGGTACTGGTAAACATTCCTTTAAATGAAATTACTTATTTAACTATGTTCTAAATACTGATCTACATGAAGATTAATGTTTTTCCTTCAAGTCATTTGCCTAGGGTTTTCCTTTTCTTTTGCACAGTGACATTTTCTTTCTGAACTACAAGGGCTAATCAGCTTTCCTCTGATACTTTCAAGTCCTCAGAAGCCCTTACTTTTCCCACTGATTGGAAAAATGTATCAGCCCTAATAAAGACAGTAATTAGTTTCCTTTCATTAGAAGGAATGAAAAAACAGTGCACAGTTGAATGACTGTGGTCACTACTAAATGAGCACTTATGCCAGCGATGAAGACCAACATTTATTCATGGCTCATGAATAATCAGTTCTCAAAGGCAAGTGAGAAAAAGGTAAAACCAGCAAAGTTTCTTTAGGATACAGCACACATTACACCGATAGAAAATATACTATATGAAAACCTGTGGAGCCATTATCTGATCTACCTCCTTCCGTTTCTTTGCATCTCTGGTTTTCTTTATGGACCTAAGTTCTTCAGAAAAAATCAGATGTGTAAAACAGAAGAAAAGACCAGAGCTAATCATACGTCCAGCTGCTTTTGAAAATTCCTGCATAATCAGCTGAGCAACAAGATGTCATTAAGTCAATTGAACAACCTTAACTCTCCCAATCTCAGGGATGTCTGCTGCATAGTAGAAGAGAAATATCTTCCATGATATTATTCAGCAAATAAAACTCAGATGAACATAGAATGGCAATAAAGCATTCCAATACATTCGTGGTAAATCTTTTCTGACTTGGTATTAGGGACAGAAACTCTGAGAACAGATGTAAATAACCAACCTTGTTAATGTCTATCAACATAGAATCTTGGCAGTACAAAAAGTTTGGTTCAAATAGTGCTCTGGGAACCTGACGTCAAGTTTTGGGACTACTACCTACAAGAAGTGTAGGATTTGGCCAAAAGGCTGATTAAGACAATTCAGAAAACAGAATGCTAACACATTTCTAGCCACATATCTCAAGATCATTAACTCACAGTGCTTTTCTCATGGCTTCTCAATTTTGCATTCAGAGAAGGCATAAGAGAAATTTTAATTACCAGTCACCTATAATGGCTTGTAAACCACAACTGAAAAGGAAATAGAACTATTTTTACAAATAACATTGCTATTACCTACAAGTAGTTTTGGAAACATCACAGTTATGAATATTTTTGCTAGATATGTCACAGCCTTATAAAGGCATCTACAAAAATTATTTCCATCCAAATTGTGATCATTTTGTAGAAATAGATAATAGCCTTGGCTAGTTTTAGGGCTAAGTTATATTAAGAGCTGTTAAAAAAAGCAAAGTGTGCTGCTGAAAAACATTCAATACATTCTACCATAGCCTGAAACATGACTTAGAGGTAGAGCAGTACTAAGATAGATTTAGAGTTCTAAGGTATAATTTGATAAATATATTCACAGATGAGAGAAACTACTTTTTATTATTTTAAGTACTAATAGGAAAAATCCATTACATTCTAATACTAAGCTCTGTGAAAGGACTTTAGCACCCACTAAGCTAAAACAATCCATTAAAGCACCTAAATAAATATGATTATCACAACATTTGAACTCTAGTGCAAAATAAACCAAACAAAACAAAAGAAAAAAAAAACACACACACATACACAGAAAAAACCCACACAAAAACAGAAAAAAAAAAAAAACAAACAAAAACAAACCCCAAAGTACAACCAAACAACCACAAGAGAATAAGTTTATTATGAAGCCTGACCGGTCACTTAGGTGCCTTAACCAGAACTGCAGATTGAGGAATCTAGGACTACAAGAAAAAAAAAAATCAATTACAAAAATTTTCCTCTAGACTCTTTCTATTAACTTCTGATTTATCTTACATTTGACTTGCCTTTCTGTTAATGTGATCACACACAATGTGCTTCTGTTCTCAACAGTATTCCAGTAAGTTACTCTAGTTTCCAGAAATTCTCAGAAATATTTTTTTTTTCAAAATTTTGTGATATATATAAAACTCAGATGTTGCAAATTTATTCAGGGGAAAAAAAATTATTGATTGATTGATTGATGGCTTAACTTCACAAACGAAGGTTTGGGAAGGGCTTCCCCACACTTACTACAAGCATGATGAGGACTAAAAGAGCAAAGTGGGATAGGCAAATCTGCTTGGAAAATAGGCTGCTTGATCATTCAGGATGTTTCTGAACAAGACTGTCATCTCCTGGGTCAATCTTGAGCGACCAATGTCCTAAACCGCCTGCATGCAGGGTTGGGTCTGCGACTTCCAGTGCACCTTATCACCTGTTGTTTCATCCCTCAGCTGTCACTACAGGGCTTTGCAAGTGTGGGTAAACCCTTCTAGCCTGCGCAGTGGATTTTTTAGGTGAGGCACAGCGTGCGTGGAACTGGCCCCACCCTTTACACTTGAGGTTTATCTGCCAGGGCCTAGCGAGTTTGGACGATAACAGCAAAGTCCTCAGGTCTTAGGTTTGTTACTTAAAAGACATCACAACCATCATTAGAAAATTTAGAAAGCCCATTTGAGCATAAGGGATTGCATTTTGCCACATCTAAAATATTTATTGTAAGCATAGATTGTTTAAAAATCAGTTCTCAATGAGATAAAAGACTTGATAATAACATTGGTTTATGTGTATTATTTCTCCTGTCCCCAGAAGATCATTTTTTTTTTGCTGAAAAGGAAAATATGCCACCACAAGTACAGTTAGAAAACAAGGAACAGGAGAATTTAGCTTTCCTTGTGTCTGTCCTCATCTCCCAGGATTCCTCCTGACAACTCTTATCGCTGCAAAAAAGGACATGGGCCTAGGCAATGGAAACTCATAAAGGAATCCAACTGGTGGAGAAAATTTATCACACTTTTAACTGTAGCTTCATAATGACTAAACTAAACTTTCAAGTTTTCTTAAGCTTTCATCTCTTTACAATTTTAATTCATAAAGATCATGTAAGGGAACTGAATTTCAGTACCAGACTGAAAGTTCAGGTATAGAAATGGCATTGATATCCTAAGACACATTTTCAAAGAAAGATTCCTATTTTTCACCCATCGCATTCTCTCCTGGTACAAAGAAAACTAGTACACAGATAACCAAAAATTATGCTTTTAAAAAAATATTTCAAGATAATGAAAGAAAATATAACCTAATAATGCACTAATAAGCAAAAGTTTACCAAAATACTATTTATGTAATGAGTAACACTTTTGGCCTTGAGACATTATAGACTGTATGAATCTTTTGAAATGCAAAAGAGAAAAAAAAAAAAATTATCAATTCTCAAGCAGGACAAAAATAATATTTTATATAGAAGGGAGTACAGACTTACACACAATCTCAATTAACCCTTGGCTTTTTAAGCAGAAAGAAAACCTAAATCATTTCAGGAAGCTATTTCACCAGCCAAGAGCAATAGGAAAGCATCTATTTGTAAGTGACAGCATTACAGAAGGTGTTCCCAACATCCATGAAAGCTCTTAACATCGATAATCAACTACAGAAACTCCTTAGTCTTCACTGGTCTGAATCTAACCACAAAAGCAGGACTTAAGATTATCACCATCTGACTGCTGTTCAGTCACACACATTTTGAAAAAAGATTTAACAAAGTCTGATGAAACATAATGAGCAACTTATTACCATTTCACATCATGAATACACTACTGTGCGCATCTATGCATGCACTTAAACAGGTTAGGTGAAAGATAACTATATGCTTAGGGTACATGTAAGCCAGATTTCAACACATCTTTTCATGAATAAAAATTTTAAGATTATTGTATTTGTGGTCCTGTTCTGTTAGCACTGAAGTACACTGAAAGGAATTTGCTATTTTAGAAAATGAAAGCAAAAGCAAGAAGCTTTCATTCCTAAAAAAAAAACCAAACCAAAACAAAACCCCAAAACCAAACGAAACCCAACAAACTCACAAACCAAACAAAACTCAAACGTGCTATTACAGCATACGAGAGAAAACAGACAACTTCTAGAAAATACAACACTTGGAAGTTTCACTGACTTAAAAACTGGAAACCCCCAACTGCCACAGTCAGTTTCTGCTGATCTTTTCCTTAAACCACAATTCAATGAAGCAATCACCTGTTATAGTTTAAGTAGAAATATGTTGTTAGGAATAAATGATTTAGCAGTAACTATTCAAACTGAAGTCAGACTTTTAATAACATACCTAGCTTGCTTTCCATGGTCAAGATTTTCATTCTACTCCATTTCATGTCACCAGAAAGAAATCTTTTAGCCTTCCTGTTTTCTTTCTCCATCTGCCTTTAAGTTCAACATCACTCTATAGCAAATCTCATGGAATAGCATATCATGGCCTTTTTTTACATCTACACACATAGATTTACATTTACACAAGTAAAACATATCTGACACATTACACATTATCATCATTAAGAGTGGGATGTATACATCATCTTATAGCAGTAAGCAAAAACAAAGATTGCATCTTGCACATTGCCAGACTGATGATGAAAAAAAATTTTCATTCTGGAGCAGCTTCAAGTAAAAGCTTTATCTTTCACTGTTTCCAAATAACATATTGGCAAGCTAAAAAACTCTCTCAATGCATTTGACTATTGCTGATGAATGAGAATCTAAAGCCAAATACAATGTCATAGTGAAGCTGTTCATAATCCCAAAATCCTACCATTTACTGATGTAATCAAACTTTACATCACAGGAATCAAGATTTTTTCTCTGTAAGTCTTCTAATATGGAGGTTTACAAGTTACACCTCCTTTATCATATGGTATGTTGGCACAAACATCAGAGATGAAATTCATTTTCCCAAGGTCTTCTCTAAGAGTGAGCCTAAAGTCCGAGATGTTACAAGGCAGCTCTTTATATTGATATTCTGGACGTGCAGATAATACTGCATGCATAAAATAAATGTCAGCACTAGATACTACATGTTCTTCAAAAGAAAAAAAACAAACAAACAAAAAAAAACCACCAAAAAAACAAACCAAACCAAACCCCAGAAGTTTTAACTGAAAATGAAGTACTAATCCAGATAGCATGATACTAACCATAACATTAAATTGTTTTTTACCTTTTTTCCTGTTAGGGTGGTTGTCTACTAATTTCTGTGTAGAACCAGTATTACATGAGCTTCTGATCACTGCTTTATTTTCTTCTGCAATTACATGTAATTAACTCAAACTATACAAAAGCTAAAGACCAGTAGCGAGGAGAGTACAAAGAAACCAATCTGGGAACAGCATAGACAGCTAAAGGAAAAAGACAAATGTCATTTCAAATGCTTCCTGAAAATGCACTTCATGATCAAGCCTGTCATGCTGCAAGTGTTGGGTTTTGGTGAGGTTTTTGATAACACATTAGTGTTGACACAATCTGACAAATATAGACTGTCTACTGCTACTAGGGACAGTAATTTTTGTGATCAGCTTTTTATGTAAAAAGTAGGTCGGACTGACCCATGACATTCTGGTAGGAATTTTTTGAGGAAAGTTTTATAACACCAGTGCAAAATTTTACATTAACGTGAATGGATTCTATAATTCAGTCATATTACTTATGTATGAGGCAGCAGAACAATCTTTGATGGAAAAAGATTTAACTGTATTTAAAATACAATTAAAGAAAATTAAAGAAAAACTTGATGAATGTTTGAGCCTGTTATCAATTCTGCTAGAGAATGTCACTGACTAAAAGATTAACCATCGCTTGCAGAAGCACAGATAAGCTCATGTACTGCATATAGACTAATCTCTAAAATATTTCTATCAGTTACTTGGAAAGCTTAATGAAGAGTTTAAAATTCACTTAGTCAGAAAAGTCTCAGGTAAAAAACAGAACATAATTCTACTTTCAGCTTAAGAAAATGACATGTATGCAACATACAGCATTATAGATAGTAGTAGAGTTTTCATAGACGCTTTTATAGATGTCATACATGTTTTCATAGATGTATTTATTTACTTGTTACTGGTGCACTGTACACTCAAAAAATGTACTAGTCAAAGTATTATCCAGCATTTGAGAACAAAGAACTAATCAACACTGTTATTCAGAGAAGGACAGCAGAAAACAGACAGCATTGTATGTACAATTCAAATGAAAAAAAAACTAACAATCTTTGTGCTCTCTGACAACTTCAAATATCTTTATGCAGGTGAACAAAAAATTACACAATATAGCATACTATTCCACTTTTAATTCTTTTTATTTGTAAAGTAAAAACCAGTTTCTCAACATGCAAATACTGTATTGGGAAAGATAACAGACACAGTCTTGGGGTTTTTACACTGGCTAAACCACATATTAGTGGCCATCTTGAAGTCTGGGCACAGTCTGAGATTACAGCTCATAGTCTCATAGTCTGTGAGCTGCACTTCAATTAGATACACAGATCGTAACATCACATCTAACAGATCTCGCTGATACAGGAAATGAAAGATGTCTAGATTCTTAAAAAGAGTTTCTTACGGAAAAAACTTGAGTATCTTATTTTCAATGAAATTTATCCCACACCTATTTTCAAGAGTAAGTGTTTGTATTTGCAAGGTCATATTTCTTTCCTCCAATACACAAAGCTTCATCAGAAATACAAGTTAGATTCCTTTAAGGACTATTCACAAATGTAGTTCCTTATGACTCTAAAAATGAATAACCATTTCCAAGATTTTTCTAATCCAAATAAAGTATGCAAACCATTCCAATAAGGTTCTTAAAAATTTTTTCTTGTATTTTCCCTGCGCTAAATCTCAGGAGTGTGTGTGCGCTCCTGTAGTACCCTCCATCTACCTGAATGTATGCTACATCCACATTAATGACTTTTTAAGACAACTGCAATTAACATAAGACTACTCTATTCATTAAATTAAGCATGTGACCTAATGTGGTTCTAATACCATTTTCAAGAAAGAATGCCTTAAACTTATTCCCAGGTTTGCATATTCAACCCATAATTACAAGGTGAAGACTTCAATCCGGATTTTAAGTGAAAATAGTTTTAGAAACAATTGGAACAGAACATACAGAATTACTTCTTCCTGCATTGATTATTTAGGGCAGAATATACATAAAAAATAAGTACAATGCATATATATATAAAGCATATGGCACTGCCATGACCTGCTAAATTTTTATAGATCATTTTTTTAGTAGTGAATATTTTGTCTCCTGGAACATATTATCTAAACCTCCTAATTCTTGCCAAAACAGACTCATAACATTTATTTTCCAGGACACATCCTGTATTTGGTGTTCAGTTGTAGGATGGAAGTCAGAAAATAGACTCCAAAGACACATCCATCCCCAGTGTTTCTGGGAAACAGTTAACTATTCGAACTATATGAAGGTAAAACAGTCTTCAGGTAATGATTTACACTTAAATTACATGTGACCTCTGAGCTTTAGCTTTGTGAGATGAATTCTCACAGATTTAATCTTACTTTTTACTTATCTTAGAGCACTTTGGTGTGGGTTGGTTTCTTGTTTTTTTTTTTGGTTGGGTGTTTTTGTTGTGTTTTTCTTTTTTTTTGGTTGGTTGGATTTTTGGGGTTTTTTTTTTGATTTTTTTTGGCTTGGGGTTTTTTAGGAGGTGTTTTGTTTGTTGTTTTGGTTTAGTTTTTTCTCAGCTCATTTATTTGGACTGCTGGCTGGTTTTAAAAGGCAGAAAGCTTTCCTATTAAGTAAAAGAGGACCTTATTTTCAAAATTTATTATAATTTACTGAATGTAAATACTCACACTTATGACTTTGGTTCTATTTCAGCTAATGGGCAAAATTCCTGAAGAGTGCAGAACAATAAAGTTTTGAAGCTGAGAATGCAAATAATATACACTATATCCCTACATTCGGTATTTCTTTACAGTTTAAAACCATGTTTGGTTCTTTAAAGGAGGTTAAAAAGGTGCAGGTTATATTTTCTTTTTATGTCAGTAGGCTTTCACTGTTTCACAGAGAGAAAATGTCTTCCTCATGCAGAATTTAAGTAATTTTTTATTTTTTTTTCTCTATCAGGCCCAAGATGCAGCTTTCAGAATTATTTCTGCCATTTCAGATTTGTAGAGAGAGACAATTCAGAAAATTTTACATTCAAAATGTTTACTCCAAGAGTATATAATAGAAGGTTTCTATAAGGAATGAAGATCACATTGTGCTAAGTTAAACTTGATTGTATTCATCATAAACAAGAAATTGTGCTAGATGTGACATTTAATCCACTAATATTGCTAAAGAAATTTTTACTAATGAATTCATTCAGTGGGGTACAGAATGTATTCCTGACACTTACCAGTCTGAAACAACAAATGTATTAACTGAAGACTGCTTAGTTCTGGAGCAACAACACTGAATGTATCTGGGTACTACCAGACTCCAATTAGGGTTCCGAAGTCTCACACAGGCCTGAACATTTGTTGTAGAAACACCTAGAAGAGAGTTACTGAAATTATAATATGAAATCTGATTTATGTGAAACTTCCGGCCACTAAACGTGAGATCACAGAATTTAAGAAGCATTTTGGATTCATCAAAGCTTTTTGTTTCTATGACTGAAACAAAGGCATTCAACATTTTAGGTATTTGTTTCTCATTTCCTGCCCTATCAACAAATTGAGTACTGATATAAAGTGCTAAGCTTGCAGCATTACAATGTGTTATGATTTATCCCTGTTCTTCAGAGGATTATTCTTTTTTTCTGTCCTCTGAATCTGTTCGAATACAGTTACTTAGTTTTTAAAAATTGAAAAAAAGGCTTTCTTAAACCTATTAATAGAGTTTCTATTTTTCAGATAAAGCATTAGTCAAAACCAACCATTTCATCAGTATTTAGCAGTTAAAGCTTATTAAATTTTAATTATTAATAATTAAAATATTTAGGTTGTAGTTAAAAAATATTTTCATCACACATATAATTTAGCAAACATTTAAAATGTCATTAAGAATACTAGGAACAAACTCTCTTTTGTTCCATATCCAGAGTGAGAACTTCAGTGACGTCTCCATTTTTGTGATTTCTGAGAACATTACATTGTTTCTCAGTCTAATGAAGTTTGTTACACTCCAAAAGGCATTTAAGGTCTACAGACTTTCCTCCTTACAAGGGAAGGATGTTACAAAGTCAAAATCATATACTGCATAACTCAGTCTTAGTCCTAGATCTATATCACACTTCTCTGTACAAAAATAAACAAAAAAAAAGTTTATAAATATGCTGAGAAAGTAACAATAGAAAGAAAGAACAGCAACAACAACAACAAAAAAAGGAGATCCACAAAGGGGAAAAAAAAAATAAAACCCCCCATTTGGCGGATATTACCAGTATCTAAATGCTTCATCAACTGAAGAGCATATGGGTTATGCTCTACTCCCTAGACTGAGTTGGAAAAGCATCACTGTTCATTTTATAAGGTATTTCAGTGATTTAAAGCCTTACTGGAAGAGCACTGCATAATAGCTATAATGCTTTGTACTCTAAACCCAGCATCAGTGAAATTCATTCTGAGTAATTCTTATTCCTCCATCTAAGCAGTTCCTGGAATAATACAAAGCATCAGAGAACCTATGGAAAGCAAATAAATTCAACACCCACAAAATTACAGTCCCAGGAGTGTATTATGGAATCATCTTTTGGACATAAATATTAAAAAAAAAAAAAAAATCCTTTCATAACATATGCTTCATGCTTTATGTCTCTTCATTCAGCTAGAAGTGGTCCCTGTCACTACTACAAAATGAGCAAGCTCAAAATAAGCTTGTATTTTCTGTGAGTCATTTTCCAACTGTCACCTCCTCTCTTGTTTAAAGGGAAGATAACAGGGAAAAAAAAGCTTTGTATTTGTCACTTGCTTTGACTGAACATATTTATTATGCCATGTTTTCACTGTATGCTATTGATCAGACAGCTTCCTACCATCCACACGCTCAAAGACCACAGAACATCTAAAAGCTGGAAGGCATCTTTGGAGATCATCTAATCCAATCATCTGCTCAAAGATGGCAGGGCATCCAGGACAATGCCAGTCAGATTGTAAGCATCTCCAAGGATGACAGTATCCCTTAGGACAGCCTGTTCAGCTATGCAATCACCAACATAGTAAAATATGGGTTTCTTATTTCATTTCATGTCCATTGCCTCTTCTTCTAACAAGACACATAGAACCACTGACAAAAACCTGGCTTCATCACTTTACTCCCCACCCCATCAGGTGCTCATGCACATTGACAAATCTTTCACACTCAGAGTCACACAGCTGCAGTATATCAGAGCTGACCATGAGGACCAGCAGCCAAATCCAGCAGGGTAAGGAGAAAACACTCCCAAACACCATTAGTATACTTACAGATAAAGGAATAAGGGAAGGGAACATATTTTCAAAGTTTCATGCAGAGGCGTCCCTACCATATCTCTGGAAACTTTAATTCAAATTACTTAGCCCTACAGTTGACAAGCTGGACACTTCATATCAGCAACAGCCATAAAGCTGTATGTACTGTTTGGTCAATCAAGAGCACAAACAACTCAAGTGGAAAAATTAACAAATGTAATAGTCTCTAAAACAACTGACCTTAATAAATAGAAGAAAATCAATATGTCTTAATATAAGTATATCAGAAATACTCCTGTAGGATGGGCTTTATATCATGTGTACTGGCAACAGAAATCCTAAGCAGGAGGACACAGCTGAGCACCTGTCCAAGACCAGATATCTCAGTTCTGGTACTTTCCTGCACTGTGAACATCTGCTCATCAGGTGTTTACCCATGCTGTACTCTGTCAGCAAAAGAAAACAACCGTTCTTGCTGGTTTTGTTTTTTTTTAGTGGCATCAAATTAGAAAATAGAGGAAGATACTCATTAAAATCATAGAAGGACATAGAGGAATCTCAAAACTCACCAGTAGTTTTGAGGAAAACTACATATTTGGAAAATACTTAAGTCCTATTTATTATTAAAACAAACACCACCAAACAAAAAATCCCAGTGAACAAAACACTACTTTATCATCACCTTATGAACACGGTAGATCTGGAATGCGCTCACAGTACATCCTTTGCAATTTATTTTCTAGCCTTCAGTCCAGTAGTTTCTCCATTACTCTTGAAGACTGACTTTTTAGTGGTATGTTAAAGCCCTAATAGTTTAAACAGTAAATAGAGAAATAGAGTTTTTATGCAGCAACACCATTCCTCATTCCACCGTATTCCTGCTTTACACAATATTACCTCTAGCTCCCAACATTTTTAAATTATCTGCTTCCTGCAGGAAACGTTTATATCCACACTAACTGTTGAGAAATACTAGAGAGCACGTTTTCTACCCTATTTTTTTGTTGTAATTCCTAATTAAGGTGATATGTGACAATTGTATCCCAAAGCATAAATTATTGCATGTGATTAAAATCACAGGGATTCCGAGTTATTTTTTCTCATATTTTTCCCTTTAATTTCTAAATAATTGTGTATTTTTTGTTTCATTTGGATGCTCCCAAAGTTTCAATTCAATCTGAAAGTCCCAAATGTCTTACAGAAACAAAGAATACAGTTAATGTCAACTTCGTCTACCCAGAAAACCTCATCTATATTACTCAAAGTAATACAGTGTAGTTTGATAGCATTAAATGAGATAAATGTAATTGTGGAGCAGTAAAAAGTTCAGAAGAGACAAATATGTCTATGGAAAGGCTAAGTCATGCCAAGATGATGATCATCAGAGTTTCAGACACCGACCAAAAAGATGGGAGAGCTCTTTTACCACACTGTTGAGAGAACAGAATGCAAGACAGGTTTCCTATCAAAGAAGGAATAAGGCATGACAATTGTTCACTAAGCAGTAAGTGCAACTAACTGAAAAAAAAAAAAAAAAAAGGGAGATGAATTACGATTTTTGAGATGCAACCACTGTGGTATTTTTATCTCACCTCCAGCACTGAGAAATTTATAAATGAAGCCAAAACAATGTATGCTATGAAAGACAAGAGATTCAGTTGTCTGATACATGTTTTACTTTTGTTACCTGAGTCCTTGGTGCTGATTATAGCTGAACCAGAAGCTTTTAATGGGGAAGAAAGAAGTGTGCTACTATAAAAATTGCTATCCAACTGCCCTGCTCATCCCATTTAGTAAGATCTTGGATACTCTGCCACTATGTGGCATAGTTGTGTCCTGTCGACCCATCTCTGGATTCTCCTGCAGTGATGTTATATCAATTCTCCTCAAGAATGCCATTTCTGATCAACTCCAAAGGTAACAGATTTACTAGATTTACTAGACCTTTAATTTCAGTCAAAATAGCTGCTCTGTCTTAAACCTAACCTGAACACAGTATCCACATGGAACAGAAGTTTTACATTATCATATGCAATATTTCATGTAAGGTTCCAAAATTCATACGTGTCCAAACTCAACTCAAACCATTCACCTTCAAAAATTATGACGCAGGCAGTACTTACAAACAGGAAATTACAGTATAAAATACTTCTTAAAAAGGTATTTTATAGTGCATGGGAATTCTTCTTTGGTCCAGATGTAATATTTCAAAGGAGACACTACTGTGGGGGATACTGACAAGCAGATAGCAATATTTATTATTTTTATTGGCAACTAATTAGTGAGACTATCACTCAGTTTATTTGTTAAAAGACCATTTAAAATTATAATGGGAAGCATTATATGTCATTTCAATTCACAATCAAAATGCTTATTACTGAACACCTACTGAAAATATCCACTTACGCATGCAATATTTAAATGCAGATAAAGACCTCCACACTTGACAAACAGAACATCCCAGAGAAGATAAATTAAATATACCTACTTATTATTCTTAATTAGAAAAACAAAACCCTCTTTGAAAATTTACTAGGATAAACCAACAACTTCTGCTGATGGTTTCTGGAATTTAGCAAAACAAACTTTTAAAAGTGTTAGTGAAACACCTTGGAAATATTTGCTAATCGCCTTTTTGTCTCACTGATCTCTAAAATATAAATATAAATATCTTCTAGGATACCATTATTCTCATCAAAGGATAGATTGTGCCAGAAGCTTTTCTCACTAAAATATCAAAAGTATATTGCCTACTTTTCCTTTGTGTTTCTTTACGTAGTAACTGATTACTGTTCCTCACAATGGCAAGTGCAAATTATAACCATGGCTTTTTGGAAGATACAGGCCTATTACAGATGCCTGTTCTAGCGCTGAGAATCTTTCTGTTCCTCCTCCATCTAACGCCTACATATTAAAACATTAAAAACAATGTAAAGGTGAAATAACAGGTAAGAATTAATCTTCAGATCTCTCCTTCTACAGAGCCTCAAAACCATGCATCTCTTAATACTCCTACCAGAGACTGCCCCTGCATTTTGTGACTATTATCCCTTATTTCTTTATGACAGACCATGGACAGAAATACAGAACACCACCAGACCATACATGAGAGTAGCTCTGTGCACAGCTCTTCTGTGTACAGAATGGCATCACTTCAAAAACATTTGGCCAATATACTGAGTAGCTAAGTAGCCTCGGCAGTTGAAATGCCACTGTTCTGTACTTACACAGATATATCAGCCATTTACTCTCTAAATTCACACGTTCAGTACCTCATCTACATTGTTCTTCAATGATCCATGTAGGGAGTTTTGCTATGTCACAGAGCTAAACTAACATACAGAATCAGTAATTTCTCCCTCTGTTAAGAAAAACAAAAAAACCCAGGGCTCTCCCCTTCCTAGTAAATGCAACAGAAAAAGCTTAACTGAGAAAAAGAATCAATATATGGTTTAGCCCTGATTACAAAAAAATATTCATAGAGAAAATTGGTGCAATGCATGACACGTTATTAAACACAATTGCAACACAACAGCAAAAACACCCTTTATAATTATTGATTGAATTATTTTGAAATATTCAAAGATTAGAATATTGTATTATGTATTATGACAGCTATTATGTAATTATACCAACGCATTAAAATTTTTACATATGTTAATAATTCATAACAGATTCCTCTTTCAAGTATACAAAAATCTAAGTTGACAATACAGTAATACAGAACTTGTAATCAAATACAGCAAAAAAACCACTGCCTTATTTGAAGTACTTCCATGGATGCCATTCATACCACACCTGAATACTTCAGGATGTGAATGTATCTGTCCTCAGAAGAAACTTACAATACAGAAAATTATTCCAATCTTTGATAGAGCCAGCACAGCAACAAAGACTGTAGTTAGAAAGCATTTAGGAATAATAACCTTTTTTTGCCACACGGGAGCATTCGTTGCCCACGGCAACCTGGGGTCCACCAGGATATCACCACCACTACCCCGTGCCCCTACCATACCTCCGTTTCCAAACTGCTTTCTAGTCTGTCCACTCCAAGCCTGTGCTCGGACAACAGGTTACTCTTCCCTTAAGTCCACACTCCATCAGTTTGCTAATTGTGATGGGAGACAGTGCCAAAACTATTGCTGAAACCAGCAATATCCACAGCTCCCCTCATCCACCGAGTCAAGTCAGCCCATCATACAGACCTATTGGATTCATCAGGCTCTTTAGTATACCGAACTCTATCATCTATGGTCACTGCAGCAAGACTGCTCCAATCTCCACATCCTCAAGCAGTTCTTCCTTGTTTTTAAGTAGCAGCTCTAGCATCTTCCCCCATCAGCTTCTTCATCACTAGTGTCATCAATACACTCCAGAAACCTTCTTCATAGCTTATGTCCCACTA
Source organism: Pezoporus flaviventris (assembly GCF_033815535.1). Lineage (NCBI taxonomy): Eukaryota > Metazoa > Chordata > Aves > Psittaciformes > Psittacidae > Pezoporus > Pezoporus flaviventris. The sequence goes on from NW_026892563.1 coordinate 22,323,329, forward strand.
TGCGGCCCCCTTAACAGATATGAGGGTGGTTCAAAACACACCTCGGCCAACACAATACAAAACATAGACCTTTAGCCCTTTGAGAGTCAGTAGTTACTTTCATACTGAAGTCCCTCTCCATATTGTACGCCAGTGATTACACAGGCCATTAAATATTACAAAAAAACTCCACACCATGACTTAGGTCATTCATTCATGTAATTAGGACAAATTCAAGTGTTGGAAGATTTTTTGCATTCAATGTACAATCCTATATAAAAGGATAAAGCAAGAAATGATTAAAAATACTGAAAAAAACCTGTTTTCAGTGTTGCATCCAAATAGAATTGATTGAGGGTTAAATAAGCTGTATTTAACCTACTGTCTATCAAAAAATACAGCACACTGGACGAGTCAAGGCTGTCTATATAATTTATGAATAGCAACTTAGTCTATTCTTTGTATGAGAATAACAATGATATAGAAATACAAAGCTCAAACACTTACAGAATGAGACCTTGTATAATTATATTCTCAGACAATCACTGTGTGTCTGAATCTAAGTTCTATGCAACTGTTTCAAAGCCTGTTTGCACCAAAATCCATATCACTTTGCCAGTAGTTTTTCCATACTTTGGCTTAAGTATGCACATATTTATATTGTGTTGTATACACATACTTTTAAATACATGGTGTTTACAATACATACATGAGCATGTGGGTGAAGAATTTGACAAGTTATGTTGCATGAATTGAAGTAACCACTCCAGTTCGATACATGCATAAATACAAAAGTTGAAGACCCTCTCTAACCAGCTAGCAGAAAAAAAACATGTGAAACCCTGCTCAGAGATGGATGTGGTGGGTATGGGACTAGCTCTGAAAAGCTGTTGTATTATTAGCAGTAATAGGTATTGGGTTTTTATGTATTTTATGTTTTTGTTCCTTGTCTTTTAGTGCTAATCTGTTCCCTTATAGACAGTATAGTATATAAAACTGTAGTATGGATGGTAAAATATTTGTTTGTTCCAACCACAGACCACGGGGTGGCATGTGTCAGGCACAATAAATAATGGTCCGTGGTGAAACACACAAAGATAGAAAAGTACCGTTTGTCCATTTTGGCTCCTCCCTGGAGAGTCCTGTTTTGGCTGCTCCCCGGAAAATCCAGCTTTGGTTCCTACCTGGAAAGTTCCACTTCAGAACTCCGTGGAAAAGTCTCGACCCCTGGAGACCTTTCCAGGTATTGCTGGCTACTTCTTCCGAACTAGGCTGGCTCCCTGAGTCAGAATGAATGTGCAATTTTGTCAGTATAAAAGCTCAAGCCTTATGCAATGTGGGGGAGGTAGAATCTCATATCACCCAGGTCAAAGTTGGCTCTGTGGGGACGCTCGCTAAGCTTGAGCCTGCCACCTCACACTGTGATGATGATTCTCGGAGCTGGTTTCCTGATCATCTTCACAGGGTCTTTGGGGTTGGTAAGATATACACTCTTCAGAAATACACTTTACTGTACCTGTTAGATTCTCTATATTTTCCTATATTACTAAGCTAGTGGAGAGTTCTCTATTTGTCTCCTGTTTCTCTCTCACCTGGAATCCTTGAACTCTGGAACACATATGCAGAAACATTTCAGTTGTTTCAGCAGTTCAGCTGTAGATGCACATATTTAAAGTATATAAAAGCATATATAATGCAACATATATTTGTGTCTACATCATTCAAAAAAGCTACTTGATTACCTGTTAGAATGTAACTACTTACAGAAATCCCACATTAACAAATTGCAGAGAAGTATCATTAGAAAAGAAACTATGAATTTCCTCAGTTAAACATAATTTACTGCCTCCTCTCTCCATTCTTCAAAAAAAACCCAAAACATTCCAATGTTACAAAACTGTCAAAAGCTATTAGAGAAAGTTATTTGTGAATTGATGTTGTATGGGATTTACTTGAAGGCAAAGATTAACATAAATTAGAAATGTTGTACTTTTATCCATTTTTTCATGGAAACATAATTATCACACATGCTCCTAGGCTAGTAGGTTACGTATGACGTTTCAGTTAGAAATAATTTTTCAAACAACTTCTAGGTCCCTTGGGAAGATAATCTTCAAACAGCTAAAATGAACACTCAATCAGAGACTGCTACCACTGCAACCACAACTAATCCAAGCATTGTGTATTTTCCTTTCAGATTACAGAGAGTTTCTAGTAATACACAGAAAAAATTTCTATATATGGCACCAAAATTGCAAGTTTTTATCTATGCAGCAATTTGAGCTATTGAATCTGATTGTTATTGCACAATGGTTTTTAATTGGAATTCTTTAGTGAATACAGTAATTTATGTTCATTTTGTAATGCTGTTACCTATGTAATATCATCTACAGGGCCTGCCCACTACTACTACCAGATCTGCCCAGGAAACCTATTGCCATATACCATTTATATCAATATTGCAATTTAAAGTGTGCAGAATTTTAGACAAGATTTGCTAGGCCTGCATTCAACTTTCTCGATGAGAAAAATCAAGATATAGTGTGCTTTTTCTCCCCAGAATATATTGATTCTGAGCTCCCAAAACACAGGCAATCCAAGAAAACACCCATTCATCTGCAGGTAGTCAATGAAAAAGAAAACTAGTAATATTTTGTCTTGCCTAGGACACAGTAACAACTGTATGTTGGCCTGGCTGGTCTCTTCCACTGGCCTTTCTGCAGTCTCAGGAGAGAAATTTCTGAGGTGTATCAGAGTTCAACTGAGTGAAAAAAAGAAGTCATCACTCTTTTTAGGATTCCTCACATTAGGCAATAAAAAGAAAGAAGGTGAAGCCTAGTTGCAAGCATTCAAGTGCATCACTGTCCTTCCATGCATCTAGGAAAGTACATAACATACATGTCCTACTAGCTACAGCTCTTTCTGACAATATTCCATAGCCACAAAGAGCTAATAGAAAAGTCTGCCACTAGATTCCAACATGGAACCTGGAATTGCCTAGAGCAAACAGCAGCAGCCCTAAGAGATATAAAAATCCTTATAGGAATCTGACTAGTCATGGTTAAAAAGAGCAACACAGAACAAGCTTTTTCATTCTGACCAGACATATAGGGGGAGGAAAGATTCATAGTGACTGACAATGACTGCAACAAAGGCCTGAGGAATAAGATACTTTTCACTGAAAAAAGATAAATTTCAAAGGGCAATATTGCCAGGGGTACCATTTTTCCTTGACTGGCAAAGAAAATGGGAAGAATCAGCTCGAGTCACTGTTGTAGACACAAAGTCAATTTTTGCAAATGGCAAGAAGCCACCCCAGTGTTAGATTATCAGATACTGCACTAGTGTGATTATCAGAGTAGCAATCATACTAAAAAATAAAGTGTGCATGACAAAGATAAGGTTGTCTAAAGTCAGGCGAAACTATGATAAAATATGTTTCATTAGGACACTTAGTATTCACTACATTTAGAACAAAAAGTTCAGTAATTTCAATTTTATTTATTTCTTTCTAACCCTTACATCCTGTACAATCTCTCTTTCTTCAGAGACAGTGAGCTTTAGAGTCTTATGTGTGAACAAGTTCCTTATTTATAAGAAATAAATAGCTTTGTGCACTTTCATAATATGAATTTGTCAATGTCACAAAATTAAATATTTAAATTGGTCTCCATGAATTTTTAAAAGCTTTAGAGACATTAATATCTTTAATAATAGAATTAACATCCGATTTTATGAAACCTCACTGTCAAAATTTTTTTCCAAGGTATATTAAACCGTGCTCACAAGAGTGTCTTGTCAATTAAATTTCCAACAGGGGAATGCATCCAAGACAAAAAAATTGATTTTTTCTACTCTTGCATATTTGTAGAATTTAGATAATTGATTTTTTTACCCTTAACTGCTACAGTAAACTCTGTAATCAAATTATCTTTACATGGAACTCAAAGAACTTTAGTTTTAATCTTCCGTATAGAGATGTTTCTACCAATTCTTTCTACTTTGAACCTTGCATCCAAACAGGCAAGGGCACAAACTGCAGCTGGAGTATTTTACAGTCAATTACACAATGCACCACACTAGTTATTTGACTCAGTCCAGTGTTTCTTATAATCAGCAAGCAGTTTCTCACTGATATACAGTGATAGCGTTCTTGAAGAGTAAAAATTCATGACCAGGTTATTTTGCTTTCTTTTCTTATCTCTTCTATAAGTAATTTATGTTTCCATACCTCAAATCATTGGATTATGATATTTTCTTTCTCCCTTGACCAACCAGGATAAAACAGAAAATAAAACAATAAAACAAGGTTTTTATTCATGTGAATGTCCCTGGACAGTCTCATACTGGCCAAACATCATCTAGGCTTTAATTCCAAATTGCCTGACAAAGAAAATGTGCCAGCAGCCCCACACTCCCTGCTGACTTCAAAATCCATCTGTTATAACAAAAAACCCAGCGTTAACAATCATCCTGCATCTGTTCTTTATCAAAATTACTCCTATTATTTTGAACTTTAAGGGTTACCTGTAAGTTCCTTGAAGCACTTTCCAATTTTTTCCTACCTGTGTCCTACCTGTGTCCAAAAATTAAAATCTGAGTGAAAACTGTGTTCATAATCCGTTAACAGTTGCCCACAGACAGAATCATGACACTTGGTATAAGCAGGCAGCTATTTTTTTAGGTTTTGTGAAGTTGTATAAGGCAAGTACAAAGTCCTGCCCCTGGGGAGAAGCAACCCCAGGCACCAGCATATGGCTGGCAGTCATGCAACTGGAAAGCAGCTTTGCCCTGAAAGTTCTGATGGTCACTTAGTTGAACATGAGCTAGCAATGTGCCCTTGCAGCAAACAAGGCTAATGATCTCCTGGGCTGCATTTGGACAAGTGTTGCGAGCAGGTGAAGGGGCCACACATAGAGGTGATCCTTCCCTTCTACTCGGCACTGGTGGTAAGGCCACACCAGTAGTGTTGGGTCTAGTTCTGGGCTCCCCACTGCAATAGAGACATGACTATACTTAAGAGAGTCCACTGAAGGGCCATTAAGATTAAGGGACTAGAGTACATCTCCTGTGGGGGAAGGCTAAGAAAACTGGAACAGATCAGCCTGGAGAAGAGAAGGCTCAGGGGGAATCTCAATGAATACAAATACTTTTAGAGAGGTTAATAAAGATGAGAGCCAGGCTTTTCTCACTCATGCCAGTGACAGTACAAGAGGCAACTGGCATACTGAAACACAGGAGGTTCCATCTGAACATCAGTAAACCCTTTTTTTCACTATGAGGATGACTAAGCACTGGCATAGATCACCCAGGGAGGTTCTGGAGTCTCCCACCTTTGAGTTAGAAACCATCTGCACACGGTCCTGCATATGGTGGCTGTAGGTGGCCCTGCTTTAGCAGGTCAGACGATGTCCAGAGCTCCCTTTCAACCTCAACCGTTCTCTCATTCAGTGAACTCTAAAACACAGGACTCTGGCATGTTCCTGTTTTGAAGACCATGTTTCAATGAGTATCTAAACATATACTGGTGGAAGTTACTTCTACACAAGGTTTCATGCAACACACAATGTAGTTAACAAAGCTAGAAATGGATAAATCAACAAAAATCCCACTTGGCTACAACCTGATAGCACACAAGATGGAAAGAGCTGCTCATGCAAAACTCTGGGATTCAGCTGTGAGTGCTTCTGGTATTCAGATATAAATGCTTCCAAGCAGAAAGAAGCGAGGTGTACTAATAAACATTCAAGTACATGGTAGAAACAGGTATTGTTAATGAAGCCTTCAAATAGATAAAATGCCAGGTTCTATTTACATCTATTAGTATTTATTGACAGTTTGAAAAGGTATTCCACAGTACCAGAGTGCCACAGGAATCTAATGTAAATATTAAGACTCACCAAGACTACATACACTAATGAGAAATTATCTTCACAAGTGAAGAATTAGAAGAAGTGTAATTCACTGCTCTGTTTTCCAATGTCTGACATTGCGACACTCACAAGCATCAGCACATGGACAGTACAAACACTACCCTCACAAAAAAAGGAGATAATCACCTCTTCTTTGAATTAAGATTTAATTAAGAAAAAATTAATTAAGAATTAAGAATTAAGAAGAAATTAAGATTTACAGTAAAACTACATAAAATCTGTCTAAACCATTGCAAGGTACCCTTTTTTTTTGTAAAAATGCAGCTCTTGCATATAAGAGAGGTCATTGCCTGCGTTTCAGGTTCTATTATGCAATGACAAACTTTCAGATACACCCTTTATAGATTTATCTCTTGATCTGGCTGATTACAATGTTTTATTGAACAAAGGCAACAAGCAAGGTAAATAATAAAACCAACAAGCAAAACCTCAGTAACTAGGAAAACATCAAAGCAGGAAGGAAGAGCTTAGTTTTCTGCAGACTTTTCAACTTGCACTATAAGCTCAGTATAATATTATTTATCAAATTCTTTTCCATGAAACACATCTTGCAAAGTACAACACACCCTTATGGAGCTACTCACAACAGCAAGGCTGTGATACTGCATATAGCAGAGGAGGGGTAGCATGTGAAAAGCAAACCACATAAAACCTGATACATGGTACTGCAACACAAAAGTAGAGAACAGCTTCTGCGAGAGAGTGATCAGTGCTTACTTTGGTTTTATTCATGCATGGGTACTTCATCATCCTGATGAAACAGGCCTTCCAGCTTTTTTTTTTTTTTTCTTTTTTAATACAAGTGATAACACAGCACAGTAAGTGTTATTATTGTAGCTACTTCATCTTAAGTCTCACACATGGAGCATAAGTACGACCTTACCCAGATCAGGACTCCCAAAACAATAATCAATACAGATATTACTGCAGCATTCTGCTTGCTTTATTCTGAGTCATGTAAACAATTACCCAAGTCAAATTGCACATTTTATCTGAGCAACAGGAACAACAGTTTCTGTACACGCTTGAACAGAGTTATACCTTGGCTATACCTTGTTTTAATTATTACGATAAAATCTTTACAGTTGTTAAAATCCCACCGAAATGCTATCTGGGATGCAGCAGCGTTTCACTAGGCTGCAAATCTTCACAAAAACCTCAACCCAATTACACTCCAGTGAATGCTTCTCTTTTGCACTCACATTGATCAGCCATGGTGTTAAACAGAGAGCCAAAGTAAGATCTCTTTCATGCAATCCTGACGTTTCCAAGTAGTTAAAATATATGAAAATACATTTTATTTGCCAGATAACCACACTGAACAGATCACTGCTCAAATACGATTTAGTTTGTTTTTTAAATTAATATTTTATTAAAGCACCTGTTTTCCCACTGAACATTTCTAATTTTGTGCTAAATTTTGTGCCCTTTTCTCCCCCTCATTTTCCTGAAATGGGCAGGATTCTTTTGTTAATCACAGTCTCATATACTGACTACTGTGATAAAAGCAACTCCTGTAAGTATACTACTAGGTTTCAGTAAATAATACAGTTGAAATAAGGTATTTGGATGTATGTAGCCATATAACAGAAGTTAATCAACAGTCTGTCTATCAACTGAGGCGCATCTCAGAAAACAACCCTTCATACTGACGCTCATTTGTAGCTGACGGCAATAATTTAAAATTTGCTAAAATCCTCTCAGCGTTTGCTATCTGGAGGAGACTGAAACAATTTTTAATATCAACTAAATGACAAAATTTCTATAGTCAGCCTTTGAGCTCTTAGAACTGGTCTTTCATGTTGGCATAATGAGCCAACAAAGGATTATTAAGTTTTACCTCAGCTTTGAGTCAGTTTTATTTTATGCAGCACTATTCACTAACAGATTGTTTACTGCTTTTAGTATGTATTATTCTAATAAATTTACCAAGAAAGAAGGTAGAAATAAATACTGACAAGTAATGTGACTGAAGAGGTAAAGCACTGTGTCAGATATGTCAAAATCTGTATGCTACTTTACCAGAATACATATATTAGCCTGCCATGTGAACAGTATACCACGAATAGAACACAACAGAAAAGGAGGAGAAACACATTCCTTCATCAGCAACTCAGAGCAGCCTTTGGATTAGCTACAAACATGGCATTTTTCCTCATCCAAGAGGTGCCATACCAGAAATCTGCTTGTGTGCCCCAGCAGGATGTGGCCCATGAGGGCACACTGTATTTCATGGGGGAAAGGGGACTTCTGTGAGTGCTTAAGACCATGTTTTTTTGCACATTCTTATAAGCAAAACAGTCATAGAATGGTTTGAGTTGGACCTTAAAGTCACCTAGTTTCAACCCCCTGCCATGGGCAGGGACACCTTCCACTAGACCAAGTTGCTCAAAGCCCCATGGAACCTGGCCTTGAACACTTCCAGGGGTGGGGCAGCTACAACTTCTCTGGAAAAGCTTGTTCCAGTGTCTCAGCGCTCATGAGACACTGGAACATAAAACATCCCATGTTTTAGCTGTTCAAGCTGAATGCAGCAACACTGACATCAACTTTTGAGGAGCTGCACCAGGCAGCCATTATAGCCAGTGACGCAGGCAAAGACAGCAAAACAAATTTTTCTTTATTTTTTGAGCTTTTATTTAAGGCTATATCAAAACTTCAGCTGCTTTATACTATTTTGAAGTGCTTTGAGAATGCTTGCTTGTGAAACTGATTTAAAGTTGCTCCTTATTTTCAGGGCATTGCAAATTTGATGTATATGATCCATTTTTTCCCCCGGTCATCCTTAACACTGTTGATTTTTCATGGTCTCCTGCAGTTTATTGCACATTTACTTCATTAATTTCTCCTAAACTGTCAAAAGTATAATATAAGATTATAAAAACTTCACCATTTTCCAGCCTATCTTCAATGAATTGAGATGCGTTCAGGAATTATAAGAAGGAAGGAGGGAGTGTCATTTTTTGTCTAACAACATGTATGTGAAAGCACACTGTATATCTGTGCTAGACATGAAAAAGGTTCGAGAAGCATAGGCTTTCAAATATTTTATCAATTAATAGTTTAGCAATGAAATTAAGGTCACTAAATCAGTACAATGAATCTTAGAACAGGTGGACCTAATGTCTAGCTCTTCCACATGGTGAAGCTGGGTATCTGAAAGAAACAGAGTCTTACCTTATCTGAAGGCTGCATTTTAGATTAGCATTTAGGGGAAACTAAGTTAATAAAATTCATCTGTCCTAAGGTTATCCAGGAAGCTTCCTCTGATGCTTACTAAATGGCATTTTTTTTCAGATTCTCAAACGTCAGACCTTCATGTTCTTCAGAAACCAATGATAAAAAATGAGCTCTTTACAGTTAGCTAAAATATAGGCAACAACTCAACAGTCATAGTTAAATTTGTTAAAGATGTAATGCACTGTCATGGTTTAAACCCTAGCCAGACAGCTTGTTCACTCACTCCCAGTGAGTGCTGCTGGGCTGAGAGCAATCGAGGCCCCCCCCCCGCCCAGGGCTCTCCCCTTCCCCGCTCCCGGAGGAACAGGGAAGAGGATCGAAAGAGTGCAACTCCTACGGGTTGAGACAAGAACAGTCCAGCAACCAATGTACAACACAAATCACCACCACTACTACCAACTACAACAATGATAAGAGAAAATAACAAGGGAAGAGAATACGATACCACTGGCCAAGAAACGAGTCCCACCCGGAAGCCCCGTGTCCTTCCAGGTAACTCCCAGTTACCCCCCACCCTGGGCATGATGTTCTGTGGTATGGAATACCTCCTTGGCTAGCCTGGGTCAGGTGCCCCATCTCTGCTTCCTCACGGCTTCCCCTCCTCCCTGGCAGAGCATGAGCCTCACAAAGTCCTTCGTCAAGGTAAACATCACTTAGCAACAACTGAAAACATCGGTATCACCAACACTGTTCCCAGGCTGGAAGTCAAAACACAGCACTGCACCAGCTACCACAAAGGAGAAACATGACTGCTACTGCTGAACCCAGGACATGTACACAACTGATCAAGGATTTAAGTGATCCATAAACTGACTCACCAATAAAAAGGCCCTCTACCATAAAAATAACGCTTGAAACAGCTTGATATTTGACAGTTCAATTCTAAATATGTTGTAAATGCCCTGCATCTGTCGTAAGTCATCCTGCTCTTTATTCCTATAAAAACCCCTTCAGCTTTAATTACCGAGTGAGAACAAATGCCCCTTCACTGTACACAAAGTCAACTTATATCCTCCAGGAACTGGCAGGACAGCCCAAGAAAACTGGAAGATAGTATTCATTGGGCTTGCTTCCTTTAGCCTCCAGCATCCATCCAGTATGGCAGATGGGAAAATGGCAAGGCACAGTGCTCTTAGTATGACCCTGACAAGTACAGCAAGAGAATGTTTAACTTGTCTATTTCTGATAGGAAAATCTGAATACTATCCCTACCTCAATGAAAGAAGGGCTTGAAGGCAGAGTAATTGCTTGATTTTGTAACATTACAGGCACTTCCAGACTTACAGAGGTAGTCATTTCTACTTAGAAAGAAGTGTAAAATTAATAGCCAGTTTTATCAGTATGACACTGCATACATATGAGGCATAACAATCTCAGGTATTTTTCTAAATCACAACATCAAAACATTTCCCAAACACATATAAAAAGACAGGTAAAGAATAAGTCTTAAAATAAAAAGGGATAACCATTTTGTAATTTAAAATAGACATTTCTACAGAAAAAGTTTCTGAGCATCTAAGTGTCTGCGCTAGTGAAACAGTTAAATATTTTTACTGCATGTCTTAAAGAGCATAAACCAACAGGTTTGAAATTTACTCAGCATCCTGGTTTATTTCAAATACTAGCTTAGGCCTAAATCACATGAGATTAATTTATTTCAAACACAAAGACACCATTTCTGTTTTCTTGCAAGCTTCCAACTCCAATGGCATACTACAAGTGTAAGAGTAAAAAGTAGTTTTTATAAAGGACTAAACAAATATTACTACCCATAGACCTTGTTTGATCACTTCTAGTATTTGGGCAGAATCCATCTCACCTAACTTACCTATCTTTAGATACCTACCAAAGAGAGATAATCATCTTCAATTGGAGGTTTCTCTTACTCTCCACTGATCATGCAGAGCCTAAATGATTAGCTAATGTGGAAACATACATTTGAAATAACATCTGGTAACTGAAGCGTATCATGCTCTTTTCTCCTTCCAGAAAGATAGTTCAGAAATAAATAGTTTAAACACACTCATAACGTCTGGAGGACAATGACAGTTTTACTGCAACATAAATAAATTTTAAAAAGTCTTGCTGCCACCACTTTTTTATGTGCTTATCCTTCCTAATTTTTAGTCAGTCTTTCAAAATACATGGACAAATACAGAGGCATATACCTACATTTTCTATGCATCAAACATGTTTTGCATTCTTCAGCTTCTATAGTAAATACAAAGGAATTGAAAAGAGTTTACCTCAAATAAATAAAAACTCAAGTTCTCCTTCTGGACCATTTCAAACCCCAATCCCCCTTAGTGAATATACTTGTGTTATTAAAACCCACTTTCCTGTCAGAGGAAATGGATGATGGCTTTGAAAATTCTGAAACTTGTAGAGCTTCTTTCACTCTACTACATGAAACTGCTTAGCATTATGTGTGTCTTCAAGACACACTGGTCTTCAGCATAGTAGCCAACATTTGAAATGCACTCTTTTACTGAAAAGAACCCTTATTGGATTTTATCCAAAGTAAATGTATACTTCATGCATGACCATTGAATTCCACTGTTGTTCAAAGATAAAAGATTCAGAATTCATTAAATGACAATTCCATTTTGAAAATGTAGGTAGGTTGTTGTGTCTTTAGAGAATTACTCAGGATCAATATTTGGTTAAGTAGAAGAATAATAAAGCAACTGACCCAATTAAAAAAAAAAAAGGGGTGGGGGAGAGGTGAGAGATGGAAAAGGATAGCATATCTTACCACACTGTCTTAAAAAATTCCTGCTTAGAGCGTTTCACATTTCTAAGGCATGCTAGACTCAGAAGGAGCCTCTGAGACACAACCACAGTAGCATAAAAAACTCTCACATCTTGACATATTTAAAACAGACCCTGAAGGTCCTTACACACAGGTAGGTCTGGTATACTGCCTTAAAAGGCCAGCCATAACCTGAGGTGCAAACACTTTACTGCGGGATTCTTTCCCCATTTTAAAATTCACACTATTTCCTATTATTTTAAAACCCCTCAGCAGTAAAGTTGCATTTCCCTGAGTCTGTTGAAAGAAGAATCTGCATTTTTCTCACTGCTATGCATAGCTCCTCTCTGAACAGCTTAAGAGTCATTAGTTGCACAAGAAAGCGAATGACAGCTTAACTACATATACAGAAAACTTTTTGAAATAGAAAGCTAAAAGGAGACATCCTCCTTTGAGGGATGGGGACAGCACTGAACCAGCAGTGAGAAAAACTAGAGTCGGGCTGGATCTTTTCATCATCTGATCCAGGTGATGCCAATCTGCCAGTTTCCTCATTATAAGAGCCAGGAAGCTTGAACAGAGCCTGCTTATGGATCAGCAGTCAGAATAAAAGCTGAAGGGGTTAAAACTGAAATGCAAAACTGAGAAACTGAGACCCCATAATCACATCACAATAAGCACATCTTAAAATACACAAGCAATAACAGTCTGTCCTGGGTTCAGCCTGAACCCAGGACACAGTCACAGGCAAGTCACATGACCTAAGAACTATATTATAAGAACATGTACGATTCTGTCATTTAGAGTTTTTGCAGGCCTCCAATCAAAGGTCATTCTACAAGTCAGGAATGTGTATTTCAATTATTCATTAGACAGACCACTTCTGTTGTTCAACAGCATGTTCCCTAATGGACAGTTTCTCTAGCTCTCTTACATAACAACCACAGATGTTTTAATCTAATCAATACCTTAAAAAGGAACAATGACAGGAATTTAAAACAACCAGAATATTTTAGTTTTCTTCCATGTATGTCACAGGATAGGATAATTTAGTCCATTTGATGTTCCCTTCCCTCCCCTTTCCCCACTCTGGGATTCCTATGACCAAAAAACTCGGTGATTTCTATTAAAAATTCTCTCCTACATTTTCACTTTAACATGCTGTTCCACTTCTCTGAACATTGGTGCAGTAAGTATTTTCAGACTGTTTGACCTTTCTTTAAAAAAAGCAAGGAAAAAAATCTATCAGAGCACAATGATTTTTCTTCTCCCAAAACCACACCAAGAAGCTTGCAAATGTATTTGTGATGAGCATTACCAGTGTTACTACATTGTTATCAGGCTCATGTATAATTACTTTCTACGAAACTCAACAGGCTGCAATCTCTCTGCTGCCTTTGATTCCCAGGTGCCTTCCTAGACACAGGCTCTCCATCTGTCAAAGATCCACAAGAATACCAAGACCCAACCACCTTCACTGCTCAGGCACTTAACTGTCCAAAGCTGTCTCTTACAAACATTTCTGGAGGTATGCATCAATGAAAACAATTAAGCACAGAAGTCAGCAGCAAATCCCAAAACGTCAGGTCAGAAGATTTGCAAAATTACAAAGGCATTTCCTTGCATCAGGTCACATACTACTTTTGATGGTCCTCTGAATGCTAGTCCTTTAAGTCAGAGCCCTTAACTCTGTGTAAAGTTCACTCTACAAAGCACTGGATCCCTCTCCTATAAGGGAATTCAGGTAATCTCTGTAGCCACAACAACGGAGAGAAATAAAAGGGTAGCTGAAAGATAGATTAGCACACAACAACACTGTCAATATCAAACAGAAAGTATCACAAGAAGTCTTATTCACCAGTACACAGCAGCACCTCTCCAGTGCCTGTGCAATGAATTCTGACCACTAGCACAAACTGGTCTTTCAGTAATGTCCAGAGAAAGTGTTACCTACACTAATCAAACTAAGATAAAAATAGCATGCACATACATCTAACCACATTTTTATTTTCCTATTAAAACATGACTGTGAAAACTTTCCAGTTGACTTGCCAATACTGATCAAAAATTCTCTAGATTCACAGCTTCCTGACAGGTGATACACCATTTGCTTACCTTGATTTTCAAGTTCAGACCTGAAATTTTACTATATGCTAGTAAGATAAAGAGTAAAGGGTAGTTACTTTTTAGAAACTAAAAAGGCCAATACCCATCTTTTATCCAAAGCATATTTCATTTGAATAAACAGGTAAAATTAAACTATCCACTATCATTAGCTCTGTAGCAGGTACAAGACTTTGTTCTGGCACCTCCTGCGAATTTATCTCAGTATGAAATCAGAAGAAAGGCATGCCAGAAAACAAAATGCACACTCAAATTTCAGTTTGCAGTCTGACATTGATGCACAGAATTCCTAACGCTAAGAAAAATTAATTCACTGTACATAAATGCATCTCCCAGATTGTCATGATAACATTACAACAAAAGGTATAAGCAATGTTTTCTTCAACTGACATTTAAAGCACTGTATCATTTGTCCTGACAATCTGCATTTATTGTGCTCAGAATATTTTGATGGCTCAGTACTTACAAGCATTGTCAGGAGTCAACAGCTCCAGTACAGAAGCAGTTTACTGCTGCTTCTGCTGTAGCTGAACCACAGAAAATTTATTTATTTGCTAGCTTTCCTGTATATAATCAAGGCTTTAAAATATGTGTCCAGCACAAATGCAATGCAAGCAGCCGAATCTGGCATACAAAGTAAAATGCTTAAACATGTAAAAGCACATTGCACACATTCAGGCAGAATCTGTCATGCTTCAGGACCTTATCCAATACTCACTAATCTTATCTATGTCATCTACACTGAATGTGAATCACTAAGATGGGATGTTTCAAAACACACTTAACTGTTCTCTAAGAGAAATGCAAGGGTTAAAATTACTTACTGCCATTTGGCACTGTTCACAGAAATCATCCCTGCTGCTCTGCACAAAATCTGAAAACATTCAGATTCTTCTGTGGGTAGCATAGAAGTTCAATCCAAATATGTTTGCTGCTCCTGTATTTACTGGATTATAGATCTGATTTTAAATGTGAAATATTGGCAAATTCCAATAACTAGATTGGATTAAGAATGTTGAATCTTCCTGAAGGTACAGTGCAACTTTCATACTGTCATTGATGGCAGTATCTTAACTCCTACAGACAGGATTCAAAAATCGAGGTATAGATTTATCTTGATCTTATGCAGACAAAACTCCTGACAACTTCAATGGTGATACTGTCAGTACAGTCTTCAGCATCAAGAGCTTCACCAGCAGAAAACAATTAGATACATCCTGTGAAGCTGAACACTTACTCCTTCATACTGCCTCATGCCTGAACTTTTCTTCAAAATCCTTTTGACAGTTACTGTAAGGATGCTATAATACAAGGGGGCAGAAGGATGGGGTTTATTTAGTTCTACAAGTTTACCTTCCAGCCTGAGTAATGTGTTGTGGTGAATTATACTAATATGACTAATGATAGCATTCTACCCAGGTTTCCTAACTGGCTGCTGGGATGCACTCTGTTTCTTGCTAAAATAAGCTTATTTCTCCTTTACTAAAACTGCTGAAGTGCAATAAAAAAGAGAAATAAACTTTTGATTTTGTTAGAATTTATTTTGCTGGAAGGTTTGAGGGGGTGAGAGCATACATGACTTTTTCCAGGAAGACCAGCGATAAATTGAAGCATTGTCACCAAAACTGCACTGCTTTTGATTCTCTGCCTCTAGAAGTGCTTTGACTGCATAAGTATATTCTCTGCATTACATTATGGATTGTGGTGTTAGTCTCAGTAGCCCAAGGGAAACAATGCAATGTACAATAGCTTTCTGTTACATAATAAAGGTCATCTTCAGCAGCATGGGTATAATTGGTAATTCCAGTCAACAGTAAGCAATGTATTTCAAAAATGTATTTAGGTAACATAAATAAGTTCAGTCTGAATATCAACAACTGCAGGTCTCCCACATTGCTTTGTTACTCTAGAAATCTGGGATAAATTGTTCATGGTTTTGTTTGAGAGCACTGGCCTTGACTGCACTGTATGTTTCTCTTCTAAAACACACAATTCAAGTCCCAAATAAATGTTTTCATTACACCAGGTACTGGATTTTATTTTTTTTTTCTCTTCACAAGCATAATACTTATAACCATCAAATTTTTACCGTTTACCTAGCTGAGCACTGAATTCATTCCCAGAAATTATGAGGCACATTCACCTGTTATCAGAAGGTCTACAAGAGCAGCTTATATTACATTGACACAGCCTGCCTAGAAGCTCCAACAACCTTATAGGTAATGGAATATCCCTGGGAATGATAATAAGCTCTTCTCACTTTCCTATAAACAATAGTGACTAAAGGGTATCTGCCTAAAAGCAAATCTACACACATCCTAATTCAGTACTCAGCTCACCCTCTTAATTTACGCTTTTTGTCCTTCACAGGTAAAAAGCTACCAGCAACTGCTTTGACTGAAGTCACACGGATACCACTGAAGTGCAAAGACACACTAAGGGCTCCAATCCAGTATTTAATACAACCCTGACCTTGAGAGTAATAGGAAGAATGTCCATTAATGTCTACAGGAATTACATATGCATGCCATGAAGAGCATGAACCTCTAAATGCTTTTATTGCATGATTTAGAATCCCCTTAAACCAAGTATCATGGTATTTTAAGGACTAATTCCTCTCCCCTCACCCAGCCAAAACTCACATAAGGAAGAAAGGTTTGGACTCATAAAGCATACTGAATTAAAGCCTATAAAAGAAACCAATTGCTTACCAGAGTGATTAAAATCAGATATGTTTCCACAGGGAAAATAAGAAGCCTCTTTACAAAAATTCACTGCCAGTGGGAGATAGAACTCCCTTTAAAGATATTCACTCTTTGTTTGAAGTATTTCTAACAGACAATAAGTAGGGGAGTCATGAAACCTAATGCTTTCTTTCCTTTTCATATGTATACCTCTTTGCCCCTCCCCTGCTTCTTTCAATGTACTTTTTTATTTTTTCTCAGAGAGAGCTATGAACACATATACAAACATGCACAATTTCCCCTCAAAGTATTGCAGACAGTTCTACAGGTTTTAGCTTGTAATAATCCACTCCTCTTACTCACAAACCTCCTTGTCAACAAATATTTTTTCTCCATAATACAGTTCTATTTTGCAACCAAAGATTTGAGAAAACAAGAGAAACATCACAATTGTGCTAAGTTTTCATTGTATTAATGTATATATTAGACCAACATTTCATATTGCAGCACACAGTTGTGAAGGCATTTGAAAGAGGCCAATTTTTCCTCAGAAAGCAAAAGAATTCTCAGCACCTCTATTTTGGTTTTGAATACCAAATTATATTAACCTGTCATTTCAGAATAAAAAAGTTTACTATGAAATGAAGTTTTACACTCATTTTTATGTCAACCATTAGTATTTTATCTGTTGTTTCTATTTTGTCCTTTTCCAACATACCAGAGTTAGAGAAGACCTAATTCATTTTGTCTTTAAAATAGTTCATTTTCAGCATCTTGTAACATTTTTGGGCTCCAACATTATATTTGAAAGTTGTAGAAATATCTTTATCCTTCACAACATATCCTGTATGATTAATTTCAACAGAATTATACTCCCAACATCAATTTTTGTTACACTTGCAGCACAAGAAGCTCCTTTCATTACATGTCACGGATCTATGAAATGGATTAATTTTTAAACTTATTCATCATTGCACCTATAAGTAATAGAAGTCATGATGTTGGAACAACAAAATTAAGCTTTTTCTCAGAGGTCTAACGGAAATGTTCAAGATTAGGAAAATAATGTTGTTAGACCTCCTGTCACCCCCACTTTAGGCAAAATGATCACAGAAGCCATAAGAGACATTCAAGTAATTACCTACGAAATAGATCTATCTCTGCATTAGCAAACATCAATAAAGCCAGACATTTGAATGATGCAAAATTATGACTGTTCTTATGTATTCATATAAACTAGTGCTTCCCTCAGCCTTTCACAGCATTGCCAACTCAGCCCTAAGTCCTTGCATGCTGGGGCAAGTTTAGGCAGTTGCAGGCAGGTACAACAACATTGAGCAATGTGTATGCTGACTGGCTGGTCAAGACATATGCCCTCATCAGCCATCTGGCTTTTACTCCTAGGCAGGACCGAACTTGTAATTGCTCTTCCACCAATTAAATCCTCAGTTCTGATCTCCCTCCAAGATTTTCTTAACTTTATGTCCTCAAGTCTTCCATTCAATTTGGTTCAAACCTAAACGCAATTTCAAGAACAGCTGATGAGCAGAACACAGTCATATATTAAACAATTTAGGAAATGGAAAATATGCAAGGCTTCACGATACCATTAGGGACTTCATTAAGCACGTGTGATTTAGAAAACATGAATCCTAAACTAGGAAAAAAAAACATAGGAAAAATAGGGAAAAGGAAGAAAGGAATATGAAGATGTTTGGGTAATATATACTAGGGCATTTCTTTGTCTTAGTTTAGTCATACATAGGATTAGTAGCACACCTATAATGCTATTTTTAACAGCCTTAAAAAGAATATTCTCTTTAAAGGAGTTACAATTCCATTATCTTCTTTATTTTTATAACTAGCATTATTTCCTCTGTCTCTCATATCTCTAATCTATTTATTTGAAAGCCACCTACAGTAATACTATCAAGTCAACAAAGAACACATAAACTGGAAGAGGACAAAACCAAACTGAGGTATGCATGAAGGAAAAACCAAAAGGTATGTTTTCATTATCCATACTCCTTGAAGGAGTAATATAATTAGATTATTTTTGCCCAACACATACCCTCCAAGGAGCCACAGAAGTTTACGAACATGACAGAAATTATGCCTTTTGAAATCCTTCAAGGCAACTGATAACCAACAACTATGAAATCTGATGCTTCGTGAGCTTGATGATCAGAAAAAAAAAGAGAAGATATTGCTCAGATCACACAGAGAAGCCAGGAAGTTCCAAATTGGAAGCAATTTTCAAATGTGTATACATGTCTTTATACAGTATTGTAAATATAAAAGTCTGCTCCATAGAGCTATCTGTGGTACTATTTATCATTCCTCTAGAGGCACACCAACTCAGTGAATAGCTGAACTTTCTCTTAAGAATAATAACCTTGAATAAAATTTGAATTCCGTTCAGTCAAACATCACTAATAAACAAATGGAGACCTGCAAAAAAATGTTTACTGCAAAACAGTACTTAGCAATTTACAGAGTTAAGTTTCATATTCCATCTATCCCTGCTTGCCGAGCCCAGCAGCAGATCAGCAGTGAACTGCCTGAAATCAGCCTGAGCTCAAAACAAAGCCAAAGCCCTGCAGCTGACTCTTTGTACTACTTGACATACAAGAGTTTCCTTGCCAGAATTTAGTATGTTTACATTCTGTACTAATTTGTAAACAGTGGATACTAAGACACATATATTGCCATTTTTCCTGAAGGCTCTACTAGAAGAGAAAAACTTCTAGTGTCTTTGCTGAAGATCACTGTGTGCAATTATTCAGTGGCAGCCTTAACCATTCCAACCTCAGGTCAAGTTCAGTTATTAGCCTTAAAAATGGAAGAGTGTTTTTCTGCTTTGGGAAGACAACTAAAATGCACCAGGTGGATGTTAAAAGCCAGAAGCCATTTTCTTTGGTTCAACGGGCAAAACTGTTAGTAGCTTTAGGTAAGGCTGAGTCCATAACTGCTCACTATTCTACATTTGAACCACAACAGTGTGTGTGGGGGGGAATTTCAAAGTCATACAACTTTATTAAGAGTATATCTGCTCTGCTTTCATGTTCCTTGAACACTTGTTACTGAAACATCAATAAAGACAGTAGGTATAGGTTGTGATTCAATTACTACGGCCCAGCAAGAAAGGTCTAAAGGATGTAAACTGGTGCCTCTCCTCTGACTGACTTCTGGCGACCTTCTCTTTCCTAGGCTAAACAATCCCAACTCTCTCTGCCTAGCCTCACAGCAGAGGTGATCCATGCTCATCTTCATGACCTTTCTCGACCCTGCTCTGACAGGCTTGCATCTATCTGCTGGGGGTGCCAGAGCTAGATGCAGTACTTCAGTTGGGCTCTCATGAGAGTACAGGTGGAGAACCACTTCTCCTCCTGGCCATGTTTCTTTTGATGCAGCCCAGGATATGGTTGGATTTCTGATCTGTAAGTGTACATTACTGGCTTATGTCCAATATTTTGTCCATCAGTATTCCCCAAGGCCTTCTCTGCAGGCTGTTCTCAATCCATCCATCTCCCAGTTTGTATTCATACTGGAGATTGTCCTGGCCCACATACAGGACCTTGCTTCCTGAGGTTCATATGGGTCCCCTCCTCAAGCCTGCTAAGGTCCCTCTGCATGGCGTCCATTCCATCTAGAGTTTCAACCATGCCACTCAGCTTGGCGTCATGTGCAAACTTGCTGACAGTGCGCTCAATTCCACTGTCCATGTCCCCAGGAAAGATCATGGGGGTACAGGTGAACCCCCTGGGGCCTGAGGGAAAGGTGCATTCAAATATAAGTGAACAAACTTCTGGACAGGGGAGAGCAGCAGGCCATGAGCAAGAAAGGCAGAATGTGCTTTTAAGAAAGGAGCATGATTTCAGCATGGATGATCAAAAAATAAAGCTGCTGGGAATAATGGCTGAATTCCTAGGGCTGCTGGCCATGCTAATGCATCGTTCCTGGTATCTATGGGCTTGGCTCCAGGTTTTGATCATTTACTCCATGGAAAGAGGTAAAAGGCTCAAATCAGAAACATCTGCTATAATCATCAAGTAACTTGTTTACTGAATCAAATAGGAAAAGCCTGCATTAGTTCAGTTGTTCTCTTTCTGTCATAACTGGGAAATAGTATTTGATTTCATGGGATACAAAGTAAACAGGGCAGTGGAAGACATTAGAATGTAAGCCTCCAATAGGAGCTGACTTCAGGAAGTTTGTTTTCTATTTTCCACAGAATAGATTACAAGGTGGGAAACAAGCAGCTCCACATGTCTGGATTTCAGTTTTTAAAGAAAGGAAAACCAACAGCTAACTATTGAACAGACATGTTTATATCAAGCCTGAGAAGTTGATGGTATCTTTGGTCTTATTTTTCCTAAAGTCAGTTAGCCCTGAGCCTCTTGCAGACTGCAATTATGGCATGAAAAAAAAAACCCACAAAACTTTAATTTGGAGCCAACACTTTTTCCCCACCTTCCAGGTGTTTACTGTCATGCCAAAAATGAAACAAATACTAAACAAGCTCCAAAGTTTAGTACTGTATAAAATGAAAAGGTAAAATATTAGTCCATGATAAAATCCAAAACAACTTGTGCAGGCCTGGATGGTTTGGACGATATTTCTGTTACACCAAGAGGCCATTTGGGAGCACACACCAATAGGTTTTATTGGGATATTCTTCCCTCACTGTTCCTTGGAAGATATAATGACTTTTTCCCATCCTTTTTGTTTGTATGTTTTTCTCCCGTCTCTTAGTACACAAACAGAACATTGAACAGAAACATGCCTACTCTTTTAAATTTGCTTCATGGGAAACGTGGAATTAATTAAAACCAAAACACAGGAACAATCACCTGTCATGGGATGGGAGAGGTGCACATACATACACACACACTTGAAACTCAAGTTTCTCATTATGAGCAAGCTAAGAGTTCTCAACTAAATCTGAGAGAAAGGATATGCTGTCCTTCCAGGTGTTCAGTTAAGCATCTCTTACCAACATAGGAGAACTGGATAGAAGGTGATCCCTGTCAAAGCAACTGAGTCCAGATGGTGAGGAATTTTTTGCTTCTCTTGATGGAACAAAAGAAATCCTAAGGGACAGTCTTTAAAGGTTTTTAGAAATTTTCTAAAATAAAAAAAAAATAAATATGCAGCCAAAAAAAGACTACAACTCTTTCTATATTGCTATAGAGAAAGCTCTTAACAGCCCAGCTCCTTTTGGGGCTAAGCTATTAAGTAGTTAGCTAGAAAGATCTCATTAGGTCCTGGCAGAGAAGTCTCAGGTGTAAAGGGTGGGGCCAGTTCCACCCCCACTGTGCCTCACCTAAAAAATCCACTGCACAGGCTGGAAGGGTTTACTCACACTTGCAAGTAGTAAGCGTGGGTAAAGCCCTCCCTAAATCTTAGTTCACGAAGTCAAGCCATCAATCAATCAGAAAGATCTAGATTAAAATAGTCTCCATGACCAACAGACACTATTTCTTATATAGGACACAAAGGGAGGTACACAAGCGTTGAAAACTCTCAAATCATTTAAGTGAGAGTGGTCTCTGAACAACACCCACAGATACTTTAAAAATACAAACAATGCTATCTCCATCCTCAAACCCAGTTGTTTTGTGTTTGGGTTGTGTTGATTTTGGTGGGTTTGTTTGTTTATTTGTTCGAGTTTGTTGTTTTGGATTTTTTTTTTTTTAATAACCAGCACACTCCCCAAATAAACCACAGAACAAAAAAAAAGAAAAAAACAAAGAAAAAAAAAAACCAAAAAATCAAACCAAACAAACATAAACCAACATTGCAGCAGTCAACATCATTCTGAGAACAGAAGAACAAGAGCAATAGCTGCAAAAAACAGGTATTTGTAATTACATCGTAAATTCCCTAGGAACTCTAAATAGACAACAAAAGACCTATGGAAAGTGTTATTCCAGATGTTAGTTAGACTCCTGACAGCTGTCAGCTGAAGCATACCTATCTTTATCAAATAAAAAAGAACCCCGTATGCAAAAAAAGATCCAAAATCATGCAATGGGACAACCTTCTCAGTGTTAACTTCTTTAAACTGAATTTGCAGAGTTTCTCCCCCCTTTCCCTATGAACTGTGAGTAAGGTGCTCTTCATACCTGTCTGCAAATAATTAAATGTGTATTTTCAACAGGAGGGATAGGATGCTGGTGGTGAGGTCCAGTGAGTTGTTCCAGTGTTAGGTTCTACTCAGATTTCTTTGCATACATTTGCTTTCTGAGGCCTGCTCCCAGTTAAAGCGTGAAAGGTGCCCCACAGCCCCCCAGTATTGCCAAGGTCTGTTTGCCCCCCAGGCAATACCATATTTACTGGGTTCTAGAACATGAGTCTCCTGAAACTCCACCTGTGTTGGGTTGGAGTAATTTTGGCAGTATTACCTCTACATACCTATTTGTATAAGGCCACTAACCTTCTGTTCTCTGGTTGCAGGATACAAGGGAAGAGACTTTCACCTAGCATTATAGAGATTCATACCATATAATATGGCAGAAAGAATACACTATTTTGTTCATTTGTTCACTTTCTCTGAATTATTTTGTGACAATGTTGAAAAGCAGAACGAAAGACTGGAAAAAGAACACATAAGCAGAATCCTGACAAACCCCAGAGCCAGGAGAAGTAAGCATGGAAAAGAGGTACCAAACAAAATCAATTCCATATGCTTTTGCTCTTTTAGATTACACAAGGCTACCTGCTCTAATAGATTTATTCTAGAGGTGTTCCCCAGTATAATTCATTTGCTAAATAAAAAGATTGGCACCATTTGAAATTTGTGCTTATAGACACAATGAGCTGGGGAGCTGTATTTCATAGTTCACTGCCTGAACTAGTTTCAGCACCTGCCTGCCAGACTTTAAAGTTGCTCAGGATTATCAGTCTCTCACTTTCACCCTAGTTCAGTAAGAGACTTAATCAGGATAAATCCTGTTGGCTTCAATAGGATTTATTGCTTAAATTAGGCAGATGTTTAAGACGAATTCAGTAAGGTGTTTAGTCATTAGAGCCTGCCTGTCAAAATAGTATCCCTAATGGGAACAGTGATTAAGCAGTTATTTAAACTCTCAAATACATATTTAATTTTAAATTCATTATTTAGTACTGTTCTGAATAGAAAGGAACATAAGCACATGCTTAAGCTCACATGATATGTGCTTTGCTGCATGAACTTCGTATTCTTAAATTAACAAGCTAGTGGAAGGATTTGTGAACTCTTTTACCTTTTTCCTGATAGCCTTATTGGGAAATATGCTATATATACACACATATACACAGAAGCTTTAGTTAAAGGGGAAAAAAAATCTTACATTTTTTATTAGTACTGGAAGAGGCAATAGATTAGCATTTTGGCATAGGAGGAGAGCCCTTTACTTTGTTATGAAGCTGTTCATAAAATAGGCAAAACTGAAAACTTGGAAAGACTATAAAAATGTTATTACCATGATGAACTTACTTGAGCAGAGATGAAAGTCAGCTCAAAGTTATCAAAACTTTGATTAGTGCTGAAGAACTGCAGCACTACACAAATACCTGTTTTTTATTAAAGAAGTGGTGTACAGGGGGGAAAAAATGCAATTCACTCAGTATTTATCAAAGCCCTGATGAATAAAGTTTTTAAATGCTTGCTCACGTGAAATGTCTTCATTTTAGAGTCACTATATGGGGACAAGGACTGATTAATAGGCTTTTGGACATCCACACTTGCTTTTGCTTTGTTTGCTAGTAGGAATGCTCATTGTAGCAAAGCGTATCCCTCATGTTGCTGCATGTAAACTTAACTTTCTAAATAATTTATATATGATATTCCATTACTTATCTGTTTAATAGATAACATCATAGAAATATTCCTAGATAAGAAAGGGTGCAAGAGTATTATTAATCATTGTTGGGGTTTAAGCCCAGCCAGTAAATCAGAACCATGCAGCTGCTCGCTCACTCCCCACCATTTCATCCTCCCCCTAATCCTGGAGAGATAGGGAGGAGAATTGAAAGAATGTAACTCCCAAGGGTTGAGATAAGAACAGTCCAGTAACTAAGGTATAACATAAAACCACTGATGTTACCACCAATAATAATAATAACGATAAAGGAAATAATAAGGGAAGAGAATACAGCTGCTCCACCATCTGCTGACCTATACACAGCCTGATCCAAGCAGTGATCTAGCCCTTCCAGGTAACTGCCCCCAGCTTATATACTGGGCATGAAGTGCTGTGGTATGGAATACCCCTTTGGCAAGTTTGGGTCAGGTGTCCTGTCTCTGCTTCCTCCCGGCTTCCCCTCCTCCCTGGCAGGGCATGAGATTCAGAAACTCAGAAAAGCAAAAATGAAAGATAATGTCTCTCTATGTCACATCAGATGAAGTGTGTTTACTGTAATGACACAAGTCAAGAATATATATATTTATCAGGATATGATAGCAATAGTACTTGTTAAATCGCACTGTGGAATTACTGTAATTTCTAAAATTTCTGTTGGGATGCCATACCTCACTAATATCAGCATTTGTACCAATAACTTCTGCGTTAATTCCTTTTCATGTAAAACCACATACAATTTAAAATTTTAAAAGTAGCCAGTTCTCAATGAATCACAATGAATAATAATGTATGGCTAAAGACACAGCAACAAAATGCACAATTACACTTTTTTGAGGCATGTGTAAATGTATCTAACATAATAGGGCCCTGTAATACAGTTTGCCAAGCCTCCCCCCATCAGAGCACAAACATATGACAATAGAAAAGGTTACTAATTTTTGGCTGTGTCATCAAAATTTTTCTCCTTTAAAGACTTAAAGACTGAAATCAACAGGCAATAGTGAGTTTGAAACTACCACTATAAGCAGAAGAAGAAAGGCAAGAACTTTTCTAAATACTATATAGTTTTTAGTATCTAAAACTACATACATCTTAGTTTTTGTTGGAAATCTGAATTCTGCCAGTGAAAGCCCAAATTTATTTTTGTTTATTTATGGCAATAAAGGCAGATAAAATTCTTGGTGAGCCTGTAATTTATGCCTTAACCTGTAGACAGTTACCAGTTTTGAGTTCTAAATATTGTCAGCAAAGGAAATATATATATATTTTTTTCAAGTACATACAGTTATTTTTATATTTTGACACTTTACTGGTAAATTGCTTCAGCAGCAATCACATTTGCAACTCACCTCTGTCAAAACCAAAGTAGACGATAGCAGGTCCAAAGCCACAATCAGTGAAGTTCTGTTTTCTGTGGCTGTCCATGTTATCTGCAGAAGCATTGTTTCAGTAAATCATGTTATCTTCAACTGAAATGCTCCTGAAAAGCTATGTCTGAATTATTCTGGGAAGTTCAGACTGATTCAGAAAGTGACTACTGATCACTTTGCATTTAGGTTAGTGCAACTTTCTCTTATTTTCTTTTTCTTGTTACAATAGCTCAATTAACAGTACATTTCTGAATTTTCAAGAACACATAGTACTTTGAAGGTCTGGTTATCTCATCTCTAGCTTTGTCTTAAGATTGCAAGAAAGTTTCTTGTAATTTGAACATTTTTGCATTGGCTTCTTATAATTGTAATAATATACTTTCTCTTCATAGAAAAGAAATTGAAACAAACCTGTTCAAAATTTTATCTTTGATTTCTGTCTTGTCTAAATAAAGGTTTAAGCTTCATAATTTTTCAGATACTTTTTCATTCTTCAGAAGTAAGAAAACCAACAGATTTTTTTTCCACATTGTTTAAGAAAAAAGTGAGAAAACAAGCTCTCAAGGATATGAAGGCACTTAAATGAGCCACAAATATGCCCTGACAGCAAAGAAGGTGGTTGGATTGCTGGCGTGCATCAGGTAAAGCACTGCCAGTAGGTGGAGGCAGGTGATGCTTCAGCTCTACTCCGCATTGGTGAGGCCACACCTGAAGTGCTGTGTCCAGGTCTGGGCTGCCCACTGCAAGATAAATAAGGGCCTATCCCAAGAGGAAAGGCTAAGAGAACTGGGACTGTTCAGCCTAGAGGAGTAAAAGCTCAGGTGGATCTTATCAACGTATAATTGTAAAATACTGGATCTTTGCCACTGCAATCTTTTCCTCATACATTTTACACCAGTACTTTTGCTTTTTTTTTTTATATATATATTTTTCTGGTAACATCTTTTACAAACTATCCTCAAACTAACATTGGGTTCTGAAAAGTTAGTTACTGACATTTTGACTGCACGGCAATACCTAGCCTACTTCCAATACTGTGATTATGTAAGCCCACTTCTGCTAGAATTCATATAGCCCTCAACAAAGTCTCTATGGAACAGAAAATGGGAAGAAACGGGCATTCCTACAATTTCTACTCCTAGTCCAGAATTATAACAAAATTATAATTAACATGATGCCTCTCATAATTTTTGCCTATATCACCTATTTAGCTTAGCTAAACTAAACCTCCTCCTTGTTAAATGTAAAGGAAATTACTGTTTCCCTAAATTGCATGGGGGGTTTTATTTGTTTTGTTTTAATTCCATTTTCACTCAGGAAATTGTTCATAATTATACAGGTTTCATCTAAGAGCGTTTGTATGAAAATCTGTGCTTTCCCTCAACTTTCAGAGTACAAGATACCCATAAAGCAAATTTCAGATACACAAATTTCTAAAGGTTTTCTTTTTTGGTCATTCACCTTGGGATGTTGTACATTATACATTATGGAAACAAGAATATCCACACTCATTTTTATCTACAGTGTAAATTGTATTGTCTAGCAGCAAAACATTATAAAAGTGTATGACAGAATAAGAATGTAGTTGTTCTGTTATTCTAGGTCTTGTTAATCAAAATGGAGTGGTTTTTTTTCAGCCCAAACACACTGTTATCATAGGATTAGAGGACATGCGTTATCAAATGTATAGATGTATGTAAATATATACAGATACATGAACACACAAATACACATGCTCCAACAGTTGTGCTTTGTAGAACAGTCTTAGTAATGTGCTAAAATAGAGTAGTTACTGAGCCCTGAGCAAAATCTGAAGTAAGAAAAGTAGCAGATTGTTCCATCAAGAAAACTTTTCAGGTATATCTCTCCTGACCTTCAGGCTTAGGCCTTTGCTCAGGCACGATTTAGTTCATCTCCTTTAAGAATGATTCACAGAATTCTGAGCCTCAGTCATTGCACATTTCTAAAAGAAGTCTATTCCTCTCTGCTGTCCTATTTTGATTCCAAGCCTACTTATGCAGACTTATTTTAACCTTGGCAGATATTCAATTTTCACCATTACCTTTAGGGTGGGGAGAAGAGGGAAGGAAAGGAGAAGGCATCTAAAATTTTATCTGCTCCACAGAGGCAAAAGACATTATACACTCATTTAAATAAAACTGTGATAGTGAGCCTGTGTATGCTACGTGACTTGTCTTCCCTAATCGGCATTACTCGGTTTGACACTAACGTATCCTAACAAGGACAGCCAGAAGTTGTGCAAAAATAAAGAGAGATTTGGCAAAGGGCTAGAGTTGTCAATAAAATCTTACAAGTGACTCAAGGTTACTGTGTCAAATAACACACTTCAGCGAGTGTAGAACTACAAATTGATGTGGAGAAAACAAACACTTTTCAGGACCTCTTCCTTGCCTGCTTTTAAAGACAGATTCCAGTCAGTGTTCAAAATGTTGTTTCTTTTTTAAATCTAAACACCAAAGCATCACATTTCCATCTTCTATGTAATTTCAGAGAAACAATGCTTCATTCAAAACTCTTAGGCACAGCCCCAAAACATGTTCTCTAATCCACCACTGTAAAAACAAGCAAATGAATGAAACATTAAAAATATAGAAAGAGATACAGAACCCTATGGTAAGATAACAGTGATCTCACATTTTATTCCGATGACACAAGAAAGATACAAATAAATGGTAGAAATTTCAGTAGTATATTGCTTTAAATTACAAAATAGCAACAGAGGCTTTAGCTGGAATTTGGCTACCATTCTTCACATGACAGACTTAGAATAAGATTTAAGAAGAAGAAGAAACTTGTTAGCTGAAATAAGCTACAGGTAGAGGAAAGAACAAGAGAAGGTAAGTGCTGAAAATGAAAACCATAGCATAGAATAACACAGACAACTTGTGTATAAACTGAATAAAGCATCTCTGTCTTGTTACATAAACATTACACAAAAGTCAAAATTACTTATAAGGATACTGACTCAGTAAAACAACCATCATTAAAACCATTTCTCATAGTTATTCTGTTCACTATGACCCTATGGAAAGCTGGGGCCTTGAGAACCATCAGATTGTATTATCAATGCAATCATATTTTTGCTTACTTTGGCCTAAGCAGCTGTATATATGCAATTATTTTTTAGATTTAATCCTTATAGGTGAACTATCAACAGATGCACAGTCTAAAAAGGCCTAGGTGAATGATCTGGAGGAAGGAGGGGGATATGACACCAACATGCTATTGATAAATTCTATGCGTCTATTGACAGCTTGGAACACTAAAAAAAACCTGCCTGTATCTGAGATTTGGTGTAGTTTGAAGAAGCTGTATTTGTAGCAATTTTCCAACCTAATAAGAAACCCAGCAGTTAAAACAAAGCTGGTTTTGAAATACAAAAATCATTTGTAAAGAGATATTTTAAATAGTCTCTAGTGCTGTTGTGGTTTTCTCCCCGAGAGAATGTTATTTCTACTCACAGAAAGAAAAAACAATTAAACCAGCCTGTTTTATCTTGAAAGGAAGAAATAAAATCCAAAGCGAACAATAAAAATGGCCATCCAAATTCATTTATTAGTTTAGATAATGTTTAGAGAAGTATCTACCCATTAAAAAAGAGAAACAAAACATTTTGGTAAATTAAAAGCATCTTTAAACCTACATTCTGTTTGTTCTATCCAGCCCCCCTCATCAAATACCTGTAAGTTGTTAGCAAACAATTTCAGAACAAAGCATATTAGCACAAACTATTAATCTGACATTTATACAGATATTGGGTCAATTGCTGAGAAGAGCAGCTCGGGAGAGAGGGCACCTTCAACACCTGAGCGGGGGGAAGCTCAGCATCCAACAAGCCTCAACTCACAGCACCAAGAGGGCCTGAAGTCTTCCACAGGACCTGCCCAGGTGCCTACAGCTCAGCTGACGCAAGCAGCGGACTCACAGGGGGCGGAGCCAGGAGGGGCGGTGGCAGATTTAAACCCGCCATCGTAGACCATTACCAGTCAATTCTTGAGGTGAGCAGTTCGAGAGAGGACGCCTTCAACACCTGAGCGGGGGAAACCTCAGCGTCCAGGAGCCTCAACCCAGAGCTGCAAGAGCCACCGAGGGAGTCTCAAGTCTTTGACAGGACTTGCCCAGGAGCCGGCAGCTCCGCAGAGGCAAGCAGGGACTCTCGGGAGGAGGAGCCAGTAGAAGCGGCACCAGCCCTGATTGGTTAAAAACTCGCCCCAAGGAGGGCGGAGCATCAGTTTGCGTGGGCAGATGAGCAGTATGGTGAGCGCTCACCTTATAACCAGGTTACTGTTTGGGAGGTCTGCTCTGGCTGCCCCGGCGGTGGCCAGCGTAGGCACCCAGACAGAGCCGATGACAGGGGAGGCTGCAGCGCAGTGCTCAGGGTGTCGACAGTGGTCTCTTGAGACCAGGGTGCACAACGGGCAGGGCTGCACTTGGTGCTTCCTGGTGGAGGTCCTCCTGCAGCAGGGGCTGAGCTGTGGGGTGCTGTCAATAAGCTAAAAGATGTTAGGGAAGCTGAGAGGAAGCAGGACTGCTTGACCCAGGCCCAAACTGTGCAGGGGCCTCAAGAGTCCACTGTAGCTCATGCAGGAAAGAAGGAAGCCATTAACCCGGGAAGCTGGGAATTAGTAACAAACAAAACAAAACAAAAACAACCAAAAAAAAAAACCACCCAAAAACCCCCACCAACAACGAAAAGAGAAAGAGGACAATTAAAAGCAAGGGGCTTTCTCCTAAATCTGTTGTCCCCACCCAGAACAGCTTTGCTGTCCTGCAGGGGGCTGATGATTAAACACACACCTCACAACATGAACAACCAGCTGATGCACTGATAAGAAGATCATTTACTGGTGCTGCCAAGAAAAAGTGGCAGGTCATAGTAGTAGGGGAATCTACTTTGAATGGAACAGAGATACCCACCTGTCAGCCTGACCCAGTCTAAAGGGAGCTGTGTTGCCTACAAGGGGCTTGGATCAGGAATGTTGCAGAGAGGCTGCTTGATCTAGTAAGTCCCACTATTACCTGCTCCTTGTCATCCATGTGGGTGCTAGTGATATAGACAGCAGTAGCCTAGTGAACATAAACAAGTACTACAGAGCACTGGGAGAGGTGGTTAGGGGCTCTGGAGCTCAGAATGTCTTTTCATCAATACTCCAGGATACAGGGGAGGACCTTAAAAAGGCTAGGTGAATTAGGCAGGTTAATAAATGGTATGAACAGTAGTGCCATAGTCAGGGGTTTGGGTATTTAGAACATGGGACTTGATTTGGGAGGGCAGGTCTACTGGAGGTTGATGGAGTTTTGGCAGGCTGTTTGCCAGACTGGTCGAGAAGGCTTTAAACTAGATGTGTTGGAGGAGGTGGTTTCATTCCATCCCAACACTCCCAATCAGTTGCCAGAACCTATAATAAATGCTGGGAGGGGTTTCGAGATACTTCAGCCACTCCAACCAATGACTTGGCTTCACTTGGAGCTTGGCTCAGATGCCTCTATACAAAGGCCCATAGTATGGGGAACAAACAAGAGGAATTAGAGATGTGTGCACATCTATGGGGGGATGATATAATAGGTATCACAGAAACATGGTGGGATGGCTCCTATGACTGGAGTGTTGGAATGGAAGGTTACAGGCTCTTCAGGAAAGAGAGGCCTGGCAGAGGAGGAGGAGTTGCTCTTCATGTTAGGGATAGGCTGGAGACTATGGAACTCTGTCTGGGAACAGGTGATCAGTCAACAGAGGGTTTCTGGGTCAGGGTTAAAGGGAGAACAGCGATGGGAGACATTATTGTGGTGATCTGTTACAGACCGCCTGATGAAGGGGACTCTGTGGATGGAGCGCTCTATAGAAAGATAGAAACAGCCTCACGCTCATGTGGGGGACTTCAACCACCCTGACATCTGTTGGAAGTATGGTATGGAACAGCACAAACAATCAAAGAGGTTCTTCAATTGTGTGGAAAACAACATCCTTCTGCAAGCTGATAGATGGACCACTCGGTGGATAAAGAACTGGCTGCATGGCCACATGCAAGGAGTTGTGGTCAATGGCTCAATGTCCAGCTGGAGACCAGTAACAAGTGGTGTCACTCAGGGATCGGTGTTGGGACTGGTCTTGTTCAACATCTTTGTCAGTGACTTGGACAGTGGGATTGAGTGCGCCCTCGGCAAGTTTGCCGATGACACCAAACTATGTGGTTCAGTTGATATGCTGGAGGGAAGGAATGCCATCCAGAGGGAGCTTGACATGCTTGTGAGGTGGGCTGATGCCAATCTCATGAAGTTTAACCATGCCATATGCAAGGTCCTGCACCTCGGTCAGAGCAATCCCAGGCACAGCTACAGGCTTGGCAGAGAAAAATTCAGAGCAGCCCTGCAGAGAAGGACTTGGGGGTGCTGGTGAATGAAAAGATGAACATGAGCAGGTAGTATGCACTCGCAGGCCAGAAAGCCAACTGTATCCTGGGCTGCATCAAAGGGAGTGTGACCAGCAGGTCGAAGGAGGTGATCCTGCCTCTCTGCTCTCATGAGACCTCACTTGGAGTATTGTGTGCAGTTCCGGTGTCCTCAGCGTAAAAAAGACATGGAACTGTTGGAACAAGTCCAGAGAAGGGCCACGAGGATGATCAGGGGACTGGAGCACCTCGTGTATTAAGATAGGCTGAAAAAGTTGGTGCTGTTCAGCCTGGAGGAGAGAAGGCTGCGTGGAAACCTCATAGCAGCCTTCCAAGTATCTGAAGGAGGCCTATAAGGTTGATGGGGAGTAGTGATAGGACAAGGGGTAATGGGTTCTAACTTAAACAGGTAAGTTTAGATTGCTTATAAGGAAGAAGCTCTGTACTGTGAGGGTGGTAAGGCACTGGAATAGGTTGCCCAGGGAAGCTGTGAATGCTCCATCCTTGGTGGTGTTCAAGTCTAGGACAGAGCCTTGGGTGACGTGGTAGAGTGTGAGGTGTCCCTGCCCATGGCAGGGGTGTTGGAACTAGGTGATCTTAAGATCCTTTCCGCCCCTAACTAGTCTATGAGTTTTGAATTGATGTTATTTTATATTCCCTGATCATTTATGAAGACAAGGGGGAAACATTCATTAAATAAATTATTCATTAGAAATAAGTCACCAAGTCTTAAGAACAGATGGCCTTTATATATGTTTTTGGATAGTTCATAACTACGTTGAAACTTCGAAAGTGGTCCTGAAAACTCCAAAGATTAAAAGCTCAGTTTACATAATTCAGAAATTGATGGGGAACTTTAAGCCACAAAGAGGCAGATACTTGGCTTAGGGTTACGTATATAGAATCATAGAATAGTTAGGGTTGGAAAGGACCTTAAGATCATGTAGTAGTTCCAACCAATGTGCCATGGGCAGTGACACCTCACACTAAACCATCTCACCCAAGGCTTTGTCCAACCTGGCCTTGAGCACTGCCAGGGATGGAGCATTCACAACTTCCTTGGGAAACCCTTTCCTGTGCCTCACAACCCTCACAGTAAAAGAACTTCCTCATTATATGCAATCTAAACTTCCCCTGTTTAAGTTAGAACCTGTTACCTCTTGTTCTATCACTACAGCCCCTAATGAATAGTCCCTCTCCAGTATTCTCATAGGTCCCCTTCAGATACTGGAAGGCTGCTATGAGGTCTCCACACCGCCTTCTCTTCTCTAGGTTGACCAGCCCCAACTTTCTCAGCCTGTCTTCATACAGGAGGTGCTCCAGTGCCCTGATCATCCTTGTCGCCTTCCTCAGTTCCATGTCCTTTTTATGTTGAGTGTCCTCAACTGTACACAGTACTCCAAGTGAGATCTCACAAGACCAAGAGTATAGGGCAGGATCACCTCCTTTGACCTGAAATATATATATTTTAATATAAATATTAAATTATTTAAGATTATTTAATATATATTTAAATTATAGATTATGTATGGAATATTTTATGTTTATACAGTCAGCCTGCTGGACCAAATAAACAAAGATCCTTGAATATCAACCAAGAGTCTTGGGTCCCCCCTGCCCTCTAGGGCTGTATCCCATGGAACCTTCCTAAGCAGGTTCCTGAAGTGGCCAAAGTCTGCTCTCTTGAAGTCCAGGGCAGTAAGCTTGCTACATGCTCTTCTCACTGTCCTGAGGATCTCGAATTCAACCATCTTGTGATCGCTGCATTCAAGGCTGCCCTGAATCATCATATTTCCAACGAGCCCTTCCCTGTTGGTGAGCATGAGGTCAAGCATGGAGCCTCTCCTTGTTGGCTCCTCAATTGCTTGCAGAAGGAAGTTGTCTTCCACACAATCGAGGAACTCTGGGCTTGCTTGTGCTGGGCTGTACTGTCCCTCCAACAGATGTCAGGGTTGATAGTATCCCGCAGCTCAGCCACCTGCTGCAGGAGGACCTCCACCAGAGAGCACCGAGGGCAGCCTTGCCCATTGTGCACCATTCCCTCACCAGACCAGTGCAGGCACTGTCTAGACTCCGAGCTCTGCACTGCAGCCTCCCCTCTCTTCGGCTCTGTCTGGGTGCCTACGCTGGCCACGGCCGTGGCAGCCAGAGCAGAGCTCCCAGACCGGGTCCTGGTCATAAAGTGAGCGCTCACCATCCCACTCACCTGCCTGCGCAAACTGCCTCGACCCGCTCCTGGTGGCCCGCGCTCCCTGGGTCAGGTTTTTACCCACTGAGGGCTGGTGCCACTCCTCCTGGCTCCGCCCCCTGTGAGTCAGCTTCGGCTGAGCTGCCGGCTCCTGGGCAGGTCCTGTAGAGGACTTGAGGCTCCCTCGGTGGCTCTCGCCGCTCTGAGTTGAGGCTCCTGGATGCTGATGTACCCCCGCTCCAGTGTTGAAGGCGTCCTCTCTCGAGCTACTCACCTCAGTAATATAGGTGTATATTTCTCTTATACTCTTAGTTCCAGTATTTTTCCTTCTGTAAGTTACCATTGCTTAAATTATCCTGTTAAAATAGAGAGTGGGAGGAAGACATGTGAAGGTCCTTCCTGTATTCTTTTATTTCAATTACTTGAATATGCTATTTGGAAAATGGGATAGAAGATGTAGACGGAATAACATTCTTACTGAATTTCAGACTATGTGTTAAATATCCTATAATGATCGCAAACCAATCCAAGAGGAAAACTTCACCATAAAGCTGCTGTAAAATGCACATTTCAATTTAACCTTCCGTCATACCGCAGATTTAAATTTATAAAAGGTCATTAGCAGGCAGTGTACTCTGAGACTGTGCCAAATTGTTCCTGTGTTACCTCTGCGGTGTGACTACTGATCAGGACTTTTAAGTGAAAGCAAAGAGAAAAACTATATTGTATATGCATAGATATACATACATATATATATATATGAACATACACATATGGGTGAGTATACATATGCACACAACAGTTTATTGAGTGCATCTTCCTGATGAACTACTACTCAGCTGAGGTGGGAAAAAAGTAGACCTAACAGCAGGTTATGTGGTCAGGACTGACTGACTGTTTATCTGGTAAGCGTTGTATTTTACATTATAAATAGAATCATAGACTAGTTAGGGTTGGAAAGGACCTTAAGATCATCTATTCCCCCCTTCCCCCGCCATGGGCAGGGATACCTCATACTAAACCATCTCACCCAAGGCTCTGTCCAACCTGACCTTGAACACGCCAGGGATGGAGCATTCACAACTTCCTTGGGAAACCCTTTCCTGTGCCTCGCAACCCTCACAGTAAAAGACCTTCCTCATTATATGCAATCTAAACTTCCCCTGTTTAAGTTAGAACCCATTACCCCTTGTCCTATCACTACAGTCCCTAATGAAGAGTCCCTCCCCAGCATCCCTATAGGCCCCCTTCAGATACTGGAAGGCTGCTATGAGGTCTTCACGCAGCCTTCTCTCCTCCAGGCTGAACAGCCCCAACTTTCTCAGCCTGTCTTCATATGGGAGGTGCTGCAGGTCCCTGATCACCCTTGTGGCCCTCTTCTGGACTTGCCCCAACAGTTCCATGTCCTTTTTATGTTGAGGACACGAGAACTGCACACAATACCCCAAGTGAGATCTCACAAGACCAAGAGTAGAGGGTCAGGATCACCTCCTTTGGCCTGAAATATATATATATAAATATAAATATTCAAATTATTTAAGATTATTTAATATATATATTTAAACTACATATTATGTATGAAATATTATATGTTTATACAGTCAGCCTGCTGGACCAAGTAAACAGTAGGACCAGATAATACCAAATAAGACTGTAATCAACAAAAATTTTCAAACCAAAGAAAATAAATTAACAGGTTACATAAGTAAAACATTAAATGTATGTCATTTTTAACATTATTTATAGTTTGATGCTTCTGAATTCTGAAGCTGGTTTGGGTTTTTGGGGTTTGGTTGCTTTTGTTTTGTTTTTCATGTTTTTCTCTCTCTACTTATGTTTTATCTGATATTTTCAGTTTAGGATTTCATGGAGTTCCAATGGACACACACAGATTTTTTTAAACAGTCTACAGATTCTCTCTTTTTTTTTTTTCTCTCAGATGACAGGGGTTTAAGTTTTTCTCAGACCTACTACAGTTTTTGGGTTGTCATTAACATGATTTTCATATGAGAAAATTGGCTTAGAACATGAAGACTGGTCATTTCAACTTTATAATAATGTATGGAAACATTTCTGTACAGTTGAGTTTGTACTGAATTTTAGGTTTTATTGATTTTGAAAATACTGTTTTTCTTGAACTGTGAGAAGATGAAGCTATTTTCTCAGTGCTAGCTGGAAAAAAAAATATTTATCTCATAAGTGTAAACCCCCCCCAACAAATTCCTGTAGATTCTCCTGCCATTCCCTTCTTCACCTTTGTGAACCACAATCCATGTCATTTTAACCAAGGGGCCCAGCAGAAAGTCAGAATGGCGAGTGAGTACAGGCATTTGGCATATGTGTATAGAAGTACACATACATGAAACATTTCTCCAGAATGGAAATATTTCTGGAAATACATAAAGCATTTAGCATTATGTTTTAGGCTGCCCACAGAGAATCTTCTTTTCAGAATGTTAAGGATCCTGATGATGTCTGTGTATATGGGTCCACAGCTGCTTCTCACAACAGCAACACTGGCTTACATGCCTGCCTATGCCACCAGGAGCACCCTTGTTTGCTCCTTCTTTGTTCTTCTCTGCAATACTTCACCACTGTGGGGAAGCCATGGACAATCTTTTTCCCTCTCACTCTTTTTCACAGGGGGAAGAAGTGAAAAGGGATGTTCAGAGAGAAGGAACTTATTTTTCTGACATGTGAAAAAATGCATAGAAACATATCCAGAAAATGCATACCCAGAATTACACAGAAATGCCCTTCCATGCTCAAACATTTTAGTTCAAGTTGATTTAGTATCTGAAGAGTTAATCATTTCCAAAGGCAGAAGTGAAAAAGAGTGAGTTTAACACTGAGTTTCTTTTGCAATTGGAAAGAGACTTGAAAATCATTCATATAGCTAATGAACAGAACCAAGTCACTGCAGTTATTTACTGTTATTTCTTCTGTATCACAGTTTGTATTTCAACAAATATAAAATATTAGTTGTTCATACAGATGAAAATGGAGAGGTGTTGTGGTTTAACCCCAGTTGGAAAATAAGCACCACACAACCACTTGCTCACTCTCCTCCGGTGGGATGAGCGGAGAGTCAGGAGGTAAAAGATGAGAAAACTCATGAATTGAGATAAAGGCCATATAACAAGTAAAGTAAAAGCTGTGCACACAAGCAAAGCAAATCAAGGAATTCATTCACCACTTCCCATGGTTAGGCAGGTGTTCAGCAATCTCCAGGAAAGCAGGAGCGCTCCAGCTTTAAATTTACCCAGTGTAAAGACGAACATCCATCTGGAATGCCCAGGACATTGGGAATGGTTGTTGCAGTTTCAGTCCACACAATTCTGAGCAGTGCAGTCTTTGCAGAGGCTGAGCCTTTTCTGCTCAGAGGTTGGTGTGAAGCTATTGACAACTACCTTCCCTGAGAGTGAGTGCAAAGAACTTACCTTGGTACTCTCCAGAATTTCCAATGAAGCTGTTCTGAAGAAACGGCTGAGAGGGAATTCCCATTGATTGCCTCAAGGCCAATGGGTTCAGACAGAGCTGGATGTGGTCAGCTGTCCTCCCAACTAAACCCAAGCACCAGTGGGAGTGGCTGGGGCACCCCACTCTGTATCTAGAGTCCTCTTACCCATACAAAGAGGGATGGATCTAATAGCTGTGGCATCTTATCATTCTTTCTTTGCTAATAGGAAATCACATGCCAGTTGAACAGATCCTGACATGGGCTAATGTTGGATCAAAGAAGGTTATTTTCTGACTGGAAAAAGAAAGAAAACAAACCCGAAACTTCTTTCTTATGAAACAACTCTCCGGCAGCTCACTAGCCAGCTTTTCATTCTGTCTTCCTGCTCCATTTTTTTTCTTGCTCCATTTTTGACATAACACAGCGAGCATCTAATATAAATTGTTTTGTATTTCTAGCTAACATATTATGTACACTCCATTTCTATTTAAGTCATTTGGAATGTCATTAGGATGATAACTAACTAAGCAGTGAAAACTTTTCTTCTCCCTCTATTCAGCTCCCCATGCTTCTGCACATGTGGAGGATGTTAATTATCTTTAACAAAAGGTAAAAATTATTCTAAGGTAAAAATTATTCTAGTGAATGTTAAAAACTTAAATGGGTTTAAATTAGCATACTATGTCAACTGTTGCATACT
The DNA here is from genome assembly GCF_033815535.1 of Pezoporus flaviventris. Lineage (NCBI taxonomy): Eukaryota > Metazoa > Chordata > Aves > Psittaciformes > Psittacidae > Pezoporus > Pezoporus flaviventris. The sequence goes on from NW_026892563.1 coordinate 22,362,016, forward strand.
AGTAAGTTTATTTTAGCTTAGCAAATATAGCATACCTAGCTCAAAATACATGAACATAAAAATCTTATGCAAGAGCTGCAGTGAGAGGGAGACCTATTTATAAGCCAGCAACTACTATAAAGTACCAACTGTGGGGCATACAGCAATTCATCTTCTGCACACAGCTTTTTTTTTCTATCAATCAATGTGAGAGGAACCTGGGAGAGATTGCAGTATCAGGAATAGGTTATACTTGTATAAAGACAGATCTACTGGATTTAAGTGCAAGACATCAGAGAAAACATGCACAGCAAATAAACATTAATAGTGAACCGTGTCCATTATCCTTTCCATGCCTGTGGAGTAAGACAACAGAAAAGAAGCTTGTTTCCAGACTCCTTAAATGCGGTTTGAATTTGGTTCTATTAGAAAAGTGAAGTTTGAGAAAATTACTACTAGTTATTGAACACACTGAAAAAATTTACTTCCCTTTCATCTCAATGGATTTCACAGCGTATCTGATATAGTCTTTCTAGTTTTGCTTTTAATTGTAGGTGGTAAAATCTGTGATGGTTATTTAACAATGCTAGAGACTGACTTCATTCATTTATGTCATGTGGGACTCATAACAACTTATCTGGGATTTTTCATATTCCTATTTTCATTCTCATGTAACACTGAAACCTTAGCACAGATGGTTTATCTTTATAATACTGTAATTGAATGTGTATTATCTCAGATATTTTGGCAGTTCTGGATGGTCTGAGGAAGTTGGCTGGCAAGAAGTCAAGCTGGTACAATATTGTGATGAAAAGGAAGCAATTACGATGTTTATTTCTGAAATATTTTGTAGCAAGTGATGAATCTAAATTCATGTGTAAGTACCGATTTTTCTCACTGAAGAAATTAAACTGTTAAGAAACAACCCCAAACAAACAATCCATATCTGTCTGTATCTAACAAGCTAAAAACCTTTGCTTTGGGAACATGCTGTGTCTTTATACTGTAACAGAGTAACATGGAGTGGAACATAAAAATACAGAAGAGAAGCTGTGCCTAGAGGCTATGCATAAGTAATCTGCATCCATCTCACCGTAGATGTAATAAGACCTTAAATTATACTGATACTACATTTTAATCTTAACCAAAATAACCTATGAAATCCAGATATATGGCACATCTTAATTTAAAAGCATTTTAAGGGCAATTACCATTCCTTGAATTCCTAAATGCAGCATGTTATAGTTATTTAACTGTAGTAAAGAGATTTTTAAGTCGTGTTACATGGTCATTCTGTAAGCAGGTCATTAGCAAGAGCCAAGTAAATGGGAATCAAATTAAAAATAAATCAACCCTATTCCAGTAGATAAGTTTGTTCCAATAGAAATGGTAAGTAAGTCAAATGAAATCATTTAACCCCTTTATTATGGCTTTCTGCAATCACAGTAGCCAACTGTGTACTAGAGGCCTAATCCATATTGTTAGAGAAACTCAAGTAGCACTCAGCTAGCTTGCACAGTCACTTGTCACTGCAATACAGCACAGTTCTACTCGGAGACAACTAACTGTTGATAGAGTCTGAGAGACTCTTCACCTACCTTATAACTGTGAGGCACTGTGCCTGTACCCTTAGACAACCTGTATATATTGTACTCTTAACTGCTTCCATAAAAATTCAAATTGAGTAGACATTTAAAAAGCCTGACAGCCCACCACCACATCCTCCCCCAGTCCACCAGACTGAGGAGGGCACATCTCTGTGAGGAAGCAGCTGCTAAGAAGTGCCACCAAAATTTCCTAATGATGCATGTGTTCTGGTGTGCAGCACGCTGCTATGATCTCTCTACTTGCTCAGCTAAAATGACTGAAGTAAAGCATCGAAGTTCAAATACAACCTGTCTGTCACATTTTTGAAGTTGAGGCCATGGAGCTGTTTTGACCACAAATATGGCAAGAACTGGACATCATGCAGTAGGCATGAATGAATAGGGCCATCAGTGGTCCAAAGCCCCAAGAAAGGGGATGTGCACACAGAGAGGAAGAAATGAGGAGCAGTATGCTTCTTGTGTTTGTCTTTTTTTTAAGATTCAAGTTTGACAGAGAAAAACTCACATAGTACAATAAACATCCAATTACATAAATTGAGTTTAATCCTTCTCTAAGGCTACCATAAAAAAAAAAGCATAAAAAAACCAAAATGCATGTAATATAATTTATCTGAGCTCTGCAAAAACCCCACCGCAGGCAGGGCTTTGCAGCACACCTAGGTGCTCCATTCTTGTCAGTAAAATTAGTGAAATACAGTCTGAGAGGAAAGAAATTAACTGCTTGCAGAAAAAAGGGAATGTTTCAGTAACAGTTTTGTGTTCAGTATTAAAGAATAGGCTCAAATTATGCAGGTCAGAATCCTGGATGAATATTAGAAAAAAAAAACAACCCAAACCCAAACAAACAAATAACAACCCGCCTTCATCCCTCTGAAATAAACAAGCATAAACCCCACCAAAACAAAAGAATTCTCAAAGAACAGTGTGGTTTAGTACAGTTCATCAGTTATACCTTTCAGTGGCTTCACCATTCAAGGCTAAAGAATGGAAAAATCAAGAAAACAGGGTTTGTCTTCCTTTGCTGCTTTTCTGAATTCTGCTTTTAATGAATCATGCTGTACACCCATCAGTTTCACCAGCATACCAAGGTAAGGCAGGACCAGGACTTCACTGAGAATCTGGAACAGCTACCATCAATGTGCACAAACAGGAAGACCGGAGCAGCTAAGAAAGAAATATCCTCTGTGTGAAAGCCTTCTGTTCCCGCTCAAAATTAGAAATAGAGTGACAAGATATATCCAGAAAATTAAGAAGAATTAGGATAAACTTCTGCTAATTACTGATTGGGACTACCAGTGAAAAGTAGCAGATCAGGAAGTTTAAACCTCGAGATTTAATAATTTCCACAGACATCTGCCCATGTCCCCAACACTGCAGCGCAAGTTAAGTTTTCCTATGGTATCTATCTAACATTTCAGTCTTCTTCAAGTTGGCGTGATAGATCTTCATATCACTCGCTTTTAAGTGTTTAAAACAACCCTATTTTCTGCCAGCAAATTAGGATTTTTGGTTTCACTTAAATATCTCCCACTTGTTTCTATCACTAACCTTCTAATACATCTTTTGCCTATTTCTACACTATTTTACTAAAGTACTTCTGCTAATTTCCTCACACTTCCCACTCCTCTTCAGAATAAAACTTATTAAACCCATAATTTATGCCCCCAGTACAGATTTCCCATTGATTTATTAAGTCAGCTTTCCCTCCTTCCCCCTCCTCTGCTTTTTCTCGACCGTTGCCTTTTTTTGTGACTGTAATTCTGTTTCCACACCACCTCAGCCTCCTTGTGGCTTTTAGATATTCCACCAGTACAAGCTGCTGTATCTAAACAACAAAGCTTGTTGTTTGAAAAAAAGCTTGCTTCTTACAGTCCCTCTACCTTTTCTTAGAAACAAGAGAGAAAGCTATAAGAACTTAATGTGCTTACCTCTGGGAAAGAGTGTAGTTGCACCAGCCATTTGCAAAAGGGTCCCACCTCACTCGCATTTGTTTAACCTCTTTGAAGAAATTACAGTGCTGCCCTCAAAAAGGCAAAAAGGGAAAAAAAAAACAACACCAAAAAACAAAAAAAAAACCCCAAACCCAACCAAAAATACACATCCCTCCGCCAAAAAAAAAACCAAACACCACCCCACCACCCCCAACCAACCAACAAACTCCAAACCTAGAAGAGGGTAATTCTGCAGTTACAGATGGTTAAGGATGTTCTCAAAAAGATGTTTTGGGAAATACTGCGAATAAGTTTATGTTTCTTTTGCTGTTATGTTACTTAAGTATTTCTAGGGGAAATTTGGGTGGTAAGGTATAGGGATGAAAGTGTCTCTAATTTCTTAATAATAAGCTAATTCACGGTTGCCCTTTCACATAGAAATAACTAGCATCACTTCAGAACAGTATGTCTCAACAGTATAATCTGTCAACACAGCATAGGATTTTGAAGCTAAGTATAGACATTCAACTTCTAGTAATTGAATAAATAATTCAGAATTCATTGGGGTAAAATTAATATCACAATTAAAAATGAGTCTGCTTTGTTTAGCTTACCACTCAAATGTCATACAGAGAAAGAATCCTCTGCCCAGGAATTGGCTATTGCTCTCATGATCAGATACATTAAAACACCAGCATACTAACACTTACAAAGTGGCAGGAAAAAGATTTCTCACAAGGCCTAAGAAACCCCACTTCTAATCTAAGGTTTAAATCTTGCAAACAGTTTATGATTGTTCTTGTATTTATTGCAAGTAGTCTCCCTGAAACCAGGAAGAAAAATAGGTGCATAAATCTTCAGCACAAAACAGACAAGGTGAGGAAAAGAAGCTACTCTTTCCAGGCAATTGATTTGCTCAATCCAAGCAACCAGCACCCAAAATAGAAATTGGATCCTCTGACCCTTAATTCAGTGCTTCAGCCTTTTTCTCAGTCAGTCTTTTGCTCTCCCACTTAAGACATATTACAAAACAGGAGCTTATCTCCCACGGATCTCATACAACAAAGCAATCTGCAAAAAGTACAATTAGTCTACTTGTAGCACTATACATAGCTGAGAAACATGCTTACTGTGAATCGCCTAAATGATCGACTTCTTATTGCTTTAACATGTTGCTGTGGGCATTTACCCAATCCCCATCTCTAAAACTTTTTTTTCCTAAACATTTAACCCAAGTCTGAGAATATCTAAACTTCTTCTTACCCCTCTGTGAATCTTCTATCCAAGCCCTGATAGCCCTGACTGTCCCTGTCTCCTGACCCCTGGAGCTCCCCTCATCCTGTCTGTAACACAGGGCCCCATGTCAGCCTCCCAGGGACATCAGCTCCTGCTCCAGCAGCACCTTAGGTGGGCCTGCCCCCATCTCAGCAAGTTGATCCTGAATACCTGGCTTGACTTTGGCCCTGCATCGTCCCTATGGGCTCACTGCAGCTGGGGATGTCCCACATGACTCCTGCAGCCACCCTGCTCTTCGCATGGGAGTGGTGCTGAAGCCTCCTAGAGCCCCCATTGGTCCTGCAGCACCCTGTCCATTGGAGCTGCCAGCCCTCATGGCACCCTGACACCAGTTATCTTTCAATAGCATCAGAGAAATCGAATACTAACTTTTACTTGATTTAGGTTTTTAGTTGGTTTTTTTTTGTGTGTGGTTTTTTTTTTTACTTAGTGACCTTAACAGTAAATCCATCAATAGCTGATAGACTTGCTTCGATTACTTTTATGCCTTTACATTATTGCTTCCCTCTCATGCCTGTATCCAGCAGATAAAGAGTGGAATTCTCAGAAATCCTGGACTAATACTGGAATCAAACTCACAGGAAATTATCAAACACTTCCCTTAGTCACATATGCAGCATATTCAGGTCCCCATCCTTCAGCATAAGACAAAAACATGGGCCTTTCAGAGGGCCACAGGGTGTTTCAGCTTCAGGAGTTTGTCATCTTGGTGAAGATTACAAGTGACAGTGTACACGGCACTGATTATGCAAGTACTGTTTATTTGCTTTCCTTTACTCAAAGAAGCAAAAATGATATCTAACAGAGTAAATGACTTCATTTTTTTAAAAGATACTACTTTCTATTGAATACATACTTCACAGACTGAAGGATAGAACAAAACGCTGCAGCTGGGCATGTCATCAACGCCAAGAAGCGCAAAACCATTCCTTCGGTGCAATAATTAACACTTGCATCCCATTAGGGAACGGTCTCATTACAAAACATGTCTATAATGAAAAGCTTTGCATAAGTAACCTCTAACACACATCACCACATTCTGTCCTACTTATCACTCAGTAGTTTGAATTTCATTGCAAGAGCCCCGTCAATTAAACTTGCAGTACACTGTGCAAGGAGTGATTACATTCTCCAAATTCTTTTCTTTTTAAAGGTATCTATAGTTCACAAATCCACCTGAAAGCAATTCTTTAAGAAATCTAATGTTTGGTTTCTGTTGCTTTGGGAAGTGTCATAGCAGTACATAGCACTTGTTTTGTGGTTAAAGCACATGTTTTGTGGTTAAAGATGATTTAGTCCTTCAGATACAAGTAACTGATTATTTTTCCTCTACTCTGTGATAAAAGTAAGTAGCAAAGTAAAATTCATTTGTATTTACTGCTTACCTGTAATTTGAAGGAGGACCTACCTTGCGGACAGTGCATTGAACTAATTGACTCTTGAGATATCTGAACAAAATTTATCCATCACTGGATGAAGCCCGGCTTTTTTCTGACCAAGACGCACAACTATGTAAAACCTTTCAGTGGTGCACTGATGTTAACAGGACACTGAACCAGCTCTCTCAGGCTCAGTTTTTCAAAACAAGGAGACCTATTTTCTAATTGTTAATGCTGACACTGGCATTTAGGGAAGCACATGCCTAAGATGTCTGCAAGGTCAGAGTTTAAGGATCTGTGGAAGGAAAAGACATGGCTGTGAAGACTTTGTTGGGGAAAGCATTATTTTTTATCTGTGTACAGCCCTTCCATTCTTTGCCTGGTGTGGTTTGCTAGAGCTTATGTTGCACTTAGAAAGCTGATGCTTAGGCCCAAATACAAAATCTAGCAAGTTTCCATGTGAATTCAGTCTCTTAGAAGGTCTAATTTTATTGGTGGTAAACCAGAAGTGATAGATGTTCTGCCATTTCGGGGAAGAGGATGAGCTGTATTGTCTGGGGTGTGCTTCACCCTTTCTGCATCTTAGTGGAACACAAACTAGCATTGCAGTAAAAGCCTATTTCACTGAAGCCTGTGCCCAACCTGTTATCACCAGTTCCTGGTAGTGCTAACACAGATAAAGACTTTTTGAAGACACAGAGGTTAGCAAAACAAGCTAGCTTCTGCTGATAATAACTTCTGCTGGCATACTAAATACCTTTAAAATAGTGCATTAATCATATTAATTGGAAAAAAATTATCTTTCAACACTAACATTTAGGGGGCTGATCATAATGGGCCTCAAGCTCAGCTGGAGACTCAGGATGCTACAATAGTAGTTTTTAACAGCAGTGATGTATTTTGACAGAAAAGAGAATCACTAATTGTAGGGCTGTTTGAGCATCACTGAGTACTTCTATAACGGGGGGGGGGGGGAATGATATGTTTCTTTTTGGCAGAAAGACTCACAATGAATCAGACATCTTTACAGAAAGACACTTAGCAAAAATAAATGTAACTACAACAGTTCATTAAAGTAAAAGTATCTTTACTATTAATATACAAATGGTGAAGAGTGACAAATAATTAATATACTTTAAGCCATACTTTCAATGTCTTTCATAAATACAAAACCAGCATCTGCAATATTACTTCTTTTTACAGTATAGAGATATATATATACACAGCATTTCATAGGGACATAAGATTTTGAAACAATAAACAAACTAGCTCCAGTGGTAGCTAACTTAATATATAATTCAGGTGGTATATATCGCAAGTGGGCTGTTGACAATGTGTGGAATAACAAAAACAATATATGGTATGCTTTAGCTTATACTGTACACAGCATACAAATACATACCGAGTGCTCATTGTAGCAGGAAAGCTATTTCTTTTTTTAAACCTTGTCTAAGTAGTTCAAAATTCTTAGTGAGAACTCTACACCACGAGCAACAGAATTATCTTCCTGGGGAGTCTGACTGCTTTATATATTTGTCACTGATCTATAGAGACTCTGAGGGTTTGTTTTCCCTTCCCCCATCCCTGCCTTTTACGTTTAAAAAAGTAGCTTACCTATATGGCAGAGTTAAAGGATACAGCAGAGTTAATATTCTCCCTCCTCTGGTTTTCACAGCTTGCAGTACCCTGACTTTGGCAATGCCCTCTAGCAGCCTCTCTTGTTTCAGCAGCTCCCCACTTTTCCTGTCACTGCTAAGGACATTCCCAATATCTGAGCAATTTCTCAGCTCACTCTTTGGCACCTGCTCTCTCTGGTAGTGGCTTTCCTGAAATGCCAGCACTGTATCTGGTCATCTTGCCCGCTCCCAATCTCACCTACGACTTAAAAGCTGCCAATACAAATTTGGCAATAAATATTTCATTCATTTCTCTGGGCTAAAAATGGCCAATATTCAAGTTTGAAAGTCAAACATCATGAGGCTTACAATGCCTGTTAAGAGGAAAGATAGACTTGTAAACTATGATTTCTCAGAACCTAATCCAAAGCCAAATTTGTAATAGAAAGGCTTCTTCTTGGCTCAGGTTCAAGTAAAATGATAAAAGAACACATTAGTATGTGCAGTGGAAATATTGAAGATCACTTAAAACTTAGTGAGTGGTATCCTCCCACCACTACAGAAATACTGTCGACTGGGTACTCCAGGAAATGATATGAAAAAACCTGGAAAAGGGGGTGGATCCTCTTTTAAAAAAGCCTATTCAACCATAGTAGCTTTGCATCAATTGGCCTGAGTATCTGAAGTTAAATAAATAGATTTAAGAAGAAATACTACTTAGAGTGTTTTCATCTTTGCCTAAAGAAGTACCACAATTGCAATGACTTATTCAGTGGAATGTTTTCTTTTTCTTCTTTTACTTGTGGGCACCTAGTAATGTATGGGATAAAACTGTGATCAGATATTTTTATCAGCATTTCCTGATCAGTAGAAACTCCTGATGGGAAAACCTCCTCTAAGCAAAATTTTAGCAGGAACCTGGCAGGGCATTTAAGTTCCACTTACCCCTTAAACTCCAATCTGCAAAAGTGACTTGATCAGCTGAGGACATGCAGAGCCTCACTGAGATGTATGGATGAAACTCAGGCCCCAGTGAAGTCAGTTTGAGCCTAGTGATGCCTGGATTCTACTGTGGCCCTTCTTGCAGTTGCTCTCAGCACCCCTCCCTAGATCAATTTGTAATAGCGTTCTTGAGTTTCAGTAAATCATCTTTTTGGAGGCCCTTTAATCAGGAGTGAATGTCATACAACAGATGCTACAGTATCTCTACAAAGATACTACTTACTATGACAGTTTACAGGGATGGTGAGGCCACAGATGACTGCAAAGCAAATATTCACTACAGTTTTATTCCAGAGGTAAAATGGTGGGAAGATGCTCCACACAATCTTTCAAATTTAAGAAAAGATTTTAATGTTTTAGGTCTAAGTAAGTACATAAATATAACTAAGGAGACTTTTTATCTATCTGACTCTCCAACTTGATAAATTGGTCAAAACACCCCTACACACCCCCATGTGTGTACTTGTATCTTTCCAGTAGTAATATACCCACTATGACCCTCACTAGAACTGTGATCTCAATAGATTTTTGAAAATTTTAGAATATTTATGTGACTTGAGAATACTACCTCCAGTTTACTTCAGATGAGTATTTGAGCATATTTGAGCAAAGTATGTCATGGTAGAGCTTTTAAATATTTTGAACAGGCTTTGTAGACAAATTACTAAAGATTTTTCTTTAATAAAGCAGAGTGGCATGCTATCAAAAGGCACAAATACATTTCCATTATCCGGTCTAGGAAACAGAAAAATGGCATGATTATTATACTACAGTTTGATGATTGGCACTTAAATCAATAATCAAAGTAATTACCACCGTAAAAGGAAAGCCACTTTTTTTGATAAACATCAATGCAGAGGCTGAAGACAGCAGGTGGAATTCACTATACGAGGCACTGTTGTCGAACAGCCTTTGTAGATGACTGTCATTGTGTGATTATGTTGTACATATCTATGAAGAGATAGTAGGCCCAATCTTGCAAGGTCTCTTATGAAAGTACATCCATCCTCCTGCTCACATCAACCCCACTGGTGTCAGTGGGGTAGCATATGAGGGTGGGTTCAGCCACACTAATTTCTTGCAAGACTGTGGCCTAAATAAATTAATCTTTGTCACAATAGACATTAGCATCACCAGAATATTAAATATTTTTGCAACCACAAAAAAATTATAAAAGTAAAAAAAAAAACAAATAAACAAACAAAAAAAAACAGACCCCCCCCCCCGAGCACTTTTGTATACTAAATTGTTAAACACTAATTAAAACTTTTCTTACTGTTATGGTAAATCAGAACGCAGGTCTACTAAAAAAATTAACAAGAAGCTCAAAGTCATTTTACTTGATTTTACTCCTTACTTTTTGTTGAAAAGAGATTGTCACTGCCACATTCTATATCATTAATTAATTCAATAGCTCCCTCCCACCCTTGTTCCTAGAGTATGTTAGTGTAACAATTCAGATTACTTTTACAAATAGTTATATTTTGTCAACTCTTCTGACATTTCATACTAACACTTAAAATTACTTTTAGACAGAAAAAGTGACATTTATACAGATTTTTTTTCTTTTTAGTCTAGAATAGTAAAAGAAAGTAAAGAAATGACGTTATTCCACTCTACACGTATCTTACAAATGACTATGCGCTGCCCCTCATTTTGAAATATTTTCACATATCAGTGTTTTTAAGCATTCTTTCATAGTTATAGTGTGGCTTTCTCCTGCAGCGTAGTCAAAGCACAAGAGATAACAGACCAAATGGCATGCCTGGACAGTCCATCAGTAATTTAGAACTGTTTAATTCTCAGCCTTCACATAGGCCAGCTGGCAGGAGACTTAACAGCAGGAAGAAAATAAATACTCCTGGAAAAAAAAAACTTTTCACTTGTAATCCAATGTAGTGGGAAATGCTTTTGCTTCCAATATTGAAATAGTTTTGCGGTACATTTTACTTGTAAAAAGCATCACAGACATATCGATAATAAATGTGCTGACAGGACCTCTTAAATTTTCTGATTCCTTCACACTGTAATTAGAGGCCATATTAGAAAGCAAACAAACAAACAAACAAAAAACCAACAAAATGAACCCCCAACCCTGAATATATAGCTGTTAGGCTATAAAGTTTTTTTGTGTAAATCTCAAGAAGAAGTGCTAAAATTTGAAATGCATCTACAGTCGAGCCTAGATACTGTTATCTCTGCCCATATTGTATAGAAACCTTGTTGTGCAGATGATCATGCTGGATTCAGAAATAAGCACCGTTTGCCTAGCAAAGCTTAGCTTGACTTATGTGAATATGCACAGCACCACCTAAGTTTATGATGACAGGCAGAAGAGGAAAGGATGTTTCCTACCTTCATCCCTGGTAAAAATACTGCATGAGATGATGCGGGCTGCCACATTATTTTCAACTGCTGGAATTTTCCAGGTCCCTTCCTTGCATTTTGATAGAATAAAAAGCCCAGATGCTAATATATACTTCATAAAATAATAGATTTTCATATATAAGAGACAACTGTTCCTTTTAATTACTGCTTAGGGGCAGTCCTGCTCACTGTGTACTTAGGAAGAAACAGGACTGAGATTTAATAAACACGCAGCTACTTGGTAGTACTGTCTACCCAGTAGTGGGAGTATGCGGGAGCAACAGTGAGAGGTCATAAAGGAATGTCTTCATGTTTCCTTCACCCAGAAATAGTGTCTTAGTATTTAAAGAAACTTCTTTTCAGCACTTTCAAATTATTCTCCTTCATGACTTTTATCACACATTTCTACCTCCTCTTACCCATTATTTTCACTTTGGTACTGGTTTTGTGGGAACTTGGCCTCTTATCCTAGCCACACCAGTGGTTTATTGTTGTTACTTTCTAAAGTAAGGAAAATTTGTAAAAAAACCCATAAAATGACTTGGGTTTGAAAAATAAAAATCCCCTACGTGTTAAGTATGTCCTCCTCAGCAATTTCAAATGCACTAAAGCTTGGTTAACATGAAGGTTAACCTGTCATCTTCCTCAAATTTAAGGACACTCTGTTACATTTCACTTTCAGCTTTACTGCAGAAAAGTCAACCACTTTGCCATGACTTTGAAATATCAGCTAAGGGTTGATGACATCCTCTGGGAAACTGGGAAGTAAAAGAACTTCAAATATGAGCAAAATTCAGATATAAGTGAGGATAGAACATGATTTACTGAGTAAAGCTACACTTAAACCTCAGGTATAACTTAGATTTGGGAAATCCATAAGGTACTCTACAATTTACTCTTTTAAATACAATTTTTCAATCTAGTTTTCTATATTGTTTATCAACCTCTTTCACAGCAAGATTTTGAAAAGTTTAGTAGGTGTGAATACACTATGCTGAAATAGAAGCAAAATATATTACTCCAATTAGTGGCACCATTAAATCAATGGAAATAAATATGAATAAATTTTGCATCAAATAAATCAAATTTCAGTGATGCATGTTAAGCAGAATAATAAATATAAACAATAAAAAAAAACAACTTAAGAAACACTAGACAGGGAAAAATGTATTTGGTCTAATACCAAATTAGCTTGTGTTTATTGTAAGGTTTCATTTAAAGCCAAGGTTATGATTAAAAAAAGTTTTATTTTCACACCTTTGCTGTCCTTTAGTTCACATGCAACCTCCAAACCTTTAATACAGTAAACCTGAATCACTGACATGGAGTCTTTCAGAGTCACACTCATGTAGCCAGGATGAGACCAATATACTGCTACAAAATAGTTAGCCAATATTATTTAAGTCTCTACGTGGCCATTATCAACTTTTTATTTTACAAAAAACCCCAGGTGAAACTACAGGTGGAGCTGGCTCTGTGTTTACTTCCAGTGATAAGTACAGCTGGAATGACTACTGAGTGTCTGCCATTGCTAAGGTCTTAAACTTTATACTGAGACTGTTTTTTCTTTAAGGACAACCTGCACTTTTTTTTTTTTTTATTATAAATGGAAACAAACATAGTAGTAGATGTCACTTTATGTATGTAGCTTGTACTGTAAGATCTGGAGAGATCTCGTATGTTGTTTGTGATTAGGGGTGCTTTATAACTGTTCTTCTAAATAGACAAACTTTATCATATAATAAATTACAGTCCTTATTCTGCATATTTTTCAAATTTATACCATGGGACTTGGTGTCAGCAAAACTACATACTAAAACCATTAACCAAAAAATAGAAAGGAACTGTAGACAGAAACTGTTTCATCATATGTACACATGTACTAACTATTCCAAGCTTAAGTTTCCCAAGAAATTAAGGTCAGCTGTAAAATTTTGGTCACGGGGTTACTTCAATCCAAATGCATTATCCAGACAGCTGTCGTTTATCTTATTATGCTTTGCTATCATCTTCTTTTGACTGGATGATGTCATTAGCAACTTTGATTTCTATGTTTTCTGCGTTTAAAGCTTCTTTCCCATTCTCCTCCTTTAGGGGCAGCTTCCTATCGGAAGAAGAGAGGAATCATGGTAACACATAAATAATGTGTAAACTGGAATTTAAGTCTATAGCGTACATATTGCTTATACAGTTCACAGTGTTTCTAAAAACATAATTTACATAATTTATTGACAATAATGTATAATTATTTATATTATGAGGTTATTTGCTTTTGAAGAAATTCATATTAACTCTTCCCATTTCTATAAAGCCAGAAAAACCTAAATGGCACATGACAAAAACATTGCTGCTGCTCAAAATGCAGTTTCTGCAGTAAGACAAAAGAAGCAATATAATGCAAATAAATTGACCCAAGACAGTATAGAGGTATGAGTTCCTTAGCATACTGTGAAACACTTAAAGGCAAGCCTTTTGATGAATCTAGATTATACCCTTTTTTATGTCTGTATCCAAATATAATTTATTATATTATATATATATATATTATAATATATAATTCAATTTTATATGAAATAGGAAATCTATCATTGGAGATTATGCCAAGACATTGGTAAAGGAAAGAACTTTTTATAGCACAATGAGGTAATGGAAGTTATTTTATTACTTAGAAAATTCTAAAATTTTTTTTTGCTACATCACATTATCCAGCTGCATTAATAACTTATAGCTGTTTTAAGACTAACTTAGAGAAAACTCAGAGGAGCTTTATGATCCTTAATTCCAGTGGCAACAGTGTCTCCACCGTTGCTTTACAGGAAAGACAAGCACTGATTTCATTCAAAAGGATCTGGAAAATCATTGATTCCCTGCTGCCAGTAGTTAGCTGTCAAAAAACATTAAAAAAAACCAAAAAACAAAAAACCCAGAAGCTGTCAAGATATGTATGGTTTACTCAGATGTTCCTGTAATAATGTCTCCTGGGCATAACTGCTGTTAATCGTGATTTCAGTTTGCATTTGCTTTCTGTTTTTAACTAGGGAATAGTATGCATATGCCTTTTTTATCCATTATAACCGGTAAATGTTTCAGTAAACTTCCACTGTGATTGCTTCGATGTCCCAAAGAGCAATATACTGTTCAAAACCTGTCTAAGGAACCCCTTAGGAATGTCTTCTAATAACAGTGTTTAATAACAACAAATAAAATACTGCAATACTCAAATTCCCAGTCTTATGAAACTTACACTGTATGAAACGAACTGCTGTTTGTCTAGAGGTTAAACAGTGAGCACAACCTGTATCTCAGAGAAATCAAAGAGAAAACTAACTTGCTCTATTACAGTAAAGTATGTGGGATATATATCAGCCGTCTGGCTTTGAACACAGACAAAGATCTCTAGTAATTGCCTGTTTCACGTGGCACACCCAAAGGAAACAGATTTCAGCCCACAACACAATGCCTGAAAGAATGGAAACAGCAGAACCTAACACTAGTCTGTGTTTAAAAGATGATAAAACATTGAGGCAGAGGAAGCATGGCTCATGAGAAGCATTTTAGGTAAGCAGGCACCTGTGTTAGCACTTCCACCAGTATTTAAAGAAAGACTGAATTTAATCTAGTTTTATATAAAGGCAAAGTAATTTCTCAAAAAATATTGCTGAAAGGGAAGAAATATTTAGTCAAAGTGAAAACTGGCCAATTGACAGAATATTCTGTTTTGGAGAAGTGAATTAAGAGCATGTTACAACTATTTTCAAATTAATTGAAATATGAAGATTTGTTAGAACCCTGCTGAAGGATACTAGGTATTACTGAAATCCATGTTCATGCAGTGTGATAAAATTAGCCTTGCTTTCAGTCAGCAACAAAACAACCAAACTACAGACAAATCAAATGTTTTGCAAGTTTTCCTCATCAGAAAGTTCATCCACCCATTCCTTAACCTGATTGTCTTTAAAAACTTGTAGGCTTTTTTGGATATCAGGTGAAGTTATCAGTTTAGTTGTTGTTCAGCATTATCCTTCTGACTATGACAGAATTTTTGGGTTTGGAATTTTCCTCTTGTTTCAAATGTTAATTCATATTTAATCTTTAGTGCAGATTCAATCATTTTCTTCTTTTAATTAACTAAATGAAGTTTAAATGTTTTAATTACACCGATTTTCCTATACCTAAGTTTTCTTTAGCTACATCTATTCAAATTAATTTGATGTTTTACAGCTGGGCAGACTAATCCCTTCAAATCTTAAAGTATTTTCTAATGAAAGCCTTTTTTGAAAAAAAAAAAAAGATACTAGAGAACTTTAAAAGGTTCTTTTGCTTTAATCAGATGTTGGGTGTTGTCAATCATTAATAATATTGACTTCGCTCAGTACTGCAAGTGGCCTAAATGAAATGCTGATATTACCCATACAAAACTTTATAGAGTATTTATACTTTCCTATTTTACAGGAGAATGGCTCCCAGCCCTTTTCATACTGGAATTCACCCAGCTTCATTAACACTAAGAAAAACTCAACTAACACTAAAAACACAATAATGTCAGAATTTTTACATTAATTAGTGATGCAATTAGTACCACATTTCACATGGTATTTTAATCATATCACAGAAATGTAATACGAAATGCACAGCTCAAAATGATTTCCTGCCAGCATTATTAAACCTTCTTGACTTGCAGGTGAAAGTGCTTTGTGCTCATCTGTCATGCACGGATTCCAAACCTGGCTTTGAAAAGAATCACCTGAGTTAAGGTAAAACACAGACTGCTGAATAACATGCTGACCAATATAATGAAAATATTATTGTAAAATGAAGTAATCCCTTTATTAATTATTTTCCACAAATGATTAAATTGTATTTAAAGTTCTAAGTATAATTTGGTATTATTCAAAATAATTCAACTAATTATTCAAAATATTTAATCCAATTTAAACTGAAGGCTTACCTCATATACCTTTAAAACAGCTATAATTACTCAGAATGAATCCTACCATGTATGTACATTGCCTGCCTGGAATGTCCTTGAAAGTCTTCCTTCCTGCAAGCTAAGCTCTTCCATTCAAGATTCCTGCTGGTCATCCTTGCTCTGCCCATGATATGCCTAGGTTTCAGCTTCCAGCTGATAGTACCTGTTACTCACAATGTGTTTTGTTAACAAATCCTACTTGTTCTTCCTACTGAGGGACTTCCACCCTATTGCATCCTCCTTTCCTTTAGTAGCATCTCACCCGTACTTTATATTGCTTCTCTGTTTTTTCAGTTATGACCTGTGAATAAGCAGGTTTTTCCATGTTCCTTTAGTACCAGTGTTCCTTCATATGTCTTGGCTGCATGATGCTCTATTTATCTTTGGTTTCCTAAGTGACTCTGTCCCGAATCTTTAGCTGGCTTCTGTCCAGCTGTACCTTGGACTGCTGCCTTTTGCCACTGGTTGTTGGACAAGAATTTACCAAAAGGAAACTCTCATCATTATTAATATCTCTTGGTAGACCTATTCTCCCAAGGACATAATACCTATTAAACTCCTTATCAGTTGTTCCTATGCTTTAATTATTTTTTGTGCCACCCACTGACTGATTCTTTCCCCCTCCCCCAGGAGTTTGATAAGAGTTTTGATTTTAACATCCTCATAGTTCGCTCATGTCAGCTGTTCTAATGACTGGAACAAGTAGGAAGAATTGAACTGGATTTTTCCTGCTATCATGTCCCTTGCTAGATGCATCTCTCTTGTATTTGCAAGATTTGGTTCTACAGATTGTCCTGAAGTACAAAAAAATGTGGCCCTGGCACCTTACCCACTAACATATCCGAGTCCTGCTGGACTTTTACAGTGTTTACTACTACATTCCCCTGACTCCTCAGATAACTGTGGGTTCTCTAAAGTGCCCCTCATTATAAGTTCTAATATGAAGAGCAAACATATCACTAGTCATTCAACAAATTCCATAATTGTTCAATTAACACAACTTTAAAGTCTTCACGTACAGGTTCTTTAAGGAAGTATATAGCTTATTGCACTGTTATTTTAACACAACTTCCAACCCCGTTTACTAAAAATGCCACTGACAATAACACAGGCTTTCTTCTTATTAAAGGCTCTGTGGAGTTCTAGACAATGTTAAGAAAAGCAATTTTCTTGTCATTTCAGAAATAGACTTGTAAGAACATCTTCTCCTTTCAAATAACAACTGTGATTTTACCAAATAACCAACAGGTGATTTTTTTAATATTATTTTTTTGACAGGCTGAGAGAGATGGGGTTGTTCAGCCTGGAAAAGAGAAAGCTCAGGGGACATTGTATAGCAGCCATTCTGTACCTAAAGGGGGCCTACAAGAAATCTAGAGGACTTTTTACAAGATCATGTAGTGACAGGACAAGGGCAAATGGTTTTAAACTGGAAGACAGAAGATTTTGATTAGATATTAAGAAGAAATTCTTCACTATGAGGGTGGTGAGGCACTGGCACAGGTTGCCCAGAGAAGTTGTGGCTGCCCCATTCCTGGCAGTGTTCAAGGCCAGACTGGATGGGGCTTGGAGCAACCTGGTCTAGTGGAAGGTGTCCCTGCCCATGGCAGAGGGGTTGGAACTAGATGATTTTTAAGGTCCCTGCCAACCCAAATCATTCTATGACTTTGTGATTCTATATTACTACAGAAGTGTCTTTGTAGCCATGACACCTTTAAGTTTTCATGAGGCAGGAGATTTTCACAACACATGAAAAGCTTTGGGCTCAAAGAAACTAGAAGCTTTCTTTAATAATTTCAAATCAATTGACTTTTGAGGCTCAGAAATGAAACTCTTTAGCAATCAATTAATGTCCTTTAATACCACTAGGTGGGAACTCTATAGAAAGAATGAAATTGTCAATGCCTTTGTTGAAATACTAATTTCTCTTCCAACTGAATTTTCAGAGGAAAAAAAAAAAGCATATCAGAAGCTCTCATTGCAATAGTAAGCCTAGGAAAATACCAGCTTGCTTGTACCCTATCACAAATGCTACTTTATCCTCCACAGAGGTTTCGAGAAGTGTTATTCAGGTACAAACACCAGGTACTCTACCCAGTTTAATTTGTTCCAGGAGCTGCAGCAGCAAAGCAGAAGAGATGACCTGACCACCAGCACTTGGGATCCCCCAGCCCAAGGCTGGTCCTTGTGACTCAGGAGGCAGCCAGAGCCTTGGCAAGAACTGCTGCTGTTGTTTCTGTGCTGAGAACAGCTTTCAGGGGTAGGAAGAGGGCATGAGGAAAACAAGCAAAGTGGCTGCACTTCACCACTATTAATCCAGTTACACCACATGGATTTAAATACTGAGCTAAGCTCCCAGTTACATGAATGAAAGCACGAATGGTCCACCCCATAAGATGCTGGGTTTCTGGAGCATGGAATCACTGTGCTCTACTTACAGGGGGTGTGTAGGGATGTGTCTGTGTCTCAATCTAAGGCTATTTCTGAGAATCAGGATATTATTCCTGTGGAGGGGTTAATAACTGCTGGAATGTGGTAAAGATCAGCTGCACCTGACTAAAAAAATCTTGGTACTCAGCCACCACTGCAGGGTCAGGAGAGCTGGATACTTGCTAACCTCCATAGAGGTCGTAGTGTAATGATACTCTGCAGAATTGCTGCTATTATGGTGTTGTCATCCAAAGGCTGGATAATGCCCAGATGTGGTTGTACAGCTGTACACTGCTGCAGCACACCATTCTGGTGATGCTGTTTATCTCCCTTTCAGAAAGTGTGAAGCCCAGTCCACTCTTGTAGCCAGAATGATCTTGTGTGAAACTCCAGGGAATGTCAGGCTACTTACTCTGGTTCTGTGAGGGGAGTTGTCTCATTTGGCTCATTTACAGGACTCCCATCTTCATGGTTGGTAATTCTTTCATCCTCTGTTCTCATTTCCACTATTGGCTCTTTTGATCCATCCTTCCTAAAAATTATTAAAAGAGTCTTAGTCTTATATCATCATATTAACCACATACATTGCATATAAATAATTACCAAGATCCGTTCTCTCAAAAGTCGGCGAAGAAAAGGCAGAACTAATTATCAGTGACTAACACCACTGAGACACATTTAACAGCCTGTTCCAAATTCCTTGAAGTCTTCAAAGCAGCCTGTATCTATGGTTACTTGCCTAACTCCACAAACATCATGGATTAGCATCTCAAAAGAGCATCTAGTTTATGACTAAATAATCAGATGATGGCCTCTTCATGGCAATAGATGTAAACTTTGCTAACCTAGTATAATAAATACAGGACTTGATGCCTAGTTATGCTTGAACTTTTTAGGCAGTATAAAGAGCCTTTATATTAGTATACACACGGCAGAACTCTAATATCCTGAGACTGTGATAATCCCAGCTGCTAAAACAGCATAAAGAGCCCTTGTGTGATAAGAATCTAGCCCCTTCTGCTTGCACTAGTAGAAGAAACTCTTTGTTTCTATGTCATATTTCCCCCACTTTAGGAACAAATGCTAGTCTTTCACATGTAAGTAAAAGAATAACTTTTGTGCTAATTGGACAATGAGTTGGAAGATGGAGCAGTACTGCCATTATGCTTTTCTTGATAATCATAGAATAGGTTTGGGTTGGAAGGGACTTTTAAAGGTCATCTAGTCCAACCTAGGACTGCAATGAGCAGGGACATCTTCAACTAGATCAGGTTGTTCAGAGCTCTATCCAACCTGATTTCCAGGGATGGGGCACCGATCACTCCTCTGGGCAACCTGTTCCAGTGTTTCACCACCCTTGTTGTTAAAAAGTTCTTCTTTATGTTCAATGCAAATCTTTTTTTCTTTCACTTTAAAACCATCACCCCTTGTCTCATCTCAACAGACCCTGATAAAAAGTTTGCTCCATCTTTCTTATAAGCCTCCTTTAGGTACTGGGAAGCTGCTGTAAGTTCTTCCTGGAGCTTTCTCTTCTTCAAGCTGAACAACCCCAGCTCCCTCAGCCTGTCTTCATAGGAGAGGTGCTCCAGCCCTCTCATCATGTTCACATCCCTCCTCCAGACTTGATTTAACAGGTCCACGTCCCCCTTGTGTTGGGGGCCTCAGAGCTGAACGCAGTACTGCAGGTGGGCTCTCTCAAGAACAGAGCTGAGCAGGAGAACAACCTCCTTCAACCTTGTAGGTCGTCCTTCCTTTTGATGCAGCCCAGGACATTGACAGCTTACTGGGTTGCGAGTGCACACTGCTGCATCATGTCCACCTTTTCATTCACCAGTATCCCCAGGTCCTTCTCTGCTCTCAGTAATATGGCTATGATATGGAAATAGCTTCTCAGTGCTACAGAAGTATTAATAATATTAGTACTAACTAACTTGCATATAATTTTAATCTTAAAAGGTAGATGAAAGGATACCCAAGATATATTTGATATTTCCAAATAAAAACCTCTTTCCATGTAAATATTTCACCCCTATTCCTGTCATCAGATCAGGAATTGTATCCTGGAACTTCATCAGCCACAGTCTAGAAATACAGGGTAACTGAGTTACAGATGAATAATTACTTTTATATTTAACAGACTATTACCTGGACCTGTGATATTCTAGAAGAAGTCAGACTGCTATGTGCCATAGGAAAGAACTAAACCCTCAATTCATATCTCTCTGTTAAACAGGTTGTTACAACTGTAATAATCCAACTTCTCAGAAAGTACCTTGAAAACTCTACTGTCTTCTGAAAGATATCCTCAAGGAAAGCCTTTGTAGGTTAAAAAAAGTCTGGCACAAATAAATATGTAGGCAAGAAGTCTAAAAGATTCTGGTTATTTAAAAAAAAAAAAAATCAAACCAACAATCCATCCCTGCATCTGCTTCTTCACTTCTGCAAGTGAAATTCTACTTTAAGATACACAAATGGTTACAATGCTAATTTCTGTTGATGAGACACAAAACTATCATGGTTACCTCACATCTGTCAAAACATTACGGATTGCATAGGACTGGTGGAGGGAATAAGAAGTTCAACTTTGTTTGTTTGTACATCTACGGTTTTACAGATGAACATAGATTATTGCATGACCAAAACTTAAAAAAGACATCATTTGCAAACAGCATTCATATAGGACTGAAGCACTGCAAAACACCTAAAAATTACACAGCAGGGAAAGTGATCTGTAGGAAATGCATGATGTAGTTTTTGTTCCAGGTGTCTGTATGTTACATGCATTGTACCATCTCCATTCATTACATATGGAACATAATTACTAACTCTCTATATATCCTACAATCAAAATGTAACATACAACTCTCCCATAAACCCACTCAAAAATTCAGAATGCAAACTGACATATTTAAAACATGGAAATGTCAGTGTCTTTTAGGGAACAGCAGTTGGCATGAAATAAATTAAAATTCTGACTCTTCAAGCCTGTCTTGAATCAGCCTCACAGTTTATTTATGCAGACTAAAGGCTGAAATAAGAACAGTACCAAATTCTAAGACAGATTGACTGAAGATCATCCCAACAAGGAAAGAAATCTAATTAAATATGGTAGTTGTTCTTGCAAAATAAGTGTCATGGAGGAATTAATGTTAAGTGACCAGGCTTAATGCTTTTCTGGGAGAGCATGGAATGTCATTTGGGTATGAAAGGAGAGAGCAAGGTATAAACTATTGTTAAATGACATTTGCAACTTTAGCTCCATAAGTTCTTCCCATTCAGGAGGTTATATACACCAATTTGTACTTGGTCACTTCTTGAATGGAAAATTAAAACATAAACTGAAGTGCTGTGCTCAACAGGAAAGAACAGCCAAGTCAGAGTCAGAAGCTTCACATCTTGATTCTATTGACCTGGACATGCTAGTTTCATGCCACAGAAAAAATACTTTCTTCTCTTACTGTAAGCTGTGGAGAATTAGGGAACATCTATTTTATGACATAACTTCTATTCAGAAGCATTATTTGATCTGGTTTTGTTCCATGGAGCTGTTTCCAAAGACTTGAGAACCCAACTAAGAAATGATTACCTAGGAAAGACATAGTCTCCTGAATCCCAATAGTCAGAACTAAAACCAGAAAAGACACAACAACAAAGCTTGATACAGCTATAAATAATGAGGGCTGCAAAATCTGATCTCCCAGGAGCTACAGCACACAGGAATTGGACCAGTAAATGTTATTTAAACCACACAAAGATGAAATTCTCACAAATATTACAGTGTATGAATAAGAAATCTATGAGATGAACATAATGAGGAAATTAAGCATTTCTTAAGTAAAAAAAAAGAGAGACTGTAAGTAAACCTCTTTCTGCTTACCTTTGGAAAACCCTGTAAATTCTGGGTCTTTAAAATATGATTACTTTATGCAATCAGTACTTGATTTGTTTTGCCAGAGATCTCATTATCCACTCTTATCATTTAAGGGAACATATTTGCACATAAATGATCGGTTTATTCACATTTGTTTGATGAATTAGCCACTACATGGGTGTTTGTGAGGATCAGGACTGTTTAATCCCCACTTATGTTTAACAATCATTGACTGTTGCTATGAAGAACAATAACGGTCCTGAGTGTTTCACCCACATCCAAATCAGCACTCCTGTTTTTAAAAATCAACAATACTTTTTATTCTTAAAGTCTATGGGCAAGAAACAAGATTTTCCATCTGAGAAGAAAAACTTCACGGATCTTCTATAACACTATGTCCTTCACTCCCAGATTTACTGGCACTGCCACAACCATATGCTGAGGTTTCGGGTATTAGCAGCTCAAAGATGGATTTGTAGAAATGAAGTTACAATGATCTGTTCCTCATGGACCAAAGATGTGCCTATAACTTACTGAATTGCAATCGATTTCCTTTGTGTGAAGCTGCACAAAAATGCCATCTTAAAGCGAGATACTTTAAATGACTTTTTGTGCCTGTTTTTCTTTTAAGGCAACATTTGACCACAAACAATGCTATACATTTCAGAGGAACACTTTCCAAAATAATAGAAACGTTTTAATAATTCCCTTTGCCATGCCACAAAATGGCCATGAAGTTAATATAAGTTGGACAGCCAAGTTTCTTTTAACGAAGTTTCCAAAATATGTGATTAATACTCACAAGTAAGCGGCCTTTCCTTCTTCCAGTTCTTTGCTTTTTCCACTTGAACCACTTTTTTTCCCACAGATCCTCCTGGTGATGCACATTAGCAATCCACATTGTCGTACAAAGAAGCAGGTAACATCAGTCACAACCAGGATTAACAAAAGGGCTGCCACTCCCAGGCCAATGACAGCACCAAGTCCAAGACCATTAAAAAGAGTGTCTTGAAGGAAAGAAAATTAAAATTAATAAAATTCAACCAAAACAACAGCATCTCATGAAGCTTTTAAGGTGTTGGCCAAGAAGCTAAAGGATATTTAGAAAAGAACCATTCAGAAATTAATGGGAATAAAGTCTTGAAGATTAAGGATGTATACAACTTAAAAAAAAAATCACACAAAAAAGAAAAAATTCTACATAATATTTTCCCATTGCCAAAATTCCAGTATGGTCACATCTTAACATTCCAAGACTGAAATTATCAGCATGCAGCCTAAGAAAAACTTTTTAAATGCTCAACATAATAGTTGATATAAGCTGTCGTTTTTCACTTTTCAAATCGAATTATCAGGGTTGCTAAGCAGAACTATGAAAGGGTTAAGAGAGTGCCAAAACAGTGTTTATTCTTGTAAAGGTCATTTTCTGAATTAAAATAGAATTCAAAAGTCTTAAAAGAAGATAATTAAAGCTATTTAATCTGCCAACAGTTGCAGTCTGAAATAAATTAATATGAGGAAAACTATGGGTATTATGAAATGATTATAGGGTTAAGACCTCATTTTGTACAGTCTTGTACCTTGAAAATACATTCATACACTTCAAAATGGACATATTCCCCACCTGATCTTGTTTGCTGTATTTTTATTATGAAAGATGATGCCTAGCTAATTTTAGTTCATTACTAATCTCAGAAAAAAATACTTCGTTTTGATGCACTGACATTTCCATAACAGAGAGTAATGCTACAGACTGTTTTGAATAGTGTCATTCTCAGAACTACTGTGTTTGTGAACTCAGATGACCCTTATATAGGAGAGAACTTGTATCTTATCAATAAACTGGGCAAAAAAGACGACTCATTAAAGTTCATCCACACATCCAATTCAAGGTCTCAGTCTTGCTTAGAAACTGGCTAGAGACAATTGCCTTGTGTGATGCTATGTTCTGAGCAAACTCCTCAGAGGAATGGAACTGGTTTTTGTGCACGCTGATTGCTCACTTAGTGTTACTATGCCTTGATTGACGCATGAGTCAGCAGTGCAGTGGTGCATTTCCATTTGCAGCTGTACCTATACCTTTTGCTAGAACAGGAGCAAGATTTTTTTGACAGGAGATTACTTGAATAATATTATAACAAACACCAAACCATAGTATAATGCAATACATTAACTGTTTTAATTGGCCCCCTACTGTCATCTCTCTCTTTTTATTCTTCTGCCTCCCTGATACACTGGGGACTATTTTCAGATTAAGAACATAATTTAAGATTTCATATTTAATCTTAAATAACTTTTAAGAAAATGTCTATTTACCCTTTCAAATATAATTAAAAAAAAAATTCCTGAGGACTTCTAAATCAGTACATACTAACAGAAATACACGTGTTGTTAGCCTACGTGATAGAACACTTAAATGGTAAAGAGGAACTACTTTTTGACTTCTTAGGTAATTGTTTTCCCTGTTTATTATATGAGTTGTATTATTATAGAACTGTTCCTCAGAATGCTATTATGCAGTAAACCAGAATTCAATGTATCTATTTACATGGATGGGCAGGCAGACAAACAGACAGATACTGTTTTAAGTTATGTTGCTTTCAGAAGACTTAAAAAACCTCTATATAAATAACAATATTATTTATGGATTTAGGGGTTTAAACTTAAACCGGGGAAGTTCAGGTCAGACATAAGGAAGTTCTTTACTGTGAGGGTGGTGAGGCACTGGAACAGGCTGCCCGAGGAAGTGGTAAATTCTCCATCCCTGGCAGTGTTCAAGGCCAGGTTGGACAGAACCTTGAGCAATATAGTTTAGTGTGAGCTGTCCCTGCCCATGGCAGGGGGCTGGAACTAGATGATCTTAAGGTGCTTTCCAACCCAAACCATTCTGTGATTCTCTGAGTCTAAAAATAATAGCACAGCAATGAAATTATGTATCATTTATGAATTTGCCCTGTCAGAAATGTTGGAAGTTAACATCTCAAATGAAGTAATCTTCTTTCTTGTTTTTAAAATCAACATCCCAATTTAAATATTATAATTTCTGCTGCCTCTTCCAAAACTCGCTTTACCCATGCATCCACCCATTTATTTGATGACTTCCTATGTATACTTCATTTGCACTTACCAGTCTGAATTGTCAGGAATATAAATAGATATTTAATTCAGTTTATTGAAAAGCTCATACGTGTCAACAGATATAATACCAATAAATTATGCAGTCTAGTTCTAGAGACCTTACAGAGCCAAGCTTTCCTCTATATCCCTTTTCAACCACTAAACAGAACGCTGAAGAGAAAAAAAATAGGGTAGTATGATCCTTATTTTAAAGGGATTTAGGATGGTTGTGTTGATGTTGTGTTTTTAGGGTTGTTTGTTGTTTTTTGGTTTTTTTTTTATAATTCAGTGTTAACATACATTTTTCAGTTCCAGTATCACTGGAACATTGTTCACACCCCGAATGATTTAGTGACAGAAATGCCTACACAATATTTTCACTGGCAAGTGAAGGAAATGTTTATAGTAACAATATTGCTCCTATGTGCAATAATATACATATTTATTTGAAATAGTTGTGAGGAAGACTTTAATCTTGGTATTGGTGAGATATCTGAGACCTAATTATTTGACTGCCGCATATCTTTCTACCTCTTTATGATTGATAATTTCCTTTTCATCAGCATTCCTCATCCTTACTACTGCCCTACATGTCCCATTTTCCCTCCTTGCAACCCATTTGTTCATATAGGTTTCTGCTTCACAATGTTTTAAGTATGATTTCTTATGATCGCCAATACTTTTCCAACATTTCTTTCCATTATCTCCCACACCCGAAAAGGCGACAGGAATGTGGCTGCACTTTACAGTGTGTTGAAAGGTATTGCTGTCATCAGCCTTCTCACCTTGTCTTAGGCTCTTTACGTACTTTATTCTTCTGAAGACAGACAGAAATTGGACTGGTTTGTATTTTAAAAGTATATGTGTTATGGTTTATTTTTAATATTAACTAAAATATATACAAATATTTTTTTTTAAAGTTAATCTTTGGCTTCTGTTCTTAAACTGCTGCAACTTTGAAGCAGTTTATCTGCTCCTCCAGAAGTCAGTTGTAAAAGTAATGACAATAAATACTGAAGCAGATTTAGGCCTGTCCAGACTGTTTTCAAAAATCATATCCTAATGCATCTATGATATCAAAACTGGGAAATTTTGTCTTAATATCTTATGACATCAACAGAAGTACTAATTCTGGGACTGGATGAAAAATTAATGTCATACTACATATAGCCTTTCAAACAACTCTGCAAAACACCATTGTTATCAAAAAGTTTTGCCCTAAATTGGACTGAAGTCAACTTTACTGTAACAATTTTTTAATGATACAAAAAAATACGTTACAAGCAGCAATGATTTTAAATGTTTGCTGGTTTTGTTTGTTTGTGTTTTTTACAGTGATCCAATATGTACTAAATGGACTCAAAATGCTAGTTCTACTTTGTGCTCTACAACAATATTTATGTACCTTTTTTCCCTAGTTGAAAACACACTTATTTTAAATTTTTAAAAATCAATGTTAAAGTGACTGAATCAGTTATTAATAATTTTGTGAAAAAGGTTTATTGTACAACTTACTAATCTAATCGTAGTGGAGTCTTTTAAAACACTGTTTGAAAAAAACAAAAATGTGTAAGTTCCATAGTCATAAATGAACTTTAATTATAGTATTTCAAAAATATGACCCATTTTAAATTCCATGCTTTGTGTTACATAAATGTGGTAAAAATAATACCTTCTTATGATAATGAAGGAAACTGCCAACTTTAAACAAAGTCACTTAATTCTTCCATTTCATTCTTCAAACAAGCGTTTATCAATGAATACTTACAGAAATATACAAAACTTTCAGAAATGCAATAAAAAGAATTGAAGCAAGTTTCTATAAATGTCATGGAAAGTGCTGGCAATTTTCAAGTTCTCTTTTATTGACTAGGTTGTATTTCTAACTTCTGTTAACAATAATTGAGCATTTTTGCTCAAATCATTATTTGAATAGGAAAGAGCAATGAAGAACTTGGCAAGTAAAACAGAATTTCCCAGTGAAGAAAACTAACTGGTCCTTCAAATGTAAATTCAGAGTTAATTCCTTTAAGGAATCTGTATTAGGTACTGTAAAGGGATGCAGGTGTAGAGAGAAACACGCCATCTACATATGTACACAGTGTACACGTACTTCGCACCTGGAAAACTAAAACTATTGTTTCTGCATAAAGACACAGAAAGTTAATATGCAACATTCATATATTTTGCCTCATGCTACATTAATATAAACATATGAATTTCTCTGACAGAATTTCTCTGTACTCTTACAGAATCACATTGTATATATTCAACTGCTGATGTAACAAATGCTGATCTACTTGCAGACTTTACAAGTACTCTGCTTGAGCAGTGGGCTTGGACAAGATGACTTCCAGGGGTCCCTTCCAACCTCATTCACCGATTCTAAGTTTTGTTGAAAAAAAAACCCCAACCTAGCACTGCTTTGTGCCTTTCTTCCTTTCCCCTCCTCCTCTGAAGGCATGTGTTAAAGGAAAGATGAAAGATGATTCTACATAGTCCTTAACCTTTTACAGTCATTTACATTTTTAAGAAAAAAAAAGCAATGATAAAACCCATTTTCCTATGCTCATACAGTATCACAAGGCAGCTACACTGGAATTTTTGAGAATGAATATGCAAGAATATTATGCATAAGTTTGTCCTTTCTTTCAGGTCAGTCTGAAGCTAAAGTAGGAACTACTCTCAAGCTAAAGTAGTTGAAAATTATGAGCTAAAGAATGAATTTGAAAATATTGGACTGGGTACTGACAGAAAAAATTGTACTCTTGTTTATCATCTTCTTGATCTGCGCTGTTGTACTAAGTCTTAAAAAGGCTGCCCAACCATGATGGTTATTTCTGCTCTGTATATGGACATTGTCTTTGATTTGGAACTTACTTAGAATCAAAGGCTTACAAGATCTATACACTTATTCAAAACCTCTAAAAAGACAGAAAACACAGATCTTCAAAATTAGCATTCACTGATGAGCATCCAAACAATCATAATGTAGTACCAAGAAGTTAAAAAGCTCTACAAGGTTTTTCTACCAGTTACTATTATAATGGTGGAAGGCCAAGACCATTGCTAGAACAAACACTGCGAAGCTACAGATCTGGAGAAGGGAATAAAAAAAGGGATACACATCCGATCAACAATCATACAATGATAAAAAAAATAGCAAACCCTAAAAGATTTACCAGATATGTTACAGAATTCCAGACTGGTAACATGCATCTATAATACAAGTTAACCCCAGATATAAAAATGTATACAAACACTATGAGGTGGGTGTTGGAGGCGGGGCATCTCAAATACTCAAAGTACAGTTCTTCATTTTAATCATTGCAACTATTCATTTGTTTCCAGATGCTTTGAAATTCTTCCTTTATTTATTTTGTTTGGGGATATAAGTACATTCAACTTTGTACAAAATAAGTGGAAATAATTTCTCAACTGATAACAGCTAAAAGAAGCCATTCTTCTTTTATAAATAATTGTCTGGTATTTCATTGACTTTTAATGCTTTACATTTTCTTGTATTGAAAATGGACATACCTAAAGTGTGGGACTTGCACAACTTTGCTCACTGACTCTGAAAGCATCTTCCTCCTTAATTTTCCAGCATGAAATGTCTAAGAGGGGTTTAAATGGAGCAGTTGAATTCTTCAGCTCCTTTGCTGCAGCTGATCAGGACTTTATGACACCTACCAAATCTTACAAGTTTCAGGTACCCAGACTTAACCGTACCTTAGGTAGCATGTGAAAGTAGCATGTACCTAGTATTTTTTTTAGTGAGAAGTGTCTATTAGAAGAGGAAGCATTTCTTAGCTTTGTAAAAGACCTTCCCATTACTAAGCACTCATGTTCCTTACTGAGATAAAAATGATGGCAGGCAAAAAGGAGAAAACAGACCAAAGATCCCTCCCTGCTACACAAATTTGCACCAATACTTTGGCTGCCACAGCCAAACGTGTGAGCTGCTTTTAGCAATTTAAACCAATAAAACTTGGCTCTTGAGCCAGGTAAGTGCCCAGCAGCTACATGTCTACCTTCAGATGAAATAGAAAATCAATACAGTTGTAGCATCAACTTTT
Organism: Pezoporus flaviventris; assembly: GCF_033815535.1. NCBI lineage: Eukaryota > Metazoa > Chordata > Aves > Psittaciformes > Psittacidae > Pezoporus > Pezoporus flaviventris. The sequence goes on from NW_026892563.1 coordinate 22,391,659, forward strand.
AATAAATTATGATGATTTTATGCAATATTTGCTGGTGAAACATATGATGCAAGAGACCATGACAGTCTTATCCCATTCCTTAATACAAAAAGATGCTAACAACCTTATAATTGACATTAATTTTAATGCTTTTTCTTCCTCAGTGATTTTCCCTATAACATTCTGCTAGAACAGATACTGCTGAAGGGCAGTCAGTGTACAAGCACATGAGGATATGTGCTCTGTACTGCATGACTGAGTAATATGTTCTGACAGATATGCTTGACACACAGCTTTGAAAAATAAGGAGATAGTGTTATTGATCCTGATGTAACTAACTAAATAGAAGATTTCCTCTTTCTTCCACCCATAAATGACGTATCTTCATTGTCTACCATCTCCAGTGAAATGTGAGCCTGATTGCAGAGCAGTTTCAATGTTTTCACTGGCAGCAAGAGGAGCCATAAAGAAGAGGCTGTATACTACAGAAAACAATGCACAGGAGGGATGGGCATTCACAGTCAGGAGAGTCTGTGGTGCCACCAGGATTATCAGTTATAGAAATGCTGTGAGCTACTGAAATGAGCATACCTAAAATGGTATCTATCAGAAATGCTGTGCTTTTCACTACTTATGTGAATGAGGGAGCTATCTATCATAGCAGAGACCTCTTGCCAACAAGTTTTCTGAAATTACATTTTTCCTCTAAATTTTAAAGAAAAATTCCTTTTGGTATGATTCTTTCTGGGTACTGAGTAAAGTAGGATTTCAGTTCTCATCCACACTAATGGCCTTTTACAGTATTTTTCATATGAAGGTGTCTTAAGGCATATATGAAATAGCTAGATAAAACAAATACTGTAAATAGCAACTTGAGTGCTCTTGTCAACAATGCCTTGTCCATGTCCACGGAAGTATGAGAAGGAAAGGAAAGTAGGCTCTATTAGCTAGAAAAAGTATGCTGGGTTTTGAAAATACTCTTTGGAGTTGTGGTTTACTATTTTTTTAAGCAAAGTTTTTAAAAATTATTCCTGGCATCATCAAACTATCCCTAAGTAGCCTTCAGAAGCAATTCTAATGTGCCTGAACATTTATCAGGTAGCTACTGCCCCTTTTTTCATGCATTTACTCAGCCACTGCAGGAAAGAGTATTTTTTTACCATTGCCTACTTTCATGGGAAGCCTTAAAGAAAAGTGAGCAGAAAGATCCCAGCCATCCTGCGCATTGAGGGGGAGAGGTTGCACAACAATGGCAGCTTTGTGGAGTTTGCAGCTCTGCACACAGGTTTTAGAATGTCTTGGGGAAATGAGAATATTTCTGTGTCCCAGTTTCCTCCATTCAAACTGACAGCAGATTTACTGAACATGTCTCTTGGAGGAATTTCTAAGAACCTGTGCAGACTAATTAAGATTGACATGGGGATTGAAAACATACACTTATGTGTGGTTTCAGTACTGCTGTAACATAAAAGGGTAAATTATTTTAACTGTGTTATTTAGAAAAATTCAAAATCACGCTGTGCACATTCCACAGAGACCTGAGGATTTTTTGCATCTTTATACTGGATGACAGCTGTAACCAGAGTACTGTAGTCAGGAGACTTGAAAAAAAGATCTAACTATGTTGGGACTGTATCTGAATTGATAAACTCTTTCAGATTTGACAGGACTTTCTTATAGCTCTTTAAGACATATGTAAATGCAAACACAAGAGTGCTGAGTATTACTCAGGATACTATATTTAAAATGTATAATTATTTTATAGCATTAGCTACAAAAAGAGAAGTTATAATAAGTACTGCATAAAATACATAAAAACATGGTGCATGTTTTTACTTGAAATAGTTGCCCTGGTGCAATTGCAAGTCTCAGCAGAGTTGTACTTGCTATAAAAGTGTCTTGTACCATTACAGCTCTCCCCAGTATTAAAACATCTGCCTTTTGGCATACAATTGTTTCAAGCAGGAAGGTTAAATCAGTATGGATCTAGTGCTCACACTGCATATTTATACAGATATTTCACTACTTGCCCCATTAGAGGAGCAGCACCTAATATGAACAAAATTAAGAACTGAGGAATTAATGATTAAGTAATGATTTGTTGGTTTTGTGTGGGATTTTTTATATCCATTATTGGAGAAAACAATTGGAGTTTTACTATTGAAACAAAAATACTGACACAATCTTAGAAAATCTCTTCAGTTACAAAATACTTAATGTAGATAATACCAGAAAACCATCATTCATCAGTAATAAAGAAAATACAGATAGAAATACTTTAAGTCAGTTTTCTTTATTACAAAAATGAAGACAGAAATTGCATAAACTAAGATGAACTTTGAACAACAGATGAAAGACTCACAAAGTTACATACATTTCTTGACAATGTGTTTGGAAAGACGCTGAGGGACATTACATTTATACTATGCACATGTTCTTCAGAAAGAAAGCAGAGAGATGACAGCAAGTACTGCATGCATGAAAGAAATCAGTGGAGCAAAATGGTAGTGAAACATAAACAAGATGAAGAAAAAATGCCATTATTTGAGAAATTAAAATAAACTGCTTTAAACCCAGATTTTTATCATATTGCCTTTCATACTGTTTTTGAAAACAGAAACTTACAGAAACTGCAGTGCTTGTAATATTTTTCACACTAATAGTATTTTAGTACACTGTATATATTTTCAAATAGATTTTGTTGGAAACATACACTGAGTAAGGAAGGTTTACTTTGCTTGTAATTACAGCTCACTTAACATGTATTATAATTAAAATGATGCAAAATTAAAATATTCACTAGAAAATGCCTCTACAAATGTTAAACATAAAATAATTATACAGAACTATTAATGAGGATATCATCCAACCTAATGGGACCATGGTTGCAAAAATTACTACTGCGGTTTCTCAGAACATATAAAAATGGATATTCCTACCTCAGTTGCGAGTTTATGTACATTTTACAAGATGCTAGTTGATCTCATTCTTGTAAAACATCTAAACTTAACATAGCTCTCAAGCATTCAGCTTCCATACAGCTACTGCTTCTAAACAGGCAAAGTTGCTAGATCTGCTACAACTGGTATTTGACACCATTGGCTTTATTAGGATGTTGTCATTGGCATTACAAGGAATAGGATTTTCCCTGTGAGCTTCCATCACTTATACATTAAGCCTGATAAACACGTACCAAACGGAAACTGAAGATTCCTTAGATGCCTGGAGAAATGGTATAGATGAAGTACAATGTAATAAACTCAAATGAACTCTAGATGTAGCAAAGATTTCAGTGATGTCTTTATAGACCTCTGAAACACATTTGTCTTTATATTGTTCAAAATACTTCCTAAAAGAGGTTTTTCTTATTATTTTTCTCCTAAAAATCGTGAAATAATGAGCAATTAGAAGTCATCAATATACTGGACAATGAATGGACTGGAGACTATTACCACAATCAAAAATTGTATAAAGATCTCCATTACGTCTTATAAAAAAAAATATTGTTTTGTTAGGCTTAATTATTTAACTTTGCATTTGTATACACATGAGCAGAGCTTTTAAATTTAGTCAGTAAGATTTGCATGCTGCAAAGATAATGCATGGAAAGGCCCAGGAATCTCACCAAGAGTTGGTCATGTGGTGGTTACTTATGTAATTAAACCACTATATCTGTTTATCCTTTAAATATCTATTTTTCATATGCACATCATATTTTTAATGTCAATTGTTGGCCTTATACTTCGCTTAAAAAATTAAATGGAATGTTATTTTGTTTCTTTGTATGAGTATGTTTTGTACCCCACATAAAAGCACACAAATATATTTTGTTTCTGGGCAATATTCTTCCTATATATATAGACAGTAATTTATATTCTAATACTCTAAGAAATGATCACATTTTAATTGTATTATGTAAATAATTTGATTCATGAATAATTTGTAAATGTTAGGAAACTGTTAAAACTCCAGAAACAAGAAAAACAACAAGTAAAATCTGATTAGGACAGAAGCCAGCCTTAGACTCAAACTGTTGTAAATCAAAGTTTTAAAAAATACTGTTCCTTTGAGATATACTGCTATATCACAGAATGATCATTGCCCTTCTTAAGCTTCTGTGACACCAATTTGGATTTTAGGCAAAAGATCAGCATAGAATAATTTAGGACTTCAGTCTAACAGATAGTTGAATATTAGCATTTCAAAATATGCAACAATTTTGAAAAACTGGTAACATTTTACACTGTCAGTCATAAGACCTAAAATCCCTTTTACAATTACTACATATAAATGAACAAATTTACTTATCTAATATTTAAGTACTAATAACAGCAGAATATGAAATTCAATTTGTGAAGACATTCATAATTTTAATACAGTTTAAACTACACTTTTAAAGCTGTTCAGTATATACCTACCAATTATAATTTAATTTGCAAGTGTCTGTTTTCACTTTTTCCTCATTCTGGTCTGTAGAGAGACAGGATGTTAAAATTTTCTGTATCTTCCTACAGATTGTAAAAAATATTGTAAAATAATCCTGCTCTCATTTTTTTAAAAGGTAGAATTATGAAAAAATCATAAACAGAAATACAGACAAAACTGTATTATTCGTCTCAGGAGATACATGACAACCCAAGGACATTATTCTCTTCCTCATTTTATTTCTCATTACAGAGGTTTTGGAACATTGCCCAGAATTGCCTGTCTCTGCTGTCACAGAATCCCTATAATATTGGTTTAAGTCATCCTCTTTGGACTTTGATGGGAAGAGTAGGGCCAAAAGAAAAGGACCATATTCAAAGTACCTGATAACCTCAAAATGCATAATGAAGAAGAATATAAATTGCAGCAGACCTAAAATGTCTCATTTAACAGGGGAAACAATGTAGTTTTCAGCTGAAGCTACTATCAGTTGGAAAAACTGGTAAAGTGATCCAAATTTGTCTCTAACCCACTGGCACTGTGACACTGAAGATAAAAGCCAACTTGTCATTTATAACGCATATTTAGCTTCTAAGATTTCTCAAGGTTTTTCATTAGCTCTTTCACAATGTATCTGGAGACCTCACAGCTGATCCCTAATTCCTGTCTTGTCTTCTTATATGCTTATCTGCAATGTTAGAATAATTGCTAAAATAATAAATTTATAACTGGTAATGAGTACTTCAAACATCTAACCAGAGTAGGAAAATGATTTAGAAATTGTCACTACTTTTATACATACCTCTAGTGTGTGTGTATATGTATATATATAGGTATATAGTATATATCTCTCCTGTCTTGCTTTATTAAAAAAATTAGAACTTTTTTTAACAGTATATGACATGTAAAATATGTAAGAAAATGTTTAGTAGAGCTTCTTTAAGGTTTAAAATTTTAGGAAAATGATGCAAAATAATGATATACTAGAATCAGACTGTTTGTGCAACCTTAATGAGACTCTATGTTTCATTCTGAGACTGCCTAAGTTTTACTTAAAATCTTTTAATCCAGTGGCAGATACTCACTAGTTGTGATTGTGTCTGCAATTTGGTTTTCTTTATTCAGAACAGCAGTCTATCTCTGTTGTGTCCACAAGAGAAAATTGTTTCCTTATATGCATCCAGTCCCTATTTTACAATGGGATTGGAATGCAGAAGGGACATGGCTGCAGACAACAGCCTCTGAAAAGAATTTCCTGCTTCCCTGGTCCAACAAGGGGCCCTGGTGTTTGTGCGTCAGTGTGCTCCTGCAAATTGAGAAAGAGATCCTGGCAGCAGGCAGCAGTGTGCTTGTGCTGAAGCACATTCTCTGGAGATCAAACTATTCACTGTTGACCAGTTGTGAACTGAGATTTTCAGAGGCTTCCAATGAGGCCAGACAGGGTTCTTTTTTACGGTTTGTTTCTTTGCTTTTCCCTTGGGAATACAAGCAGCATCTACTTACTACATACATACATACATACATATATATATATATATATATATAAAAGCAAAAGGTCAGTTCTCTGATTGTATGTAAAGATGTACTTGCAGGCTTTTTGTTACCACAGTAGAATAATAACAATAGTGACAACAACATACATTTTTACTATCTAGATTTTAGAAATGGTTAGAAAAAACTGAGGCCTCTTGCAAAAGTTCCCGCCTAAGATGATTCTTCCCCCAGAAAAATTTAACATAAGCAATAACACTTGCCTAAATTGAAAATGTGTTCTCAAACCTGAAAGTTTCTGATAACTGTTACATGCAGCTAGCAATTCCAAATCCTCTGTTTTACAGTTAAAGAGTGTCATTAAAGAAGATATAGCTTAATGTTAAGATCCCTATCCTTCATTAACTATTGTCTGTAGGTTCAATAAGCACATAAGCATTAAACAAATAGGTTTTGTTGTAGGATTAACACTTATTAAACTAAATAAAAGTCAATGCATATATTGACAGTGCTGGTGCATGGAAAAATGTTTTTACATGACTGACTCTGACTGTGTGAAACCAAAATTTTGACTCTTAAAAAATTGGAATAGAAATTCCATTTCTTCACCATACTATGGCCAGGCACATATCAATTTAATTAATTTCAAGTTAATGGCACAGCATTAGCTTAAGGTGATAAAAAAATGTGTCAAGGGCTCCAGATGAAATAGCAGCCCCACTTAACACAGTGAGGGATTTTCTACAGAACACAATGAAGCCAACAGTTTTAGAATGTCATTTGTTTGAATTTCAGGTGTTTCATTATACTACATACATAAAGTTTTTTACAAAAGTATTCGTGTCAATATATTAAGTCTTCAAATTTATACAAATGCATTCTGAAGAAATCTTACTTGTGATATAGGCCAGTTTTATGAAATTATTGTTACTGGCTTTAGATGGTTAGTGGTTTTATTAATGATGCTCTAGAGTAAAGATTTCCAAGCATAAATTGAAACTGGCAAAATTGACCATAATCAGTATTTCTAAGAAATAAGAATATAGTTTACATGGGCAAAGATACATAAAGACTTAAGTTTGACCAACTAATTTCAAAGTTATAAGATAACAGTATTAAATCCAAGAAGAAATTAACTATAAGTGGAAAACCAGACATGTACAGTTAATCTACTATTTTTTGTTATGTTTAGTAACAATTTGAAGGGAAGTATTTTAAAATAAATATTTAATTCTGCCTTAGCTGTAAGCACATTGCTTTATTGGGTTATTTTGTACGCACCAGATGAATCAATCACAATTATAGTCAACTGCATGAAATCAAATATATGCTGTACAATGTCTTTGTCAATTCTTACTAAATGAACTTTTCTCTGAGGTTTTCTGTACATTGTTCTAGTTAGAGCTTTTAATCCATTCTTTTAATGTCTAAAATAGGGAAAACTACATTTCCCATTCTACCAAAGGTCAAAATTGAGTCTCCTGAAGCTTCAAGTCCAACGAATGCCATGAAATGGAATGTGGCACAAGAAGTGCATTTGGTGGGCAGGGACCTATTTTATATGCGGAGGCATGGCTGGAGAGAGACACAGAAAAAATATGTGAAACTAAATACTATGAACTAAAGCAATTAATATATTACAAATTAGGAAAGAAATGTTTGTTAAAATTCCCTAGAAACTATAAAATATGTCTATATGAAGCATACAGTGTTAAGTGCATCATGGAAGGAGCTAATATAAATACAACTCAGTGAAAACAACTAATACAGAATAAAAATGCTCTCATGGAAGACCAGTTGGTGGTGTATCTGGAAAAACATGCAGCTAAGAACAGTAAGGTCACTGCATAGATTTCTTATAATCAGAATATAGTTGAGAAAGTATAATAAAATCATATTGAACAAATTCAGTAAATCACATGGTCCAAGTTCTGGCAGACAGAACAGCCAAGTATCAAATGCTGAATTTATCACAGAACTTAAAAGTTTTTCAAAAAGCCAGATAAAGAAATTTGCATGCAGAGATTGAAATAATTACACTATTTAGGATCTTAACTAGGAATGAAAACTCTAAAAGAGCTATAGAAAAGTATAATTTTGTATACAGGACTCTGTTTATTTTCCCATAATTATAAAATCAAAAGAGAAAGGAAGAAAATGTATTGCTTGCCTTATCAACAGTATCAAAACATGCACCAGAAACATATGACTACAATGAAAGAGAAACCAGCAGCATTCAGCTGCAGGGACTGGCCTCCATTTTCACGTCTAGTAGATTCACAGCAGCTATCTGTGTAGATAAGAATCATTACAGAAAATCAAGAGTGTGAAAAAAAGTAAATTGAGATAGAAGTTAAAAATCTGACACAAACATGAAAAATAAAGCACCAAAAGGGAAAAAGTTACAATGGGAAAGAAAAAAAGAGAAAAGTAATGAATTTAATATTTATATTGTGGCAAAGACAATCACTTGAAAGATATTATTCTAATAAAAACATCAAATGATTAAATTTTGCATGAAATGCTAACCACTGAAGTGCTCCGGACAAATTTGGATAATAAAGTACTCAAACTATGTACCTTAATAGTAGCAACGTGTGGTTCTCCACAGCAGCTGAAGTGCTAAACTATTTGGTCGAACTTGAAAACAATTTATTTAAGCACTTAATCTGAAGCATGACACCAACTCTCGTTTCACCTTGTGATTCAAAACTAGTCAGCCAAGCCCAACCTCAGTACAATCTTTCACACACCTTTTATGCTGGAGGTACCTGGAACTCAGGAAACTACAATGCAACATCTATCAGAAAAGGTGACTATTTGAAGCAACAACAAACACCAGCCCATTGACTGAAAGAAGAAACTGTAAAAAAAGTCAGTAATTACATAAAAAGAAGGTTCCAATCACACATGGAGATAAAGAAGAGAGAAATTTCTTTAGCTGTTTCTTCTTCCTAAAAAGTTTAACTTGTTCCTGAAAAATCACAGGAGTACAGAATGGACCACTGTCAAAAGTGGCATCAATAATACGAAACCACATATGACCACTGCAATTAGCGCAGGCAGCTGAGTATTTACATATTAACTTTAATAATAGGGTGGGAACAAAACACAGTTGGTTTTCAAAACTTGCAACTTCTTAGAAATTAAAGTCATCACAATATGTCTGGATGCAATCCAGTGCAAATGAAGTTTGTATACATTTTTTTTCTACTAATATTTATATTTCAAGTTCACTTTTTGGCATATAATATAGTCAGGTTTATGCAATACAGCACATGTTTAAACATCTTAATCTTCTTGACTGAATACTATTTTTTTGTCAGCTACAGTGACACAGTAATTATACAGACAGTGACTAATATCAGTGTTAGGCTACTGTTTCAAAACAGACTTCAAAAGGAACTGAAATGTAGAAAACACTGTGTAGCATGAACAATAACCTCGGTTACATCTTGATTTACTCACTTTAAAAAGTGAACTTTACTAAGCTATAATGGATGTAGATGAAAACTGTTAAGCCCCCATCTTTCATTTAGATTGTATTATATTGGTACCTTATAAATTCAAGCTTTAAAAGAATTTATTTAAGGTTAAAATCAGTGTAGAAGATGGTTTGTGACATCTTAGCACAAATATATTGGAGTATGCCTCTTATTCTAGAGAGCTGAAGAGAAAGGCAAGTGGTAGATAAATAATTCTCTCTTGCCATGGAATTAAGATACAGAATTTATGTGCTACTCGAAAAATCAAAGGATTTTTAGGGTTTAGGATTTGAGTCTTTCAGGGTTTTTTTTTGCAGCACACCTCAGATTTTGCTTAAATCACAGAACTGTTGCTTTGTGAATATGTTCTGGTACGAAACATTCTTTGCGACGTGGATGTGTTACCCTCCTATAACATGAATGTCCCTCTTCTTGCACAAATATACATCTCCCTGTAGGTAACTATTAAGTAGAAAAGACAGTAATATAAAAAGACTAAGAGCTATTATCAACTTTACCCCACCCTCACACATATTTCTACTGTGGTGTTTTCAATGATACACATTTTAAAAGAAATTATTATTGCTTAAGATGTTCAAAATTCACAAACATTTTTTTTTATTAAGACTTAAATAGTTGGTCCTTATATTCCAAGCAAAAAAAAAACCAAAACCCCAAACTTTGACACATTGAACTTCCCAAGTTATTTGAATGACAGTTTAAAAATATTTTTAGAGACTATATCTAACAATTTAACCTTTTTACCTGGCATTTTGAGTTTTATTTGATTATAATGTTAGCAATTACTTACAATAAATATTCTAGGCAAACAAGAGTACCATGCTTATAAACTGGGGCCTAGCATTTCAATATTTTAACATCTGTAAGGGTTTTATTTTTTCACATAGCATTCAAAAGATAAGCAAGCTTAAATTCACAAGTTAAAAAGTTAAAAAAAAAATTGCTTTTCAAGCATAAATTCTGGGAATACAGAGTAGTTCCTTGACATTTTTTTTTTCTAGCATTCTACTGTATTTCTAATATTCAGCAGCAGTTAATTCCTGTGTCAGCTGTTCTGTAAGAACTGCATTTTATAAAAAATGTTGGGTTTTTGTCTATGAACATCTCTCTGATGATACTTTTTCTCACTCTTTTTTTGAGAGTTCTATGATTTTTTTGCTAGCGACTTCTATCCCTTTTTATGTGAAAACTGTCTTTGAAGGGAATGGAGCAAACACAGCTGTTTTCAGCCTACAGCAGGAACATGCCCTGTCAGTTACAACAATGCTCATCTCCAGGATTTGATGAGAAATGGCTCTCACTCAGCAAATTCTAATACTGGCATGCAAAACAAAAACAAATAGGCTTTGTGGGTGCTGTCATCTTTCTGAAGTTTTGGATATTAATTTATCTGACTGGTGGGATTCCAACCAGCTCCTGTTCTCAAAGCATGACACCACATGACATTTAAATATGGTGTCAAAGCATGACACCAGAAAGACACAATCTCTCTCTTCAGAACTTCAGAAAATAAAAAAATTCTTCTTACAATACAGGAGTACATGTTGAAGACTTTGCTTTATATTTTTAACTTAGAATTATGATCTGAACAAAAGTCAGAAAAAATGTCTTAATTTTCAAGTTCTAATTTTGGAATAAAAATATCCTATAGACTATGAGAAAATATTGCAGATAACTTCACAAGAATAATGCTGCAGCTCTTCCTTGCCTTGGGAATATGATCAGAGCTACAAGAAGACTAACATCCTCAAAGCTTTCCTTTTTGACTACTGCATTTTGTTCTTCATTTTAGATGTAACTAAAAACCTAACTAGTCAAAGCTATAGAGATAGACTAAGGAAACCTGTAAAACATAAAATTGTTCAAATGAGGCACCCGTTATGGCCTTTAAATTTCTGATCCTTGCAGTGGAGATTTTTTTTTTGCCTTTGGAAAGATCTTCAAACTTTTGTGTTTTTCTTTTTTTTCCTGGTTTAAATTTATTGTTTCTATCCAAGCTGGTGCAAGGATCAAGGAGCAAAAAGTTATAACTATTCTTTCCAAAATTATTTTGATTGTTAAAAGTGTGTAAATTTCTAATTTAATATTTTTCTTATTCAGCTACAAAGAATATTACTTCTATCCTCAGATACCTACTTTAAAAAGGTTTACAGGAATGTATTATTTTTGAAGCCTCTGTTCTCTGGCAAATTTAGTGAAATTGACAACTGCATTCAAAAGTTACCAGAAGGCACAAACTGATGGATGTTTGTTCAGGTATACATACACATATACATGGACTGGCAGTGTGGTCACAAGCCATAGGCTGAAAATCAGGACAAAATGTTTTTCCTGAAGAATCAGTATATAATTCAATTCTTTTTCTGGCGATTTAAACAGGCAATTTGAAAGCCACAAGTAATGAATTTTAGTCCTAGCTCAGGTAACTACTGGCAGCCTTTTTCTTTGGAAATAAGACCACAAAAGAAGCTCACTGCAAATCCCCACAGTCCTCCTAATTTAACTTTTAATGATGCAACTTAACATTTCCTAGAACTAAGAATAAGTACTAGAAGCCAACTGCTGAAACTACCCCACAGCTAACTCTTCCTCAAAATGTGGACCTTTTCCAAAATAATACACTGTACCTGAAAAGGGCTTCTCTTCATCTGAGCTGGATAAGCAGACTGTGAGGTGGAACTGATAACTGGTTGAAAGGCTAGGCCCAGAGGATGCTGACCAATGTTGTCATATCTAGCTGGAGTCCAGTGACCCCAGAGGTCAATACTGGGTCCAATCCTGTTCAACATCATCAGTGATTTGGATGATGGTGCAAATTTGCCTTGTGACTTGGCTGTATTCAGGTAAAATCTAACCAAACAGATCTGAAATTATCTGAAATCTAAGGAAAGTGCTTCAAAAGACACAAGAACTATTCAGATTGAAATTTTATTTATTGTTACGGTAGGTCAACAAACATTATGTACTTTTGTGGTAGGGTACAGAAAAAGAATGAAGAAGGCTGCTTTTTAGCTTCTCATAGCTGATGCATGGCCAGGGTCAAGTCAGCCCTTTGGAGAAAAGGAAGGTTATGCCTCCTTTCAGAGCTAGGGATACTATGTCCCAGGGATTCTCTTGCAGCCCATGGGTCAGGGTTGAAGGGATGGGAGAGACAAGGAGAGGACCTGCAGCAGGAGAGTCTTTTGTTTGGCAGGAAGTTGTGACAGGAACAATAACCTACTCCAGATACACAGATGGGATCATACAGAATTATTTACTATCCAAAAAAAAAGTCAATGAATTGTTTGGCTGAGAGAAAAACCAAATGACTCACCCTGAGAGAAAATTGTGGACATCAGGAAAACTTATTTACATTTTTCTGTACTTAGCCATTTTCAGTTTCTGGATGAAAAAGTTCATTACCCTAGCTTCTATTCTAATAAAACACTGTATAGTTCAAACTCCCTACTTTGTCTATGCAATACATCATAAAATATATATACACAAATTTAAATACATGCATATACACATGTACCTGAAGCACTGATAAGAACTATTTTTATTTTTCATTTACTTCAACACCACTGGAGATCCTAATGCTTCATTTTTGTAATACCTACTTATAAAAATAACATTTAGCGTGAAGAGTAACATTTTTGCTAGTAGCGACGATGAGAGAAAAATACCATGTTTTAGATTGTTCCTCTCTGCTTTTCACTATGTGATTTTAAGCATCGGTAAGAGTCATGCATAGAAAAAAAAAAAAAGTAAACAAGATGCACAAGTGGTTTGTCTCATTTTTTTCCAGTGATGTTAATAAAAGAATACTCTGATAATTCATGCAGCATTAGAAGCTAAAATACCCCCAAACAACCAATATCACAAAGTGAGAAAAATAAGTCTAAGGGAGTCTTATTGCAAAATGCTTTTCTCATTTTCCCACTATTGCACCAAGTTATTAATTTATAATGAAGAAGAAAAGCTTGGGATGAAACACAACTTGCAGGCATTTTTAATATATCTAGTGGCCTTCCAGAGACACAGCACTGACTGGATAAAAGTCTTTTGGAAGACGGCACCTGTATAAATCTTCCGCCTCTAATTTCTGAATTTTTTTCTAACATTTGAAGAAAGTATCCTCCTTAACACCTTTCATTTAATCTTCTTTTAAGATTCACTTAATATAAAACTGCAGATGTGTTTTTAGTTTGCAATAGTAATGGTGCAGAACGCCAGATTTGGACAATTTTGTACCAGCTGCACAGTACAAAGACAGGATCTCTATCTATCTCTGCCCTGCTAAGGAGCAAATGGAGCCATATAAATGGGCTGTAGTGTTTGCTCTGGCAGCTGATGGACTTTGGTTGTTCTTGGCGGCACCTAGTCAGAGGATTTCTTATGGCTGCTGAGGTTAGTCTATGCTGTTTTAACACTGAGAAAGAGCTAAAAGCTAAGGCAAACAGCTCCTTTGAGGTTTTGTTTTTTTCTTTGTTTTTTTTTTTCCTTACAGGACTAGAAGCAGCTTAACACTATATATTTTCTAAAATACCACAAATCAGTACTGAAAATCTGGTAAAGACTTCACTCAGAGGCAATCACTGTTGAGAGATGCACCTGCCCGCAAGTACTGCCCACTAGGATCCATAGTGAGATTTTGGAATACATAAAACACTATATTTAAGACTATGCCACTCTTTCTTCAAAGCATGATTGTTAAATACATGCTCATATGCCTAAGTAAAAAGTGAAATACAAAGATGGAATTGTTGACTTAAAAAAGTGGAAAGTAAAATTATATATACATAGATATAATACACAGTCATGTGTATCTATAAACACATATACACATACATGAATATACATACATTTATTTAAGGCTGTTTCAAGAACGTGGCTTGTTTAGTATTTCTCAAAGTCAGTGCAAGGTTTCACCGGTAAACCCTTCAGTAAACCAGGAAACGTGCATTAGGATTACAAATTTGAAAAGCAAATAACAAATTTGTGGGATTCGGTAAATAGAGACTGTGTTAAAGGCCTAGGAACAGAAATTACAAAATCAAGTAGATCTATAGTTGGAGACTGCTAAGGCAAACCATGTGAAAATTTAAAGGAATGCCTGTCTCATTTATATACCTCACTGACGCCAGACAGCAATTTTCAGTTTCAAGCTCCTTCCTAGACCTAAGATTGCTGATGGAAGATCATCATATTGTGTTATTACAGAATTTGACTGCCAGCCAGGAGCTCGTACATGTGCACTTCCTGAGCAAGCAGAAGTTGTGGATTCGGCGCCCAGGTAAGTGGAGCTCTGACTTCCACTCCCTACCCTCAGGCAGGGAGCCGGCAGCTCAGCTAACGCGAGCAGCTGACTCACAGGGGGCGGAGCCAGGAGGAACGGCGGCAGATTTAAACTGGGCATCACCAACCGTTGCTGATCAATTGCTGAGGTGAGTAGCTCGAGAGAGGACGCCTTCAACACTGGAGCGGGGGGGGGAAAATCAGCGTCCAGGAGCCTCAACTCAGAGCGACAAGAGCCACCGAGGGAGCCTCAAATCCTCGACAGGACCCGCCCAGGAGCCGGCAGCTGACTCACACGGGGCGGAGCCAGGAGCATCGGCACCAGCCCTGACTGGGTAAAAACCTGCCCCAGGGAGCGCGGCGAACAGAGGGGGTCGAGGCAGTTTGCGCGGGCAGGCGAGCGGGATGGTGAGCGCTCGGCGTGTGAGCAGGGCCCAGTCCAACAGCTCTGCTCTGGCTGCCCCGGCGGTGGCCGGCGTAGGCACCCAGACAGAGCCAATGAGAGGGGAGGCTGCAGTGCAGAGCTCGGAGTGTAGAGAGTGCCTGCACTGGTCTGGTGAGGTCAGGGTGCACAATGGGCAGGGCTGCACTCGGTGCTCCCTGGTGGAGGTCCTCCTGCAGCAGGGGCTGAGCTGCGGGATGCTGTTAATAGGCTGCGAGATGTCAGGGAAGCTGAGAGGAAGCAGGGGCCCAAACTGTGCAGGGGCCTCGAGCTTCACCTCTACCTCATGAAGGAAAGAAGGAGGCTGTTAACCCGGGAAGCTGGGAATTAGTGACAAAAAAGAAAAAAAAAAACAACAAAAAAAGGAAAAGGACAACCAAAAGCAAGGGGCTTTCCCCTAAATCCCCTGTCCCCACGCAGAACCACTTTGCTGTCCTGCAGGGGGCTAATGAGGAAGCGCACTCGAGACAGAAACAGTCGGCTGATGCACTGCTAAAGAAGATCTCTACTGGTGCTGCCGGGAAAAAGCAGCGGGTCGTACTAGTAGGGGACTCTATACTGAAAGGGACAGAAGCACTTATCTGCCATCCAGACCCTGTCTCAAGGGAGGTGTGTTGCCTGCCGGGGGCACGGATCAGGGATATGGCAGAGAGGCTGCCTGCTCTAGTAAATCCCACGGACTATTACCCACTCCTGGTGATACATGTGGGTGCTAGGGACATAGATAGTAGTAGCCTGGGGAACATAAAGAAGGACTACAGAGCCCTGGGGGAGGTGGTTAGGGGCTCTGGAGCTCAGATAGTCTTTTCATCAATTCTCCAGGGTACAGGGGAGGACCTTAAAAAAGCTAGGAGGATTAGCCAGGTTAATAACTGGGTAAAAGGGTGGTGTCATAGTCAGGGGTTTGGGTCTCTTGAACATGAGAGCCAAGCTTGTAGGTCAGGTCTAGTGGGGGCTGGTGGCGCTGGTCTGATAAAGAAGTTTTGGTAGGAGGCTTGCCAGACTGGTCAAGGAGGCTTTAAACTAGATGTGTTGGGGGAGGGGGGCATCATTCCATCCCAACACACCCAGTCAGTTGTCAGAACCTATAATAAATGCTTGGAGCAATGTAGAGATACCCCAGCTGCTCCAGCCAATGAGCCGGGTTCAGCTGGAGCTCGGCTCAGATGCCTCTATACAAACTCCTGTAGCATGGGGAACAAACAAGAGGAATTAGAGATGTGTGCACTTCTACAGGGGTATGATATAATAGGCATCACAGAAACATGGTGGGATGGCTCCTATGACTGGAGTGTTGGAATGGAAGGTTACAGGCTCTTTAGGAAGGACAGGCCTGGCAGGTGGTGAGGGGGAGTTGCCCTTTATGTTAGGGATAGGCTGGAGAGTATCCAACTCTGTCTGGGGACAGGTGAGCAGTCCACAGAGAGTTTGTGGGTCAGGGTTAAAGGGAATATAGCTATGGGAGACATTACTGTGGGGATCTGTTACAGACCGCCTGATCAAGGAGAACCTGCGGATGAAGCACTCTATAGACAGGTAAAGCCTCATGCTTGCAGACCCTTGTTCTCATGGGTGACTTCAACCACCCTGACATCTGTTGGAAGGACGGTACGGCCCGGCACAAGCAATCCAGGAGGTTCCTCAATTGTGTAGAAGACAACTTCCTTCTGCAAGTAATAGAGGAGCTGACAAGGAGAGGTGCCATGCTTGACCTCGTGCTCACCAACAGGGAAGGGCTCGTTGGAAATGGGACGCTCCAGGGCAGCCCTGGATGCAGTGATCATGAGATGCTCGAATTTGAGATCTTCAGGACAGTGAGAATAGTTTGCAGCAAGCTCACTGCCCTGGACTTCAAAAGAGCAGACTTTGGCCTCTTCAGGAACCTGCTTAGGAAGGTTCCATGGGATACAGCCCTAGAGGGCAGAGGGGCCCAAGACTGTTGGTTGATATTCAAGGATCACCTGCTGCAAGCTCAGGAGTGTTGCATCCCAACCAGAAGGAATTGCAGCAGGAGGGCCAGGAGACCTCCTTGGATGGATAAGGAGCTGCTGAGGAAAATTCAAATGAAAAAAGAGGCTTCTAGTAAGTGGAAGCAAGGACAGGTGGCCTGGGAAGAGTACAGGGATGTTGTCTGAGAAGCTAGGGACCAGGTTAGGAAAGCTAAGGCCCAGTTAGAATTAAACTTAGCTAGAGGTATTAAAGATAACAGGAAGGGATTCTACAGGTACATAGCAAATAAAAAACAGACTAGGGAGAATGTAGACCTCCTCAGGAAGCTCTCGGGAGAACTGGCTACACAGGATTTGGAGAAGGCTGAGGTTCTGAATGACTTCTTTGCTTCAGCCTTCACTGGCAAAGGATCTGACTGCACCACCCAAGTCTTGGAAGGCAGATGCAGGGGCTGTGAGAATGAAGACCTCAGGCCCACTGTAGGAGAGGAACTGGTTTGAGACCATCTTAAAAATCTGAAAGTGCACAAGTCCATGGGTCCTGATGAGATCCATCTGCGGGTCCTGAAGGAGCTGGCAAATGAAGTTGCGAAGCCGCTGGCCATCATATTTGATAAATCGTGGCAGTCAGGTGAAGTTCCTGATGACTGGAAAAAGGGAAATATAACCCCCATTTTCAAGAAGGGGAAAATGGATGACCCGGGGAATTACAGCCCAGTCAGTCTCACCTCTGTGCCTGGCAAAATCTTGGAGCAGATTCTCCTGGAAGGCATGCTAAGGCACATGAAAATCAACAAGGTGCTTGGTGACAGCCAGCATGGCTTCACTAAGGGGAAATCCTGCCTGACCAATTTGGTGGCCTTCTGTGATGGGGCTACAGAACTGATGGACAGGGGTAGAGCAGTTGATGTCATCTACCTGGACTTGTGCAAAGCGTTCGACACTGTCCCACATGACATTGTTGTCTCTAAATTGGAGCGACATCAATTTGATAGATGGACCACTCAGTGGATAAAGAACTGGCTGCATGGCCGCACACGAAGAGCTGTGGTCAATGGCTCAATGTCCAGCTGGAGACCAGTAACGAGTGGTGTCCCTCAGGGATCGGTGTTTGGACTGGTCTTGTTTAACATCTTTGTTGCTGACATGGACAGTGGGATTGAGTGCGCCCTCAGCAAGTTTGCCGATGACACCAAGCTGTGTGATCCGGTTGATACGCTGGAGGGAAGGAATGCCATCCAGAGGGACCTTGTGAGGTGGGCTGATGCCAGCCTCATGAGGTTTAACCATGCCAAGTGCAAGGTCCTACAGCTGGGTGGGAGCAATCCCAGGCACAGCTACAGGTTGGGCAGAGAAGAGATTCAAAGCAGCCCTGTGGAGAAGGACTTGGGGGTGCTGGTCGATGAGAAAATGAACATGGGCTGGCAGTGTGCGCTTGCAGCCCAGAAAGCCAACCGTATCCTGGGCTGCATCAAAAGGAGCATGACCAGCAGGTTGAAGGAGGTGATCCTGCCCCTCTACTCTGCTCTTGTGAGACCTCACCTGGAGTATTGTGTGCAGTTCTGGTGTCCTCAACATAAAAAGGATATGGAACTGTTGGAACAAGTCCAGAGAAGGGCCACGAGGACGATCAGAGGACTGGAGCACCTCCCGTATGAAGACAGGCTGAGAAAGTTGGGGCTGTTCAGCCTGGAGAAGAGAAGGCTGAGTGGAGACCTCATAGCAACCTTCCAGTATCAGCAGGGGGCCTATAGGGATGCTGGAGAGGGACTCTTCATTAGGGACTGTAGTGATAGGACAAGGGGTAACGGGTTCAAACTTAAACAGGGGAAGTTTAGATTGGATATAAGACAGAAGTTCTTTCCTGTTAGGGTGGTGAGGTGTTGCAGAATGACTCTAAGAGCAGGACCACAGAGCCCTGGAGGACTGTGCGAGCAAGGCAGGGGTGGCCCCCACAGGTAACCGGAGACCGGACATGGGAGGAGAATGTGGAGGAAGCGGTGTGGGGCTAACCAATACTGTTTTGCCAAGGAGGAGTGGCTGAATACCACTCCTATGTATATGTGAACTGCGTCACAAATAAAGTAGAAGTTTGCTTATCACCCATATTAGGTTGGCCTGTCTGCTTCTTCTCGCCGTTTACAAATGGCGCCCGAACAGGGATGCGGACTATAGGGCCCTGGTCACTGGGGACCCGGATACAGGGCCCCGGTTTAACGGGGACCCGGAACGGTGAGTGAGCGCCGGCAATGCTGCTGTGGTGACGTGACGGACCCGGGTGCTTGGACTAACCGAAAGGAATCCGCCACTGGGGCGAACCAGACACTGCTGCATCGGGAAGCTGATCCAGAGACCGAGGTTACAGGACGACCCAGAAGAAGACGTTCCGGAAAAGGCCGGCCATGAAAATGGACCGAGAGGTAGCCCTGGACTTATTACAGTGCTTTTTATAAAAGCAGGGAATTGAGCCTAAAGCAGCTAGCAGGTCTAGTGGCTGTATGGAAGGCTAAGGGATTTTTTTTTTGTAGATCCTAATACAGTTTTTGAGGAGTGAGTGGCGAAAGTTTGGTGATGAACTATTTGACTCAGTGCTTAATGATTATAAAAAGGCAAAGAAACTCGGTAAACCACGGAGGGAAGTAATAAACTGTATAAAAAGATACAAGGCAGAAAAGAAAACTGCCGCAGTAGCAACGGAGAAACTAGGAACAGACGTCCCCGGTCGGTTGAAACCGGGGGAAGATTACAACTCGTCCCCCCCCTCCCCCAACTCGCGGGAGCACAGGGTTTCCCACCCCCCCCCCCCCCCTTTTCTCCCCCTCCATCAGAAGGTGCCGCGGAGGAGGTGTAACCCCCTGCTCCCCCACCACCCCAGTTCCGAAAGTAGGGGCTTTAAAAAGGACAGAAAGTATATTAGAAAGTATATGCATGATAAATGTCAAGGAATCTGAAAGAGGGCGGTGCCTCGGCACCGGATCGATTGAGGCGCCATTTTGAAGCACGCAGTAGAAAATAGGGATCATGCGCTAGCGGGATATTTAAAGGAACTGCGAGCCTCTCCAACCCACTATGCCCTAGAGTGAAAAAATTTTTAACTCAGTTACGGAGGAGCCAGGTCTGCAGATGGCTACATACCGAACGAGAGACATCTGATAAGAAAGACACAGCTGCGAGCAACGGAGACCCTGAGTTCGGCGCAGGATCAGCCCCCGAATCCCCTGAATCTGAGCCAGATTTATATCCTCTGCTTCCAGACCCTGACTCTTCATCTCCCGGGTCGGTCTGCTCAGACTTACTGGCCCTGGAGATGCTTAGTTGTAACAATGGGTAACCAAGGATGCGATCATTACTGGGGAATTTTCTGCTATGGGCATCTTTGCATATCCTGTGTTTACTACACAGCAGGGGGCTAAAGAGTGGGAAGCTCTTGATCTCAAAATAGTTAAGGAGGCCTGACAAACAGTGACCACGTATGGGTTAAAATCCTCTTACACTCAAGCTGTATATGTTATGATTTTTTCTTGCAATTGACAGGGGGAGCCCATACAGTTTCTCTGTGATACTCATGTACTAGAAGTTGGTAAATATAAGTATGTCCAGGTTTCTATCAACCCTTGGAGACCTTTGTAGATACTGCTGGCCACTTCTTCCAGCACAGGCTGGCCACCTGTGTCGGAATGAGTGTGCAGTTTGGTCAGTATAAAAGCCCAAGCCTCATACGATGTGGGGGAGGCAGAGCATCTGCGGGGACGCCCGCTAAGGTTGAGCCTGCCACCTCACACTGCAGTGATGCTTCTCGGAATCATTTTTCTGTTAGCCTCCACAGGGTCCTTGTGCCACGTTCTGTACGTGGGACTGTAGTGGGAGTAATGATTGTCTGGATTTTGTGCTGCAAATATTGTAGTTGTGTGGCGTGTATTTGAATGTGTGTGCTGAGGGCAGACAGTGTTCTGTGTATTTTTCTTGTTGTTGGGTTCATGTAAAAGCTTTCAACGGGTAGCTGTTTAACATTTTGGGCATGAAAGGGTTAACGTAAAGGTGCGGTTGCCGGCGGGTATTTATGGTTGGCAGGCAGGCCCCTATAGTTGCTGCCCAGCAGGATGGCTTTTGCAGGGACTAAAAAAAAAAAACAAAACCAAACAAACAAAAAAAGGGGGGGGAGAGAGAGTAATGATGCTGCATTTAACCTGTCTACTTCTCAAGAACTGAAGAACTGATAACCTGGGGGAGGGGGTATATTTGTGTCCTCCTGCCTACAGGTCCATGGCAACTGCCTGCAAAGTTTGTGAAGCCTTCCTGTGAGCTGGACAGACGAATGGAAAAACCTGATGCCTCAGCTACAGGAGCTGACCGTGAATACCCCAAGCAGAATGAGATACAGGAAGAGAAAGAATGATTAACTGCAAAACATCACTTGGGGACAACTGAAAAGTAACATCTTGAATATGTGTGCTTGTAAAGTAGCTATTATTAGAGGTTGTGATTTTGTGTATAAAACCACCTGTATTTACTAGCTAGTTGCTAATAAGAAACTGCACCTTGTAGTGTATAGATTTGTCACTTGTAAAAGAAATGTTAGAGTATGGAAATTTGCAGTAGCTGCTAGAAAAATGCTAAGGCAAAAGCTAGAAAAATTTGAATACAATGGTAGTGTTATAAAGCAGGTGATGGAACAAATTAAGAGGGGGGGAGAATTCCACTGGTAAGAAATTTCTTTGGCTAGTCCTTCACTGCCATCAGCATCTTCAACATGCTGCTGCACCCTGTAATAGTTACTCTGCTAATGTAAATTTGCGTGTGCCTCGCTGTAGTAGCGACTTGTTACTGGATGAAGCAGGTGAAACTGTGCATTGACAACAAGGTGCAAGGACTGAGGCTGACCAAATGCCTGCTACCACAATCAAGGGCAAGACTGGGTTGGCTTCTGTGTTTGCCACCAAGAAGAACCTTTAGCTCCGCTGTTGGCTGCAACCCAGCAGGCGTGGAGCAGTGGGGACACATGCCATGCCAGACCTTGATGTGAAGGATCAGAGAGCTATACAGCCTGTTATCAGAGAGCCATACAGCAGAAAAAGGGACAGGCCCAGGCAGCCTCTAGTTGGCATATGTTGGAGATACAATCTAGCCCAGATCCCCTGCTCAAGTAGGGTCACCCAAACCATATATAAAACATAAAGGGGGAAGATGTGGAGACAGTGTTCTCACGGGAGAATGCACAATTGGTACATAAACTTTGAATAGTCCTGAAAGATACAGCAAGGCCATGAGAGGCCCGAAGAAGCTTAAGCAAGCAAGATAAGATTGTGTTTGACCAATTATATGTTAGTCACTAAGGGTCTTCAAAACATGTATCCAATCATAATATGCCAAATCACTGTAAGTGCTTCAGCCGGGGCCTTGGCTCAGCTAAGCAGACTGGGTTGCTGAGTTGCTAAGCAGACAATTCTACATTGAAGGCAATTTCTGATTTGTTTTAATGTTGACTCTGTAAGACATGCAACACTGCAGAACCTTTTGTTGTTGGAACAGGGACATGGATGTGAAGAGTTTGATGGAATGTGTTGTATGAGTCTCTCCGATTATGCTAATTCGATGCACGCACAGCTGAGAACCCTGGCTCAGCTTACCCAGCAATACTAAATGAACAATATCCTAAGAATAACTAGATGGTTGTCTTCACGGGGCATTACAGGTTGAGTCAAACACTGCTGTTTAAAGTATTGCACTTATGTATCATTGTTAGGTTAATCATCGTAGCTATTAGACTTGCTTATAGTTGTGGGTTATTCTGTTCACCTGTTGTATCACACAATGCCTTGCTCGCACAAAGGAAAAGGGGGGAATTGTTGCAGAATGACTCTAAGAGTAGGACCATAGAGCCCTGGAGGACTGTGCGAGCAAGGCAGGGGGTGGCCCCCACAGGTAACCGGAGACCGGACATGGGAGGAGAATGTGGAGGAAGCTGTGTGGGGCTAACCAATACTGTTGTGCCAAGAAGGAGTGGCTGAATACCACTCCTATATATATGTGAACTGCGTCACAAATAAAGTAGAAGTTTGCTTATCACCCATATTGGGTTGGCCTGTCTGCTTCTCCTCGCCGCTTACAGTGAGGCACTGGAATAGGTTGCCCAGGGAGGTTGTGAATGCTCCATCCCTGGCAGTGTTCAAGGCCAGGTTGGACGAGGCCTTGGGTGATATGATTTAGTGTAAGGTGTCCCTGCCCACGGCAGGGGGGTTGGAACTAGATGATCTTAAGGTCCTTTCCAACCCTAACGATTCTATGATTCTATGACTGCCAGCCAGGAGCTCGTACATGCGCACTTCCCGAGCAAGCAGAGGTTGTGGATTCAGTGCCCATGTAAGTTTTGGCTTCCACTCCCTGCCCTCAGGGATTACTACTTTTGCCTTAAATCCAATGGCTCTTGAAAACATAATCAAGCTCCTTCTGCAGCAATTAGAGCCAGTTTTATTTCTTGTAATAACTCCCATTTCCCTCATAAGCACATGTTGGCGGAAAACAAATGTACCCTTTCCTCCATTCTCTCTCTAGTTCTCTAATTAATTTCATTAGCGTCCACACATTTTCACCAAAATAGTATCCTATACTTTGACGATCCCCAAATTGTCTTGGAATAAGTAATATCCATGAGATTGCATATACAGGTTCTACAGATATCTTGTTTTTTTAATTACATTTAGATCAAGACAGAAACAGTTCAGCTGAACTGTCATAGAACTGGGCACATAGATAAGAAAACCTTTGGGTTTTCTAGTAATTACATGAATAATCAGGAAAGGTATCTCAGTCATCAGAATCTGCTAAGTGAGCACAGGATAGGTGATGCAGATTGAATTCAAAAGCCACATTTCATTCCTGTTGCCTATGTCTTTATTAGGACCTTGTTGTAGATGTCTAGCTGCAAATACCTAAGGCTCAAAGCAGACAAACAGTGCATCATCCAAGTTGACTAATACCAGAAAGTATTCCCCTCGAAGCTGAGCATTTTATATGCATTATCTATCAAGTTTAGAAAGAGTAGGTTCATACATTTGCAAGGATATATATATGTATTATATTTCAATAATAATATTATACCATTTCAAAACAAGATAACCATACTAACTCATGAATATGAACATTAATGTTCCACTAATTCTGTCTTTTGACATACTTTAAAAATCACTTACAGAATGTGCTTATAATGGGAATTTCACACTCTTTTCAGTCTTTGCAATAATAGCTGTCAAGGAAAATAATTAGTTCCACAATTACAATTGCAATAAAAATTCATATAAAAAAATCTTGATATTAAATAGTGTAATAGGCTTCTTACAAGTACTTGAGGTTACAGGACAGCACTGGAAAAAAAAAGCCCCTAAATATCTATAAACCTGTGTTTAGATAAAAATGTTCTGTCTTCTGAAACTAAACTAACTACACTGCTTTTTACTTGAATGTCTAGAGACCACTTCCCTTATCATTTACAGAGGCATATCATGCTGCTCACAGTTACAGCAGCTGTGGCAGTTATGTGGAATATTTCAAATAATAATAACAGGTTCAAGTTAGATTGTATAGCTTACCCCTTCCATTTACCTAAATAGGGTTTTATTTATTCTTCTGCTTGACAAATATTTTTATTTCCTTTGGACAACAGTCTTTCCTACTTTTCTTTTTCTGAATGATGGCAATCATGAGGCACTGTGTTTAATCTGTTTTTAAAGCAATCCGTTTAAAAACAAGTACACAGGGCCTACTGAGGCCCTGAATTTCAATCAAAATGCAAATCACCTCTCACTCCTGCAATTCAAGTGCCTAAACCAAATATCTGTACTAGAACTGGCTCTGAGCCTATTATTGCATTACAAAATCCTATTCCTTTCTATGAATGCAAGTAACAATGCTTCCACTATCAACAAATTGTTGCACAGACCTCGAGAAAACTTCCCTAAAAATATATTTGAAGAAAACTTTCAATAAACAGAAAAAAAAAAAAAAATCAAACTTTTTTGATGACAAAGTAGTCTTTGACTCAAACTCATCACCACTTTACTAAGATCAATGCTTGTCAGATGTTCAAATACAAGCACAGGTAGTGATATAGTCTACATTTTAATATATGAACCACTATACTTATTCGACATGATCTTAATTTGATTCTAATACTGCAACAGTTTAATATATAGCATACAGAAAGCAGTTTGTTAGAGGACCTAGCACCTGATTTTGAAATGGTAATGATGACACTGATCTAATTTGGAATTCATTATTAAAGATATCAGCTCATAATTTAGATAAAATGTCTGAAATATCTTCCTCATAATATATGCTTTATAAAAATTAAAGCAACCTGTAATACAAGAGAAATTACCATCATATTTTAGGTTTATTCTGAATGAAATAATTTTGCACTGTTGCACCAAAACATAATTTTATGTTGGGTAACATTAAAACTCAATAAACTAGTTACGATAGCACGCTCACTCTTAAGTACTAAGCAGTTTTCCTTAAAAAAATTCCAAACCTTCTTATTTACACACTTAAAAATACAAACAACATTTCTGCAGATTTCAATGCTTGTAAATGGGCCTAACAGAAGGCTGTATGCTTACCGTTTTAGGGTGAATCAATAAGACAGTATCCAAACAAAACTATTTGAAGTCTTAACCTCATCAGACCGTAAAATAACTACCTTTATTACATGTGAATATATATACATATATATCTTGAAGCGCATGCAGAGACAGAATTGAAATCAAGAAGTCTAGCAACTAAGTTTCTTACAGTAGACAAATTGAATTTGTCTACTGTAAATACAGTATATACTGTATATATAGTAAATACCGTATTCTTTATTACCTGTCATCAACTGGGTTGAAGATTCAGTGTTCTGTACTTACAAATGACTTTATTACTAAGACAAAAGTAAGAAAGAGGGTCTCATTCAAGGGTTTTGAATCAAGTCTTTGCTGATAATACAGTATGGTGTCTCAGGCTTTGTCAGTTAAAGAAGACTTCAGTTACCTTATGTTCACCTACATATATTTGTGTACTATGAGTAGCAAACAGTTTATAGACAGAAAACACTCCAAAATTAACTTACCTGTAATAATGTTGGGCTTTGGTGGCATACTGAATTCATACAATGTTGGCTCAGAATAACCCAGTCTGTTGGCAGCTGTAATTTGTACTTCGTAACCCATGGTCCACTGAAGATGCTCTAAGATGATGTGGTCTCTACTACCCTGCACTTTTTTCTCTAGCCACTGGTCTTCCTTATCTTTCTGTAAACATACAAATATTAGTTTAAATTCTCAAAATCAAGAGTATTGTAAGTATTATTTGTACAATACACATAAACAATGTGTCTACACGATGCACAAGAAATATGGAGTTTCATTTACAGAGGTTATGAACATTCAAATAATCTAATTTTGGAGTTCTGAGTAATCAGGCTTTTGGTCTTTTGGCAATTTTGAACACTCCAAATCATGTTTCCATAATGTGGATTTAGGGATTTTGTAGGCAATCTCTTTAAACCTTTTGGCTTCAATTTATACATTGCTGTAATACTGATGTTTATCTTGGGGAACAGCAGGATAATTATTTACTAATGCTGCTAAGAGTAAATTCTGTAAAAGGTTTACTTTATATAGATGCTTTGATTACATTTTGATCAATGTGCTTTAAGAGAAACCTGCCATTAAATCCAAACTTGAACTGTTCATGAATGCAAGATCATACATTAGTTATAAAATGAAAATATACACTAACTGCAGTAGTATGTGGTACTGTAGTAATAGTTTGCAAAATAGGTTGTATGTGACAGTATAAACACAACTAAGTATGCAGTCCTATCTCTACACTGCTGAGACACATGTAAATCATTAAGATGGTGTTCTAGAGAAAAAAAAAGTTTAAATTCAGATAATTAACTGTACAAAGGAAACAAATGAGGACTTCAGTTGCAATCTTAACTCTGGAATTTCATAAATTTGGAGTACTTACCTTTGCAATTGCTAATTTAAGTGTATAAAATATTTAATTATTCTTTATACAAATGAGAACCACTGTCAAACACAAAAGCCTTTTTGTTCAAAGGAGTATCACTAACAGTCAGTAAAAATCTGTGTAGACCTGTTCTTACCAAACACTGAGGTATGATAAAGTGGCAAAAAATTATGGCTGAGAGCCATACTTCCAACTCATACAACAATACAGGCCAGTCAGTGGATAAAAACTTTCCAGCAAAAAAAAACCTTCACGTGTAGGGAGCATAACTTTTTGCTGCAGACTACTATGCTTCTCAGCAGCTTAAATTTAGGGTCCTTGCTAAAGCACTTTACTCTTGACTGATAGAGGTATCAAAGAAGATTGAATCAAAATTAGACAGTTCAGAGCCTAGTCATGCTCCTTGTACCTGTTTGTCCCAAGTCTGGAGAAAATAGAGTGACAGACTAAACTCCCTTATGCGCATTACTGAAATAACTTATTAGCTATCAGCACTGAATGTGATGGTTTCTCCACACTGACTTCACCTTTTCTTAAACTCTTTCTTGCTGCTTTTGCATTGGTATTCATACTGACATGACAGTCCTGAGAATGATAAAAATAGAGTAAAACATCTTTCCAGGAATCAGTAAGTCTTCTCAGAAGACAATCCGATAGTTTAAAGCAGTGACTTCACAAGAATTCATTACATCATGTTGATGCCTTTTAGGTCTGTGCAATCTAGGACAAATACTGAACAAAGCACAAAATGGCTGATAATGTACATAGTCTTAAAATGCACAGAAAGTCCAAGAATCTGGAAAGGTAAAGTCCAAGGTAAAATGGAATTTAGAGATAAAAGAAAAACAACAACAAAAAAACCCCAATGATTTATATGAATACAGCTTAAAATGTGCAACACCAGCACCTCATCATGTGTGCCCAACCAAATTTAACAGCACTAAAAGCAGGAACAACCAAAGAGTAGCTTGAGTTGGTCCCCACTGAAATTACAGTTACCATGAGAAATGTGGTTGGGTGGTCACCTCCTGCATTGGATGGGATGCTTGTCTAATGAATCCCCATCTCTGCTTTTCCCACCTGATTAGTGGGGAACAGTTTTCCCTCACCTTTCTCTCTCTCCTCCTATTCCATCCTAAGGTAACTTTGAAGACATTGTATGCCATCAGCTTCAGGCTTCACCAGGGAAGCTTTGAAAGACTGTCTTCACTATCTTTGCGGAAGACCAGGAATCAATTTGAAGCTGCTGCTCATAAAAATTGCATAGTACCTGCTTCTCTGGAATACAGACCAGGAAGTGAAGCTTCTAATTAAGTTATTATAATAACTACTGCCCATAATATAAACAAAGTGACGTTAGGAAAGCAGTATTTGACAGAATGAAACATGATTTCCAGAAAAACATAACTTACCAATTGCCCTAAACCAGGCTAGAAAATTGCTGCATCTTAAAGGCTGTCCTTCCAGTTAAAAAACAAAAAAACGGACAAACAACAACAAACTCTGCATGAAAATTTAATACAAGGGAACTAACTATTAGTAAGACATAGGCTGTTAGGAAAAACAAAGAAGAAAAAGACACTGATGTATAGCTTGTTTTCTAATGTGCTCTTTAAATAGGCAAGCAAATACATTGGTCCAGGTGCTACTAATGAGGTTGGCAAGAGTTATAGGAAAGCTAATTAAATACAACCAATGGGGAGATAGAAGAGAAGCAGTCAACAGATAATAATTAAGAACTTTAAATAGCATCCATTCATTCTGATTAAACCATAACAAAAAAAAAAAAAAAAATCATACTCTTTTGCTGTAGGATGGTCTTTAATTTAGTCAAATCATTTTTTCAATTGGAAGCTTAAGTAGATATGGATTTGAGGTCCAAGTAAAAGCTTTCTTCTTCAGCAGCCTGTTAAGTTTACTGTTACTGCTTAAACTGTACATTTATCTTTCAACAATGCATGCAAAGAGTGATGTTTTAGACCGTAATATTGTACTTTAGTCAAAACACTAGATGAAAATCAGGTTTCAAAATATATTCAGGATATATCCAAAATCATTTAGCTTATTTAAGTTACAGACACTGATTAAATTCCATATACTGCATTCATATATTATGTCCAAGCAATTTCTTTTCTTCTTTTTAGTTATAAATACTTAGAGGCATTGTTACCTAAACAGGAAGCTCAATCCCATAGAACTGTATTGTACCTTGCACTGCATATTATACTACCCTCTCTTCTTTACAACTACTTTTCTTTTATGCCAGCTGCACTCACTAGACTGAAAGTTGTTTAAGAAGGTCAATTAAGATGTTAGGATCAGTGATATCAGAATAACTGCTGTTTATGTCCTCAGGCTACTCTCAAAAACTCTACCAATTTTTTCTCAATTGATTTGGAGCTAGCAATCTTCTTTGATTACCTTATGAAAATCATACTATATGCCAGGTTTAGCACTTCGGCAATGCCAGAACTGCCATCAAAGAGTTACATTGTAGGAAAAATCAGGAAATGTGAAAAACACTACTGAAAATTAGGAAACGGCTTTTCCTTTTTTGGGAACACTGAAACATGTTGTGCAATTAATTTCTCAAAGATTGCTTATTTCTGTTAAATACAGTCATCACTAGCTTCTATTTAACATGCCTAAGTATCTGATGTTACATTCCCAGTATCTCTTAGACTCTTGATATGGACATGTATATCTGCTATTGCACTCTGGACCTTTTACTGGATCTAGTCTGGTAAAAATAGTATAATATTCCTAAAAGAACACAAAAAAAGTTATTAGAAAATGCCAACTTTTGAATTAAATTCTTTGCTTTTACCAGCTCTATAGTTACTTCTTCAACCCAGTAATTTCTAAACATAGTAAATCAGGAAAGGAAGGATATTTTAGCTAGAAAGGTGTGTTTTCTAAACTTGCCAGATTTAATGAGAGTACACCAAACAGACTGTAGGTGATCAAAGGCCAAAAAAATCTGCACAATGTCTGTTAAAGAACTGATATGTACACTGAAACTCATGAAAGTCCTAACAATTTTAAATGATTTAGCTTTTTTAAACTGAACCTTGGAATCTAGGAAGACAGAAAATATGAAACATGAACAGATAATGAATTTAATTTCAAATTAATATGGAGCATTGGAGTATAGCTTTCTAACTCTAGGATACTATCTATCAATACAGATTCATTTATAAAAGATTATTAATTTGCTGCTCAAACAACCCTTAACTATGTAACTTCAATGTCTGCTAAATTAATGCACTTTTTAGATGTGAACATGAATGTTCCTCATTTACCACATAACAAAACAGAGAATACAGTTTTCTTATTAGAATGACCTCTCAGTTACACGTTTAGAAAGAACAGGGTGCTTTTGTTTCCTTTTTATCTTTTATTTTATATTCTTGCATTAGCAACCTAGTCACAAAAGAAAACACACTATACTATATCTTCTTTTTGCAGTATGCAAACCATTTTTTCACATTTCAAATCATATGAACAGTCTTGGCCGTATTAAAAGCAGATATTACTAAGCATTTGAAATACTTACACTTCTGTATTTGACAATATATTCCAAAATGGGGGCACCTCCATCATCTTGTTTAGTTATGCTAAGTTTAAAACTCTTGCCACTTTCTGGTTGCCCATGAATTGAAGGGGGACTTGGCTCCCCTAAACAAGGAAAAAAAAAAGTAAATGATAATAATAATTCAGCAAAAGATAAGTCTTAAATTACATCTGGGAACTTGTCCACAATGTTATTAATCAAAATCTTTAAAATCAACATAGTACTTCCAAGCACTGCAGAACAACCTTAATAAGTGTGTTAAATATTTTGCTTAGAGTATGTCCTAATGTGGATTAATTATCACATAAAAGGCAACAAAATTATGTGAAGTATGAAAGAAGTACTTAAGACCTTTCATCTTTTGACATTTTCAGATGTAATTTACTTCAGAAATGATTTAGCCATCAATTCAGCTAGGTTGGCAAGTTGCAAGTTGCTACTCACACTGAAGTTTGAGGGTAATATTAACTTACAGAAAAGCACCCTTAATATCAAGCACGAGTTCTAGTCCCATGTGGAAGACTGTAATATAGATATAAGGTAAATCACCTCTTCAATAAATGTGCTGAGGCAAAATTAGATACTTTTAGAGTAGTCTGTATTAACAAGAAATTTAAAGAATAAGATTACCAAAAGCAAAAGCAACTTCTGCAATTTAAGGATAAATATAACCTTAAATGTACAATGGAAGGGTTAATAGCCAGTTTAAGTCACTTAGCTAATTTAAATTCGCAGACTAATTATCATTTCTGTACACAATACCTTTTATAAAGTTTAATCAGATTCTAAATGAAAGTGTGTTGTTATACTTGTGTCTTATCTTCAAAATATCTGTAAATTTACATCTACATAGAAAGAGATGGTTCCTTTAGAAATATTTGTAGTAATTGTGTAAAAGAGTGTAAATGAGAAAAAATCCTTAATTTAATATGCTTCATGGTTTGTGATCCTAAATATAAACCACAAATTTTTCTAAGTTTCAAAATTATAGATAATGGGATAAATTTTCCAATTTAAGTTCATTCATACTATTTGGTGGGAGGGAATAAGAGGACAAAACCATGATTTCTGAGAAACAACGTAAAGACTGATGTTATGCACTTAGGAGTAGTGTGTAAATATAAAATATGTTATTCACAGTGAATCATAATTTAAATTATTAGCTGATCTGGAGATAAAATATTCTATTTACATTTTCATTTAACAGCTCAAGTATTACTCACGGACAGGTAAGGTCTGAAAGATCTCGATTTTACTATACTCTCCTTGCCCTTTTCCATTTACAGCAGCTACTTTGATTTCGTATGTCGTATTTGGTTCCAAATTGCTGAGAACAACCATTGCTAAGAGAGAAGAAAAAATATGGGAACAAAATTCGATGAAGCAATATATTAAAAAAAAAAAAAGTCTGGCAATTTCATAATTTGCTTGTTTCACTTGCAAATTAATGAGTCCCATTTTCTCACAATCCAGAGGTACCAAACTTAGCTTTCTTGTTAATAGCTAAGAGTACCCTTTTTTTTTTTTTTCATCTGCATAAAATCATTGTTGTGACTGAGGAAGTAATGCATCTGAAGGAGTTTATTGTCAGTGTTACAGAAGCTATAGGCAACAATTAAGGACCTTGATGGGGATTGATATTTTACATTCAGATTGTGAGCACAGGAGCCATGAAACTGGCAAAAAATTATCACAGTTTCCATTCTTCTAGTTGGCAATAGGCATCTCATGCACATTGCAGCCATCTTCACAGAGTTCACAGCTTGCCATTTTTCCCTCATGCACAGCAGTATAAACCGTCCTTGGACAACACTATTAAATGCATCTCCACGTAGACTAGTGGTGTATTACTGGTGTTAGGCTTTGCCAGTTCAATAACGTATTCACGACCTAAAATGACAGATGGCTATGATGACTGAAGGAAGAGTTCTTAATTATCTACTGAGGACCTGAAAGTGAATTAGGCCTGTTTGTACAGACTTAAGAGGAAGTCTATGGAAATACATATTAATTATAAGCAAATTAAAGTGTGAGCTTCGGACTTGCTTTCAGAAACCACGACTGAATCCCTGGCAGAAATCTTTCACACAGCTTGAACTTCTATGATTCTACTTGAAGAAGCAGAAAGCATCAGAAAACAGTGGAAAAAGCTTGCTAAAAAGAATGCCATACAGCATTAAGAATATTGTTTCTTTAGTGTACAGTAAGAAGTCTAGAAAAAAAATCCAGAAAAAGGATGTTGGATCCTTTATGTGAATGCAGTATTATATATTACCATAGTACTGAATATGGCTAATATCGATATAGAATAAGTGCTTGGAAACTTCAATCCACAGAGAGCTTTTGGACCATTACCCTGCCTTTACAAAAAAGGTTCCTTTTATTGTCTCTACAGCAATTGCCTGCTTGCTGTTTGCCAGCTCTGTGAGGAGCTCTCCAGATGTCAGATTCACACTGGGGAATGGACATAAATCGGAGGGACTTTACTTCAGAAAAGCACATCAGTATTTGTCTTGCCCAAAAAAGCAGGGGCTGTATTATCTTACAAAAGGATAAAGAACTGTGATGTCTTGAGAAAGAGCCAATAGTCTCTTTCTCAGTCTCTAGGGAGCCCGCTTTATTTCAATATAGAGAAATATTTTAATAGTTGCTTTAGGCTTGGTTTTCAAGTTATATATAATGAAAGTGCAATTACTTCTGTCAGTACTCTGTTATTCTTTTGAGTCCAGATTTATTAGAATTTCTATTTCTTTAGTTTCCGCACCAGACAGAGGTCCCATTAAATGTGAAGCTAAAGGGATTTAATGAATTTTGGAAAAACAGTAACTTTTACAATTCACACTCTATTATGAACACTTTGCATGAATTTGCCATTGAAACATAACTGCTTTCTTGTAAACAAAAGAGTAGAACTGTGCCTTCCAGCGTATTTTATCTTTACCATATTTCCATGAGATTTAAAAACATAAAACTATGAAGTATAACCATGTCATGAAAAACTAAAGTACCATCATAAGAGTAAGAATGGAATTAGGAGGATTATTATATATAAAATTCAGTTACGGCGAGATGAAACTTAAAAACTAAATCAAGCAGTAGCAGAGTTTGCCTTGCCTTTCAGCCATGATTACCTTTCAGAGGCTGAATAACTTCACTGAAAATAAACCTTAAGGCATACTAAAACCTAGTGTTACTGTAAATGTTTTTAAAATTTAAACAATATAAAAGCATGACTATGAGTCTACACTTAACAAAAAACAAATGTGTTAACTACAGAAAATCCAAGGATCTGATTCTATAAACACTTAAGTGACTCCAGGGGCATTATCTAAATGAATAAAATTACATCTACATGCAGTATTTAAAGAATCAGTATCTATTTTAGAATCCCCTGCACAGCACTATGTATGTAGACACAATAACTCTTACAAACATATTTATGGAATTAACCAAACTAAATCTGATAGTAAAATACATCCTCAAAAACTGGAACCACTTGGTATCAGTGATGGTATTATGTGAATATATTTTATACATTGGAAAATAAATCACAACTATCTACTCCTGAAAAACAAAGAAAAGAACCATTCTTGATCAGAATACTTCAGATACTCCAGTTGTAAAAGATATCTAGATTAAGAGTAAGAAACTATAGTATGTAACAAAAGTGCAGGGCTTAAAAGTAATCTAAGAGTAGTGAAACTTTCACTGTTTGTTAAGTAGTTTACATTTTTAAAATATGATCAGAATGGAAGAAAACAATGACACGATTTTTTCTTTAAGTTGTGTATCTGTCATGTAAGTATAAAATCAACTTACTCATGTTTGCATATACAAACAGAATTCTCTTGCAAGAGTCCACAGCTCACACTCCTAGACAAAATGGGTATTTTGTTTACAGCTTTCAATGATACTGACATAATTAGGTGTAAAAATTCCAATAATATTCTAAAAGAAATACAGGATTTTCAGAATATGAATGCTGAAAAAAAATGGTCCACTGCATACCGTATGCATAAATTATGCCATCTGTATATTCACTGGCATACATCATCCCAGATATAATGAAAATGAAATTCTTTTTATTCTTTCAGATTTGAATTTTTTCAGTTTTTCTACCTCTCCTGTAAAAATATATTAGGTAGACAGACAAAAATGCAGGACTCTATCCTATTGCAAACAGAGTATAAGCATTTCAGCTAGAAAAGTTGATTTTATTATTGCAGTATTTTAACTGCTGTCAAGATGAACCGTAGGAAAACAACATCTGACATATGATTTGCTGGGAAATAAATTGTACCATAGATCCAAGTGAGAAAAACAAAACCAGAAATCCCCAGCTGCATTTCTGGTCTAGGGGTAGATCGTTTATATTACCTTATTGCTGTAGAATGAGCTGGGAAATGGCTAGAATATTAAACTGTTTTTTCACCAAAGGAAAGCTACCTCAGATCTCTTCTGAGGACTGTGATATATTACATAAACCACCACCAGAGCAAGGAAGGTTAAGGGAGCCAGTAGCAGTTACATTACATTAATCCCAGAGTAGAACTTATATGAGGTTAATTAACAGAAATACATCAATACATTCTTCTCATTGGAGATCTGTCTGTTGTATAGAACAATGTTATTCCAGTACCAAATTCAATCCCTTGAGGATGCCAGATCTAACTAAAGGAGGCATAAATTTATTTTGAAACAAAGTAGCTGAGACATATAACTGCTGAAATACCATCTTTACTCACAGAAGACAGTGACAGCAGTGTGAAATTTCTGTCAAAGATGCACTACAAGTTTTAGGATTTTTTTTGTCCTATTTCTTTCCCTGTAGTCTGAATCTCCATTACCACATACTGAATGCAGACTAAATACTGTGCAGGTTAGTTAGTGGAGTGCTTTGATTTAGCAGCATTTTGCTGCACCTTTTACTCATTATTTTACTACTCTCAGGAAAAAACTGAGTCCACTGGAAATACTGGAATCTTTCAGAGTTAAAAATGAATAACATTTTCATGAAGCCTACACAGCTTTCTCTTTGTGATGACTCATGTTCTTTTAAGGACAGAAAAAAAGACATGGAAAGATGGGAAGAGAGCAGCAAGGAACTTACGGCATTCAGTATTGAGGTTCTGTACAAATGTCTCAGACTTCTGTCGATGTCACACAATCTGAGGAACTTCTCCCAAAACCTCTGTCTTCCTGGGATGAGCAACACTGTTTTGTTTACTCTGTATGTTTGCACAGTAGGAGGAAGAGTATAAAACCTCTTTTTCTAGCTTCTGTGTGCTCACAGGAATGTTGACAAAATTAAGTTAGACACTGCCACAGCAGAGAAATACGGGGCGGGGGATGACAACAGGGAAAGGGACAGGGAAGAGGATTTTGCTCCAAATAGGCAAAATGTTTATTCACATGCAGAAACAGCCACACTGCCTCAGTTCCACCTGTCTGCCTTGCCCGAATAAAGATTAATTTCATAAACACTGATTCAAGCATCTGTCTATAAGTCAGAATTCAACTAACAAATATATGAACGTTAATAATTAAAATATTTCAAGTTGCACATTATATGAAAAAACATAATGATAGCAAATCCTACTGCCAGTGAAATCATTGGTATAACTTCCATAAATATATATGGAGACAATATCAAGCCTTAAGTAATTCCCTAAAATGTATACATAGAAATAAAAGTAACCATTCTAAAAATTACAGAGAATGGCTTTATCTGGAATTTCCATAATTCTTTGCACTATAATGTAATTGTTGCATTATCTTGGAATAAAATTTGTATTTGCTTAATTAACTGTGACTATAAACAATTACCTGTGAATAAAAATATACAGTGTGGTAGATCAGGTATAATTAATATAATGTTCACTAATATGAATAACTTCCATATAAAATACTTTTCAGTAGTTCATATAAAAAATGCACTTGGCAAAATTCGCTTTAATATTTTGTGTTCAGCCCCCAAATCACAATTTCCCTGTAAGCTCCTTTTCTCCATATATTTAATCTTTATTTTTACTGGGTAGGAATCAGGGATGTCTGTATATAAACTGAACCAGAAGTGGCATTTTTATTTAAATAAAGCAAGTAAGAAAAGATTAAATAATCAATAGGATAATCATAGTTGCAAAATCTGAAGTGCTATAAATTAATGAAAATAAAGCAAGCAAGAGTGTAATCCAAAGTCCTTAGAAAAGAACAAATTTTTGGATTGACAACACAATTTATAACATATTGAACCAGCATGAATCCAGAAGATGGGGTCTGTCTTTTAAGATATCTATAACAATGAATAGGTTTTCTTTAGAAGTTAATTTTCTAATTTATTTATTTAAAAAGGACATGTATTTAATCTAAATCACAGAATAGCACACAGTATTAACAACAAAAAAAAAAACAAACAAAAAACCAAACCAGAAAAAAAAAAAAATCCTAGAAGAAATATTCCTGGAACAAAAGTAATTTACTGAGACGGATCACTGCGCCAGTAAACTGTTCACATAGCTTTATTTAAAATAGAAACATACTTGAATGCACTATGTATCAAGTAATTTATTTACACATACTAATGTTAAGAAAAATGAAAAATTATTAATTGTCTGTAATATTTTAGGCTAAAGGCTAACAAAAGATATTTGTAATTCCATTGATAAAAGAGCCCATATTATCATATCTTCTTCAATTATTTTGTTATACCAATTTGACAATAACATATTTAATGAACAAATTCTGCTATCTGTACTGATTATCCTCTTGTCCTGTAATAATTATGTGCAGCTAGGATCTAACTGTGGTAGACATATTTTGGTTCTTATTCTCGTTAAAAGTGGTGCTTTTTTTAATGTTAATCTTTTTAGTGCACTTTAAACAAAAGCAATCTTCCATATTTAAAAAACTGCCAAAATTCCTAGGATATGTGAGGTATCACTACTAATTTCAACTTACTGGTGTTCTTTTCCATACAGAAACCTTCTAACTAGGCTTTAAAACCACAGAGTTTAAAGACATTTCAAAACCAAATGCTCTTATAATAACCTAATCTTTAAAATGTCAGGCATCCTCAAGATACACAGTAAACCTTTATTTTATTTATTAAATAATAAATAATACATTATTTTAGAACAAGCTTTTAAGTATTTACTTTTTGCAATCTTCTTTTGTGCATAGGATTGTGTGTGTTTGTGGACATTTATTTTATAATAAATTAAACAACTTCCATTATACTAAACTAGTAACTGATTACTGGTTCAAATATCTTTTTATTACACACACACACAGAGGCAAGAGAAAACTTTAAAGAAAATGCCTTTGAAGTCCAAGTTTTCTTACCCATCATGCAATTATCTAGTTTTCTTACAGTATTACAAAACGGCACCATGTTACAGATACAACTAAGTGATGGCCTTTCACAACCAGATAGACCCAAAGTACCTAAGAAAATTTATTACCCTTTATTCATTACTACAAATTTATCAGTACTCTTACAAAGTTCCAAGACACCAAGACTTCAGGCATTCTTAATGCTAAACCTGCATATGATAAACTCTGTATAACTGCAGAGCACAAAGGAACAAAAATTCCTAATACTGTGCTCAGGGAAGTAGAGCTAGTTGGCAAATTAATAGAGATATATTAGGCAAATTAATATATGTTAGCAAGCGCTGCATCTCAGTTAAGACTGCTATTTAAAATTTCAAGACTTTGAATTTTATTGTAATTCTGTGGACTAACAGTAATAAACAGAATATATTTATACCTACTTGTCTTTTTCTCCCTTTTACCTATATACAGAGAATTATGTACTATAGCATACAACTGAATTCATTATTAGAAATTAAATACATTATTTTCTCTTTTCTAAGCTACTTATTTTACCTGGTCGATTTTATGCTCCAAACAAACCACTTAGTCTGAATGCCAACAAAAGTAGTCTCCTATACTCTTGAATGGTATATTATTACTCAACAGATCTTTTAAAATGGAAGCTCTCATTAACACTAATTTTCCCATAACCAAGGCATGTTGCTGCAGTCTTGGAGCTACCTAGGAAGGAGGTTATGACACAGTACTTCTATCCTTTGCTCCTGCAATCCATGCAATTTTCAGCTCTGGAACACTCAAAGTGTGAGAAAAAGACTCTACTTGCTCTGTTATGAAATGCAGGGGCTGGCAAAAACCTAACCACTACCATTTGAGGGAAGAATAAACCAACTCCTGGTGACTGCTCTCATCAAAGAGGCCATCCTCATAGTGACAAGCAAAGAGACTAGAGCATGATCCAAAATGTCTTCTAAGTCATTCACTACTGTGAAAAAGCAAAGACATCAAGATGGACATGAATGATGATTTCAACAACTGTTTTTTTCCATCCTATATGCAAAGATAATTTTAATTAATATTTTTTTCATCCTCATCCTATTGTTGCACACTATATTTCTTGTTAATGGAGAAAGAAAAGAGTAGAGAGAAAAGAGTTGAAAAGGAAATTTGTTTAATGATATAGTGAAATGTAATATAAATAGGGCTGTGCTAGTCCTCATTATTGTATGTGGCAAAAGGAAAACTCCATCCATAATTACTCTGTCATTCAATGACCTTGAAAATACCTGGAGAATACTCTCTTCCCGAGGAATACTCTTCTGTTTTGTATCAGTAATTGCAGCATAAATTTATATACGCGTATAAAT
Organism: Pezoporus flaviventris; assembly: GCF_033815535.1. Taxonomy (NCBI): domain Eukaryota; kingdom Metazoa; phylum Chordata; class Aves; order Psittaciformes; family Psittacidae; genus Pezoporus; species Pezoporus flaviventris. The sequence goes on from NW_026892563.1 coordinate 22,431,015, forward strand.
GCATATAAACATAAATGCACTTTACCTCTTGTAAGCAGATTGGCAATGAAAAATAAATGGAAATGAATACAAAGGCAGATTTGAAAGGCAAAGTTTGCAGCTTCACCATGAATCTCATTTATCACTTATTCTTATCCAATATTGCATTGCATCATTCTTTACTTAATGAGATTTACCTTTACAAGCCAGATCAGCATGTTAGCTGCAAATTTGCTTGAGAGCATGCCATCTTAAAAAGACTGAAAAGGCCCAATTAGGGATTAGCCAGGACTTAATAGAACAGAGGAATACTAGGAGAAATATATTTGGAATAACTGATTTTCCATTTAATTGCTTATTAAAATATTTATTACATATTTCTTGCAATTGAAGTATCTTGCACTTATTCTTACAGCTTTTCAAGTCTGTGTCTTTAAAATAAACACCACAAGAACATAAATCACATTTTGCAGTGAGCTTTGACTGTTTGACTAAACGCAATTGCAAACACAGAATTACAAGCTATTGAAAAGAAGAGTAATCTTGTATATTGACAATGGTTATATCTGCATAACACTCAGCTGCTTTTAGATATGAACTCATGCTGTGAAGTAAATTGTCTGGGTTTTCTTCACTACTCATGACATTTTTTTCACCTTTGACTGTGAAAAGTACACTTCATTCTCCTGATGGTTTAGGTCTGCATAAAACCCTGAAATATTTAAACCTAGCTTTCCCTTTACGCTTCTTCTCGCTTTCTAGGTTCTCTAATCCATCCATGTAATTTAGTTTAAGGCATTTATTTATAGTCGAACTTTTCGATCGACATGAGACTTTTACAGCGAAGATTAAGCTGGATAGAGGCCTCAAATTGCCTGCCTACCAGACTGCTAAATGGAGAATCAGATGCTGACGCTGAATTCAGAACTCAGAAACATGTTCTGAATTACTTATGGCATCATTTAACATGTACAAAAATCTCTGAGACTTCACGTATAAATTATATGGGGTTCATATCTCTCAAGAATCCATCTTAAAATTCCCAGTTTTATGGTGAAGTATTGTTACACTGGGTGTTTTAGTAATCAATGGGTACATACTATCATGCTTCAGTACAAAACAAGCAGGAAGTACAAAACCTATAACCTAAGATGTAGTACATGTGAATTCTAACCCATGTATCTATTATGTACACTGGCATGTACATAACTCCCTTTAAGGACATGTGTAGTAAAAAGAGTATCAGTACCAGGCATAACAGAGCACAGCAGTTTAAAAACGTATCTTGGGTAACAGAAAATAATTTCTCAAATATAATACTACTCTACTATAAGATTTAAATGCATATGAAAATATAGTACAGACAGGACCTTCTTTAAAAATCCCCTTATTTCACAAACAAGCCACTTAATACAAAATTTCCATGTATAGAGATATTCAAAACTCAAGACAAAGCCCCAGGAAAGCTTTGAAGCTGGCCCTGCTGTAACCTGCAGGGGTCTGGAGCAGATGGTCCCTTTCTTTCAGAATTATTCTATGATTTCATGAAGCACATGAAATTTAATGCACTTAGATGAAAAAGAACTGAACCTGCTGAGATTTGAATGTGAAATTACAAATAAGTACTTCTTTCAGATTTGATATCCAAATTGTCAAGAACCGGAGAGATAGCAAAAAGTTATGCTGAAATCAAATACAAGCAGTAGTGGTTAAAGTTTGAGAACATGTTCATAGCTAAAACTAAAATCATAAACATCGTGGTCTTCAGTTTGCATAAGATTAAGATGCTGTACACACTTCCTTAGTATGTTTTTTCTTAAAAAAAAAAGAATTATTTTTGTTTGTTATACTTATTTTTCAGATATGCAGCTAAATGCTACTTATCCACCAATCAGTGGATTTCCTTGTCTTGTACAAAGAGTGAATATTTCAACATTTCTTAGGTTTTAATATTTTGCATCTTTTCATTTTTCATTATAATGGAAAGTTGTAAAAACACATTAAATAAAGATTTAACTGTTTTCCATACACAGCCTGATTATGCTGCCATATGACTTTGAACATTATTGTCTCCTTCCATAGAATATTCAATAAAAAAGCATATGTCGATAAAGCATCTCTGATGTGTCTTGATATTACTGCATGAAATACATTTACAAGTAATGCATTCAATAATTAATCATATATTTGGCATGTAATTTCATAAAGCTTCTGCTTTCTGCCACCCAAAGAAAAATCTCAAATGTCAAAAGAGAAAACATACTTGACCATTAAGCTTCAAAACGCAAACATTCAGAAAAGTATGTCTTACATTAATTTTCTGGGGTTTTTTGTTTGTTTGTTTGGTTGGTTGTTTTTTTTTTAGAAATACCCCATGCTTTTGGAAATATTTCCATTGTAAAAAACATTTTATGTTAATGTCCTACAAATGTTGAACTAAGTCCAGGAATAATTCGGTCAAAAGACTTGAAACTCAACAGAACATCTCCTGAAAAAAAACCAAAACTTAAAGACACTAAAAAAGCCCATACATTTTGATTTGTCTGGTGTGTTGTGTTTGTTTTTTTTTTTTTGTTGACTGATTTGAAATAAAGTTTTTTGTATTCCTGTTTAAGACATACAGAAGTTTTCAGAGCATGTTTTTTTTTGGGGATTTCAAGTACACCTTCACAGTGGTTTAGGTTTGTGTATAAACTAAGTCCTTTTTATTATCCTTTTCAGTATGAATGCATTATTTGCTGCCTCTGAACCAGAATTACCAATGTTTATAATTCTATTAAGACAAAACAAGAACTCAATTGCTTCACTATTAGAGTTATACCAGTGAATCTCACAGGCTTTTAATAATGCAGGCTTTTTCTTATGAAGTCTTTGCTGATTACTCAGAAATGGAACAGGAAACCTCTCCTTTTTTTTTTTTTTTTTTTAATAAAATCACACAGAAGATTGTGGTAAGTCAATTTTTCCCAGCACAGGTATCTTAGGCCTTCATGCTGGTTTCCTTGTGTCTATAGAGAAAAGCATGGCAAATGCGCTTCACTGATTGTTACCCCCTTCTTCATGGTGCATGGGCAACATCTCACACTCAGGGATTTACCAGCTGTCTTGCTGAAAGGATGCAAATGCCCTTAGGGAATGAACCTTGCCTATATTATCTGCGCTTCTGTTACTTCAAGATCAATGGTCTTCTTCACACTACTGACAGGGTTATAAACATCTGGGTCCTGAGAGCACTGTTAGCCCTGACTGTCCCTACCCACCCACCTTCCCTCAGGTCACTGGCCCACAGGGAGCCCCGCTGCACCGTGACTGTAAAGTGCAGCCATCCTTCAACAAAACAATTCTCATGTTTAGAAGAGTACCTAACAAGTGGAGAAAAAAATCTGGCTACCTTTAGCTCATTGAACTCTTGGTGAACTATGACAGTAATGATTATGACTTTTATAGGCTGAAGTTGGTGTATCAGATTTATTGATTGCTCCTTCAACAATCAACAGCTCCTTCTCCTTCAACAGCTGCAATCAGCAGACTTTCAAACAATATTTTCTTCATTATCAAAGATAATGGGGAGGGAATAAGGAAACAGATATTCCTGGCTAGAGCTCCAAAACTGGAATTTTCTCCTTAATTTGACCTGAAAACAGTTCAAACTAATACAGTTAGAGTCAAAAACCACTGTTTTGAGGGATTCTTTGAAGAAATCAGCGTTCTTCCTAGATGAACTGCAGGCTGATTGAATAGATTTGCACTGAATCTATTTCATACAGCTTATTTGTTCTGATTAAACTTATCTATATTTACTGGACTATTGCTTACATAAGTATGCCTAACAATTTTTGTAAGCATCTATTGTATATTTTGCATAGAAAAACCCAGAAAATTATGATTCTACTTATAGTTATTAGACATAATTATAGGGTCATAATAACAAGAAAATTAATGACTTAGTAGCCTCAGAAGAAATTTCTTTTAAAAAACTTTTTGAAACATCTATTAATCTTTTATTATCACTTTAGTTACAAACTAACTTCCGTACAGACATTTCCACATTTGTTTCATTGAGGAATACAGTTTTCATAAATTTTATGAAGACAATTACACTATTCCTTCTGCTCATAGTAGAGAGGGATTGGAAGATGCGGTTTAGCTTTCACAGACCCTGTACTGGAAGGCTAACAGTCTTCTAGGCATAAGTTTCTCCTGCATGTAGGTTTTTCTCTCTCTTTCTTTCAAAAGATGGTTTCAGAACTTGCATATTACCTACACTGAAGAATGGCAAGAAAGGGCTGCAGTGCTGTTTTAGCACTTTCAAGTTAAATCAGTCTGATAAAAGGACATCCTGTGAAATTTCAGCATAGTTTATCTTTGGCTGCTGGGGAAAAAATTATGACTCATGCATTATGTATGCATCATTACTTGAGATTTGCAAGCAATTAACTGTCCCTGTGTAAACAGCATTTACATTTGAATCTTAGCCATAAACTTGCCCCTAAAATGTGAACAGATGAAAAAGAAGTGATTTTGTTTCCATTAAGGAATATTGACCAAGTGTGGAAATTATGATGACCCAACTACAAATCATAATACAGAATACTGACTGTGTGTAGCCTAACATCCTCCTCACTCAGCTGAGAAGATGTTGAGGCACACAGGGGAAGTGGTTCTTAGTTACCAAAGTAAGATGAGAAACTGTCTGAAAAACATGCAATTTCTATTATCATTCAAAAGACTTAAAAGTATCCTAAATGTCTCAAAAAGCCTAAAGAAAAATGAAGAGCCTTCCACTAAGAAAAGCCTCTAAATTTTTCTTTACGAACTGAAAGTAGGGAGTTAGAAGAGGATATCTCAATGTTATCCTACCCTGACACTCTAAGTAGGCTAAAACATAAATGGAGAGATTAATCAGATGTTTCAGAAAACTTGCTGGAAACAAGCAAAGACTGTTTTTTTTTTCAGAAATATTCCAGCTACACTTAGCAGTATTTTTGTTTTAATAATGGTCACTAGGAGTGTTTTTTTGACATCTTCAACTGCAAAGACTTTGTTCTGGGATGTTCAGTATGTGTTCTGGTAGCACATCTTATTTTTCTGATTTGGCCCTAAAGTACCTCACAAATAGAACAAGCTTTTAACTCATTACAGAATATCTGCAAGAACTTCCAATAAATGCGGCTGGGTCCCTTTTGATTTCTCTATCAAATTACACAGTGTAGCATCAACATTTACAAAATCAAGATGGTTCCTTCTTAGCAAATATTTGAAATTCTGAAATAGTTTTTGATTTCTAAAGCAGTTCAGAGATAAATTAAGAGAAACAAAAGATATACAATCTCAGTCTTTCTAAACAGGGGTATATGAATAGAAATTTTAGAAAACATCATTAATTAAATATGGATGTATCATTAATTTTTAATACTGTCCAATGTCCTCTCAGCAAAGTTTATCTTCCCAATATTTAACTATTACTAAGTATAGCTGGATGTAGACCAAGATGACTTTTCAGGTTGTTTTCATATTTACTAGGTTTTGTCATCACTCAAAGTAGTCTTTGGTAATACATTCTATTCAGAGGTACCTTTAAGATGTTCAAAACTGGTGTGACCTATTTTGTTTTCTCAGCAAAATTCTCAGTACAACTGGGGGGACAATGAAATGAAGAGGAAAATATGTGGTTGAAAGAAGGCAAACCCCCTGAAAACTTCCAAGTGAGAAAGGAGAATAAATTACAAAAAGGCAAATTGGAAAAAGGAAGACATAGGGAAACAACATGGCAGCATTTAGAGACTTTTTCTCAAAGAAGCTGTATATTCACTTTTATTAGGAACAGCAGCAGAGATCCTAAATACCCACAATCTACTTCACAGTGGTATTGTCTTCATGATGATTGCAGGTTTCTGTACCTGCCATTCTACTCTGTTTTTTAGAATAAATTACAATTCAAACAGTTATTGTACTGTTCCAAAAGTTCCAAAAAGATCAAATCATGTTATACAGAAACCTTCAAAATTAGCTGTTTACCACTTAAGGCCATGTAACACTGAAAGAATGTTTCAAAATCAATGTGAACTTTCACAGGAAGCTCCAGGCAACTCTAATAACAAGAGTCTGTCAAGTTATACATCTTTCCCTAATGTAATCAATTAATCTTTTCATAAACTTCACACTAATAGAAATAATAGAAAATAAAGCTTTATGGGAAGCAACGCAAATACACTTTTCTACAAAGTTAACATAGAACTTTTTTTTTTTTTTTTTTTTTTCTGGCTTTACATTTAAATTATGCATCCATATGATTGCACTCCATAGTTACCGGGCTTGGCCTCATTTGAGTACACTGCACCCTATTACTCAGACTGGTCACTCCAGTTTTTGTATTTGGTATAGTGTAGTTCCCATCAGAGAAAGTTATTGCCCATTTGCTGAAGGAAGCAGCTATGAGAAAAAAGTGTCAAACTTGATCTGAAACGTAACATGAAAAAAAGGGAAGAGGTAGACTAATGTTCATTAATGCGTATGCCCTGCAACTGGAGGAAACATACTGTCTTTAGATCTTCTAGTACTGAAAGAAAAACTAGCTTACTGGACTAAAATTAATGCTACTATGATTTACAGTATTACATTTATACACACAGTTTCTGTGTTTGGTTAAGAAAAACAGAAGATACGGAGTCTTTCTTTGAATATATGTTAACTACATGTTCATTAATTTTTCTTTAAAATGCTTCCATGATTTGGAACATGGTCTGCTTAGTAGAGCATTTTTGTGTGTGGGTTATGGGATGCAAAAGGCAAAGAAATAACACACATTAGATCATATGCTATACTACATTTTTTTCTCCCATCACTGTGCTGATAGCTGCAAAACTATCATTCACTTCCTGCTGTATAAATCAGAAGATGGTTGGGGCTGCTTTAACTTGCAGTGCCTGTTAAAAAAATTGAAGGTTAAATATGGATGTAATGAAACGAGGATCTGTTGAATGTATTATGTTAACATTGCTCTATGTAAACATCCCACCTCAGCATGTACTTGCATTTATTTCTTGTGCACTTACTTTGAACTCCATGGGAGCGAACTATTTTCCAGGTATCTGAGGCTACCTCTTTTACATCCACTTGGTAATGATGAATGGGCACACCTCCATGTGAATCTGGCTTATTGAACAAAACTTTGGCAGTAGTTTGTGACAACTCTAAAACTCGTACTCCAGAAGGATTTGATGGCACATCTAAAAAATTACAAACATTATTTAATAATCAGCAGCAACTAGACAGACCTAAACAGTTGATAATTTACCCCCAAAAGTTTCCTTAGCATCTTAAAATGTGAAAAAATAAATCTACAATATGCTGTAATAATGTTTACCTTAGATAAACAGCTTAAGCTTTCTAAGAGAGAGCTGTAAGAAAACCGCATCTATTTTCTTGTATGATAAAATTATGCAAAACCACTTTCAATTTCTGCCTTTCTTTTATAATACAATCTTTTTTAACAGCTAATTTCATCGTAGGGCAATGTAAGAGATTCATTTGTTTACTGTACAATTACGTGAAAGAGAATAACAAACTTTAAATCCAATTTAGCAAGAGGAACAGTTATGGCTTAAAAGATCATTCAGAGTCTGAATTCTTCTAAATAAGATTAAGACAAAAATGTACAAATAATTTAGCAATTTTTATGAAACTCTGAAATATAGCTGAAAACATGAATCCTTTTTTTTTTCAGAAGACTAGGTTGAAAGAAACATTTTCTCTGAAATCAAAAGCAAGTACATTATCTTTCAAAATAGAAAAGAACTATGAAATAAAGCAGGTGCCTGTAGGTGTTGAGATGCTAAATACGAAACAAAAGCACAGAAATAACCTTGGGATCTGTACATCTTTGAAAAGAGAAACATCATGTTACTTTTACAATGTAAGACCAAACTAACACATAGAAGACTAGAGACTAACTTTTCTAATTGTGCTACATTTTAAAGTGTAATAACTACAAACAATTTAAAATACTAGGAAGAATTTTAGTTCTGCGGACAGAATACCAGGGATCTGAAACACCATGAATAATTTATTTTCTGATATACCTGATAATTTTGTTTCATACCTACTTACAGGTTTGGCATTACTTTTGTCTGCATGGTATGGAAGATATTTTTATAAGGACATGTAAGAATTTGAGCCAAAGACTATCAGTTGGTTAGTGGGCACTGAACTATTTACATGAAATGTGGTCTTTATTCAAGGGCTGTCAGAGAGTTGGGAATAAACAGAGAATCAACATGAGCTTCACCCAGTATTGTACGTGAATGAAAATGAGCCAAAAAATGTTAATAAAATATTTAAGAATGGATTACAGGACATATTCAGCCACAAATTCTCAGGAAAAGGGCACCTTCCAAAGCTACTCTGAAGGGGCTGATCTGTATAACCTTTTAATATCAGGCACCTAATTTTTTCCAGTTGTCAGAGTGTATTAATGCTAATATCATACCTCTTATAGTCAGCATTTCTGAACACAGGTCTCCTGACACTTCTAGTGCTTGGTGCTTATTGGGTTAAAACCAGCATAGATTTATTTACATGGATGAATAATTTTGGTATTATTTACTTAAAAGACCCAACTATATCAATCCATGATATTAAAGTTTTGAGTAGAATGCAAATCTCTGCTTGAGGGGTACAAACCCTCCAATCCTATCTTATTCCAGGAAACATTCGTTTCATCAGGATACAGAATGTTGAAGAAACAGTTATGAGTTGCTTGCTGCGTAAGCATTGATCCCCAAATCAGAAGAGAATGAGGATTAGAACCAGCCTGTGACTCCTTTCCTGCAGGTTCTCATTATAGCTGAGAGAAATGTTATTCTTTTTCCCTGATAGCCACAGTATCTTAAGCACCATTCTTTCTCTCCCTAGCTCAAATTACTGTTCTGACAGAGGTGGGAAAAACAGAACATAAGAATGCCAGCAAAAGCAATCCAGGATAGACGAAGTGAAGAAGTATATCACTGTATGAATGAAGTGGATACCAGTCACTTGGGAAGATTAATATAGTTCAGCAGTACTGAAGATAAATGCTCTTTGGATTTAACTGCAAGCTGAAAGCTGCTGTGGATACCTATAATATTAGAAATAGTTTCTAAACACTTCTATTCCTTTTCCGTTAAAAGATTTCAATATGAAAGAAAAGGTTTTGTTTAAGGCTGAATAAATATTTGGTTACACTCAGGGTATTTTTATGTTAGTTTCTGTATGCTCTCTTTATAAGACAATTACTGTTACTTCAGTTTCAACCAGGACAATTATTTGATTCATGTTATGAAACAGAAGTGTGTTATTTACATATACAATTTGTTCTTGACTTTCATAATGTTAAGGAGATCACTTTTCCATGCATCTTTATATTTGCGTGAGATTAACTGTAATAAACACGGCATAGGGAAGAAGACATTCTTCAAGAAGAACCTTATGTTTCCTACTGCTGATATGCAAGTACTCTTTCAAATCTAGTACTACAATTACCCAACTCATTCAATAAATGACCACCATTCTGGGGATTTTCTTTTCAAGCTATTTTTCCTGATAGTTTTATGGAAGAGAATTTTCCTTCTGAGAGTTTAGCAGTCCTGGTGTAAATGGAGAAAAGGAAGTGATAATGTGAGAGTAGGTCGTGGGGTCAGAGATTCATCTTCCAATTAGCTTTTGTTTCCTATGTCATGTCAATATGCTCCTAGCGCAGTTTTGCAGCTTTTCCTGTCTCTGTATATCTGGCATATAGATATTGAATAAAAGTAACTATGTCTAAATGCTGAACGTAAGTAGTATCCGGAGCAGGGCAGGGAAAGAGATGGGGCTACAGACTAGACCTTTGGAGTCAAAAATGTCTGTGAAATAGTACATGCTTATACTTCCTTACAATTGAGAAAAATTTCAATATTAATTCTACAGGTTAGGCTCATAGCTATTTGTTAAACTATGTTCACTGCCTATTAATACGGTTTCTGCCAGCAGTTGATCCTGTTAACACTTAATCTGTACTGAGTGCAGTTCCAGGCATGATATTATAAGATCAGAATTTCAACCTTCATTAAAAATGAAAGTATATTCTACGTGCAAAGACTGAAGAAAGACTGAGGTAAAAAAGATGAATCAGACTATTTATCTGAACTTTTAACCCCTTTGCTATCCCAGAATACAAGAAGGGGTAAGCAAAATCTAAGATGAGTAAGGCTATGAGACATAGAAGTGAATTGGGATTTATATTTAAGGATCTCTGGATTCGGTCCAGCTGTACACTGCTATGTGCAAAATAAACATTAATATTTAAAACAAATATTTACTTGAAGAGTCAAGTTTATCTCTAAAAAAACATTTAAAATAACAGAAAGGAAAAATGTTTTGCTACTTAATACCATCTCTCTGCATACTGATATTTCACATAAACTATGACTAAGCTACAGCTGGGCAAATCTAGGAACATCTGTGCTCACCTTAGGCTCTGAAAGCCATTGGGATAATCAGCCAAGCTCACCTGGCCTGCCAAAGCCTAAGCCTGTCACAGATAAAAAACAGAGCCTAAGAAGGCTTCTAAAAGTTGTGGTTGTGATGTGAAGTAATAAATTTGCAGTGGCAAGAAATGAAGAAGACTGGTTCTTTTCACATTCTACATGTTAGTTATAAAGCAATTTAAATGCTTAAGCAATGAAAAAAGGAGGATGTCAACCATATGGTATTTTCAAGAGCTCATCATCACAAGTCAGGTGATTAAAAGGTGATTAAACTTTTAAAAAATCACAGAAGCTTCTCAGCATTTACCAGTAAAGGCCAGCACCTTTCAGTGTGAAACCTTAGACAGGCTGCAATTCTTCAATTGTTTTGAAAGGTTTAAAGTGTTTGGAATTCAGGCTGATCCAGTAGGTCTGGATAATTTGAGTTATAGTTTTCTTTCCAGACAACATGGTATGGTTGCAAATCACGTTTAAATTCTGAAAGAAAACTTTTTCTATTGTTGGTAAGTATAATATTTTAAGAAGGGCAACAGAAATAAAGATAATGGCATTGTGACAGTACGATTACATTTTAACTAGTAATAAATTAAAAAAAAGAGGTAGTTTGATTCTGCTGAAAACTGGCAAAGCAGAAAAATGGAACAAAACACAACGCAACACATCATTCCTGCAGAATTTTAAGGAAACTATTCAGTAAAATGATAATTATTTGTAAAATTTATCCTACCAGCAGACTTTGCTTAATACTGTCTCCAAGCTAGAACTAGTATTTATTTTTCCTGACAGAACCATTGTGAAAGCATGCTATGCCCCGGCATTAGTACTTACAGTCAAAGCCAGAAGGAGATCTGTCTGTATTGAAATGTACGAAAAATTTTTATGGGTTTTAATTCATTAGGGATTCCTAATCTACCAAAGTGAAGCAACAAAGGTAGTAAAACTGGAAAGAAAGCTGCATTTGACATTTTATATCTGTAATTATTGTGGTGGCTTTATCCTCCATCTCCCTGGTTGCTTTTCATTTCCAGTTTATTCCAGCTTAAGTGCAAAACTTGTAGCAGTGAACTACATTCGTTATTTGTAGGTTTTTATTTTTAAAAAAGTCTATTTAGATGCAAATGCTAATAATGTAAACCTTTCAGAATGCTGAAACATGCATTACACTCCTGTAAGTAGTGCCTAGCATAATGGAGCCTGACACCCCTAGCCCCACACAAATTCTACACTACAATGTTAAGGATACATACTCATTTCACATCATTATATAGAATGTCTATATATAGCTCATGCTTTTCATAATAACTTCCCGTAATTCTTTATTCATCACATACTCACTAAATATACCCTGACTGACCTTTTCATAATTCCAATACTTTTTTTTTAAGCATTCATCAAGCTTTCTGAAGAACAAAAAAAATGTTGCACCATTGCAATACGGCTTGCATGGAGTTATTTGCTCTTTCTTGAATTTCCAGGGCTCTCATGTGAGAATATGCTGAAGTACAATACATAACCAAAATATTGTGTTCTTTTCTAATTAATAATGAAAAATACTTTTTATTAAAATTAATTATTAGAATAGTCATCATGGAGTACCCTGCACTGCAATATTCTCGGACATTGTTTTGCAACTCTAAGAGAAATATTATCAGATACAGTATGTGCTGAGATGCTCTTGTAAATACATACAGTTTTATGAAAAGACAGTGCACAGCAAAACCCATAACCTGAGTTTCTCTGTTTTCATTGGCATTACTGTTCCATTTTCTCATTTTTTCTGCCCTGAGAAGGAAGACACCAGAGAGGTGCAAGTGGAGTTTTTCCTTCCCATTCCTATCCTGATTTTAACACTGAATTGTAGTGGCAAGTCTTCTGTCTTCCAGACTAAGAAACTGAGAAATTATTATGGCAGATTTCACACTGTACTTATACTGCTTTTCCCTTCCAGTGAAGCTTCACACATAACAAATCCTAGAGATGATACTCCAGAGACAAGTGTAGCACCTAGCCCAGCAGGACAGGCAGAACCAGGGCTGCTGTTGAATTTACAGATGCACGTGTTGTCCTAAAGAGACAGCATGCTACTGAAGAGAAACAGATGTAACTGACTAAAAGCAGAGGGTTATGTACAGTCCTAATGTTTGATGAATTTAATATAATTCTGCATATTGTATGCCAGCCACAAATATTTATATAATCATGCCCTGAGATTTTTTAGAGAGCTAAATCTACTTCCTAAATTCAATGATGACAGAAGTAATATATACATAATAGATGTAGTTTACCTGTTCAAATCAATGCTAACTTCCTGCACGTCTTGAGATTTCTTAATTACAGACAGAATAGAAATTAATAATGGAATAGAAATTAGTTCTTTTTCCTTAAAATTTAGAGCATTTCAATTACTACGTCAATTTTGAACATCACAGAGAGTATTCATTTTTCATATTTAATGTCACATGTAGTACTGATGAGCTGCTCATTAGTACTGATGAGTCGTAATTTTAGCTCCATTATGGAAACTCAATTGTTCAAGTAATTCCACTGAAATAAATGGGATCAACCAGTTAAACAATCATGAACATGACTGAAGATTCTATAAACTGTTCACTTTTGGAATTTCTTTTCAAAAAATAAAATTATTCTAGGTATAACTAAAACTATGTGGTTCCTTATATTGGTGAGAGATTTGTAAAATAGAAAGTAAAGACTGTATTATATGAAATTAGGACTTAGCTGGGGCTAGGGATGGTTACATACAAGAGAAAAACCTAATATATTTCTCATTAGTCACATGTAGCTATCAAAAGATCAACAATACAGATAATATCCTCCAAAAGTTCTAAAATTAAGGGGAATGGGTCTTCTGGATAATGTAAAATCGTAGCACATAGAAATCTGTTCTGTCAATAAAACTCCACATTTTCCTATGATAGGAAGCTCAGCACTTTTGATCACTATTCAAAGACAAAAAAGTAGTATAATATACATGGTAAAAGTGTGTGCTAGTAATCCATCCTTTAGAGGCAATGAGAAAAATTTTACATGCTGTGCACAACTAAGAAATTTCTTAATAAACAACTATTCTTTGTAACTCCTGACAAAGGAAAATAATCAACCTATTGAGGAAAACTGTAAAAATTAAAACACCAGGCTGAGTAAGAAAGCCTCTGTATGACTGGATGTGTACATTTCAGCAAAGTACCCCCAGAAGTCCTCCTAGCAGGGCTCAAAAGAGATTATTTTATTATTTAAAAAAAAAAAATAATCAAAAGTTACTGCTGAAACACTGAAGATCATAAAAAATATACAAGTTCCTTTTTTTTTTTTTTATTTTAATGTACAAGACTTCGTTTCTATCTGTCCCCATCAATAAGTATCAGCCAATCTGGCAGTATGGTATGACCTGAAAGTTACATGATGAAAATAAGTCTGTAACAACACATCACAAGGGGTGTATACCTTTCAGTACGGCTGTACCTTTGGTACTACAAACTGCATTATTACTCCATAGATGTCATTAAAACTGGAACAATTTGCCTTGTCTATGTAGATACAAATGTTGGGAGACCTCAAAGCTTGCTCAACAAGCATTAGTCCATTCCACAAGAAAATATACCTGAAAAGAATACTAAGAAACTCTTGTTTGCTCTCAGTGAACAATTATTTCTGTCAAAGAACAAACATACAATCATATTTTTATATTTCCCTAAACAACTACAGATGGACCTAAAAATATTCAGAAATTCTGTAACAGTCGGTTGTAGAATATGTCAGAACTTAAATTTAAACCTAGCATTCTGGGTCAAACTGTGCTTTTAAATAACTAAGAGTGCAAATGAAGACAGAAGAACTTGAGTCTTTTGACATCCTTAGTTTATCAAGAAAATATCAAGGAGAAAAAGGAAAAAATGACTTTCCAAATTCTTTCTTATTTTTACTGCCTGCAAACCATATCTCTCCAGTGAAGTAATGAAAATACAGTTATAAATGTAGGATGTAGTAAGGGCAAAGGAAAAAAGTTACTAATTTATTTTTTCCCATATCAGAAGGCCTTACAATTAAAACCAAAGAAGACTCATATTCAGAGGGAAATGGTTTATTTTACTTTATACTGCAACTCAACTTTCAGAGAATTAAAATTAACTGCCAACATTCCATTGAAATAAAATAAACAGAGAAAAGTGGCTCTGAACTTAATTTTGATTAAAATATAAAACAATACTTAAAGAAAAGGGAACAACTTTAAACTTACCAGCTTGACCAAGTGTATACTCTTGATATCTTGTTCCTATTCTGTTTGTGGCTGTACAATTATACCGTCCAAAATCACTGTCAGATGTGGGAGCAATCTTTAAAATGAATATGGTTTGTAAATATTGGTTTCTAATTAAATATCAAAGTTAAAAAAAAATCAGAATGAAAAATGGGGACATAGCTCAACTTTATAATTTTAAACAAAAAAAATCTAATAAACAGATTTTTTTTACATATGCTATTTGCACAAACTGATATTTTTACTAAATAAGCAACTAAAGGTCTGAAAATTGTCGATTCCTATAGCTGCTGCAAGAATAATAATTTACTTTTTATTGTTTGCAGGATTCACAATACACCAGATATTGGAGGGGGGGAGGTGGTGTGTGTGGAGAAAGTAGGTGTAACAGGATGTGGCTCAACTGTAAATTCAGTTGAGTTAAGGATTTACAACAGAATAAATCATGGATATCATAGGGAGGTAATGCCTCACTGGAATCTAGCTTACCTGACCAACTCTTCAGGTGACAGTAGAATGGGAGAGCCACAGACTGTGAAGCATATTTTATGTTGTTAAGCTTTACTTAACAACATAGGGTTAAACAAAACCCTAAAGATGACCTTCAAACAAGAGTAAGACTATATTTCTTAGAATATATATCCTCTACTAGAGAATCGAGGTTACTTGCTTGGACTTTAGGAAAAAAAAGTTGGGTTTTCTTTTTTCAGTGCACTGTAAACCTCTTGCTTGGGATCTGAAGTAGGTCCCCCAGTCAGCTTAGCTTTATAGCTTCTCAGCCTTTTTTTTCCCATGGCAACTGAGAAGCTTACGCTCAGACATAAGCCTGAAACTAGACAGAAATGAAGAAAACTAACGTCTTCCACGTCTGTGTAGGAAGACAGTATGTCATCCCTGTAACAGGTGAGACTGGGGCTGGAGACACCAGTTACACTCTGTTGTGAATTAATTAAGGACCATGGTTTGCTATACACTAATTTCATTCCAAATTTAGCCAAGTCAATAAAGTAAATTGATAATTAAGATGCAGTCTCTGTCTCCTACCTTTCTCATGTTTTGTTCTTACAGGTACCTTTAAGATAACAGCAGCTTAGTTTATTTTTCCAATGCCTCCATGAAGAAACAGCTGTTACAGCCAATTGCAGTTCCTTACCACTTTACCCTTCTGCTTTGTTCTTGGCTGAAGTCACATAAGGATACAAAGGACTTTGTATATACATGTCACCACGTTTCCCTTTTACAGTTACATTTCACATTTCCCTTTTAAGCCTTACCTCTAGAATCAGCTTTCTTCCTGTACTGTAGGTCTTCAGATGTGTTGTGTTTTTTACCGGTAAAACTGATTTTCCTCTTCTCCACTGAACTGAGGCAGACGGATTTGCTAGCACCTCACAGCTTATATTGATGGGATTACCTTCCCAAGAGTAATACATAGTTTGATTTGACACAAATGTTGGAGCATCTGGAAAAAGTAATACATGAATACATTAAGTGTTTTAGTAAAACAAACTATATACCTTTATCCAAGCATGCATGTTCACATTAAAATTTCAACTGATTGCTTTGTCAGTTTATTATGCACCATGAAAACATCTGTATTCAATCTTGAGTTTCTTAAGCCTTTATTTTGTTAGCATTCTCCTCTCCTGAAACCCCTTCAGCTGAAATTCTCAGGAAGAGAATACCTGCTAATTATATTTAGGAGGTATTTAGCATTTAGAAAGACATTATCTCAGAAATTACAAAGAATGTTTATTCCTGAAGATGAGGAGCTCTTCAGCCAGATACTGTATCACAAAGGGAGGTGATCTCTGAAATTTATAATTTGTTAATTTGCTGATTTTATAGTTTCTTCTTTTGCTATGGAGAAATTACACTCAGTCTCCAAATTTTCACAGATGTGTAAGAGCTTCAACCCCTTCTCACTGGAACTCTTATAGTTTATGAAATGTTTCTGAAGAGAGATGTTTAGTTGTGTGAATAAACCTAGAAGAAAATAAATAACAGAATACCTAAAATGTTGCAATATATTCTATGTATGTCAGAAAAAAAGTACTATGTGTATCAGTACTTAGGATAATCTTTACACCACTTTCTTATGAAATCAGAAAGCTACAGACAAATAAAAACATGGTGCGTCTTCCTTAAAAACCTGCCTATAAATGGCTATGTTAATATTAACTCCAAACACTGAGTATGACACAGAGGAAATTGCTGGCATGCAAACTAACTATGACTTTCAGATCACAATGCCACCAGGAAAAGAAGTATCTCTTTTAATCACTCTTTCTCTAAGGTGCAGGAGCAGTTTAACGGTCTCTAGAAAATGAGAGGCAGTAGAACTTTCCCTGTTCTTCTATTTGTGTCCTGGGTAAACCACATTTTTAGTCTATTCAATATTTGCAAATTTTTTTTTTTTTTTAATTTTAATCCCACTTGTATTGTATTTAAGAAGTATTAAGAAAATATTCCTTACATTACTGCAAGTCAGGGAAACTCTCTAGCACTTCAATACCAAAACAGAATTATCAATTACAGCTGGTGTCATGGTATCTCTTTCAATATTTAAAATGCATCTATTTATATTTTTTTTCCATAAATAGTTCCTAAATATTTTTATATGTGTGTCTGAAAATTCTATTCTAATCTTCTTGAAATATTTTTGGGTAGAAAATTACTAGTAGGTGTATCAGAGACCAGAACTGAGCACGTTTGACTATGCAGTAAAGTTTAGCATTGGGAATGGTTTAAAACACCTTTTTATTTTTTTTCTGCAGAATTTTGCATTTTCTTGCATGCTTTTCATCACTAGCTGTAGTATATTATGCTTAAGTGGTTACAGAATTACTGTTAGTATAACTACAGAAACACACAATATGTATGGGTATGAAAAAATAACAAACCTTAAAGCTAAGGCTTTGAAAACACAAGGTTGACTATTTTCTACGTCTACAAATCTGATTCCTCCAGTTCTCTAGAATATCTAAGAAATGACTAAATTAATAAACAGAACATTTATTGAGAAAGTCTAGCAACTGAAAATGAAGTATAACCAAGTAGAAATGAGAAGATGGACCTTGTAATATATTAATATATGTTAAGGATACTTAAACAGAATATATTTACAGTATGAAATGAGAAAAAAAGCTCCCATCAAGATCAGTAAAAAAGGTTAAAACCATTAAAAAATAAAAAATATGCTCTGCTTATCTTCTAGATAACTCAGGGTTAATTTATGCCTGACCAAAAAAAAAAAAGAAAAATCAATCCAGGGTGTAAATGAACTGTTCTTTTTAAGCTTTTGCACACGGTGTTCTACCAGTTAAGACAACATACTGGACTTTTAAATAGTTATATACAGAATTAGAAGATTGAATACAATCCAGTGTTTTAAAAAATGCAATCTGATGACATTTATTGTATCTGAACCTCATGGCACTCTACTAAAAAACCTGAAAACCTTCAGGAAAGTACCAAAGTTACTGTTCATATTAGTTAGTATAGGCACACAATAAATCATAGAATCATAGAGTGGGTTGGGTTGGAAGGGTCCTTAAAGATCATCCAGTGGGCAGGGACACCTTCCAATTGACTAGGCTGCTCAAAGCCCATCCAGCCTGGCCTTGAATGCTTCCAGGGATGGGGCAACCACAACTTCTCTGGGCAACCTGTTTCAGTGCCTCAGCACCCTCACAGTAAATAATTTCTTTCTAATATCTAGTATAAAACTACCCTCTTTCAGTTTAAAGCCACTACCCCTGGTCCTATCACCCTTGTAAAAAGCCCCTCTCCAGCTTTCTTTATAGGCCCCCTCTAGGTATTGGAAGGCTCCTGTAAGGTCTCCCCGGAGCCTTCTCCAGGCTGAACAACCCAAAACCTCTCAGTCTTTCTTCATGGGAGAGATATTCGAGGCCTCTGATCATCTCTGTGGCCCTCCTCTGGACCTGCTCTAACAGGTCCATGTCTTTCTTGTGCTGGGGACTGCAGAGCTGGACATGGTATTCCAGCTGGCATCTCACAAAAGGTGAGTAAAGGGGGAGAATCACTGCTGGTCATGCTTCTTTTTATTCAGCCCAGAATAAGGTAAAGCTTGTAAGTACTGCTATAAGCTTAAACTGTGAAAGGTTATTATTTTTGGACGCATGAGGCAATCCAAATGAAAAAGATGCCTAGAAGGAACAAAGACAACATCATAAAGGTACAAAACAAAATAAAACTATTCTATCAGAGTAGGATTCTGTAAGCAATTATAACTTTACTATGGCATTTTAGAGTAGTTAATATTATGGCACCAGTACCAGCTAAACTCAAGCTGTTTGTTTTCCCAAACAAGAAAGAAACTGACAGGTCAGAACTCCAATTAGAAGTAGTTCTGGATAACCTGCATAAGAAGACTATGAAAGAGAAGTAAACTCTGGCCTGAAATCTGTCTTTAGCATTTAGATATCCTTGTTAGGTATAATATCTGAGAACAGTGATTCTAAAACAGGCTAATACATCATCAGTCTCATCCAGAAGTTAATTCAATTAAGAACTTCAACGATCTGCCTCTGGGGTATGTTTGACATTATACACAAAAGTGGATATGGCAAATTACCTGATTCAGCACATGTGTCCAGACAACTATGAAAAAAACCCTAGTGTACAGAATCAGATTTGCACTTCTTAATTTAAGGATGCAGGTTTTCAAACTTTTGGCTATTTCTTCCTCAAATAATTTTGTTTTCCTGGTTCACACAATGAAAACATAGGTCTTAGACTGCCAGGTCTAAGATGCTGGGGCTTTTCGTATAGCATATTATTGGAAGGCTCTCTCTTAGAAAGTTAATACCGGCATAAGCTTCCTATCATCAAGGACTTTAATAAACCACTTCATCTACCAAATTTAGTACTTTCCTTGCCATCAATGCTGTAAAAGTACCTTAATTTTTTGTAAGTCTGCCACAATTTAGTTAATAGCCATCCATCTTTCTCTTGTATATTTTCCCCCCATACCTGTTTTGCAGTAGTTAATATTTTATGTTTTGGGATGAATAGCTTTTTCTTGGAGATAAAGTAGAAGAAACTCTCCAGGCAGGGAGTTTGGAACCAGATAATGTTAAGGTCCTTTCCAACCTTAACCATTCTATGAATCTATGGTTTTTACACAGAGTGCTATCCAGAAAAAAACAACAAAAAAAATCTCTAAGAAACATTAAGGAACAGACTAAAAAACCAAATGGAATTGTTTAAATTACCCTGTATATCCAACTCGATTTCCAGCATGCTGCACCCCTAATATACCTGTAACTTATATCCCTCAGATCTCCAGTACAGTGTACTCAAACTCACCAGGTATTTCCCTCTTTACATTAGCCCTGTGCTTCTTCCAATGTGTTGAATAACTGTAGCTCAGAGGCAGGCTCTGTGGTGTGAGGGACCTGGCCTCAGATAACTACAACCAAAACTACATGTCTCAGGTTTACTCTAAATATACTGAGGTCTCTCTTTCAACCTAAACTTTAAGTAATGCCAAGTATTCTGCAGTTAAGGGAAGTTAATTGAGGAAAAAAAAAGTGTTGAGTTTATAAATCTCAATTTAAGGTATTTTGTTCAAATTTCAAAATTTCAGAATCACACTTATCATACCACCTGATGATTTTCTTCATAACTCTTAGGTGTATTGCTTGTGCTCTGCTGGATCTGTCTTGGAGGTACAGGACAAAGGCTATGTTGATTTTTTTCACTCACAGGTCATCACTGTATAACACTTAACAATGACTTGCAAAATTCTGCTGAATTTTGGAAGTACAAAAATCAGTTTAAAATTTACACATCAATTATCAATTTAAACATTTAACATTTTTAGCCTGTAAGACCAACTCAAAACTTAGAACCATCTTCAAGGAAACATCAGAAAATTCTTTCTTGCCTTTTTTTGTATCTTTATTTTTCAGAATTGCATATGTGCAAAATTATGTCAGTAAGAAAGGATGCTGAGGCATACACACCTATTAATAGTATGAGTAAATAATCAGAAGAAAAACAGAATAAAAGCTAAATATTGTATATATTCCAAATTGCATTCTTCTATTAAAAGAAAAATAGCCAACATGCTATTAAAGATCTACTTTAAATGACATTAAGCTCATTGTAAGGTCAACAAAAACATGCCGTATAGAGCTCTATTAGGTAAAAATTTAGAGAAATTCCTAACATGACTATCGCATTTTAACAAGTCATGAACTTGACAAAAGTTTTTATGGTGGAATTTCTATTCTAAAAGTATCTTTACACCCTCTTGCCCTAAAAAGTAGGTAGATTTATTATACAGATGAACAAAGTATCATTTTAGCCACTTTGCCACATTTGCTGTTGTGACGTCAGAAAAAGACATATGCATTCATCTCTGCCTCAGTACAGTGAGTTTTGATTAAATGTTTTTTGCAAAGTGACTTTGTGCAATAAACCTCATCTTTTGACCAGAATTCAACGTTCTTATCCCCTTTAATTTACAGCAATGGCATACCAAATTTTCTTCTATGCAAATGCACAAGTAACCAAATGAAAATTGGAACTCTTACAAGTGACATTCATGAGCTCCAAAGTCATGTCAAAATTATCACGTGCATTTCATGATGCTGAAGACTGACCTTTTCTGTGTTTGCTTTCTCATTTTAACCTATAAATTTGACAGAAATTTCACTAAACCCATTAGTATTGTAATAGAAAACATGCATAATTTTCCAGAATATTTCAACTTTTTGTTTCTCTTGATTGCTTTTCCTGTCATTTGTCTCTTTCTTAGGCCATATGATTGTGTTTATCAGTTTTGTTTCCTGTCTGTTAAAGTTAGGGCTGGGCTCTCATGATTAATAGCTGAAGAGTAGGTGAAAAGATGGAGCCAGGCTCTTTTCAGTTGTGTCCAGGGACAGGACAAGAGGCAATCACTTCCAATCTCACCATCCTGTGATTCTGTGACCAGTGATGGTATGTTGCTAAACTGATTTCTTTCAACAGAAATCAAATCCAAAGTATGAACTGTCTTCATTTATTACAGTTTATGATAGCAGCAGGTAGCTGCAACATTTGTGACATTTGTTACGCTTGTGACATCCTGCGCGCAGTAGTAGTATTTCCACTGATTCAAAGCCTTGCTTCCTTCAAGTTAAATGGAATTAGTAGCTCTGCTTGTTCAACCTGCTTTTAAATCATGCTGTATATTTTTGTAAAGATGTAAAATCAAACAGCATGAATCCAAGGCATCTGCCTTAACTGCAGTGCAATTGCAATACAGCTAACTAACATAAAACAAAATGAAGAGTCAGAAGATTAATTAACTCAGGAAAAAAGTTCAATATTTTAACAGCAATGAGGTTCATTTCAAATTGTGGTAGGGAAAAAAAAAATCTTTCTCTGATGAGCAATGCAGTAGCATAATGAACACTGCACAGGTTTCTTTACAGGTAAAGACAATGTTGCACAGGCTATATACAATTTTTTTTTGGTTCCATCAAAAGTACCAGCTGAATGTTGGCACTTAACTAGTAAGAAACATAACTTTAAAATTCAGGTTTGCATGAAAACCAGAGGTAAGAAAAATTCATTTTTGTTAAGACATTTTAAAATTATTAAAATGTGTTTTTTTAGAAATTGCTTTCTAAGAAATATTCTCTGTGGTAGGAAAAAATGCACCATATTACTGAATGTAACACATTTATCATAGTTGATTATATTCCAAAACACTAGTCTTTGTGTACAGTGTGGAAGTAGGCATTTTTTGGACCATTGTGCGTTATCAATAATGAAACTGGGGAGTTTTAACTGAAACAGAGTGATATGAAAACTGGTAATTACAGTTATCTAAGACTGCAAGTTAGGATGTTTCCCAGGTAGTATACAGAAAAGCAGACTTCCAAAGAATATGGCTTAATATGTTTTCTCCAGTAACAGAAGCATTCTCTAAAGGAATTTGTACTTGGTGATAGAGAGCAATCAGAGAGATCAGCATCTTGCACAATAATGTGCACCTAGGAGTACAAAATAAGTGCTGCAAATACTTTGAACAAAATGAAGATATAACTGTCAGGGCAAGTAGAGAACCACTTTCAAGGATCACAGACTGCTTGCCGTTACTGGCTTGTTTAAATCCTTTCCAATTTATTAATACCATCAGTGAATCCTAACGGCATAATACTATGAAGAATGATGTAAAAATAATATTCTTTTCATTTCCTAATACTAATCAAAGCAGTGAATAATTTGTGGAACCCAATAAATAATGTGTTCTCTCATAAGAATTTTTCTTCTTTTAGTCAGGTCTGTATTATGCGTTCTAAGATTCCTTTATAATCCTAACATATATTTTTCAAAATAATTACATCTCAGCTAAAAATACAAAAATGCCATATAGAAATGAAAATATATGCATAGGAAATCTCCAACTTTGAAAATAGACTGATACTGTTACATGTACAAATCAAGTGATAATTCACCTGGATTTGTACATTTAGCTTCCTTGTGTTCTTCGGAAAACCTCATCTTAAAGTATGTCCTGCTTCATCTACTATATATTTTTATCATGGTTTTTATCACTAAAGACACATCTTTATTGCCAATACCTAGTATATGTCATATATGCCATCGCACAGTAACTTCTACATCAGTTAGTTATTATGAGTAGGAATAGTAACTATTATTATCCAACAGACACTACACTTCATATGTATAATCAAATTTCACAGTTAATGAAATCCATGAATAAATACTTTTAATGATACATTTTTTTCATGTTTTTTTTTTCATATACTTAATATTAGGAAAACTAAACATAACTGTCCATGAAGATGACTTTGTAGGAAGAAAGCCTTACAAATGCCTCTGGGTTCCCTATAATTCCTGTCTGCCTAGCATTTACTTCAGATAAAAGGTAGGGTTAACTGTGCCTATTTGGTATCAAACCTGATAATCTCTTCCTCTCCGAAAGAACTGCTCTTATCATCAAGAGCAACCCTAACAGAGAACAAGGATAAGGTACAGAAAGTCTCTGCAATCCTACTGTTGGTTTATGTCTGATAGGGGTCACTAAGTAAAAGAATGAGACATTGACACCAGAGCACTCTGTGCCTCCATTAGGATTGTTTAACTGCACTGACATTTAAGGATGTGATGGGAGTGTGCTCCTCTCCTGACTACAAAAACTTTCAAATATTTTGAAGTATAAAAAGAGAACTGTTGTAGATTTTTTATTAACTTACAGAATGGCATAGGTGCATTGATTAGTCCTATCTAGGAGATATGGAACAATACAAAAAAATAATGTCTCGCTTATTTATTTCTGTTTTAATTTTAAAACAGTTATTGAGGCTTATATTGGAATATTATGAAAAATAATAAAAATTCCTAAGCAAGACAAAAAGGCTATGCCTGCAGTTCATACACCAGTGCAAAATTATTTCCAAGGGAAGAAAAAAAAATCCTCTGACTCACTAATCAGAATATTGCATCACACCCCAAATATTTCTGCTGCATTATAATACAATAATTAATGCAATTTATTTCGTTATACAGTAAAAATAGTCATTACAGTGATGATATAATATCTATGTTTTAAAAATTTTCTTCTCAGAAGATTTCTGAACTCTAGAAAGTTTTATGTTGCATTAAGAAGTGTGTCTAAACAATATGCTATTATATTTTCTCAAACACTATATCTGATTGTCTCCACACATATTCAAGATTAGGTCTGCAATAACATAATGAGAATATGTCACTTTAAAATTCTTAGCAACTGTTCTAAAACACTCACTTTGAAATGTGTCTTAAGACTATAATAAGGTATCAAGGATTTTATTATGTCCTTTAGTAAGAATTCTGTGCTGTTAATAAATTCATAAACTCCAGTCACCCATGTTTCATAAAATGTGGTCTATACTCCCCTCAATACAAAAATTATTAATATTTGATTTCAAGGCATAACAACCATAAAACCTTATAATATATACAAATGTTATATGTTACATGTATTATATATATTATACAATCTATAAAATACTTCATATTAGTGTGTAGAATAGGATGGGATTTTATATAAATTTTACAGAAACTTCACTAACTTGCATTTTTATCTAGCAAAATATTTTCTTTAATTTATATACATATAAAGATAGTTATCAGTGCACCAGTGAACCTAAGGATACGAGCAGAGTACATTAGTATGTTCTCAAAAGAGTAATAATATTTTGCAAAGTTTCAAATCCTTTCATAGGTCTATTTTTTGAAGAGTAGCTATGTAAAGCTATTAATAGTATATTTATTTTTTAGGTCTCATGGGTTGGGAAATCTCTCCATTCCTAACATCCAATTACAACTTTGTCCATTTCTCATTTTCCTTGCAGATTTATTTCCTGTGTCATAATGCATTACCTGTCAAAAAGATGGAACATGCAACTGTATATACTAAAGCAACTTTAAGAACTCCTTAGGAAATCACTCAGCAGTTTCCAACTGCTGCTTATCTTTCTGTGTCACAGATCCTATTCCAACATCTGTCCTCCCACTGGAAAGACATTTTCTGTCCAGAGTCTGAATCTCAAACAGGCCCACTCAAGCCATATTGGAAATGAAGAACAAATTTCTCTGGAAAATCTCTAGCAAAACAGAACAACAATGAAATAGAAGGATTTTTTGTCTTTTTTTTTTTTTTTTTTTTTTTGCCTTTTCTAAGAGCTTCGCTTCCTGAATTAGAACAGTTTGAAGAGATAATTTTCCGATGAATTTTTATGTATTTAAAATTTGTATTCTCTGATTGCCTTCTAAAGACCCTCTAAGCAAAATATAATATCCTTTTCTCCTGGATAAAATTCAAAGGCTTTGAAGAAAGACAATCTCTAGAAGAGATTGTCACAAGCTTTATAAATCCAGGAGGGGTTATAAGAGGAGCTAGAGACTTGATGGGGATTAGTAACTTAGAGAGCTAGGAAAAAAACTGACCTTCCATTAAGAATGTACTTATTTTTTTATTTTTTAAAACAAATCTAAAGAGAAAAAGAATATTAGAACTTACATTCAATATCAAGGTACATGCTCTTCTGGTGCCCACCAATTCTACTTGCAGCTTCACAGTCATATCTCCCTGAATCTGACAACTTCACATCTTTAATATGCAGTGACGATTTTCCACGCTGCCCTTTGACTTCTATACGGCCATCTGGGCTCTGTTTACATTGATTCAGGAAAAAGAAAGGTTTATATATATATGTATATTTATGTATGCTTTACATTTTAAACACCATTGACAACTATGACTGAAGGCATCTCTTCACCTATGGTGAAGTTATTACAGACAGCTAAGCAACTTCTAAATTATCCAAATTAAAAAAAAAAATAACAGAAAAATATGTTCTGTTTCTAGGCATGATAATCAAGGGAGTAAGTACATACTTAAAGGAACATTGTCAAGATAAACCACAAGAAGTATCCATTTATGACTGGGATAGTGAACTGCAGACTCTAGTCATGAAAATGCATACAGTTAAAATCATAGTATCTTAGATTACAGTTAGCATTAATTTTCTTGTCCTTAAAAATGTAACTGTGAAACTGAATAGGATACCCCCTCAAACAATGATCAAAACACAAATCCAATCATAGATTTATTTTCACTATTCACATTTTCTTGTCAGAAGATCACATTTTTTTAACAAATATTAAAAAAAAAACCTGTTATCATAAATGCAGCTGGAATTTCTGGATTTCTTGTCCATAACATTGCATGGAAAGAGGCAAAAAAAAACAATGAATGCTGGATTCTGATTTTCTAGAACATAAATTTTATATTTAGCAATTTCATAAATATCCTCATCCCTAACACTTCCCCACCTCCTCCCCAAAACCTATTTGAATTCCAAAAGTATGCAAATACTAGGGAAAATTAAATAAAACAATAAAAACAAATCCTCTGCTTGACACTTCAACCTTCATGGAGTACTTTACCTGAGAAAACTTACTTAATCAGGCTCTACTCTTTAATTGTTTTGTAGCTTTGGGAAAATTTGCTTTACTGTTTTTTTTTTATGTAAAAAAAAAAGCTGATAAAAAATACTGATATTTACCTACTTTCTTTATTGAGGAAGTTGGAAAAAGGAGGGAAAACCAGTAACTATTTCATTGTATCACATCTAAACTTGAAACATACTTTAATGTCCAGTCCTATAAATACATATACTCGTTTACTGATTTTTACACTAAATACCCATCAAGTGGCAGCTGATATTTAATTGATAGCTTTAACTCTGCAAAATTGTTTCTTCACTGAATACAAGAGAAACACACACAATTTAGATCTTAAAATATTTGACATAAATCAAACGTATGAAGCATTCTATATATCATTATTTGCACGGAAAGAAAAGTATTCTGATTCCCTCATCAGAATCCAAGAACACTGAATTTTGTTTCTTGTGAAAGCCTCAGAACATAAGTTACTATGTTAACATAGTTAGCATAGGTTAACTAACATAAATTAGTTAGGGAATTGTAACACTAGTGCAAACCTAAAATCCTCTGGATTGGTAAAAATTAGTAACTAAGACCACTTAGTTATCTTTTATGTAATTCCTAATGCTGACAATTATGTCTTCATTATACCTTTATAAAAAGGAAAGAGAAAATTTATTAAGTTCCTAGGAAACATGCTACAGTAGTGAATGTCATGGATTTTGAAGGGAATTCTTGGGATAATGAAAATGCAATTTCTTTAAAATGAAAGAAATTGTTTTTGATATACAGGGTACTTGTTTTATTTAAATATAAAACAAACACTTTGTATGACACAGTTAATAACAGTATAATTTACCTATGGATTATTTGCTTCTTTTTTAAAATATCAAGCATGTAATACAACAGTGAATCTATACTATTCCTATTTAAAATGTACATTCCTACCTAAACTGTATACTTCAGTGATTTTATTTCTGATTTTACCTTGATTACAAATATTTCCCTAAGAAGTCACATTTAAAACTTGGGAAGACATATGCTGAAACAACATGTAAGTATGAATCACAGATAAACTACAGGATACTGCATTAGTGATTCATTAACAGTTGCTCCTGTAGCACTAATGTAGCTCTATACAACAGAGTAGTAATAGAGAACAGGCATTGTCTTTGACCTTCCAATGACTTAGTTTGACCTACAATAAGAAGCCAAATTCATTCTTAGTACCTTCTCTTTGCACAATGCAATATTTCTTTCTGTGATATTATACAATAAGAAGCCAAATTCATTCTTAGTACCTTCTCTTTGCACAATGCAATATTTCTTTCTGTGATATTATACTGAATTGTAACAATACATTCACTCAAGTTTGTTTACCATGATTTTCCAAATTATATTGGAGATTGTTCAACTAGCCCAATTTTGTTTCCAATAATAGGTTACTAGAAGCATATATGAAAAAGAGACAAAAAAAAAGAAAGAAAAAAGAAAAAATTCAGTGGCAATGCTTCACTCTCTGAAAAACAAATATGTACCAGTGGAACCTTCTGTGCAGTATGGTCAACAGGATTCCTGTAAAAAGAGTTAAATTATTTATAATCCTTACTGAATTCCCTAAAGGTATTTTTACAGAAGTATAAATTTTGCAGTGCTATTTTGTACTTCATAACAAAGGAAGATGGTATAGGTTCAATACTAATCCCAAATACTATCATTCACTATATAATTCACTGTATATTTAATTATAATTAATTCCATGTATTCCGACTCAGATATGAGTGTTAACTGATGTTAAAAAAAAAAAGTAATTTAAAAAAGCACAAAGAACCTTAAAATTAAATAGCTTTTACAGCATCTTCTCTCTATTGTTTCTCGTTTATCTAATTATTTTCCAATACTGCTGGAAAAAATTTGGTCTCTGAATACAATGAATGATAGAATATTCTGCATAGCCACATCATCTATTCTCATCATCAAATATATGCTAAGTAGCATTTTGAGAGGGATCTACTAGGTTAAGCAAAATCCACAAAACCAAATAAAACATTCAACAATTGTAGACAAGAATATTTGCCCCAAATTATCATAAAAATACACATTATTTCTACTTTTTCAAAATTGTCTGAAAATTATTACAATAATGTCTTTTAAATTACTTATAAAATAATGTAAAACCTATAATGAGATGTTTTCTACTGCAGTGCTCAGAGTGTGTATTATACTGTGGCTTCTTTGTGAAGAGTTTAAGGCCTGTTCCCTTGTCCTATTTTGCAGGTTGATTAGTGTACAATTCTATTACCTCTTCTGCAAAGATGGTGCAATACGTGATTAAAATATACTGACTTTCTTGAACACACAAATATGTGAAAGAAAACAAGAGTGTAAATACAGACCAAGAAAATTTCAGTAATAAATAATCAAATAAATAAATAAACTAAAATGCTTTGAAGATGTTGCTTATGTCTAGAGAGGGTTCCCAGAACATCACAGAATCATAGAACAGTTTGGGTTGGAATGGACCTTACAAATCTAGTTACATCCCTCTGCCATGGGCAGGGACAAATGCTAGCTAGTATGATGAATTTTCACAAGTATTTAAAAAATACTAGTGTGGCTGTATTACACGGTTCTGTGGTATAACTCAG
Source organism: Pezoporus flaviventris (assembly GCF_033815535.1). Lineage (NCBI taxonomy): Eukaryota > Metazoa > Chordata > Aves > Psittaciformes > Psittacidae > Pezoporus > Pezoporus flaviventris. The sequence goes on from NW_026892563.1 coordinate 22,460,399, forward strand.
TTAATAGAGATCTGGGTAAATAAATCAAGGACATATTGTGATGACACAAAAAATACAGTAACAGTTCAGTCATGCTGAAGGACAGCTAGGAACAAACATGAGGTAGAGACATGGAAATTGACTACAGCAAAGAGCAATGAAGAAGCTGAGACAAAATCTGAACACACTGCGTTAGCCTGAAGCAAAACCTGAAGCTCCTTATATTTTCCTGCTCTTATAAAGAGCGCTAACATACTAGAATATTCAACAAAGCAGAAGCCTGCATTCATACTGATTCATAACGTCAGTCTTCTTGCTTAAGTTTGAACAGCAAATTCACAGTCAAACAGGGGCAGCACTAACCTTGGTGTCTGCACCCACTATAGCTTTATAATCCTTGGTAAAATCTTTCTGAGGCTTATTTCCCTCCTGCACAAAGTATGGAGAGCATACGTTAGCAGCATGTCTGGCACAGTAACACAACAGAAAGAGACAGCACACGTGCCCAGCAGTCCTCAGTAGAAATCTCCACCAGGAAAAAAGCATTGGAACTGCCATTGGTGACAAGTCAAAACACAGATACCTCTACAAATTAGTTATGTCAAGTCTGCCTGAAATAATCATGGACACCTGCTAACTGGAATATTCTTTTTTTTTCCTTTCAAAAGTTATAATGGGACAGATGTTAAATACATACTATGGTGTTTTCTGCTAGACTGAGTAAGCACATGTGCTTTTTTTTTTTTTCCGTAGTATTAATAAAGAGTATAAAAAGTAGACAAAACAAAAACCTAAACAACCAGAACTGTCTCTGTGGTTCAATACTCATGAATTCTGCTCACTCACTGAATTACTCCTTATCACCTATCACCATGGAGCATGAATAAGCAGTGAGGTCTGAAATACATCTGTGGTCAATGCAGTTCCATATAGATACATACATATTTCTTAAGAAAGATCAGTGAGCAAGTATGTTGACAGGTGTTTATACCGTAAGACTTTGGAGGAATCATTTCAATAAACAGACCATTGTGTGTCCTGAAAATGGTAAAGAAAAACAAAGTCTTTAGAAGTTACCTTTTTACAGCATTTTGAAATTCACAATAACATCTTAGGAAATCAAAATATTTTTCATCATTAATGTTAATCAGAGAATCTCATAGAATTTACAAACAAAAGCAGGGTTTTTTTAGGGGCTTTGGTGGTGGGTTTTTTCACCAGCATAAAGGTAAAACAAAAAGTGATAAATCTTCAACAGAGACTTTTATAGTGTTTTACTCAGGTAAACAAATGGGACTTTATTACTTTATCCACATTAAAAAAATTGTTACTTCATCCACATTAAAAAAGAAAAAAAAAATCCCTAAGTTAAGAATTTAACATTTCATTGAAAAACACCTTTTATTTTTAATACTGATAGCAATCTATTTTTCTGCCATTGTCAAAGAAAATAAAATTCTTCTATACAGGTTTCCAAGTAAAATTATCCATAATGACAACACTGAAGTATAAAAAAGTGCCTTCTGGAAAAAAAAAAAAAAATAAAAACAAACCAACCAAATCGTAAGAACTTTCTGCACTTGCAATATTCTTACTCAGAATATGTAGCTTAACCCAAATAAACCCTAAATTAATCATAAAATGGGAGATATCTCATCACTTGAGATTAATCCTACAGATTTTGTAAACATACATTTTGATTTTGATAAAATCCTTGTCACGCTAAATATGCTATTCTACTACCTGACTTCTTTCCTCTCCTGCTCTTGTTTCCCAAACTTCTCATGTGTGTTGTTGTTGCACACATGAATATTTCTTGTCCTGCTCTTGTTTCCCAAACTTCTCACGTGTGTTGTCGTTGCACACATGAGTATTCCCTAAGTCCTGACAGGCTGATGCTGACCCAAAACAATGCTCCAGGGCTCCCAAGGCAGTACCGGAATGATCATAACCGTGTATTTCAAGGGTTCCACTTGGAGAGATAATAGGGATATGATGAAACAACATCATCCACAAAGACACAAGAACAGCTGCTGGCACAGAGTAACTTATTTAGGTACCATGGAATGCTCAATCTGCACATTTCTATTGTCACTGTAGTAAAAAAGTGTAATTTTTCAGAAGGAGAAAATTAGATGATTACGATGCATAGAAATTGGCATTCTTTTTCAATTTTAAAAAGCTGCACTTGGGGAGAGGTGGATGGAATTAGTTATTGAGTTTGATTTATCAACCGTTTTGCCAACTCATACTGAGGAATTGTAGCGCCAAATGAGATGAAACTGCATGGCTGCCAAAACATGCATTTTGGGCTGGCAGAAAGCAGGAGTAGAAGATGAGAACAGATGCAGAAATTGGTGACTCGCTTGTAGCTGGATTTTGGTGACATTACTTGAATGGTTAGAGCAGCTGTGACTGTGTTGATTATCTTCCCTCCTACAGAATTTACCTTTTTGGCTGACAAAGTACTCTTTCATCCCTGGAAGTCAAATTGCAAGACTACAGTCAAAAAATCCCTAAATTTAATTTGAAATCTGGACAAGTTGAAATATCTTTATTTGTTTTTCTTCTAATGTTTAAAGCTTATTTGTGATCTAAGTCCCATTACTGTCCATAGTAACTGAACATTGCAGGTCAGTTTTGCCTGTCACATATTTATCAACTATTCTTCTGACACATTGTGTACTTTAGTGATCTTTTGGACATGCATTGCATGTGTTAACAACAGAAAGAATGAAGAAATGGTGACTTAGAATTGAGTGTGCTTTCTTCTGTAAAACTTGGTGCAATATACTCAAGAACAGTCATTGCAAGAACAAATAACTTGAGTAAAAACTGCAGGACTTTTTCAAGTTCCTCCAAAGATGCTGCTGCAGATGTACATGGTAGAAGGTCCTCACACTGGGGAGCGGGGGGACAACTTGATCCTTCTTCAGGGTAAATTGTCAAAAATTGCCAACTCATTATGTTGTCTTGGTCATGTTCTAAGTACACATCACTGAGTTTTCAAGGAGAAAACAAATACTGATCAATAGAATCATCTTTGGGATTTCATCAATACCATTTTTTAGAAAGCTTTCTGATCTCAGGTTGCGTTGATATCCACATGAGAGGAAAACTTCAAATCACATACTTCAGGCTGACATTTCTTCTATGTGAGATTTAAAAAGATCATGATTGTTCATGAAACTGTTCCTTGAAGCAGCATGAAAAATAAGAACTTCTGCAACCTGACATGCTGATTCTAAATGGTGATGAAATTCCAGAAGTCTATTAAATACAAGTGACCAGCAATTCCTAGTCTGAAAATCTACCTTTGATGATGAGAAAGGGCTGTTAGTCAGAACAGCCATCATCGTGTAGAAGCTGATGGAAGCTCCCTTCTGGATTATGGATGATATATTCACAATATTTCCCATTCTCTTCAGGTAAATATATTCTATCCATGCACCTGTTGGAGACAGCAGAAAATTCCAGAGTATTGCTACGTGCATATGCCTTAATGTCCAGCGAATAAGAATAATGCCACAGCAGTGTCTTGGACTTCAGTGGCTTTTATAGGAGACCTTGTGATTCTTTTAGAACTGCAGCTTGTTAAATAATATATGTCAGCATGCTGCAAATTCCTGAATTTGTCAGGATTTTTTTTTTCCACAAGGAAGAAATTGTTGAAGAACCTATTGTTTGTAGATCTATACTGTAACACCAGGGAAGTCACAGAAAACTAATCTTGACAAAAATATCGCTGTTTTGATTTTCTGTTCATCTGTAGACATAGCAGTTACTTCTAAAGAATTTAGACTGGAAACAGTAGCAGGTTCTAAGCAAGTTGTTAACAGCATGTACAATCTTGGGAAAAATGTACTCTTGAAAGCTTCATATGACTTTCAGAAATTATGAACTGATATTTGATTGATTCAGGCTGTTTGATTTCAAACTTAACTTGTTACAAAATGAAATGACACAGGATATCTAATACACCAAACCCACTTACTAAGACCAGAAACAGATGAACTTTCCTTGATTTGTTTTTACTCACAAAAGATTATGAGAGAAAAGTAATAAACAGAGATGACTACTTCCATTAAAGATGTAAATCATAGGAAAGAAATGATGATTATTAATAGTAAAATATTAGCATTATATGAAAAAATCTTTAAGAAGAAAACAAGCGTTAGTATTGGCCACAAAAAATAGTACTAACCACAGATGAGTGTTTGCAAGTGTATCAGAAATATTACAATGGTAATATTTACATATGTACTTTGCAACTAGAGATTCTGATACACTCATAAATACTGTATTTAATGGTTTCATGACTAAGAATTTTGCTGATCTGAATCTACTCCAACACTGTACAATTTCATAGGTGACTCAGATAGATTCAGACCAGCAAGATTCTTGGGAATAAGACCATTAAGTACAATGTTATTATTCAAGACAGACTTTACATAAAACAGTCACCATAAGTAATGATTTTACTATACAATTAAATCTTAATTTAGACAATCAAATATTATTGTAACTTGATTCTTTGGTTAAATGAGAATGAGGCATAGGTGATTATACCCCAGCTTTGTAAATCTTTAAAAAGGTTGCAAAGTATAACTTCAGTAGAAACTGGAGAATCATCTTTTTCAAGAAGACCTGCAAGGGATGAATAAGGGAAGACTGAATCTGTAAGGGATCTAGGACTGCTCAGTCTTAAAATACTAACTGTGATTTGCCAGAATTTATTCTTCAGTGACTACTCAATCTCTGTGCATCTGACCAAGAATAATCACTATTAAATACATACAGCATCAGTAGCAACAGTATGGTTATTCAGACTAGGAACCTCAACCTGGTCCTGTTTCTGTTTAGGTCAATTCAAATTTGAAATAAATATTAGTTCAACTGTAGAAATAACTAGTAAGGTGAAACTATACCACTGTACTACACCAAACTGCCCATAGAGTGAGTTACAAATCCCAGCTTTCCTTCATGTAGGGATTGTAGCCCACTAAATATGATTCTCCTATTACTAGTAAAAACTCTGCAGTGCTCCAGAGCAGGGTCTTGGGACCTGCCAAGGGGTTGCCTTGGTCTGAGGTGATTTCAGTTTGCTTTATGTTTACCCTAGTCATCAAGTACTATCAGAATTTGTTCCCACTTAGCTCTATGCTAGGTACCACATATGGCAAAGGTCTAAAAAAAATTAGCTCTTTAATTTAAGTGGGACTGGAGAAAGCAATTTTGTAACTTTAATAACTAAGGTGAAAACAGGAGGGGGGGAGGAAGAAAAAAAGAAGAAAGAAACCAAACCAACCTCTAGCTGCAAACACATGAAGACAAAGCATCTAAGCTGACTGCAGTACAAAATGGACAAAACCAACTTCAAGTTAACCCAAGGAAGCGTTAATTTTCGCCTTCTCCCCCCCCCCCATATTACTTAGAGCGTTTGTATCACTGTATCTTGAGTGAGAATAATCATTTATTTTGTTTAAACTGCTAAAATATTGCTCGGACTGATAACAAGTTCTTGGATAAATATGGGTTGTATGCCCACAAAACTCTTCTGCAAAAATATAAAATAACCATTAAAATGACAACTACACCAAGAACTTAAAAATATTTTCACAGAATTCAGGTTCAAACCATGACATAGTTTAGCTTTAATTGCAGGAATAACTGATGCAGTGAGGGTATGCAGTTATAGAACAGAGAGCAGCATAATAGGTGATTTTTTTTTGCTGGGGGGGGGGAAGAAACAAGATTTGAGCTTTTATTACTGGTTTATTCATCAGTTGTATGTAGCTTGGAGTCCTTTCCAGTTTTCTATAAAGCTGATATATATTTTTTATTAAAACCACTATGACTAGACGATAGGATGTTTGTCTGGAAAATGGGATGAAGTGGAGCCCTGCAGGGGCTTCTTTAGGGGAGGGAAAGGCACAGAAAGCCAGAAATTAGTAACTTGAGTCATGAGGAGATGGGAATTGTCTGCAGGAGGACACAGATCCACATCTCACAGACCAAAAAGTCTTTGCTCACAAACCCTAATTATTCTGTAGGGCTTTTTGCAACTATAGAAATAACAGCAAACTATTGTAGTAGCAAGAAAAATGGAGACAATGAGCTAACCTGGACATATCTGAAAGAGCACAGAAATATTTGTTTTCATGTTATTTTATGAAATTGGTATCATCCAATAGAGTTTCTCTATTTACATTTCTAAATATATTTTTATATATGTCTATAAATGAGAATTATGCTGAACATATGAGTCAAATTGGGGGGAAGCTGTTATGGAAAAAGTAAAGTTTGAAATAAGTTGGAAATCAGAAATTGCAACATGGCAGCACAAAAAATATATCATTCTCCTAGAGAAAGTAACACTGAGAAGAAACAAAACCCCAGAACAGATCTACATCTTATTTTCAGTTGTCTTAGAGCATTTCCTACTCAACTGCTCAAGTTAGGAAACTCAAGGAATACATGTTATTAAATTATCAGAAGTTGTGCATAGTACATTGGTGAAGAAGCAGATCTGTAACAACTGCTAAAGACTGAAGAGACCACGTGGATAATTTAAACACAGCTAAAAAAATTAGTCACAGTTCTAGGATTCTCAGGTACACAGGCAAACTGTGAAGGAGTGAGGGAGGCCTGGAGAAAGATAACCATTTAGTGGGAAGAAAGGAAAGGAAAAAGAAGACTGAAGAAAAGCACTGAAAACCAGCCCTGAAGCCACAGGTGTGCTCCAGGCGTCAGAACAGAGATTCCCCTGCAGCCCGTGGTGCAAAGCATGGTGATGCAGGCTGTGCCCCTGCAGCCCATGGAGGTCCACAGTGGAGCAGATATCTACACTGAAGTCCATGGAAAACCCCACACTGCAGCAGGTGAACATGCACCCTGAAGAAAGCTGCTGCCCATGGAAAGTGCACTCCAAAGAAGGCTGCTGCCAGAACCTGTGGCCCATGGGGAACCTGCACTGGAGCAGTCTGTTCCTGAAGAGTGGCACCCTGTGGAAAAGACACTCACTGGAGCAGTCAGCCGATGGTGTAAAGAATACGAGAATGATTCGTGTCAAGAACTTAGAAATCATTGTTACCAATGCACCTGCAACCAGTGTACCATGTGTGGAATGTATAAAAACGACCTTGATTATAATAAATGTTGCTGTCAATGTAATGATGGGAAAGAAGAAGAAAAAACGGAACAAGCTAGTCCCCTCTTTAATCATTTAGACTGTTAAAACAACAAGGAATGCTTTTAGCTTTGTTTAGCTGCTTGAATGTTTTAAGGCGGTTAAGTAACCAAGGAGACACATCCTGCTAAATATACGGGTCTATGTATTACCGAGAAGTTTCAGTATGTTTCTTTACCTGGAGAGAAGACCCCAGCAACAGGACAGAAACAAATGAAAAGGAGCCACATCGAGTTTCGGGCAAAGAAGACAACAGGATTAGCTGGAACTCAAAACCAGGAACTGAAACCCTGGACTGAGAAGTATAAGAGACTGTACCCCCAAAACCCCGGTGTGCGTTGTTGGCGGAGCAGAGACTCCCCGTGCACCCAGCGCTGCTTGCTTATTGGCTCTTGATATTAATCAATTGTAATAAAATAATTAAATCAGATCATGGCCAAGGCTAAATTTTTAGAACAATGGGAAGAACCCATGTTGGAGCAAAGGAGAATAGGGACAGGAAATGGTCTCTTGGTGGCCTGCTGTTAGAGGTAAGAGGTTTCTTTCTCTTTTGTACAGCTACTAGCTCCCAACATCTAATACAGTTTTTAAAAAAAAAAAAAAAAGAAAAAAAAAAAATCTCACCAAAAAAAAATACCAAAAAAGACAGTTGCTGAGGTTATCTCATGAGAAAAAGCCCATTATTTATTATTTTGGCATCTGCTACAAGGTGAATGATGCACGTGTAATCTTTTATAACAACACAATTTCATTTCAATAGATGTGATGATAAAGGTAATAAAGACAAAAGGACTAACATGTTTATGTAAAACTGTACATTTTTATACAGAATTTCTATAGATTTTTTAACACTATTGGGGCATATTTGCTAAATACGATGACCTGTGAGTTCAGAAATTCTTAAGGAATATCCATGAATCTTAAAGTTCTAAGAGATCTTAATTTTAAATGCCTGTAGTATTGCTTTTGGGTGAGATGGTGATAATTCTATCTTAATAGGGCTTACTATAGTTTTGGTGTCACTGACATATCTTTGAATCTGAGATAAGAAAGCGCTAGTAACTGTAGTCTAAATAACATTACGTATTCCATACTGTAAATATTGTTTGTGTAACCTGAATACATGCTAATTCTCTTTTTTTCCCCTCCCACATTTAAAAGCCCTAAAAGAAGTCACTGTAGTTTCTGATGAGATTCTGTACTTAACATTTACTAAATTACAATAGAAAATATATTTTGATCGACAGACTATAACTCCAAATGAGGCTTCTGAAATATGCTGGTACTACTGTATTTATTCAGTTTGGAACTCTAAATATTCACAGTATTGCATTCTTACCGTAAATTTCTATATCAAATATCCACTTCTGTATACTACTTTAAGAGGAAAATTTCAAGAGTAGTATGTTCAATCCATTTTTACCAAGTAATATAAAGCTGAGGGCTTTAACATTATATATCTACTACCTATAAGATATACTAAAGAATGTTATACGATCAGTTTCCAGTAAGGTAAAGATTACCACATACTATTAATTCATTGACCTTTGGCATAAATGTCACAACTTGATTTGTACAAGCAGAAATTTATAGAAAGACAAAAATATCTTATTGTTGATAACATTATTTACATCACTGCAACATTCAGAAATTTCAGTAACACAGATTAAGTCTATGCATACGTGGGAGTTATTTTAACCATGAATCACAGCTCATACCTATGGTTCGGTTATGCAATCCTAAGAAATGTTGTTTGCTGAAATTCAGAAGCTGAATTTCAGAAGTAAGGGATGGTGCAAACAGCCTTCACTTTTCCCAATGCAAAGAAATAAGACTCTTGCATTATGCTTTTGGTTAAGTTGCACAGCCTCCTTACTATCATAGCTGATAGACATATACTGGTCCATCAGCACTGTCATGTTAAACTGCCATAACTTGACTGTGTTTGAAATCTGAGAACTGGTGTTAACAGGAATAGTGTACCAGTTGATGCACCCAGGGAGAGTAAAAAAGTGATACGAAAATATGGGGGTTTAACAGCATACTAACAACATTAATAAATTATTAAGTATTAATTATTAAACTGAGTTTAAATCATTTGTTAAACAAAAAACAGATTGAAAAATAGAATCCAGGCCACTTGTTGTCATCCCAGTTTTGCCAAAAGTCTAAATACTTATTTTTTCCTAATATATAAGCATACTCAAATTGTCTTTCAGGTTAGGAAACCTGCTGACAGGTTTTAATAGCATAAAACAATTTTGCCGGCATTGCACTGCTGATTGTGCCATTCATTATGCGCATTTCCTGACGCATTTTCAGGGTACGTAGAAAATGTAACATTTTCAAAGTCTCTGGAGAATGTCCAATAGTACATCAGTGAACACTACCCAATGACTCCAGTGTCTGTATCACTTAATGTATCATCCCATGCAGGATCTCTATTTCATCAGACAACAGCTATTTAAAAGTTATTAAACTGTTAGCAGATAATACAGCTCATACTTAGGCAGAAGCTCATGAAATGATCTTTTGTGTAGTGGAATGAATGAATGAATATTCAAGTCCAAGCTGCACTATTGTAGGAAATGTTGGTCCATAAAAATTCCCTGATAATTTCAGTCTTCATTAGTGTAACAGACAGAATATCATCACCAATGACTAAATGGAAAATGCTAATATTGGAAGGGAAATAAATGCCGTTTCCAAGGATGTATGGCTTTATTTCAGCCAGTAAATACTGCACCAAAACCCACAGGAAGTACTCCAAAATATCTACTTTGTGCATAGATAGTACATAAGCAAATGGATTAAAGGGGATACAACTTTTGAGTTTGAAATATAAATTAGGTAGAAATATTATCCATTTACAGAATAGATAAAACCTTTGTACTTAATTTAAGGTGTAATATTAAATGGTTAAATTTGTGAAGTTCCTAAATAAACATCCTTCTTTCCCTAGGTTGTTTATAAACTTTTAATACAGAAGAGGTATTCAATTTTACATTTCCTTGGCTTTTTGTTACCTTTAAAGAATCAACAACTTTGTCTCTGCTTACTTAATTCTGTCCCAGTGGAAAGTGACCTTAAAGTTTTACTGAAAGGAAAAAAATGCAGAAATGAGAGTTCTGAGCGAACATAGTATCAATACAGTCATCCACACAACACGAATACATACTGTGTATGTACAGCCATTTCAGTCTACACTGCGTAACAAAGCACACGACTTCTCTCCTAAAAGAGGAACAAATCTGAAGGTCCCTCTGGCCATGTGGCTGAGATTTGGGTTTTTTTTCAGTATAACCAATCCTGCACTGCAGAAGAGACTATGGTAAAACAAAATAATTTCTAACTGCAGTTTTGGCTTCATTTAGGAACCACTTCAGATATTGTTACCTAAAGAAGTGGAGCTCAGATGACTGACTGGGCTACTTAAGTAATGATACTGAAGTATCACATTAGCCTGCACCTTTCCTACTGTAATACTTCCTCAGCTCACACAGGAAAGTTGCTCTTTATTTCTAACCACATATAATCCTACCCTTCCAGAATCAATCTTCCTGCTAAAATACTGTCACCTCCCAAAACTGTACACTCTTCTTTTAGCTCCTTCTAGTTAAGACACTGTCCCAACTCCATATTAGTACAGCTGAACATGCCATAGAGAAGATGGAGCCCCAAAACATATGTAGCTTTCTACAGATCAGATGACTTGTGAGAGTATGCTATTCAGAGCTCATATGTGCTCCATGTTTTGCAGATGTCATAGGGTATAAATATATATATTCTCAACAGCACTATTTACCTAACATTTAAGGCCACCTTCCTGCTTCCTACTCACTCTCAATTCCATTTATTTACCTTCTCCTTCCAGTCACAATATTCTCCTCTTTTATTTTATAGCCTTAACATGTGCAGCCCATGACTCATTTGGGGATTAAAAAAAAAATAAAATAATTCTTTGATGCCTGATTGTCTGCAGAGTCTCAATTGCATCATCAAACACAACTGCCACTAGCTACATAAACTGTTCTGGCCTGCAGGCTTATGCTAAGATTACAACAGCAAAAATATTCTATGGTATTGTAAGTAGAAGCTGTTCACACACCATGTAGGTGAAACAGGTTAGAATAATTTTCTTCAACAAGTTAAGGAGACTTGACCTTTACATTTTTACAACTACTGAAAGAAAAGTTCCTGAGATTAATTTACAAAGACTGGGATTTGTACAGCTCAGAAAATGTAATAAATCTCCTGGGATTAATAAAATACCCTCGATATATCTATGTTTCCTCTTTCGGGGTGATTACTTTCAAATAAAGATGTGAACCTTGAGGAGCAAGAATGTAACAAAACTCTCACTACTATCTCAAAAGAAAGGCAACACAATTTGCTGAAACTGCAACACTGCTTTTTGTGCAGTGACAATAGTTTACACCAGGAGTAATTTTTTTGTTGTTGTTAACATTTGTAATAGTTGAAGTGGAGTTAAGAAGCCTGGGGGAAAACAGCTGACCTTTACAAGAAAAAGATAAAACCAACCAAATTCTTTACCTTTGCCTATTGTATGATCATAAAAGCTATGAAATTTCTACAAGCTCCAAATAATTATGATTGGCATGCCAATATAAAGGAAATTCCAACTTGGAAAAGAATTTAATTGTTGATCTGAGCTCCCCAGTGCTCCAGTGCTCCAGTGCAATCAACAATGCCACAAAAAATTTCACAGGGATACCCAGATTACTTTGGGAGGTAGATGTGGAAGAAAGCAGAATTCAAGCTATCTCCACAGTCATCAGTACAAAGTGGACAAAAGAAGAACTGTTTAAGTCATTTAAAAAACATCTGGTAAATCTGTAACAAATACATACAAAATATGCTATCATTTAAAATCTTAAATCCGGCACTCAAGTTGCAATATGTTTTGTTTGTTTTTTTTTTTGGGGGGGGGGTCTTTTTTTTCTTTGGGGAACGTCAAAAGATAAGAGGTATATGTGGTTTTTCGTTAACTGGTTACCCCATACATGAGGCATTATCAAAACTGAGTAACTGAGTATCAGACATTGAGCTGTGACCTCCCTGCACTGAATTATTTCATTCATTTTACATGTTTAGATCATAAATTCTTCAGGGTAGATTGCATCTTTGGATGCAAGCTACATATAGTGGAGCTACTGTCTTGTATCAAGCCCCATCTGTTACTGTCATTTTAATTCCAAAATAGGGCTTGAAATAGTAATTACGAACACTGGTCAGCTTTCATATTTCTGCTAGAATTAGATACTAGGAAAGCAGAGCAGGAAATTCTGCCCTTATACTTCTGCAGTATGTACAGGAATAATTGACATTTTTGTGTTGGAGAATCAGGATATGCTCTCCTTTAGGGATGTGTGTAGATATGTATGTACATGTCCAAAATCCATTTTATAAGTGATTACAGCAAATCAAATCCAGTCACTATCCTTCCTTCTGTTCTACTAAAAGCAGCTCTTCTGCCTTTTTTTTTTTTTTTTTAACTGGGAAAAAAGCCAGGCCTGCTGAATGCAGAGATCTGTAGGAACACACCATTTTGAATCACAGATGAAAGACACAGGGACACGCTGGCACATTAGTGCAGTGCTGGGGAGTCTGGGACTAGAAGTTCAGAGGCTGAGTTTGTGCACCAAGAAGAGTTTTGGCTTGATGCTTCAACAGCAGATGAAGCTTTGGTCTTGGACTAAACCTCCATTTCCATTTTCAAATCTTTAAGGCTGAGCCAAACACCTTCTGTTATGCTTAATCATTCATTTACTCAGGCTTACCCACTGTCATGTATTTATGGGGTATAAAGCTATAAAAGGATTAGAAGTCATCTAATGTGAGTGACCATAAAAACTTTCCATTTAAACTTTCAAGAGAGGTCAGAGGAAGGGGAAAGACTTTTTTTTTTCAGTTATCAGTGACAGAGGGACCACACACCGTGTGGAAGATTGTTCTAAAGGCTAACTGATAAAAGGACAGAGGAAAAGGCTTCTTTGCTTCCAGTTTGAACTCACTTATCTTCAACTTTCTCATACACACTTCTGATGTACTGAAAACCCTTTATCAAAGCTATATCTTCCTGAGATAATTATAGACCTCTTACTCGTTAACTTTATCCTCCTTAAGCCCAGCAGGGTTATTTCTTTGATCTAAGACTCTGGTGCATATTTTCCATTCTTTTGGACATCATAATTTTAAAACACATGAAAGCCTATGTCCTTGTTATAAGATCTATCAACCATTTAAAAGAAAATATTTTGAATCTGTGCAGGGTAACAGTGATCTCAAATTCAGCCTTTTTTCTTATCCGCATGAGGTATGCTTGCATTTTAGCATAATAAGAATGCAATGATTGAGGAACTACATACTAAAAGTAATAAAAGTATCATTAAAAATTAAGAACACTGTGTTTTTTAATTATCATCATGTTTATCTTATAGTTAGAACAGTTCTTCCACCTTCTACGGAAAATATTAATCCCCTAAAATATTCTTAATTCAATAAAAATGCTGGATAAAGTGCAGTCTGTACCAAAAGATGTTTTAAAACTTGTACAAAACTCAAAAGCTGAATTCACTGAATGTAGAGGATAATTTTTATGTTTATGCAAGTATGTCTAGTGATAGTCATGACTTCATATAGCCATATAAATAACAAGATTATGTTACAACTCCCCCCCATTTTCTTCAATTCACCTTTTCCTTCTTTTTCTGTATGCAAAACATTAAATTATTCAGTAATTTAATTACTGCCAATTTTATTCCCTATTCACCTAATTTGATAGGAAAGCAAAAGCCAAGGCTTTGGCACCACAGAGCTGGAGGACAACAGGGCAAATGCAGCAGCATATTTTATAGCTCAAGAACCTCCTCAGAATTTTAGAACATTTATTCACCATTCAGCCAAAGCTCTCCCAAGAGCAATACAGAGTTCTTTCGCTGGCAAGAACAAAAGGGAGCCATATAACTGCATTTATACTCATTCTTTTTATCTTCCACGTACAGTATGTTAGCACACTAGTAGAAAGTGAGTATAGGTTTTAGTCTGGTTGTCAGTATTACTCCGTTACACCACAGTTCACAGAACACTACAGTAAAGACATCTAGACAGTTTAACCACCTGGTGTTTGAATTAAGAATGTAACACTGTCCTTTTTAAGCACTAGATGAATTTCAGGTTTCAACTGCAACGACATTTTTCAGCGTCTACGATTTCCTTTCATTTTCAATTTCTGTTATAACAAAGTTATTTTAGGAACATTCCAAACGTAAGTGAAAGGCTACACTTGTAACCATCGAACCACGTGTAGTCTTCGTGGGCAGAAATATAACCTTTGACTTTAAGTAATTAAGGATAAAAGAATCTGATTTATTTTAATGTAAAGCTATTATGGAAAAAAAAAAAAATAAATAAATATGTGTGTGTGTATATATACACACACACACACACATATATATATATATACTGACATGCTGCTCCAAAATGGAAATCACAGAGCAGGCAAGGGTAGACAAACTTCACATGTACTGCCTCAATTCCAGGAAAGGTCAAGTCAGAGACTGGGCCAGATCAGACATTCTCCTTCAGAACATAAGCAATAGCAGCACATAATTCCTTAATATACAGCAATTCCCTATAAATTGATGGACTTACTATGTGTCATATTCCCTCAGTGGGATGATTGCTATATAGGTCTGCCAAATGTTTTTATAACCAACAGCTATGAATATGCAAACATCTGCAAAAAGACATTATTTTCCTAATCGATTATCTGGAGTAAAAATTCTGAATCAGCTGGTCAGAAAGATGTTATCTTGTAATTTAACCAGCACAGAGAAATTCTGTGGTTTATGTAAGGAAACTTAAAAAAAAAAAAAAAAAAAGACAAACAAGCAAACAAACAAACAAACAAAACCCCAACAACAAAACTTGTTCAAATGCTAAAATTATTTAAAAGAAATGAAAAACATCTCTGCAGAAACTGCATGACTAGGAATAAAACTACACCATTCCATTTTGCTTTCACCATTCCATCTAACAGCAGTTCTTTTTCCCACAACTTTCGCATTTTCATATTATAGTCTTTCTCTACTCAACTTACTTTTGTAATAAAATATGAAACAGGAAAACAGACTGGGAAAATAGGCTCAGTTTTTAGTTACAGACTACTTGTTCTGTGTGAGGAAAATAAATAAGAGAAAAATAGGAAAAAAAAAAAATCCCAAACATCAGAAGCAGGAAAGAAAGAACCCCAAAATATTAAGAACTTTTTATTTCAGATTTCTATATGCTCCACTGCATTTTGAAAAATGCTGGACAGAGTTCAGAAATAGTCAAGAACAGATATGGGTAACCATTATGATCAAGACAAAGCTGAAGCCCTTAATAGGAATTACGCATGAAAATTTAGGCCTGATGAGATGAATTCTCTTTCAGCACTTTAATTGCTTTTTCCATTGTTGTTCTTCCTTTTTTTTTTTAATTTAAAATTTAGAATCTTCTCTTACTACTTTGGAAAATATCAATTCCTTTCAATTCCAGAGGAATCTAGAGTTAATCTGTTTCTAAATTAATTTTCTGCTTACAAAAAGATGATTAGCCAGAGAATATACACTTAGATATTTTAGACATTAAAGGCCGATTTACCTTGTCACCTTCAGAGAAAGTTACTCCATCAATGGCCCTTTTCCAAGTAATCTCTGGGATGGGTTCTCCTTCTGCTTCACAGATAAGGGTGGCTTTCCCATTCTCAAACGTGGTTTCATTTTTAAGTTGTATTATTTGAGGCTGTACTGTTAAAAATACAAATTATATTACTCATGCTGCACAAAGAAAGTCATGTCAAAATCTATTTTACCTTTATTAAAGGCTTAATATTACCATCTATAAGACCAATCAACTTTCCAGACTTCGAGTTGAACAACAACCATATCTGTATGCCTGATGACCTGGACTCCTGGTTCAGTACAGCTGACATGCCCAGCAGTGCCTGCTCCTTTGCTGGGGTTTTGTGGGATGGATCCTGGCTGATGAAGCCCCTGCCTGGGTGGCTGTGTTTGTGTGCTCTGTTCCTGGCTCACTATCCCTTAGGGGCATCCTCACTAATCTCTGGCACTCAGAATGATGCAGAGATTCAACCATAAAACAATGGTCCTGCACCTGGGCAGAACAACTCCATGCACCAGTACAGGGAGTACTGACCGGCCCTCAGCTCTGCAGAGTGGACCCAGAGTGTCCCCGTGGACAAGAAGCTGACAATGAACCAGCAATTCACCCTT
The DNA here is from genome assembly GCF_033815535.1 of Pezoporus flaviventris. Lineage (NCBI taxonomy): Eukaryota > Metazoa > Chordata > Aves > Psittaciformes > Psittacidae > Pezoporus > Pezoporus flaviventris. The sequence continues at coordinate 22,476,866 of NW_026892563.1, forward strand.
AAATAGCAGAATTTGCATAAATACCTGATAGAGTTTAGTAGAGATAGAGCCAGACTCTTCTCAGTGATGCCAGGTTACAGGACAAGAGGCAATGGGCACAAATTGAAACACAGGAAAGAAAAAACCTTTTTTACTGAGAGGGTGACTAAACAGCAGAAAAAAAGCTGCTATGGAGATATCCAGATATATCACTGTGGAGTCTCCATCCTTGAAGATATTCAAAACCCTGCTCTGACTGACCCTGCTCTGAGCAGGGGGCTATACTAGGTAGTTTCCAGAGTTCCTTACTGCCTTAGGCACGCTTTGATTCTACATAAATCTGTGTTTGTCTTCAAATACAAATTACTGGGGGGGAAATAGAAATATTAGTATTCTTAGATTTTGATCTTTAGCGATGTCTGTCTTACACAAATTACTGAATTTAACAAAATCCCCAGATAACAAACATACTGTTCTGTAGTAACACTATAAAGAACTGAAGAGCCAGAATTATTTATAAGTAAATTGGCAATAAGATACATTTTAAAAATTCCAGATATTGTTTGCATTCTTCAAATCGTTCCACTTTATAGCAACAAGTACACATCAACTACAGCTCTCAAACTACACCATACCTCACCAGGTTACTTACATATGCAATTGAATTTCTGCTTAGAGGTGAACACTTTTATTTAGAGGATTTATCTGTACAATATCATATACAAACTCTCTTGTAGAACTGTGCATAGAATATTACTGTCTTCCATGACATTCAAATACCTTAAAAAATGTTTTGGTCCTATAAATTCATTCACATGTAACTGTTAAGAAGCTTCTCTGAATCCATCCATTTTACACATTAAATGAGACACACCACTGGAAAACCTAGCATGTAATTATGTAATAAGAATATGATTCAATATATTTACACACAAAACCAGTAAAGTAAGTTTACATGAGTGAATTAAATTTTGACAGCTCTTAACATCTATTGAAATTAATGTATTATCTATGTAGTTTTCCCAAGTTTTGCTTTTGAGGAAGAACTACTATAGTATATTCTATATGAAGCAGAAAATAAACAGAGAAGTGTCCTATTTTCTAATGGGATTACTAAAGTATACACTATGCAGAAGAGTAATACTGGCTTATGTTAGTGGATCCAAGCGGGAAAGAGAATAATTTAGATTGGAAGGGACTCTAGGAGCTCATCTTTACCAATCTCCTCACCAATACAGGGTCAACAGACCTTGTTCAGACCAGATTTCTCAGGGATTTGTTGAGCATTATCTTAAAAAACGCCAAGAACAGAGTGTAGAGCCTTTCACACCAGACTGTTGCAGTGCCTAGATGTCCTCATGGTGAAGAATAGTTTCCTACATCTAGTTTCCTGCTTCATTTTATAATAACTTTCATTTATGACTACTGTCTCACAGATGCTCCATTCAGCATCACCAAGAAAAACAGTAAAACCGGGTTCAAACCTGCTGTATATCCAGATATATCTTCCACCTCTCTTTTAAACATTTCCACCACACCATTCTTGGTCTTACTTCTCATTCCTTATCTCCACATTCCTGTTGCTTATCTACTGCCTGTTCATGCTTGACTACTACAGTAAACTATTGTTTACTGCACAGAGATGAAAAACAAGTAATATTTTGCCTAACAAAGTTCTGAACTAATATCCTGCTTCATTAAGGTATAATCTATGGTGAGTGACATCATGTGCAGAACAAAAATACCCTGTGTGATCAGGGACTCTTGAAATGTCAACTGGATCCAGCTTTATGGGATGCACTAGAAGGCAGTAAGCTAAACATTACAGCAGGACACCAATGTGGCCAAGAAAAGCTGAAGTTCTCCTCAGTGGTATAGTATAACAAGAGATATCAGTTGAAAGAACTACAAAAGAAGAATTAAAAGTAAAGAATGACTATGTTATCTTCAAGATAACTTCAGTTATTACTCTTTCAGGATCATCCAAATGCATACGAAATATATTACCGTGGTGCTCTATTTCTATAGCCATGTCTCCTGGCTACAGTATAATACGTTCTTTCCTTTGTCACTATTGATATAATACCATTTCTGAAAACAAGGAGCTATTGAGCTATTGCAAATATACCGCTCATTTAAAAAAAAAGCATCATACATAGTATTTTATATCAAAAATTTGCAAAATTTTGAATTACATTATTTCCATCAGAATGAGAGGATTTCCCCATCTGCACCCCATGACAAACAATATGATCTGTTCAAGATGATGCATGTTCTAAAACAAGTAAATAATGCTTTTTAGTTTTTAATTTTAGACTTACATTCTAAATTACTTTAAGGCCTTCAAATGGATCACTACAAGACAAAAAGGTTTAGCTTGACATTTTAGACATGAGCAGCTGACATTTAAAGGAATAAGCACTGATTAATCATCAAATATATCTAGATGACAGTTATTACTAAGAAGAAGCAGAGTGCTCATACGGGGGATATTATTTAGTTGCTTCATTTTTGTAGGTCAGAAGTCATAACTTGCTATTGATTAGAAATTTTTACACTGATACTTTTTATTATGTTTTGGACATTGGAAAATATCAAAATACTTTTGCGCACATGTAAATAAATATATTTATTTGAGAATGCCAAGAAAGAAATACTGAAACAGTTGTTTGCTGCCCCATCTCCAATCCCTTAACTGTTCTTTTTAAACCAACATGGTCATTTTCAAACTGAATTGGTATTTGCTTGCTGTACTCTAGTAAATATAAACCAAATTAAAATACAGGGTCTTGAAGTGTAACCCCAGGAAGCCTCCAGGTATTCGCTGCTTTTTTTCAGACAAGAATATTTGTATTACAATGTACTTAAAAATAGTAAACTGCATGAACTGACTGAAATGAAAGAAGGCTTGAATACAGAAAGGAGTTATGCTTAAGCTCCATTAAAATTATTTTATTTAGCAGGTAGAGGAACTGCTTATTACTAGACATGCATTTTTTAAAATATTAACAAAGCAGTGCAGCCAAATAAATAGTATTTACTGGTTAGAAAGTTTGCTCTCTGAGCAGAGAAGGTTGGTTTTAAGTTCTCTAACGCTTCTTCAATAAACAACTTTCAGATTACTTCCTTGGTCTCTTCTGGATTTGTCTCAGACAAGGGCTAAGCTCATTGCTGTGTAACTACAGCCTTCCCAAAAAAGCTTAAGAAGAACGTGGACGGCAATCTGAGGTTCTGGATTTGTTACTGGTTGCTTACAACTGATTTACTGGAAAAAGTGCACAATTTATTGCATTCACAGAGTTATACCCATATCTTTGAGTTTTATCAGATGTGTATGGTTTCATCAGAAGCAGCACATATATAAAACTTAGACGGTCCTGATTATATCTCATTAAAAGAACTGTTTTAAGCAGTTTTGTTAATACAAACATGGATTTACTGTTAAGAGGTTTAGTATATGTCTGTGTTGATGCCTGATTGGATTTCTTGATTAATATGATACATAAGGAATCATACTCTTACACTGTCTTCCTGTACAGCCACATTTGAATCATGTAGCAAAATTGCAACCATGTCCTCCTGGAAATTGCCTGAATTTAGTAAACAAGCTAGAGCCCAACAAGGAAATTACCTAAGAAATAGATTCTTGCACCTTGATTCCTGACATGATAAGGATTTATACACACACCAGTACAAAGTGATTTAGTGCACGATAAGCCTGAGTCTTTGTACATGTTAAAATGCTATTACTACTTCAGACTCCAAGGGATTTAAGACTTGCCTTGTGAGAGAAGTCGCATTTATAGATTGCATCACTTTTTATTTTAAAAAGTAGAGGAGTTCTAAACAGTTAAGGACGTAACAGGAAGGAAGAAGTAACACAGAAAATGCATGAACTTTTGACACTAATCTTTAACTAATGCATTACACTTTGTGAAGATGAATTTGGTATACTTTATAATATCTGGGATGAGCAGGAACAGGTAGTTTCATTCACAGATACATGGGATCCCCTTCCTAGATTTATCAGTGAATTTAAATGAAGAAATTCCATGTCTGTATTGAAAAGTATCTTAGTGGAAACAAAAACAAAACACAAAAAACCCTCAAACAATGACCACCTAATTAGGTGTGCACCAGGCACTGTAAGTGTAAGAGGAATGCAGTCATTAAGCCTGAAAATAATAGAAAAATTTAGGCAACTTCTCATCCCAATCTCATTATAGACTCACTGCAGCCTTTTTGCTTACAAGATGCATGGCTTTCAAAGGCCTAAATGTTTTGATTTTTAACATTTGAAACACATCTAAGAGTGGTAAGACAGGAGAGGTCTGGTACATTTCCCCCCATCTGCTTGATGACAGATAATAAATTAATAATACTTTTTTTTATTTACTTTTCTCAATGAAATTTACATTGAACACAGCTGCAGAAACTTTCCTGTTATACAAAATTCAGATTATTCTTAAAAATACAACTAGAAAATAAAAATAGTATGTGCTTAAACTATACTATAAAGGGTCTTTTGTAATGCTTCTTGAGGTATTTTTCCCTCATCTGACTTTCATGAAATAAATTGTCAGAAACTACTGAAATGCCAGTGAAATATTTTAGATACATTTAGAGTACCCTCTCACTGATTATGTAGGCAAAACACAGCCTACAGGACTTCAAATTAACTTATGCTAGAGCACCTTGAATTATTTTCACCAAATCAGATAAAAGAAAAAAAATATTTTTTCTCTTTCTAGAAATAGAAATTATTCGACATAGGAATGTTTCTTTTTATGGCATATGTACAGAAGAAAGAAAACTTACTGAAATGCTCAATTGTTTATGCATTATCAAACGGCAGAACCAAGCATATGAGTGATTACAGAGTGGAAATGAGCAGTTAAAAGAACAAACAAAATGAAGATATAAAACTATGCCCAGAATATAAGCACTATTCTTATAAAGCATAACTATGACTTTAGCTAAAGGTAATTTTGCTTCATTTAGCCTGATTAGACATTTTTTATTAGTAAGTATATGCACACTACTACCGTCACTCTGAAGAATGATAAATGAATGTTTAGATCTGAGAATGTAAGATGATGTAAGAATGCTTTTAAAGTATCAACTCTTCTTGTCTGCTCCTAAATCAATTGCTTGTTACTATGTTATTTGGGAAATTTTTATTGGGATGCCCAATTGTTTCATAATTCAAAATGCTAATGCACGTGTATCTAAATGTATATATATCTGTGTGTGTATCTGTAGATCTATCTATCTATATATATCTGCTGCCCAGCAGAGACAAATACAAAAAATATATATAAAGAATTCAAGTAAGAACACACATGGTTTCAAGCCATTCAGAAGGACTAAACATAAATGAATTTGTGTCAAAAGCCTTAGCACAAGTCCTAAGCATTAATATGAATGAGATCATTTAGGTAGTAATAGATAATGTGCAGAGAGAACTACTGCACGCAACAGGATGACAGACAGATGAGCAAATCATGATCAGTAAGAAATCCTCTAAGGGAAACAGGGCTTTCTTTACTCTTTCATGTCTTATTAGATAGAACAGATAAAAAGCACAAGATGAAGAATTTGCGAGAATGGGATGTGTGCCTATAGGTTTCTGTACATGAGTTAGCGTTGCAGAAGAACTGTCAGAATAAGAATTTGATATCAGATCAGCTTTTTTTAACACTGATACTGGAAACAAAGTTGTTTAACAAAAAAATCTAGGTCATGCATGGAAACAAAACATATGCAGCTGCTAGATGGCACTAAAATGGGCATGTCCATTCAAAAGTGCAGAGTACTAAAATTTTAAATGCTGAACACTATAATTTTATTATTATTTTTATTGCATTATGGTTACATTACTGTTATTACAAATTTCAACCCTGCCAGAGCCCTGTCATAACAGAAACAATAGTTGTTGCCCCAAGGAGTTTACATTGTAAATTAAATTAAAGATAGCAGGTATGTGAGACAAGCAAACCAATGAAGTGGGAAAGAATAATGCAATTGAATAGGTCATTTTAACACGAAATAGCTGTTTATGAACTATTTAGCTGTAATAATCAGCCACCTGCCTTGGCATTTTCAGGCTGATGTTTTTTGAATATATTTAAGGTGCGTAAAAGTAAGACAAGTTGCTGGCTCCATATATGACTGAGTTTAACCTGTGTGAAAGAGACAAAAGAAAAAGTAATCTTTTTTGTAGGAGAAGATACAACTCTACTCCATATTTTCAGAGTTAAAGCAGAGGTGAACCTTCTAAATTTAATATTATACTAAAAATAGAGTTAGCTTTAGAGATTACAGAGAAGGTAATAGGCTTAATTTACGATACTATACCCTGAGGTGCCTCGGTTTCATCTGGGATAAAGTTAATTTTCGTCTTAGTAGCTGGTATAGTGCTGTGTTTTGGATTTAGGATGAGAATAATGTTGATAAGACACCAATGTTTTAGTTGTTGCTAAGCAGCATTTACAGTAAGTTAAGGACTTATTCTGCTTCTCACACCACCTCACCAGCTAGTAGGCCAGGGGGGAGGAGGGAGGAAGGGGGGGCATAAGAATCTGGGAGGGGACACAGCTGGGACAGCGAAACCAAATGATCCAAGAGATATTCCAGACCATATGATGTCATGCTCAGTGTATAAACTAGGGGGAAAGCTGTCGGGGGACCACTGCTTATGAACTGGTTGGGCATCAGTTGGCACTTTTCATGTTTTAATTTTTACACTTTGAAACTCAGATCCAATATTTTTGTTACTACATCTGCAATCATGAGCTTAAATAAAAATCAAGAAAGAAAAACCAATTAAAAAATTAGGAACACCTCTGCCTGATGCCTTCTTACCAAAAAAAAAGTACACTTTTTTCCCCCTTTCAGAATTATCCCCTTTCTCCTCTTTTCTTGCAAGCATCCAGATTTTAAAGTAAAACCAGAGTGATTTAAGAATTTAACACTGTTGTATTGTATCTGAGTAGTAGAAAGCAAATGATGAAGATAGCCCTTTCTAAATTAAATTCAGGAGTAAAGGTTGAAGTAGCCAACAGGAAAGAAAAAGCTGTAAAGTTAGACAGTGGTTTGCTGCACCAGTAGATACCTTGCAGGAATACTGTTCCACTGAAAAGTGTGGATTATCACCTCAGCCCCCTAATATTTACATTTAAAAAGGAAGAATGGAATGTACTATGCAGTACTTACCAAAAACTTGAAGGATTGTCTGTTTTTTATCATTTCCTGCTTTGTTTTTAGCATTACAGACATAAGGACCCGCATCAGTGTTCTTTATATCTCTTATTGTTAGTTCTGTATTGCTTCCTCTTAGCATGTATTTTTCATTTTCTTCAATAAGTTTACCATTCCTAAAAAAAAATAAGAACAATGTAAAAATCAACCAGTAGGTTCCAAACTCTGAAGCAATGTGCTGTGAATGCATCAATCTGTTGAAAATAATTTTTGAGGGAAGAGACTTCTATTATGCTCAAAAATGCAATACCTCACTTAGTATAAACTGGCAGCATGCATAGAAGGGATTTGATTTTAGCATAACCAATACTGTTCTGCAGGATGAGAGTGTTTTTTCATGAGAATGTGCACGTTCTAGACACAAAGCATTCTGAACTGCATTTTCATGTTCAAGACCCCAGGTTCATAAATTTATTGCCATGTTCTAAAACTATATACATCTTGAAAATGCTGTATCTTTATTCTTAAATGTTCAATATTGACTTAGTGTTAGAGAAATGCTTGTGAATAGAACATACAGCTTACACTCAAGGAAGTGCAGAAGGAAACTGGTTAGACACACATACCTGTATGTGAGGAACATTTAAAATCAAATTAACTAAGTGTAACTGTTGCAGTTCATATAAGTAATAATGTACCGACTTAGAAAACATATTTTAAATCTCACACAAGTGGAGACTATTGGCACACCCTTTCCAATTATTTCCTCTCAGTTGTTGTTGGCTAGCCACTACTTAGTAAGCAGGCATATCTCCAGATGTCAGAATGAGTTCTGACCAGATGGTACAGAAATAATAAAACCTGTGAACAACTCTGAGGGCTGATCAAGGCTTGACCAGTCCATTTGAGCATGTTGGCATATGCAGAGTTATAAAAACATCTCCTTTTTCAAGAGCGCAATTTTAACTTTTTTAATTTCTTCTCATTCTGCCTAGTTTGCTACAAGCTCCTTTTGATCTTATTTCTTTTGAATCCACACCCCCTTCTCACAAGCACCTACGTATAAAATTGACTGATTTTCATAAGCACTGATAATCTCGCTGACAATTCCAACTTCTTGAAAACAAACTATTTAACGATTTATAAAATGAAACCAATATGCGTTACTGAAATATTCTCTTCCATTCAATATGCCTAGTTTAGAATATACAGTTTTATTTCAAGATTGAAGCAACAATGATTTTCATGTCCTTCTCACATTATGCTGATAACTATGCAGATTTCATATTTTATAAAATTGTATTTTCCCTAAAAGAAAATACTGCTTCTTTCCTGGAAACACTAATATCTGTTAATAGGATTCCCCTGGCATCTATATAGCTTACATTTCAGTGTCATTTTGTAAATAACTAGTCAATTTATCTGTCTACTTCAAGACATTACTGTGATACTTGATCGTCTCCTTTCTAAAGCAAATCATAGGAATTGTTTTGCAGAAAAGAAGAGATCTAATTTTCCACAGTTGGTTTCACCAAAAAAATTTAGTGATTTATGTTAAGAGACAGAAGTCTATAATCAACGTAAGAAGTAGCTTCCAAATGCCTGTTATTATAAGCATCACCTATATCTATGACAATTTCGAAGCAGAAATGAGATTATAAGCATTTCCTTGGACCCTCTAGTGAACAGGAGAGATTCAGACTGATGATCTGACGTTGGAGAACAGGAAAGCATGAATAACACATTGAAAGTGGATTATTTCTTTTGTCAGATAATTCTATGTCCTGCCACTAAAGATAAAGGGAATAATCCTTCTAAACTCTACTAGTGTAAATTATTTCCACAAACATAATAAAACATCATTTTTCAGCAGGACTATTCAATGAGTAAAGATTTCCAGTTCATGACCTGTATCTTTGTATCTTTATCTTTCAGTTCCGGCTAATTTAAGTTTATTAGTGTATTGCTTCTTTTCAGAGTATATGCTTTACACGAATGTAATCAGCTTCAATAAAGATATCGGTTAAGTGGTGAACGAATTAGATTCTCTAGGTCCATGAAATATCAACAAAGTGAACATGCATACTAAGTACAGCAGCAACTAAACCTTGCTGACCTTTCTTCTTGACTAGATATTTCAAACTGACTAATTTGTAAGTGAACTAATGTTTTTTGGGTTTTTTTTTATTTTTTAAGTAGATTGACACATTAGTTAAGATGCCTCCATTTCAAATTTACAAAGCCTTAAACATTGTCATCACCTGGAAATGAAAATGGTAGATGCAAATAGTTAAAGCTTTTCCACATTAGCTACTGTCTTAAGGAGCTTAAAGTTTGAAGCTACTGTTTTGTCCAGCATCTTGCAGTCAACACAGAGGGATATATATAAGCCAGCTGAATAATACTGTCATTTATTTTAAACATACAGTTATTTCTTCATGACCTAGCTGAAGCTGACCTGTTATATCAGTACACTGGATACAATTCCACTTGTTTGTTAAAGAAAGAAACACAAATTTGAAGTTAACTTACATTCAACATCAAAAAGTACACTAAACAGAAGGAAATTTGGAGTATAACAAGTTGGCCATTAATATCAATTCAATTAGGTTCTCAATGTACAACAAGAATTTTAATATTAGATAAATCAGTTTTGACAGACTTTCCTACCACTGATAATGCTGTCTAGATTTTTCTCAAGATCAAGAAAGATTATGTTCATCTAGTTTTCCTATGCTCAGTCTAATTTCTAAAGAAAAGGCATCTTATAGGAAACTAAAGCTTTTATCTTAACATATCTGCAAAATAAGTTGAAGGGGAAGCAGAATATATCAAATGATTTTGAATCCTCTTAACCAGCTACCTATATGTGAGTGAAAAGGGATATGAACAGGTCGGGACAGAGAGCTCAGAGATTTGATGCAGAAATTTAGTACTGGAGATCAATGTAGAATAAAGTTTGATTCCTCTAGAAGAAATAATGTAGCTCCTCCCATCTTTTTTCCTTATTTGCAGATCAATAATAATATCCTGTCATGGACACCAGGGGCCTTTTCCACCTGCCACTTCACAATATCTCACTGTCAGCAAATAAAAAAGAATATTTTCAACTGCCAAGAATTTATAGCCCAATAAGACAAAATAAAAACAGAATGAAAGGGGGGAAGAAAACCCCAACAAAGCAAACAAAATAAACAAACAAAAAAGCACCAGCAGGGAAGGGAGGTGCATAAGTCAATATTCCTCACTATGAGATAGCTCCCAAAATAGGAGCAGAACAGAAGCTTCCACATTTAACATTCAGTAATCAGTACACAAGCCTGTTAAGCTTTTGTAAAATCTTTACAAAAGATACTTAATGAATGGTTTAAAAAAGCTGCCTCAGGGGCTGGCAAACCAGAAGAAAACCCTTCAGTAGACTCTGATCAATAGACACAAAGTCTGTGTCTTTCCAAGACATTTAGCCTGTGTAAATACTGTAATATTTATAAAATATTGACAAAAATCCACAAGTGTAAATAGAGATATTCACAAGCTGTGGAAATTTACGCATTCTTTCTTAACAGCATAAAACATTAATGTTGGCTGTCTTACATCTTTCAACAAGGCCATTTAGGGTACACGATTTCAGACAACTCTGAAGAATTTTGGCTGGGTAAGACAGACAGTGTAAAAAATTACTTTAAAGACCTTAAACTATCAGAACAGTCAACCTTCATTTGAATTCACTATCAGTTTTTTAATCTGGGCTCTGCAAATTTTGCTTTGCTTTTTCTTTTTCTTCACTAGATTTTTAATTCTAAGCCACATGATGGAATTAACTTTGCATTCTATGTATTTGCATATCTTGAGATTCAAATTGCACAAGGGAAAAATTTAAAATGAAGTATGACTTTTGACATGTTAAGATGTAGGTATCAGTCAAAGGAAGCTAATATTAAAAATGAATCCAACATTGTTCGAAGATTCCAAAGGAGATTAAGAGCTGATGGCAATCCCTTCTATGAAAATGTAGTGACCTTTTAATTCACCTGAAATAATGTAAGTAGATGAAAATTACTCAGGTCTAAAATAGAAATGTGCACTGGTGTGAGGTGTCTGAGATATTTTATATCCCAGGACTGATACATGTATCTTTGTTAAAATTGAAAGAACACAGAGTGTATGGATATTAATTTTTTTACAAATGTTATATGGTAAGTGTTCCCAGATGATAAAGCTATATTATCTGCATGTTATTGATAAAAACACACATGAGCTTTAAAACTGGTTCCATTTTCAAAACGTATTACATTTTAAAAATTACATAAACCACCCTTGAAACTCATGCAGTGAAACATTTCCATATCCTATGGGTGTCTAAAGCAATACCTCCTTATGAATCTCATTGAAACAGAGAGTTAGGGTTAGACTATTTTTACAAATGGGGAAAATGTTACCTTTGTTATCAGTACTGCTGATCTGTATTGGATATCTATTGCATAACTGCATATGTTTTCACTTGATGTATTCATGTGCAGAAGTTATGAGATTCTTGCTTGTACTGAGATACAGACTCATTGCTTCAGCTTTATTTATTTCCACTTAGATATGAAAAATCACATCAGTATGCTATTTTAGTTGCTCTTACATTTATCTCACTTCCTGGTAACCTGAGTGCAATTGTATTTGTCTGAGTTCATTCACCTACTAATGCTGCATCTAGCTTTAGAAGTCAGAACAGAAATGGACAGCAAATGCTCCTAAAATTCAGTAAAAAAAATTAATTAAGGTTGCCCAGCTTAATGGACCATGATAGAAAATCATGGCACATTAAAACAATGTGCTCTGATGTGCAGACTTCAACTAAACTTACCTGTACCAACTGATTTCAGGTGGAGGTGATCCAGTGGCTCTGCAGAATAAAGTTATTGCCTCTCCTCGATCTGCAGTGGCATTAAAAGATTTCTGTAGCAGAGTAATTGCTGGGGGAACTGAAAAATAAAACATTATGGCCTATTAATGGAAAATAAATTATTTTATGTGTTTCTAGAAAAATCTAAATCACAGGACAGGATCCTTTGCTAACTTTGGAATTTATAATTATACTTAGGAATCAAGTTAAAATATGAAACACTGTTACTAGTATTTCTTTACTTTTCTTAAACACAAGAATTTTAATCATTATCAGGTCTTTTTTTTTTACTAGAATATTTTTTGAAAGTCTTTTTAAGTAGTTCTTCAGTCTTTTTGCAGAACATTTTAAAGTTCTGTATGTCTAAAGCTAGACACAGCATGCATAAGACATAATAAAGTTATGATGACCACTAATTTAACTTCTTTTTTCTTTAATCTATTCTTTTAAAACAGGTGCCAGTATGTAGTAGTCTTTCATCACTGGCCTTGCAGAACTGATTCGTGGCTCTGCAGGCCAATAATGAAAGACCTGTAACAACAGGAGAGACACTGGAGGCAAGTACGGCAGCCCAGTCTTCACCACATATAACAACAACTACAACTAGGGTGAACTGAACTACTAGATATTACAATCTGAAATTCAGTCTTGCAGTCATTGTCAGTGTTCTGTAAATGATTAAAAACAATATTCCAGGTTTTACATATATATCATTTACAGTGATATAATGAAATGCAATGAATTCTATTTCCATGGTGTATTTTTAAAAAATATTAAGAATTACATTTATAGGAAAACAATACGAAGCAGACATGACAACTATATTACCCAGTTCAGTCAGGATATTTTAGAAGCTGACATATTTTAAAATAGGCTATGATAACCAAGTAAAGCAAGAAGTCAATCCGACAACTTTTACTGCTTACCATTCACAATAACAATTATGTCCCGAAAGTCAATTTCTCCTCTTGCTTCCACTCTTCCTTCACATCTGTATACTCCTTCATCACTTTTATTGATGTTAAGAATTTGGAGATTATTGTTTGCTAATACAGCAAATCGATCTAGAAAGGCAAGTAAGAGATGAAGTGGTGTTAGTAAATCAAGACAACATGCAGAACGCTTACTTAAGTGAGTAGTATTAATGTACTTCCTCTATAAAATCATAATGCTCATTGACAAAACACTCATTAATTTAAAAGTAAAATGTCAGCCAAGAAATTTGTTTTTTTTTTTCCCCAGTCCAAAATACATTGCCATTTCCTAAAATTCAATCTGGATTTTCTATCCATAACTTCCTGCTTACTCTAAGGAGTCATAAAATATAAGTTAAACTTATAAATTACTGCAAAAAGAGTGGAATATTCATGAACACCTACATAGAATTTGAAAAGATTAGAGATGGAAAAAAGATAAACCATTTATAATAAAAAAACACTTCTTCCCTATCTATATTAAGCAACTTTGTGCCCATTTTATGGCACTATGCTTATTCATTTCTCAGCTTGCTTTCTCTCCTTCCCTCTTCCTGTTCCTTTGCTCATTCACTAATACTCATTCATCAATGTATCTCACCATAGTTTAACACTTCACAGAAATGGGTACGAAGACATAATCCAACAAAGCAGTCTACCTTCTGCAGAGTGCAGCATAAACTGAAATTCAATGGACTTTTTGAGTAGCTCAAGTTAATTGAAAAAAAAATCAGATTCTGAATACATGTGCATGCATTTTCCTGCACATGCAGCAGCAAAATTATAACCTGGAAAAATAAACTGAATCTGAATTTATTTTATTCTTTCCTTTATGTCTGAACTAGTGTATTGAGTTTACATGTCAAGACATTGGCAGTAGGAGGGCTGCAGGGCAGCCTCTGTAAGGAGCAAGCGGGGCTGCCCTGCGCTGGATCCAGACAGATCCAATGGACCCACCGCAGGGCACGGCTGAGCCCTGCAGATGATGGTGGTGCCTGGGAAGGCCCAGTGGAGGAAGGGAAAAAATAACGATGTGCTCAAAACTCGAGAGTCAGGAACGAGGAAAACATGACAGAAACAGCCCAGCAAGCACCAAGCTGAGAGAAGGTTCAAGGGGAGGAGGTGCTCTAGGCACCAGAGCAGAGACCCCCCCTGCAGCCCCAGGAGAAAGCATGGTAGAACAGATATCCACACTGCAGTCTGTGGAAGACCCCATGCTGGAGCAAGTTTATTCTGAACTACTGCACCTCATGGGAAGAACTCATGCTGGAGCCATTATGGACTGACCACAAGCCCATTGCCCATCTCCCTGTACTGCCTGGGGTGCAGGAGGTAGAGAAGTCACAAATGAAAGGTGAAATTGAGCCTGTGAAAAATAAAGGGGGTGATGCTGCATTACTTCTCTCTTTCTGTTTCACCATCCATCTCTACTTAACAATAAATTCAAGTAATTTCCCCTCACTCAAATCCATTTTGCCTGAGCCGGTAATTGGCAAGTGATCTCTCTGTTTTTACCTTGAACCATGAGCTTTTTCACCTCATTTTCTCCCCTGGTACTGTTGTATTGTGTTTAAGTGGCAAGGTTTTGCTGGTCGTGTGGGAGGCTGCAAGTGTGGCTTCTGCTGGAAGCTTCCCCCATGTCTGATAGAGTTAATGCCAGCCGGCTCCAAGACAGACCCACTGCTGGCCAGGGCTAAGCCCATCAGTGATGGTAGTAGCACCTCTGGAATAACATAGTTGAGAAAGGGGAAGTTGCACAGGAGAGGAGTGAGATTATGTGAGAAACAGCTCTGCAGACACCAAGGTCAGTGCAGAAGGAGGGAAGAGGTGCTTCAGGTGACAGACAGATTCCCCAGCAGCCCATGGTGCAGGCCATGGTGAGGCAGGCTGTGCCCCTGCAGCCCATGGAGGTCTATAGTGGAGCAGATCTCCACCTGCAGCCCATGGAGGACTCCACACCAGAGCAGGGGGATGCCTGAAGAAAGCTGTGACCCAGTGGGAAGCCTGTCCTGGAGCAGGATCCTGGCAGGACCAATGGCTGGCCCTGTGGAGACAGGAGCTGGAGCAGGTTTGCTGCAGGATTGTAACCTGTGGGGGACCCATGCTGGAGCAATATGTTCCTGAAGGACTGCACTCCATGGGAAGGGCCCATGCTGGAGCAGTTCATGAAAAACTGCAGCCTGTGGGAAGGACTCACATTTGAGAAGTTTGTAGAGGATTCTCCCACAGGAGGAGAGGGTCCCAAGGGACCCCATGCTGGAGCAGGGGAAGAGTGTGAGGAGTCCTCCCCCTAAGGAAGAAGGAGTGGCAGAGACAATCTGTGATGAACTGACCACAGCCCCCATTTCCTGTCCAATGTGCTGGTGGTGAGCCCAGAGAAGAAGGGAGAGATCGGGGGGAACGTGTTTTTTAAGATTTGGGTTTACTTCTCATTATCCTACTCTTATCTGATTGGTAATTCATTAGTTTTCCCCAACACTGAGCCTTTCATTGTATTTTTTCTCCCTTGTCCAGCTGAGGAGGGAAGTAACAGAGCAGCTGTGATGGGTACCTGGCATCCAGGCAAGGTCAACCCAGGGCGCCTGTTGAGGAGGATGAGACAGTGGCTGCGGGGGTGCCTTGAAGCTGGCCAAGGTCAACCCCCTGTAACTAGTCAAATTCATGGACTTTTTTGAGGAGAATTACTTCCTGCATTTCACTGTATGTGTTTTTTTAACAACTTGCATACTTGTTATTGAGCTCTTTCTTATTCTATTTGAATCAGTGTCATTCTATCAGTATTGGAAGAGGACAAAATTTACTAGCAATTTACTAGTTTTAACTAGCAATCGAGTGTCATTTTTCACTTTGCTTTCCTTTTTGATTCTGCTAGATTTTTAAAGCATGTTAGATTTCTCACAACACAGATATTCCAAAACAGTGATAAACAACACCTGGTAGAAAAGCTTTCACATAGAGTCAATTCAAAGAGCATATGTAGATACACAGTTACAAATAAAACAGCTTTTTATGCCGAGTTCTATTTCATTGCCAAGGACTCTATCAGAAAATTAAGACAAATGGAAAAATAAAATTTAATTATGCTTCACCTGATAGAGATTTACAGGATATCAATGTCCTCAACACATTTACACTAATTATGTCTAGTTTATTAAAGTAATGCTTGAACATTAATGCTATTTCACACACTACCACATACAAATTATAAAATCTTTTTCTTTCCCATCCCTACACAATTCTAAGAAAGCTGTGCTTTATAAAGGTGAAACGTAGCCCCTCTTTAAGCATTGATAACTTTTTTCCTTCATTAACATAAATATTTAATGTACGAGATGAAAAAGAGGACTAGAGACCACCCTAATTTCTTAATGTTTTATTCTTAATGTTTTATTCTTTGGTAGGCTTGTTAAAGAATAGTTCATGCTGCTGTAAAAATGCCACTAAGTATATACAATGATACTATGCTCATTCAGCGGGAATAAATTCTGCATAGACCACATGGGTCAACCAAAGCACTGAAACCTTGACAGGAAAAGGTTAGATCTTGTTAGAACACTACTCACATGTTGTGTGGAACATTAAGTTGATTCAAAGCAGTAGAATAAATTGGTAACACAACATGAACCGCTAAGATGTTGCGCACACAAGTAACATTCACTGTCCCACAGTTATCCTAATAAAAATTGTCCCCCATATTAAATAAATTACAGTTTGTGGATGTGGACAGTGACTCAGCAATACACTCCTCTAGCTCACTGCTATGTTCTGGACTCAACTCACTGAACTCCAAACGCCTGATTTAGAAGAACGGTCACACCACCTTCCACTTCAGTCAGATGAGACATTAAGTGGTATGGATGGCAAGAGGGACTGCCCACGTCTTTTCATTTCCTCTGAGCTTGAGGAAGTTTTGGCTTATGATTTGCAAATTTTACTGTGTTCTAGGGCATGTAGCAGGCTAGGACCCACAATGTCTAACAAAAAGGTTAGGCATAGCTGTTCATTCTAAGACTAGGACATGACTAAAGATCCGTTGAATTAAAAATTAAAACTTTCAGAAAAAAAAAGAAAACTAAGACTTCTATGACATGTGTCCCTCATACAACTAAATCTGTCATTCTTTACAGAAGGGACTGTAATTTCTTCTTTTAGACCAAATAAGAACACAGCATGTTCACAATCTTAAACACAACTATCTTTGAGATGAGACTCAGCTGAGATTATGCTAGACTGAGGAAGCCATAGAACTGGATGGCCACAGCCTACCCATGATCTAGAGAGTTAGTCTGGCTGATTTGAAGTCTGTTTTATCTAGTCTTTCAGAGTAAGAGAGAATGGAAGAATGGTCAAGAATATAAAAAAGAAAGAAGTCATGAAATTAAAGCACTGACATTATCCTATGCTTTTCTATTATATCAGTGCTAGAATGCTTAAAATAGAAGCTGCTTTCTCATGTCCCCCAAACGAACTGCAATATAGAAGCCAATCTGGATATGAAATTATTCAGTATTTTAGCTTACTATGAACTAAAACCCAACATTTATTTACTTCTTTTTTTAATAGGTGTCATTTAAAATATGACAGACAAATTTCATGCTATTTAAAGTTATGCAAAAAGGTTATGGGTACTGATCCTTCATAGCGGATTTTGAAGCTGGAAATGTAACATAAAACAGAGTAATTTTATCACCCAATGCCTGAAAAAAAATTCTTAACTGTAAGAATTTGACTATACCCTTTTTCCACCTGCATTACAAACCCATATATATGTAGCCAAAACTCACAAAGTTCACAATGTCTTATTTTCAAATGGTTTAAAATGCTGCTTCCACACAGGCATGACTGGGATCTCACTTGGATAATACTTCAGAACACAAGGAAACTATTCTGGTGTTTAAATTACAACTGGTTTCTATCATTATACCTTTTTAAATTGCAAGCACTGTGAAAGAAAATGGTTAAAAAGACAAGCTGACATACTGAAATTTAAAAATTCCTAATTTTCAAAATGTATGATTTTGAAAAAGAAAGGAAATTTTGCTTTATTCCTTTGCTAATCCAACAGCAGCAAACCTGATTGGAAAAAATAAAATGAAAATAATGAAAAATTTGTGACAGACCTTTGATGCAATTTTACTTTTTCAAGCTCTAAGCTGCATTCTGTGCACAGTGAAGTTTTATCTGTGCATGCTTTGGAAACTTATTCAATTCCTATATGGCAGCTCAGGAAGAGTTCCTGCAAAGAAGTTCCCAGCAATCTTTTGTGTGTTTTGACCCTCATAATACATCTAGACAAAACTCCCAATTCGAAAAAATGATATATGAGGGAACCCATTGCACATGGATTCTCTATAGAGACCACATGACTTGGTGAAATTCTACTTATGATGACATGCTAATCAAAATCCTCCACTATAATGTGATGAGTCTTCTTTTACAATAATATTTTAAAATTAATTAGAATGTATAACTTAAAGAGTTACCAAAATACTAACTGTCAGCAATAGTTGTGACTTCCTCATTCTGATATAACCAGCTGACAACAGGAGCAGGTGAACTAGTAACATGGCAAACAACTTCTGCATCTTCTCCCTGCCTGAACTCTTGTGGAGATACTATGTCTTGGAAAGTGAGTTTTTCTGAAAAGGAAGAAAACAGAATATAGTAAGTGTCTTCCAGCTCACTTAGCACTGAAATGATATGTGACACCAAATCAGATAAAGATGACTACTAAACATTCTCATTGTGATAATACATTTAATTTTTCCAGATAGGGCTCAAGTGGTCCTGGACACATGATTTCCACTCTGTAGAAATTATTTCACAATAATTTTGCATTATGAAAACGTTTATTTATCTAAAATGAGCATGTTTTATAAACATATTTTCCATTGTTCCAGAGCCCAGTTTTGAACCCCTATTTTTTTAGATGTTTATATATTCAGGTTAATAGTCTATTTACTCTGCTATTTACTCATTATCTTATCACTGAATTAAAACCTCATGCTTTTATTCCATTGAAACTTCCATCAAAACAACCAAAATTATTTGGAAGAGTCTTATCAAAAAGGTGGAACTTTAGGCTCATTGACTGTGAAAAACATCAGCTGAATAAACAAAAAAATTTAAAAGCCAGTGGGAAACTCTACAGAAAAAAATGAGTATTATTAAGTAATAAGAAATTTTAGCATTTTTTGGAGGGAAATAATAAGATATTCTTAAGCCTGATGAGGCTTTTAATTTTTCCAACCGCAAATAACCAAACTTGATATTAATTTTATTAGTGGCCTGAATAAGTTCTGTATTATTAGAACTTAGTGTTAGAAGTCCAAGACGACACTAATCCATGATGTCATACAAGATCTAATGCAGAAACAAATTTGGAAGATTGCACACAGAACAAACAAACTGACCTATGTTCTTTAGGATCAGAAACTGCCAACTACATTTTAGGAAAAACTTTGGAGAACATAAGTCAGATGCAATTCCACCTCCACTTTTTTGTATTGGTAAAAGTTTAGGCTCAAATAATCCACAGTTCCCATAGCAGAGGGAGCACACTTTTGTTATATACATCTCTTACATACTTGTATAAATTATTTTTATGAAATATTTGAAGAATGTGACCTTATATAAGTCAGAAGAAAAACTCTCATAGGCATCAGTGAGTATTGAACCAGACCCTAGTATCCTGCTTTTTCCTTACAATACATCATAAACACAATGAAACCTTTGTATGACTGTTGCCACAAATCTTTCTATGTCTTGTATAGGTCTTCAGGTTTATCTAGCCTCAGAATTATTAAAATTACCACATTCAAACATTTCAAAAGATTTCAGCCTTGTTCAGCAGTTTGCTAATGGAGTGACTGGCAGTTTTAAGCATACAAATAAATTCCACAAAACCTGAAATCCTTTGAACGGCCAAATTTCAAGCCATCTTGTGATGACTTACAATTCCTATCACCATTTTAACGATTGTTTTATCAACAGGCTTCCTTAAATTGTATTTTTTTAATTATCCTAGTTATCTGTACCTTTCAGAGGTAATGCTTTATGATTCTACTCTGAATTTAATGTCCATTGCAATCCTTAGCGCTCAGCCCATCTAGAAATAAATTTTATGACTATTAAAAAGCTATTTTCCAAAGAAATTAGAGAATAACTCAGTTGAAAGGCTACTAGCAATGCCCTACTCTTTCACCAACAAAAATCTTGCCTTCTATCTTCACTATATACTAGTTTAATGTATTGCTTCTGATTGAGCTAAAGAATACAGTATAATGTAACATCATTTAACTAATTTGATGAACAACCCACAGCCAAACAAATAAAAACTCTAAGAAAATCTCTTGCCACAATGGAATGTATTTACTTTTCAAATCTACTCCTCAATTAGTTGTTTGCAATTGAAATGCATTTTGGATATTCATCACTGTAATCTTCAATTCCTTATGGGAAAATGTCATTATAAGGCCAAGAATAGAAAAGACTGACATAAAAAAACCCTAATTCAGTCTAAAATCCACCTTTTAATGATATATATTACACTTCCTGCCCTTTTATTTATGTGCGTATTTGTAGCATTTTGTAGATATTTTTGTAATTAAGAATTAGGTTGACATAACTTTTTTTCATATTTCCTGTTTTCCATGAGGGACCTACAGTGCACTCTCATTAGATGGCATCCTAAGGAAAAGTGAGCCATTATATTTGAGTATTATAAAGTAGCCATCCATTTTATTTAAGTCTTTGTTGTAATATCTATTAACTAATCTGCAGGGGATGCAATTATTTGGAAGATAAGGTTCAGAGCCTAGAAAGATATTTTGTATAGGCTTCACTTTTTCAATAGCAGTGGCTTTTAAAACATAGTCTTTCATTTGATAATATTTTACTTACGATAAATTTCCAAAACAACAGTAGCTTCTTGAGTTTGTCCTTTAGCATCTGATGCTTGACATCGATATATACCAGCATCTTCTATATCTGCATTGTAAATGGTCAGACGTGATCGAACACCTTCTTTCTGAACAACCACTCTTTGACTAGAAACAATCTTCTCCCCTTGTGGACTGTACCAATCTATGTTGTCAGGCTCACCAATGGCTATAAACAAAACCAAAAAACAATCCAACATTAGAAGTTCAGATAGACATGCTTACCAAATGCACAATGTCTACGCAATGTCAGAGAACTGCTAAATTCTTGAGAGTTGTGAGAAAGTCTGTAGAAAGACAAGCAAGGCAAAACTGCAGGCAGATGTCTTATTGTTGAGACTAGTAGCTCAAGAATTGAAGAGGGAAAAAACCAGAAAGATATAAAGTCTTAAAAGAAAGAAACAAGCCATTCAGCAGCCACTGATCAGCAGGTCAAGTCATCAGTCAGTTGCACTGTCAATGCAGTCAGGCCATGTGTCATTGTCAATGGAAGATGGCTACTCAGCAACATCAAGGATCCTTATCAGCAGCTGCAAATGCAAACTCTTCTCCTAAGACCTGGCTCACCGCAAAAAACTTTTTGGGTGCCTCATTAGGCTGGAGAGGATAGTAAAGCTTAGCCTAGTAGCTTATTTAACTCTCTAAATTAGACAAGTGAAACTATTTTAACTAAAGAAGCATCCTAAAGTATACAAACTACCTGTATTCATACAGACAATTCAACCTGAGCTATTCAGTCTGTAAGAAATAGTTTCTAGACTGGAAACCAATGAAGCCAATGAAGATCTACTATTTATCACAATTTTCACAAGTCAATGGAATATACAATAATACACTAACTTAATACTGTGAATCAATTAAGACAGTTTCAAATTATGTACCCTAACTATGCTATGATTCTATGTAGAAGGTTCAAAATACAAAAAAAAAGTACCTACAAGAAAAGTGAATACATACCCGTGCATGTGAAGAACTTGGATTCACCCACACTCAGCTCAACTTTGCTAAGTGAAATTGTAACTTGAAGTAGAGCTGAAAAATATAAAGTAGGTTATGAACACATTTTGGCATTTATCAGTTAAAATGTTATATTTTCAGGTTTTGTATTTTCTGTTTCTATACTACAGAGCCTGTGCAACAAATCTGAAAAGTTTCAGCTAAGAATTGTATCTTTAGAGCTGGAGTATACATAGAGGTGGAGAAAAGAATCAAAATAAAGATGTTACATGAAGGATAACACCCTCAAATACTAAAACTTATGACAAAATTAGAGAAAAAAAAAAGTAGAAGGGATTGAATGACACATGAACCAAAACCTCAGTGTGTATCTGAAGTTTTAAAAAACACTGTTTCAAGAATCTGAGGTTTCCAGTCTTAAAATGTAATAATTATGGTTTATTATGTGTATGTGGAAATATTTCATCTTGGTGAAAACTGCAACACGAACATTGAGTATACGCTGTATACTCAATACCCAAGTCCCAAGATCACTAGATTATTTTTATATAATTGGTATGAAAGTACACAGGATTTGGAGAAGGCTGAGGTTCTGAATGACTTCTTTGCCTCGGTCTTCACTGGCAAAGGCTCTGACAGCACCACCCAAGTCTTGGAAGGTAGATACAGGGACTGTGAGAATGAAGACCTTGTGCCCACTGTAGGAGAGGAGCTGGTTCAAGACCATCTTAAAAATCTGAAAGTGCACAAGTCCATGAGACCTGATGAAATCCATCTGCGGGTCCTGAAGGAGCTGGCGAATGAAGCTGCTAAGCCACTGGCCATCATATTTGAAAAATCATGGCAGTCAGGTGAAGTTCCCAATGACTGGAAAAAGGGAAATATAACCCCCATTTTCAAGAGGGGGAAAATGGATGACCCGGGGAATCACAGACCAGTCAGTCTCACCTCTGTGCACAGAAAAATCTTGGAGCAGATTCTCCTGGAAGGCATGCTAAGGCACAGGAAAAACAGCAAGGTGCTTGGTGACAGCCAGCACGGCTTCACTAAGGGGAAATCTTGCCTGATCAATTTGGTAGCCTTCTATGATGGGGCTGTGGAACTGATGGACAGGGGTAGAGCAGTTGATGTCATCTACCTGGACTTGCGCAAAGCATTCAACACTGTCCCACACAACATCCTTGTCTCTAAATTGGAGAGACATCAATTATGATAGGTAGACCATTCAGTGGATAAACAACTGGCTGGATGGCTGCACACAAAGAGTTGTGGTCAATGGCTCAATGTCCAGCTGGAGATCAGTAATGAGTGGTGTTCCTCAGAGATTGGTGTGGGGACCAGTTTTGTTTCACATCTTTGTAGGTGACATGGACAGTGGGATTGAGCGCGCCCTCAGCAAGTCTGCCAATGACACCAAGCTGTGTGGTTCGGTTGATATGCTGGAGGGAAGGAATGCCATCCAGAGGGACCTTGACACACTTGTGAGGTGGGCTGATGCCAACCTTATGAAGTTAAACCATGCCATGTGCAAGGTCCTACACCTGGGTGGGAGCAGGCACAGCTACAGGTTGGGCAGAGAAGAGATTCAGAGCAGCCCTGTGGAGAAGGACTTGGGGGTGCTGGTCGATGAGAAAATGAGCATGAGCCGGCAGTGTGTGCTCACAGCCCAGAAAGCCAACCATGTCCTGGGCTGCATCAAAAGGGGCATGACCAGCAGGTTGAAAGAGGTGACCCTCTACTCTGTTCTCATGAGACCTCACCTGGAGTATTGTGTGCAGTTCTGGTGTCCTCAACATCAAAAGGACATGGAACTGTTGGAACAAGTCCAGAGAAGGGCCACAAGGATGATCAGGCGACTGGAGCACCTCCCGTATGAAGATAGACTGAGAAAGTTGGGGCTGTTCAGCCTCAAGAAGAGAAGCCTGCATTGAGACCTTATAGCAGCCTTCCAGTATCTGCAGGAGGGCCTACAGGGATGCTGGGGAGGGACTCTTCATTAGGGACTGTAGTGACAGGACAAGGGGTAACGGGTTAAAACTTAAACAGGGGAAGTTTAGATTGGAAGTTTAGGGTGGTGAGGCACTGGAATAGGTTGCCCAGGGAGGTTGTGAATGCTCCGTCCCTGGCAGTGTTCAAGACCAGGTTGGACGAGGCCTTGGGTGATATGGTTTAGTGTGAGGTGCCCCTGCCCATGGCAGGGGGGTTGGAACTAGATGATCTAAAGGTCCTTTCCAACCCTAACCATTCTATGATTCTGTGATTCTACAAAAGGACAAACATCTCTAGAGGTGAGAAGTACTAAATTCCAAACTAACTTTTTGGTGTGAAAAAACTTAAACTATTCTTAACATTTTGTACCCTGCCCTCCATAAGAAAATGACTAAGAAGAAAAACCACAAAAAGCCCCCAGGAACACATCCTATTTCAGGCAAAAGTAAATGCTTGTGTGCACTCTGTTTGCTAACGTCAAAACCTGTCAGTCCATAAAGACCATCAGGAAGAAGACATGACTATCTAGAGGTGACAAAGAAACTGAAGTGGACTATAAAAATGTTGAACCTAATACCAGAGCACATACTAGTACCATTTTCTTTGCAATAGCAAGGAAGACAGCGAAGGCTGCTTTGGAACACAAGCATAGCACTGACAGAGAAAGAGACTGATCATTCTCATCTGTCGCGTTTACGTCCGTGGTACCAGAAGAAAGGCCAAACTTAAGAATAGGAAAGGAAATGCATTTCGAACAAAGTTTTATTTTTGTCTTAATAAGCATCAAGGAGTAATAAATCAACTAGGAGGCTACTCAAAGCCCCATTTCTTTATTTACCCGTGAGGCTAAACTCCATTTTAATCTCAGGACATACAACTGTTTGGTTGGAAACTGAGGTACTAATCAGTCCATTGGTTGGAGAATTTCAGGAGATTATAGCCCAGACACTTATTTCAAATCACAGACTCATTTTTTTAGGTCCTGTGCCACCACTTATCTGTATTTTTTTATAAAGTTTGTAGTCTTGTAGAGTTACTTCAGAAATGCATATGTCAGCATTTCAGCAGCATTGCTTCAAGGACAATTTCACTTCTTAGTTCCAATCAGTAAGTGATGTTGAACTACATAAATGTAATAGATTAAGTAAAAAATGTCAGGTAGAAAGTAAGGAACTGCATGATGAGAGGTGAAAAGTTAGAAAAATATATTTTCCTGATCAATGAAATAGGTATTTGAGTCTGTAAAACACAGTTTTGGCAAAGGGCTGAACTCCACTTAAAATTCTTAAGTACAATTATAAACTCTGCGAAGACATGCTAGCTACATCTCTGAAACCAAAAGGAAATAATATTTTCTACATATGATACATATATATATATTTACAAGATAGAAAAATATAAGACCATCTGTTCATTTTCCCCAGCTCTGCTTCATCTAAATAGAGCAAACCAGAAAGGAAAATTTTGCCAAGTGATTAATCTAGCAATCTGTGCTTATTAAGTAGTCAGGCAAATAGTTCAATAGTTTGCTAGTAGAAGGATCACTCATCACTTACTGAAAGTAAAATACTGCAAAGAAACAACCCATCCAGAAAGTTTTATATTACTTTCAAATTTATTACAAGTAGAACTACATAAGTGCATTAGAGCGCTATAAACTCTGATGAAGATGGCATGCAACGTATGCACAATTCAAGTCACTGCTGTACACTAACAGCTAATGGATTAATATAAAGGGAGTTATTTGTACAGACTGGTCAGAACGTCTTTGAACACACAGGTGAATGCTTATTTTATCAGGTCAGCAAAGATGTTCAAAAAAATTCAAGTCAGTAGAGGCTCTGTATAGCTATGTTAAACTAAGTCCAGAAATTGATAGTATCTTCTTGACAGATGCGACAAAATAGTCCCAAGCTTCATAACTAGCTGCAAAGAATAAATAAATAAAAAAATCAATTAAAAAAAGGCAAGATCTAGAAGATGTCTTCAGGTACACTGGAATGTAATGCTACTGTAGTATAGCTGTTCTGTGAAAAAGTAAAGTCAATCAGGGCTTCTTTTAGTCTTCAGTACATGTTCAGTTTTGTAGCAAAAAAAATCCAAAACACTATTAGCACTAGGGGGTGCAACCAATCCCTTCCCTTTTGATCATAGTCATTATAAAAGAATTATTATCAACTGTACCACACTAAGCAGATTCTGTTGAATTATTCCTTAATGGGTTTAAAAATCACTTAGGAAGATAAGTAAGAGCAGTAATAAGAGGTCTATTTGTTCTGTTAAACATGGAGACAGGTGACTATTCGTAAGGCCTAATATGCACTAGACTAATTGATTTCAGCACCATTTGCAGGAGTATCCTTTCACATTCAGATCAATAGATCTGAATGCATTTTTGAATTTACTGTTGAACAAAGAGACAGCACTCTGCTACAGAGATGTCCTTCTAAATATGTTGGGCTGCAAACCCACTGAAAGGGAGAGGATAACGTGAAGGCAGTAAATAGGAATGGGCACGGCTATGAAGACAAAACAAAGCACAGCCTGGTATCAACATGGAACAAAGGAGAGGAGCAATAGCTGCGGAGGCTAATTTTGATGGCTTTGGCAGTGACTTTTAGGAAAAACAAGTAGACTGCAAGATAGCTGAGGACTGTATTCTTTGCGAAGGTCCTAATTCAGTTTTCTGACCACAGTTACACCCTAAGCTATTACTACGCTTTGTCTTCAGGTAGAAAGTAAACTCACTTGGGTGATGTGTTTTTTCTTTCAGTAAATGATTACAATAGTATTTAATATTTAATATGTTTAGAAAACTTGCCTTCATTTATTGTGGGCATGAAGAAATTAGTATGTTTTTAATTGGTATCAAATTCAATCCCAGAATCACCCAGTTAATCCTTTCCTCCTTTATTATGCATGCTTCTGAGAATACTCTGCTTAAATCCACTGACTCTCAGATAAAAGCAAATGGGCTCTGAATGAAAATTACACTTGCAGAAATGTATTCTCCCTTAAATTTCTAAGATTTTCTAGTTTAAATATATTTTAAACACCAAAAACTGTGCTCTGTTTTCTTTTATAACACTACACTTTACATCCATTTGGACTGCTAAGCTGAAATGAGAAAACATAAATTATTAAATGTACACTGAACTTGTTAAGTAGCAGACAATTTAAGGGTATTTTCCTTTAGGGCAAATGCTTTTTTAGGTCCTTTTTAAAAAATCTCAAACAGTTAACATATTTCAACTATTAATTTAGCAAATTCTGAAATACAAAACCATTATACAATCCATAAAGTTACAGTTCTTTAAGAGAACGTCTGATTTGAGCTGCTTCAATGAGTAATCTAATAATGGGGAACCATACAGCTCTGCCCTAAAGAACACCATTAAACCAACAGTACAAAATAGAACTGAATTAAAGTCTGTTAAGCTCTTTGCACTCAAGAGACAGAATCAACAAATAGAAATAATGTTCATAGATATCTTAAGTGACCTAAGGTACTCTTTTTTTCTTCATATGGACAACGAAGATGACTTCAACACTGTAGACCTTTTGAAGAAGAAACAGCATGCAGTCAGATGTTACAGAAAAGAACCGTTAAAACTAATGGCATCATTACTAAAATGATCATCATTAAACAGCAAAACTTCAACAAAAGGTTGAACAAAAGCAACAAAATGCTAGAAAAAATAAGATTTTATCACATAGTGACACATTTATATCTAAGTGAACTGTCTATGGGGAAGAAGTTCTCTCATCTGCATACCCAGTGAAAAGGAAATAATGTTCTCATAGAGTTTGTGAAGACTGTGGGACTCAGTGTTTTAAAACATCTTATACACTTGTAATCCTTCAGGAACAAAAAATAACGCTAAAGATTTGGGTTTTTTTACTCTGTGTGTTGGAACCTAGAGGGAATATTTAATCCACATAGCCTATTCAAATGTAATGCACTCCAAATGTTATCATTTAAATGCACTTTTATGTTCTTCTCAATTTGTTTTAGCAGTTTAATAAGCCATATATAGTTGTTTTTTTCTTTAATTCAGACAGCATTCTAATATCCTGTAAGCACTATAACCTTGGGGTTTTTCCTTATGAATAAAGACATATTAAGTGGCGCAATCATAGCCTGTCTTGTTTTGCAGAAATATCTGAAAGACAAACTGCATCAGCAAAGCCAAAGCCCAAAATCTAGGGAGGATGGTTATTTTTCAGCTCTGTAGTGGGCAGGCTACTGCTAAATCATACCATACCACTTCTCTAGGGTATGACAGTACTGAAAGATATTTGTTACATTCTTAATTGCTTGACATCGAGCTTCATAATTAATTAAGTAGTCCAGTATAACTGAACTTTCCATTTCATAACATAAGCATTAATTTGGATTTGTCAGTAGGAAACACAGGCCTGATACAGTTCTAAGGTTTTAGTTGAATCATTATGGATTCTTTGTTGAATTTCTATCTTATAGAACACAGAGTGGTTTATTTTTAGGTAGACAAAACAGTCTTTGTGTCATCATGAATTCATTTCCTACATCTGTTGAAGTGTCATTTTCCCTGATGAGAAGAGCTAGAAGTCACACAAAGTTCAAAATGACTTCTGAGGAATAACAGATGTTACAGGAGTGAAATGCATAATGCAAGATAATCAACACGATCCAGCTTTGTGCAACAATGGTCAAATACTGAAGCACAGTCAGAAAATCCTGTTTAATACTCTTTTCTATGACACTTGCAGAAGAAACAGTAAAATAGATAAGCTATTAATATCTGAGTAGAGACTACAACAAAAACAGGACATTGCTTAAACAAAGTCTGCTTGTTGTAACATTATTCTCAAGTCTTATCTCAAACAGATGTTACTCACTACTGCCCCCTCCCTACCCCCACATTAAGGAAACTGTATTTCAGAAAAAAAAACAAAAATGCGAAATTGTGAGTTTTATTAAGATTTCCCAGCAGACCGATATTGGGAGCTCAATTCTCTCAAAACTTAAGAGAGGGGAAAATGGTATAAATATTTAAAAATAGATCTAGAAGCTCAACCTTATTCAGATATTCTAAAGAATATGTCATCAATATTTAATCCTGATGTAAATTTCTAATCATGACTTAGAAGTTTATCTCCAAGATCAAGATTAAACTACATCCGATTAAAAAAAAAAAAAAAATGGAGATATCTAATTTTATTTACTTGGAAGTCTGTTTTTTGTCAAGAATGATTTTCTGTAAGTAAAAGGCATGACTTTTGGAAGACTTTAGCTACAAAATGTATTCTGACAGACATGACATCATGGAGATATGTAATTCTATTTAAGTTATTTTAGCTAAATTTAGTAGAGCTTCTTATTATGAATGAAAAGTATAGTGAAGTTTAAAATTCATTGCTTAACAGAACATTACACTATATTAACTGTAAATAAACATACCAGGGAATCTTTATCATACATTGATCTCATACATAAACAATTAGGTATGTAGGAAAGAATAATATAGAATAGTATGATTGTACTTATCAAAGCTTAACACCACCGTAACAAAATCTCACACTGAAAATGTTTGGGTTTGTGTTTTTTTTTGCAACAATAAACAGAAAGAACTATTTTAAGAGCTTATAAATTTTAAGAAACATGCTTCCTAAACTTAAAATTACACAGTCAGTGAATTCTCAACTTCAAAATTTCTCCTACACCCAAGATAGAATATCCGAAACACCCAAAAGTACCTTAATAAACCTGAAAAATTCAGACCTTAATCTTCAAAGTAAGTTTTTCAGTAACAGCAAACTACGATGAGCGATGCAGAGTAAATGGGAGGGCTGGCACATGCTTGGTAGATGGGCTTATATTCAATCTGAAAACTCATTTCCTAAGTAACAAGTCAATTGCTGAGGTGAGTAGCTCAAGACGCCTTCAACACCGGAGCAGGGCGAAGCTCAGCGTCCAGGAGCCTCAACTCAGAGCGGCGAGAGCCACCGAGGGAGCCTCAAGTTCTAGACAAGAGTGGCCCAGGAGCCGGCAGCTCAGCTGACGCGAGCAGGGACTCACAGGGGGCGGAACCGGGAGGAGCGGCACCAGCCCTGAGTGGGTAAAAACCTGACCCAGGGAGCGCGGGCCACCAGGGCGGGTCGAGGCAGTTTGCGCGGGCAGGCGAGCGGGATGGTGATCTCTCGCTTTATGACCAGAGCCCGGTCTGGGACCTCTGCTCTGGCTGCCCCGGCAGTGGCCAGCGTAGGCACCCAGACGGAGGATGAGAAGGGAGGCTGCAGTGCAGAGCTCGGAGTGTAGAGAGTGCCTGCACTGGTCTGGTGAGGGAATGGTGCACAATGGGCAGGGCTGCGCTCGGTGCTCCCTGGTGGAGGTCCTCCTGCAGCAGGTGGCTGAGCTGCGGGACACTGTCAATAGGCTAAAAGATGTCAGGGAAGCTGAGAGGAAGCAGCAATGCTTGCTTCCTGCCCAAACTGTGCAGGACCCTCAAGCATCCCCTGTAGCTCATGGAGGAAAGAAGGAGGCCGTTAACATAGCAAGATGGGAAATAGTAACAAAAAAAAAAAAAAAGGGGGGGGGGGGGGGGGGGAGAGGGCAGTTAAATGCAAGGGGCTTCCTCCCAGATCTGTTGGCCCCACCCAGAACCGCTTTGCTGTCCTGCAGGGGGCTGATGAGGAGACGCACACCACAACCAACCAGCTTGTGCACTGCTAAAGATCTCTACTGTCGCTGCCAGTAGAAGCGTCGGGTCGCAGTAGTAGGGGACTCTCCTTCTGAAAGGGACAAAAGCACTCATCTGTCGGCCTGACCCACTCTCAAGGGAGGTGTGCTGCCTACCGGGGGCACGGATCAGGGATGTTGCAGAGTGGCTGCCTGGTCCAGTAAGTCCCACGGACTATTAGCTTCTAGTGATACATGTGGGTGGTACTGATATAGATAGCAGTAGCCTGGGAAACATAAAGAAGGACTACAGAGCCCTGGGGGAGGTGGTTAGGGGCTCTGGAGCTCAGGTGGTCTTTTCATCAATTCTCCAGGGTACAGGGGAGGACCTAAAAACAGCTAGGAGGATTAGCCAGGTTAATAAATAGTTAGAACAGTGGTGCCATAGGCAGGGGTTTGGGTGTCTTGAACACGAGATCGAAGTTAGTAGGCCAGGTTTACTGGGGGCTGGTGGAGCTGGTCTGACGAAGGGGAGGAGTGGTTTTGGTAGGAGGCTTGCCAGACTGGTCAAGGAGGCTTTAAACTAGATGGGTTGGGGGAGGGGGGCATCATTCCATCCCAACACATCCAGTCAGTTGCCAGAACCTATAATAAATGCTTGGAGCAATGTAGAGATATCCCAGCTGCTCCAGCCAATGAGCTGGTTTCAGTTGGAGCTCGGCTCAGATGCCTCTATACAAACTCCTGTAGCATGGGGAACAAACAAGAGGAATTGGAGATGTGTGCACATCTACAGGGGTATGATATAATAGGCATCACAGAAACATGGTGGGATGGCTCCTATGACTGGAGTGTTGGAATGGAAGGTTACAGGCTCTTTAGGAAAGACAGGCCTGGCAGGTGGGGAGGGGGAGTTGCCCTTTATGTTAGGGATAGGCTGGAGAGTATCCAACTCTGTCTGGGGACAGGTGAGCAGTCCACAGAGAGTTTGTGGGTCAGGGTTAAAGGGAATATAGCTATGGGAGACATTACTGTGGGGATCTGTTACAGACCACCTGATCAAGGAGAACCTGTGGATGAAGCACTCAATAGACAGATAGGAAAAGCCTCGTGCTCGCAGGCCCTTGTTCTCATGGGTGACTTCAACCACCCTGACATCTGTTGGAAGGACGGTACGGCCCGGCACAAGCAATCCAGGAGGTTCCTCAATTGTGTAGAAGACAACTTCCTTCTGCAAGTAATAGAGGAGCCGACAAGGAGAGGTGCCATGCTTGACCTCTTGCTCACCAACAGGGAGGGGCTCATTGGAAATGTGACTCTCCAGGGCAGCCTTGGCTGCAGCGATCTTAAGATGGTCAAATTTGAGATCCTCAGGACAGTGGGAAGATCGCAGCAAGCTCACTGCCCTGGACTTCAAGAGAGCAGACTCTGGCCTCTTCAGGAACCTGCTTAGTAGAGTTCCATGGGATACAGCCCTAGAAGGCAGGGGGGGCCAAGGCTGTTGGTTGATATTCAGGGATCACCTACTAGAAGCTCAGGAATGTCCCATCCCAACTAGAAGGAAGTGCAGCAGGAGGGCCAGGAGGATGGATAAGGAGCTGGTGAGGAAAATTAGAAGGAATAAAGAGGCTTACACAATGTGGAAGCAAGGACAGGCGGCCTGGGAAGAGTACAGGGATGTTGTCCAGGAAGCTAGGGACCAGGATAGGAAAGCTAAGGCCCAGTTAGAATTAAACTTGGCTAGGGATATTAAGGATAACAGGAAGGGATTCCATAGGTACATAGCCAGTAAGAGATAGACTAAGGACAACGCAGGCCCCCTCCGGAAGCTATCAGGAGAACTGGCTACTCTGGATTTGGAGAAGGCTGAGGTTCTGAATGACTTCTTTGCCTTGGTCTTCACTGGCAAAGGCTCTGACTGCACCACCCAAGTCTTGGAAGGCAGATGCAGGGACTGTGAGAATAAAGACCCTATGGCCACTGTAGGAGAGGATCTGGTTTGAGACCATCTTAAAAATATGAATGTGTACAAGTCCATGGGACCTGATGAAATCCATCCGCGGGTCCTGAAGGAGCTGGCGAATGAAGTTGCTAAGCCACTGGCCATCGTATTTGAAAAATCATGGCAGCCAGGTAAAGTTCCCGATGACTGGAAAAAAAAGAAATATAACCCCCATTTTCAAGAAGAGGAAAATGGATAACACAGAGAATTACAGACCAGTCAGTCTCACCCCTGTGCCTGGCAAAATCTTGGAGCAGATTCTCCTGGAAGGTATTCTAAGGCACAGGAAAATCAACAAGGTGGTTGGTGACAGCCAGCATGGCTTCACTAAGGGGAAATCCTGCCTGACCAATGATGGGGCTGTGGAACTGATGGACAGGGGTAGAGCAGTTGAAGTCATTTACCTGGACTTGTGCAAAGCAGTCAACACTGTCCCACACAACATCCTTGTCTCTAAATTGGAGCGACATCAATTTGATAGATGGACCACTCGGCTGGATGGCCGCACGCAAAGAGTTGTCGTCAATGGCTCAATGTCCAGCTGGAGACCAGTAACGAGTGGTGTCCCTCAGGGAACAGTGTTGGAACCAGTCTTGTTCAACACCTTTGTCAGTGACATGGACTCTGGGATTGAGTGCGCCCTCAGCAAGTTTGCCGATGACACCAAGCTTTGTGGTTAGGTTGATATGCTGGAGGGAAGGAATGCCATCCAGAGGGACCTCGAGATGCTTGTGAGGTGGGCTGATGCCAACCTCATGAAGTTTAACCATGCCAAGTACAAGGTCCTACAGCTGGGTGGGAGCAATCCCAGGCACAGCTACAGGTTGGGCAGAGAAGAGATTCAGAGCAGCCCTGCAGAGAAGCACTTGGGGGTGCTGGTCGATGAGAAGCTCAATATGAGCTGGCTTCAGTGTGCGCTTGCAGCCCAGAAAGCCAACTGTGTCCTGGGCTGCATTCAAAAGGAGGTTGATCAGCAGGTTGAAGGAGGTGATCCTGCCCCTCTACTCTGCTCTCGTGAGACCTCACCTGGAATATTATGTGCAGTTCTGGTGTCGTCAACATAAAAAGGACATGGAACTGTTGGAACAAGTCCAGAGGAGGGCCACGAGGATGATCAGGGGACTGGAGCACCTCCCGTATGAAGACAGGCTGAGAAAGTTGGGGCTGTTCAGCCTCAAGAAGAGAAAGCTGTGTGGAGACTTCATAGCAGCCTTCCAATATCTGAAGGGGGGCTAAAGGGATGCTGGGGATGGACTATTCATTATGGACTGTAGTGATAGGTCAAGGGGTAACAGGTTCAGACTTAAACAGGGGAAGTTTAGATTGGATATAAGGAAGAAATTCTTTCCTGTAAGGGTGGTGAGGCACTGGAATGGGTTGCCCAGGGAAGTTGTGAATGCTCCATCGCTGGCAGCGTTCAAGGCCATGCTGGACAGAGCCTTGGGTGATATGGTTTAGTGGGAATTGTCCCTGCCCATGGCAGGGGGGCTGGAATTGAGATGATCTTAAGGTCCTTTCCAACCCTAACTCTTCTATGATTCTATGATTCTATAAGTGATAGGATGAGAAGAAAGCCTGAGGTTGTGCCAGGGGAGGTTTTCATTGGATATTAGGAAAAATTTCTTCACTGAAAAGCTTACAAAGTACTGGAACAGGCTGCTCAAGGGTACTGGTTGAGTCACCCTTCCTGGAGGTATTTTAAAGATACAGAGATATGGCACATAGGGAAATGCTTTAGTGGTAGACTTGCTAATGTTCTCTTAACAGTTGTACTTGATGATCTCAAAGGTCTTTTCCAACCTTAATCTGATGGGTTGTTTTTTAAATCTAACCTAAAATGGATTTAATATATTTTTGCAAATATATTTTGCAAAACTTGAAAGCTTCTAGGCAAAGAATGTGGTACAAGCTGACTACAAAACCTTAATAATAATACTTTGCTCTTAATAAACAGAAATCATGGATGGTACAGCTGGTAATATTTAGTTGAACAGGAATATTTTTAATCTTAATAAAATGTGTTTTAATACATAACCTCCTTTCACCTCCTGTTACCAGCACTGGTCCAGGCTTTCTTCACGTAGAAGCAGCTGATAAACTCTATCACAGACATACTGTATCGGTATCACAGACGTGCTGCAGCCTAAAGTCATCACCTGCTGTGAGAGGCTGAGAGATCTGAGTCGGTTCAGTTTGGAGAAGACTCAGGGTGAGTTCTCATCCATGTGTATAAATACCTGATGGGGGGGTGCGGGGTGGGGGGGGTGTTAAAGAAGACGGAGCCAGACTCTTCTCAGTGGTGCCCAATGACAAGCAAGTGGCAACATGCACAATTCAAATACAGGAAATTCTGATTAAACATAAGAAAGCACTTTTTTTTTTTTACTGTGAAGTTGGTCAAACGCTTGCACCAGTTGCCAATTCTGTCTTTGTTGATATTAAAACCCCAACTGGACACCATCCAGTAGAAGTAGAAACTTTTAAAAACTACATTTCTTCATTGTTTCTTGGTAGTTAGCAACAGTTAGTTTGATAATATGCCAAGACAGTAAGTGAACATGTACACCCTAATTGAAGAATACATTCATACTGCCTTCAGAGCAGCAGCAGTAAACATGATACTAGAACAAGGACTCAGAAAAAAAACAAACAAAAAAAAACAACAAAAAACCAAAGTGATTCACTGCCAAAATTCTCTCCACAAAACCAGGTAATAGCACAAGTGGTCATTCAAATTGCAGAGAGGTACAGGATTGAGCCAGCATTCTAAGTACTTGGCCTTTGCAATCTATATCCAAACAACATGCTTTTCAAACTTCTAGTTAAAAGTTGTCTGTAAGGATTTTATTGAATGCAAAACACATTAACCCTTCAAACGATCATGCAACCAATTCAACATCACTAACCTAACAAAAAGGAAAAGAAAAAAATACTGGAATCTTATATCTGTATCAGCAGCACAACACTGGGAAGCTTCTTCGGAGTCTGGCAGACCCTGCAATTTCAAAATTCTTTCCTACAGCTTGGACATTACAAGATACTGGTTGATCTATGTCCCTTATGATTCTAATGAGTGGTAGAAGATATTGTGAAGAATAGATTCCTTCATGTATCAGTGGGAGCCAAAAGTTTTCCCATTCTTAAACAATATACAACCCATGCTCACAAAACGCCTGCTTCAAGCACATTCTACAGAGGAGTCATATCATGTTTGCTTCTAATCTGGAGTATGTATTCAGAGATTTCTCTAAAATGAAAATATAGTTGCCGAAAGACAGTAATAAGATAAGGCAAGAAATCAGATCACGTAAGTATGGAATCAATGTATCTTGGCTGATGAAAAAACAACAGAACTTTGAAGTGAAAGGTAGTCAATCCCTTCCCCTCAATTCTCACCAGAAAAACACTGAAATTAGGCTTTGAGTTCAGAAGTTATTAGGTGAGATTAACAAACTAGTAGATGGCTTGATGCAGCATCTACTACAATTGAATACAACTTGTCTTTTGGCAACTGTTGCTAAAAACATAGGAGTGTCTATAAAATATACCAGTAGCAAATAAGTTAAATTAGAACAATAAATAAAGTCAGCAACAGAAAGAGCAGTATATAATTAACTTAGTCTTGAATAAAACACACCGACTAATCAATGTTCTATGTAGCCGAACCGAGAGCATTTTAACCCCGATTCCAAGAACCTCTAAACAACCAGCTGCACTGGCTTTTCTCACAGATTTGTCTTTTTTTTTTTTTTTTCCTTCTGAAAGGTGACACATCCAAAAATTATCTGTTTCAGAGAAAGAACTCATCTAGTAAAAGCATATTGTGCCTCAAAAATCAGTTACAGTTTCTGTTCAGGGTTTTCTTTAAAACAAGTTCATTCCCATGTTTTGGAACTACACAAAACCCCACATTTTTAAGTGTAAGAGTTGACAAAGACATTGTAGACATGACCCAAAGATGTTAGTTTGACATATAAAGAAAATTAATTTATAGCTCAAAGAGAAATGAATTGCCCCATTCACAGTCCATTTCTGAAATCTGCTATCCTGTTGAAGTCAGACATCATCAGGGCATGGAGAAATGACTACAGGGACTTCCTGCTGCCAGGCACATATACCTAGGCAGTGTCTAAATTCAGATTTAAGAACTTGCTCCCTTCCTCTTGGCACTAGTCACTTTGCCTGCATGCTTCTTATAAAACGTAGGTGTTTCTTGAGACACTCCAAACTGGCTGGAATTTAATATTTGTTTGTTTGTTTGTTTTCCCTGTTCCTTCCATTAAGTCCTTGAAAAACTAGCACCTGCAGTTTGAAATGCAAGAGTCCACAATCCAGTACTCAGTATTTTTTTTACTTTTCCAGTATTACTAACACATACAGGACTTCAAAATTTTATCAACTGGGATTGTTGTAACAACAGAAATATCTGCATCCACCACTAATTCTGCTTAGAAAGAAAGAAACTGGAAGCATAAGATGGAGAATTAGCCATTTTGAGACATGTTTCCTCTATACAGTCCTTTCTGCTTCGGGAATTTACAAGAAAATTAAAAATGTTAGAGTACATAACTTTGAGTATTCAGACAATCTTAGTCAGAAACATCTTGATATATAATTATTTGTATGAATGCATTTTATCTTTCATTGAAAGCTTTTAAAAATACTACCTTATTTCAATGGCACAAAAACCTAGAACTACTGTTGCATGTATTTTTATCTATAATTTAAAGGTATCCTGTTGGTATAGTTTAAATAATTAACCAGTCAGGTCCACAATGTACTTGTCTCTATGGCTGTTAAAATCACAGTCCTTTGCAAAGACAATATGCTTTCATGCACAGGCCTCCACAATGCTGAATGCTCCCAATCCACTTTTAACAAATGACATATTACTGCACCATGTATATTTAATTTAAGAATTCGTCTTGCTGCTTCAATATATAGATCAATATATTAAAAGGATAGGTATATTAAAGTATAAAGAAAGGATAATCTACACACAGAAATAATTCAATTACCTTACAGGTAACTATCTTTATTCAGCAAAAAGCTTGTCATCTATAGAAATTTCTAGGCTAAATCTGGGATGGGTTGAGCTGTGAAATTTAATTATTTTTCTTTATAGCTCTGAAAAACTGAGACAAAATCACAGAATTATTTACACTGGAGATGACCTCTAAAGACTATTTTATCCAACCTCTGTCTCACAGCAAGGCTTAATTCCAAACTTTATTAGTTACCTTGGTCAAATAAGAAAACATCTGGGTGTAAATTTATTCCATAAAAAAGTATCTTCAAAAACATTAAATTACATTGAAAGAAAATTTTCTGATTTATTTTCAATTATCTGAAAAAGAAAAATAATTATTTCTGAATGACACCTGGGCAAATACTTTGAATGAAGAGTTCTCCAACCCTCTGTTCAATGCTGGTAAAGTTACAGCTGGAGTACCATGTGCAATTTCAGGCATCTAGTTCAAGAAGGATACGGAGAATCTGGAAGAGTCCAGCAAAGGGCTTTGATGAGCGGCTTAGAGCAAATGTCTCATGAAAAAGTTATGAAGGAAACTGGCTTGTTTGTTCTGGCAAATAAAATGCTAAGTATCGAGCTAATAACTGCATACAACTTATTGGAACAGAGTTACAAATGTCAGAGACAAGCTCTTTTCAGTATGCAGGTTGTCAGACAACCTAGTAATTGAGAAGACTGCAAACTGTGGACCTCATGAAAAATTAAAATCGCTAGAAGCGTGTAACATCAGAAAAGAAGTGGCGGTGTCTATATCCTTGGAGAGTTGACTAGTCAAAGCTGAGATCTGACTGAATGCTTGTGACAGTCTTGCTGTAAAGAGGAGATTGGAAGAGATGACCTCCAGAATGCTTCTCAAACAACATTCCTATTATGTAGTGATACTAAGAGAAATACCATAAAGTTGGCAGACAAGACGACAAAATAAAATTATTTTGCCTAAGAAACAAGCAGAGATTATCCAGTCAATATGAACAAATGATAGCTCAGAGAAAACCTCTTAAGAAACACACTGATTTAACAAGCTAATAAAATCTGAATTAAGTATCTCTGACAGAATACGAAGAGTCTTATCACATCCTGATATACAAAATTACTTATGCTAAGCCAAAACTATTGTATGCATGCATTTTATACCTAAGGAAAAAAATCTTGAAATATTTTTACTTAATATTGCTGTCTTTTTCCTCTTCCTGTAACAGAAAGTTATCATTCCTATCTGTAAATCGTTACAAATTGAGGTAGCGTTTTTATAAAAAAGATCACACAGGAACGACGCATCTGGTATTGGTCATAATGTGCAATCCTAATGCTGTATTATCAAAACCACAATTGATAGAAGCCTACATATCAGAGTATCCTGTGATTTAAGGCATCACAGTCCTATATTTTAAGAATGTGGAGAACAACTGAAGGATGCTTTCTCCTGTAACAGTTGTGAAAAAAAGGCCACATCTTCAGCTGATGCAAATAAGTGAGAACCAGTGAGAACCCTCCTCTCTAATTATGTAATAAACATGTAAAATGCAGACAAGAAGAGTGGATTTCTAATTACACTGTTTCCCAGTTGTCAGAAAGCTAGGCAGTTCAAGTACAAACCACATCATACAGCTCTTAATCTTTGGATAAAAGTCAAAAATATTTCTGACACACAGAGTACTCCATTACAGCAAAGAAAGGTTTTATTTTAGATATGAATTAACAAAGTTTTTCTTCCATGTATGCTCTGGTTTTTCAAGACCCATGGAATCAGAAAGGAAATACCAGATTTAAGAGCAAGATCTGACACTGAATTCTCATGTGGGAAAATACAGCTCCTACTTTAAGCATCCATTCCTGTATTTCAAATTCTAAAAATCAAATTGCATGGGACCTAATTTATAATTACTTCAATCTCACTATTGAAGCTGTTATAATAACTAAAATATTTGAATGCTTCCAAAACAGCAATTAACGAATAATACATCACTCAGGAAAACAGAACAGTTATCTGGGAAACATGTCAAGAGACAGAACTCCTATTGGTTGCAACAAGTTTTGCTGCTGTTTAACTGAATACTAAACAGATATCATGAAGTACTTAACAGAAAGTTTATTTGTTAATATTAAGCAAAATCTGGCAGACTTCTCCCTAAGCAAGATTTCAACTGGTATTATTTTTAGTCTTTGATCCATGCAGCTAAGTCACGTCTAAGACAACAGGGAATTAAGATGTGTTTAAAGAGCCTCAATAATACATTATAGAAGTATTATCCTGAAAAAAGTCCTATGAGTAAATCAGTTGATTTCTAATTATACTTAACATCCTCCTTGATGTTAATAGCATTGATTATCTTTGTTAGGAATATTAATCCCTCTATAGATATTGAATTGCACAGGGGTAACTGCTTATCAGAGAAAAGCTAATCATCTATGTGTTTTAATAAATGACTGACTTAGTCCCTCATAGAATGCATAGGGAGAAAAAGGCTAGGGAGGATAATTATTAAAATAAAAATAGTTTTAAATGTTTCCAATAGTTTCCATCAAAGGATAGAGAATTTGTGTTAGAAATGACACAAAAGATAGATATGATAAGCCTTGATGAAGAAGTGGAATGAAGTAATTTTTTTCTGTTCAGTTCTGGATGAAAAGGACAGTATTTATGAGATAGTGCTAGAAGTGTATAATTTGTACATTCAAATGCAAAGTTTTCACTGGGTCTCCTTGTCTCTTTAATAAAGAGGATATCTATAAACAAAAATGTGAAGCCATGGACCTGTAAACTACAGAATGCTGGCAGGGGCAGGCCCCTTGCCTGTGTCTGCATTTGCTAGCAGTGCAGCACTGTAGAAATACTTCAGACTGACTTCCTGAAGCCCATGATGTAGGAGTTTCAGAAATTTTCTTTTGGACTAGCACTTGGTTAGTCCTCTGAGCTGAAAGGCCTTCACTGGGAAAGAGTTCCTTAGGCATATTTCAGGAATGTTTATTTCAGTTCAGTTTCAACAGAAATGAACCTAGTCTGCTTGCTCTGGCATCATTCTGTGACATGAGTATAAACATGGTAGGAACAGATATCTAGGAAATAAACTTCTGGTGCCCTTTGCTGATTCGCTGCTAATGTAGAGCTGCAGGGAATTAGAATTCTAATAATGAGAACTACATAGGTCAAGAATTGTAAATTAGGATTTTTTTTTTAATATTATTTTCCTTACCTTAAATAGTTTTTGTTTCAAATATCTTCACTGATTATTTGAGATAAATGTTTGCAAAGTTTTAGGATACTTTTGTGAAGATGACCTGAAATTTCAAAGCTTAAAAATAGCAAAGAATAGACGCTATCACCAGGTATTGGAAGTATTACTGACCAAGAAAAAAAAAAAAACAAACACTTAAAAGTATAGTTAGTCTACCTCAAAGAAGCAGCTGCCTATTAAGAAATTCTGAATAACTGAGATTATTGCTCTTAATACAGTTAAAGTATTCTCTTTGACTTGTGGAAAAATGTCAGAACAGCCTTATGTGCCCTGTCTGGATTATAAAAACAGTCTCTGGCATAAATATTCTTTCTGTTTCATAAAATTAAAATTTCAAGGAAATGCTTATATATAAGTGACACTGCCAGAGATCATAAGAAATCAGACTGGCTTTTCAAGCTCATTCTTTTAACCCTTAAGCTCTTTGATCTTTGAATGCTATTGTATGGGTACTACCAAGCTCCCATTTTTAATTATTTTGATTTCGGAAACTGATTTTCTGTCAAAGGATTGCTTTGAAAGCTTTCTAATTGAGAACCAACAGGGTTGCAATTAATATGAAATTAGCAAGACAAATTAATAAGCAATCTAATGTACAAGACAATCTTAAGTTAAAAATTTAAAAAAAAAAAACAAACAACCCAACAATCTTTTCATGGCATTAAATACATCATTATCAAGGCTGTGATAATTTTTTTGATTAAATCTTCTACTGACAAAGTTACAGCTAGTTTAAAAATTATAAGTGTTTTAGTTTGAAAGCACAAATAAACTCTGA
The DNA here is from genome assembly GCF_033815535.1 of Pezoporus flaviventris. Taxonomy (NCBI): domain Eukaryota; kingdom Metazoa; phylum Chordata; class Aves; order Psittaciformes; family Psittacidae; genus Pezoporus; species Pezoporus flaviventris. The sequence continues at coordinate 22,518,508 of NW_026892563.1, forward strand.
ATTTCAGACTAAAACCCATAAGTCAGAGGTCCAACTAGGCAGTACTGCAGTTCTTAGAACAGTGGAAAAAAAAAAAATAAAATATAAGGAATCAGCACAAATTTGTACCTTTTTTTTGGTTGTAGTTTTGGAGGGTTTTAAGGGGAATTTGTTGGGTTGGTTTTTTTTGGGTTTTTTTTTTTTATTCCCCACTCCATGTGTTGGCAGTTTGGCTTCTGAAAGTCTGTTTGAAGCATGCAGTTTTAACATCCCCTGCAAGATCTACCCTGTTACAGCACCTTTAGTACCATCTAGACTCTTAAAACTCCTGGCTTCCTCAACAACTGCTGACAATTAATAACATTATCTAATTTTACTTTTCCAAAAAAGAATTCCTGTTCTTCAGTTGGTCCTAGATTCTTTCACTGATATATTTTTCCTCTATTGTGAGTATAACAATTTAAATAATAATCTCTTGTTCCCTTCCTCCATTAGTTCTTGATTTTATAGAATTCTACAATCAGTCTTTTCTCTAACTGAAAAACAACTCTTAGCCAGATCCTTATTAGGCTGATCATTGCATTAGGGCTTCCCAACTGACATACCAGAAGAAGGCTGAACTACAGTTCCCAGGAAAACTATACTTTTTCAAGATGATATTTCATGTTCCTAAGCATCATGCCAACACACCTTTTAAATATCTCCAAGGATGATGACTCCATCACATCCCTGGTCAGCCTGTTCCAATGCTTGACAACCTTTTTAATGAAAGAATTTCCTAATATCCAATCTAACACTCCCCGGTGTAACTTGAGGCCATTTCTTCCTGTCCTATCACTTGTTACTTGGGAGAAGAGACCAACCCCCACCTCACTAAAACTTGCTTTCAGTTACTTGTAAACAGTGATAAGGTCCCCCCTCAGGCTCCTTTCTTCCAGGCTAAACAATTCCAGTTCCCTCAGTTGCTCCTCATAAGACTTATGCTCTAGACCCTTTGCCAGCTTCGTGTCCCTTCTTTGTACATGCTCCAGTACCTCAACGTTCTTGTAGTGAGGGTCCCAAAATTGAAGACAGAATTTGAGCTGTAGCCCTACTAGCGCTGAGTACTAATCCTGCTGGTCATACTATTTCTGGTATAATCCAGGATGCCTTTGGCTTTCTTGGCTACCTGGGCACTAGCTGGCTCATGTTCAGCTACTAACCAACACCACCAGGTGTTTTTACACTGGGCAGCTTTCCAGCCACTCTTCCCTACGCCTGTAGTGCTTCATGGGGTGACTGAAACCCAAGCACAGGACCTAGCACTGAGCCTTGCTTATCATTTCCAGTGGCTAAACCTCTAACTTATTATTCCAGCACTTACATTCCTTAACTGAAAGCCTTTCCTCAGAAAGATGACTATTCTGCTGGAGATTAAAGAAGTATCTTTAAGGCCTCTAGGATTATGTCAAGTCTGGTTGAAATTTGCCACTGAATTCCATATATATTAAGGGAAATAAAAAAAAAGTAAAAAAAAAAAATGCATAAGCCTCATTTTCTAGGTCTGTAATTTTACGCAGTTCAATTATATCATCATTTTGCTTAGACACTTAAAATGTAAATACATGATGTTGGCAAAGAAATCACCAAAATAACTACTGTGCCAATCCACTCTATAATTAATATTTATCATTTCATTACTAACCTGCCAGACTTATGAAATATCAGAGATGTCTCTTGGTATGGGTTAAGTGGGATGTGACACTGTTTTGAGTCTTGATCTACAAGCCCCCTATTTTTTCAAAACTTACTTAAGCTCAGTGAACACATGCTCACAGAATGTACAATTTTTAGATTCAGTCTCTTACTACCTGTGTAAATACACAAGTAAATACATTTGCCACTGCTGGAAGCAGGCTTCAGGCTGCAGCAGGTCTAGGAGGTGTTTGGGCTGCCACTGGGCTGAGCTGGGCTTACCAGGCACCCCATGGCTGAAGTGCCTATTGCCCAGCCTGTCTGAGCTCCAGCTCTGAGAGTGCTGCTGTGGAAGGGGCTGACAGACCCAGGCAGCCCTGGCTGGACAAACAGCTCTTGAGACTATGGGGCTTTGGAATAGTTTTCACCCTTTCCACCCATTGGCATAACAGGTAGAGATAAGAAAACAAAAATAAACCCATGTATACTCAAGACTGATTAGGAAAAAAAAGCATCAACTTCACGCTCCTTTTGAAACAGGAGGATGAAGTCCCACTTTGTGGGCACTGAACTCCTCCGGGCAAAGACCTCAAGATGCTGACAACTTGTCATGAACACCATCACCTCCCCTTCTTGAGTACTGAATTTACCAACCTTAGGATGCAGACAGTAAACTATCAAAAAGCGATAAACACCAGGAGGGTTTTTCATATTACAATTTTTTTTTTTTGCTAGTTAGGATTGCCAAGCAGTTAAAATTTAACAGGACTAATAATAAATCTTTAGTGCCATTTATACAATATACTGCCTTTTGCCCATAACAAGTCTGAATGTCAACACACAAGGAGATTCGAATTTTGACCATTCATTTTTAAAGATAGTATCTCTAACTCAAAGCTACAGGATGGTTTGAAGCACAGTGCTCTCAGTCTTTCTCCTGAGGATGTCTGCTTTGCATAAATAATTAAACATACACTGAACAAGAACTGGAATCCAGGTTTTCTCTCTTTTACATTATTATCTTAACATGCTACAGAGCCATTCTCAACTTCAGACTGAAACTGGCAAGCAGAATTCCTAGCAGATATCTCTACATGTATGATTATTTTGGTCAGACGTTATGTTATCCCTTTACAACTGTAGGAAAAACAGACTTTTATTTTTTCAGTATGTTTTTGTGCATAAGAAAGAAATAAATACAATAAAGGAATTTTACAAAATTCTTCATTAATATCATAGCATACCTTTTACACAACTTATACATACTGGTGAGGCAGAAAGTTCTGTAGGGTAAGAAATTATTCCTTTATGAAATGGAAATAGCAATAAATTTATCGTATGCTTCTGTAAGTGTTCAAACTTTCCATGCTGCACTAAATTGAAAGTATTTCTTTCACTGATATAATTGATATTTGACTTACTTGTTTTATGAGCCTTTTACTTTATGAGGTCATTGGCCAGATACTTTATTGCTCTCTGATGAGTCCTGATACCCATACCATGTTTTTCTGTATGATGGCTCTTTTTAAACATGTCTCTCAGATAAGAGGGAAGGAACAGATCTCTGTTGCTTGCTACTAACAAAATTAGTGAAACCAGCTCTAGGACCCGAGTACTATATGACTTAGCAGTTTCCCAAACATACAACAGAATTAGAGACATGCTCTGACATAGAACAAAATACTAGGAATATCTGCAGACGAAATCTATCTTATTTCCTCCTGTTTAGATAATGTCTATCCATCATCTTAGGTAATAAAATAGGCAAATTATTAAAACTTAGTTTGAATTTCATTAACTATTTTGATCACTTTTAGTTATCCAAAACAACAACTGCAGATCACAATAATCTACAATCTACATTACTGTAGATAGAAACACTGTACCAGTTACCTGGCCAAATCTAAATGACCTTGTTTAGTTAAATGCTTCAAATGACATAGAGTCAGCTGAAGGACAGAAACACTTAGTCCACTTCACTGTACCCTAAAATAGGTATCCAAAATGTACCATTGATTCACAACCTCCAAGTGCTCCTTCCTTTTTACAATTAGCTGAAAAAAAGAAGCTGAAAAAAAGAACCTGAGTACGCTAACACCTCACAAGAACCAAGATATTAAGATACTTGATATATTTTCGTGATTTCTATCTTGATACGCATTTCATACATATTTGATTCTTGATATATATCAATAATTGATATATATTTGTCAGATAACTTGAAAGGTTGCAATTTACAGAAGTGCTGAACAGCCAGCATTTGAAAATGGGACTATGTTTCCATATATTTTGATGAAATACACAAAATCCTTGATTGCATTAGAAAATGAAGCTCCATCCATGCATGATCAAATATATTTGGAATGTAATAATAGTTCTTATACCCACATATATATCTGTATCTCACACAATACATATTGCCTGGCTAGATTTCTCACCATTTCATTAATAGTCATCTTTACTAAATAGTACTTAGGTCTAATCCTTAGCTTACACATGTTAATGAATAGGGAACAGCAATATTCACTACTTGTGTTTCTGCTACATACAAAATCATATATAACTCATTACTGATTTTCTCACACCTCCTCTGCCATATGGTTTATAGAAAAGGGTAATGTCCAACAGCTTAAGCAACAGAGGCTAAAGTTTGTTGTAATATTAAAAACTCCCATTCAAACCACTCTAAGGAAAAATGCAGATTGTTGTTATAAAGACAGAAACACTGGAGTTCTTTCCTAGTATGAGACCTGCAATTTCCCCACATGCAGGAAACTCAAACACTACAGCTGAACCCAGGACATACAAGCAAATTAAAACTAGAGATACCATAACGTTAAAAAAAAAAATCCGAAAATGCTGTCTTAACTATAAAAAGAAATCCCCCAGAAATTCCCACAGATCTTAAACATACTTTCAATTTTTATGAGTATTTATTTTGCCTACTGAACTAACAGATTAATAAGGAATCTCCAGTTTTACTTAACTGACCTAATCCATTATGATAAAACACTTTTTACCAGCTCATTGCCTGAGGAAATCCAGAAAGAGCTAAATAACTAACTGCTCCTTTCCACAGTTTAGGTATATTATGTAATAAGTGCTGACATTAATTAATTAAGTACTTGTCCACATATATAATGATATATATGTTTTTTTTTTAATTTTATTTTCCAGGAATAATGTGACTTAAAGAAATCGCTGGGGCTTAAGTTTCAGCTCCACTGCTGACCAACATAGACAACTGACTGAAGGAAACAATAATGTTGGAAAATAGTTTCAGAAATGCCTTATTCTTGATTGCAGGTCCTAAACCACAAAGAATCTGAATTTGAAAACTACTAGAAGGGACTACAGGGACTAAAAAAACCTTGAAGATGTTTCCATGTCAAATATAGAAATGTGGCTTTCATTTTTTTTAGCGAAAATGATTTATTAAAAAAAAAGGGGGGAGGAAAAAAAAAAGCTTTTAAAAAAAAAGGAAATTAGCCATATCTATGGTTGGAGCTCAGAATACAGTTACCATTTTTAGACCCAGAATGGAAGGTGTTCCTCCTATGAGACTGGCTACCAACCCTTACAAAGTGTTCAAGTTCTGTACTAACCAGTATTAACGCAGCTTGTTAACATAGCCCTAACACACATCAGGTGTTGCTCCTCTGAGTAGGAAACATATCTTCCACAGTCTTGCTTATCCTACAGATGTTGTTCCACTGGAAAAATCACTTCAGTGTATCAAATCAACCTAAAGAATCTAGTCCACACAAAGAACCCTGTGAAAAATCAAATTGTTACAGGATATGAGTAAAACTAATTTTTGTCCCTGTAGTGTTCAATTATAAATCCAGCTTGAGACTGCTTATTTGTACTAGGAAAAACTATAGGTTTTGTACTACAAAAACCTATAAGCATAAGACAGTCTAAGCTAGTTTAGTAAGAGATATCACATGAGGAAAAAGATGTGGTGCTTGATATCAAACAAAAAAAGAAAAAACTTAGTACTGTCCAGTGTATTCTGATAAAATATAGCAATGAGCGAAGAAATCCTTGAAATAGCCTAGATTTATATTAAAAAAGTTTACTGTATTGTTTTCATATTTAATCTTCTGAAAAAATTAACATAATAAAATCAAACAATTATTTGTCTTCAGAAAGTATTACAACTTGAACAAATGGCCAGTGTATATCTTTAATTCTGCAGAGTTGCCCTCAATCATATGGTAAACAGCAACTGGTAAAACCCGAATACAGACTAAGCAGTAAGATCTGTCTTAACTATAAATCCCCTGAAAAAAAACAGATATTTGACCAACTTCAGCTTTGTGTATAGAAAGGCTGTGAATTCACTAAAAAGTCTTAATTTTCCATTCCATTTCCATTATATATTTACCACATAAAGAGATAAAAGCCTTATTTTTCTAATGAACTACATGCTTGAAGAAAATACAGTATGCACATGTACGTTACTGATTACAACATTTTATTAGAGCATCAGTATTTTTCAAAAGAGTAGCATAAGCCAGAAGACTTATCACATTAAGCCAATCCATTTTTCAACATAAAACAAGATATTTAATCTGTATTTATGTAGACTGAATTAGGTTTGGAGACTAGAGGTTCAAAGAAGTGAAACTGCTAACGCTGTTTAGGTTTGCAAGCCAGCACCAATATTAGAAATGAAAGAGCCTAATCAGATTCCGAAAACTGATTATCATTTTGGACTTCTGTAGAACTACATACAATGTAATCTGCTCTAACTAGTCATTTCCCTGGGGAAAAAATAAAATAAAATAAAATAAAATAAAATAAAATAAAATAAAATAAAATAAAATAAAATAAAATAAAATAAAATAAAATAAAATAAAAATCAGGGGAATATAATACTAAATAAGCCGTGTGTCTGGTTGTGTATAAAAGCAAGCACTATGCATATAACAGATAATTTCAAAACTGAAAGATAAACTTCTATGTCCATATTACTATCATTCATTGCAGAATTGTTTAGTAACACTAGAAATCTAGTATGTTGCCAAAAGAGGCTCAAGATAGTCTTTATAATGCCTACTTTTTAGAGGAATGCTAAATAAAAATTGCATACATTTCCTGACAGAAAGCTTCATATGAAACATCAGAGAATTTCTCATCTAAATCCTTCTTCAAACTGCTTGAACCCTTATACTTTGACTTCCCAGTGATAGTTTCAGTGATATCTCATAACCCTTTTGTATTTCTGGAGCTTGATTACCTATAGGTAAACTGTATCAGAAATACAAAACCAGAAATAGTCAGATGGCTTGTGCTGGGTCTTCCCTGCCACAGGATATAAGGAGAACTACTTATTCCCTACCACTGAGTAACTTATGCATATTTATTAACCTCATGAGATGTGCATTCACTGTGTGCATAACTGAACATCAGAGTTGCTCTGTGGCTTTAACTAGTTACAGTCAACTCCTGAAAATATGAAGAATAAATTAAAAAAACCCTCTCTGTCCCTCTCACCAACAGAATTCCAGAGGTAGATGGTCTTGGAAAGGCTTTGAGACAGATGAAGTGCAAACTCATTCAAAGTGATGCCTATCCAGTGATTGCACATGTCAAAGTTACTAGCAAAAAAACATCTCTTCAGCATTCCAGTGGTAGACCAGACTGGAAGTACATCTCAGAATCTTTAATTGAAAGAAAATGAAAAAGGGAAGGAATACACTCCTGTTTCATTCCTGAATTGATTGAGGTTGGCAAGGGATTTGATAAATTGCTTCTGGAACACCTGGTGGCAGCTTAACAGTTGTCACATGCATTTCTCACTGGTACCTCCCATCTAGTTTGAACTCTAGAGAAGTGCACTCACTTTCACTATGAATTTGGAGATCTCGTAGCAAGCATTATCGAATTAGAGTCTCAGAATAGAGATTACAGCAACTTCTTAGCCTTCAAAGGAACAGCCTTGGAAGTATTTTTAAACATTTCAAGAAGGCATGGGAGAAACACCTTGAAACCCAATCCCCTAAATGACAGGCAGAGTAGGAAGGATAAACTCTGTATGCATCAAGTTTAGAAAAAGGAGACATGGAAATTAATTTCCTGGCTCAGCTAGAATTCTCAAATCACCTTAGGAGAGCTGTAAATAGCTTCTACAGGGTACTTTATCCAGAAATCACATGGTATGTAAGAAAGTAACCAGAAAGTTCGACTCTTTTTCAACCTTCTCATATAAGCAACTGTGATCAAAAAGGTCATTTTCATTGACATGAATAACTGTAACTAGACTATAACTGTAAGTGAATCAGTAGAGGTCAGACTGCCAGGCATATTGGGTTTGACTGTCTTCCCCAGGACTGCAGCTCTTTTACTGGTAGATGTGCTATAACTGACCCTTCAAGAATCTGAAGGCACCCACCAGGGTAAGCAGTGGCTTTTAAACTGAACCAAGATATAAATCAGACTTCTGCTCCATTAAGTGAAATAGGAAGGTAGAAAATGTTGTGTTTCCTAGTAAGCAGACTTATAGGAGCAGCAGACCCTATTAAGTCAGGAGAAAATTCAGTAAATTCTGGGTTTTTGGGCGTGTTTAATACAATTTTTATTTAAGGCCTACTAGCACGGGAAGAGATGAAGTGATTAAAGCAATTCAGCACTTCAGGCCATGAGGTAGAGCACTGAGAAAATCTAGTTTAGTAATCAGTCTCATAAAATCTTATTTGGAAGAGGATAGATAAAGGAAGCCAGCTCAAACCCTTTGTGTTCCTATGATGTGGATGCTGAGACATTTAATTTTTTTACCCTCTTGGTCTGTCTGTTTTAATATGGGTACTCCCATCTCCTATATTTTTGATATGGGTACTTGCGTTGAAACATCTCACATAATTTTAAAACTCTGAGGGAAAAGTACAAAAGCCTGTCTCAGTCCTGAGCTCCCTGTGCAAAGGAGTTAAATCTTCACTTCAGCCTCAAAAACTCATGTCCAGAAAACTGTCTGCTAATAACTCTGAAGGTCATTTCTTTTAGTGACAGGTCCCACTGCCAGATACTAAAAATAACAGAAATAACTTACTTCTCTTACAAAAGTAGTTCAGAAAAACTAAATGATGATAGATACATGAATTGGGCTCATGCTCCAAATGTGAGAGAGAAGAAACAAAAATAAACACATGCTTCAACTGAAAAAAGGCATGCATATGCACAGCGTAAGTGTACACATGAATTCGGTTTTATTAAGACTAAATCTCTGAAATATGTATGAATACATATCCAGAAGTATACATTTCAGAAGTATATGGAATTACACTTCTGAACCCAAAGAATAAAGTATTGTATGAGTTGACAAAAGTTTTCAGAGCCTGTTTTTAGAGAGCTCTTCTTTAAAAGGAGATTGTTTTGTGCACAGGAGAGAGAAAGTTAGAGACTGTGCAACCAGAAAGTTGAAATTTGCTGATGACACATTCTATTACCTTGGGAATGACCATGCTAAAATCTTCATTGACCTCTCTGATGAAGCATAGATGCTTCCAGAAAACTGACTTGAATCAGATGATCCTTATCTGCATTGCCTTCATCTCTTTTTGACTGAATCTCCAATTGTTACTGCGCTTTGCAGTGCAAACACAGAGATCATAAAGAGAAACTTCTTATGTGACACTGATTCAACTTTGGAAGCAGAACTGCAGTCCTAACATGCTTTAAATCCTAAACTGCACTCTGCAATACCTGCTTCATAATCACAAAGCAAAAATCCAGAAGATTCAGGAAAAGAAATGACAGTATAACAAACAGATTAGCACACATTAACCTGTGCATATTACAGGTTATCTTCAGCAGAGTGCAGCCTTTTGCTACATTTACTTACAAATCTAAAAGCAAATTAACAACTCTGAAACAAAGAAGAGCTAAATCTAAATGCTAAAGATAAGCAAATACATTAAAAAGGTAATCTTTCCAATTTCATATTACTGCTGCTCAGTGCAACACCATTTTTTATAGATTTAATATAGGTCACATTCTAGAATCCATGATAAAACCAAACTGTAAATATTAGATTTTGCTTGTTAATTAAATATTTTTAATTTAGTTTCTTAGGATAAAATGAAAACACACTTATATTGCACAGTAATAAAAGTTAAAAAGATTGATGAATATCCCTATAAATTGTGTCTACAGAAATTAAAATTATATGGAGAAATACATCTAAGGACTATTTATGTGATTTAATAAGCAAGTAATATTGACTGCTTTGCAACGTGTTCACTATATACAAGTGGCTTTGTTAAATTTACTACACTTTAAACTAGTGAGTCAACTCTATCCCCCTACAGAAATGAGACAAAGGCTGCTTTTGGCATCTATTCCATTTTTTTTCTTAAATGAAAATCAATAAACAGACTGTATATTATTGACAATGATTCATTTGCCAGATCATTGTAAAACACATACCATTAATGCTGCCTTTCTCCTTAATATCTCAGTAAAAAAAGTAGCCATATTAAAACTACTCAAATTCTGAAGACAGAAATGTCTGCAAATAATTTCCAAAAGTTAACTGGTACATGAAAAATTCTACTACTAATAATCTAAAAAAAAAAGATAAGAAAAGTCACTTTGGTTAAGTCCCTTAACTAGTCACTATCCTTGCTTTAGTATTGCACTGTGCTTCACACATTTTTTATTTAATCTGAATATATCAGGTTTAAACACTAGACAGGATTCTCTCTTGCACAGAAATGTGAGATTATCAGTTTTCTGAGCCATTTGATTTATCTGCCGAAATTATGTCCAGGTATGTGTGAAGTGCTGCATTATGTTTCCTTTAAAGTTTTTCTGACCTTCGCTCCTCTTACTCAGGCCTAATCCCAATCACATTTTTTCCTTGTCCACTTATTCTCTTGAGGTCAGGATCCACTTCTCATTCCCTCCTGAACTTTGTTTAGCTTGCTGTCCACCAGTACACACAAGCCCTTTTCAGCAAAGCTGCTCCCCTTCCAGCAAGTCTCTGGTCTGTATTGTTGCAGATGTTTAGACCATTCCAGGTACTGGACTCTGCATTTTTCCCTGTTGAATTTCATAAGACTCCTGCTGGCCCGTTCTTCCAACCTGTTCAGGTTTCTCTGAATGAAAACCCTGCCCTCCAGCTGCAACACCAAACTGAACGGTGCACTGTCTGTTCCGCCAAGTCACTGATAAAGATGTCAAACGAGAAAGGCCAGAACCCAAAGGAACTCTACTTAGAAATATGCCTCCAGGCAGAATTAAAATCAATTACTTTCTTTTGAGCCTAATGATCCTGCCAATTTTTAATCCACCTGTAGTTGAATGAGTTCATCCAGACATAACATGCTATCCAGGATATAAGGATGTTATGCGAGACTATGTCAAAAAACTTGCAAAAGTCAAAATCAAGAACATTCACTGGTATTCTCACAACCATGGATCTCAATTTTATCACAGAATGCAACTGGACAGGTCAAATAAAATCCATTATTATTAAATAACTGCTGACTATTCCCAATCATCTTATTCCCATTAATGTGCCCAGAAATGGCTTCTGAAGGAACTCATTCCAAGATTTTTCCTGGGATTAAAGTGAGGCTGAGCATCCTGTAATCCCTACGATCATTCTTCCTGCCCTTTTCTAAAGACGGCTGTAACATTTGCCCTTTCCAGTCACTGAGAATCTCCCCCAGTGTACATGGCTTCTCAAAGTTGATACAGTGCATTCTTACAATGATATGAGAGCTTTCATATCCATGTCAAGAACTTCCCTAGGAGTTTACTTATTTATTCCATCTATTCCAGAGCAATATCAAAAGTCAGCTAAAATAGCTCTCCATACACTGTTTTCCTCCAAATAGTGTGCAGTGGTATTCTAAGCTTCTAAGCAATAAATGAAGACTCACTAAAAACACATACCGATACACATACTTAGCTGAACCCTGTATTCTACGCTTCCATAGGGTGTCTTTAGCTATACCTAAATGGTTCTGGAACAATCACAAATAAAATTATTTCTCTGTTCCAGTAGATACTCAGTATACGCCTAGGACATGGTAAGCAATATAAATTTTTCTCTATCTTCCATTATACTGTACTCATGAAAAAAAAAAAAAAAAAAGAAAATTCACATATTCTTTCAAAATTTGACACTTCACAAAAGAAAACCTGCTCACAGTGAGGGTTTTACTGCCCTTCAAAGCAGCTCTGACGTGCATCCAAAGACTTTTTTTTTTTTTTTTTAAGACTAGCTTGAATACAATGCTAATCTGTTAATTCTGTATAACAGTATTTTGGTATTAATACATGAAGTAAAGGAATTACTTTCTAGGCATGCCACCCAAACACAACATTCACTTCCATTTGCCTAGAAAGACTGTACTAATAATTTGCTCTGCAGTACATTGTTGGAGCAATCCCAGGCACAGCTACAGGTTGGGCAAAGAAGAGATTCAGAGCAGCCCTGCAGAGAAGGACTTGGGGGTGTTGGTTGATCAGAAAATCAACATGAGCCAGCAGTGTGCGCTCGCAGCCCAGAAAGCCAACCGTATCCTGGGCTGCATCAAAAGGAGCGTGACCAGCAGGTTGAAGGAGGTGATCCTGCCCCTCTACTCTGCTCTCTTGAGACCTCACCTGAAGTATTGTGTGCAGTTCTGGTGTCCTCAACATAAAAAGGTCATGGAACTGTTGGAACAAGTCCAGAGGAGGGCCACGAGGATGATCAGAGGACTGGAGCACCTCCTGTATGAAGACAGGCTGAGAAAGTTGGGGCTGTTCAGCCTGGAGAAGAGAAGGCTGCGTGGAGACCTCATAGCAGCCTTCCAGTATCTGAAGGGGGCCTGCAGGGATGCTAGGGAGGGACTCTTCATTAGAGACTGTAGTGACAGGACAAGGGGTAACAGGTTCAAACTTAAACAGGGTAAGTTTAGATTGGATATACGGAAGAAGTTCTTTACTGTAAGGGTGGTGAGGCACTGGAATGGGTTGCCCAGGGAGGTTGTCAATGCTCCGTCCCTGGTGGTGTTCAAGGCCAGGTTGGACGAGGCCTTGGGTGACATGGTTTAGTGGGCGGTGTCCCTGCCCATGGCAGGGGGTTTGGAACTAAATGATCTTAAGGTCCTTTCCAACCCTAACTATTCTATGATTCTATGATTCTACATTCCGCTACTTCATAATCCCCGATCCTTTACTCAGCAGTTTGATACTTTCTTTTACTACTTATACAGAATCATAGTTAAGATTGGAAAACATCTTTTAAGACTGAGTCCAACTGTAAACCTAACACTGCCAAGTCTACCATTAAACCATGTTAAGTGCCACTTCCACATGTCTTTTAAATACCTCCAGGGATGGTGACTCAACAACTTCCTTGGGTAGACTGTTCCAATGTTCAGCAACCCTTTTGGTGAAGGGTTTTTTTTTCCTAATATCCAGTCTAAATCTTCCCTGGTGCAACTTGAGGCCATTTCCTCTTATCCTATCACTTGTTATACCCACCTCACTACAGCTTCCTTTCAGGCAGAGAGTGATAAAGTCTTCCCTCAGTCTTCTTTTCTCCAGACTAAACAACCCCAGTTCCCTCAGCTGCTCCTGATAAGACTTGTACTTCAGACCCTTCACAAGGTTCATTGCTTTTCCTCGGACACATTCCAGAACCTCAATTTCTTTCTGGTAGTGAGGGGCCCAAAACTGAACACAGGATTCAAGGTATAGCCTCACCAATGCTGAGTACAGGGGGACAATCATCTCCCTGGTCCTGCTGGCCACACTATTTAGGATATAAAATGTAGCAATTTGTAAATTAGTAGTTTGTATATGTATATTCTGATACAAATATAGTATTACTGAACAATGAGGAGGACGTTTAAAGACCTTTCCACAGCCATTTAACTTGTCTTAGTGAATTGAGAAATACACAGACCTATGCAGTGGTGCAGCTGATAGCAAACAACTGTAAAATAATGCAGTATTTACATTTTACTGATTATAAACTCAAATCAGTAAAACAGGTTAGAGATCTCTCCCTATGCTGAACAACTGAACCAGCATATAACTGTTAGCACAATGTCCACTATTTGTAATTGTGACCTCCATTCCACACATTTTAAGTAAAATTGAGCTCTGTGTTGTAAATTACTCATTCAGGTCTCTAAGGAGACTTCCACAATGACTTTCATCCTTTCACATTTATGAATCTTTTTTTATGAACATCTGTAGTATGCGTAACAGAACTGAAGCATATCTTCCTAAACCAAATATCTTTGTTTGATTTCATAGCTTTAAAAGCTGATACTGTAACTAGAATTTGCTAAGTGCCTTCCTGACAGACTGTAAGTGTTTGAAGAAATATTCAGGGTTTTAGATTAATTAAGTACAGAAGATTATTTCATCAGCCTGACGCTGTGTACATTAGTCCCACATCACCTGCTGAGAAACAAATCAACTTCATGGACAAATGCCTCTACTTTTTGCTGCAGTAATTCAAGACACTTAAGCTTCTTGCAAACTCCCAAGAGGCACAAGTGGGCAACAAAAGTAGAGAAGCTGAAAAATGTTATTTGTTGCTTGCTCCATGGATTTACCAATCTTTAATTTACAGGACTACCCCTGTTTTTAGCAGAGTTTTCAGGACAGCAGTATCAGGCCTTTGATATGTGAAGAACATAAGGAGCAACTACTCCATGAGCAGCAGCTGACTCTTAACAATGCCACTCTAATTTTTCTTCATGCAAGTTAAAAAGCAGTTAGCTTCCTCGATCTTTTCTTATTACAATGAAACAACTCATCATCACTATACACAAACTAACCTGGAATTAACTACAAATATACAATAGCTAAATCTAGATTAAAAAAATAAAGTAAAACTTAAGACTTGCACATAATTATTTCTATCATGGTCAGTTTTTCTCATGTAGTCAAATGCTGCATGTGCTAATACTGAACAGTTCAGCATTATAAGGGCTAAAGCTCTTCAATTCTTTCAAATGGCAGGTGTAATGTATACCAGGACAAGAACAAGTCCCATTTCCAAAGAACTGATTTCATCAAAAAGCCAGATTTGGAAAGAACTCTGGATTTGCAGTCTCACTGATATTCTGCAGCATAGAATATGTGCAGAGTCTCCACTGATTCTGAACTAAAAAAAAAAAAAAAAAGCATTTTTAAACCCTGATATCATTATTGATAGCAGGAGCTAAAAACAAAAACAGAAACACCACCACATGGAATTTGAGTATGTTCACACACTTATATGCATGTGTACATGTATCTTCTGATGTGTATACATGCATATATGTATTTTTCTTTTACCTGAAAACTAAATTAGTTCCCTCAGCATTCACCAACATTCAGAATGGTCTTCCATGTCAGTGAAAGCATTTTGCTTTGTGAAAAATATAATCTTAATTTCAGAATAGTGGCTTCAGACGCCTTTAGGAATTTCCCCTGTCTTGCCCCTTCCCCCCAAAGTAACAGCAATGAAGAAAGCACCAATTCTATTCACAGGCAAATTCTGGATTCACTGCAATCCTACTTCTTTAATTTTGAAAGCAGCCAGAGCCATTACCCTGGAATCTGGGTTAGGCATGCTTTTTACGAACAGCCTCAGAGGAATGACCATGCTGTGAATAATAGTTTACGTCACAGGAACAAGTTACGATGTTATGCAACTTCAGATTTTGATCTCTCACTCCAGAGTAACTGATAGTTATCGATGACATCCTCTATGTTATTATTTAGGAAGAATGAAAAAGTAAACCAGTTAACTGAAGAGCCTTTACAGTTCCTTTTAAAGTTTTATTACTGAAGCCACTGCCTTTCTTTCTGAATTTCTTTACTCTTGCTGGAATAAATATTTGTTTTGCCAGCTCAACAAGGTTTTTTTCTTCCACTTGTGTGAATCAGGGAGCATATAGGGAACAGCGTATTAGACATAGCAATAATAACCACATTTACACAGCTATTTGTTGTAAAGGATTTTGTATAAATAGTACCTACTGAGATGATTTGACCTGTACTTAAAAGACAGCTATTCTGTGGGCAACACAGATGCAAATGGAAAACCTTCCTGTGACACCAACATGTAATGGTTACATTGAAGAAGCTACTCCTTAGCAAAGGAAATCAAAGCAACACAATGCAGTGTTTTCAAAGCCCTGGTAAGCCAGGAATATTTCCTTATATTAGGTCTATGCATGAATTTTAGCCTGAAGAAAATATGTGTAAGCCAGTTTTAAAACATGGCAATAGGGACTTAAGAACAATTAGTTGTACAAATCAGCATCATCCTTTAGCACTTTGACTCTGCATTCTCCATGGTTCTGGAATGATTGCTTTTGAAAAATTTGGCTTTATTTTCTTTATTATATTTTAATATAATACTGGCATTACTCTGAGTGTTCTGGCAATCTCTCCTACCTGGCTGTTATCTTTTCGAGTTGGTTTCCTTCTACAGCTATTTTACTTACCATTAATTCACTCTGTCACTTTCCCCCCTGTTTTGAAGGCTGCATTAGAATGTTTCAGTGCTCACCTTTTCACTTCAAAGCAATTTTTGCCTCTCATCTGTGTGCCTTTAACATACAAAAATGGAAGAAAGGCAATCAAAATAAAAGAACATTGCTACTGCTGTGGTGCATGCTGTCAGCTACACTGTACTGATACGATGCTGCTCCTATGACTAACATGGCTTCTTTCAGAGATATTTCAGGTTATGTTTTCACAACATATGTAACTGTGAGTCACATAAACTGATAGATGAGTTCTCAAAACATCACACAAAACATGAGAAACGCTCCCTCAGAAAATGAAGATGTATCATTGCATACATATACACAATACCACCTACCTAAAAGTAACAGGCATTTATTACAGCTAATCTGTTTTTTTTTTTTCCTGAAACAGGTAACAGAACTGGAACAGGCACTGCACCAGTCAAATAGGCAGAGAGTCCCCTCAAACTCAACCTGAGTTTTCACTAACTCTGGGCTCTCTGATCACTGATTTGCAAATTCCTCATGCAGGTCGAGCGCTGTGGCCTCAGTTCCACACACAAGAATGTGCTTATCTAATTCTCCATACAGGAAATAAACAAGTTATAAAACAAACTCATTTGGTAGGACTGAAGAAAAATGGGTGAACTGAAGTGGAAGTTGCATGTAGATGTCCAAGCGATGTTTAAGAATTCAAAGCAATATTTCACAGTTTAGAAATCACTTTTCTAATGATTTTCTCTCAAGTGAGAGAAAGAGAATGTAAGAACAAGAAAGTCTACAATTCCCTGCCCCACCTGGGAAAGTGGTTTGGGAGAAGAAGCTAAGGATCAAAGATTCATATATATAAGCCTCCCCAGATATTAATCCTGAACATGTATAATTTTAATATTTCCCTAACATGGACATGGTATATTCAGTTGAGTATATTATTTATCCCTTTTTATATAGTACTTAATTCCCCTGTTCATCTTTAAAAAAAAAAAAAAACTTGCATACAGATTCAGTATTTGCTAGTTATAGAATCACTCTTTTGATGAAGCACAAATCAAAGTAGATTAATCACAAGATGTATAATTGCAAAACATAGCCTTTTCTGTGCTCTGAGTAAATATGCATGATAAGACAAGTTCTACTCATTTGTATTAGTTTTCAGACCACAAAATCTATCTCTGTTCCTGGGTAAAAATTCAGTAATAGAATATCTGCAATCGAGTATGTTCTGGTTACAAACGCTTTCTGAAATAGACCTCTGCATCTGCGTCAGACAGAAAATTCTATTTCATAAACAGCTTTTTCTCCCACTTTTTGTTGATTTTTTTTTTTTACTGAAATTAAAATTTATTATAATAGCAAACCACCAAGAATAATCACATCTTTTCAGCCTCCTGTAATTTCTGCTGAAGAAAACTGGCTACAAACCACAGCAACTGTGGTACCAAACCAGCCTCATTATGAGAATTAACAGCACATCCTTTGATTTCCCTGCTGCCTAGCTCATTATTTAACCTGCTCATTATAACTAATTTCTTGTATATGGACAAAATAAAAATTGAGAAGCTCAATCCAGAACTCCTCAGTTAGTTTACAGATTAAACACATGAAAGACTAGATTGGAAGCAAAAAGATGAAGTTCCTATGCCTTATTGTGCTTTGTCTGCAATAGCTCAAACAGAACCAGCACTGCACATCCATCCCGTTTTACATCCCCTCTGTTTACAACAAATAAAAGATGGTAAAGCACGTCATGCATCAACCAATATTAAAAAAAGAAAAAAGACGAGCAAGTGCCTTACAAAGCATTCCAAAATGCTATTAAGCTTAACAACTTTGGAGAGTCAGACTGTCAGTGTGCAGGGAAGACAAACTTACTTTGAATACAAGAACAGGATTATTTATGCCATTCTATCTTTTCAGTGCATTCCCATGCCTACCTACTATGTGCTATTTTATACCCATTCTGGAAGTGATTAATAATTAAGCAACATAAACTCTCTGTTTTTTTATGTATTACAATAAGAACAGAGGGTAGTTTTATACAAGTCAAGCATTCTTGGAATCAAAATGGTAAACTTACTGAAATATGTCATTATCTACATACATACATGGAACCTTCAGTAAATAAAGGAATGATGTATCTTTCAATTTCTATAAAAATGAAATGTGATTACAACACATGATCTTGTCACAATTTAGAATGAGTTTCAGAACATGTTACAATAATTTTAATTATCTTAAAGACATTTTCAAAACTTTTTTAAGAATTATATTATTATTACAGTAATATTTTTAAATATCACAGATGAAAGATACATATTGTAAGGATTGCCCTAAAGCTGAAAAACAGAAAATGGCATTTAGGAAGATGCTTACTATCAAAATTGTAATGGGTCACACATTATGTTTCCATATTGAGCTAGTATCATATTTATTGGAATCTTCCCTCTCATCGCCAAAAATAAAACTATTACAGAATACAGTGTAATAAAAGAGCATTAGAAACATGAAAAATTCCATGAAAAGTATATAGTATTTAGTAGTATTTTTCTCTTTGGGACCAACTTTCTTAACATTGATTGATTGATGGCTTGGCTTCGCGAGCAAAGATTTGGGAAGGGCTTTAACCACGCTTACTACAAGCACGATGACCATGGGCATGTGGGATATGCAAATCTGGTTGGAAAAAAGGGTGCTTAGGCAATCAGGAAGTGTCCGACCAGGACTGACATCTCCTGTGCAATCTCGAGCTACCCATGCGCTGGTCTGCCCGCATGCAAAGCTGGATCTGCAGCTTCCCATGCACCTTGTCACCTGCCATTTCGACCCTCGCCTGTCCATACAAGTACATATTAATGCAAGCCTCTTTCTTTCTAAACAGAATTTGGAAAACTAAGGTGTACCGTAGTCTCATAAAAAAATCTCTTTAATACTTAATATTTAAACAATAACAAGTGACTCTTTTTCATTTTTTCCCTTAATCTGAAGGTTGTCTTTGCTTTCTAGATCCTACACAGAAACAGCTAAAGAATTCCAGACAACAGGAATTTTGATCAAGGACACTGGGCCTTCACCACAAGTTCAAACATGCTGACTTCCTACAGCTGCAACTCTTCAAACCACACGTATTTCAAATACTTAAAAACTTCTGTAGTATTTAGAAAAGGAAAAGCTTCTTTCATAATAGAGCACAATCTTGAAATCTAATTATTTTCCATGTTTGTTATAAAGTTTTGTGTAAATCTCAAGAAATTTAATATTACTTTGATTTTAAATACAGAGACTGACAAATGTAGAGGAAAACAATTTAGATGTTTCTTTGTACAGAATACATGGATTGTAAAATAGCAGTATTTTGTTAGTAAGGAATTTTCACAGTAAGTGGCAGTAAGCACACAAAGATTTTAGTAGATTTCTGACAGCTTTCCCTTAAGCTTTATTTTTAAAACAAGTTAGCATATTGCCTTTAGAAACAAGGAAGTAATAAAGAATTTGCTTGAATAATTTGGTCTACACGAGTTATCCCAAAATCATCATTAGAGAAGGAACCTATAGATGCTGTCCTCTTTTTATTACATAAATAAACAAATAAATTTAAAAAATCAAGAGTCTTCCTGGGTGAATTTTGATGTAAACATCTCTTTTCTACACCTCTCTTCTCCTGTCTGAAGCGGAAAATTTCTCCCTCCCACTTAAATAAAATAGGTATCTCATTGGTTCATATCCGCTGTTCTCAGCATATGGAAATTGCATGAAATGCTGCAATACATAGTAGAGTATATTGCCTGAAATAACAACATGAGCAATGAAAAATAAGCAAGTGTGTTAAAAAGAATTTAAAAAGACGGGTAAATAATTCTTATTTTGGCACTAGCATGGACACTATTAAATGAAATTACCAACAACAGAGCAAATTTGTACTTTTCCGTTTGGAAGATTGACTTTAGAAAGACTAAATAAAACAGCACAGCTAATGGGAGAATAAAGATTATTTTTTTAAAGCTGAAGCTGCCTCCAAATAGAAAGGATCATAAACTCTGCAAGGTCAAGTGTAGAAATAGTCTGAGGCAGTCAAAAAATAATAATAATTTAAAAAAGGCCTGAGCAGCAGCTTGGAAAAGACAAAAAATATTAACAAAACCTTGCTCAAACACATTGAAGAAGAGGACTTCCAAAGTATATACAGGACCAGTGTATGATCACAGGATAAAGAAAGCATTCTAAGAAGCTATAGTGATGGAGGACAGATATTTTGCTTCCGTGTGTACCACAGAAGAATTTTACAGCAGAAGCCTTCTCTATAGGAGACACACCTAAGGGCTTCCCCCAAATCAAAGCACAGTGAAAGCACTTATGGAACAAATCAACAAAGCGAACACGAAGAAATCACCTATAAGAGGGACTACTCAACCAAGTTGAGAACAAACTCAGGGATGAAATAGCCTAATAACTGCTACATGTAACCTCCTTCTCAAAACTACTTTGATACCTAGGAACTTAAAGCTGACAAGTGTCATGCTTATCTTAAAAAATGGGTTCGAGGAACACTGGGAAACTATAAAATGATCAAGACTAACTTCTGTATTGGCCATATTAACAAACAGCTTGGTATAATACAGAATTCTCAGAGCAGGGATTCAAAAATCATTTAAAAGGATTCAAGTTTCCAGTTACATTTACTGTTTCGCCAGTTAGACACCATCCTTGCATCACAACAATCAAAGATTTATTACTAGATTCAAGCAATGTGAGAGCTAGCAAAAAGCCTTGCAGTCAGCAAAGTTAAGAATAACAGGATGTTAAAAAATCTGCTTAATGCAACTCCTTAATTGCTTAATGTTCTACTGAAGTCTAGCTGTAGTTCCCAATAGCAGCGATCCTTAACATTATTCTTTTTTCCTGACAAATATGAACTAGTAACAGGTTTCAGTCTAGGCTGGTTGTAGAGCAAAAATTATTTATACTAATAAGAAACAAGAAGGGGAAAGGAGGATAAGAAAAATGTTAGCTAAGGAAGTTTTTAGACAAGACAGTGACCAAACCTGGATTTGGCTCGCTTGGAATACACTCCAGTGTGGTTCAAATTAAGTCCATAAAATTTAGGTGATGCCTAACAATGAGGCATTACTCTAATAATACAAAGACATGCTGACATGCTAATGACAGAAATTCTTCATGATATAACACCATGGACAAATAAGAAAGTAAACATTCCATTTGTGTTCTAAAATGACAATTTTACTCAGAGAAGCAACTCAGCAAGGAATAACAAAGATATTTTTATTTACTTAGTTAAGTTGAAGTTTCTTCAACTGCATAAATTCTCAGATTTTTTATCAATATATGAAAATATAAAAAGAATAGCAACTCATGTAGCTATGAAACATCTATGCCAACTCCTCATTCCAACTCTGTGTGGCATCTATTATTTTCATAATAAAAAATTGAAGACTTTGTCTTCTGCTATGAAAACATCTACATGGTAAACCTGTTGCCTACCATTGGTCCAACCCTGCCTCAAAACTTTTAACAGGCATATCTAAATAATCACAAACATCTGGAAATTATTCACGTTTCAAAGCTGAGAACTTTTGAAACACAGCCAATGGAATGTGATTTTGTCTCAAATTCATAGAAAAGCCACACAAACCAACCCTTGGATCATTTGCCCTAAAATTACAAGCTCCTCAACTATGAAAATTAGAAGATTTCTTTTGATCTTCCACACAGACAACGATGCAAATCAGATCCCAATATCTCCTGCATTTTCTTTTACAAGGCATTTATGAATTATTTAAAGTCATATGCACTGTTATTTAAAAGCATTTTAAATTTTCTGTGTATTTTCTAACAGTTTCTAAACATTATGGGTTTCAAACACTTTTTTCCCTGTTCAAGGGAAGGTGTGAAACCAAATCACTGAAGTCACATAGCAGATCTGTTATGCAAATATTTTCTAAAGAGGAATTTCAATTCTTCTTACTGTAAACCACATTTGTACATATATCAGAGTTATTTGCATTCCAAGTTTCTAGACCCTTCTCTATCTAGCTGATAGCAGATTTGTTCCCATATTGACTTTCACCCTAGTGCCATCCTCTATGTCCTTCACTTTTTTTCTTAAATGGCAACTAATATGAAACTCATCAATTTTTAATTTTTCAAACAATATTCTCCTTGACTTCTAGGCTGGGGGAAGGGGGGGAAGGGGGTGGCAGTGTTTACTGCCTTGTATAATTTCTGATAGTAACATTCACAGCCCTTTCCGTTCAGACTAAGAAATCTGCATGATTTTAAAGCCTCAAAGCAATATGCTGCTATACTGCCCATTTATTTTTCCTAGTGTGCAAGTTAAGGGGTTGGAAGTGTTGAGACTGTATCACTGTTGAGACTATTTCATGTACAATTACCAGTTATGCATGAACAGATTTTTCATTTTCACTGACACAGCAAACAAAGACAAACAGCAGTAAAATGTGCCAAACTCTAAGAATATGAAGAGGGACAGGAGGAGAAAAAACACTTTGATGGAAACTCTCTTAGTTTTAGTATTACCTATTAATGTAAGCTAAAATAGCTTCAACTACAAACGAATCAGTGCAGTCAGAACCAAAAAGGAGGATACTGACTGTGACAGGGACAGAGATATAACATATAAGCTATTGCTCCCTCAGTTTTACAATGAGCATACTCCTGGCCAAAAAAAAAGGCAACAAAAACAGGTTGGCTTAGACTTTTTTCAGACAAAAGGAATCCTCTTTTTTTGAACTGTGAAATTTCACCCATGATATTTCTTCGAACATTTGGTCTCTGCCACTTAAAATAGATTAAATTAGAAAGATAGTATAGAGTTTAATAATCAAAATACTCTTTAACATACCCATGAATTATAACCCATAAATTTCATTACTTCTTAGTGTTCCTTCCACAGAATATTTCCATCACTAAAATTATGACATTTTTTAGTGTTAGTAGTGGTCTACAGAACTTCACACTAACATATTTCCTCTTCACAGGTAACAGCAGACTACATATTCATAGTAGGATACATATACAATAATCAGTACTATCAAACCCCAATACAAATTCTCAGAAATTATTACTGCCACAGAGGGTGAACAGACATGGTTTAACTTCTTACACCAGTTTTGGATGGTGATTGGCCCAATCACCAAGATAGGTAATTAATCCAATTCAGTGCCTTCACAAACAAAACCAAAACCAAACACATTAAATCCCTGAACATGAATTTGTAAAACTCATTATTTTACCCCTAGTTTTGTCAATTTAAAAAGTTCTTCAGTGATTACTGAAGAACCTGTATAAACTTCTCTCACTTTCAAACAGTGATCAATGAGTTTACAAACTAAAAGACAGATAGATTTAAAACTCCTGGTGAAGTCTGTAGTTGGTAGCTTTCCTCTTCAGGGCAATGAAAGTTTTGACATTAAGATTATCGTGTGACTGCACACCAAACAGATTTCATGAGCTTGGATCAAGACCAGAAAACAAAAGCCTCCAGAAACCCTATTTTCT
Organism: Pezoporus flaviventris; assembly: GCF_033815535.1. NCBI lineage: Eukaryota > Metazoa > Chordata > Aves > Psittaciformes > Psittacidae > Pezoporus > Pezoporus flaviventris. The sequence goes on from NW_026892563.1 coordinate 22,542,168, forward strand.
TAGTTTTCAGTTCTAGGTATGTATCTCTGGCCTTGATCCTCCTAAAAAAAATATATATGCCAGAATACATGTGTATGCATGGCTGCATGCACATAAACTAGAAATAACTGTAAATAAAGAAACAAAAAAATCTCATATTTTTCTAGGGAGAGAACAAGAATGCTAGGTGATAATACTTAACACTTCATATGCAGCTGCATGGTCACCAAATTACACAATATCAGTATAACCAGAACTAGCAAAATACAGTAAAAGCAAATTAAAATGTAAGATCATTCATGTATGACAAAGTCATTCAGTCACAAGAAATACAGGGCATTTGGAAACATAAAGGATGTTGTGTCAGAAAACAGTACTGCTTGTTTATAGTTATAAGCTTTTCCAGAAAAGACTCATTCACGCTTATTGCCAAAAAGAAAATGGACCTTGCTTTTCTTTAGTGTGCCTCTTCTTCTGAGTATATTCCCAAATTCTCTGAAAGCCCTTTAAAGGGAAACATTAGGCAGCTAAAATATCAGAGACATTCTGGATCACAGTTTTGCCTTGTTTTGAACATATTCACACTTCCAGTTCACTCTTCTATTTTCTGAATAATAATACCAAGAAGTTTCACCTGACCCACTTATGTGATAGGGTAAACTGACAAGTGTTATCCTCATACATTTTACAGTCAGTTTTGCATATGCAATATCATCAATAAAGAACTTCAGAAATTCTCTCCTTTCCTGTGAAAAATACCACTTACGGAAAGGAAATATTTTTACTGAGATTAAAGTAAGAAGTTACTGTAAAAAGTATTTTTCTTAGCTCACCATTTCATAGCTCAAATTTAACACTAAAAATCCTCAATTTTATGGTTTGTAAACCCAGTTAAACTAGAAAAGTTTAAACAGAAATCTCCCCCCCCCCCCCCCCCCCCCATAATTTTTCCCACAGCATTCTGCCTCTGTGTTTACATGAATGGCACATTTTCAGCTCAGAAAATTGAATTGTACTCTTAGTCCATCGCCATATATGTGTACACAGGCTCACAAAAAAAAAAAAGGCTTGACATCTAAGGCTATAACTCAGTGAAAAACAGTTACTTTGTATGCCCTGGTAGCTTGAAGTGTTGAATTTACTAAATATGAGAAGACAGGCAGGGTTAATCTTACAACTTAACAATAATAACTATGTTTTTAAGTGGTTGCATGGAACTGTTGACACAAACAAAATAATCTTATAGGCCCTTCTATCCCTTTCTTATTATTATCTAAATATGGAGTCATTAGTAGTTTATTATCTTTATACAAAGTGCTCCTACTATGTACTATCATTGCCAAACAACGTTATGGTCAACAGTTCTAGTCCTCATATTCAGCTGTAGCATCTGGATCACAATGAAAGAAGCCAAACCACCCCCACATACAGATAAGCAGATTAGCGATCTCTAACCTCTGCATTTCTGTGGTTATATAATCATTAACACTGACCTAGTTCAACTGTCTTCTCCCAGACAAAATTTTAATTGATTGCTGTGGACGATACCTATTTTAAGGACAAAAGGAACACAGCACATGGCATGTACAGACACCATTAAAGTAAATTTGTTAATCAGAAAGACAAAAAGTTACTTGATGTTGACATTAGCTCTTCTAAAATAAAGAACAAATGTTGGAAATATATACAGAGCAGAATGCCACAAATCCTACTCTGCCGACAGCATTTAGGCAAGTTCTTGTTTCAAGGACAGACTTCATTTCAAAATTCAGCTTACCAACCAGTCTCCTCAAAATAGAAGTCACTTATCAATCATCATTGCTATGATTTGTCAATCAGTCATTGCACATCTTTGTGAAGCTAACACTTGCAAAGCTTCAACATACACAGCTTATAAAGTAAATGTACTTAGAAATCTTTTCCTCTCATTCAGAATATGTAACTTTTATCTATGTAGTTTCAGTTCAGTTTCACTTTAGCCATTATAAAATGTAAAGTACTAATGCCCTGTGTAGGAGAGCAATAATCCATTAACTTCCTATCTTTGGAAAATTGTACATGACACTATTTTTTTCTGGTCTTGTCACTTAAGTTAGTAATGGATTGCTGTAAGAAAGCTTGTTTAAGACCTTAAACCAGATGTTCACTGTGAGGAGGAATTTTCTAAGTAGAAAAAAAACCATGGACGAATAATAGTGGGAATTTATGTGGAAACCTATGGGTATGACAACCTAGTGAAATAGTCTGGAATAAAATCTGCAGTCACAGTGACATTTTGCTGGTAGGAATGGAAAATTTTGAAATGCATAATGCTGACAGAAGAACAGCCGCACACTGCACAGCAAGGCTATTGGACATTCTTGTGTACTGCAGAATCACTGGGCTAGTTCTAGTTCATTCTCACAGAAAGTGAATAGAATAATTCATACTCAGTAAAGCTTTAAGAACTCTTCTGCTAAGGAGCATAGCACAAGTGAAGTGTTCAGCTGTTTTCAAGACAAATCAACTTGAAAATTTAGTAGAATTGTCTTTCAAAGTATTAGAACATAGTCCTCCTCCCTCTCCTTCATTTCGTCCCCACCTAAATTCTTCATCCGACTGCAGAATGTAATTTTAACTTCCATTAGGTGGAAGCAATATCATCTCACTTGATTTTTATTACAAGTATTTTGATCTATGGTCACTTGCAGCTTGTGAGTACTAGTATTACACATTTCTGCCATGGCCGGAAGGCAGAACTTTGGATTCCCTACACGTACATGTTCATAAATGTGCCCTATTTTTAGGATGCTACAACAGCTCTTACCATTGACAGTAACAGGAAGCACGAGGATCAAAGAGATACAACATAACACACAAAAAGAATTCTTTCCTTCACATGTAGTAACAAGCTTTGCTTTTTAAAATGCTCTCACAACTCCAACCAACCTGTCACCCCGCCACATACAGAGCAACCTGGAACAATAAGAAAAAATTTGAGGTTCGGGGGAAATCGTCAACAGCTTATTCAGTACATTTACTACTGCAAGAATTCACATTAACATTATGGTTGAATTGAGAACAGGAAGAAATCTGACTGCTTCTGTTGCCAAAGGCTATATAGAGAGTAACAGGGAAAAAGGCTAGTAATGTGCGAAGGTATTCAAAATAGACTGTTTATCAATTCTCCTGCTATTTAGGAAATCCTTGTGGCAGTTGGTGCCCCACCAGCCTTTTAATTAAAAGAAAATGCAGTTTAATTACAATTTCAATTAGACTACCAGGGACCAAGATACATAAAATGTGCTATTGTTCTGACCAGCATTAAAAAAGGCTGTTTTATTTACCTTTCCAAAGAAACCTAAGCCAGCCTTCTTATTACAAATGAGTAATACATTTCGCCTCCTAACACTAGGATAAAAAAATGACATTATGACAATGTGCATCATGTGAAAAACTATTAACAACCTTAATGATCATGGAAAAAATACATCTTAAAACCAGACAGAATATCTCAAGAATCATGCTAAAATTGCATGACTTAATGATTTTAAATTATCAGTCATAAAAGCAGTCATGTAGGCATAGTAACACAGGTGTTGTGGACAGCAGGAAGACATTCACTGAACAGAAAAATAGTGATTTCCAGAAGACCCTACTTCCATGTCAGTAGTACTTAAAACTAGGTAGAGGTTTCAACTATTGAAGTTGTAATAGCACTTAAATATATCCTGATTGCATCATTTCATTTCTGTGTGCCAAAACATCTGCATTCTTAAGAGAATCCTTTGATCCTATATTGAAAAAATAGCTCACAATGGCACAGTAGAGCTCCTTTTCTCAAGAGACATCTCCCACTTCTATATCCACTTTGAGTAAGGCATACAGTGGTTCTGGCTTGCTCCTCAGTTCATTCCTCCTGCTCACATTAATGGGAAGGGAAAGGCTGCATCATCCTGAATTTCATAATTACAGTTGTCTCTCTTTTTCTGATACTAGCATTCTCCTAACTCTGCAAATCTACCTTTTGCCCACACCCACATAATCCTCTCTTGCTTGGACCCTCTCCTGATGTAAACCTTTCCACTATGCTGGCTACTTCAGTTGTTTGGTTTTGCATGTGGGTTTTGTTTGGTGGTTTGGTTTTTAACTGCTTTTCTATGTTGTTTGGGCATGTTCCCTTCCTTCTTTTTCACCTTCATGAGCCACAGCTCGAATTTCTGGGGTTTCCCATCCTTCTGTCTTCCTTCCCTTCCAACTTGCTCAGTGTTTCATTTTGTTACATACGTGCATGGATTAAAATGCTATCAGGTGAACAATTCAGATCTTAACCAAAGACCTCTCTCTTTGTATATTTAAGTCTGTACTTCTGACCATACTTCTGGGGTTTCCTCGTACTAAAAAGCTTTCAATTAATGAAATCAACAATAAATAGAAATTTCCAAGAAAAATGTACTTACACATATGCGGACTCCACTGAATTACTTTGGACAACTGGACTTGGACATTTGAATTAATAACACAAATTTAAGAACTCAAATAACACAGACAAATAATAGGGAAAAAGTAATCTACTCAGTTGAACTGGTTTTGCCCATTAATGAAAGTTAAAAAGGAATTCAGAGTTATGCACACATACAAGGTTTCTTTTGCAGCCTCTCTGTATCAAAGTGAATCAAAGTCCAAGTTCACACTGTACAAAGTCATATATTCTTCTTGCTTACCTTTCTTGAGTATCTTCAGATTAATTAATTTCACATAATACAATTATGCTGTGACATTTGCAGTGGTGGACACCCATTCAACAGCAAAGAATTTTAAAAAACCTTTAAATTATACCTGCATGATTGTATCATGCAACTACAGTTACTCTACAAATTATATATTCTTTCAAACTTTCATTTTTCCACTCATACAAAATGGAGATAAAATTTCTTATTATTAATTATATAACATATTTAACAGTATCTCAAATGTATGGCTATGTATAATGCAGGAATGCCTCAAGCCGATCAATCACTAATAGAAAGTAATATTAACTGCACTTTTAAAACTAGCATAAATTATGTAACTTATTTTTCCAAAAATTAATCAAATGCAGAACAGTATTTCTGCAGGCCAGTATACTTTGGCTATGTCATGCATAAGAAAATTATTCACTAGTCATTTACAGTTGTTCTAGCTTAATTTCTTCAAGTCTGGAAAGTTCATTTGCCATTTGGACAAGTAGCAAAATGGCTTTGTTCCCCATTTTTCTCTTGACAGATGAGTCTTCCAGTTCATAGGAAAAAAATAAATGGAAGAATTTCCACGTACCCAACAGTGCATATGTCTGAGTATATTTCTCAGCATTCCATTCAGTTTGGTTTGTAATGATCTAAAATATTCTTCCCATAGGTTCTGCTGATGATTCTATTCTTACTGACGCAGAGACCTCTAGCTCTCTTACAAAATATTTAGGACATTTTTCTATCCATCTTATTTATTACTATATTATTAATTATTTCAGCATTTCTTTCTTCCATTTCAGGTAGAAAAACTACTGAGATTCAGTCACCCTTTCACAGGATCTATTCCTTGTAGGCTTTTTCCATACTTCAGTTCATTGGTATCTACTCTCAGAGCAACACTGAGTTTTATATATCTTTTTTTATTATCTTTCCTCTTGTTTATTTCATTTCAAAATGCCACAGCTTGTAAAGCAAGTACTTTTTGTTTCCTGCTATTTATTTCCTTCAAATTATTTTTCTGGTCAATGTATTTTTCTACTTTGCACATCACTCATCTCCCTCCAGACTTTAATAAGTTTCTATATTCCTCCCGAGTTCCACATTTCAATTAATACCTTTTGTCTTTCTTTAATACCTTTTCCCCTTAATGATGAATATCAGAGACAGTCAATGAGTCACTGCTCCAGTTCTGGTAGGACAAAATTCTAGATAATTGTTAAGTAAGACCTTTTGCAATATACGGATGTCTCACAGGCAGAAAATTCTGCTTCCTTGTATATTTCCTTCTGTAGCATAGCTAGGCTTACAGTCAATGAAACAAAGTACAACTGTGTTGCATTTCAATTCTGAGTGCATTGGAGGTATTTACTAAGACAAATTAAAGGTGAACTTCCTTTAGAATTGTCATGTAATTACAAAGTCAACAACTTCTGCTTACCCACTAATTACAGAAAATTGTATTTGATAGCTGCATAATTTGATCATAATTGCAAATATTTGCTCTTGTCTTTAATGCTGCTCGAAGAATATTTCAAGATGTCTGCTCAATTCTTCTGATTTTAAACATATGCATAATGTAAATAAAACATACGGTATGTCAATGGATTGCTTTTACATATCTGCCAACTTCATTTCCATTGCATTAATTCTTCTGTTGAACACAATTTCCTACAGTTTCATCTCTTTCAGATGAATACGATCCATCTTTCCAATAGTATGAAATGAAGGCCAAAACATTGCATCATGCCAAACAGTTGAATAATCCTACCCAGTTTAATCTACTTTGGCCTAAACTCAAATAGATTGGTTCAGACTTGCACACACGTGCTCCCACACGTAGAATCACGCACAAACACAAACTGAAGTGCCTGCAAAGCCACAGTTACGTGTCTAGCTAGGAGAAGTAAAAGTTCTTTCCAAAGAAAACCTAAAACACACCCACGTAATTTTATTTCCATAGTTGCTATTTTATTAATGTTAGAACTCTAGACTAGCTAGAGAGGAATCTAAATCTAAGACACCACAATCTAATGCTCTGAAAGCTCCTGTGTCTGAAGATCAAGCAGGCATCTGTGCCCCAGCACTGGAGAAGCGTCTGCAGAAGCTGTTGGATTTGGAAATCCATTCTCTGGACATCTCTGTAATGGCACAAGCTCACGGCAGATGGCTTCATGGGGTTTAGGGGCATTCTGGTGATCAAACACAGTTCTTTAGGTAGCTGAGGATCTACATTCATGCCTCCTGCTTCAATCTCATCATCTGCAACTGAGCTTCACAGAAAGAAAAATCTCATCACTGTTTAAAGGCTTCAGAAAAATCCACCCCTTTCTAAAAAGCTTGATTAAGTTGTGCACAAGTAGAAAAATCCCACTGCCATTTGCTTTCAAAGATTTTTATTCTTGCAAGTCTCATGGACTCATTTGTAAGTATGTAATCCCTAATCCTCATCCTACATGACAAGAAGAGTTTGGCTGTTACAAATGTAACAGACAGAAGAAATGGATTTGAAATGAACAGAATTAAATATTCTGAAAAGAAAATGCATTTTATTTGAATTTATAATGGGACTTTGCTACACTGCAAGCACATCTCTCCAAAAATATTTAGTAGTTTCTCATGCAGTTCTTCTACTGACTTTCAGACTATATGAATTTTTGAAAAGCTTTTTTTGTTGTCATAGACAATGCTTCTCTCCTAGGACAGACCTTCAACAAGGACTCATCTCAACTGAGAATTAATCTATATTGCAAGATTATTAGAATTAGTTGGGATGCTGAAAAAGTGAAGTTTATACAGAATGAATGCAAAAGAAGAATACAAAGTACAGCAATGGGAAAACGTATTCCAAGTGTTAATTTTCCTAGAGTGCAGAAAATCAAAGCTGCCTTTATTTAAAATTCACCACTTAGAGTCAATTCAGACACATTAAAAAAGAAGCAAAAGCAGCAAAGGCACCACTGACTTCATGTGAAATATAACATTATAATGTTAAGGTGTTCTCTGATTTGAATTATTCCACTTAATCCAAAGAAGTAACAATTCTACCAGGACTATGGTTAACCCTACAGCTGCACATGTCACCTGTTATCTTTATAGGTAAACGATCCATCACTATGGGGTTATTTTGTGAAATAAAGATCTTCTTTATTTGTGTGAGCAAAATACACATCTTAATGAACAAGTTACACTGCATGATTATATTGGTAATATTGTCCAGATTAAAAAGTAGATGTATAGAATTTACTCTATTATTTTTTTTTTCCGCAGAGATCCTTCATGAGCAGAAACCTCTGTGGCCCTCTCGATTCAGACCAATGTCTCAATCTACATAGACTAAGACATTTCTCCAAATTGGGTACGGGAAAACCTATACAAGTAGTAAAATCTGGAAGGTAAGATCTAAGGACGTAGGGAAAGCAAGAAAGCTGTTTTATAAAATGAAATAATCCAGCAGGGAATGTGGGATGGGTGCCTGGTACCACCAGAGTAGACCCACTGAACAACCAGAAGAAATGTCTGACGGACACAGAATAATACTGCAGCATAAGCAAGAAAGATGCCTGGCTAAATCAGAGCAAGCCTTGGTCCCAAAACCAAGATAAATGAGGTCCAGAATAAACAAGAATAAACCAAGATAAATTCGGTCAGGTGCAGACCTGATTTTTTTTTTTTCCCCTGCTTCGAAAGCCATATATTAGAAAAGGTTAATTCTGGGAATAGGGAATATAGCCTTTGTACATAAACACATATGTATTTCTGTGCGCATATACTGTGTCACTATAAACCCTCATACTGCTGTAATTGACGCAGTATCTCCAGCAGAAGAGATAGGAGACAGAGATGAACGGTTTCTTCCTAAATTGTCAGCTGCTGAGCTGCTCATTCACGTTTACTGTGCTGCACCCTGTTCTCTCCCTTCCTCAACCCTCATGCAAGTTTCATAACTAGGATGCAAGTAACAGGCAATCTAAGAGATTACAAGGACATGAGACAGTGAGGCTTCAGCTTTAAAAAAGAGTGATCTGGATTTAATGTCATGATGATGGATGAATCTTTTGGGGCTAGATGTAAAATTAAATTTCTGGAAGCAGAAAGCCTCAGGCATTTCTGTTACATTATACTGTGTATGACATAAGAAACAGATGTTGCTAATGGGATTATTACACATTAAAAATAGATACTCCAGAATAGGCTCCAATAGCCTGTTTTAAATAAACTTTTATTTTGCAAAACTGTCATCTCCCTGCCCCCATGGCTTTCAGACATACTGTGAAACATTACATTTTCATTCTTGTTGTTGAAAATGCCACGGTGAGTTCAAGAAGAACTTAAGTCACTGCAACTATGTAAACTGAACAATGTTGATTTTCTTTTTTTAAAAACAGTAATCATTTTTTTTTAAATCATAAAAGAAAAAACAAACCCACTTAACAAGACATATTTGTTACCTTGGTTTGAAAGCAAAACTGAATAATGTTATTCAGTTGTTATTTTTCAAGGTTATTTCAAAGTCCCAGTAAGCAGGGCAGATGAACCCTTTGCATTTAAAAGGAAAAATCAAACATTTCAAGTTCAAATACTTAAAACCAAGTTCATAAAAACCTGCTTGGTATATTCAGGAAAAACTAAGTAAATGTAAACACCACTAAACTTTAACTAATGACTCGTGATACGCGGACAGACTCCAGAACTCATTAAAGTTGTAAAGTAGGTATGATTTATTCAGTGCTGAGGCGCATGGGGGATAGCTCCTCCGAAGGCATGTGTACCTCAGCATCGTTTCCGCTTTATATTTATCCTCTAAAGTTACACATATGTGTGAGGTTGCAGAACACGCCTATACATATTCATGTTCTATCCCAGCTTCGTATTATAATGAGCTAAGAAGTCCTTTGCGCCTGTGCAATGTCTCCTAGTGGTCACTGGCGAGGGTCTCAAGATGAAGTAAACGAGTCTTCCTTGAGCCTGAACTTTTCACCTGTAGTCGTTATGCATGCTCCCTGGAGGCCTGGTCACTGTCCAAAGCGCAGAGCCAATTTCAGCCGGCTTAGGTGTCCAAAAGATGGGAATCAAGTCACAGTCCCTACCTCGTAACAATAGCCACGTCCTTACATCTTGTTCTAGCATATACGGCAAGTACAATAAGCATGAATGAGTAGCAAAATTGTTAAGCATGCAGCTTGATCTACACCCTTGTACATTGCAGGTACGATAAGCATGAGCAAGTAGTAACACTTAAGCAAGCAGCTTGACCTACCCCCACTGTACATCAGTTAACCCTTTGGATTACATGCAGAAATGAAATTAAGAAATGGCAAAAGTTTACTCATATTTTCCATCTCCTGCATCTTTCCAATATCCCAATATGTACATCACATCACTTCAAAGGAAAGAAGGTTTGACTTGGAGTTTTTTGTCACCTTCAGACTTACTAGAGTGACAGTCATATACCGATGGCACTTATGATGGTCAGTGACAGGTATCAGCAACTGCTTTCTTTCACATAGGCAAGTTATTGGTCAAGAATGTGACAAGTCACTTTTGCCTGCTTCAGTAGGTTTCCTGAGTGCTCCACAAACCTCTGACTGAAATGGAACACTTCAAAAATCCAACAATGCAAAAGAAAGATCTTAAGAATACTTGATATTTCAAGCCTGAAGAAACAGATTTGCCAGTAAGCAGCAACAGGCAAGAGGGGTTATAAGACAGGGAAAAAAAATATATATTTTGACGCATTCTCTAAAAATCTCAGACTAAAATGTACCTAAATATATATATAAACAAACAAACAAAAAAAACAACAAAACAAAACCAACACTTCAGTTGATTTTTTTTTTTTTTTCCCCAAGAGGAAATTATAGGTGGAGTCAGTAACTTGACCAGACTGCATCTTTTATTTTAAACAATTTTATTGGCATCAGTATTTCATCCCTTAATAGCTTAAGGCAGAAATTGGGTAAATCTTAGCAAGACTGCCTTCATCATATTCACCACAATTAAAAACTAATGGCCACAGGCTAACATACACAGTGTTATTGTTGAAAGGGCAATCATGTTGTTAACAGGTAGTGTCTCCTGATAAAATTCTTCATTCCACAGAAGGGCCATTAGAAGTGTCACTATTGGCTGCTATTTAGTTTCAAATACAATCCAACATTTTGCATCTTTTCGGAAAGAAGACATCAATAAACTAAAATCAAATTCTTATGTTGAAATACTACAGAGTTATTTAAATTGCTATATTCCGAGTAACTTTAATATATGTGGTTAGAAAATGGCACTTTATATTGCACTACTGTCAAATATACATATAGAGTTAAGGGCTGTAGAAATTCAGATGTCCAGGATCTCAGACAGAGAAACTCCTTATTACAGTCAGATCAGAAAAGAGCCTGACAGTAGGAGTTACTGGAACAAAATTCAAGGCACATAATTTAGATTATCTGTTGTTTCTAAATATAACACTAAGAGCAACTTGATTCGTCACTAACAGCAAGAATTTAATGCCTTGTCCTTATAATGACTAAATTCATCTGTACAAATCTCTTTCATTGTAAGGCACGCATGTACTTCAGAATAATAAATCAGTTGATTTTCTCAAAGTACTTCCCTTCACTGCTGATATGAAGAGTCGAGAAAAATATGTCCAAAACCAACTGAATTCATCCCACCATGTGTGCTTAGAGTAGTTTAAATACCCTGTACCCTGCATTAAAAACTACAAAAAGTATTTTAGACAGAAATTATCTATCGCTAGAAAGAGCAGTTGAGAGCTTTCATAGCATATCTTCCTTGGATTTAGACTTGTGAAGATAGTTGATAAATTATCTGTCCTAACAGTCTGAACACTTTCACCTTTCTTATCTAGTATTTATTAGCTTTTGGGGGTTTTGGGTTGGTTGGTTGTTTTGAGGGGTTTTCTTGACTGTACATGGTAGGCTCTAATAAACTGCTAATGAAAGGCATTGTTTCAAGCTGTGGAAAAACAGGACCTTGAACACTGAGTCACAGATTTGGGAAGTATGCTAACGCTTCTGTCATCAGAACTTCACAAAAAAAAACTGTTCTGCCAGAAAGAAATTCAAAAATAAGGAAAAGAAAGGAGAAAGTAAGGATGTATTGTTAAATAAGCATTTGGCATCATTTTACCCTGCAGTAAAGTGGAGAAAAATCAGAAGGTAATGTAATCTGACTGATCAGAAAGTAAGTTATTTGAAGATGATGCATTATTTAGTGTTGCAGGAATTCTGATGCACTGTTTAGTGTTATCAGTTCATCTCATTTATTGGAAACCTTTTTTCTATCAAAATAAGTATGTTGATTGTCACAGTTTATCTGTCAAAGAAAGAAAAATCTTTCTTTTGAGGCTGCAGCAGTGAAAAACCAACAGTCATTAAAAAACTGATCTGCATTTCTTTTAAAAAGACAGCACTCAGTTTCTAGAGAATGTGTATTTGTGAATCTCTACTGGTGCTGCTAGGAAAAAGCGACGGGTCGTAGTAGTAGGGGACTCAACACTGAAAGGGACAAAAGCACTCGTCTGCCGGCCAGACCCTGTCTCAAGGGAGGTGTGTTGCCTACCAGGGGCACAGATCAGGGATGTGGCAGAGAGGCTGCCTGCTCTAGTAAGTCCCACGGACTATTACCCACTCCTGGTGATACAGTGGGTGCTAGGGATATAGATAGTAGTGGCCTGGGGAAAATAAAGAAGGACTACAGAGCCCTGGGGGAGGTGGTTAGGGGCTCTGGAGCTCAGGTGGTCTTTTCGTCAATTCTCCAGGATACAGGGGAGGACCTAAAAAAAGCTAGGAGGATTAGCCAGGTTAATAACTGGTTAAAAGGGTGGTGTCATAGTCAGGGGTTTGGGTGTCTTGCACAGGGGACCCAAGCTTGTAGGCCAGGTCTAGTGGGGGCTAGTGGAGCTGGTCTGATAAAGAAGGGAAGGAGCAGTTTTGGTAGGAGGCTTGCCAGACTGGTCAAGGAGGCTTTAAACTAGATGGGTTGGGGGAGGGGGGCATCATTCCATTCCAACACTTCCAGTCAGTTGCCAGAACCTATAATAAATGCTTGGAGCAATGTAGAGATATCCCAGCTGCTCCAGCCAATGAGCCGGGTTCAGTTGGAGCTCGGCTCAGATGCCTCTATACAAACTCCTGTAGCATGGGGAACAAACAAGAGGAATTAGAGATGTGTGCACGTCTACAGGGGTGTGATATAATAGGCATCACAGAAACATGGTGGGATGGCTCCTACGACTGGAGTGTTGGAATGGAAGGTTACAGGCTCTTTAGGAAAGACAGGCCTGGCAGGTGGGGAGGGGGAGTTGCCCTTTATGTTAGGGATAGGCTGGAGAGTATGGAACTCTGTCTGGGGACAGGTGAACAGTCCACAGAGAGTTTGTGGGTCAGGGTTAAAGGGAATATAGATATGGGAGACATTACTGTGGAAATCTCTTACAGACCGCCTGATCAAGGAGAGCCTGCGGATGAAGCACTCCATAGACAGATAGGAAAAGCCTCACGCTCGCAGGCCTTGTACTCATGAGTGACTTCAACCACCCTGACATCTGTTGGAAGGACGGTACGGTCTGGCACAAGCAATCCAGGAGGTTCCTCAATTGTGTAGAAGACAACTTCCTTCTGGAAGTGATAGGGGAGCCGACAAGGAGAGGTGCCATGCTTGACCTCTTGCTCACCAACAGGGAAGGGCTCGTTGGAAATGGGACGCTCCAGGGCAGCCTTGGATGCAGTGATCATGAGATCCTTGAATTTGAGATGCTCAGGACAATGAGAAGAGCGTGCAGCAAGCTCACTGCCCTGGACTTCAAAAGAGCAGACTTTGGCCTCTTCAGGAACCTGCTTAGGAAGGTTCCATGGGATACAGCCCTAGAGGGCAGAGGGGCCCAAGACTGTTGGTTGATATTCAAGGATCACCTGCTGCAAGCTCAGGAGTGTTGCATCCCAACCAGAAGGCAGTGCAGCAGGAGGGCCAGGAGACCTCCTTGGATGGATAAGGAGCTGCTGAGGCTTATAATATGAGGAAGCAAGGACAGGTGGCATGGGAAGAGTACAGGGATGTTGTCCGAGAAGCTAGGGACCAGGTTAGGAAAGCTAAGGCTCAGTTAGAATTAAACTTAGCTAGAGGTATTAAAGATAACAGGAAGGGATTCTACAGGTACATAGCAAATAAAAAACAAACTAGGGAGAATGTAGGCCCCCTCAGGAAGCTCTCGGGAGAACTGGCTACACAGGATTTGGAGAAGGCTGAGGTTCTGAATGACTTCTTTGCCTCGGTCTTCACTGGCAAAGGCTCTGACTGCACCACCCAAGTCTTGGAAGGCAGACGCAGGGACTGTGAGAATGAAGACCTTGTGCCCACTGTAGGAGAGGAACTGGTTTGAGACCATCTTAAAAATCTGAAAGTGCACAAGTGCACGGGTCCTGATGAGATCCATCCGCGGGTCCTGAAGGAGCTGGCAAATGAAGTTGCGAACCCGCAGGCCATCATATTTGAAAAATCGTGGCAGTCAGGTGAAGTTCCCAATGACTGGAAAAAGGGAAATAAAACCCCCATTTTCAAGAGGGGGAAAATGGATGACGTGGGGAATTACAGACCAGTCAGTCTCACCTCTGTGCCTGGCAAAATCTTGGAGCAGATTCTCCTGGAAGGCATGCTAAGGCACATGAAAATCAACAAGGTGCTTGGTGACAGCCAGCATGGCTTCACTAAGGGGAAATCCTGCCTGACCAATTTGGTGGCCTTCTGTGATGGGGCTACAGAACTGATGGACAGGGGTAGAGCAGTTGATGTCATCTACCTGGACTTGTGCAAAGCGTTCAACACTGTCCCGCACAACATCCTTGTCTCTAAATTGGAGCCACATCAATTTGATGGATGGAACATTCGGTGGATAAAGAACTGGCTGGATGGCTGCACACAAAGAGTTGTGGTCAATGGCTCAATGTCCAGCTGGAGACCAGTAACGAGTGGTGTCCCTCAGGGATCAGTGTTGGGACCAGTCTTGTTTAACATGTTTGTCGGTGACATGGACAGTGGGATTGAGTGTGCCCTCAGCAAGTTTGCCGATGACACCAAGCTGTGTGGTTCAGTTGATACGCTGGAGGGAAGGAATGCCATCCAGAGGGACCTTGACACACCTGTGTGGTGGGCTGATGCCAACCTCATGAGGTTTAACCATGCCAAGTGCAAGGTCCTGCACCTGGGTCAGAGCAATCCCAGGCACAGCTACAGGTTGGGCAGAGAAAAGATTCAGAGTAGCCCTGCAGAGAAGGACTTGGGGGTGCTGGTTGATGAGAAAATGAACATGAGCAGGTAGTGTGCACTTGCAGCCCAGAAAGCCAACTGTGTCCTGGGCTGCATCAAAAGGAGTGTGACCAGCAGGTTGAAGGAGGTGATCCTGCCCCTCTACTCTGCTCTTGTGAGACCTCACCTGGAGTATTGTGTGCAGTTCTGGTGTCCTCAACATAAAAAGGACATGGAACTGTTGGAACAAGTCCAGAGAAGGGCCACAAGGATGATCAGGGGACTGGAGCACCTCCTGTATGAAGACAGGCTGAGGAAGTTGGGCTGTTCAGCCTGGAGAAGAGAAGGCAGCATGGAGACCTCATAGCAGCCTTCCAGTATCTGAAGGCGGCCTATAGGGATGCTGGGGAGGGACTCTTCATTAGGGACTGTAGTGACAGGACAAGGGGTAACGGGTTAAAACTTAAACGGGGAAGTTTAGATTGGATATAAGGAGGAAATTCTTTCCTTTTAGGGTGGTGGGGCACTGGAATGGGTTGCCCAGGGAGGTTGTGAATGCTCCATCCCTGGCAGTGTTCAAGGCCAGGTTGGACGAGGCCTTGGGTGATATGATTTAGTGTAAGGTGTCCCTGTCCACAGCAGGGGTGTTGGAACTAGATGATCTTAAGGTCCTTTCCAACCCTAACAATTTTATGATTCTATATGGTGAATGCATTGGTACCAAAACCGAAAAGCAGCCCACATCTATAGTCCTCTTAATTAAAAATAGGAACAGTAGAAAAGCTGCTCTGGAAATAAATTTGGCTGGTAAAATAGATGAAATTATTAACTCAATTTAAAAAAAAAAGGGGTCATGGGAGATTCTATTTATTAATTCTAAGATACTAGCTAAGGACAAATCAACACATTATGTTTTTATTGCATATTAACTTCTTCAGTGCAAAAAAGAACTTCTGCTGTAGCATTTAGAATTTACCCACTAGAGTTTTTTTGGGGTGTTGTTTTTTTTTTTTAGTTTTTTTCTTTTTGGCTCTGCAGTGAGAGGTGGGGGAAAAAGCATCATAGTAAATATAATAGATTATAATGATTTGAACAATAGCAAGGACAATATAAAACCTAAAACCAAGTAGCTATTTTGTACGACAATAAATATGAAGGTAACATTTTTCAATCCAAACAAGAGCTTCTAAGGAATAGAAATGATGGGATCATCCTGGTCTGTCTGCTGTGCAAGGAAAACACAAACCTGTACTGAACTTATGATTAGAAAGAAATAATGCAATGCTCAGAAAGAAATAATGCAATGCTCAGAAAGAAATAATGCAATGCTCAGAAAGCAGCCTTAAAAATTCATACTGAATTCAAAAATTATTAATTCTTCACATACAACCAAATATTTGTATTAGAGAAAAATCGTTTTAACTTACCTGTTTGCAGTAACAGTCAGGACATTATCAGCCATATTGCAATTCAATGAAAGACAAAAGTTAATTTAAATAAAAAAAGAGAAAAAAATTATTATTCATATTATTCAATCATCTGTGCTTTTGGTGCATATGAATAGCCACATTTTTTCTTCTTAAGGTGCTCTCTCCTACTTTAATGCCTCTTGATCTTGAAAATCATGTCTTGTTTTAATTTGCAACTGAGGTATCAAAAATGTGACAAATAGTGACATATCCATCAAGATGATTCATATACTTACACTTTACACAGGGCTAAGAACTTTTCTGTAGCAACTATTCCATTAAATAAACTCTACCTTAAGTTACCACACCATTAAGACACTTCCTAATTCTTACAGCATTTTTAACAATATTCACATTTTTTAAATGAAATACATAACAATTAAATATTTTTAGAACTAGTTTAATTAGTTTATTTCCAATGCTTAAATGTTCAATTACTGGGTCTTTAGTTCTTAGTCTATAGAGAATTACATGGTATAGTCCAGAAGTGAGACTTCAAAACCATTCCAAAACGGTTTCTTAGAATTTGTCAGTTTGTTAAAAATATTTGCAATGATGGCTCAAATTAAATTAATTTCTAAAACAATGATGATCCCTGAGGTCCCTACCAACCTGGTATTCTACGATTCTATGATCATCCAACTCTTTAATAACTTCAAAGGTAGGCTAACAAAACCATAAGCACTAATAATTCAGATGCATTTCAAATTAAAACTTCTTGGTACCCTGGCATTCATAAATCTATTTCATCTTGTAAAAAATTTCAAGATGTCTATTCTTATGTTCAAATTGTAATGATCTAATCTCTAAAACATCACAGAATTACCTTTCCCAAAGCAATTTTATAGTTATTAGTAGTTTAATACAGTGCTAGTTCACCCAAACACAAGCTATTAATCTATGTCTCTACTCTTTTCTATAGGTTATACATGATGAAAGATGTCAAGGGTTATTGCTTCAAGAACATAGCTCTTCATAAAGTCCTTAATCATAGAGGTGCACTAGCTGCATGGAGTAGAACTTGACACAGAAGTCTATTAGATTTTTGTCTACTACTGCTCCATCCTCATATTAATAGGAAAAAAAAAAAAGAAAAAAAGGGCAGAAAAGTCAAGAAGAGTCAAGCCCAAAAAAAAATTATTCAAAAGTGCACTTGTATATAAAGGTTTTCTACATTATTGAGCAATTAAACAGATACACATTCATTTACACACCCCTCAAGCAAAGCTTCTAAAAGCAATTTTGTGCTGCAGGCATGAAAAGACAGACACCCCCCATACCCAGAAACCACTCCCTTTTGCCACAGGAACTGTAACCCTGGCATCTGTAGGCTAAATGATGCATTTCTCCCAAATGTTTCTGAAGGATGTTTGCTAAAGGCTGCTAATAAAAATGATTAATTTTATTTTGCTACTGCATGAACAATCCTGACCTTCTTACCAAAGCCTTCCATCAGACCCTTTGTCCAAATTTGTTAATACACCTGCTAATCCTGATTTGCCTTTTCAAGATTTACCTGATTTTCTGACGAGATTTCATACGAACAATCTCAGTTCACTAGATATTCTGCTTTTCTCAGATTGTGCAGCCTATGAACTTACATTCACTATTAAGATTTAAAATGGATCAAATGTAAGCAATTTTAGGTGTAACAATGTCTAAGAAAATCTCAGTAACTTAACAGGAACTTACTAGATATTTATATTACTGAAATATTCATCTTGGTATATATTTGGATATCCACGAGATCAAGTACAGCACAAGGAATTCAGTTAAGGAAAGCAATATATTATGTTTCATTTGCTCCTCCCCCTTTCCCCCCTTCTTGGTGAACATGCAAATGACAGTTATAGGTGATTGCATCTCTATTTATATACCTTTGATTTCTACTTAAACTACTTTTTGTCCACTTACAGCTTTCCTATCTGGAGCAGAAAGAAAAGTTAAAAGATTATTTATATAGACATTATGCTTAATTTCATAACCATCCTTACTGCTTGTAACATGCAACCTGGACATTCGTATATGTAATATATCTTTTGATTCTCCTCTGGATTAGGAAGATTTTTCCATTTTGCTTGCTCTTGCTAACGAATCCACTCTATTAGGGTTGTTTTAGATATAAATAGAAACACTTCTACTTTATGCATAATTTTACTTAAACTTCATATGTATTTCATATTCTTTCTTCATTTCTTTCACTAAATATCCTCTCTCTGTAATATCTTGAATTTGAAAGAACATCGTATAGAAAAGCATTACGGGTGACTATTGCTGTGCAAATACCTATGCATAAGTAACATTTAGTTTTGATCACTCCTCTGACCAGGAAACTATAAAAATGCTTGGGAGATCTAGACATTCCTTTAATATCGATTTTTAAATGCTCAGAAGATTTGTATTTTCTGGATTTATCTGGGTTTGATCCCTCCCTACCCCCTGATTTGTCTTCATTAAAACACTTGCCTCTATATATAGTTTCCCAGATCTTTTTATACCCCAAAGTGCAAGTGACAGCTAATTCAGGTGCACAATTGATTTCAATTAGAAAAATGTCAGCAATTAATCTAACATGACAATAGTAATGCCAACCATAAAGTACACTGTAGCTGTTCAAACAGATGACGTATTTAAAACCTAAGACTAACCTTCCAAAAAAGGCCACAGTATGTTAACAGTGGTAACTCAGTGTCAAAAGCTTTTCAAAAGAACACCCAAAACCGTAACAATTTAGACCCTGCAAACCTTTCAATTGAATGAGCAGTCACTTTAAAACAGAACATACACAATTCTCAGAAGTGTCTCTATTTGCTTAATCTGAAGTCTTCTAACATTAATCACTCCTCCTTAGCCTGCAAAATCATAACCAAGGGGGGAGAATTAAGTGTTTCTTAAGTTAAATGATGCTCATCACCTTATCCATTATGCCTTTAAAGAAGCAGTCCCCTGGTAGAGGGCTAATAACATAACATTACAAAAAACAGAGCATTCAAAGACACATTTGACATTAAATGTACTGATTCACATTTTTCCATGCATATTTAAGTAGATGAATAGGTTGCCAAGCTGAAGGTGGTTTACTGCATACAAAGCAGATACCATTCCCCAAATGGATCATTACTCCAAGAAACTTGAAAAGCATGGTATTAACTAACCAATAAATTATCTCCAACACTAAACAATGTCAACATTTTCGCTTATCTACCAATACTTTAAAAATCAATAAAGTATATATCACTGACCCCAAAATGTTTCCTGAAGTTTTCAGTTCTCCCTAACAGACAGAACCTCTTTAGTACCTACAGTCATGACACTGCAGCAGTAAACATGAACCTTTTAACTATCCTCAAAGTGACACTGACAACTGGTATAGTTGATGGAAACACAGCATCTTAAAAAACATATGAACTCTTATTTTCATCTCAATAAACCATTTAAAATGGGATAATATGCATTTGATTGGACACCACAAAAAAAGCTGTCTAGCCTTATGATGCAGCATTGCTTGAGCAATTCTAATAAAGCCATTAATGAAACATGAATAAAAACCAGACTGTTCATATATTAGTCTTTGATGGTGGTTGTTGCCTCAATAGAGCATCTTCCTCTACCAAAAGCAGCTGTAGAATATGCTTTTTCATTCTAGAGAGTGAGCATTTTCATGCGTTTCTCTGACAATATTTTCTCTCTTACTCACTGAGAGTGAGGTTGAGTTTAGGGCTGCTGCTGGAGAACTGTGGTTTAGGTAGACAACCTGAATATAGCCTACTTAGTAATTTTATAGCTCCCTCTTACTTAACTAAGCTAGTAAAAAATCCAATTAGACTTCTCATTCCCACAAAACTGTCATAAACCTAAGTTTTACTATACCAACAGTGTTGAAGTAAGTAATTCTTTCTGAAACATACCTAATGTTGTATTACTCACTGCCCATTGACTTCTACTCCCATTACTCTATCTTCATAAAATTTTACAAAAAGAGAATCACAGGTTTAAAACATCAAGCCATTAATATTTTCAAACTATATTTTATTATTATTTGCACCCCCTTTATAGTAAGTGACCCTCTCAGAGCTTTTTACATAGAGAATCTGTACAGGCATCTGTACAGGGAATGCATGTGAAGAATACTATAGAGTAAGATTAAAACAAAGGTACAGTAAGAATCTCCCATTTTACTCTTTAAACTGAGGCACAAGGATGAAAAGCATCTATCTTGTCAAAGAGCTCAGAACAACTTATTGACAGAGCAAGGAACAGAGCTTATGTATCTTTAACAACCAATGACCAAAGCAGTTGAAGTAATTTACCATGAGTTCTCCTTTCACCTCTGTTTCCTCCTATTCAAACAGGCTTTGGCTTTGGTTTTGATTCAGAGCCAATTTAAAACTACTTCTTAGATAATCAGGCAGAACTGATTTCCTACAAGAATTCTCTGTCTCTTGCAGCAGCCATAGATTTTAGTAAGAATGTGAATGTGTCTGTCTCATCCCAGCTTCCCATTATGTGATGTCTTCTGTCTTTTCTGTATGGCACCACTCCTCTTCAGACTGTTTTAAGCTCACTGGTGTTCTCTTTCTTGTGTGTAACACAGCTGCAAGAACTTGCAGTCACCTAATATATCCCCAGGTACTGGAGATAGGGAATGGAAGGATATGCAGAAAGCCTCTAACATTCTTCCTTCAGTGAAGTGTCTTTAAAAGGTAACATAAATAGGGTAATTTTCATTCCTAAGTGCTTCTCTAATTGACTAAGTAGCTTCCAGAACTAACCACTGCATCACGCACAGGAAAATCAGTCTTCATTTCCCTGGTCCAGGTCTAATAAAGACTCTAACCCACAACTGCCAACCCTACTAACATGAAAATACACTGTTCTAATTTGCAGGGATTTGCAGTCTTCTAAACTAGAATTTGAAAAACAATGTATGTATGGCTACTCCAAAGACTTCAGAATAAATAAATAAAAATAATAATAATAATAAAAACCCACAAAACCACACACTAAAAGCAAAATAAAACAGAAAAACCCCACCCTCCAGGTTGTTCACATGTGGTACTAAAAGCTACTTTTTTCTTTTTTTTTTTCTGTCAATCTGGATCAGAAAAGAAGTGACTGCAACAAAAGTTTTTGCAACACTTCTAGCATAGCAAAGCTTTTTCAGACCTTATCCTGTGATTCTACTCATACTTCAGGAATTAAAGCAAAAAGCCATTCAGCCTAAAGGTTGTTCTCTGGACTCACATATATAAAGTTTAGAAATATATAAAATGCAAGATGGTATTTCCTTTAGATTTTGTGGCTTGCCAGATGTATTAGCCAAATCTGTATAACTCCTATCTCTTTTCCCCAAACTCCAACAAGCCCTTAACAGGTTACAAAATCCTTATGAACTGCAGAAAGTATTCTAGCTTTATTCCTTGTATTCTGGATTAGCAGCACCTCTAAATATACATACCAATTTGTGTTGACTTGTCAAAGGAAGTAACAGGTCTTTTCAGTAAGAATTTTATATCAACATAAATCAGTATTTCCTGACACATTATTTCACATACTCAATATTTACTCAGGTCTTTGATAATCAGGTAGGGCTAAGGAATGCTTAACAGACTAATACAGAACAGCTAGAATTCATGGAATTCTACGTGTACATGAATGATGAGCCAACTGAGAGTTTATGGATGAGGATTAAGAAGAAAACAGGCAAAGATTATATCCTAATTAGTGTCTGCGCTACAGACCACCTATCCAGAAAGAACAAGCAAATAAGGCCCTCTACAGGCAGATAGGAGTAGTCTCACATTTACAAGCCCTGGTTCTTGTGGGGGACTTCATGCCATTATCTGCTAGAGAGACAACACAGCAGAGTATAAGACATCCAGGGGGATACTGCGAAGTATCAAAGACTACTTCTTGACCCAAGCAGCAGGCCAATGAGAAAAAGTGCTATGCTGGGCCTCAACGTTGGAAAAACAACAGTGTATAGGGTTAGTCCTGGCCTACGTAGACAGAGAGTATGTTGTTTGGAAATGTGGAGCTCTGTTACAGCCACATTTCAGAATATGTCTCATTTCTAAAGTGGTGAACAAGCTTCTTCATTAGAAGTCACATAGACAAAGGACAAAAATGTTTCATTTTCATTATAGATCCCTGCCACAGTACAGACATGTAGCATATAAAATATTTATGACAATTTATTAAGTAAGGTAGAACTTCAGTGAGGTAGAACCCTGGACATCCTCCTTCAGAAGGGCTCCACTTTGTGATAACTACAAAAAAATAAAAGTTCCCCAAATGGCTACTACAGCTTTAGGTTTCTCTTTATAGCTTTAATTCTGGCTACAATACTAATGGAGTATTTTAAAGAACCCTTCCAAGTCAGCATATAAGTGTGCCTATAATCCAACATAAGGTTTCACAGCTCTTTATAAATTGAATTTAAATGGTATTAAATGCATTCCAGGTAATCAGCTCCTGGCCGCTCATCCTGGTTAAGCTGACAATCCTATTTTCTGAATTCTGATAAAGCAGTGCCACCTCTAATACTCTTCATTTGCACAAAACCAAAGCTACCTTGGTGCTAGCAATCTCTATTTCCCGATAGGGACTGCTGATACATTCTCCAACAGCATTCCCAAAAAAGCATAAAACTAAGGAAATTAATTTGCTTATCCTAAAGCTGTACAAAGAAACCTGTCCCTTTTCTCTCCCTGAGAAAAGTCGCTATCTTCAGTAGGACTCTTCTTATAGAAGAGACTTAAGAGGCAAGCTTGGCTAATCTTGACATAACATAACAAACTTGCAGTGTGTGTCTCTGTGTGTATAAGAGTTTAATTTACAGGGTAATTTTGCAAGAAGCAAAGTATATTAAAAAAAATTGCCTTTCTTTTCTAAAAGATCTGTTGGGTTTTACTTACGTTTTGCCAAGCTCAGATCTTTTACATGCACATAAAGGTTAAAGTACATAGAAGAAGAGATAATCGGGTACAACTGGGCCAGTCTGAAAACGTATGGTAACTGGACAGTTTATTCAGACACTGCTATTCAATGCTACGCACATTTTCTATATGTTGCTACTCTAAGCAGCAATCTAGTCCTTCCAGGCAACTCCCCGCAGTTAATATTCGGGCATGATGTGCTGTGGTATGGAACAGCCCTTTGGCTAGTTTGGGTCAGGTGTCCTGTCTCTGTTCCCTCCCAGCTTCTTGTGCCCCTCCTCACTGGCAGAGCATGAGACTGAAAAGGGTCTCATCAAGGTGAGTGCTTGATCAGGGTAAATGCTGCTAAGCAACAACTAAACCATTGGTGTGTTGTCAGCATTGTTCTCAGACTAAAGCCAAAGTACAGCTCTGCACCAGCTACTAGGAAGAAAAAAAAAGAAACACAAACAAAACAAAAAAACAAAAAAAAAAAAGAACCCACACATACCAAAAAAAAAAAAAAAAAAAAAAAGAAACACCCAAAAAAGTTACAGCTGAAACCAGGACAATCTCCAAATAAAAGAACAGCAAGTTTCAAAATGTGCCAGTTAAAGCTTCAGTTCTCTGGTACAGTTACTTGGCTCTGAAAGAAGGTCACATTTACTGAGAAGAAACTGATTTATGGACATAAAGGGATTTCCCTTGGCTTACAAATTCTCAACACCAGCTGCTCACAAACCATCCAGAAATAACAAACTGAATCTTTATTTTGAATCTTTATTTTCTTTGATCACATTTATTACAAAGACAAGAAGATAACTGTATGGATGCCTGTTCACTGTTGAAAATTTTATGGCTGTCAGTTTCCATCACATTGAAGAATCTTAATTCTTAAAGTTCAGATTTTGTGATGGTTTGATTTCCATGAGATAAAGAAACATTCAGATGAGATGTAGAGAGGACAACATGATGTGTAATTTAAAATTAAGCACTTTTGCTTATTTACTTCAGTTCACCAATGGTGTTAAGTTTCAATCTGGGGACAAACCAATAATACATCCTAAAGAAATTTTCTTCTAAGGACTGCAAAAGTAAGTTTTTCAAATTCTTTTCTGTCTCATTCATTCCTGCACAACCTACAGATATCACTGAACACTAAAAGTACCCTGGCTACCTCTGGAAAGGTAATCAGGGATGCTAAATAGATCTGAGCTCAGTAATTTCTTGGGCATAAGAAAATCCCAGTACAATCAATAACCAAACCTACAATCAGCCATTGGACCATTATGTACTTGACTTCAGCTGTGCACAGCAACTTAAGAAATACAAAGATCATTAGGATAGCCTAACTGGAAACAAAAGTTTAAAAACTGGCAATATAGATGGTTATGGGTCAGTAGTCTCATCTGCCTGTTCTCACATAGTTGCACCTACCAGCGACTGAAAACAGAATGATTACTTAGGTGAATGACAAGGCTTGAAAAACATCTTAATCACAGAAATAACTCCACAGATGCATACAGGCATTAACTTAAAAGCAAGCAAGAAAAACACAGTCAGTGAATCAGCTACATTTCAAACTATATTAATTTGGTAACACCTGTGAATATAACATAATGTGGTGATTAAAAAAAAAAAAGTCCTTTTTTTTCAATGATTATGGCTAATATTATTCAATGCTAAAAATGGAAGAGAGGGAAAGGGCATGTGGTAATTGCTTACATTACCATAACAGCTAAGGACAGACTAACCAACCAATTCCTTCCTTATTTTCTCTTTCATCCCCTAAGCCCACCACTGTGATGACTTTTAGAAACAAACCCCATTGCTTTAAACTTGTCACTAAATAAATAAGTCACCAATCCTTTGATTATTAAAGTATCTTCAGTGTCTTAGTTTAGATTTTGTTCTGCTTCTCCCTTTTTTCCTTTTTTCCAGTCAGTAATGAACATTCTTTCAGAAGTGAAGGGGATTTATTCTCCTCCTCCTCTATCAGAAATCCCACATGCAGTTATGCATTAACTACAACAGAAGATTAGGGCACTAAATTATCTCTTAAGTCGTTCATAGACCACTGATGATCCCCTGCATGAAGATGAATTTAGTACTCTTGCTAATAATCCATCATAGGCATAAACAGATTAAGTATCAGTCCTGGATTTATTTTTATTCATATCAAGAAAGAGTAGAACAGAAACTAAGAAGATCTAGCCCCAGTGTATGTGAGAGATTACTCCCAAAATGTCTCTTAAAGAATGCCTTTGCATCTCTATACTTCACTTGGTTTAATAAAATATTTGCAACAAAAATTAGCCAACAGCACTCCTGATTCTAGTAGTCACTAACAGAAAAATGGTGCCAGCTAGTTACTGTGTTCAGATAATGAATTTTTAGGAAGATGAAGAGAATCTTCCCTTTTCCACCTAAAAATTTGACAATTCCTCTGTATTTCATTCTCATTCCTTTTTCCTAACTTCTTCCATTTTTCATTGAATATAACATCCTTGTCAGTCTGCCCATCTTCCTAGCCAAAGCCTCCTTTCACACACTTGTCTAATCCATGTATGATTTTTTAAAAGCTTTCTTGTCACTTAAGTGTGTGTGTGGGTTTAGTGCCATAAAAATAAATTAGAACTTAGGAGAAGCACAGCATTTTAAAACTTCTGTATATGATAGCATTGCTGCTATTTTTAATCAGAAAGTAAGAGCTGTTTCTGTCTTATAACACTTGATTTAAAAGAATATTACTTTTAGACATTATATGACCAACATACTAAAACCAAATATTATTAGGAAAAAGTATTTTTCCCTAACTTGGGAGTTCATTATGTAGATATTATTTCTAACAACAGACGAAGCTGGCTGCTGACCATACTAAACAGTTTCTCACACACTGTCCAGTTTTACTACTTATATAGTAGAGACATAAGGAGGTACTCAATTTTAGCATGCAAAATTAATTAAGTAATCAAAAGTTGCTACACTGCATTTCTCTAGCAATGCCACCTCCTAAAGAACACTAGATTATTTTGTTCTTAATACCATGTTTCTTAAAACAAGTATCAGTATCTTTCTGAAGTATCATTCTTTTCTTCTCTGACAGCCTCAAACTGAAAAGAATAGACAGCATTGCATAAAAAATGGACATTAGGACTCTGCTTCGTGACTGAAGAAGTACAGACACGAGCTACATTTTATAATGTGACGTTTGAGAAAAAAGGGATTTGTGATATTTGTTTTTCCCCAAATGGAATCTACTATAGTTATATGGATTAGTGAGGCAATGCAAGCCAGCCTGTCACAGAGGGAGCTTTAAGAGGAAGCTTGAAGCCAGTGTAGGGAGACACTGTTGCTAAGGAGCACTCCCCGCTGTGGATCTCTGTACAGTGGTGGTGAGCCTCAGTCACAGCCCAGCCTGCACCCCAAGTCTGTGATTTTGCTGGAAACTCAGCCATCCCTTTTCTTTTCCACATCCTCTAAACACAATGATTCTAGATACTATTTCCTGAAGCCTCAGATTTTTCAAAATACCACAGGGAAATGCAGATGCATGATACTCAGCCCTTCTTGTCAGAATCAGAAAAAACAACCTTGTAAAAAACTAGAAAAAACTAGAGATTGGGCAAATAGCAATGGAGCAATCCTGTTTCATTAGTGGGGTAAAAGAGTCAAAGATAATATATAAAAGAAAGTCAATATAAAAATTGAAGGCAAGGCAGAACACAATATTAAAAGCTGGAAATACATCCAGTTGCATAGACATTGTACTTATGATTTAGGCACCATCTCTGTAAAACTTAACCTGCATTTTTTATTTTGTTTAAGTGCAAGTCAAAAATTTTGCATCATAAAAATAACTCTGTTCTGGTTATTACTTTAATGGATTGTATGCAACATGAGAAAATTGGCTTTTCACATGTTTATTCTTTGGACTTGTTCAGTAGACAAAAAAATGTCACTGAGAAAGAATGCCAAATTATTATACTTCTGATTTGCCTCAGACTTCTGCATGCTATTTTATATACTTTTTAAAATTATAATAACAACCAGCATGGAATTAAGAAATGTGTCCATCAAGCCAGTTCCTACCCGTCTAATTTTGCTTAGATAACAGCCTTGTTCATTTTTCTTAGTAAAATGTGACAAACCATGCCATCAAAAGAGACCCAGATTAAACTACATTGAGAAAGTTCTACACCGCTAATTAGATTTCATAAAATTGGCTTAGCACAGAACTACCAGGAAGAGATGAACCAGAAAATCTTCCAACATAAGCACAGAATGAGAATATTTTCTTTATGTGGAAGATGATCAACAAAGCAAGCTACTACTGAAGAAACAGGTTATAAGCAACATAAATGCTTCCTGGCACAAAGTGTCAGCAAAGACTAGGAGACAGAGAAGTCAATAGTACCTCTTCCAGCCATTTCTAGTTTTCAGGAGGATCTCTTTCACTTTTTTGTTAGGCTCAGACTATGACATACATTGCATTTATCCTTGGAAATTAACCACAGATGCAATATTTCTTACTGTGTGTCCCTTCTCTGACAGTTTGAGAATTATTTGCTGATGGGATTAGATACTTGGAAAAAATATTAAAGCCCTATCACCTTGAACTCCCACGTTCTTCAGCAGCCTGTGGTACCAGCACTGTTAGAGCTCTTTCTGAACAGGTTAGACATGTATGCATTCATATATGTGTGTTAGGCAGGAAGGGTGTGATCTTGTGAAGAAGGAATATTGTTTGGGGTCCTTTCTAGTTTTGAGTTTGGTTTGGTTTTGTAATGTCTTCAGGATTTTTCAGTGTTATTTCAATGAAATAGCAGTACACAAGACCCACTGACTACCAAGTAGTCATGAGACGGCTAAAACAGGTCTTTGGATACAAACTTGAACCCACTGAAATACTCAACCAAATATTTTAAATCATGTTTAAGCTATAAGGTAACATGGTTCTTTGTGTATTAACTTCTCTACCCACCACAGTGCTACCAGGGTATGATTAGCCAGTGTCTGAGTTAGATTTAGGTGTGTCTGTGTTTTGCTGTGTCCCCTTTTTCACCGTCTTCTATGTTTCTTCACCGTATTTTCTCAGGCTCAGTTATTCTACTAACAATTGCATGAAATAAGACTGGACTGCAAATTATTATTTTTGCTATAAGAATCTCAAAGTCTTTTAAAATTGGGAAAATGCCATACCTTGAATAAGCTTCATTCAAAAGAACCACACTGCTCCAAGGATCATAAATACGTCTCAATCAGCATACTGAACCAATTATTTTAAAAATACAATTTGGCCTTAGGTATAATCAGTTGATTAGCTATCATAAAGAAAACAAAAAGCACCTTCATAGCGTTTTAATAAAATCTGAGAAATGAACTAAATTATGAACTCAAAAGTTTCACAAGCACTTTAAGAGAATTATAGCAACTGAGTGATACAGCAGAGAAATAGGAGGAACAAAAGGCAGCAGGTGCAAGTTATTAGTTATAATAATTATCTTGAACTGCCATTTTCAATAAACATTGAAATCACTTCTCTATTCTTCATCCTGATGAGCTTCATCTTCTTTCTAAAACCTCCTGCATAAACATCCAACACCATACATAGTAATTCAAGAATTGAAAAAAGAACAATCATACTTAATGTATGTCACGAGGTATGTAATATTTTCAAAAATACCCACTAACATATCCTATCCTGCCGACAGCACTTATTTTAGAAATACAGATTTAGTTTTAATCGAATCACAAAACAGTTTGGTTTGGAAAGGACCTTAAATGTTCTAGTTCCAAACCTCCTGACACACCTTTCACTAGATCAGGTTGCTCAAAGCCCCGACCAGCCTGGCCTTGAACACTGCCAGGGATGGGGCATCCAGTTTCTCTTTATTAAGGGCTTTACTAATGTTATTAATGGTCATTAAGTCACTTTGTGTTGGAAGACCAGGGAATATTCGAAACAAAGCAGGACTTGTCCAGATGCACAACTACAAAGCAGAAGCTACTTTCAAATCTAGGGACATAACACCTAGTAGAAGTGATGCATTAACTGAATGGCCTTGCAAACTTCCCCAAAGATAATACAATGTGGGTCTGGTAAGATGAATTAAACTAGGGAACCTACACACACAACCAAACCGTAAGCTTGCCTGTGAAAGAATGACATACAACAACTTTCACACTGTTCTTCTTTGATAAAATGATTCATGCAATTTCCTCTTGCTTAAATGTGATTTTATTTTT
This sequence comes from Pezoporus flaviventris, assembly GCF_033815535.1. Classification (NCBI taxonomy): domain Eukaryota; kingdom Metazoa; phylum Chordata; class Aves; order Psittaciformes; family Psittacidae; genus Pezoporus; species Pezoporus flaviventris. The sequence continues at coordinate 22,571,754 of NW_026892563.1, forward strand.
TTTTTTTGCAACAGAGAAAATCCTCCGTAAGTATGATAGACAGTGGCCTTTAAAAAACTGCACCCCTTAGAATGCTAAGAGGAAAGCAAAACAACTCAGAGCTGCAAGTACAGCCATTTTCAGAATAAAGGTACTTCAGAATGTTAGAATAAAATCCTATTTATATAGCACTGAGGTTCATACTTCACACACAAACATTTCAAAAGAAGTTATCTATCACTGAGAGAACTCAGGACAACTGATAGCAAACTGTAAAATGAAGTCTGAAAAATAATTTATTAGAATGCATTAGCATGTACAAGTGGATCTATTATGCTGATTTTTTTCCAAAACTTCTGTTACAGATATGTTCTAGAGTAGATTCAATATAATGGCTCTTCTAAAACATGTACTTACAGCTGTATCACTCAAAATTTTTTATGCACATGCAACACCAAAATTTTAACTGACAAGGGCCTTAAAGTAAAACCTTATCCAATCTGTATCCTGTTCGAAGAGCCTCATGAAAATTTGCCTTAAGTAAAAAACAAGTTGTGTATTCTCACACTAAATTTTACTAAGCACATGCATGTGTCTTATGTTGCTACAGCTTTGTAAAACTCTTTTCATGTTCAGAACTCTTCCAAATTTATTTCAGAATGAAATAAGAAATGAGTGAACAGGAACATGAACAATGTTAGGGATGATTTTGAATGCTCTGCACTGGCACAATTACCTGAGGGAGGCACTTCTACTTTTTCTGTTTTTTTTCACTTTAAAAGGAATTAATTTATAGAGTTTAGCATCAGGAACAAACACTACACCTGAGCTCCTGAGAGAATTTTAGTAGAAGAGCACTTTTATTTAAAATTACAGAAATAGCCAAAGATGGTTAAAAAATCACCTAATAAGAACATGGTGATATGTCCTGGACCATGACTTATGTTTTGCTTATGATGCTCCTGGAGCAGCCTAACTTTTCAACAATGCTTACAGGATTTCTCTTGGAACTGAAAGACACATCAAACTTCCAACAATCTATGCAAAACAGCTGTTCTTAAATGTAACCTTGGGTGCCTGGTACAACCACCAGGTAAAATAATTAAGGGGTACAAGCCAAGGGTATGCTGTTTCAGTAGGACCTTCTGTATTATGCCCAAAATTTGTGGGGACACCATCTGTTCCAAAAACAATGGGATTTTGTTTGTTTGCTTGTTTGCTGTTTCCTCCACCCTAACTCCCAGCTGAATGTTTTCTTGACCTATGACTGCAATATGACTCTGGCTTTGAAACTTATGCACCAGATACAATAGGAAATGACCTTATCCAAGAGTTTTGCATTATCTAGCTCATAGTAGGGAGCACTACTACAAATTAAATGACAAACACACAAAGTTATTTAAAATGTAAAGCAAATTTCATTGTTCAAATCCACACAAATAAGTCCCCTAGCTTGTTCCTCAAAAATTAATGCTAAAGCATTTATTTATAACTACATGTCCTTCTTAAAAGACTAACAATTACCAGACTTTAATGACATCTCTTTGGAGCCTATGGACATATAAAACATATAAATCTAAAATAATCGTTTGGCTGGAAGCCTAGTTAAACCACAATTCTGTAAGCAAAAATTAATCTTTCAGATGAAAACATACACTTTTTCTTCACAGTACAGTTAAATTCATTGTACAAGTCAAGCTGTACTTTGAAGTCAGCAATTTGGAAAAGCATTTGACAAAATTTTGTTTCTTCAAAAGTAAACCAAAAAGCAATAAAACGATTACCATTCGAACTAGCTGACATCTCTTACAGTGTTGGAAGAAAATGACTTTTGACAAAAGCTTGTAATAACATGCATGGGAGAAGGAAAAATATAGCACACTATGGAACTAATGTTAATATAAAATTTACAAAAATAACCTTTTTGAAAAGGTTCATATACACCCTTAGTGAAACTGACAGAGATATCCTGTTCTATGAGTTGGGAGGGGAAGTGTGGGAGAAATGTACTGTTCATGAAATATGTGAACTTCCACCATTTCCAAAGAAAAAAACGTGATATAGGCATCAATCAGATGGACATATTTTTAGCAGCACAATAAAAAAAAAATAAAATGGGGCCGCAGTATTTGGTCACTGCCACTCAAGAAAACTACTGAAAACAGTACCCTGTTTTCTTTTCCTTTTCAAAGAAAAGTATTCATTTTATTTTCATGTACCAGTGGTTTCTGACCCTCCAAGTTAATTCTTTCACCACACTAACAAACAGATCTGCAAGTCAAAAATCAAACTCATCTCTGGGGGGTGGGGCAGAGAGAGAAACTAAGGGAAGCTCCTTAACTACTTTTATTCAAATTTAAATCCGGAATAGGCATTTTAAGGCTGCCATTCTCTAGTGAGAACTCTGCGATCTAAATTTCTGGGGGGCTTTCATAGCAGCATCACTACCCCATCAAAACATTCTTATTTTTAAGTAAACTTTTGACACACTCTCTAGCACAACTGTAGTTTTGATAAATTAGGTTAAGATACACATATCACACTCAGTTTCAGGAACTACACATTTTCTAATAAAACACTTAAAGTATGCAGCTTATACTATAGTTGCAGAAAAATCTGGATATTTTCATGGCAGGAGGCAATCCTAGATAAGAGTTTACAGAAGAGGAAGCAGGTTCAGGAAAAACAGTGTCTTTTTTTTGAGGTATAACATTAAAATATATTTACGGAACTGTAGTGATAGGACAAGGAGTAATGAGTTCAAACTTAAACAGGGGATGTTCAGGTTAGATATAATGAAGAAGTTCTTTACCATGAGGGTGGTGAAGCACTGGGACAGGTTGCCCAAAGAAATGGTAAATGCTGTATTCCTGTCAGTGTTCAAGGCCAGGCTTGACAGAGCTTTGGGTGACATGGTCCAATGTGAGGTGTCCCTGCCCTTGGCAGGTGGGTTGGAACCAGATGATCTTAAGGTCCTTTCCAACCCTAACTATTCTATGATTCTATGATTTACATGAACTAATTGAGCACAAGTTGATATTGAACTTGTTTTACCTCACTCTAACCTCTTAGCCATTTTAGTAAGAATCTACAATGGTGTTTCACATAAGAAATCCACATTTTCCAGGTGAACCAACGCTGCTAATTTTCCAAGAGTTTTGTGTTCCAATAAATACATTGAAACACAGCTGCAACCTTAAACTTAGTGTGCTCATTCCAAACAGTGTGAAGTCTTCATGGGAAGTCTATGCTAGATGAAAGCTTTCAGCTACGAAGAGGCTTCTTCTAATCAGTCTAGTCTCAACCTATATGATATCTTCCTAAACTCATGGAAACTGCCTTTTTTTTTAAAAAAAAAAAAAAGCTATCTTTACTATTGAACAGTCACATGAAGTCTATGTTTGTGGGGTTTTTTGTGGGTTTTTTTTTTTTAGAAAGTTGATTTCAGATGGGCAGATTGAAACAATATACTCAATTCTACTGAATAATCAAAGAAGAGAGATCTCAAACTATTATATACATTTGCAAAAATCTGAATGAGATAAGAAAAAATACTGAGAAACACACCAACTATGTACTGCCTTTTCTGAGATTTAGCTATTCTAATAAACATGAAAACCTCAGGTTAAAAAGCTTATGTTGAGTTCTTATCAGTAGGCCAAATGACTTCAGCTAGTCAATCGATGCCCTAAGACACAGTAGAAGACTGAAGCATTAAAGTAAATTCTACCAACTTAATGTACTTTCTTTCATTGATAGACCAAAATAATTTAATTTTTCATCAAACCCGAAATGAACAGAAAATTCTGTGTGAGGCTCAGAATTAAGGCAGAAGAACTTTTTCTTAACATTATCATACTGAAAGAAGCTGAATGAGTTAGAGTAACAGCTGTCTAAATCAAACTGCAAATATTAATAATTTTAAACACGGAATAATTTATAAAGGAGTTTATCTGGAAATTTTGTAAAATGTTAAGGCTTTATGGTTTTACCCTTGAATTCAAGACTTTACTGCAGTATAATCCCATAGATATGCATCTGGTTTGCTTTTTTCCTGCCTTCGGTGTCTCAGACACTAATAATTAAAGCTAAATAACGCAACATGTAAGACATTTAATAAGGCAAACACTGTCTCATCAATATGTCAAAATGAAAGTAATTTTTTTAAAAGCCATTTTGCATATCTTTCTGCATTGAACTATTCATCATCTATTTCTACTACTGATATTACTATTCACACAATATTTTCTATATGCAAATGCTTTTGCATGTAGTTTTAGAGGCGAGAATGTCAATCTTTCAAGTATTTCAGCCCTTCTTGCGTTAATGGACTTATATCAAAACACTGCCATGTAGACAGCATCATTTTCCATTTTAGGGGGAAAAATATGAGTGACTTAAGCTATACTCCCCATAGCAATGGAGGAAAACTGTCCAGGTGCATGAAAAGGTCACAGAAGGAGAGACTCAAGCATCCTTGGTTGGAAAAAAAAAGCCAAACAACCCTCCCCCCCTAAAAAAAAACCTTCACAAAAAACTGAAGCCAATAAATATTTTAAAGTTCTGTTAGCAAATAGAAGGAATAGTTTAGAAAATATTTAAACACCCTCCACTTCAGGTTATGGATATATGCTGACAACCTGTACATCCGGTTTGCTGTCTCTCCATTAATTCTGGCTGCTGTGGTTTAGTCATGTGAAAACTGCAGCTCTTCTGTGGCTCATTTCCAATGCTTCACACAACAGCTAGATTTGAACTCGTATGAGGCTGCACCTGTACAGTTTATGTAGTTCATGGCATCTGTTTAAAGCTGGTATAATGTTTGAACTACAGAAGAACAGCTTATCTCTATTATGTGGTTTTATGTGCAATTCCAAAAACTCTTGCTTAAATATTTGTATAATTACAGTGATAATTTCCTACTAGACATGACTTTTTAACCATTCATGCAATTGGGAGACACACATAATACGCTATTTGCACTTTTCCATGTTGACACCCCCTCACCCCTATTATAGGAAAACATCACTTCATTTACACACTTACTAATTGTTTACATTATTTAAAAAATATTCTATCAACTCTCATATGATTTGGGACTGAGACCCAAAGCAACTACTTACTGCAATCCTACTATTAATATAAGTGCCAGATAAACGTCAAAAAAAACTGAGGTACATATTTCTGGTTCTAATTATAAGTAGCCTCTTTCAGGATAGGTAGAAAAAAGTCTGCCTTAATCAAGAGTATTAAACTCAAAACTCAGTCCTAACTAGATCTCACTGATCTTACTAGATTTTTCTGCAACGACTACTGAACAGAACTTCCACACACTCAAGAGAAGGGAGATGCTATGGATAACAGGAGTCACAAGAATACATTATTGGGAAAAAAAAAAGCAAATAAGGACTTCCTTAGCTGAAAAATGTGCAAACATACTGAAAAATGTGTAAAACAGTTACTGAAAAATAGTTCTATCTAAAACCACAGTTATCCAGTATTTCAGAACACATGGGAAAACTAAACCGCTATAAATTATATGAGAACATTTTCACAGATTTTTTAAAATTTAATAATATGCTTTCCATAAACAACAGTACTTGTCTGCTGATGTGCATGTATCACATACACATTTTACATCTAGATCTATAACCAAACAGGAAATTTTCACAGCTATCTTATGGGCTAAAAGGATATGCAGATGGAATAAGGAAGGAGGGGAAAGCTAGAAGTACCCCAATCAACATAAACATTCTACTCTATTGAAAAGAAATGGTCAAATTCTGACCATTTTAAAGAAAGTTAAGAATCCATTCTGGGGTCCAAATTTTTACCTAACCACCCAGGCACTATGAAATTGTCACTGTGAACAAAGAATGGAAACCATGAGTTTAAGTCACTATTTAATTCCTTTCACAGTTCATTCATTGGTCAACAACCAGGTAATGGTCAGGATAAATACCAATAATATTTCTCTTGTCATTCCTAATTCTAAACCCAGTCAGGCAAACTGCTCTACAAGGTTTTTCTCTAGCAGTCTGCTACAATCAACCCTTTCTAATAGAAGGATTTTCAGTTAGAGCTGTTGAGAGATATAAAAGGCATGGGTTGTAGATCAGAGACAATTAGAAAGAGCAGGAAGATGAAGGAAAAAAAAACAAAACAAAACGAACCCCAAACCAAAAAAAAAAACCAAACCCAAGAAATTCATACATACCAGTTCCAAAACTAATAAGAGTATTTAAAGTAAACCAACAGCCCAGCATAATGAAAAAGATCCTGTCTCAATCTGGTGTAAGTGCTGTATAAAGACTTTTAGGAAACAAGAAATCTTAATATACAGAGACAGTAATGGCATTGCCTACTTTTATACTTATTCAAATCTCTTCCTTCTTTTCCTATTTCAAGTAATGGAAATAGTCACAAGATATTTTTCCTCTTGCTTTTATCCATAAAACAATGATCTTAAAAATTATATAATGATCTCACTACAATCACAAGCTGAATCCAAATGCACTTGTTTTAGTATGTTGTTTAGACCATTTACTAGTCCTAAGCAACAATGGAAAGAGCAAGAAATAAACAAAGTGGAGAAAATACATCACAGATAACTAAAGGTAATGTAATTTTTAAGATCAGATTTTGTGCAGAAATACTAAAAAATTACAAAAACACAAAGAATTTTTGTCTATTACCTACCCTATTGTGATGGTGAAAACCCTTTTTTAAAAGATTTCAAATTGATAGTTCCCAGAAGATAATTAATATGGGAAATGCAAACAGGGAAGATAAACTAACAGAAGTACTAGAGCAATTTTAAAGATGCAAAGTTCTCTTTGTGCATATATTCTCCATTCATAACAGCACCTGCATTTAATGACTCGTGCATTTTTATTCCTGAAGTTTCTTTCCATAGACCTTTGACTTTTATTAGAGGCGTTCAGCAGTGAAATATATATAGCCAAGTCTGGAATAGAAGCAAGGTCTGCATATGTGAATCTAGAAAGCACATAAGTAAGTTTCCTTTTACATAATGAATATGGTTGTTCAGTCATATTTGCAACTGATTAACGAGAACCTCCCCAAAATAAAAATATAACAAATACTTTTTAGGATTAACAGAAGAGGGAGAGTATTTCTCATGTGTTAAACAAAATTCTGGGATACTTTAATCTCTAGACTTTCTTTAATAAGTTATATTAATGTTAGATTATTTTCTCATATTCTGCACAATATTGTTTCTGAATGTATAACAATCTACAAAAGAAATCAGTAACTTCTGTTAAAAAGCAAACACCCAAACCAACAAAAATATTTTCTGCCTGTAATTGTTTCTATCTGGTCTCCTCTACATGTGCCTGCTTCTCCTTCCCCTCCTTCTTACTTCCTCTTCTAATCTAAATGTGAGCACCAGGTATTCAATCCAGAAATAAAGAAGGAACAAAACAAATAACTTATTTCAAAGCAATACCACACTATTATACTATAATAGGCTCCTTAACCTGAGCATAGGATATATCGGTACTCATCCTACTGAACCAACTAGCTTCTGCTTTCTATGATTAAAGATGGACTCCTACCTACAATGCACCACCATCTATTTTAAAATAATACAGAAAAATATTAACTTCCATGATAAATACAACAGGGTAACAAGGCCATGGCATACTCACTGGAATTTAGATTGTATCTTTTCTCTTCAAAGACACTACAGACCCCTTTTACTGGATGAATTTATACTTTCCTATTCTTTGCCATCCATTAAGCTCTGGGCTGTTCAGAAGAATGATTTGTCTTGTATTTCACTTCAGGTATTCACATGCTTAGAGCATGCAGCCCAGTTATTCAAACTGAAGTTAAATGTCAAGATTGATACCTTTGCTGATTTCAACTCTTTATAAGAAATACAAAGTGGATTAACTAAACTGCTAGTTTAGTTACCATCTGTCAGCCTGGTCAATAACTCATCTCCTTTTGCTCTCCAAGACAACTCTATAACTTGAATCAGAAAAGTGTTCCTCAGAGAGACTCAGTAGTTTGATCTCTTCTCCCTAAAGACATGATTATCCTACATTGGAACTGGAGGTGGTTTCTGTGAGGCACCTATCTGAACCCCGTAGATGTGCCTGGCTCAAGGATCCCTGGCTTCAGGTATTGCCAGAACATCAGTAAATGGAATCATGCAGACAAGTCTAAAAACTTAGTAAGTATAAACAGGACATAACCTAATTAAGGATTTCTATGCTCAGAAGAAAGACGAGCATGCATGCACCACTGAAAGCACACCCAAAAAGTTTGCAGTGCTTAAGTGGATATGAAATAATTTGTCATTTCTTGGAATAATTATGTCTTCAGTTAACACTTAAACACAAACAAAAAATTAAAATTCCAGGATGACTTTATGGAAATGCTTAACAGTGGCTTTGGGGGAAAAACAAACAAACAAACAAACAAAAAAAAAAAATGAAAAAAACAACCACCACATAGAAGGACTATCAGGTTAACTAAAGAAGTTAGTGCACAGGGTAAGTTACCATAACTGACTAAAGTCAAGCTGCAACTTTTTAATCTCCATCTACTACCTCTCATTATTATCCCTTCAATATTTTGTGACTGTAGTATAAGACAAAGTGTACTTCTCCACTGGAAAAAGCAACATGTACTAGCATTTTTTTTTAATACAAAAGTAACAGCATGAAAATCTGTGAATGAAAAAAGGATAGAAAAGAATTAATCATTCCACGAGATACACTCCTAGGCAGAAGAGGGGTTCAGGAGATCCCTCAGATAACCTGTGAGAAAAAACAGACACTGTCTGAGTGTGTAGGGTCGGAGTTAGGAAAGCCAAAGTGCATCTGGAGCTGAATCTGGCAACAGACATGAAGAGCGACAAGAAGGGCTTTTACAGGATCCTGAGTAGCAAAATGAAGATCATGGGAAACATAGGCCCACTATTGAATGGGTCTGGGTACCTGGTGTTGAAGGATATGATAATGTTTGAGGTACTTAGTGACTTCTTCACCTCAGCCTTTACTGAGAAAATTCACCCTCACAAATCTGAAGCATCTGACAGCATAGATCAACACAGACATATCCTTGGTCAGGGAGGATCAGGTTAAGGTAACATTTAAACAGACTGGACACTTAAACATCAGTCCATGGGGCCTGATGGAATGCACCTACGGGTGCAAATGGAGATGGCCTGTGTCGCTGAAAGGCTACTCTTGATAATCTTGGAAAGACTGAGGTAATCAGGAGACGTGCCTGAGGACTAGAAGAAAGCAAATGTCACCCTTATCTTCAAGAAGGGCTAAAAGGAAGATCCTGAAAAATACAGTCGAGTCAGCCTCACCTTGATCTCTGGGAAGATGATACAACAAGTAATCCTGGAACCTATTTGCAAACATACAAAGGACAAGAAGGTGATTTTGAGTAGTCAGCATGGATTTATGCGCATAAATCCATTACATTAAACATTCAGAACATTCTGAACACATAACATCCTCATAAATAAACTGATGAAGCCTGGTGTTAATAAGCAGACAGTGAGGTCAGTCCAAAACTGCCTGAGTTTCTGGCCTCAAGGTGTGATTAGTGGCACAAAGTCTAGCACTAGAAAGGTACTCCCAGGATTAGACAATAGGGAAGAAACCAGACCTAATGAGACACCTGTGTATATTTCATTATTGCATGTAGAACATTTATCAGTAATTATATATTTGGGACTTTTACTGCTTATTTCCAAAATTGTTAAAACAATTTCAACACAGAAATTAAACTGTATCACTCACAGAAGCTGTCATAACATTACTTCCATCTACCCAGATATACAGACTTTTTTCATGTTTTTCAGATAGCAAGTTATGTCGTTAAAAATACAGTCAAGTCATGTATCAAGCTTTGATGAACTAAAGATTGCATTCCCTAAAAGCCTGAAAAGCAAAGCTGTGTAACCTCCTACCAAATCTAAAAGGACAAAGACAAGTAATTATTTTAATCCCTTTTTAAATAAACAATTACTCAAAAACTGACTCTATGATATTACCTAAAATCAGACACTTTGATATGACTCATGAAATTTTTCTAAAGCTTTTTCTCTGGACTTCAAATGCTTAAGCAATGACATACACAATCAACATCTGCAACATAACTGTTTGCTAAAGCTTGTAAGTATTTTTTCCATGATCAAAGACTTCTATAACATTTTTTGAGTTATTGTTCCTGAAATTTCAAACAGATGAAACTTAAAATTTGCCAGTTGTTGGTTCACACCAGTGACCCCTCTTAAATACACTATGTAAATACCATACTCTGGATCTGAATGCCAACTTGAACTTGAACACAACATACGTACATAATTTTGCAATTCTTAGCTTAAGAAACAAACCTAAATTAGTCCTGTATTTTGCACAGGTAAATACATGTCTGATCAGTCATTTCATTTTTGCTTTTGATTTGATAACAAAGTCAAATGTCTGCCAAACACCCTCAAATATATTTTACTTATACTTTAATGGGTTTAAACATGATTACCCTTTTACATTTATTTGCACATACAGAAAGTGGAGTCACAACCCTTTCTTAATCATGTGCAGTATGTCATTCATGAAAACAAGACTCTAAGATGTAAAAATGGTACACAGGAAGGGCAGTAAATGCAGCTTGCTGGGCAGTAAGAATTTCTCTGATCCTAAGGGCTAACCATTTACTTATTCAACTTCAATTCAACAGCTACCTGTTGACAGCATTTATCTTCCCTGTGAGAGAAAATGGCTTCTCTGAAGGACCTGCACAGAAATAAATGTTCAGGGACATGGTACAAAATTATTTGGGAAGAGTAAGTTAAAAGTGAACAAAATGAGAAGGATACTTGTTTTGGACCACAACAAATTAAAATATTCTAAACAATGAATATATGTTTTATACATATTTTATTTCAATGTCCTTGTGCTAAAGGCAAATGCAAATAACATAATTTACATGCAGACTCCAACATCATCTTTTCATTCTCAAATGACAAAAATCCATCTTTCACATGTAATTTAAAAATCTTAGTTTTAATAAGGACTTTTGACAAGAATGTTTCAAATGTACCTATGGTCTGATTGGGAGCCTGCAATACAGATTATTAAAGGCTGTTTTTGTTGTTTCAGATGGTTCCTTTGATTCCTAAGTGAGGTTTCTTTGCAGTATTTCTGCAGTCAAACAACGCTTAAAATTCAACACATGCATTCTACCCTTACGAAGAAGGGCATTAGTGACTTCTACATAGAATTTTACCTTTAAATTTTAGCTATCATTTTTTATAGACAGTCTGATGCAATTAGATCAGGAGGTCCACAGTTCTTAAATTTTTCTATTTTTTTTTACCTTGTTGTTCCTTTATTATTTTTATTTCTCTATTATTTCTGTTACTTTAATTTGTATTTTGTTTTTAATACAGGAGGAAAATTAGTAACTCCATCCTCCTAATAAATACATCCAAGTATTTAAGATACTATGAAAAAACACAGGGAAAAAATATATATAGCACTTTTTATATAAAAATATAGTACAATCACCACACAATAATATAATTGCTTGTAACAAATAGTAACATAATGAAAATATTATTTAAACATTCATATGTCTTCAACATTTAACTGGCCAATTGCACACCCTCTATTAATAACATCGAGATTCAACTATACAGAAACCCAAGTACAAAATACTTTGAAAACGGAGCCTCAGATTATAAAGTAGTTATGAAGAAAAACATTTTAAAATAAACAAAAATATCAAGTACATTAGAACAGTAAACCTATAATGCTATGAATTCTTTTCAAAAGATTTTTTAATCTAAACTTACAGTTTAATGTCTCGTCTTTCAGAAACTCTTGCAGGAAAACACAAGGGATAAAAATCATTATATTAATTTTCCATTGCAACAGCTGTAGAACTTTACTTTCTTTCCATGTTATCATTAAATGCTATACTAAAATAAAGTAGTACCTTATTAGTATATTTTTATTAGCAGTTTTTTTTTCCTCATGAATGCATTACGTTCTTTAAAACCTTGTATGCCAAGAAGAAACCAAAATGGGCTCTTACTTCCTTTTTTATTTTAAAGAGAAAAATATAAGAAAATTCTATCATCACTTCTTTGGTGGGTTTTCAGTTGATTTGTTGTTGCTTTCACTACCTTGGCTTGCAAAAGCCAAAATCTACCAATGCTTACAACACAAGTTAGAATAGCTGAATTACATTTCTAAATGCAATAGCATGAAAGACTTACAAAGACCTTATCTGCATTTTACTTTCTCATGTAAACTGAAATATAGAACTATATTAATAAAGTTCCACTCAAAATCACCATGCCATTAAAAGCTCAAGTAACTAGAAATTTAACAGCAGTTAAGATTGGCTAAATTAAAAATATGCCTTTTAAAAATTCAGCCCATGAAAGTGAGTAACATTCACAAACTTTAGACATTAGCTATAAAAGCCGCAGCTGCTTGTCAGCAGTCTCCAAAGAAAATACAGAGCACTTTTCAGTTCTGTTAGTTAGTAAAATAACTTTATTCTTTCATATATAGCAAGTATTGCACAAACAAAACACAGGAAATACTTCAAATGCTTTCTTCAGGATGGCTTTTTTTTCAGATACTTTGTACAGCTGAAACCCTTCTTTTTAATCACAAACTGATTAGTGCAAACTTCCCAAAGATTTACAGAATACCCTTTTCAAAGGGATTCCTTTTTGTTGCTGTTATAAAAAAAAGTGAATCCGAACTGCTTTCAACTCAGATAATGGCTTATAGGAAAATAATTTAAGTGACCACAATTTGCCCTGTTTTGGTCTTGTAGCAATTACTGTAAGAATGACAGAAGAAAAAAAAAAGTTCCCAATGCTCTTAAAAGCAAACAACCCAATTGCTTAAGCATTAATCACATTTTTATTTATCACAGATGTATATGAATGCTCTAATATATATATTTGCAACATTTGAGACCTTAACTCCTGCTTTTTGTGATCTCATTTTATGTTATATTTCCATTCTTTCAATACTGTACCAAACTATAACCTTACAATAGTTGCCAAAAAGGTTGTACTTTAAGTCACGGAGATTTTAAGAGAATTACTGTATGTGCTTTAGCATTCTTTACAGAAAGGAAATATGCAGATGTCCTGGCACAGGCATTACGGTTATGGTTCAGCAGAGCATTAAGCTCCAAGTTGAAGAACAAGATACACAGAAGCTAAAGACTCAGGTGAGAATGTAGTTTCAGGAACCAGCCACAGGATGTTGCACGTTTCATGGACTGGTGACTTCTGTCAGTTCATCAGCATTTGGCCACTTACAAATATGAGACTGCAGTTAAAGAAATCATCCCATCACTCCCAAATAATTAGAAGTGCTGCAGAATTTTCACTTTTTTAATATGTTTATCAAAAATTTTTAATTAGGACATTAAGACATGAGGTTCAAATGTTAATTACAGAGCCTACCACCTCAATCTACAGCATGTGCAAACTCTCACTTTAGACTTCACAGTTCAGCTGCTGTAAATTCTTAGAGGTTCTGAATATTATCTGCCAAAGGCAGAGTTATGACATACCTGGGGGCTTCTGGTTAACATAGTTAAGAGAAATTACATGAAACACTAAGAGGAGTTAAACAGACTAGCAGACATGCAGCACATGCCACTGGCTGTTAATAAAGTAGAATGTTTCATAATCATAGAATCGTTAGGATTGGAAAGGACCTTAAGGATCATCCACCTCCAACCCTCTTGCCACATTTCAAAATAAGAGTAATTAAATTGTGCAAAGACTGGAAAAAAAAGAATATTTTTTTGCTAGTAGCCACTCCAGACAAACTTCCAGACTTCACAGGAGAGGTGCTCCAACCCTCTGAATACCTTTGTGGTCCTCATTTGGGACTTGCTCAAGCAGGTCTATGCCCCTCTTGTGTTAGAGCCCCAGGCCTGGACACAGGGCTCCAGGTAGGGTCTTCACGAGAGGAGTAGAATCACCTTCCTTGACCTGCTGGACACGCTTCTTTTGATGCAGCCTAAGATACAGTTGGCTTTCTGGGCTGTGAGCGCACACTGCTGGCTCATGTTGAGCTTCTTGTCAACCAACACCCACAAGTCCTCCTCCTCAGGGCTGTTCTTAATCCAGTCTCCGCCCAGCCTATAGTTGCTCTTGGGACTGTCCTGACCCAGGGACAGGACCTTGTACCTGACAGTGTTGAAATTCATGAGGTTTTCACTGACCCATCTCTCAAGCCTGTCAAGCTCTCTCTGGATGGCATCCCTTCCCTCCAGCGTGTCAACCACATCACACACTTCGGTGTTGTCAGCAAACTTACTTTCACTACAGAGTAATTTCAAAGTATCTGGGATCTTTTTTGCATAAATACTAATATAATTGTCTACTCCAGTACTTGAAAAACTGGCTGTAACTCTGAGGTGTAATTAAATTAGCCTTCTTCAGAAATTTGTCAGCTACTGGTGTTGAAAAGATAGTGCTGTAATAAAATAACAAAATACTGAATGATTTTATATCAAAAATACCAGGCACTTCCTTAGCATTGGCTGTCACCTGTCGCAGAGATATTTTTTTTCTCAGAAATCCAACTGAGGAAAAGGATAAATCACCTTTCTTACGTTATATATACACTTACTTTATTAACACCTCCAAAAGAGACTGCTTATGTTGGTCAAAAATCATAGGTGAAAACTGATGTCAGCCAGGCAACACTACGTCAAGCTGATTCCTGCTGCTTTTAAAAGTATGCTGTCAAAGCACTTAAGAACTTCAGATCTCTAGAGATGAAAAACTTGTCCATACCATACCAGGATCAAAGCTTTCTTTCCCTATTATGAAAATGAACTGGAGTCAAGATTGGAGGTGTTGAAAAGTCAACTACTGTGAACACTTGCCAAAAGGTACTCAGATCAGCCCACTGATTATGAGCAGGACTGATTTGTTTTGATTTTGAGAAATCAATAGTACATAAGAATTTACACAAGTAGGTTGTTTCTTGAAGAAGGAACACAAACAAGTTGATGTAACTTCACAGTTTTCACTGTGCTGTTCTCAGTGATCTTCAGTTCAGTTTCTGATTGGAGATAAATGTGTCAACTACAGTCATGGAGTGTGACTGCTGAATCACAGGCTTGATGAATTGGCAAGGTTTCATCATTTTATTGTTAAGCACTACATAAATCTTGGTATTGAATCTGTCTGCCTTAAAAGGTTTGCCAGCTCAGAAGTATTCATCTATGACAGTCAGAATAAAAATTATGGACTTGATTTGGCAGATGCTCATATTACTGACAACTGAAGAGAGTAAGACATTCACTATGGTAAGAGGAAAACTTTGTGATACAGCTACCTCCAATCACATAAGATACTCAGAATAACTGGAAATGACAACAGTAGGTTAAACCTAGACTGGTTCAAGAGAATCATGGCAGAGTTCATTGATGGCTGTCTCACAGGCAGAATGTGCCTATGAATGATTCAAAAGACTGAAACACAATCTAAAAATCAGAGAATTTTTAAAGAAAAATTACTGTAGGCTCCTGAATTAATTAATGCACATGTGAATTTAAATGCTTTCAGGTTAAAATTAGAGCAGAGCATGAAAACATGCAAGATTCACGCAACAGAAATAGTGGTACTCAGCCTGAGGAGGTAGGCGAGTCTAAATTACTGACTGTAAACATTAATTAATAGATTAATCTTCACACAATATCACTGTCAGAAAATTTAATGGGAATTACAGAAAGTTCAGTAGATTTTACAACTAATGAAACCCAAAATTTATTTCATTTTGACCACCATTTTTCCTAATAGCCAGAGCTCATGCACTAATCAGGATTCAAGGTGAGTAAGATCAACTTGGAAAGTTTAAACTCGACTCAAGCTCAACTCTGAAGGAGAAAAAAACAAAACAAAACAAAAAAAAACACTAACCCAAAACCAAAACAAACCTAACAACCAAAAAACAACACCCCCCACAAATAGCATTTTTTCCCTAAGGCTTTGCTACGCTATTCAAAATTGATGAACATATTAACATATATATATTTAAATCTCATCAGTCAAGACAGTACTAGGGTACAGAATCTATGTATAAGGAGGATTATAAATGGAATCATAGAACGGATAGGGTTGGACCCAACCATTTCATCTCACTGATGACTCAGTGTCCAAGTGGAGACTGGTAGCGACTGGTGTCCCTCAGGGGTCAGTGTTGAGACTGATCCTGTTCAGCATCTTTGTTGGTGACATGGACAGTGGGACTGAGTGCGCTCTCAGCAAGTTTGCCAATGACACCAAGCTGTGTGGTTTGGCTGATGATGCTGGAAGGAAGGGATGCCATTCA
This sequence comes from Pezoporus flaviventris, assembly GCF_033815535.1. Classification (NCBI taxonomy): domain Eukaryota; kingdom Metazoa; phylum Chordata; class Aves; order Psittaciformes; family Psittacidae; genus Pezoporus; species Pezoporus flaviventris. The sequence goes on from NW_026892563.1 coordinate 22,588,112, forward strand.
GACAGACCTGGAAACATCTGAGAGGTAAAGCCTCATGAAGTTCAACAAGGCCAAGCGCAAGGTCCTACACCTGGGTTGGAGCAATCCCAGGCATAGCTACAGGTTGGGCAGAGAGGAGATTCAGAGCAGCCCTGCGGAGAAGGACTTGGGGGTGTTGGTCAACGAGAAACTCAACATGACCCAGCAGTACATGCTCAGAGCCCAGAAAGCCAACCATATCCTGGGCTGCATCAAAAGCAGTATGACCAGCAGGTCGAAGGAGGTGATCCTGCCCCTCTACTCTGCTTTTGCAAGACCTCACTTAGAGTATTGCGTACAGTTCTGGTGCCCTCAACATAAGAAGGACGTGGAGCTCTTGTAGCAAGTCCAAAAGAGGGCCACGAGAATGACAAGGGGGCTGGAGCACCTCCTGTATGAAGACAAAATTGGGGCTGTTCAGCCTGAAAAGAAGGGTGGGTGGAGACCTCATAGCAGCCTTCCAGTATGTGATGGGGGCCTATAGGGATGCTGGGGAGGGACTCTTCATTAGAGACTGTAGTGATAGGACAAGAGGGAATGGGTTTTAACTTAAACAGGGGAAGTTCAGATTAGAAATAAGGAAGAAGTTCTTTCCTGTTAGGGTGGCGAGGCACCGGAAAAGGTTGCGCAAGGAAGTGGTAAATGCTCCATCCCTGGCGGTGTTCAAGGCCAGGTTGGACAGAGCCTTCGGTGACATGGTTTAGTGTGAGGTGCCCCTGCCCATGGCAGGGGGGTTGGAACTTGATGATCTTAAGGTCCTTACCAATCCTAACCATTTTATGATTCTATAAAACAAAAAAGCTGTATCCAGGTGAAATAATATAAAACACATTTAAAATGTATTTTTTTTTAAATCTATCTTCTTACACAGAGTGCTTATGGAAAAGAGTGATGAGATTAAATATGCTTTGTGATGAAATATCATGGCAGTAGATTTTACTGCAGAGGTTCAGACTGAACCAATGTGAATGACAAATATTTTGGATTAATATGCAATGCATATTTTCTTTTACTGTGACAAAAAGGATTCATTTCAATAAATCAAATTAAAAGGTTGTCAGATTTCTTCTCCTATAACAAGGTTCTAGAAGTTATCATTATAACATGATATGCTATTACTGCCTTAAAAAACCTAGTATGTGCATATAGAAATCAGTGAAAGTCCAATCATATTTTACTTTATATTTCAACCATGGAAAGGCAGATCCTTGCACAATATATATTCATGTATCTAGCTATTTCCAAGGTTTAAAATTTCTATGCAACTATCCCTAGAACTGGGATGATTCTTGCCCCAAACCGGTTACTTGAGCAATGCCTTCTATTATCTGGATGCATGATAATGAAAAAGTATTTCTTTCCTCTTGCATTTCTTTAGGCACTTATGTTAAGCAATTCTTCATAATGCCAACTAAATATGTTATTTTCATTTCAGACAAATTGTGAAAGACTTCCATTTTTTACAGTAATTTTTTATTTAATAAACTTTAAGTTATCTGTTCAAATGAAATTGCTCACTTGGTTCACACTTCAACATACGGATTGTTTTTATTTTTTTTCCTCCCAAGAGCAGTTGTTATCATTGGTTTTAAGAGAAACATTACATGTCTACTTCCAGCCCCTTTTGCCATCACAAGATTAAAAATTTACACTTAGCTCAAAGTTTAATACAGGGAGTACTCAGGCAAGCACTGCATATATGTATTAATATTGTACTAAAATACAAAAGAGTTAATTGTTAATAGTAATAACTTCAGGACTCACAGGTGTTAATAAGGGCTTTAAAAGGTTATTCAGCTTAAAATTCTTCTCATCCAAGTTTCTAGAAAGCCTGAAAAAGGTATGGCAAAGCGTCCAATTCTCTGTTGATGCCTGTCATATTAAGCTGACACCAGTAACCCCTGGTAGGGAACAGAGCTCATTAGCGGTAATACTTAAAAACAACTGTCATCCTCTTGAAATACTCAGTCATCTTTCTGCCTAACACATAGTATCAGATTTATGCCCACAACTAAACTTCTGAAAGCAGAAATCAAGTCAGATATATAAGGCAAAATTCACTACTTTTTGGGTGCTATATTCCAAATATGTGTTAGAATGAGATGAAGCCCCAAATCATCTACATTCAGCACTGAAGCAGCAACATAACTAATAACACATTTAGTGAAGCTCCCTATTGTAAAGATTCGCATAGGGAGGACAGGGGGGAAGGCCCAAAATCCACTTAAGGAGAAAACACATACACTGCATAAATTTCTCAGAGCATCTTAACTGTTGGTTGCACATCTTTATTCTTTCTATTCCTGCAGTAATTAATTAGTTGCTAACAATGACCTTCATTCAATGGTTACGTTTTCTATCAGTGTGTACAAATGGGTTTTCCTATGGGGAGACAGAACGCAAAGTCCATCTCATTTACATGAACACTCTGTTATTCAATGTTTTGTAGAACCATATTGGCTATTCTACCTCTTTTTCTATATTAATTTGCTATAGTTGCAAAGAAACACTACAAGTATTGTGTTATTAACCGTAACAGATCCAGCACTGGAGAGAAAGAAACTGAAAGTAGTAGCAAGGAAAACTGACATCTTCGTAACTGATGTTAAACTAAATATCAGGATACTTAAATGCCATCACTGATAGCCTGCTTACTGTTTTTTGAAGCGTTTAAGATATAAATTCAACAAAGCAATGTTAAAATTTCATATAGAATACACTTGCTGATCACCCACATTAGAAAATGTTAACATTGTCAGAGAACGGCTTTTTGAATGCTTAGGGAATGGAAATCTACCCCATGAAAAGAATAATGGTGTGGTGGGGCTGTACAGTCACTCCTGTACACTGTAGTTAGAAAGAAAAAGAAGCCGAAAATAGCAAAACATAACCAGAGAAGGAAATTTGAAAGTTTCTTATCACTGGAGAATGAGTAACTTTGGAATACCTTTCCAGAACAGCAGTGTAACATAAATCATCTATGGAAAGGGCTCTGTTTAAATAATCTTGAAACTAAAACTTTGATTCATGTGATAAACAACTGATTTCATATGATTTATATCCTTCAAGAGGCAGGTGGTTATAGTCTTGCCTTCATTTCTGAGTCCTGTCTGTTTCAGGATCTCTTCACCTTCCCATTCTTCAGTTGCTATAGAAGTCAGACACACATTTCTCTCCTTCCCAGCCCCCATTCATATATTTTGTATGGATGGTTTCATTTATTGGTTTCCATAGGCATTTAGGATTGAATAAAGCAAAAGTATGGGTGTCAGATTATGTTCTAATATTCTCTGAAATCTTAAAAGTTTTCTTACGGAAATGTGTCTACTATATTTTGTTTGTCCCTTCATGTGGCATGCATCTGTTTTTAAACTCTAAGATCATAGCATGAAATACATATCTTTAGTACAACGTCCTGGAATATTTTGTTCACTAGTCATGAAAAAGCAGTAGTTAAAAGACACTCACCGGTTACTTATTTCTAGTCTAGTGTTACACAGAAAAGACAAAACTACTTCAAAATACACCTGCATGATATATTGTCTAGAATCAAGAACTAATCTGTAGAGTTTTTTTTCCTCTAGGATTTGCTGGTAACACATTACCAACAAAATTGGCTCAATTTCTTGAAAGCAATGCCTTGGTGAGAGAAAAATATACCCACAAGATTATAGGCTTAACAATCAAAAAAGAAAAATGAGGACTGCAATTGCTGTATGCTATATTTCCTTATTTCTTGGAAATTATTCCCATTTACTTTTTTAGAGTTGCTCCTGTATATAAAAAAAAGGTAGACTTTTACTAGAAACAAGAATTTTAACCCCCATCCAAAACTGTATCACAGTAATAGATACTATTTTGGAAAAGCACCTTAAAGGTTTCAGTAATGTATTTGAAAGCATCACTCTCACAAGCATGAGGAGGAAATATTTTGGATACCTCAGAAGATATTTCTGATGAAGTTAATACATTATTTACATTATTTTTTCAAGTATAGACACTTTTTTTATTCATTCAAATAAGTAATATTGCTGAAACCTAGAAACTCATATGCTATACTATATATTAAAACCACTTGTGTTTACAAATACTCCCTTTACAAAACTAACTACAGTACCATAGCTGTACTACAGTTACTATTGTTCTTATAGCAGACAGTAACTCTAACGACTTTTTACTCTTAAGGCATGAATTATGTTTACTGCCTTCTGCATAATTTGCTGAGTGTTGACTAAAGGTGAAAGGTGATCCTGTAGCCAATTGTGAAAAATAGAAACTCAAAGAACCTTCTGCTCACTTCACAGCACTTGCTCTTAAAACATGTAAACTACCTCCTCAGAACACTACAAATCTAAATATGGGAGTACTACTGCAGAACTGTACATAACCAACTACAGATGTTAAGGAAAGACAACCAAGGGATTCAAATATGTTTTACTTGAAAGTATTTAACCTAAAAAGATTGCTAGGAAAAAAAGAAAACAACAACAAACAGCATGGACATAAAACTGGGGAAAAAAATCTATATGTAAAATTAAATGTCAGGAAGTTGTAGAAATTATTATGGAATTCTTGTCCTTGAGGCAGTTTGAGTTCCAAATTTATATTGTTTTATGATACACAACAATCATGGTATCATGTCTTGGAGCAATCTACTTCTAGGGCTGCTCACATCTGGAAATAGCTGGCTTACTATGGAAATATTTCACTGAACGTTATTTTGCAAGAAAGTACTTAATTGAAGCTTGCAATTCTGAAGTATTTTAATCATGGAAGTTTACAGCAAAACTCCTGTTTCATGTGTATTTAACAACTTGCTGTTATTAAATAAAATAAACCGCATTTCACTTCAGAAGAAAACCAACATATTCTGTTAAAGCTTGGAGTGTTTAGCACAGAAATGATACTGCAAAGTGCGTCTGCCAGCTTTTTGTAATTCTATTTCTGTCCATGAGAAAAGAAAGGCAAGTGTTTACTCCCCTCTGAGTAAGTTTGGGATTGAGTTTTACTTAGGATTTTAATTATATTTCTCCTTAAAAACAGCCATGCTACAAAACAATCTGGTGTCCTTTTGACAGACAAGAACAGTATCAGTGAAATATAACTGAATGTTAAAATAATATTTAGCTGTTTTGTTTTTAGCAAACATAAATGAAACATCCTGTGGTGTATGTTTGCAATTTTGCCGTATATTTGGAAGAAGCTTCCTAAGGAAAATTTCACGTTTGTGCCCCTGTACAAATTTTTATCCAAGAGCTTCAGACAGCTGTTCTCTTTTTTCAACCTTTATGTGAGGGAGGGCATTTTGCCCATGTACAGAATAAGTTTAAGCCATATCTAAAATTCAAGCTTTTGTCTCATAACAAAAGAATTATTCTGAGCTCCATGGGGAGAATGATCACTGACAAAGACATGATCATAGCACAGTAGAATAATACAGATTGAAAGGGAACTTAGATGATCTCCAGTCCAACCTCCTGCTCCAAGAAGGGTCCACTATGAGCAAAAACTAGACTGCTCCAGGTTTTATCCAGTCAAATCTTGAAGGACACTGGAGATGGAAACAACACTTCCCTAGGCAGCCATCAAGCCAGGAGAGATCTCAGGACAGACCACTACAGTATTGCAGTTGCTACTGGCTTCTTGTAGAGTACAGCTTATTAACCTCTACCCTCTTGACCAGTTTTCCATAACATGGATACAACTTCACAGCTACAGCATCAGCTTTCCAGATTTTCTAGTCACATATGAAATTGAAGGTGGGGAGGAGAGAAATAGAAAATAACCTCTTTTTTGGCACGGGTGGAGTATGCCCGTTTCACTTGTGTACATCTCTGCATGATATTAAAGATGCTCTTGGTCTAAGAACTGAAATCAAGACCCATAATTGTAATGGACAGATTCCTTACCTTTCGCCATAATGGAAACTGGATGCATTCTGATTTTAACTCCAAAATATCTGAAAGCTCTGTTAATTGATTTGAAGAGAGGAAAAGTAGACATAATAATGAAACAGTCTCCGAGAAACAGGCAACACAGCACTGAGGGCAGACATCCACATATTTGTCATAAAGATATTCAAGACCATATGTAGACTTAAATTTTAAGTTTTGGATAAAATAGTTTAAAAATTAAACTAAAATACAGCCTTACAAAGTAAAATGGTTCTGTGATTTGTATTTCAAGAATCAGCATTAACCAACAGTTACCATGAGTTGGCTTTAATGATGCTTTAACTGACTCCTGGAGGATACAGGGATAAAATTGTTTCATTAAACTCTGTCAGGGCACTGAAATTTGCAAGGCATTTTCACCCTCTTTTGATTCATCTAACAAGCATATGCTTGTATATATGAGTGTAAGAAAATACACAAACTGAGTTCCTATGGTTTATCTTCCTTCTGAACTGTACTTTCAGTACTTTCCAGGTAGCCCTTTTCTATAGTGTTCTAAAGATTACCATTAACAGTATTTATGAGGTGTATTAGCAAAACCAATTTCCTTCATATTAATTTCTAGCCTTCCAACACTGAAGAGAATCAGTTTAAAGTAACCACTTTTATTTCAGTATCATTTACCAATTCTGAAACAGGTCTATATGTAATTTTTTTTAATTATTAAATTTGCATGGGGAAAAGGGAGAAAACAGAACAGCACAAAACTACACAACCGCAGAGAAGCGACAAAAAAATTTAACACTGATATGGTTTCTTCTTATGGTGTAACAGTTTGTCTTGGTGGCCAACAGAAGGTCATGAACTGCATAAGTGTTTCCAGTTAACAGCGTCCCTTATGGACCAGTCCAAATATTTAGACATGCAGATAATGTGCTGCATCAGCAAAACTACATAGTATCAGAGTCAGCAATTTTAATGAACAGGTTTTCTCAAAAGAGAACAGCAGAACACAGCCTACAAATTCCTGGAAACAACATACTGCAACCTGCACTATAACAGACCAAACTTATATCCGTCCATCTAGCTAACCACACCACATACTGGTAAATAGTGGCAACAGCAGTGCGGTTTTGTCCACATTTACACAGAAGTGAATGACAGGAGCTATTAGGCCTTCACACAATTTGTGTTTAAGAAAAGCAACACATCTCCCAAAAATAAAATAATCCAGAAAACAAAAAAAGCAGAAAAATTAAGTGCTGAGTAATAAACAACGATGTTGATTTTCTGAAACTGAAGCTGTTAGCATTTATTCATAACAAATTACCTTTAAGAAAAAAATAATGCTACAGGCACAGATGAAACTGCATGTTCACAGACATGGACCACAGTGTTAAAATTTAATTTTGCAATGACTGGAGTGAGCATTTGGGCCTGAACTAGAAGATTACATCTAACCATTCCCCTTTTCTCAAGCCTTCGCCTGTATGGAATCATAGGCATTCACACAACAATGTCTCTTCTATCTAGGTATGTGAGAAGAGTAATCAGATGCTATTGGCAATTTTGTTCAACACTGCCTGTACTTCTGTTCAGATTTCCAATTGCATGGAAACAATTTGCTCTTAGACAAAGCTAAACACGAGATCATTACAGTAATCTGAAATGAGAAAGTAAGATGAAACTAAGGAGATACTACAGGGGAAAAAAAAAAAACAAACTCAGTTTCCTTCTATTTTTATATTCAGTAACATGCAAAATTTTGTGGGGCTTTTTGGAGGGAGTGACTGCTGAAGGGACTTGCTTGGTTGGTATTGGGTTGTTTAGGGGTTTAAAACTCATTAAGTTCAGCTTCATTCTATAGCACTTGTCAAAAAATTACTTCTCGTTTTCATCTAAAGAAAATATTTCCCTTTTCATCTAGTTGAGGACCTGCAGAGGTGACAAATACTTTACCCTTGGCTGTTTTGTAGCTAAGCACTGAGATGGCACCCCAAATGGATCTGGATGTGTAAGCTTACTTAATACATTTCAGGTCACACACACACAGTCACACAGTACGCAAGAGATTGGAAGGGACCTCAAAAGATCATCTAGTCCAATCCCCCTGCCGGAGCAGGAACACCTAGATAATGTTACACAGGAATGTTTCTAGGCGGGTTTTGAATGTCTCCAGGGAAGGAGACTCCACAACCTCCCTGGGCAGCCTGTTCCAGTGCTCTGTCACCCTCACTGAGAAGAAGTTTCTTCTCAAGTTTAAGTGGAACCTCTTGTGTTCCAGTTTGTACCCATTACCCCTTGTCCTATCATTGTTTGCCACTGAGTAGAGCCTGGCTCCATCCTCGTGACACTCCCCCTTTATATATTTATATACACTAATAAGGTCACCCCTCAGGCTCCTCTTCTCCAAACTATAGAGACCCAGCTCCCTCAGTCTTTCCTCATAAGGGAGATGCTCCACTCCCTTAATCATCTTCGTTGCCCTGCGCTGGACTCTCTCCAGCAGCTCCCTGTCCTTCTTGAACTGAGGGGCTCAGAACTGGAAACAATATTCCAGATGGGGTGTCACCAGGGCAGAGTAGAGGGGAAGGAGGACCTCTCTCGACCTACTAACCCCCCCCCTTCTAATACACCCCAGGATGCCATTGGCCTTCTTGGCCACAAGGGCACAGTGCTGGCTCATGGTCATCCTGTTGTCCACTAGGACCCACAGCTCCTTCTCCCCTACACTGCTCTCTAACAGGTCGTTCCCCAACCTATACTGGAACCTGGGGTTGTTCCTGCCCAGATGCAGGACTCTACACTTTCCCTTGTTATATTTCATCAAGTTATTCCCTGCCCAACTCTCCAGCCTGGCCAGGTCTCGCTGGATGGCAGCACAGCCTTCTGGCGTGTCAGCCACTTCTCCCAGCTTAGTGTCATCAGCAAACTTGCTGATAATAGACTCAATTCCCTCATCTAAATCATTGATAAATATATTAAATAATGCTGGTCCCAGTACTGACCCTTGAGGCACTCCACTAGTTACAGGCCTCCAACTAGACTCAGCCCCATAGACTACAACTCTCTGGCTTCTCTCCTTCAGCCAGTTCACAGTCCACCTCACTACCTGATCATCCAGACCACACTTCCTCAATTTAGCTGTGAGGATGCTGTGGGAGACTGTGTCAAATGCTTTGCTGAAGTCAAGGTAGACCACATCCACCGCTCTGCCATCATCCATCCACCGTGTTATTTCCTCATAAAAGGCTAAGAGATTGGTCAAACATGATTTCCCCTTGGTGAAGCCATGTTGACTGACCCTCATAACCCTCTTATCCTTGATATGCCTTAAGATGGCACCAAGGATAAGGTGTTCCATCACTTTCCCAGGGATGGAGGTGAGGCTGACCGGTCTGTAGTTACCCGGGTCCTCCTTCTTGCCCTTTTTGAAGACTGGAGTGACATTTGCTTTCCTCCAGTCCTCAGGCACCTCTCCCGTTTCCCAAGACTTGGTAAAGATGATGGAGAGTGGTCTAGCAATGACTTCCACCAGTTCCCTCAGCACCTGAGGGTGCATCCCATCTGGACCCATGGATTTATGGATGTCCAGATTGCTCAACTGGTCTCTAACCTATTCCTCATCGACTAAGGCAAACCGCTCCGTTGACCTGACTTCATCTAAGGTCTCAGGGGTACAGGGCTCTTCAGGACTGCCTGCAGCAGAGTCGACAGAGACAAAGAAGGCATTCAGTAACTCTGCCATCTCTGTATCTTCTGTCACCAGGGCACCCATCCCGTTCATCAGTGGGCCTACATTGCCTCTGGTGTTAGTTTTATCTGCCATGTATTTGAAAAAGCTCTTTTTGCTGTCCTTGACCCTTCTCGCCAGGTTTAATTCTAAGGAGGCCTTAGTCATCCTAGCTGCCTTCCTACATCCTCTAGCAGGCAGCAGCCTTATATTCCTCCCAAGTGGCCAGCCCCTCCTTCCATGACCTGTAAACTCTCCTCTTCCACGTGAACATACCCAGCAATTCCCTATTTAGCCACGCAGGTCTCCTGGCCCTCTTCCTTGACTTCCTACGTGTCAGGATGCTCCGATCTTGAGCTCGGAAAAAGCAATCCTTGAACGCCAACCAACTATCTTGGGCCCCTTTACCTTCAAACAGCCTTGCCCATGGGATTTCCCCTAGCAATTGCTTGAAAAGGCCAAAGTTTGCCCTGCTAAAGTCCAGGGTTGCAATTCTACTTGCTATTCTACTAGTCCTACCACACAAGATCCTGAACTCCACCATCTCGTGGTCGCTGCAACCAAGGCAGCCCTCAACCCTTACTGCTTCGACCAGATCCTCCTTGTTAGTGAGGATGAGATCCAGCAGCGCTCCTCTCCTGGTCGGCTCATCCACCATTTGCAGGAGGAAGTTATCATCCATACACTGGAGGAACCTCCTGGACTGTGGCTGGGTTGCCAAGTGGTCCTTCCAGCAAACATCAGGGAAGTTAAAATCCTATCCTGGGTTCAGCAGTAGCAGTCATTTTTCCCCTTCTTGGTAGCTGATGCAGTGCTGTGTTTTGACTTTCGGCCTGGGAACAGAGCTGATAGCGATGTTTTGGTTTGGCCAAGGACTTTGTGAGCCTCATGCTCTGCCAGGGGGGAGGGGAAGCCAGGAGGAAGCAGAGACAGGACACCTGACCCAAACTGACCAAAGAGGTATTCCATACCACAGCACGTCATGCCCAGGATGTAACTGGGAGTTAGCCGGAAGGGCTGGGAGACTGCAGGGTTGGAGGAGGTATCGGTCGGTGCTTGGTCGGGCTGGGGGGGCGAGTTATCGGTCGGCTGGTGCTGAGGTGTTGTATTCTGTTCCCTTGTTATTTCCTTTATCATTATTATCATTGGTGGTAGCAGTAGTGATTTGTGTTATACCTTAGTTACTAAACTGTTCTTATCTCAACCTGTGGGAGTTGCATTCTTTTCGATTCTCCTCTCCGTCCCTCCGGGAGCAGGGGGAGGTCAAGAAAGGGGGAAAAGTGAGCAAACGAGTTACCTGACTGGGTTTAAACCACGACAAATCCCCCACCACGACAACGGCCTGTGACTGTGAGGCCGCTCTCAGCTGCCTGTAGAAGGCCTCGTCAACTTCCTCACCCTGATCTGGTGGTCTGTAACAGACACCCACAACAGTATCGCCCCTGCCAGCCTGCCCCTTAATTCTCGCCCACAAACTCTCAACTTGCTCGTCAAACCATAAACATGTCATACCTATGCTAAATATAGTAATTTTTCAGACAACTTCTATGTTAATTTAAAAGGATGGTTCCAATCTTCAGATGGATCTAGGTGACTGTATCTAAAAATCTTCTTCTACCAATCTATTTTATGAAGATTACTTTCAGTCCTAGGATGCAGATTATACAGTTCAATATCCTCCCAAGCTTTACATTAAAGACCAGCTTATTATACAGTTACAAATAAAGTATATATCAAAAAGGCTTCCCAAATTAGCATTATCTTTCTGCCAAAAAAAAAAAACCTGATTCATTAAAACCTTAGAGAAAACTGTTATAAACCTTAGAAGGTAACAGGCACATACTAATTTTTAAATGCAGCCATAAAGCCGTGTCTGTTTGATAAGATACTATGTCATTATCAACTGTGGGGCCACCATGCTCATTTCTTACTTATGTCCTAAAAAGCCCTTAGTCAAACATACCCTCTTTGTTTTCCATGAGTTTCCAGTCACAAGCTTGTATTAAACCTAATGGAGTTAGACAACCAAAAAAGTCATGATTTTAAGAGGGAGAGAAGTTTTGAGGAAGTCCATGGTAAAATATGCCCCAAAACCCAATTATCTTCCCTTTCCACACAAACAGCAACAATCAAAGAAAAACTGTTTAGTAAAGCTTTTCTCCATAAACTCAGATTTAAGGAATATGACAACTATCATCACTGATCTGCTAAATACAAGTTTAAGTCCACAGAGTTATCCAGATTCCATTTCCTTTCCTAATTGGACATTACCATTCCCTCCTCTTAGTAACTCTTCAAGCTTGGGTAGATCAAATTTTGCAGTTGTTTGTCTACCGCTCCTCCCTGAACAGTAAGCCTTGTTCAAGCTCATGAAGCTTAACTTCACTCCTGGTAACCACAGCACAGATACTATCCTTCGCCTCTTATCCTCTGTCCCCTTTTGCAGGACCTTAGAAACCAAATAAATCTAGTGCTGTTTTCTGGACCTCAAACAAAATGCAATGTCTTGAGTCCCTGCATCAGTGATAACCATTTCAAATCAGCTTCTGCAATCTTTATACATCTTCAAATTGTCAAGATCTCTTTTTGTCACAAAAAGAATTTCCTAGTTTCAAAAGCCTTCTTTGTCTGGATCTATCACTAGAAAACAAGCCTGCAGAAGTCTGTGTAAAAATAATGACAGCATCTCCTAGCCTAACACAAACGTAATAAATCAGATTCACCTAAATGCACACCTCCACAATTTCAGGAATCATCAAGTTCTACATCGATCTTCTATAATTTACTTCATGAAATTTGGAAACAAGAAAAAACAGCAGCATACGGATTACATTGATTTTAGCATTGAACTTTTAAATGTTAACTTCTTAAGAAAACAGTCAAGATGATAAAATGTTGGACATACATCTACTGAATGTCCAAACTGATACAACTTAAAGGTATTCTCAGGAAACTCTTAAGCACAGACTTGGGGAAGATAGAGTCCTTTAAGGTTTACTCGCCTTAGATGCCCATAAATGACTAGTAAGGCAGCCTTTAAGAATTTATAATCAGATTGTTTCTTATTCTCTGCTGATGCATCACCAGGTTTTAGTAGATGAAATTCAATTATTTGCTCATTCATGCTACAAGTAACTTCTACCTTGTCAAATTTGATGTACGACTTCTGAACAAACTGCAATAATATCAGTTCTTTAATAGTAAACAAACATCCATTCAAAACAGTTAAAACAGTTGCAAATTCTGCAAGACCTGAATATCAAAACATTTCAGAACATTCAAAACACTCTGGAAACTCAGTCTACTTAAATAGTGTTTTCTTAAAGACTAAAGAAAGTAACCCCCTGATTTGTTTCTGACAACAATTTTAGAAAAAAAAATCTAAGGAGAAATAACTTAATGTTTTTTTGGTCATGTCCTTAATATTTTTGTTGATATTTCTGAAGCACTTTTTCTTATTAAAAACAAAGAGGTATAATCACAACTAATTTATAAAGATCTGGAAAAAATTATTCTCTGAAAATCTACCTAGAATGGCCTGTGCACCAAATCATTGTCTGTAAGGTAGATGGAAGAAGATAATTCCCATTTGCAGTCTTGTCCTCATGAAATACTGCTTTTGTCTGATGGCAAGTATTTCTTAATGACAGCAAAGTTTTTCAGCATCATACCATTTGGGGAAAACAAAAAAAGTCAGCAGAATCTGGTTTTTATGATGTTTGGGGGAGGAATATTATTATAAATTCTTTGATTTGAATGAACAACTACTTACTCAAAAGTCTTCAGTGGGACCATAGTATTATACAAAGCAGCCTCTATAGCAATGCCAATCTACAATGTTTTCTAGGACAGAGGAATATAAATAAAGCTTAATACTTTCTATACTAGTCTTCTCTTCTACAGTTCCTAATTTTCATAAAAATGAGAAAGAATGTTCACTTTTTGCAATACCAAGCTTCCAAAGCAAATGCCTCCCAGAGCGTAAAAGTGCTTGCTTTTGAAAACATGTACTCATAGAAAATTTTACCTTCAGGGATTTATTTCATTTCAAATACTCACTGCCACGGTGAACACCCTCACACCCACACTTTGCTCACTCATATGTCAGGGAAAATTTTATAATAATCAGCTAATGTCACCTATATTCTTCCTGAAGTTCTGGTGATTAGCACAGCTTGAAAAGGGAAGAAGTGAAAATAAGATGGTTAATCCTGTTAGGGTGCCTGTACTAGAGAAAGGCTCACCTAAAGAGGAATTAAAACCATCAGACCACCAAATATGAACCTATTTGTCATAACTAAGGATGTTTCCTAGTCTAACCTTGTTAGAATAAGGTCAAGCCTTTGTGCAACCTGGTGTCTCCTTATGCCTTCTTCCACCTGGATCCAAGGAGAAGCACTAACTGCACTGAATAAAAGAGAAGTAAATTTATTCTCTCTATGCATGTCTTAAGGCTAGAAAGCTAAAACTATTTTTTTATTATAAATTACAGCTCAGTTGAACAGCAATTTACTAGGAGGAAAAAAAATAAAGGCTCTGCACTTGCAGCATGAATATTAGCTTTTGATGTTAACATCTTGAATGTCATTTCTGAAAGCTTACACTCATTTACTAAATTACAGCACTCAATTTTTCCTAAAACATTTCATGAAGAAGCTCCACAGATGTCTGCTAAAATAGTGAAAAGGAATATGTCCTCATTCTCATGAATGAGTTTATGCAGCAGGTTGCCATCAGCAATAAAGAAAGTTGCATGCAACAATCCCAGTGGATACTAATACAGAGGCATTGCTAAATACACAAGTGGAAAAGCTCAAGAAATTCAGACTTTAAACAAATGTAGAACACATTTATTGCACATTCCATCATGACTTAATGATCTAGAATGAAAATACAGCCACATTTAGGTATCACAGTTACCCAAAAGATGATCTCATCTTTAGGGCACACAGGTGTATACATTACGTCTCTCCAGCCACCAGCTAACAAAGGAAGAAAAAAACAAAAAAAAAAAAAGCAACAAAACAAAACCAAAACAACACAACTTCTGTCTGCCCTTCCCCAGTCTCCTTGTTCTCACAGGGCTGAGACTGTTCACCTTCCTAGAGTTATTCAAAAGGAAGAAGAGATACTTCTGTTCTCCCCAAGTCAGTAAATACATAGAAATGTGCCATGGTCTCAAGCTAGAATGAAAATATTATGTAGTCAGGAAGGACCAGCCTATCACCTAATATATTAAAGATATATAACTATGAGATTAATACATAATATATGTATAATATATAATACCAAATATACACTTCAATAAAAAAGGGTCAATAAAATTTAATAAAATACTTTTCAGGCTTATTGGAATAGAACACAGTAGTCAGTGACGAACTTTAAATCCTGACTGCACACTTCTCAGTGAACACAGGTGAGCAAGAGTTCTCATTATTTCTTCACAGAAGTGTACGCACAGACTAACTCTGAAAGTTTAAGATAAAATATTTAAAGAATAAAGATTATAGATCTTTATTATATAAAGAATAAAGGTTTTTAAAAGATAAAATCCAAAACTACGGAATAAAGTCCAGAATAATGCATTTTCTGAAAAATACAGTATCTTAGAGTTAGGAAAAAGATCTAAACAGAGAGAAATGACTGTATGAAAGAAGAGGTGGAAGGGATGAAATATGATACTGGAAGCAGAAGTAACAAAAAAAAAAGTAAATTTCTGTAGCAAAATGATGTGACAGACTGAGGTAAAAGCAATCTGCAGTAAGCAAGCAAAAAAATATAGAATGAAGAGGAAAACGCATTTTAAGTCTGTGTTGATGTATATCCCTTTTTTGTAAGTAAACAAGTAATATTTTTTTATATCCTTTTACCTTCTACAGCAGTATCTTTTTGAAACTTATGTGATCTTAACAGCCCTGACTAAATGCTTCTTATTTAAGTTTATTAATTTTTGAAAATGTGAACAGTTTTATACAGACATGTAAAAAGCCAACGTTTTCAGAAGTTACTGAGTTCTAAACAAAAGAAACAGAAGAGCCCTCCTGCATTATCACTGAAAATTTCTTCTTTCACATAACTAACCATAAACTTGACAAGATCTACTTTCCCTTTTCCATCCCTCAGTAACATTTTCACTGAAAGCCTATTTTAGAATCAGACTTGGTTGGCAATTAGCAGCTTCCCTTCCAATTTCCAGACAAATTAATTCTTGGGAACTGGCTACCTTTTTATTACTTTTTGTCATCCCTTCCGTGATTGAGAGGAATCATATTTAAACATAATATTTATCTTGCTGAGCTAAAAAAACTAAAACTCTTTCTACCCAAGAGGGCTGGGGTAGGTGAAGGCCCCACCACTACATCAAGCTGAATGTGAAGCAAACTGGGGGGGGACGGGGACAGGGAGGACGGACAGACCGACCTAAAAGATGCAGGCATATTTAGTGTTCTGCTTGAGTTAATAAAATGGCACAGAGTCACTCAACTTCAGCACATTCAGAGCCACCCTTCAGGTTTTCTCATGCACATTCTCTGTTACTCCTTTTTTACATTCCTCTTCTACATCTGTTCCAATTTCTTAAACCCATCAGAGTTCTTTAGCATGATGACAAGTGTTCCAAGTGAAGTCTTACCAGTGCTTATTTACAGAGCAGCAATAAAGTGTGGAATCACCATTAAAAACAAAAAAAGGAAAACCAACCAAGCAAAAAGAAAATCAAACCAGAGAAAAGAAAAAACAACCACCATGATCACAGACTGAGTCAAGGTGAGAACCTTCAAATTCTTTCATTTAAGTACTGGGCACACAAAGTACTTGAATATTTTTAGCTGTAAGACTGTAAAAGTTAATTCTAGAGTTTTGTCTCTCAAAGTAATGTTTGCAATAGACCTCTTTTATAAAGCACTGTAGACACTAATAATAGGCAAAAAAATTAACTCTGATTTCATTTTATGATCTAATTATTTGTTATACTAGTTTCTTAACCTCACAGTTTTCCATTGGCAAGATAAAATTATCTAGATGGCTTTGCAGTTTCACATACAAGCTGAAAATGTCACCGTAATATCAAAATATAACTCAAATCATACTTAGAACATCATGGATTTACACAATGCTGCTTCCCCAAAAATATCTGATTTCCATACTATTAATCAGCAATTTTTGTGTAGTGCTCACACCAAAGGCTTGAGCTTTTCTTGTTTTAGCTCTAATGAGCTACAGCTGAAAGCTAAACAAACTGGAATGTGAAGTATTTTCATTCTCAGGTATAAAGTAGAGCTACATAACAGTGGCTCTTTTCAGTGACAGTACCTACAGCAGCACCTTGTCTGCAGAAGCAACAAGAAACAAGACTCTAAGAAAGAATATGAAAGCAACAAAACTTCCTCAGCACATCCACAGTGAGCAACCCATAGCACGGGCTGCCTGAAGCAGCACCTATAGGCTTAGTCATAAAAAGTACAGCTGCATCAGAATGATGAAGAAGCATTGAGCAATTACAACAGATGTGCATTCTAAACAGCTGCTTCCAAAACGTTTGTTCAGACCAGTTACAGACGTTTTTAGCCGATGTACACTTAGCATGAGATTACAGTATCACAGTATGCTAGAGACTGGAAAGGACCTCAAAAGATCATCTAGTCCAATCCCCCTGCTGGAGCAGGAACACCTAGATAACGTTACACAAGAATGTGTCCAGGTGGGTTTTGAATGTCGCCAGGGAAGGAGACTCCACAACCTCCCTGGGCAGCCTGTTCCAGTGTTCCGTCACCCTCACTGAGAAGAAGTTTCTTCTCAAGTTTAAGTGGAACCTCTTGTGTTCCAGTTTGTACCCATTACCCCTTGTCCTATCATTGTTTGCCACTGAGTAGAGCCTGGCTCCGTCCTCGTGACACTCCCCCTTTATATATTCATAGACACTTATAAGGTCACCCCTCAGTCCCCTCTTCTCTAAACTACAGAGACCCAGCTCCCTCAGTCTTTCCTCATAAGGGAGATGCTCCACTCCCTTAATCATCTTTGTTGCCCTGCGCTGGACTCTCTCCAGCAGCTCCCTGTCCTTCTTGAACTGAGGGGCTCAGAACTGGGCACAATATCCCAGATGCGGTCTCACCAGGGCAGAGGGGAAGGAGGACCTCTCTCGACCTACTAACCCCCCCCCTTCTAATACACCCCAGGATGCCATTGGCCTTCTTGGCCACAAGGGCACAGTGTTGGCTCATGGTCATCCTGTCATCCACTAGGACCCCCAGCTCCCTCTCCCCTACACTGCTCTCTAACAGGTCGTTTCCCAACCTATACTGGAACCTGGGGTTGTTCCTGCCCAAATGCAGGACTCTACACTTTCCCTTGTTATATTTCATCAAGTTATTCCCTGCCCAACTCTCCAGCCTGGCCAGGTCTCACTGGATGGCAGCACAGCCTTCCGGCGTGTCAGCCACTCCTCCCAGCTTAGTGTCATCAGCAAACTTGCTGATAGTACACTCAATTCCCTCATCTAAATCGTTGATGAATATATTAAATAATACTGGTCCCAGTACTGACCCTTGAGGCACTCCACTAGTTACAGGCCTCCAACTAGACTCAGCCCCATAGACTACAACTCTCTGGCTTCTCTTCTTCAGCCAGTTCACAGTCCACCTCACTACCTGATCATCCAGACCACACTTCCTCAATTTAGCTGTGAGGATGCTGTGGGAGACTGTGTCAAATGCTTTGCTGAAGTCAAGGTAGACCACATCCACCGCTCTGCCATCATCTATCCACCGTGTTATTTCCTCATAAAAGGCTAAGAAATTGGTCAAACATGATTTCCCCTTGGTGAAGCCATGTTGACTGCCCCTCATAACCCTCTTATCCTTGATATGCCTTAAGATGGTACCAAGGATAAGGTGTTCCATCACTTTCCCAGGGATGGAGGTGAGGCTGACCAGTCTATAGTTACCCGGGTCCTCCTTCTTGCCCTTTTTGAAGACTGGAGTGACATTTGCTTTCCTCCAGTCCTCAGGCACCTCTCCCATTTCCCAAGACTTGGTAAAGATGATGGAGAGTGGTCTAGCAATGACTTCCGCCAGTTCCCTCAGCACCCACAGGTGCATCCCATCTGGATCCATGGATTTATGGATTTATGGTTCTTACATGAGGAAAAGTATTCCAGTGACACAGCCAGTAGCCAAGGTCAAGTGTTGACATGAGTACAGCTGGCAGATTTAACTTTCATAAAGACACATGAGAATATGACTTCATATGTCAAAGGGACAACTCAGATCTCACCACCACTAACACATTTATGAAAGAAAGAAAAGAAACTTAAGATACAGTGATGCAAACCAAGAAACTTATCATACAGGAATAAATTTAGAAATTATCTTCAGTGATATGATGAAAAAAACCCACACAGTGAAGTGTGATTTGATTAATGACAGCAAATATGGATTCTGACATGGAAGGCTATGCTTAATTAACCTTCTGAAGTTCTTTGAAAACAGAACTGTTAAAGAAAATTTGGTGAATATAACATAGATAGATTTAGAAGGAACACTTGACAATGTTTCTCATAATAGATTTATCACCAGGCTAACAGCTATGCAACTGAAATAGGCTACTAAATAGGAATTTGTTTTTAAAAGTGAGAAAGGTGCATAGTGACAAGTACATTATCCTAGTAATTTTGAAAGTTTTCAGAACCCACTCGCTCACAAATATGTGTAGCTGATTTAGTCCTGAACTCCATAAACGTGACTTTAAAGAGGTGTATTTGTAGTGTTCAGTATGAATAAGTATTAGCAGTGTATCTGGTATTATTAGTGTCTAATAGCCCTCCAGATAAACTGTACTTTAATTTTTGGAGCATAAGAGGAATTCATTAAGAATAACATGATAAAATTCAGAAGAATGTGTTTCTAAAATTAAACACAGAAGTTCATAACAGAAGCTGGTAAATACATTTAATCACCTACACCAGAGAAAACATGACACCAGCTACCAGCTCTGAGTGACAGACACACTGTAATACTCCTGGTTCAGTGAGATACATCTGAAGTTTTTAGAGGGAAGCTGAAGGTGATACAGTTAATTTATGTACCTCACTGCCAGCCCTGAAGGTATCAACTTCAATTTTCCTCCCCTGCAAGATGCAAAGAGCAAGCCAAGTAGAATGAGATCAACAAGTCTGAACATACAGATTCCTTTCAACACACATCACATCAAAACAGAGCTCGTATTTTTTTCTGATGTTGCAAATGTATCACTAATCCTGTGAAGGTTGAAGACTGCATTAAACAAATCAATTAGATATTTGGGTACTCACACAAGATGTGTTTTTCTGTCATAACTCATTAGTCATACAGAATAAAATACTGAGTTAGGACACAAAAAGTGAGTTTAAAGTGTCAGAGGTTGTAAACAAGGGAAAGGAATCATAATACAAATACAGCAGAGGTACGTAGAGTTAAGTTTAAATTCAGTTTGCCAAATCGGTGTTTTCTAGTTTCACAAGTTACTTTTTTTTCCCTTAAGCATCTGTATCAGTTATAACCATACTAGTAAAAACAGATTTTCAGTTTTGTGTTAACATGTCCTTTTGTCTTCATATGTGATAAAGACAAAACTTGTAAAAAGAATGAAGGTGCTCAGGAGGAGAAAAATCTCTGCTTCTTAGTATCCTAAGAACTCGATTTCTGGTTGAAATCCAGTATCAACTAGACTTAGATGTATGAAATTATGCGGGATACCATCTGTATCTGATGGTACTACAGGACCACCTATAATATATTCCCTGTAGGTAACCCATATTTGCTTACAAACGCTTGTTTTTTTTGAAGTTATCTTACATAGCATCAGACAGAACCCTCATAAAGCAAGACCTTGCAAAAGGTAGCAAATGGTACTGACCCCTCAAAGATGAAAACATTATTTAAAATACTAATGCTTGACCATACTACTTTTATCATAGATACTGCCCCAGGAAAAATGCTTTTTTGAAAGATGTCAATGAAAGCGCAAGTTCAAGTACCAACAAGAGGTTTTGTTGAAAAGGTAACATAGAGTGGTAAGCTGCTATGCATTTTGTAGACCTACAACAACCACATCAGCTTTTCTCTATGCTGAAATCAAAGGAGTAGGATTCAGTCGTTATCTATTTTGTAACTTGAAGTAATGGCTCTTGCATTGATACAGAACTTACATAAATAATATTAAAATATGTACACTATACATAAAGACATATACATTAACACTTGAATTGCTGAGGTGAGCAGCTATTGCCGAGGTGAGTAGCTCCAGAGAGGACGCCTTCCACACCGGAGGGGGAGGGGGGGAAGATCAGCGTCCAGGAGCCTCAACCCAGAGCGACAAGAGCCACCGAGGGAGCCTCCAGTCCTCGACAGGACCTGCCCAGGAGCCGGCAGCTCAGCTGACGAGAGCGAGCAGCTGACTCACACGGGGCGGAGCCTGAAGCAGCGGCACCAGCCCTGACTGGGTAAAAACCTGACCCAGGGAGCGCGAGCGACCAGGAGAGCGGCGAGGCAGTTTGCCCGGGCAGGCGAGCACAATGGTGAGCACTCGTCGTATGAGCAGGGCCCAGTCCAACAGCTCTGCTCTGGCTGCCCCGGCAGTGGCCGGCGTAGGCACCCAGACAGAGCCAATGAGAGGGGAGGCTGCAGTGCAGAGCTCGGGGTGTAGAGAGTGCCTGCACTGGTCTGGTGAGGGCAGGGTGCACAATGGGCAGGGCTGCACTCGGTGCTCCCTGGTGGAGGTCCTCCTGCAGCAGGGGCTGAGCTGCGGGATGCTGTTAATAGGCTGCGAGATGTCAGGGAAGCTGAGAGGAAGCAGGAATGCTTGCTCCTGGCCCAGACCCTGCAGGGGCCTCGAGCTTCACCTCTACCTCATGAAGGAAAGAAGGAGGCCGTTAACCTGGGAAGCTGAGAATTAGTGACGAAAAAAAAACAAAAAAAAAAGAAGGAAAAGGACAACCAAAAGCAAGGGGCTTCCCCCTAAATCCCCTGTCCCCACGCAGAACCGCTTTGCTGTCCTGCAGGGGGCTAATGAGGAAGCGCACTCGAGCCAGAAATAGCCGGCTGATGCCCTGCTAAAGAAGATCTCTACTGGTGCTGCTAGGAAAAAGCGGCGGGTCGTAGTAGTAGGGGACTCTACACTGAAAGGGACAGAAGCACTTGTCTGCCATCCAGACCCCGTCTCAAGGGAGGTGTGTTGCCTACCAGGGGCACGGATCAGAGATGTGGCAGAGAGGCTGCCTGCTCTAGTAAGTCCCACGGACTATTACCCACTCCTGGTGATACATGTGGGTGCTAGGGATATAGACAGTAGTAGCCTGGGGAACATAAAGAAGGACTACAGAGCCCTGGGGGAGGTGGTTAGGAGCTCTGGAGCTCAGGTGGTCTTTTCATCAATTCTCCAGGGTACAGGGGAAGACCTAAAAAAAGCTAGGAGGATTAGCCAGGTTAATAACTGGTTAAAAGGGTGGTGTCATAGTCAGGGGTTTGGGTGCCTTGAACATGAGACCCAAGCTTGTAGGCCAGGTCTAGTGGGGGCTGGTGGAGCTGGTCTGAGCCCACAGTTTTGGCAGGAGGCTTGCCAGACTGGTCAAGGAGGCTTTAAACTAGATGGGTTGGGGGAAGGGGGCATCATTCCATCCCAACACACCCAGTCAGTTGCCAGAACCTATAATAAATGCTTGGAGCAATGTAGAGGTATCCCAGCTGCTCCAGCCAATGAGCCGGGTTCAGTTGGAGCTCGGCTCAGATGCCTCTATACAAATGCCCATAGCATGGGGAACAAACAAGAGGGATTAGAGATGTGTGCACATCTACAGGGGTATGATATAAGAGATATCAAAGAAACATGGTGGGATGGCTCCTACGACTGGAGTGTTGGAATGGAAGGTTACAGGCTCTTTAGGAAAGACAGGCCTGGCAGGTGGGGAGGGGGAGTTGCCCTTTATGTTAGGGATAGGCTGGAGAGTATGGAACTCTGTCTGGGGACAGGTGAGCAGTCCACAGAGAGTTTGTGGGTCAGGGTTAAAGGGAATATAGCTATGGGAGACATTACTGTGGGGATCTCTTACAGACCGCCTGATCAAGGAGAGCCTGCGGATGAAGCACTGTAGAGACAGATAGGAAAAGCCTCACGCTCGCAGGCCTTGTACTCATGAGTGACTTCAAACACCCTGACATCTGTTGGAAGGACAGTACGGCCCAGCACAAGCAATCCAGGAGGTTCCTCGATTGTGTAGAAGACAACTTCCTTCTGGAAGTAATAGAGGAGCCGACAAGGAGAGGTGCCATGCTTGACCTCTTGCTCACCAACAGGGAAGGGCTTGCTGGAAATGTGACGCTGCAGGGCAGCCTTAGATACAGCGATCATGAGATGCTCGAATTTGAGATCCTCAGGACAGTGGGAAGAGCGTGCAGCAAGCTCACTGCCCTGGACTTCAAAAGAGCAGACTTTGGCCTCTTCAGGAACCTGCTTAGGAAGGTTCCATGGGATACAGCCCTAGAGGGCAGAGGGGCCCAAGACTGTTGGTTGATATTCAAGGATCACCTGCTGCAAGCTCAGGAGTGTTGCATCCCAACCAGAAGGAAGTGCAGCAGGAGGGCCAGGAGACCTCCTTGGATGGATAAGGAGCTCCTGAGGCTTATAGTATGAGGAAGCAAGGACAGGTGGCATGGGAAGAGTACAGGGATGTTGTCCGAGAAGCTAGGGACCAGGTTAGGAAAGCTAAGGCCCAGTTAGAATTAAACTTAGCTAGAGGTATTAAAGATAACAGGAAGGGATTCTACAGGTACATAGCAAATAAAAAACAGACTAGGGAGAATGCAGGCCCCCTCAGGAAGCTCTCGGGAGAACTGGTTACACAGGATTTGGAGAAGGCTGAGGTTCTGAATGACTTCTTTGCCTCAGTCTTCACTGCCAAGGGCTCTGACTGCACCACCCAAGTCTTGAAAGGCAGATGCAGGGACTGTGAGAATGAAGACCTTGTGCCCACTGTAGGAGAGGAACTGGTTTGAGACCATCTTAAAAATCTGAAAGTGCACAAGTCCATGGGTCCTACTGAGATCCATCTGCGGGTCCTGAAGGAGCTGGTGAATGAAGTTGCGAACCCGCAGGCCATCATATTTGATAAATCATGGCAGTCAGGTGAAGTTCCCAATGACTGGAAAAAGGGAAATATAACCCCCATTTTCAAGAAGGGGAAAATGGATGACCCAGGGAATTACAGCCCAGTCAGTCTCACCTCGGTGCCTGGCAAAATCTTGGAGCAGATTCTCCTGGAAGGCATGCTAAGGCACATGAAAATCAACAAGGTGCTTGGTGACAGCCAGCATGGCTTCACTAAGGGGAAATCCTGCCTGACCAATTTGGTGGCCTTCTGTGATGGGGCTACAGAACTGATGGACAGGGGTAGAGCAGTTGATGTCATCTACCTGGACTTGTGCAAAGCGTTCAACACTGTCCCGCACAACATCCTTGTCTCTAAATTGGAGCGACATCGATTTGATGGATGGAACATTCGGTGGATAAAGAACTGGCTGGATGGCTGCACACAAACAGTTGTGGTCAATGGCTCAATGTCCAGCTGGAGACCAGTAACGAGTGGTGTCCCTCAGGGATTGGTGCTGCGACCGGCCTTGTTTAACATTTTTGTCGGTGACATGGACAGTGGGATTGAGTGCACCCTCAGCAAGTTTGCTGATGACACCAAACTATGTGGTTCACTCGATACGCTGGAGGGAAGGAATGCCATCCAGAGGGACCTTGATACACTTGTGAGGTGGGCTGATGCCAACCTCATGAAGTTTAACCATGCCATGTGCAAGGTCCTACACCTGGGTCGGAGCAATTCCAGGTTGGGCAGAGAAGAGATTCAAAGCAGCCCTGTGGAGAAGGACTTGGGGGTGCTGGTTGATGAGAAAATGAACATGGGCCAGCAGTGTGTGCTTGCAGCCCAGAAAGCCAACCGTATCCTGGGCTGCATCAAAAGGAGCATGACCAGCAGGTTGAAGGAGGTGATCCTGCCCCTCTACTCTGATCTTGTGAGACCTCACCTGGAGTATTGTGTGCAGTTCTGGTGTCCTCAACATAAAAAGGACATGGAACTGTTGGAACAAGTCCAGAGAAGGGCCACAAGGATGATCAGGGGACTGGAGCACCTCCTGTATGAAGACAGGCTGAGGAAGTTGGGGCTGTTCAGCCTGGAGAAGAGAAGGCTGGGTGGAGACCTCATAGCAGCCTTCCAGTATCTGAGGGGGGCCTATAGGGATGCTGGGGAGGGACTCTTCATTAGAGACTGTAGTGACAGGACAAGGGGTAACAGGTTTAAACTTAAACAGGGTAAGTTTAGGTTGGATATAAGGAGGAAATTCTTTCCTTTTTGGGTGGTGAGGCACTGGAATGGGATGCCCAGGGAGGTTGTGAATGCTCCATCCCTGGCAGTGTTCAAGGGCAGGTTGGATGAGGCCTTGGGTGGTATGATTTAGCATAAGGTGTCCCTGCCCACGGCAGGGGGTTGTAACTAGATGATCTTAAGGTCCTTTCCAACACTAACAATTCTATGATTCTGTGAAACACCTGGTAGTCTCTTTGACTTACATATACTGAAATGATTGATCAAAGCATGACTAAGCACATACTTGGGCTCCAGAAGCAACTCTTGTTGAGGGCAGAGTTAAAATTTCAAAATAAAATATAAAGGAGGTATCGCCCTCCTCTTTCCCTTGCCAAATGTTCCTTTGATGCAATTTCTACATAGAAGCAAATACACAAAAAAAATTCTTAATAAACAGGTAAGTGGAAAGATTATGTTTCCGAATACCTAACACAGTAGTGTTGTACAATAATTTTAGAAGTTAACCGTACTTCAAATCTGCCTCAATGAAGGCAGTAAAAGATCCATTACAATGAATGGGCCTTAATCATTTTTATGATCTTGCTTCACAATGAAGTCAAGTAAAACTGCCTGCTATACACAGCAAGGGTCAGCACTACACAGTGGAGAAAAGCCACCAAACCAAGACAAACCACCTCTGGGAAAACCAAAACAAAAAACCTACAACTGCATCACAAAGTTCAAGACCAGACTTGTCCTCCCTCACTCTTGGTAACATTATGAGTTATGAAGTAAAGCTTTATATTAACTACTTTTTTCATACAGCACTTGCTCTTCTTAAACTACTTGTGTTGCACTAAATAGATCAGAAAAACTTATCCTCCACAGGCTGCAGTGTGGATACCTGCACAGATGTGCTGCACCAACAGTATCTTTCATGGCATGTGAGGGAGACTTTGCTCCCACACCTGAAGCACTTCCTCCCTCTTCCTTCTCTGACCTTGGTGTCTTCAGAATTATTCCTCGCACTTTTTCCCTCTCCTCACTGCCTGTACAACATTTTGTCATTTCTTAAACATACTTCCATAGAGGCACCACCAACTTGCCCGATGGGTTCAGCTGTGTCCTGCAGTGGCTCCAACTGTGTAGCTGGCCACTCTTCTCACAAAAGCCACCCCTCACAGTCTGCCCCCCTCGCCCAGTACCAGAAGTTTGCCACCTAGACCCAACAAATTCTTACACCATGGTATGCTACCTTTCATCTTCAGAAATGTTCTTGAAGTCTATGTTTTGAAATCTTTCTTCTCTGGAAGCGCCTTTGAAAAGTTTTGAGCGAAATGCAGCACATACAGCTATTAATTGTCTTTAAAGGATTTTTTTTTTTTTCAAGATATTGCTTAAAGACCAAAGCCTGCAATATAAAGATCTTAGCTGAAGACCTAGTAAAGAGTTCAACAAAGAAAAAGAAAACTGAAAGTCTTTTCATGTTCACACTTAAACAACAAACATTTCTTTAATATCTCCAAGCAGCAAAAAAAAAGGAGAACTTGGGAGAATATGGTAAAAAAAAGTGAGTAATTGACTAATAGTACTCTAAGTAATATATTACTCTAGATAGAACTTTTCTGTATTCTGGCCTACAGGAGCCAAAACCAGACACCCTTTAGATTAGTTTAGAAACAGATTTGTTTAGAAACAAATAAAAAAACCCAATTTATTGCCCTCCCTGTCCAGGCTTCCAGAATGAATGCAAAAGAACTCTTAAAATTATCACAACATTACTGCATAATTTATACACACAAAGACACTTTTGTTCTAATTTGATCTAAATGATTGCTGCTAATTTTCACCCATCCCTTGTGTTTCACTGAAAAATACCCTAACAGAACTTCAAAGATCCATGAATGACATCTTTAAGAAAACTAATCCTAAACCACTACCAGTTCAGCCTGTACTAGAGTGTTCTTAGTATATAACTAACCACCAATGTGGAGTACTCACCAAATAACACCCATTATCACATAAATATTCTGCATTTGGTGTTACTCATAGAAGTAATCAGAATGTTTAACATTAAATTTGAACATTTATTTTCTGGTCTTCCCCATCCTCAGTTTCTCTGCAGAAAGCAGGAACTTAAAATAACTTTCACCATTCAGATTTCCAAACACCCTCAGAAGGGCAGCAAACAAAACATCTGAAATAGCATTTATCTGGGCAAGTTGGTTTGAAATGTAAAAATCTCAAGTATAACCGTAGGTTTAGCATAGAGAGAAGCTATTTCCTGGAAGACAGGAAAGTGAAAATCAGCTAATGACAGTCTTTCATAGCATGAATCCTTTAACTGTCAACATACTTTAAATTAATGTTTCCCTATTTATAGAGAAAGATTATACATTAAGCATACTACATTTTACAGTTTAGAAACAACATATCATGTTTTATGGTGACATTAGGCCAGCATCAATGTTAATTCTAAAACAAACAAACCCCATACCTTTAAAAGCACTCTTACAGAGTGATTTACACACATGAGCAATTTAACTAGTATAAAACAAACTGTATGTCAATTACCAGTGAAGGACTAATCTTGAGAAGTAATTAAAAACGTGGATTTTTTCCCTCATGAATGATCAACAAAACTGTTAGATAATAAAACCTGATAATTATGGAAATATAACATTTCAGTTTTGGTCACTTTAATAATCATGTATGGATATGCATTCTATATCTAATCTTATTTTAATAGAAAGACGGATCCTCTCTGATACTTCTATAAGTTTTTTATCTATCAGTAGGAATCAAATTAGTCATATTGCTGCAATTGTTCAGACTGAAGCTGTTCTACATGCTTAAGCTGTCCTTAAGTTGTGTATTACTTATCCAAAGGTAAAATTATCCTGGTTATTGTTAGTAAAATGCATTTATTTTCCAACTAATGCTAGTAGCAATTCCTTGAGTATAAAGCACATAATGCTGCTCAGAGAGATAAATATGGATAATAAAAAAAAAGTGGGTGTAATCTGCCCTTCCTTTCAGTTCAATGGAAAAGTGTCATGAGGTCATTAGGATTTTTTGAAAGTGTAAAGAAAGGAAAAATATGTTCATTGAAAAAAATAATAAAAAAGGCAGCAAAGTGTTTCTTCGCCCCACTTAGTCAGCATGTGGTATAAGTCACGTATAAAGGAGTTTACAAGACCTGAAATAAGTCCTTCAAATTGAGTGCCTGCATCACATTACTTAATCCAGGCACTTTATTCCTCTTCAGCATATTCCTATTTCAGCATTATGAGACAACCCAATTTGTTACATTGCTTCTGCATTCTTTATGTCCGTCTGATGCTCTTGTGCAGTGTCAAGATCCAATAAGATTACATACATAAAAATATTCTGATATTGTTGTAAATCCAGGAGGAAACCAGTAACTTGATTACAACCCTGTGAGTGGAGATCAAAAGGGTTAGGTATACAGAACATCCTCTTATGTCCTACTGCAAAAGTTTTTGAAAAGGTCAAATCAAACTCCGATCCACTACATGCACAGCAAGCAATAAAACCTACCATAGGTTCTTGCCAGCTGATCCATTGTAAACCAAGCTACAAAAACATTATTTTCACATTCAGCTAATAAGAACACCACTTCTTTCACACCTATAACCACTTCTTTCACACAAAAAAGTGTGCTTGATGTGTTTCCTGCTTAAACCATTTTGTCACTGCATTAAAATATCTTTTCAGATGTGTACAGACTGTTTCAGCTCAGTTTGGCTCTGTTTTTCTGTTACTCTTAGAAGATCAGTGTTACATTCACCTTTTCCCCTTCCATCCCCATTTTAAGAGGTACCACCGTTTTTCTCAAAGCGCTACAGAATTCTTTAGGGCCTATATACATACAAGCCACAGTGTGCTACATACTCAGTGGGACTCAGCTGCCTAAACACAACATTTTCAATTACTTAGAATATCCCACTCAGCCTCAAAGAGGTGCTTCAGAATACTAGGAGTCTCCTATTCATCTCTTATGTCTTGTAGTTTTCCAGAGCTGACTTATAACTTAGAGGGTCCCAAGGTGCTACTAGATGGTAGGATCAGTTGGCTAAATGGATAACTTTTCTGAAAGAAGAACTGAGTATCTATCACACATACCTTATTAAAGTTGTGTGTTTTACAGACTCTCATTTGACAAAAATGTTCACATTATTATTTTGAGAGTACTCTTCCAAAATTTTCTGCCCAGAAAACTAGTGGTAGAATACATTAAAAAAAGTCAGAATAGTTCAGCAACATGTAAGTGGATTCAGACAACTGCCAAATAGCAGAGCACCAGACACACACCAGTTGTTTTTCTCTAGGAAAAAGAAAGTAATTATTATTTCAAATGAATACGAAACAAACAAGACCAACTATTAATGCATTCATAAAAGTTACTTAGGCTACTCATCCCAAAAATGAGGACTTTAGATTATGTAAAAACCATTACTGTCATTGGAAAGAAAAGGTTATATGTTGCCTTAAACACTACTATATTCACCAGCCCTTTGTTACCATTCTCAGTGGGAAGAATGTGATTTAATTGTTAGATAACCTTGAAAAAGTCCAGAGATGGGCCATGAAGATGAACACAGGGCTGGAACATCTCTCCTATGAAGACAGGCTGATACACTAGGGCTTGGAGCAACCTAGTCTAGTGGAAGGTGTCCCTGGCCATGGCAGAGAGATTGGAACTTGATGATTTTTAAGGTCCCTTCCAACCCAAACCTTTTGATGATTCTATGAGGAGCTGGAGCAATTCAATATGTACACGTATAATACATAGGAGTAAACAAATGCAAGTATCTAATTTACTGTTAGAAAAGGGTAATATAAGTTAAGAGAAAAAGCAATGCAATTCTATACATCCAACTGGCTTGTGAAATATTATGTTGGAGGTTTACAGAATACACTAGCTGAGCTATATGTATTTAATCTTCATTTTACATGGAATGGATTACTAAGAACACTAGAAAATATTATAAGCACAAGTCTTAACATGATTGACCAAAAATTTCACTATCAGCTCTTACTATATTTATCAGCTGTTTAAGATATTTATAAATAAGGGTTTCATCAATGTACTCTGTATTAGACTATTCAAATCACTTTTCAGTGTCATTCTGGTTGCTTTTGTTATACACTAGAAACCACTGCATATGCAGAATTACAGCTGAATAAAAAAAAAATGCATCAAGTTCACTGCAGTAGTTAGCAGTCATCTCAAACTTGCATGTAATCAAAAACTGATGTTAAATCTTGAACCAACATTATAAGCCCTACCAATTAAAATTGTGTTTATCACATTCATTCATTCACTCATTCATTTGCTGTTCCACAGATCCAAATAATTCACAGTTCTAGAGCTACACTTTTATCACAGCAATGAAATAAAACACTTCACCAGCAGGAAAAAAAAAGAAAAAAGAAAAAAAACAAAACCCAAAACACACAGTAATGAGCTTTTAACAACTGTTCTATCATCTAAAAGAAATTAAGCAGGGCAAAAGCAAAACAAACAAAAAAACCTCCCAAGAAAGTAAATGAAAAAGCACATCTAAGAGGGAAGCAGAAGCTATTATGATTTAGAAACACCATGAAAAACAGGTCTACCTCCTTGCTGATGATAGCCTATAAGCATGAAAGCCTCTGACAATTACAGGCTTATTAGCACCACATAAAAGACTAAAGAATAACCAGAAGGTACAGTTATACCATAGAAAGTGAATGTTATTGGGGAAAAAAAAATATATATAGTTTTGTTGGCCACTGTAAGTGGTAGAGTGGCAGAAAAAACATTATTGTTCCTTTAATATTAGAGCATTCACCTTGAAACATTAATTCAGAGAAAACTCATTTCCTCTTCATCTTATCGACCTGCCCCACTCCTGTTCCCATCTTCAGACTTTAGACTAAAAGTTCTTTAAACAATTGAGAAGTTCAGTGAATGAGTATTTGTCTGTCTTGACAGATTCTTATTATTCCCATGTTGGTTTTAATTCCAAATAGTACCATTCAGATAGATAAACACTAATATATATTACTCAAAATTAATGATGCACAAAGAGGAAAAACATTCAAGATTCAGTGTTAATTCCACAGAATCAAATCCTAAGTAGAAAACATAGTCTTGACAAATATATAAGATAAATGCTAAATCATACTTCAAGTATGCCTTGTTCAGTACTGTATGTTGAACATTCATCAGCATCTTAGTTGAAATCTTAACGTATTGTATGCACTGTAAATATTTCTACCTAACGATCTCAGTATTCGTCAGGAGTAGAATTACTGATAGATCTGTTTTAGATGAGGATGGTACCTTTGTTAATCCCACCCATCCTATATCCAAATAAACTACTCTCAACTGCAATAATGTGTATATCTTTTTCCTTCTGTAAAATTTCTGTATTTCCTTAGTACTTAACCCTCCAAATCCTCCTTTTTCCACTGCTGTCTACAGACTTATGCAGGTTATCTGCAGGTACCATTCAGAACAGATCTGGATCAAAGCTCTGCATGTGCATTCATGTCCTCCAGCTATACGTCCTATCAGAAAACAATGAAACTCATCATCTCTTTTCCCCTTCAAAAGATGCATGTAGACATTTCCATTCTCAGATGTGTTTTGCAACATGGTTATTTGCAGATAATGAATTTCATATTAAATAACATTTGGCATATATACCAACTACTGACAGTTTCACAATATAAATATGAAGCAGTTTAGGAATTCTTACTGCAGCTTCCCTCTTAGGGCTGAAGTATATCACTCCATCCACAATACAGCACAAGATTTAATTCTAAGGTACCTTTATCACACACACCATATTATTTCTTAAAGTCAAGGAAAATATTTTCTTTTGTTCTCTTAGTCTTGTTTTCCCCTGCTAATCAGAGCAAAGGAAATGAGAAATCCAAAACAATCTATATTAAACACTGTGGGCCAACATTTAGTATGCTACAAAGCAACCAAATTCTCTATAAATAATCAGGATACTTATGCAAATGACATCTTTAATAATATTACTAGCATTATTAAACACTCAAAATATTAACAGTTTAACTCTAAGAAATACAAGATTTTAATGTTACAGTTGCAGGTATATGAATGATATTACACCAAGGAAAAACTTGTCTTGGCATTTCCCATACAGCAGAGAAGTTGGTTACATTTTGTCAGTGCCTAATACAGGAAGGAACCAATGTAATGGGAAAGAAAGCCAAAAGATTTTCTGAGAAAGCAAGTTAAAGCTTTAGAGTCTAAAGTATTCTGTTACCTCAACCTGCTTTAAAAAAAAAAGTTATTTTGGCAGAAATATTCCTATGCATTAGTTTTCTTTAAGTGTTCCTTTTAGTCCAAAAGACTGTTTGCTTTGGTGTTTTTGGTTTGGTTTTGTTGGGGTTTGGGGGAGGAGTGGGTTTTTTCCTGTTTGTTTTGTTGACTTTTATTTTTGTTTTTAAATGGGCCCAATTTGCAAACTGTTTAATCATTATAACATATTACAGGTAACAGTTGTGAGCAACCAAATTAGTACAACTTAAGCAATACTGAGGATGCAAGAAAAAATGATTAAAAAAAAAAGACTTGTTTTCTAATGAACAGGACAACTCTTCTGAAAAAGGCAAAAATGTAATGATTGGTTACAGTCTGCCACAAGAATGTCACATACTATCTATTAAGAGCACTACATCATACCCACACATGGCAAATGTACTTTGTTTCCCTTAGTTTTTCTCTGCTCCCTCATGGTTTCCAGGAAACTCTGGACTAGAAAATTGAGGTGTGTCCACATTAAAAGAAAAGCAGAAGGATGTTAAAGAAAAGTAAAACTTCCAGAAAGGCAAATATGAAAGCACAAGAGACAAAACATTATCTGAAGAACAATTTTTTATAAAATAGTTAAATAGCACCCCTATACATAAGCAATCAAAAGCAGAGACCGAGTTTGAACACATGACCATGGAACATTCAGAAAGGAGAAGGATACAGCAGAAAACAAAAAGAATTCTTGGAAATCTGTTCAGTCTGGGAAGATCCCTATGTTACAATACTACTATAGAGACAACATGCCATAAGATGCCTCTGTAATGAATGTTTTAAATGAAGCTATTGAGAAAATTAAATATTTAATTGTTCCAAACAAGCTTTTGGGATAAGGCAGCATTCAGCAGAGATTCCTGGTAGAATGCACAAATGACATAGCTTGATGAAATACAAAACAGCAGCCATTACAAGGGGAATGAATTAATGTTATCTGTTAGCATTTAGGACTCTATGCCACTGTTGCTAACAGTTTACATATATACATGTAAGTTAAATATCTGCCACTATCTCTATTTACTCCAGTAGAAAAATATCTGAAACTACAATATAGTATAGCACTCTGAAGTTGCACTGAATTTCAGACTGAATGCACTGCGTGAGGTAGTAGAAGCACAACTACATGTCCTTTCCAGAGTCTAAGAGAAGGACCTTGGAGTCCAATCAAGAAGGCTGACAACAGCCAGCTATGAAGCACAACTCACAGAAGCATTAAGGGATCTCTGGAGATCATTTAGTTCAATCCCCCTGCAAGGCAAGGTCACCTACAGCAAGTCCCTTCATCCAGGTCATTGATAAATTAGTCAAATAAGATGAGACCCAGTATTGATCCCTGGTCAATGATGAGATCTCACAAAAATCACACTGCTAGGCACATGTTTATCTTTTGGGGTGAGAGGAAATATTTAAGTATTGCTCATGATTTCTATAAATATTTTTGATTTATGACTGTACATACTAGTTCTGGCTGGGACGGAGTTACCATTCTTTGTATTAGCTAGTACAGTGCTGTGCATTGGTTCAGTGATAAAAACTGTGTTGATAACACAGGGATGTTTTAGCTGTTGCTGAGCAGCGCTTACACAGATCAAGGCCTTTTCTGCTCCTCACCCCACGCTACCAGCAAGCGGGTTGGGGGTGCACAAGAATTTGGGAGGGGACACAGCTGGGACAGCTGACCAAAGGAATATTCCATACCTCATGTCATCATGATCAGCAATAACAGCTATGGCAAGAAGGAGGGGGGACATTCAGAATGATAGTGCTTGGCTGAACACCTGCCTGACCATGGGAAGTGGTGAATGGATTCCTTATTTTGCTTTGCTTGTCCACACAGCTTTTACTTTACCTATTAAACTGTCTTTATCTCAACCTATCAGGTTTAAACTACAAAATTGCAGTATCATTATTGAAAATAATAGCATATGCCTCAGTTTCATTTTATGCAGTGTTATTCCACATCAGAGCAATCTAATTAAAAATAATTTCATAAATGCTAAACAAATATGGAATTGTTACTCACTGTCACAGAACCATCAATAATCACACAGAAGTGTTCATTAAATTATCATGGAGAAACAGAAGAGGTCATGTAGTCAAACCATAATGATAGCAGTAATTGCATTTTAAAGTATTGCCATTTAAGAAGTTGTATTATACACATGCTTCTGTGTATAAATATTGATGCTATGTTAATTAATAGCGTAAAAAGAAAGATCACAGAAAGTTAATGTTTTAAATTCATTTTCTAACTGACGAATTAAGAAGTCCTTATTACAAAATGCCTTGCTATATCGACAAAGTATGGTACATCTACTCAAGGGTAAGCAAACAAGAAGCATTAACTGAACAGCAGAATATCAACCACTAGGTAGCAGCCTCTCATGCTTCAACCCTTCTTTCTTTCCTATTTATTACTTATGACACCTGCAGTTTCTATGGAGATGGAAAGAAAGATCCATTGAGAGCATCTTCTGGTATTGTCAGATGCATTAAAATCTGCCCTTCATCTTTTCCTTCTCCCCTTCTCACTTTTTTGCAATTTCATCTGTAGAACAGAACAAAGGCAAGAGATCTTTTCCTTACACCTTTATATCCGTCAATAACAAACAGCTTCTGGCCTCAACATTTGGCATTATTTCAGGTTCTTACGCCTTCAGCAGCATCAACAAAAAGCACTGCCGACCAAAGGCTTTAATACTTTCAAGTCTTCATACATTGCACACTTTTACATTACTTCATATAACACCTTTCATTCATGAAGCTGCAACATAACCTTACCAAAGCCCGTAACTGGCCTCTGCAGTTATCTGTTGAGGTTTCAATTCTTTTCGCAGTCTGAGATTACACTGTGGCAGTCACATTCAACTCAGGAAGCCCAGAAACAGACTGTGCAAGCAACTTCCATCTACTCCCTTTTTGCTCAGGTAATTTGATGTGTACTTTCTTCTGGGAAAACTATTTTTTTCTATTACTCCTGTTATTCTTGATACAGATTAGTGAGCTGGAGGAAAATGCCAAATAACTTTTATGCCTTCCTATGAAAGTGGTTAGTGCACTCATTATGTAAATTGAGATTATGTCCTTAATTACAAGTTAAAACCTAAACAGCCAAGGAACATTTTAACATCTCTGCTAGTTCCAACAATGCATTATTATATACAAAACTAATTCCTCAAGGCACCAGAAATAGCTGTTGAGAAGGACTACAATATAGTCACAATACATTAATTTTAGCACATGTTTATGCATTTGTCAAGTTTCTGAGCATTCTCTGAGAAAGTAGATTCCTTTGAAAAAAAAAAAGTGGGGGTTTGCCACTGCTATTCAAAGGCAATTTTCCTGAAAATCACAGAATGCAACTGGAAGGGATCAACCCCCCCCCCCCCTTAAACAGGACCAGATACAATCCAGTTGCCCAAGATCTACATTAGTTGTTTCTTTTTCTGTAATAGCAACAGCTGTTACATAACATATATGCTACATAACATTTATTTTACATAACATTTTTTTACTTTTTAGCATCACAAGGCAACATGCTGTAGTATACCTCTTAAGAGATAATCAACTGCCTAACCATAGAATAGGGTGGCATGGGAGCCTGCAAAATTGCCAGACCACAAACGCTCCCCAATTAGTTTGTTACAACAATTTCAGTGACTACTGTAACAGTAAAATTGGAAGAATGTTCTTACATTCTTCATTACATGCTTTACTTTCTATTAGCCTCCCTCTGACCAAAACAAATGGTCAACTTCTTTCACTAGATTTTCCAGTCTTTAGTGAACATTTTGTTTGTGCGTATTTCTAATTGCCATAGCCAGTAAAATCACTACCTAGGTAGGTATTCAAGTCATGAAGTTCTGTGTTTGTAATTAAAACCTAAAACCAGGTAATGCTCAGCCTTGTCACCGAGCACTGAAGTAGTAAATTCATCTGAGAATTGTATTTGTCATCTTCACCTCCAGTCAGAAAATTACATCTTCCATTACTGTCGTGATCCTGTTTGGCATGCAAACATAAAGGGAGCAGAAAAGAGCAACAATTACACCACTACCAAAAAAGCTAAGCTGATTCTATTTTGTACTCAGAATGAGGGGTAAGTGAAGAAGAGAGCTCATTGTTTAGATGACACTGCTAGGTGTATAGGCATACTCAATCTTCCAGTTCACATACATTTCAGAATAGAAATTTTGATAGACTCAAGCTCAATGATAAACTATTCGCAATGAGAGAATACATACATTTCAGGATGAACAAATTTTCAGTTAACTAAATTTATCAATCATCTTTATAACCCAGTGAGGTCTCCCAAGAATTTTCTGTCCTTCAGGTTAACTCTAATCATGAAATAGCTCAAAATAAACTAACAAAATTCTGTTGCAAATTAATCTAAATACTAAATCTAAAATCCAAGCCTGCTACTGTGTATATAGAAAAAAAAAGCAAAAAAAAAACCCCAACCAATATGCCAACTGATTTTGAGAAAAACACAATCATGCTCATTGAGCTGAATTTGTCTCTGATTTCAGAACAACTGACTTCCTCCTTTTTTTCTAAGATTTTACATGCATTTTTTACCTCCTACTGGGACTGATTAGCTTCTGTTTATTTAAGCTTGTTTAGCTTTTTTATTTCTAGAGTGGTTTTGTTTGTTTGGGTTGTTTTTAAGATGTGAGCATTTTCTTACATTTTAAGTGTAGCAAGCAGTACATCAAAATTCACTACTATGAAGCGTCAATTTAAACATGATTTCTGGCATAACATTATTAATCTTCAGCAGATAATCTGTTTTGATTCAGCCACTATGAAGGTAATGCAGCCTAGAAAGTTAAAGTATTTGAAAGTTGCAAGTATTTTTCAACAACAACAGAAAGA
Source organism: Pezoporus flaviventris (assembly GCF_033815535.1). Classification (NCBI taxonomy): domain Eukaryota; kingdom Metazoa; phylum Chordata; class Aves; order Psittaciformes; family Psittacidae; genus Pezoporus; species Pezoporus flaviventris. Next base: position 22,625,335 of record NW_026892563.1, read on the forward strand.
TACATTTCCTTTTTTTTTAATATATGAGTGGTATCATTTCCACCAAACAAATGAACATTTGAATTCAATTAAAGTAGTAATTCCTACAACCAACAAGTAATCCAAACATTTTCAAAAGTGAGGTTGCTATTTTTCCTCATTATAGCAAGTATAGATAACAAATGTAAATTTTTTGGAATTCTCTGAGACAATTTTAGCGAAAACAAAAACGTAACCTCTTTGTGGTAACATCTCAGAGCAGGGAAAGGATACTTCTTACAACAGGCAACTCTTTCAGGTAGTGAAGGTCCAATTCTTACTCTCAGTTATAATGATTTCAATGAGTGTTTATGGTATTAGCTAACTGCATAGTATTTTAAGCAAAATTACATTTAATTAAGAAGATCATAATAGCTCCAACACTAGCTAAGCATCAATAGGCTAATCCAACATTTCTACACAGCACAGCAATTCTATAAAAAACAACCCACACGTTAATTTTACAACTACATTCAGGGAAAAAAAAATGCTGTCCTCAAAAAGATGAGTTTTTCTTACCAGTTCAAATATCTTTCACATTAAGAGTGGCAAAGATGGGCTGAAATTTCTCTCAACAAGCTTCCTTTCTGATAGAAAAGGAAATAACTTCATAATGTTTCTATTACATTTTTGGCCTTGGTAATAAATATTTCATCAATAATGTCATCTCTTTGTCAAAGAAAACAGAGGATACATCAGAATATGGACAGAGGTGGGCTAAAATACTTTGCCAACGATGGTGCTTGCGCAACTTTGGTTGTTGGCCAGGTACAGGAGCAGCCCTTGCAAAGGAAAATTTGAACAAGGCGAGATTGAATGGCACTTGAGCTGGCTGTACCTCGCCTTTGGAGTAAATAGTGGTGCAATGCACAAGCAATGGGTACCAGTCAAGAAGGATGACTCCTGCAAGTGACAGTTACCTGTTTTTTGACCTGACCCATGGGCTTGCTTGTCCAGAACTAAGATCTTGGACAACAGCAGAGGCTGCTGAGACTTACCCATTTCTAAGACCTAAGACCACTTCCCTTAAATGCTTATTCACATGGGTACCATTAACATTGACAGGGGAGATCCTGAGGGTCACTACAAGCTCTGAACACTTGGGTGAAGAACCTGGGAACCCATGCAGTGCTCCCCCTCATCCTGTGGCCAAGGAGAATGGCTTAGGAAAGAGGAAAAATTTCCTATAGGTTAACACACCACAAGATCCAACTGAAGAAGGGGGATTCCACTACCTTTGCAAACAGGTTTCCTCATACTGTCATCTAAGATAGTTTCAGTCCTCTAATAAATTCTCTAGAAAACTGACTAATTTAATTTAATATTTGAAATTTTCTAATCCATGTTCCAGATCATGAAGCTAAATACTAAAGATTGCTTACATCACATTAAAAAAAGTTATTGAAAGTATTTCAAAATACAGCACATGCAGTAACAGATTCAGATGAAATCCAAAAACCTGTTGATATAATTTTTAAGCATAATAACTTATCATAGAAGTTACCAGAGACAGGTAAACATTTACATTTGTGTCTAATACAGAAAAGAATATACTATTCAGTAATTCAGCTGATCTGATCCCACTGAGAACATGCTCACAGGTTAAGATTTCATTTAATTATCTGTATCTTATACCCACTTTTGAGTCAGCTCCCCACAAAAACATAAAAGGAAATAAAATATACAAGTCAGGTTATGCTAAGATATATTATTACAATTTATGTTCTACAGCAACACAAAATACAACAGTGGTATAAATGAACATACTTCTTCAATTTCATACGCCAGAATTAGCTGGAGTGAAAACATGCAACTCAACTCAGACTTACTCTGAAACTACTGTCAAAGTTAAGTCAACAATGACTGCAACTTTTATGTCCTTTGACATTTGCTTGATAGACAAAATTGCATTTCAGGATATTAAATTCAAAGAGCATATTTCTGTCACTGAAATCACATCTTCCAATGGGACCCTCCTTTCTAGATCCTTCTCCAGTCACTGACCAGCAAAACAAATATCTCCCCACTTAATCCACATCTGCTTCTTACAGACACTTTAACCAAAATGTTACTGCTCTCCACTGCATTTTCAGTAATACAATGGTCAATTAGCATCATTTCCAATAATACGTTCATTTAGCAGCTCTTTACACTGGAACTTAGATGTGTTTTCCTTTATGCTTTTATTCCCTGTTGAGTTATTTGATCTCAGCTTCTTTATCAACCAGACTGAATTTTAGAGCTCACAGCTGGATTTTCTCCATCCAAAAATATCACACAGAACCTAAGCTGAAATTTCAGTGTCCCTGTGGCTGGGGAAAGAAAAAGTATTTCTCTCTTTTCCCCGAGATGATATCACTAAAACAGCACCAAGTACAAGCTACTGTTTAGTTGTGGTCAGACTAGGGTAAGAGAAAGCAGAGTACTAACATTTAGGAAAGCCGTTCTCCTGCCATCATAGATGCTTCCTAGAAGAGGAAGAACAAGACCTTTTCAAGTTGTAAGAAATCTTATAGTAAGTGCTTGCTAACTCACAACGTTAATATACTGAAGCTTAAACAACATAAGAGTTTTTTCCTGACCATATGAGGATGGGAAAGAAAAACTGTTTCCCTTCCCTGAGAAGGGAAACTTACCTAATCAAATAGGATTGCCTTAAGAAGTACGTGGCTTGCTCTATTTCTTGACTTCAGTATGAGAAATTGAAAATCTGAACACAGAAATTGCCCCTATTTTGGGTATCACTACGAAATCTACCTTGTTAAATTAAGGAAAAAAAAACCACACAAGAATTTTATCTGTCTCTGTATGTGTGTACGTATACACAAAAACAGCAAAAGTGTTTTACTATACCCGACATTTGTCAATTAGAAGGCTAAAATGGCAGAAATGGAAGAGATGTTAGGTGACAGCAGAATTGGACAGGTCAGTTAATCATTTTAACATGGCTTAATACTAGGATTAGCATTAAGTGAGTTTATTTAGATTTCAAATTGGTATACTAATAGACACCATTACTATAAGTTTAGACTGCTTGGTACAGAATCTTTTTCTTGCTATATTACCAAGGAACAGGAACTATATGAATGTACCACAGTCACGCAAGTTTTTCTCTCTCAGACCCTCTCCTGACTTTCTGCTCAGGCATACATGTACCTAATTTAATATAATTAAAAATACAGTAATATAAAATCTTTGCAAAGTTGAATCTCAACTGTGTATCATGAAGAAATGTTTCCAGTCCTAACGCTTTGACAGCCACAGCTAGCAGCATCCAGATGTGGAACAATGATATTTGAGTTCTAATAGTGTTGAAAGGACTACAGTCCGAGTTCGCATCTAAGGAGGGCCTGAAAAAACTCAGTCTATTTAAGAAACCTACCAACTCCCAGTTCCTCTATGCCTTATATTCTTTTTTTTCAGACAGCACAGATAACGTCTGAATTTATGATGGCTGCCTCTGCTCTACTACTTGCAGTTGAAGAGGTTTTTTAAGAATTAGAAGAATTTTAACAGTTTGAGTATGCAGGTAATTGAGGCAGCATCAAGACTGTCAATAGGAAGAAAAATGACAGCATGAGTACAATTTCAAACATGACAGGAGCTGAAAAAAAGAGTTTGCAATGAAAATTAATTCTACTTAAAAATATTTCACCATTCTCAATTTAAAATGTCATATGGTGCATTTGTTACACTTTGACTCCTGTACTGTGATCAACTCAGAGGTACAGAATTCAGTAGGACCCTTCGGGTTCACAATCACACTTCCCACAATTGATAGTTGTTAGTGAGGGTAAAATACACTGATTTGACTTTAAAAAAAAAGCAACCCTAAAACAAAAACAACAACAAACAAAAAAAACACATAAAACAACAAAGAACAAAGAATAACCCAACAACCCAAACACACCCAAAACCCCCTGCTGACCACAGAAGATTTGGAGTACTTCTAATCATCACTGATGTTTTAAGAAATAATATCAAAGCTAACTCAAACATGTCTCAAACGGGTAAAGGTGATTTGAAGGAACTGGCAGAGTTTTTGAAGAATGTGCCCAAGAGAACTCAAAAGTACAGAAAACTCCTAGCTGTGCTAGTCACAAATAAGTCACAGCAGACTTTATTGAAGGCCAATTAACTTTACAACTTACTTTTTTGATTGAATTAGATTTGCAAGGGATCTAGCTACCTAAAAAGCCGCCAGGCCATATTGCATCTAAAGAACAGCATAAACAGATACCTAGCTGAAGAACTAAACAAATAACATACTGTGGCACTTTCAAAACTTCTGTTTATTCCCCTAGTGTATCTTTACATCTTGTGCATGTTTCTGCAAACTGTGCTCTCTCATTGAATTTAAGGTGCCAAGCTATTACTGGAGTTTTAAATGAAAAGGCAAAATAAATTACTACCTGGCAGAAACAATGAATTGCCAAAGGTCTCCTGCAAACCAAAAAAAAACCAAACTGATTGTCAAAGCAACGACAAAATGTCCAAGGAACACTAAGGTGTGCTTGCATGATATCATTTGCTCTTTCAAGCCATTTGTGAAACTGATAAATAACTACTGAAGCTGAATTTCAGATGTCTATCAAGTTACAAAAGTAAATAGTGAGAATGTCTTTCAAGCACAGACTTTGCCTTTAACCACTGTCCATACTGCTAACTTCATATATGAATAAGCAGACCTCTATATATACAATTAATAGACCATAGTCAGTATCTCACAGGTGCATTATAGTTTTAGTTCCTTATTTCTTATTTTCTGACTGCAGGTGAATTTCAAGGGAATAAAACTGAAGTATTGGAATAATGATTTGTCATGGGTTCAGCAGTAGCAGTCATGTTTCTCCTTGGTAGCTGGTGCAGTGCAGTGTTTTGCCTTTCGGCCTGGGAACAGAGCTGATAGCGATGTTTTGGTTTGGCCAAGGACTTTGTGAGCCTCATGCTCTGTCAGGGAGGAGGGGAAGCCAGGAGGAAGCAGAGACAGGACACCTGACCCAAACTGACCAAAGAGCTATTCCATACCACAGCACGTCATGCCCAGGATGTAACTGGGAGTGAGCCGGAAGGGCTGGGAGACTGCAGGGTTGGAGGAGGTATCGGTCAGTGCTTGTTGGGGCTGAGGGGGGCAAGTTATTGGTCAGCTGGTGCTGAGGTGTTGTGTTCTCTTCCCTTGTTATTTCCTTTATCATTATTATCATTGGTGGTAGCAGTAGTGATTTGTGTTATACCTTAGTTACTAAGCTGTTCTTATCTCAACCCGTGGGAGTTGCATTCTTTTCGATTCTCCTCTCTGTCCCCCCGGGAGCATGGGGAGGGCAAGAAAGGGGGGGAAGTGAGCGAACAAATTACCCGACTTTGTTTAAACCACGACATGATTCAAGCTTTACATTATCAAATATTGAAGGCTGATTGCAAGCAAAGCCATTTCCATGTTTTGGATGAACTATTATTTCATGGGAAGTAAATGGTCAATGGCACCCTTTAACTTTGATTATCTTTTTTTTGTATTGAGACTAGTTGAAGGACTTAAAATATGTTAATTATCTGTTTAACCTAAATTTACTTTATGAGGGAGAAAAAAAATTAGAATTTTTCTCTAAACCCCCGAGTTCTTCTGCTCTTTAATGACCACAATCACCACTCAGCTGAAACAGAAGGGAGATACTCCAATAGCAGATCTATGCATTAGAAGAAATATCTATTGTAACATCAAATAGCATTTTACACCAAAGGATGAATTATCATGGTCATTATCTGTCATGCAGATTTGCCTAACATAACTCCCGCTTGGAGAAAGTGACTTTTAAGAAAGAACTAAGCAGCAGGCAAATTCAAAATTATCTGCTATTTTTCTCATTCTTTGGGGAAGTGGATCATTTTTTCCACTGGCACTTGTAAACTTACCTCCCTGTAAATGTTAACTAAATCTTAATCTTTCACTGAAATAGGTAATTTTTCATGCTTTCTTGGAACTACTCAAGAAATTCATAAAGAGAAAACTTAAGAATTAGAGTGTAAACCAAAAAAAGGAAGACATAGCAAAAGTTAAGCACAAAGAACTAGACACATTGATTGATCCTCTTTAAAATTAATAGATATATAAAGTAAATATGTTTTTTACATTAGCGTTTGGGGAATTGATTTCTCTGGATTTGTATTGGCCTGAGCTGATTTTAGCTTATTTTAACTGCAACAGTAGTCATCTTAGTGGTCAGGTGACTCTTCTAAATACATTTTTGCTTTAGGTGAACTTCTTACAACCATACTGCCTATGGCTAGTCAACTCCTCATAACAAGTAGGGATTCTGCTGATGTCTGTAAGGATAATTAAGAAAAACATTTAAAGAAAAATAAAAATTGTTTTAGAGTAAGCTTTAAGAATACTCCAAGCAGACCGAAGACTAAGGAAGACCACACCACCACAGACACAGTACTTCTGCTGGCAACAACTTTGGAATGACAACTAACCCTTTCTTTCCACTGGTATTAAGGGCTCTGGAAGTTGCTGACCTTAATACGAACAAACATTTGTTCCATTTTGGCTAAACTGGCAAACATAATTAGAGTAATAATAAACTGACTCCACATACAGGGCATCTTCTTCTTGCCTTTAACAAAATTTCAAGTGTAAAAGGGCAGTTTAACATTAGTACTTCTCCAATTTTTCTAGCAGGTGACATTTAAAGAAGTAAAGAACAGAACTAAGGACTGAAGGACAGACTTAACATTTTAAAAATACATTACTGCAGTTTTTGATAAAAATCAATGGTATACTAAAGGATGGTAAGAAAATACTTCTAATTAAAAAACAAACAAATAAAACCACAAACAAGCAAACATCCAATGTACAAGATCAAAATATCAAAGGTCTCAAAAATATATTTATTCTCAAAGTTTTTGTCAGTTTTCCCATTTGAAAGAAAGCTTATTTAACCCTTGTTTAAATTCATTACAGCAGAGATTTAACCATAAATACCACTGCTCCCCCTTCCCATATTTTACACCTGCAAGGATTAAATCTATCTAGTGTTCAGTCAACAGAATCTGCATCACCAAACTATGTTAAATTTTCCCATTAGGTAATGGATGGTATTCACACTGCTGTAATGCCTAACAGTTGAGCAAACAAAGCCTACAAGAACAACTGAAATGAACTAGATCATCTAAGAACCGGGACCAGTTGCTCCCTGGTGACCAGGATAACCATATCACCAGCATAAATGGCAAGATTGAGCCAGCCTGACTTATTCGAGAAGAATGACAAAGCAACAGGCATTCTTCTTGAATGAGAAGAGCCACACATTCCCCATATGATTGCTCGATGTTGTAATGCATGAGGTTCAGGGGTCAATGAGAACCAAGGATGAAGGCTTGAGCCTTCACTATGGCACAGAAATGGGACATCAAAATTTTCAGAGCTTCTCAAATTTCTTTGCTTTCTGTACAAGCCTCATATTCATCACATATGGCAAACTTAGTTTCTGTGCTGAATCTCAAAACATCTTTCAGATACATTCCCTCAAATCTATCCAGAGATATAAAATCCTACCCTACTTCATCCTCTTAGACCTGTCCTGTTTTACCACTATTGCGACTGACAGGTTAAAACCTTTTGAGTACCTTTAGCAAAGATCTTGTTATAATATTGAATTGACTACTGCTCATTTCAAAGCTAGAGATGGAAATACATGTATTTTTAATACCCAAACTGATCACGCAAGCAGACTGCAAGTTTAATGACTTCCTCCAATTTATAATAGTAAAATTCCCTCTTTCTTTTCAGAGGGACAGATGGAACTCAGTAATTTAAGTTTTTCTGCAACTGGAACAAGAGTATGACTACCTTAATGTGACCAGAGATGTATAAAGGAGCATGCTTTACTTACTGGATGCAAGTATGATCATATGATGGCTCATATCAAATGAAGTCTCTCTCAGCACGATAATATACGCACCAGAACCTTCAGATGATCTTGGTATAACACATTAACTTATTCTTGCTGGAATCAATTAAAGGACCCAAAACCAAATTATTTCATTTCCAAAACCTTCAAATCACTACAGTCTAGAACTCTGTTGCTGTATGTACCTTGCCACTCACCCAGGGGGGCACAATACAAATTCTGACTTCTGTGGTCATTGACAAGAAACCTCAAAACCACAAGACCACACAGAACTTCAGTATAGGCTATTAAGTGATAAAACAATGCAGACTGAGCTGCAGCTTTAAACTATTGTTAGTTTTACTACACCACAAATATGGCCATAATTGGTACACAGAGGAAAAAGGGGGAACAAAGTAATGAATGGCAGCATTATATATTATACATATATGCAAACAATATAGGTATGATTTCCAAATTAATTTGGAACACAAAAGTGAATCCTAGCTAGGTATTCAGGGTAATCCCAAAAATATTCATTTAAATTGAGAAGCTGCACCTGTTACTGACTTTTTACAAAATAAAAGCTTAGTAACAGTTTTCCAGGAATGCATAGTGACTTAACTGAAATTTCAGCCTTATTAAAAGTATGCACATACTTCTCTATAATAGTGTAGCTACCTACTTAATTTCAACACTGGAGGGGGAAGAGGATGCAGAAACAGTACAGTGTTTCACACTAGTCCCTGTGATAATATTGCTATTAAAGAAAATTTTGTTTTGACCCCAAGCACCAAAGTGCCAGGCACTATATTGAGACACACCATGAAATACACTTGGATGAACTCCAAGATTGAGAACCACCAGAAGAGCAATTGAGTGTTTAAGTGTTCATCTGTCTTCCTGACATAGTATGGATTCAGTCTCCCCCATACGAAAACATTCTGGCAACATCAGCAATGAACTAGCAGTCCTAGTTTCACTCCTTTAGTAAATAAGTGGTATTGTAAAATTCGGTTCATTGTCCTACCTTGACTTAGAAGCCAGAGAAAGGTACAAAACAGGAAGTATGTATTTAAAAGGGTGCTCCACAACCATGATTATTTTAAAAAGCATTACATTTATTCATAAAGATTTCTCTGTAAGAACACAGTAAATACCAGGATTTAATTATGCAGTAACAGTTAATTAAAATAACCCATACTAAATAATGGCATATTTGTTCAGGAAATTGTTTCTACAACTTTCAGATGTGTAAGATCTGGTGATCTGAATTTCTGAAGCAGTATTAGGACATCATAATAACCGAACTTGGGCCCTAAATTTCCAGCTGAAGCATTCTGTCATACAAACCAAGCCTTACAACAGATCTTCAGTGTTTCTTATTTTATCACTTTTTAAGATTAAAAGTTAAAAGTAGTGATAGCTTTTTATAATAAAAAATTTGGAACCAACAAGGCACAAAATTTATTACTTAAATTCCACTTTCATTAATGAGGATAGTTTTATCACATTACTTACCCTATAGCTGATACTTCCTAATATGGTCAGTTAGAGCTGGTCAGTTCAACAGCTCCATGCTGAAATATAGTCTTACATAAACCAAGAAAGCAAGAAGATAATTAGCTTTCATTATTCGTTTCACTTTTCTAGCTCATAAATAACTTATTGATAAATTCAGAAATATGTCTAGAAACTACCTGATGGACCAAAGAACCCGACACAAAAGTTTTTTTTTTTTCAGAGAAAAGACACCCCAATAGAAACTTTTCTAATTGTATTAAATGAATGCAGTGTGACAAACCACAATAGTATTCCCTTATTTAGCGCTTGTAAGAGACTGGTTGTTCTGCTATGCAAATATTATCTTCTTCATTGGGATTCTTTCCCTCTCTCCTTTCTTCCATGAATTCATATTTTATGCACCTCACACTACAGAAAAATAAGGTGAGTGCAATCAAACATTCGAAATCTCAGCAGACACAAACAATGCTTTCAGTGGGTAATGAACTACCTTGTTCTTTCTGTTTAGTGCTTACAGACCACAGTTTCTGTGGCCTATTAAGGCTGACTTCAGCAAAGGTGAATTCTTTAGTTCTCACCCAGAACAACGATTTAAGCAGTATTTTGTCTACACACAAAAAAATAAAACCCCTACACACATGCATCAAGTAAAGGTCTGAGAACACAGCATGGACACAAAGATACAAGCTCCCTTTGAAATTGTTGCCAGCCTATTTTGATTTGCTTCCCCACTCCCCATTTTTAAGAACAACTTTTTAGCTTTCCCATGAGGTTCTCAAGCTGGAAGTTCTTTACAATTGCATTTAAACCAATAAAGAACTCATCACATCAGTATACTTGGTAAATAGCTATATCAAAATAAATACACTGCATAAAGACTGTTCAACTAAGTAACATATGCTACCACGTAAGCTCAACCATTAAAAGGCTGACTGTTCCTTTGCAAAGGGAAGAAGTCTATTTAATAAAATAAAGGTATTTGAGTTAGTGTTTACAAGTATAACAGAAGACAAATAATGCTACTTATAAAATAATAAATTTCAAAGCTTTTTTAATCAGCTGTCCTGGGTTCAGCAGTAGCAGTCATGTTTCTCCTCCTTGGTAGCTGGTGCAGTGCAGTGTTTTGACTTTCGGCTCGGGAACAGAGCTGATACAGATGTTTTGGTTTGGCCAAGGACTTTGTGAGCCTCATGCACTGCCAGGGAGGAGGGGAAGCTGGGAGGAAGCAGAGACAGGACACCTGACCCAAACTGACCAAAGAGCTATTCCATACCACAGCACGTCATGCCCAGGATGTAACTGGGAGTTAGCCAGAAGGGCTGGGAGACTGCAGGGTTGGAGGAGGTATCGGTCGGAGCTTGGTCAGGCTTGGGGGGCGAGTTATCAGTCAGCGGGTGGTGAGGTGTTGTATTCTGTTCCCTTGTTATTTCCTTTATCATTATTATCATTGGTGGTAGCAGTAGTGATTTGTGTTATACCTTAGTTACTAAACTGTTCTTATCTCAACCCGTGGGAGTTGCATTCTTTTGATTCTCCTCTCCGTCCCTCCGAGAGCAGGGGGAGGGCAAGAAAGGGGGGGAAGTGAGCGAACGAATTACCTGACTGGGTTTAAACCACGACATCAGCAAAATATGATTTACTACAAATTCTCAGCTGCTAACAAGCTCTGATCAAAATATGTTTTGACATTACGAGTTAGTTTTTGGGGGTAGAGAAGAAAATCAACAAAGTAAATATTTTCATGACCACTGCAGTTTCAGGCTATAGTAACTGGTTTTGGAATATTTTGACTTAAATAATATGGAAATGCTTGCATAACTTCAAATATAAAGCTTCTTCTGACAAGTGTAATATGAAAGGTCTTACAGGTAAGGTCTTAAAAAGATATTTTGATAAGATAAATTGATAGTGTGCTTTTTCTGAAAACCCTTCTTTTCTTCACTGAAGAAAACCAGCAATTCAGTGCTTCAGCAAAGAGCATTTCTTTGCAACAGACTACAAAAATAGGCATCAAGAAAACAGATTATGCAACCTTTGCACAACCTAAACCATAGTTTGTAACTGCAGGAATATACACAAAACTTCTGAATCTTGACTTTATCCAACAAAATGCCTGCATTGCTCTTTTTAACAGAAGTAATGCAGGCATTATTAGAGTTATGTTAAGGGAGCTTTTGCCAACTGACTCGAATTTCGAAGGTACTTATCCATGGGATACTCATCAGTTAAAAATCCATATAGCACATCAGATTACACCCATGGCACCACACTTCAGCTTTAAAATATTTCATGCATATCTACAAGCTTCTTTTAAGCAATGACTCATTTGATTTAACTAGCTTTGATGATATGTTTCTGAAAACAAAAGAGAAAAAGTGCTCCGGTTGTTTCTCTGTTGCTAGTTATGAGATACTGCCACCAGGTGGAGATAATTTAACAAGAAGCTACCTATTTATGTATACAGACAGCAGCAGGAATTCCACACTCGAAAATTATTGTAGATGAAACAATCAATGAAAACAGAACCTGAACAACACTGCTTGACTCTGGCATATACTTTGTGCCTACTGCCAATATTAACATATATAGAGGCCAAAACTGGATTAAAAAAAAAAACTCTGAAAGATCTCAATTTGATCTTAAAAATTCAGAACATACAGAAATTCATTATAAAGGCTCAGCAGCAGTCACCAAGCTAGAGAACCAGTTCAGGTGCAATTCTGCAGCATTCTATTATTCTGCCTGAAGGAGGGTGTGTGCCTGTGAAGGACAGCTTAACAGAAACAAAACAACAAAATAATTTGAATCATGAGACTGGTTAGACAGAACTGCTACTTCCCTACTTTCCCTAAGGAACCAAACAAGTGTGCATCTCCAGTGACAGCAGTAAAATAAAACCAATTCTCAAAGACAATACATGGCTACTCTCTTCACAAAGACGGATTACAGTTGTTACATGGGAATACTACATTATTTTCCTCAGCATCTGTCACACCACTGTCACTACATATCTTCACAATGCAATATGCATTTTAAGGGGAATACAGATAGCTTTAGGGGAAAAAAAAACTCAAAACTAAAAAAAAAAAACAAACCATAAGCAAATACCACACTTGAATGATGTGGTAGAGTCACCCTCCCCTTTTCATGATCGACGCTAGCAGTGCAATCCACTCACATGCACTTCCCCTGCTTCAAATAACAGGAAGGAGAAGAAAGCATTTCTTTCTGGATGTAACTAATAAGGACAAGAAGGAAAAGGCAAAGGCAGCTGAGACACAAGGAAGAAAACGTATCAGCATGTGGCCCTCTAGAGATTTCCAGTTAAAGACACTGCAGTATGTAGAAGACACTGTCTTCTTTGTAAGCTTTCTTCTTTTCTAAGGGCATACACCAGTAGAAAAGATTTGCTATCAGGAAAAATATAATGCTTTAGGCTGGTGAAGCTCACAACTGGCTCCATGCCAAAACAAAACTAAAAGCATCAAACCTCCAATTTAGCTTTACTACAAATTGCATTGTAAAGCTAAGATGGAGACAGCTTCTCATATGAAAAAATGTCATTTTTACATATCTAGCTGTGGACTTACATGGTTTTTCAGACAGTATTACACAAAAACAAAAAATAGGGCACCAGTCTTTTCATATTTAAGATGTCATTTCCTATTCTTCATTACACTTCAATTTGGTTTAGTCTTTCAGGCCTACAAAAAAAAAAAAAGTCTGTCACCTTCATATGCAACTGCCTTGAAAGCACCAGGTTCACATTCTTTTAAATTAACCTTTTTGAAGCATTTATTTGTGAGTCTTCCTTTTGCTTTGACTTGTAATATAAAATCTCCTCTCTGAGCAGAGAGAAAAATATAAAATACATTGATATCATAAGAGATATGAAGATACGATATGAAGAGATACCCATTTAAAAATACAGAATTATACTAAAATGGAGAATAAATTATCAAAGTGAAGGCTGCATGTTTCAGAGGTGTTTTTAAAAGCAGTATATTATTTCTAAATTAAAAGTCTCTTGCTGAATTAAACTTAGCCTACCTAACATTTAAAGAATACAGGTAGAAATCCTGTGGTTAGTATTTTGAAAAAGCTAAAGATTTAGATCTAACAAGGAATCACTGATGAGATATTTAAACTAAGGACATATTAAACTGGAGTCATGATGTCATTTAATGATTCAATGTCAGCCTGGAAAAGCAGTTGAACATGAATCAGAACTAGAAACCAATGTTGCCAGGAACTTGCAAACACTCATTCTCTATTAAGTACTAAAATAATAGGTACACAAGGTTGAAATGTGAAAAGTAGTTACATAACAGTGATAAATTAGCATCTTACAAACCTAAAAAAGCTCACCTACCTCAAACTGTCATCTGTGCTTTCTTATGCTACAGTAGGCTCCGAGGTTAACGCTCAAGCACAAAGGCATTCAAGCATTTACCAGGTGGTGAACGAGACTCAACAGATTTGGGGGGGGAGGGGGGCAGAAAGAATGGAAAAAGTTGTCTGCCACAAGCTGTAACTACAAATAAATGATCTACTTTGACATATACAGGGATACTTCGACGTACTTCCAAATCATATGAAGTATTAGTAGAGACATGAATTTCTTTCCTCCACTGATTATAGTAATACATGTCAGATGCATAATATTAGAAAAATGTGACCAATATTGCATGATTTGTGTGTGTGTGTGTGTTAACTACTGAAATCTAAACGACAAAACAATGCAATTTTCATTTACAGCCTAAGCATCTTTTACTTGCATGAGCAGAAGACCTATAAATCTAAGCAGGAAATGTTTGTCAAGCTAGAAGATCTTCCACTGCCAAGAATACTGCTGCTTCAGAAGAGAGGATATGAAACATTCCAGACTAACATCTCTTTCTGTTTGTCCTTTCTTATTAAAGAGTGTATGGAACTAGACTTTGACATGTTGATTGTCAGCTACTTGCTGGCACTAAAATTCTCGTATGATTCTATGATTCATGCGAAGTTGCTTCTCTAGCATTAACTGAAACCATAAACAGAAATTGATGACATTACAATAGAAAGGAATGCAAAACTTTGTCAGGCACACATCAAATGTGGATGTCTGAGTTCCAGCAATTGTACCTTGCCCTCCCAATGCAAACTGGTAGAACCTGGTTAGTTATACACACCACTAATGCTGAAATGGAGACTACTTACCACAGTGAACAAACACACAAAACTAAGTACTTGTTGCAAAGCTCTTACAGCCCAGGAAATTACCATCTAAATTTCAGACTCTGAATCCTCCATGATATATGTCTATCTATGGTGTCTTTTTTAATCAATGCATTTTTCTATTACACTCTGCTACACTCATAATTCCTGTAAATTAGAAGGCATTGATTCTGAGGTCCTTTATGAAAAGGTCTTATGTAAAATATGCTCAAAAAAATAAATCCATTTTTCCCAACTTCTTCCATCTGTAATAATTTGCCAGATTCAAGTAATTTTATATTTAATAATTGTTTTATGACTAATGAATGGAATTGGTAATTCTGAATACTTTTCTTTACAGATAGTAAAGTGATTCTACAGCACCTTATCATTAATTGCTTAAAAACACTCACAAAAGTAACATGTAAAATTTCGTGTCTTCAAGATTAGTCACTTTCTCATATCATATCTGCAGAGAATACAAATACTGATCATTTGATTTTATGTTTTCAGTGACAGCTTGGTGAAGTTTACTTGGCTATGACTTCTCTAAATACCAGACTCTCCTTTAAACATCCCCAGAATGTTTTTGTCAGTTCCACGGAAATTTGTCTTTCTAATGATCTCAATTTCTATTATTTCCACTGCTTAAGAACAGCTACAAACATTTAGAAAGCATTTCTTTTGGTGCATAAGAGTAGACTCTACATGCAAATCTTCAAGGTACTAATGAAATTCTACCTTGTTTTAATCTCAGATTTTGGACTTAATTCATCATCACTAACTCATAATGAGAACATGACAAGAGTGAAAAAGAGTTCATTCTCATTTCAAGGTAAGTCATTGCACAGATTTTACACATCTGAAAGTTCTAGAAACAATTTCCTGAACAAATTGCTATCATTTAGTATGGATTATTTAAATTATTAACTGTTACTACATAATTAAATACTTAAATTAAATATACTTTTTATTTACCAAATAAAAACTTAAAGGAGTAAGTTCAGGGTTTAATTCCAAAAATAACACTAATCAAGCATGCAGGAGAACAGCATATTTCAGGTAAAAATTCTAGTGGACTTTAGTGGCACAGCGTTACAACATCCCTCTCAACTCCTCTTTACCTCCTTCTTAAAAGACTTAGATTTATACAACCATTATTTTAAAGGCTGTTCCACATCTTCCTTGCTCTTTATGGATGAAAGTAATCTTCACATTTTCAGACCAAAATTGTTCAGGCAGTTAAAGCCCATTTCTTCCTTCACCAAACATACTTTAACTTAAAGAATAATTCTCCCTCCTTCCACTCTGGAATTCGAGACTCTGAACATATCTTCTCTCTACTTTAATTTAAACAAGCCCATATTCTCTCATGCCCCAATGCCTTCTTTGTCATCTTGCACCAAACACTTAGTCTTGAAAAAGGATTACCAGACTTGTATACAATATTAAAACAAGGGATTTCATTGGAATCTGGGACAATGGCATAACTACAAAAATAATATTATCTGTATTTGAAAGCTATATGAGATATATATACATACATACATATATATATACAGCTTTGCATACCACTTGTGTTAGAGAAGCAAGCCTCTAATGGCCAGAGATCTTCCACCTTTTAAACAATGGTACAGCATTTGCCACCAAATCTTCAGTTCCACTCAAGAACACAGAATGGATATTATCTGAGGCTCATTCATTTTGGCTTCCACTTTCAAGGCAGAAATCTTCCTGTCATTATCCCTACCATTCAGTTTGTCTTTGCCCTTTTTAATACCTCCTTCCCCTCCTTACAAGATCTTGACATTGCAATAATTTCAAAGATCTGAGATTAAAGAATTGATGGGATGTGTTTCTCAGCCACCAGCATGCTCAAGAATACAAAAAGTAGCAGAAGGAAATTACGAAGGTTATTGAAACTACAGAAGGAGCTGGGCTGTAAGTATATAACACAAGTCAAAGATGGCATGCATATCACATTGGAATTATTAGATCTCTTAATTTATGTATCTCAAATTGGTTTGCTTCCCAAGGCTCACAGATCTTCCCCAATAACATGACGAGGCCCTGTCTTCTACATGTATGCTGGGTAAGTGTAGGGTAAGCAAACAAATCCCACTCATGACTCACAACCACTATTCTACAGATACAAATTACTTGACAAATATAAAACATTCTGACTAATGTATAGGGGAAACCACTGTCTGAAGTCCTTTTTAAATGAAAAAAAGGTGTAAAAAGGAAATAAGGGAATGAGAGTGGGGGTGGCACAGGGCAGGAAGAATAAGTGCTGAAGGACTGGGACTGTAGATTCACAGTCTGTACTATTAGGTGTAAACCTTACATTCTGCATTGGCTACACCACTGTCAATAAGTTGAAAGGTAACATTTTATTCCACAAATCTATACAGAAAGTCTATGATTTCTAACTATGCAAAGACCATCTCCCCCCTTCACTTCCTTAAAATACCTTTTATTTTAAAAGCTAAGAAAACAGATTTTTTTTCAAAAGTTTCTTTGCATTTTAAACTTCACCCAGCAGTATAGGTCATTGTAAATCGTTGCAGTTGCTATTCTGTTTCAAAGTACACATTCTGTATGATCCCAGTTTGCACTTTCCAGAGGGTTTGGTTTTGTTTGGGGTTTTTGGTTGTTTTGTTGGGTTTTTTTTGTTGGTTTTTTTTTTGAGGGGGTTGTTTTTATATAACAATATAAATTTTCTCCTCATTAGTTTGCAGACATTTCATTGCATGGCTTCTCCTTGTTCTGCCTAATAGCACACTCAACCCTTTCACTCACTGCAACTTGAAAATAGCAGGGCTCAAATGAGCCAGTCAACAAAAATAATTTTGCATCTCTAGAGAGTTTTAGCACCTGTCACCACTGTGAGAAAACAACTGAATCGCTTACGCAAGATAGCAGATATGACACCTATTAAAACAGCATGGGTTTTTTTTCATTTCTTATCAGTATTTTCATGTTATGCTTGAGATACAATATACAAAACTACACCTTTTAAATCAAAGGTTAGAGGGAGAAAAGGTCTTACATATACTAAAACTTCAGCTTGAATTTCAAACTTTTCTGATGGGTTAGCTGATCTAAAATGGGGGGGGAGTAGAAAATAAAGGTCAACATGAAGCATGAGGGACTAATTAAGTACACTGTGGTTTTAAAATATTTATAGCAAACCGTTCACTTGCAGAGAAAAGTTTGCCAAATAGATGGGCAAACCCTGAATATGAAATTGTTCTCATTTGGTGCAGTTCGTGATTAAAAAAAATAATAATTTGAAAATGCATATCTCAGGAGGAAGAGCATCATTAACTCACCCCTCTAAACTGCAATTTCATACTTTGCTCTAGACGATAACTTTCATACTCTCAGGTTCTCTGAATCAGTTAAGGAATTTTTCTTTTTTGAGATATTCTTTTTTTTAGAAAGTATATCATTCTAAAGAGCTCAAAAGAGATTTCTTGTAGGGTTGGGTGTTTGAGAGTTTCAGGGGCGTAGGAGTTTTTTGGGGGAAGGGGAGGAAGCAGTTGTTCTGCTTTTCACATGAGAAACAGAACTTAAATACTGAGTTATATAACCCTTTATTGAAAAGTACCTGTAACCACAATTTCATCAGATAAGTTCATTACCCAGCAATCCGGCATGTTTTGATTTTAAGAATCATGTAAGTATTTTTGCCTACCTAAAAATCCCTCCTAGAACTAAGGGTTTTTTTTCTAAATTCTCTCAGTAGTTTTAAGAGCCTGAATATTTTAGATACAAAATGTACAGTACTTTCATTTGAGCTGTTCCTGCCTTTTAAACTAGCTGTTAACTAGTCAAGAAACAATGAATTGTATTTGTTACAGCTGACACATTCAGAAGTTAATCGCTGACACAGATTTGGCAGCTATCCCAGTACAGGGAAAAAAGAATGTATGGATTAAAGCTACTTTGCATTCTGGTCAGAAAGACACTAGTAACATGACAACGAACTTTGCACTCAAAAAGATCCCTCTTTTAGAAGGCTGTGTTAAAGACTGGAGATTAAATAGAACATCTCGTTTACTGAAGTGACAGATTTGGTCTGTAAAATCAACAATGAAGATTAGAAAAGCCAAGGTACATATTACAGGCAATAAACTGCAATTTCTAATAAAGTAACTGTTCTTGTCAAGCAGCTTATTTAAACATGAGGAAATAAACATTTTCATTTAAAAGTATCCTTTTTGTTAAAGCTACTCACATCATTTCCAAGAAGTATTTAAGTGACAAATTTTAAAGCATTTACAGTGTTCATCTTTCTCAAAAAATCAGAGAGCCCCATTAGAGAAGACACCAAGTAAAGACCAGAGAAATTAGAAAATATGCACTGAAGATCCAACAGAATAGAGAAATTAAAAATATTCTCAAAAAAAAAAAAGTCCCTGTATGCCTGACCAAGTTGCGTTACCTTTCTGTCGGGAGTTACCCAGTGGTAAATGCTAACAATATTAATCATTGTTTAACTTGTTTAGGTCAGCATAGGTTATACGTTTCTTCATCTGAGTAGTCCCTATGCAAAGGGCGCAAGAAGCACGTTTGTTTCAGCCCTGTGAAATGCAAGAGAGGAGCAATGCATCTCAGACTGTGCTAACGGACCTCTGCAGAGCTAGTATGGAGCCACCTGACTGTGCCTCTCATGCCATCACAGTGGCTGCAGGCAGGGAAGCTTCCCAAAGCATTCCTTTCAGTACCTAAGTGAGAGGTCACTGAACAAAATCCAACCACTGCCAAAGTTAAACAGAAGTTATGTCATTGACTTCAGCATACCAGCTATATATATCCATTTGAAAAGTGCATCATCATTTCAGTAAATCATCTGGGGAAGAAGTATGAATATTCATACATACTCAGAAGGAGGTGGTGATTGATTTTATGAATTCATGAAATATGATTGGTTTAAAATACGTAATTTCAACAGCCCTTACACACAAGTTTAAAGCTTCCACTGAAATGTGGAGTTGCAAGCTCCCTACATTGCCAATGGTTAAAACATAAAGAAATTCTAGTGTATTAAAATATATCCAGCTATACATAAATTGCCTACATGCAAGTACAGCTGCATTCTCTGTAAATCTCTTTACAGTACCCTTACTGTTCTTCCACTATTCTTTTCCAAGTCTTTGAGACATGACCTTAAATAAATTATGCTACTGTTTATATAGCTAATCCAATTTACAGCAACAGATAACCTCTTATGTGTACAAACAATGCACCAAACATAAATTTGGCCCCTCTAATTACTCCATTCTCTCATTTGTGCTAGGGGATCAGGGAATGTGTGTTTCAATCAGCATTTCAGAGCACTCCCATATTTTTAGTGCTGAGTCAAGAATCCACACAGCTTGTACCAGCATTTGGTGCCCTCTAAAATGTCCACGCAAAATGTTTGCATAAGTAACATTATTGCCTTTTTTTTTCTGTTAACAGATTACAGAATTGCTATCATTATTTTACTGCTTCTGTATTTGAAACTAATGTCACCAGTAATTAATTTCACTTTTTTGTACTAATATTTCAATGTGTTTGGGGATCATACAAAGACAGCTATGTAACATCATGACACTTCCCTTTGAAAGGAAGCAAACTGAGGAACACTAAAGGAGGCCCACCTTAATTCCAAAAATAGATACAAAACCCTAAGACTGCAGATATCCAGTCTGACAATTTTAGTAAATGCAATTTGCAAGAAAGAAAAAAGAGCTTAGGCAGATTCTGAGTCTATCAATACCGACAGTATCTTTCTCACCTAATGTCATCTACTGAAAGTGTTACCAGTCCAGCATTCACAACCAGCCTTGAACACTAACACACAGCCTGTTTGGCCATGGAAAGAAAACTATTTGGTTATTCACTTTCATTCTTCAAAGAGATAACCAATGACAGCTATTATTCCAAAACTACAAAAAACATAAACTTCTGATGCAGTGTCTGAGTAGTGAGTGGGGTACATAAACACTTAAAACACAGATCTTCCAGAGTCTCTAAGGTGGTTTTCGGGTTTGTGTTGGGATGCATTTTGTGGGGTTTTCTGCTTTGTTTTCGTACTTTGGCTCCCCCCCATCCAGTCTTTCACCAGAAAGCACCATCTATTTAGTTTCCTTGTCATCTTAAAAAGAAGAGCCAAGCATTTCACTTGCTAATCTGCAGATTTAAATAATGACTTCTGGGGATACTCCTTAGGATCTTAAAAGAATGCCAAATCATCACACCCACCAAACACTAGCCTCAGATCAAGTCCATTTAAAATACAGCTGCTGAAATCAGCATGCATGACCCTAAAGAACAACAATGAAATCAGTTTACAATTCCTGCATGTTTTCATGTCAGTTTTGACTCCGTATCTTAACATAAAATGAAAGCAAGGTGACTGTTAAAGCACCCCAATGAAATCAGGACAGCTGACTCAATCCTGGATTCATAATTCACCTTGATCAAGCCTCTTTACATTTCATTTCACATCAATAAAATGGGGAATCTTGGTACAATTAAGGACAAGAGCATCCACAGGAGCACGACTTCTATCATCTTATAAATAAATACGTCATTTTCACATCCTGGGTTTAATGCAAAAAGAGAAACAAGTTTTAGCAAAACCATGGCAGTAAAATTAAGGTATTTCTGTTTCACAGAGTGACAGAACTAAATCAAAATCCAACATATTAAGTAAGGATTACTGTCTAAGATGCAACATTAACATCTCCTTTTTCTTTCTTATGCCAAACCTAGTTGATTGGGCCATAATAACAGGTAAAATTGCTGAGGGACATAAAAAATTATTTGTCTTAAGTCACAAAGCTTCACATTGGAAGAACCCAGCTACCTGGGTTCTTCCTACCTCCTAGCTATGTTCTAACTAGAAACCTATAGTCTTTCATACTTTTTCATAAAATTGTTCTACTCTGTTTAAATGGATACCTATTCTATTGTCTAGAAGTGGTTGTGATTCAATCTATCAGTTTTAATTGTTGATCTTAGTTGTATGAAGAACAAAAATATAGTTTGACTGAAGATAAAGAGTAATGACCTAAATTTGAAACACTAAGTATTATGATTTAATAAAGCTGTGATTTCCTTTCTCACTAGTAGCTAACAACATCTCAGTTATTCCTATTTGAATCTGGTACTGGACTGGCTTTCAGAAGGATAACGTTCAATTCTTCCTTCTTGAGTATAAACTGCATGGGTACTCTCAGAACAATGTGCCACATTAAGTGCCCCTAATAAAGTTAGCATAAAGGTCAGTGTGGCTTTCTGCAATTTAGAGTAACATCAAGCATCCAAAAAGATGATTCAATTCTTAGGGTACTACCCTAAAGACTCAGGAGACTGAATTGCATTTACTGCTGTGTGACATCTCCCATACTTAGATCACATATGCACACTTGTGGACCAAGCTAGCTGTGCCTATGACATCAGCAGCAGAAATGTGAGTAGGTATGATGCAGAGACACCTAAAGTCTGGAAGCAATATACGTTATGTCAACATGGCCACAACCTATGGGAAATGAAACTAGTAACTAGGAGTCAGAGGTCTTCCTCCAGTTCTGTTCCTGACAGGAGTGGGCACTGTGCCACAAGGTCGATGTTGTGGTTTAGGTTTTCTTTAACTTGAAGATCTTTGCTCCATCCTGCCTTTATCTTGCTGTGGGCACATCAGCACAACCTTTGGCAGGCAGATGCAACACTCTAAGATGGCCAGATGCAACCTAATGGCAATTTGTGTATCTGTAATTACCACAACAGTATACTAACATTAATAAGCCTTAACAGTTTCTTCAAGCATTGTCACAGGAATGGCAGTTTCAGGTTTTGATGCGGGGCTAGTTTGTCTTCAGTTAACTGGGAGCATGCACAGGTAGAGTTTGAATCTGCCTAGAAGAGAGTAAGTGGACATACCTGCTAGCTTAATCCCTTTATTTTCCAATAGTGAGGCTGGAGGTATTGTGAGGATTAGTATATGTCACACTGACAATTCCTCACCATGTTATTGATACTAAGCAGCATACATGTTCCAAAGACAAGTATACAGAAGTAGTTTTAGATTTCATCAGCAATCCTGAACAGATAATTGTGGAAAACACAGGAGAAAACCTTACAGAAAAAGACAGTGGTCTTTCTAAACTAAAATCCAGAAAGTTTCCATCCTCATTTAGCTTTCTTCAGCTTCTCTTTATGATAATAGATTTCTTTATGCCAATATCTAACTATGACAACAAATGAACATATATTTTTAAAACAGTTTTTAAAACACAATAGTGTATTCTGAAAACAAGAAAGGTTCCTTGTTATTACCAGCAAATGATGTACTTCATTTCTCAGTTGAATGAGCACTTTTTATTGCAAGGTAGTAAACTGATTATCTGCATTATCAAAAGTAAGACACTGGAATGAAAAATCTTACCACATAAATATTTACTTCCCTAACATCATACCTCAAAAAATTCAGTTTCAATAATGCACTTATGTTGCTTGATGCAAGTGAATGGAAACAGTGGTAGAGAAAACTTCTGCCAAACAGATGTAGAGCAAAGCATAGCATTAACTCCACAAGTCTGAGAAGGTTAACTGTTTCCACTCTCATGTTAGTTCTTGTAAGACAGAAGGAACTCAGAACTATTTTTATAAAGTTGTCGTGGTTTAAACCCAGTCAGGTAATTCGTTCGCTCACTTCCCCCCCTTTCTTGCCCTCCCCCTGCTCTCGGAGGGACGGAGAGGAGAATCAAAAGAATGCAACTACCACGGGTTGAGATAAGAACAGTTTAGTAACTAAGGTATAACACAAATCACTACTGCTACCACCAATGATAATAATGATAAAGGAAATAACAAGGGAACAGAATACAACACCCCACCACCCGCTGACCGATAACTCGCCCCCCAAGCCTGACCAAGCTCCGACCGATACCTCCTCCAACCCTGCAGTCTCCCAGCCCTTCTGGCTAACTCCCAGTTACATCCTGGGCATGACGTGCTGTGGTATGGAATAGCTCTTTGGTCAGTTTGGGTCAGGTGTCCTGTCTCTGCTTCCTCCCAGCTTCCCCTCCTCCCTGGCAGAGCATGAGGCTCACAAAGTCCTTGGCCAAACCAAAACATCTCTATCAGCTCTGTTCCCGAGCCGAAAGTCAAAACACTGCACTGCACCAGCTACCAAGGAGGAGAAACATGACTGCTACTGCTGAACCCAGGACAAAAGTGAAGACTAAAAGAAATTAAACACACTTCTTTACATAGTTAGGAATTAAGCCTTTACAAATATATGCCATGAACAATTAAACTCAGACTGATAATACAGATGTTTGTGTTGTATAAAACTGTTTACTGTGAAAAGTAGCTTTTACTTCACCATGCATTTTTTCTTCTCCCCCCCCCCCCCTTCCCACTTACAGAAGCTTATATTCTCATTTTTGCTGGTTTAGTAATTCTTCGTCACAGATGTGCACCTATTTTTAGGACTGCATTTCAGAAAAACTTCAGGTAACAGAATTTTAAGATATTACTTTTAAAACTGAATTGATAAGCAAAATAAACTTGGAACATGTATTTGCAACTGTGACTACAGTTCAAGGGAAAGATGAAAAGTGAAGCTATTCTGTTTTTATGAATCTAATGAACACTTGTGAGAATGCCTAATTACCTCTTCCCAACACTTAGAAACCTTATGATAATTTCTTTGCATGGAAGTGATCAAGGTTGCCTAACAGTCTATAGTAGGTAAAACAAACAGAACTAGATGTTAACAGAAAATGACGCCACACAGTATGTCATGATGTCTGCAAACATGGCTCTTAATATGCATTCTATCTCGAGGAAACAGTCCAACTGACCTTTGTTCAGCCTTCAGTGTTCTTATGACAAAAAAGACAACTCGGTGCTAAACACAAAAAGCCTGTCATGCAGAAGATAACACTGGAAGACAAGCTGTACTTAGAGTTAAGAATAAAATTTCAGAAACATCATGTGAAAATTTGTCTGATGCTTCAAATCACACCTGGACTATGAAAACATATTTTTACTTTTTAAACAGGCAACCAATTAAAAAACCCAAACAAAAAAAAGAACCCCAAACAAATAAGGAAAGAAGTGTCTCCTCTTACAGCAAAACATGCAACTTTAACAAATATTAGTTATTCTTTCCTTCTTGCTGCTTGCATTTCCTTTCCTCTCTCCCCCAACATTACAACACTTTCTTCTGATCAAACACTCAAAAATGTATTTAAAACAATTCATTATGCTATTTTCATAGGTAAAAATAGAACAATCTGTTTCTGCAGTGATGTTCTATAGGTTGGCAGAGATATTACTTCTTTAATATCTGTAGGTCACATGAAATAGATCCAGTGTAGTTACAAACAGTAAAAGGTTTTTCTCTCAGGCTAACTTTGATTGATTGGGGTGTAACAAAGACTACCTAGAAAACTTTCAGGACTGTATTAAGTGAGCTTCATGGTCTGGAAAAGTCACAAACAGACTGAAGATGCATTAAAGCAACAGTAACATTTGCTAGTAACAACAAATCAAATAATATTCTTTAAAATTATTTTTATAATATTGACATGATTATAAAGTCTCTTTTAATTTTTCAGTCCACTCAATGGCTACAGTTGCCACCCCTAGTTTAGGAAGAACATGGAAGAACAGATATCAGAACTCCATCTAGGAGCAAAATGACTCCTGAAAAGGAGTACTTCTTGGTTTTGTTTGGCTCTGGATGGTTGGGTGTTTTTTTTTGTTTGGCTTTTAAATAAGGTCCTGATAGCCAAAAATGCAAAATAAACAATTCATGGAGAAGTATATTTATTTTCATCAACATTTTTTACAGATTACTATTTTTTCCCCAGTCAGATCTGCTCTTGTATACAGCAGACTTGTTCACTCTTGTACCTATGAAAAAACACAACCAAAAAAAACTATCAGACTGTGGCACGTAAAGGGCTGCACCGAATCAAACAGGTGATTCCTAGGGTTTCAGAATACACCTAGGAAAATTTTGATCAATATTAATGTTTACAAATGACAGAAAAAAGTGAATAGAAGATCAAAATACATTTTAACATTAGCATCATGTAAGCAAATCAGAACTGAAACCAGCTACTGTGATACTAAACAAACGTGTAAGTTTACTTCTAAGACTGGTAAAATCAGAATAAGTCTACCATGAGTTGAGGAGAACTGCATAGAAAATATCACCTATGAGAGAGTTCTCAAACCCAGCAGCATAAATTCTGTATGTAAACAGGCTGTATAATCCAAACGTAATGCAAAAGTGCTGGGGAGGATTATTTCAACTAAATGCTAAAGCTGTTGAACCCCGTATGTGGAACTGCCGTAAACTGGCACAAATCCATTTAACATCTGATCACTCTTGACAGTACACTTACAGTCCTACAGGCACGATCTCAACACGGAACAATTTTGACTAGCATCACAAAAGGCACAAACCAAAGCCAACAAGTAAATCAAAACTCTCAAAAACACTAAACCAAATTATTAACTTTTATACTAAATGTTAAACTCTCCAACACAGCTATGACTTGGGCTGCAACAACTAAGTGACTATAATGATTAATCATGCAAAGCTCAACTTTCTCATACATTCCCAGAGGGAGGTTATAAAATCAGTAGCTTACAAATATCTTTGGTTTTATTACAAAAAAAAATAAAAAACCCAGAAGAATATCCTTTTTGTCTCATACTATCTTGAATTGAACCTGGCACAACAGAACATCCCTTTAGTTCTTTTGCTGGATTAGTGCCACACTTTTTCAGCAGTACTTTATAAACATGCCCACTACTTAAATGCGCATAAAGTCAGAGCTTTATTTTCTGTTCTTTGCTAAATAGAAATTCACATATACTCACATGGGACTTATACACCTCCCGAAAGCTTCAATCAGACCCTGAAAGCTGCCATCAGTACAACCCCTGAAACAGTACTCTTGGCACACAAGCATCCTATCAACTTCAGTGGGAGTTCCGTGGCTGCAGGGTGTGCTCAGTTCTGTCAGCAGAACTCATCTCTCACAACATGATTTTCTTAAGCTATACAGGCTAGAGACAGATAGTTATAATATGGTATATGGTTTACATGGTATAATAATTCATCTTATACTATGGACAGCCTTCACTGGAAAAAGTCAACATTCGGTTTTCCATGTATCTAAGGTTAGATATTATTCCCCAACACAGGAAGCACAGGAGCCCACTAATTATTGTATTTATTATCAATAGCAATTCCCAGTTGGCTATAATTCATCTTTAATTTCAAATCTCAGATAAGGTTTACAAAATTATAATTCAGGAACAAAAAGCAAGCTGAAAGCAACAAAACCAAACCTATTTTGAAATATGCATGTCATACAAAAATCAGAGGTGATTAGCAAAAAACAGTGTTTCATTGTACATTTTTTGTCTTGGTACTTAATTATATATGCAAATAAATAATTTAAGGCTGCATTTTCTAACAGTTTTAGACTATTTTCAGTAGCATGAGATTTTTCTTATCTTAACAAACAAAAAGTAAAAAACATTTGAAACCAGCATCTAAATCTTTTTTTTTTAGCTTTTCCAGAAAAAGAAATTGTACAGAGTATTTTTTCTTTAAATGTACAGAAAACATCTAACACCACCAACAGATTTGCAACAGGTCCCAAAGAACACTTAGCAATTCTTACTGCATTAAGTAGCAAGATCTGTTATCTAACACCTATTAATAGATAAGAAACCCTCAATTATATTTTCCAGAAATCATCATTCAGCAATTTGAAAATTATTTTTGATCCATGTCTGAGAACCTTTATATGACGAATGCCTTAGAAGCACATCATTTGAAGGGATCTCCTGGGACATTTGAGGGACCCATTAAATGTAATACTTTCATAAATTAATAAAGAACCATCTTAAGAATAACCACACTCCTCTCTCTCCTGTAATGCTCCAGATTCACTGCTTTTACAGACAGAAATTAGTTTTTATCCTGAAGGGTTTTTTGTAACTAGTTTACATCCATTTACTCATATATCATGCTTTCAAGTACCTCTGCAGTCTCTATGTGTTCAATCCTGGGAGTCGTCTTCCCAGCAATCAAATATCTCTCAGTTTTCATTTTACCAGGGTAACTGCTCCCTTGTAAGTCAGCATTTCAAACACTGATTAGAGAGCAAAAGAGATACTTATGAACTAGGAGGCATTTTGGGTTTGGGCCATTTTTTTTTTTTAAATTGACCTGATGCAGATCAGTTTAGCATTTGAGCACTTCACATCATCATTTGTTAAATTAAGATTTCCATTTTCAAAAGGCTAGGAAAATAAATAAAGTATTAAAAAAATGCTAGGAAAGAAACAACAAACAAAACAAGACATGTAAAAAAATGATGGAAAGTCCGTAACTATAATGTAGTTTGGAGCCTGACACACAAGAGGTGGGCAGCTTGTCTTCGGTACATACAATTCTGGATGCCATAGAAGAGTTGAAGAAGGGAACAATATTACTCCCCAACTTACAGTTCAGCAACTAAGGGCCTGAAGTTTATTTTTTTTTCAGGCTTCTTTCCACATTTTTCCCTTAAGTTGCTGACACAGTGAACCAAGTAGGTCAAAGTATTGACAGATACACGAACAAATTCACACAACAAAGATCTGCCAAGATTATTTAGGAAGATCACATAGATGTAACCCGACATATCCCTGAACATTGTAGCTGCACTGACAGAAGTAGCACACTCTTCTCATTCTGTATTTATTCTGTTCCCTTATGACTCCTGTCTTGAGTCTCTGTTGGATCAAGGTCACTGGAGCACATCGATCTTTGTTCTGATCTCAAAGCATGTTAGTTTACAAGTATGGGATGTTCAAGAACTGTAAAGATAATGTTATGTTATTCCTGTTAACTGGTCTTCAGAATACTTACATCCCCCTTTTCTACCCTCTCCCCAAAACCAAGGATCTTTATTTTGTTTTGACTAATTAAGATAAAGTGACGTAATACTGACATAGTAATACTGCAGTTTTGATCACAACTTTCCTGTTATTAGGAAGAAAATTTTATATGATAGGTACAGAAAACTACTCATATTAAGAGACAGAATTACCTCTCCCTACCTGTACATGCCTGTGACACATGCCATGAGGATTTCCATATGCTGCTTTATATCTCTTTTTTCAGTATTTTAAGTACAGACCTGACTTCACACAAGCCAAATACAGCTGCAGTACAAAGGTCCATGAAGTTAATGGGTTTGAAATTGCTTGCAGCTTAACTGAATATGGTGCAATGTGTTTTAATAGCAAGAAAATTGATGGCAATGATTTTATTTTTAAACTGAATTCACAGTATGCTCCAAATGGCACCTCTTGGACAAAGCACAGCAACTTCTTCTATGAATTTCATGTATTAATTGAAAGTATGAATTTCAGGTCATAGCCAGTCAAACAACTGGTATTGCTACCTAGGCTACAACTGCAATGTAAATAATTCATTTAATATTATCTAGCTGGAAATGTAATTTTGAAAAGGGAATTTTCATTCACACCCTAAATAAGTTATTCATATGCTACAGGTATATTATGTATTACTTTGAATTTTGCTCAATTATGAAGTTATTCATCAACCTTGGTCTACTTTTTACCAGTTCTAGTTAGGTAATTAGAACACTAAACAATAATGTATCCTTCTAAAGTCACAATAAAAATTCAGGTAGGACAACAAAACTGGGCAAACAAAGCCACTTCTACTCCCCTCTCCATTTTTCCTGGAAAAGAGCCACTATGTCTTAAATAAACACAAATTAACATGTCAATGCTTTACACTCTTTATGGAAAGCTAGTTCTTGAAGGAATTTGCTTAGGACTTGTATAAGAGGAAATTTATTTCAGTAATGATAGGCAGGACCAATGAAGAAGCTGACTAAACCCTCATAGTACTTAATGTTGCTTCTCAAGTTTTATCTGGATGTTGACCATCCACAAACTATTTCAAATAACATACCTATCATGGAACCTGGTGGCAAATGACAAGCTGGTGTGTATCATACGAAAGAACAGATGAAACCAAACAACTGTTCTTTTTTCCTTTTCTAAAAGGAGCAGGTAACAGGTAAAACATTTCAGGAGGTGTTTGGGTTTGTTGATTTGGGGTGTTTTGTTTTTTCTTTTTAATGGTAGCAATATTCTTAAATAGGCATAAACCACATAATGAATTTTTAGTTGATATACTTCACCGTCTGCCTCCTTCACAAATTAACTTGAGACACTAAAATAACTGCTTTTAAAGAACTGGTCCTATTTCTTTCTCATGGAAACACTAACTCAAGTCAATAGAAATCCTCCTCTGACTAAAGTCAGTAGAGTTTGGCCACAATGGTCAGTCATGTTCATATTTAATAACTACATTATATATACATCTTATTCTGCAGTAGTCTTCCTTTATAACTGTAGTTCAAGTCATTATTCCTGTGTCATGTCATTAACGCATCCATGCATCAAAACCTAGATCAAAGCAAAATTTTCTGTTACTCGGTATTCCTTAAATTATAGCAGCAGCATATATATGGATAGTATTGTCCTATCTCATCCCATTTCAAAAATGAAAGCTGTTTACTTCCTGCAATTTCAAGAGGTATTTTCCATATCCCATAGTGACAAATCCTACTGAAGTCAACTGACTCCAGCTTCACATGTCAGCCTCTGGATTAATTTAGCCAACAGTGCTTTCATGGAGCTACTCAAACACAGGTTATTTAAAGACTTAGGGGTCTTGCTAAACAAGGTTTCCTAAAAGTAGACTTGTGTATGCATATGTATTCTTCATTTCCTTTCCACATACACTTTAAGTAACTTTTTAAAGTATTTCTTTTCCAGTACAAAAGTTTTATATCATAAGCTGTTACCACAAATACTTGTAGCCAGATAGATGACTCCCCCCCGTTTATGTTCCTTTATTCCTTTCATTCAAGAAATTAATGGGTAGATTCTGAGTGCATCCATAGCAAAGCAGATCAGAAAATGTCTTCTCCAATTAACAATGTCATCAGTCAAATTATAGCAACTAATATAAAAATTCAGCCATATAGCAAAAATAAGAAGCTTATGCTTGCAGATGCCCCATTGAAGATGTTACAGTATAAATACAAGACATCTGAAGAATATCTTGCTATTTTATATTAACTCTTTTCATTTCCTTGATATCCTTTAAAGAGAAGCTGAGCTACAAAAGCCATTAAGAGATTTTGTGAAAGAATGCAGAATTATGTTACTGAAGATGGGCATACCCAGACTCTTCAAGTAACTGCAAGCTGCCTTCAGATTTGAATACATTAGTATATCCATTAAGTTCTCTCATGTCTCTCCCATTTCTGAATTTCAAAGGAGGCTGATTAAAAAAAAATTAAAATGAAATTACCTGTGACATGTAAAGCCTTAGGATATGCTTCATCAAGTATACTGCCCTTCTTTTATAAAAAAAAAAGGTGCTAAAAAAACCCTCCCAAATAAAACCATATGCCATCAATTAGTCGTTATAAACTGTTTTAAATATGCATATCAGTCATTATCCAGATTCTTTATCTAGAGAAGTCTATATCCACTCTCGCTAATGGATTTTCAGCCCACAGATACAAATTACAGTGTGGTTAAACCACATGTTCCCCAGAACATCTTATTAACTTGACTCAATTCATAGAATCATAGAATAGTTTGAGTTGGAAGGGACCAAAGGTCTTCTAGCCCAGCCCCCCTACAACAAGCAGGCACATCTTCAATGAGATCAGGTTGCCCAGAACCACATCCAGCCTGGCCTTGTATGCCTCCAGGGATGAGGCATCCGCCACCTCTCTGAGCAAACTCTGCCATTACTTTACAATCCTCATTGTGAAGAATTTTTTCCCTGTCTCCAGCCTGAATCTCCCCTCTTTTAGTTTAAGCCCATCACCCCTCATCCTATTGCAATAGGCCTTATTAAAAAGTCTCTCCCCATCTTTCTCACTGTCTCCTTTTAAGGACTGAAAGGTCACAATAAGGTCTCCCCAGAGCCCAGCTTTCTCAGCCTCTCCTCGCAGGAGAAGTGCTCCATCCCTCTAATCATTCTGTGGCACTCGCCTGGACCGCCTCCGACAGGTCCATATCTTTCCTTTACTGAGAACTCAAATGACATGTGCTAAAGGCAACAGGCAGATTACTGGAGTAAATTGGAAGAACATCAGTAAGTAAACATTAATCACTTGGGAAAGCTGCCCCCAAGAAAAAGGTCAATGAAAGGGCAAAGAAATACAACATTTGTTCCCAAAACACTACTGAAGGTGGCCATGAAACAGAGAACGTACACAAATCAGTCCTAACACTCCAATAACACTCCCATAGATAAAAATAGTTACCTAAATAAACATATTACCTATGCTTTAAGAGAAGACAAAGTCAAAATTATGCTATTCAGTACCTTAGACTTTCAAGCTTTATCTCTATGACTTTGTTTTTCATATATTTCACAATGTAGAGCTACTTCAAACAAAAATATTTCTAACTCCATTTTGTACAGGGGTGCATGAAACAAAACTCTATACATTTCTCAACCATCTATTCTTAAGCAAACCTTTTACAACCCCTCATCAGTCAAGGTTTTTTTTCAGGAAGATTTTGATTCTCATCCTCACCTGAAGCACATCAAAAAGCAAATCAAACATTACTTCTTTTTTTTTCCTTCTCTTTTGAATGGTGAAAAGGAGAAGAGATTAGATGTATTTTAAATGTATTTTAATCTTAATACAGTTGTATAAACCAACTTGTATTAGAAAACAGTGGTTAAACTGAAGTCCCACAATATGTTTCAGATTCTGGTATACAACTGGAGTAAATTATTAGTTCCACTTAATCCAGTAGACAAACTGATTGATTTAAGAAATTCAGAATTTCCAGGACTCCCCACACAAAAAGCATAAAGAAGCAGGCTTCTAGAAAGTGACTGTGTGAATAAGATGCACATGCTGGCATCTCTTTCTGGGGGTGTTCCTTATTAACAAACAGTCCCTTATAAGCACTTGTAAAGAGGAACTCTTCAGGAAAAAAATAACAAAAAAAAACTCAGTATCAATGCAGTGCAAAGAGGAAACTTACAGCACAATGACTGAGTAAGTACTCACTCCTATGAAATTCCTGGATGAGCACAAAATAGATTAAATTCTACAGCAAGACATTTTCTACTGCACCTTAAAATTTTGCTAACCTCAAGAAATGCATACTATGATAAAAGAAATAGGATTTTGCAATCTGGAAAGATGTCCATTTTATCCACTTTAAGTCGGTCTCCCCAGACACTGGTAAAAAACAATGAAGTTTCGTCTTCCATCACTACATATGTTAAAAAGCAGGTTTACAGAGTGGAGTAGACTATTTTGTTGGGAGTGTAGGGGTGTGTTTTGTTTCACTTTTTTATTAAAGCAAAGCTAATTAAATCTGGGCCTTTTAGTCTGGATGAATTTTCTGTACAGCTTTCAAAGGTTAACAAAAGAAACCAATCCTTTTGTTTTACCATAACAACACTGCCAGTTAAACCTCTCCCCTTGTGATGAAATTAGTAGAGAGAATACCCAGCCATGGAAAATAATTATGACACTCAAGCTCTTAACTTTATGCAGCTGGGGGAAGGGTCTGCTGTCTGCTACTGATTTTCAAACTTCTGATTTTCTAGAACAGAATAAACACACTGAAGGTCCCTCTTCACAGTCTTTTAACACCACTACTTCCCAAAGAACAAAAAAATCAGTCACTCTTCACAAAATCTACTGCAGCTGTATTCTTAGAAATATAAATCCTTAACCTAAGACTTTAATATCTCCAAAGCAAACAATCCAAATCTAGTTATTTACTTTTTCTTAACCATCCACACTCCCCTCTATCAACATCAAAAAACTTATAATCATTATTTAACAATCAGATAACACTGGGCGTCTTAAAAACAAACAAACGACCCCCCCAAGCACCAGAACCTTTAGTTGATGATATGTTCCCCACCACTGCATTCCCAAAAGATAAATCCCAAGAGCTTTTGGAATAGCCTTTCAAATTCTTTTAATCACTTCAAGAAATTGTCAATTACTTAAAGGAGGTGCCAAAAAGAAAATAAAAGATGCACAATAAATCCCTCACCACAGTGATGCTTCTTAAAATAAAAGAAGAAAATAAAAAAAAAAAAGCAGCACTGAAGAATTTCCTTCTCCCACGGCACCCTGAATGGCAAGTTTCCAGATGCAGATTTTTTTTCTGCTCCCATTTACTATCCCCTTCTGCAGACTGAGGCAGCATGTTCCTGTTATTTCTGCAGCCAGTTCAAAAACCTTACTCTTCCCCTCACCAACACAACACACTTCCTTTATTTGGAAAAAAAAAAATAGATGCTTTTTCAAAATTTAGTCTAATATAAATTATGATCAATATTAGACATATTCAGCTTTTCTCACCTTCTTTCCATCTACCTCCATAGCTATCCCCCTATATTTTTTGAAATCTCAGCTTGGTAGCATTTAGCATTTCACTTCATTATTTATTTCCTGACACCTCTGATAGTAAAACACCAAAACTATGTATGTAATCCTCCCACGCTGCAGTAATCACACTTCAAAAACTAGCTTGCTACCGTTCCTCCATTATAGGCACCACATCTCTACACACATTACACCTAGGTAGATCAATGCAAAGGAGGCTTTCCAGTTCTACTCTTTCTTTGCCGTCCTCATACTGGCTATGTTGAAAAACCTCCGGACTGTTTCTGAATCGCTGCTAATCAGGAGACCTCCAGAGCTCAACCTGAGGTGTCAAACACAGAGAAGCATTTCTATATAAATTGAGAGCATCTGGTGGCTCTTTGCTTCTTATCAACGAGAGAAAACGTCTGTGTAGTATCAAGGCCCAGCGATAACTGCACTGAAGAAGACCTTCAGAGCTGTGGTCTTAATACCTCCAGACATAATAACCCCCCTCACCCGCCCCTTTTCTCAAGTGCAACAGATCTCGCTTCTCCCATACATGACCCGGCGGAGGCTCGGGGCGCGGCATCCAGCTCTGGCGCCCAGAAGCGGGGGTACTCGCGGCTCCCGTCGCCTGCCCGACTCCGGCGCCCGCCGCCCGTCCCGGCGCGGGGCACTGCCCGCGCACGGGCGGCCGCGGTGGAGCTCTGCCGCCCCCTGCTGTAAGGCAGCTGCACCAGGGGCCGAGGGACGGTCCCCGCCGCTCCCTCCCGGGGGGGTTGGAGGATTGGGTTTTTTTTTCCCCTCCCATAAAACCGCCCCAAACAGCCCCTCAGGTGCGGGCAGCGCAGCGCCTTGGGCGCCTCACGGCGGGCTGGCGCCACGCAAGAGGCACTGAGAGCACGGTCCCGCTACGAACAAGCGGCAGAAACTTGTCCCAGCGGTTATCGCTCACCCTGGGGCACCCGCGCCGAGCCACGCCGCGCTCGGAAGCCCTTCCCCGCCCCATTCCCTGAAGTAGCAGAAATCCTGAAGTGACCACACCGACGACATCCAGAATAATTAAATAAATATTTCTTAGCACAAACACACCCCAAAAAAGCCACGAACAAAATATATCAGCTACGGCACAGCCCCCGTATTTTAGGAAGCGCTGTATGTACTCCCGTACACAGGCACATTCATATGCAAAAGCAGAACCGCGCCCAGAGGCGTAACCTCAGCGCGCCCGTCTCCGCACACACCTGCCCTCGCCGCGCTAATTCATCTCACAAACTCTGCTTCCTCGCAGACGTCCGTGGTTGTGCCGGTGCCACCGCCACCAACCCCAATCCCCCGGGCCGGCGGACTCTGTGTCCCCCGCAGAGCGAGAGGAACGGGCTTCGGAAAAGGAGACACCAACCCCGCCAGGCAGACTTAATTCAGGTCGGAAGGCTGCCTCCGCCGACAGCACTTCTCTCCGGCTCTAAAAGCGAAGCCCACGCTGCCTTCCCCTTAGGCAGAAGCGTATTTTAAAGCACGATCCCTGACAGATATATATTTTAAATCGTTTCATCTCCTTCCCAGATTTACCGCCCCCGAAAAAGACGAAACCCCCATGCAAAGCAGCCAAGTGCACTTAGCACCTTCTAGCTTGCGTTTTGAGGTTTTTCCCTCATAAATGATACCTCTTGAAGACTTAAAAAAAAAAAGAGGGAAGGTGAAGGGGGAAGCTATGAAGCAAGTTTTACACCCCTTTTAATTCGGCGCCAGGGTCAAACACTGCTTTATTTTTTCTCCATTTTTTTACTGGTTCTATGTTAATTTGAGCGAGCGGACTGTATAGGCAAGAATAATAATTAAAAACAAAACCAGGTAGCCCCGCTCCTACCTTGCCCGCTACTGAGGAGCAATCCGAGCAGGTAGAGAGGCAGAAGACTCATGTTCAGCAGCTCGCACCGGTGGACAGTTCCAAGTTAGAGGTGCTCAACCAGATCAGGCAAACCCCCGCTGCCGTCCACGCAGCCACTCCGCACCCGCGGAGCGCACCTCACCAACTGCCTGCCACCTCCTCCCCGTGCCGCACTATATCTGGGAGGCAGCGACCGCCGCGCAGGGGGCGGGCACACGGAGGACTACGCGTATCCCTCCGCGCCGCACGCAGGAGCGAACCGCAACCGTGGAGAGAGCGTAGTGCCGATGGATTCCTCCGCTGCGCTGAAAGGCGGCAGCGGGCTCGAAATGTCCCTGCATTCGTCCATCTGTCAATCCCCGCCCGCTGCCAGCACCCGGGGGGATCGGGGGGAAGAGACAATTCCCCTCCCACGCCACCGCGGCCCTTCGGAGCCTGTTTTCCCTCACCGTCGCCTGAGGGGAGACAGTCTAAAGGGAGAGTTGGATGGATGGGAGAATCCTACCGGGAAGCCACAGCTCTCCAGGGCACGGAGAGCCGAGAGCGGCTCTTCGGCCGTGAGCGCCAGCGGGGCACATCGAGGGGGCTGTCGCCCCCTGCCGCCCCCTGCCGCAAGGCACCGGTGCGCTTGAGCGGAGCAGAGCGGAACGGAGCGCAGGGGCGGAGGTTGCGCGGGGGCTGCACGCGCGGCCCTAACGTTGCCCCGCGCCTCCCTCGTTGGTACAATACCGCAACGTCGGTGGAAGCGGGTGCGTCTGTAACTGGCCACGTTGGGCATGTACCTATTGGTTTGGATGTCTGGAAACTCGGGGATTGGGTAGTTTTTACGTTTGCTGTTAGCACAGAGGGGAAGAATACTTCTGCTTTTTACGATGGTGAAATAAAACCGTCAAAAAATAAATTACTTACCTTTTCGATGCCTCGGTGCCGTCTCACCGAACATCTTGCTTCGTGAGGAAAAAACAAAAACTAAACACCCCCCCCCCCCAGAACGAAACACACACACACACACAAGCAAAAAAAACCCCACCTAAACCAAAAAAAAAAAAACTTTAAAACAAACAAACAAACAACAACAACAAAAAAAAAAGAAACAAGCCCGTGATAAAGAGTTGGGGGTATGTCTAGCTCGACTTTGAAGAGGGACTTTTTTTGCGGGGGATTGAGGGAGTGTTTATGAAGCTGTAATCTCCAAAGAAGCTTCTATGAATTTCTGACCTTACATCTGTATGATAAAGGAAGGAGATTGAAGTGGATTTATTTTAATGTGAAGCAGCAATGGTAGTAGTTAATAAAAGATTAATCCAAATTAACACATCCCTACTAATTTTTAGTTTTTTTTTTTCCCCCAGACAATTTGGGATTTGGGGAGGAGGAGGGAGACAAGGGGTGCCTGTTCTGAAAGCTAGTGCAAATTACATGGTTGGTATCCCAGCTTGACTTACGCTGCACAGTAGTCTTACAGAATCATG
Organism: Pezoporus flaviventris; assembly: GCF_033815535.1. Lineage (NCBI taxonomy): Eukaryota > Metazoa > Chordata > Aves > Psittaciformes > Psittacidae > Pezoporus > Pezoporus flaviventris. The sequence continues at coordinate 22,662,821 of NW_026892563.1, forward strand.
AAATACAGGAGGAAGAAGTTATGTAGTCAGATCTTGCTTGGATTGACAAGATGGATAATAAAACTGGAAGATGATGGTTTAGGACGCTTGGGAACACGTGCAGAAAATGCTGGCAGAGGGGAAAGCGAGAGCTTTGTGCTGCTGGTTGGTTAATCCACATCACATAAATCAGAACCTTATTGCTCAGCTACAGACCACATGGCCCTGCTCTTGAACCTGAAGGTTTTTGTAACCTAGTATAAAATTAATAGATTCATTTTTGAGTGTGTATAAATGGGAGTGGAACCATTATTCCTCATATGGTTTTGGAAATCCAAAATATGGCATCATTGGCAAAGCCTTTTAGGTGAGAACTGGGTTTCTATTTAGGAGCCATTCCACTCTTGAGTGTCAGAAGAGGTGCCTAATAGCAGAAACTTGGCTGGAGCCTCTAGAGCAGGTTCAAGAAAGCACAGCAGAAGGAAGTATTTTGTTGAAGGAGTTTTCCCAGGTAGAAAGAGTCCGTCAGCCCCACTACCCAGCTACAGAAATAGACATCATTAAGAGATTAATACGGAAAGATGATGAAAGCAAATATTAGATAAAAACCTTAATAGAAAAAGAAATAGAAATCTTAATGGGCAAAAAGTAAGAAACCCTCATTATGAAGTGGGTAGGATGCCAAATTAATCTTTTTTTTCTATTGCATTTGAAGCATTACCATCCAGCAAAAGTGGACTAAATAAAGAAAAATCAAAATAGTATTAATAAATAAAATGAAATAAGTTGTGCTCAGACTTTAACATCTGTTATAACCTGCTTTAATTAAGGGCCAAAAGCAGTAGAAAAGTACTTTGAGAAGTGTGGATGCAAAGATTGAAATCCACGTAAAGCAGATGCCCCACCGAGACACAATATGGAAGCGAGTGGGAGGGCTCTTCCTTCACAAGAATGAAGCATAACAAGGAATGCTACTATCCCAGTCTTACTGGTTTTAAATAGTAAATATGATGAGAATTTCACCAGTGGCCAGTTCTTGCTTCTTTGAGAAGGCATGAGAGTGCTTCACTTACAAACAGGATTCCGTGTCCCGAGAAATCTGCCTAGTTACTTGTCTGCAGCAGTCAACAGAGCCCACCACGCAGGCTGTCCATGCCATACTGCTACAGGACTTGAAGAAATCTGGTTTTAGTCTAGCTTCTCAAGGAGAAAAGGGACATGCTCTTTCCCTCTCTGAAGCAATGGATATAGAACAGAAGATGGATATATATCTAGAAGATAATTACATTCTTGTAGTGCTATGGTAAAATGCAGAAATGTCACTGAAAGAAGAGGCAGCCCCTGGTTTGTGTGTTGGTAGACGTGTGGCTCTAAGTACTCTTGTCACATCCACCACATAAAAGGTATATCTACCCCTCCTAAGACCATGCAGTGGAGGGAGGGAGAGGAGGGGAGAAAGTAAGAAGTATGCAGGGCTTCATTGCTTCTGCTGCTTATGAAACAGAAAAAGTCATTTGTCATGGAAGAAAGATCTGTTAAAAGTATATTATAGTGAACCAGGGCAGCATATCACACTGAGGTCATGCAAACAGAGATTAGAAAGGTGTGGGAAAAGTGCTCAGCTTTTCTGCCCTCTGTATGACTCCTTGTGTTTATGATCATACATTGTGAACCAAAAGATGAGCATTTCAAAGCACTGTAAAACACTAATCAAACAACACAGCTCTAGTATTTGCCATTTCTTTGGCTAATAGCAGTTTTCTTTAGAGTGTGCTGTTTACCATTGGGGAAGCCTGACATGGAGTTTAGTGGCTATACTTAGACTAGGAAATTAGAAAACATGATTTCTGGATAATATCACATGCATAACAAATATGCTGGCAGAAAACGAACACATTTTCATGCAAAATAAGTTTTACAAATAAGACTAGGAGTAAACTGCAGTGGCTATTATCCTGTGTGAACAACCAAGAGGTGCAACATCAAGAAGTAAAATAATCATTCTGTCAGGGCAGTTATTCCAAAAGTGCGGAAATCACCTTCAATAGGTACTCAGAGCAATTAAAATACAACTCGGTGACTGAAAAGACTTTCTGGAAAAATCTGAGGGGAAAAGAAAGGAAAATACTACCTAATAGTACATACATGTTTGATTAATACCTTAGATCTTTTGGGATACCATGCTCAAAATCTAAGTGGATTTCTAAGTTCTCGATCTTTTATCTGCCATACAATAGCCTCCAGCTTTCACAACTGTACTGTTATATGCAGCTTTTCTCCTACAAAGTTCTACTACCTGTGAATTTAGCAAAAAGACAGCAAGAATTAATTTTCCCCCATCTTACTGACATGTTTCGTTCAGCGACATTGTTTATACAGTAGCCTATCAACCTTTATGAATAAAAGTGGCAAAACTGGGCTCTGGCAGGTGAAGCATTTTAAGCTATCATCACTGCATTTATGTCAGTTTACAAGAACTGAGGATCTGTAAACTTGCGGGGACTGAACTTGTTTGTCAAGAAACATCTCCATGGTATTTTTACAAGTATTACTTTATTTTTAAATTGATTGATGATTGCATGCTCAATGCAAATGTGATTAAATACAGAAACGTAAATCTTGATGATGATTTCATAATGGATATTTATACTGAAATGCATGTTTCCCTGTGGACACCCAAGTTGCCAAGAGATCCAGCTGAATTTTTGCTTACCTGCCTTACATAAACTGAAATGTTAAGGAAGCACCTTAAAATAAGAAGAGAATTTTAGGGCAACTTATGATAAGGGCACAGTTACAAAGAAAACACAGAGAGACTATATGTCTAGAAATAACTGATGAAGAGTGGTAAGAAAATTGGCATGTCCTAGAGCAATTATCAAATGTATTTTGGGGACAGGAAAGGAGAGAAAAGGAAAAGAGAAAAGACAAAATGCCCCTCTTGCAAACCCAGTATGTTGCACTTGCGGGAAAATGCCTTCTGTAGATAGGGCAATTTTCAGAGGTGCTCATGAACCAAATTGCTGATCATCTCCAAAGTGAGTAATTATCCCAAATAGGATGCTTTCCCGTGAATACTGAAAACACAATTAAAGTGGCACTAAGATAAATTATACAACAGTGAACAACAGCATTATTGCGGTGAGGAAACGATGCATAATAAACAAAAGAGTTTCATAACTGTTTGCACCACTATTATGTTTCAAGTTCTTAACATCTTACAGAGATTTTCATAAAATCTAAAATTACTAGCATTTTGAATTAACATTTTATGAAAAAGAGTCAAAACCATTGTTTCCAGTATGTTTCGAGTCACCTTAAATAAAGAACTCTCCTTCCTGGTAGAGAAACTTGATCTTGAAATTATTCAGATACTAAGAAGAGACTCATGGATTTTGTGTAGGGAGGATAATTCCCTGTATGATTGCTGGAACTAGACAATGACACGGACATCTGTAAAATGATTTTGCCCAGGTACAGATAACTGCTTAATTTTTGAAGATGACAGGGTTGCTTGAAGTACAATGTGCTAATTTGGTTACAATATAAAATATTGTGCTGACAAAAGAAATCAGTAAGCTGAATTTGTATGTCTGAAGGAAGCGTTGAACACCTCTATGTCTAGTGCAGCAAAAGCAGCACTTGAGAGATGAGACAGGGTAACTCGTGTGAACTGTAGAGCCAGTTTTTTGTATCTTCCAGCTTACCGCATTTTTAGACATGTGGTTCTATTTCTTTTCTCAGATGAGTCGCTCAAAAAAATTAACCCTCAACAGTTACTATCCCATCACTATCAGCTTTGGATATTTGGGCAGGGTTATGGACACACTGTTTATTTTACTTCAGAATGAAACTTCCAATGCTGAGGTGCTCCAGCTGGCTCAAATACAGCTGCCTACACATTCAGCAACATGGCAGTTGTGTACCTCACTTCTTTTATGGGCTGCATATGCATACACTTTTTTTTTTATGCTAGCACCTTTCTTTCCTATTAGTTAGCAGGGTTTGATTTCATACAACTTCCAGAGCAAAGACTCTGATTTTTTAAGTTTGGGAATATTGTTATTGCAACCCAAAAATGTTTTGTAAATTTCTACAGTTCCTTAGCATGTTGGAACTGTCACCTTCATGCCTGACAAGTGTAAACACAGTTACCAGCCATTTGCTACTGTATCTTAGATAAAAATTATTCCTCCATGAAAGTACTGATACCTGGTGTAGTGCAATATCAGTTAAGTTAATTGGAGGGACCTTCAAGAATATTTTATTATAGACGTACTGGAGACAAGATTCACTGGCCTTAGCCAACATGTGCACAAGTTACTTCAGCTTGTGGAATGGCAAAGAATGGTTGCTACGTGGTGAGAATTTGCAAGTAAGTTGTTTTTAAAGTGGTTGTGTGCAAAACACAGACCTTTCTCTGCTGCTGTTCTGTGACTGTGAAACTTGTTCCCTGAAGTACTTTGCATTATGATGAATTTCAGAGACATTCAGAAGAAATCTAAATCACACTTATTCAGCCATCCATACTTTCATTAACAGCAAAAAACTGAAACCATACAAAGCCCCAGACCAAAGAAATAAAATGTATCTGTAGAATATAAAATTAGACGTAAAGTGAAAATTATAAAGTGTATGGATACCTTTGGGTTACAGTTCTATATCATGATATTAAATGTGCTTCAGGTTTTAAATGCTGCCCAGATTAAACAGAGTGTCTGGGATTCAGAGCCATCTGACTACCTTGATCCACCTCACTGTTCCAGTTTTCATTGGAACTGGGTAGTGGTTGGTTTATATGTGATACAAGCAAGCAAGGAGATGTGGTGGCCGATATGAGGGATGTAAACAGTAAGTGAAACCTTTATGGAAATAAGTCTTTATTTATACACATAAATAAGATTGAGAGAAATGGAACATATAATTTTTAGAATACTGATTTCTCCAAGTGATGAAAGATCTGTGTCCATATCTCCAGTTCTCAACATGGAGGAAAGGTCATGATGAAAGTGTTCAGCTGTGAATTCAGGAAGAGATTACCAACTAAGCAATTATGGAAAATTCAAAAGAATGTGGATTTTAACTCCACACTGTTATAAAGGCATGTGATCTACAACCATAGTTTATGCCAACACTTGTCTTTTAATTTCATTTCAGACCCACAACTTCAGATGTTCTTATTCATGAGGACACAGCTGCTCCTTTAGAGATTCTGAGCTCTTGGCATCTTCTAGAATCTTGATACAGCAAGCAGTTTCAAAGGTTAGCAGTGTCAGTTACACAATTTTCTTTCATTAGTTTTAAATTTGATGAGTTTTGAAAGATAAGATGCTCGGTTTGGTTCCTCTAGATGTTATACTATAATAAACATCCTCCTATATCTTTTTCTAACTGGGGTAATCCAGATTGATTCATTATCTCATCTGCTTTTCTTCCTGCCTTTCTAATATGTTTTTCATTGTCCTTCAATGTCTGTTATAACTCTTAGTAAAGTAAGGAATTAAGTACAGGACTACAGATAAGAATGAACTCCTGACTTACAATGAATTATTTTTACACCCACAGATAGTGTTCTTTTGACAGGAACTACTTCAGTCACATTTCAACTCACCTCAAAGACAGACTGCAATAACACTTTTAAAATTGAAATAAATTTCCCAAATCCCTAAGTAGAACAGGCAACTTCTTTTTCATTGCTTTCTTGTTCAGATTTTCAGTGTAAATAATAGATGCTTTGTAATAAATAACTATTTGAGTTGGCAAATGTCAGGGTGTTATGACATTTGTCTTAAAAAAGGGGGAGGGGGGGACAGAATCTTGTATTGTTAAGCAAATCTATGCTATCCAAAGTACATAAAATAGGTTTTTTCTTTGTGGATACATAATTTTACAGAGTTTTTTTTCAACCATTTAAATTAATTTTCTTTTACCCATATAACAGAGTGTGGTATGGCAAAACAATAGCTATGGAGAAGTAAATATTGTAGTGCATTAAAAATTCTCTGGGCAAGGAAAAACTCTACTTGGAAAGATACTTAATTTCAAATAGGGAAACAAACAACTAGCAGTACATAGATATGTTGCCAAGAATCACACTGAAATTAAATGCATCTAAAATAATAATGGTTGTTTTTTCAATGCATCTGATTAGTCCTTAGGATTCATTTCTTCTGTGCAGGTGTAGTTATAAATTAATAGCAAGGAGTGAAAAGTAAATTTTGAGAGAATTTTCACACCAGCTTTAACAGAGTTGAAGTTTGAATTCACTTTTTGCATTGCATGAATAATTAATTTAATATATTGGTATGGAAGGTGTTGTATTTGGGAATTTTATCATACAGGGAAACCTGTTGCATGGATCTGTGTGTAATAAGCTGAAAACTTGTGAAAAATATAGCTGGGAAATAAACTTTAAAATATGTGAAGGCCTAATTTTCATGACTCTTTCATGTGAGCAGACTTCAACCTTCTCAAAGCCTGACTGGCACTGTAAAAGCCCAGAGATCTCCTTCCGCTGAAACAGTTGTGAAGTTGGGTCCTCAAAGATATAGTTTTCAGGTGTTTCAGTTCCTGTTTTCAGGTACACATGATGTCTATGCATATATTCAGGCTCTTTAAACTTAGGTACTCAGCATGATAATTTATTTATGCCCCAGAACAGCTGGGAGCACAGTAAATGAGATCAGTACTCAGAATTAAGCTCAGTTCATCCTTCTGGCAATTTGTGCTGTAATTTAGACCCAGCATTTAACAATATTTTTAAAATGATAAGAAATCGCTCTTACAACTTCATAGGTAGAAGCCTCTGAGTTCTAGACACATTCTTGGAAAATAAAAAGAACATTTTAAAATCTCACAGTTGCCACAGATAAAGCATGGTGCTACAGAATATTTACATTACTGCAGAAGAAGCAAGATCATCAGGGAAAACAAGCTAAGAATTTTTTTTTTTTTTTTGCAGCAACTGTGCCAATAACACTGATTAAATAATCATTTATGTTTTTGACAAGCAAAAGAAATCAGTATACTGTATATATTGTTGTGCTGACTTGTACTTCATAGGAAAAAGAAAAGCTGGAGGGTTGGGAAAGATCAATGTCAGAAGGAGAGTGAGAAAGGGAAAAATATTGTATAAGGGATTAATAAAAAATCACTTTTAAGAATATTTTTCTTGAGGATTTTCTGTTTGTTTGTTTAATTTAGCAACTCAGCAGAACATAACCAAAACCTGTAGAAAGAATCCAAAACTGTCTTAAGATTGGATAGTTCCCTTCACTCACAGAATTAGAGGCAATCAAGACCCATTGGAGGGATGTGGAAATAAAGAGTAGTACCTCCATGGCATTCATTGTCTGCTTTGGATCCAGGGTGCTTCTTGGGATAAAAATGATATTTTTTTTTTTGTACTTGGGACTATCTATGTTGGTGGGAAAGGTCATAAAGGATGATAAATGGGACACATTTGGAGTGCTGGGTCCAGTACTGGGTTTCCCAGTACAAGAGAGACAGAAATGTCTGGGAGTATTCACCCTGGGACAGAAAAAGTTTTAGGGGATTTTATCAGTGTGTAAAAATAGATGATGGGAAGAAGCTGGAGCCATACTCTTCTGAGTGGTGCCCCGTGACGGGACAAGATACAGTGGGAGCAAATTCCTGAAATATAGGAAGCACCATTTAAAATGAAGATAAATCTCTTCTTACTGTGAGGATGATTTCCTATAGAGGTTGCTGAGTCTCTTTCCTCGGAGATACTCAAAACCTGACAGGACACAGTCCTGGTCAACCTTCTTTACCTGACCCTTCTTGGTCAGTGATGTTGGACTAGATCTCAAAAGGTGCCTCAGTCATTCTGTGAGTATCAAATGATCCCCAAGCTGTAAGAGAAAGAATTCTTTAAACCTTTCTGTAGTATTTTCTCCTAGAACCCTGGTTGCTTCGGGAACCTTTCTTCCAATTGAGTGACTTCTATGATGCTACAGATAGCAGCCAGATAGCAGTGGTAAGAGGTGTTCATGTTTTTTCATTTACATTAATTGCCAACTAAACCTCCACTTGGAAACACTTAAGCACAAGAAACATGAAACTATTTTCTACTTTTTCTCTTCTCTAATAGCATCCTTGTTGTGAAATTCCAAGCAGTCATAAATGATTATGAGTATGAACTCCAGTTGCATTTTGTATGTGTGGTGAATTTAAATTATAATAGTAATGATTAATAAGCTGCAGGACAACTGGCAATTATTTATTAAAATAAAATAAAAAAACAGAACTAGTAAAGAAGAAGGAATGGCTCTTTGAGCCAGTTGAATCATACTGTGTTAAGAATGTGACTTAAAACTTAAGTTACCCTAAACAGCTCAGGCTTTCTGTAGCTCCAGTAGTAAAATAATTTTGGGAAAATCTTATGGAGAATTATGAGATATAGAACAACTACTCAATACTTTTTATTTACTCTCCAGACATAGCTCTAACCGAAGTAATGGTTTAGCCCAATTTCAGGGGCAGGGCAATCAGCCTTATCCTATGCTATATATGCTACCACACAACAAAACTCTTCTTAAAGTGATTCTTTGATAAGAGCTAATAGATACACTCAAGTTTTGACCTTTGGTGTGCATATCTCAGTCTAAGTTCATTATTTCTATGCATTATTCTTCCAATAGTCCCATTATAATTTTGTTTCCTTAGCATCCTTTGACTCCTATAAAAAATATAATTTGCCTGCTATTTGTGACTGCAGTCACTGTTTGCTCTTTATTTTTATGCTGCCAGAGATCATGTTTTGGTCAGAATTTCACATTAGCTGGATACTCAAAATATTTTCTCCCCCAGTTTGTCATCCACAGAGCTAACATGGCTACTGAACTGGAGTATGCACTTGTAAAAAAGCTTTCTGACGGCCTGAGCATGCAAGAAGTATGTTCTTACTCTTCGTTACAAGGACAGATGTATAGAAGATGGCACAGTGATGCACTGTACAGCCCTAATTCACATGTTGGGGTAGAGCTGTAGTACAAGAAAACACAAAAAGAATTCTGGAAATCTGGACTGGCCACAATATTAACATATATCAAGATATTTTTATAAATATTGCAACTATATTTGCCAAAATCTCATTAATGGTACATATGACTTAAAGCCAAACTTCTTATTTCTCATGTTGTTTATTTAAAATGTCTCAAAATCACAAACCTGACAGCCAGTAATGTATTGTACAATGGCACTGAACATTTTCTGATTATTTTATTGCCCTTGCTTACAGCATTTCTACTTGGGAGTCAGCTTGACAGAATTTTTCGGGGTGAGTATTTTAATTGTGGTCTAAATGGGATTTGGAATTATGGATCTGGATTTTTCTTTCTGTGATCAAGTAAAACCTCTTGTGGTGTCTAATGTGATTTCAGATTTCTTTTCCTATTCACAGTGAATAAGATTTACAGAGCTGAGAGGGTGCCTTTTCATAGATAACACTTTCCACAAAAGTCAACAGAGCAGTCATTCTCTGAGGGTTTTGAAGGAAAAGAGAGGGAAAACATTGGAGATTTGCTTTTGCTTTGGCTTCACAGACAGAAGGTTTACAATAATGTGTTACTGAGACTTCTATAAAAAACAATGTATCCCTTTTTATCTGGGAACTGGTAATGTACTTATTTTCTTCTTATCTATAGTTTTTCATTAGAAAATGTTTTCATGGGGTATATCCAAGCAGATGCCCTTTTGCTTACTGTAGTGTTGAAAACATTTTCTCTAACAGTTGAAGTGCTAAGTTGAACATCTATATCTTTAAAGCTATGCCACTTTAAATACAAAAATGATAGAATTTCTTCAGCAGTCTGTTCCATGATCTATGCACACACAGCACTCAAAAAGAGGAAAAATACTAATCTATAAAAGAGAGTATTTTCAGAAAAAATATGAACGTAAATAGAGAGTCAAGGCCTCTGGAAAATTAAGTTTTTATATATGTTCAGAACAGCTGCAGTATTTTCACTTAAGAGTCTACAATTCAAGCAAAGCAAGTATTTCACTTCTCTGCATGTACTACTAGTTATATGCTGAGAAGCAAATGACTCTTAAATGGCTGAATGTAAGTACTTACTGCCTTAGTGTATGGAAAACCTCAGTTGGGAAACGAGATACAGTTCTCCTTGAAGACTAACAGATGTACGTGCCTATGTACGTGTATGTTCACACTTAGGAAGGAGTTACCCTTAAACAGCTAAACTGAGAAATGGAGTTTCATTTGATTCTAATTGTTGTCAGTTTTTTGTGAGTTTTATTCCTGGAATACAGAGCTCTGATATTTCCACTTAATGTAATTTTAATCGTTTCTAGCTTGGACATTGGCATCGTGATTTGCTTGGAATACAATTGCACATCATGGAAGCAAAGAAAAAGTTAGGTTGAAAGCACCTCTGGAGGTCATATAGTCTTCCCTTTTCTACTTAAAAAAAGGGTCATTTCAAGATTAAATTAGATTACTCAGGGCTTTCTGAAGGCTATAGAGAGACTGCCAGCCTCCTGAGTAGCACATAAAAGATAGGTGTTTAAGGGAATTGTAGTCTATTAAGTAGAGAGGATCAGCACTGACTACTCTTCTCTGCATTAGGGGAAAAGCAGTTTTTTTATGGTTTTGCTCATTTGGAGGTTTTTAATTATTTTTTTAAATTGCAGCACATTTAGAAACATTTAAAGACATTGTTTGGTGTAGGGACATTGGAATTGCCACAGTAGAACAGAAGATTTGTCCTTTTAGTTCTCTATCATTTGTGCATAGATAGAGATTTGGGATAGGTGGCCAACTCAATGGACAGCTCAAAAAAACTCCAAACCAGCAGTAGGAAGTCTGATATAAGTCTAATACTTTCCAAAATATATAGCTGATAATTGCAGATATTCTTGCTCACATGAAAGACTCATTCATTTAAAAAAAAATCTCTTTAACTTTCCACCTTTAGTAAAGCTTTATGGAAACTAGTTCAACAAAGTTTTATAAGAAAGTATTTTCTTTATTCAGTCTGAATTTGCATATCTTATTCTATCACATATAATGGTATCATGGTATGATTTACACTGCCTTCTGTCATAATGTCTATATTAAGCAAAGCAAGGATGTTATACTTTCTCTTGTCTGAAAATATCCGGGGCTGTAAATTGATCTATGAAAAGTGGAAGGTATGCTTAATGATAAAATAGTCAGATCTAAACCAAACAGCATTATGTTAAGTAAGTCTGATTACTTGGAGGTTATCTGAAGAATCAATAGTATGAAAAACAGAATGACCAAGCACTCCAGAGTTCTGATCAAAGAAGAAATTGCAAGTTTCCGTCCCTATGGCTGCCATAAGAAGAGTTAGAATACAGATCAGTCTCCCCAGTTTCAAAAATCGTGAAGATCAGTTAGTCTGTCACAGTATAGTTTTGATTTCATATACTGTACCATAAGGAAACTGGGCACTATATCTGCTGTAAAGCAAAGACAGAAGAAATTCACAGTACCTCAGTCCATTCGCACACACATTCATAACCATAGAGGGAAACTCTTGAAAAATAAAGATATTTTGACAGTAGCTTCAACTGGATCATATTTGAGGTAATGGCATATTATTATCAGTCTGTTTCTATTGTTTCTTTTCCCATGATTTTAAGTCTTAAACTTTATTTCTATCTTCATTTGTAAGAGTTCTGATTCTTGCTAGTCATTCTAAAACTGTTATTTTCTTTGTGTCTCACATAAGGATAGACACTTCTTTTTATGATAAATTATTGGTACCTTTATAAACAATTTCTCCAATGATAATAAGGTCCACCATTAGAGCAAATTATTTTTTTCAACTATACATAAGAGTCTGCTTTTTTTGAAAATGCAGCTAAGCCTTAGCCAGGGTATTTTTTAAGTCTTTAAAAGAGGGGAAAAAGCTTTTAATAGCTGACAATTTTTGGGGGGGGCGCGAGAGAAATTAACCTATTAGCAAATGTTTTACATTGGATTAACTTTACCAAAACAACTGACTCAAAATTATGTTTCACTAAAACAGATATAAAAATGGTTTATTTCAATTAACAATATGAATTAGATACCTTAAACCTGCAAAAAATTTACAACACACACATTGACACAATTGCGCAATGAACGGGCTTGGGAGAATCCTGTATGTTCATAGTGGGCTGTAATTTGTACCTTACTAATTTTCTGCTGAGGAATATTCTACTAAAGAACAAAAGAGGTTCTTTTTGTTTCAACTTCCAGCCTAGAGGCTGTGGTTGTATTTGCAAGAACAGTTTTTATTCTCTGAAAAGAAAGAAACAAGAAGAAAATGTAAAATAGGCCATTAAAACCGAATTTCTTCTGTTTGTATCTTTCCTGTTCATCAGAAACCTCATGCCCTGTAATGGAAGCGCTAGAGTTGCTCTACTATACTCCATCTCTAACCCAAGAGATTAATTAAATATAAAACAATAAATTTAATCAAATCCTGGAGTAGTGTGGGTGAAAAGAAGAAAAAGAAGCTACTGCAAGATGTTTGGTCTTAGGTGCCTGAATAAGAGTAGTGGACTTGTGACTGCTATGGTAATTCTGACAAGGCACCCTGCTCATTCGGTGCAACACTGTTTTCCATCACGCATAATTTTCACACCCTGTGTTAAGGGCACTCTTCAATTATCAGTTATAGGAATGATCTGTTGAATTCCCTGAACTGTGTGCTGAATGTTTATTTCTTTTAAATTATCTTAGGCTTTAACACACAGACAAAACAGGTGGTTGCCAAAGGCATGGAAATATTAAAGGCAGCAAAGTATTCACTGACCGAAAGAGAAACTGCAGTCCATGAAGATCACATTTTCTTTAATTTCCTTTTGGCAGTAAAAAACTGAATTGAAGTTGGTTTCAGAAAAAGTGTACAGAATTGTGTCAGGAAGAAAAGACAAGCCATGTTTAGATACTCTTTTGTGTTTATCTGTTACAAGACAGAATGATTCATTCTGGGTAGCATATCTGTTTCATTAGACACAAGAAACACAATTTTTAACATTTAGTAGAAATAAGCACATAATCTTTGTGCCTCCATGTGCTTTTATGTGACTGTGTGTGCAGGTTTATGTTTTAAAATTATACATAAATACATATTTATATATGTATATGTACATATATAAAGAAGAATATGTTTATGTCAGTTCTCTCTCTTCCTGTTCATACACAGACTTCATTCTGGAAGCAATAAGGTGATTTCTTATTTATTGAGAAGGTCCTTCTTTGACTGGTTCCAAACTGTAAAAAAATCAAGCAGAATTATGCTCATCCTTCAACATAGATGCTAATCAGGTGCAAGGAGACTGCTTCTGCTGCTCCTCAAGAACAGAGTGAGTTAGTCCTATAGTTTAGAAAGTGATGTAAATAACTTTTTCATAAAATATATAAACTGCAGTAAAATGGACTTATGTACAGAGCCTTCAGGAGAACTGTAGTGGCATCTGCACTAAGAACATAACCATTATTTAGATTTTTAGACAGTTTATTATTAAAGTTCAGGTTACACCTGCAAAATTTTCAAAAATTCATATAACCTTAGTAGACACTGAGGTTCACTTTCTTCTCCATCTCTACTTAGCCCACAACTTACTGCATTTTGTTATTTCATAGCACTGGCATAGGAATGTAATAGTTGGGTTTTGTATCAGTCATCTAGCTGAAGTATTTCCTCCTTCTAAGTCTCAAAAGGGCAAACACAAACCAAGCATTCTTACTAAGACTGATGCACTTTCACTAAAAGCAAGGGAGTTTTTCAGGAACAGTTTGATCAAAGACACATGTAGAGAGGTTATTCTTTTCTGTTGTGTGGTTAGGGTTTTTTTTACCTTTTTTTCTTTTTTTTTTTCATTTTCTTTTTTTTTTTTTTTTTGACTCAGGAAAGAAACCCATAACAGGAGAGACACTGGTGCAAACCAACTGGAAGGGAAGAAAAAGACAATAAGCAGCCAACTGCACTCGCAGTTTACAGTGCCTCTAAATGCTCTTGCATCAAGCAGACACAAAGACCCACCCTCAAAGAAGCACACTGCAAAAACCCTTTTCTAATTCAAGGGTAAGAGCTCAATGTGAAAAGCTAGTCAAGATTGGTGGCCTTAGGGAATGCCAGAGAATTCTATGGCACAATAAAATGTCTTGAACTATTTTCTGCAGCAAAGATCACATTCGGATCTATCCTGGGTGCATAAACTCTATACTCACATTAAAACATAACTGTGGATTACAGACCTTCCCTCGGTTTTGGTCTGCTATGTTATCTCTAAGAAAGCTGTTAATAAGTTTAGTGCACAAGAAGACTTCAGTATCTGGAAGAAGTAATGATTTTTTTGGAGTGGACATGATTAAAGATTAATAAGTTCTTTTATCTTTTATATTTCATGTTTCTTTTTCTGTTCTATAGGATATTGTATTTTTCCTCTGGCTGTATGGCAGATACTGTTTATTGCAGTTTGCCTTTCAAGCATAGGGGAGTATTGCAAGCTAATATAGATGGGAATATGAGGACTAAAGTGCTGCAATTTCTGTTTTTCCACTTCTTTTGCAGCCTTTGCATATAAGTTTTCATGTTTCCTCACATGTTTAAGCCTTTACTACTCAAGTATACACAAATAACATGTATTATCTGTGTGTACTTCACATCCTCTCTATGCATCTACAGCTGACATGCTACGGTGGGAAAACCATGATCATGTATTGAAGACATTAGCCCACATTACTTCATCTCAATTCAGCTATTCAGTTAAAAGTTACAGACAACTGTTCAGTTAGATAAGCTTCTAAAATTAGACATCTCTAATATTTGCTGCTCCAATTCACCCTGAAATAGAGTAGTCTTCTGGGGTTTTTTATTAGGCTCTTATGCAGGAAAGTTGAAATCTTCTACAGGGGTGTGAAAATCAAGCCTTTATAGTATTTGCTAATCATAATTACCTTGTTCCAGGGGTTGCTTATTTGGTGTTTTATGTCATGATGTGTCACAGTGAGGCTTCAGCTGTGAGAAGAAATCACATAAAAACCTACCATAACGTGTTTTTCTTTCCTTTTCCTCACTCTTTCTTCTCCAAAGAAAACACTTTAAAACTATTCTGAGAGAGCAATATTCCTTGCAAAATGTGAAGGGCAGTTTTCTCAGACAAATAAAAAAATAAACTGTATTACTGAGAAGACCGGTTCAGATTTGCACAATGCAGTACTTCGTGTTTGCTCCCTGTACTGTTTTGATGCAGAGACAGGCATTGACTATATTAAGAGCATGGAAGCATGGCTCTCTAAAGACATCACTGAACTGGCAGAAAATAGAATCATATTTTGTAACTAGGTAGAACTGGCATTTCTGAAAGCATGCAGAGACTGGAAGGATCTTGGGGAAAAAACGACATATTGGGTAAATTGCTTGATATGTGAAAATGAAGGGAGCAGGGTAATGATTAAATAAAATAAATAAAGCAAAAACCAAAAACCAACAAAACACTAACACATACACACACACCCCCCCAAAACAAAACCCAAGGAAACAAGATTACATTTCAAATAGCTTGACTAAGTATTTATCTCCAAGAAGTCAGATGGCTTGCTCCAGTGCCTCAGTTTCTTTTTGCTAATATAGAAGTAATAAACATTACTTCTTACAGGATACTCAGAGCTGTTGCAGAAGAAAAAAAGTAGCTAAAATGTAGAGCTAGCAGCTTAAATATTAGTAATAGACAGAGTAGACAAAACTAGCAGCTTAAACATTAAGAGCTAGCTTAGACAAAGACTATAGATCATGGTATACGAACTGTAACAGCTGTATTGCAACATGCCAAATAGCAGACTACAGAACTGGCGAAAACTGACCTAAAAGGATGTGATACTGCAGAAGAACATGACATTAGCAACTACTTAGTAACAAAACAGCAAACAAAACCAATAAAAATCAAGACCTCAGATCTTAATATTAGTCTTGGTCCAAATTATCATGTGAGAGGTGTGGAACTTAGACTGTAAGGATATAATTACCCAGGAATCTTTTTGTTCATGGTCTCTCTTGAGAAGCACCCAGCTAGAGCTATAGCACTATTAATAAAAAGTGCTTTCACAAAGGAAACTATCTTTTTGCTTATGCAGAATCCTGGAGTTCAACACTGTTATGGTGGCTGGCACATGTAATTTCCATAACTCATTAGTTATTATAAAGCATATATGTCTTCACATAAAAGGTATTACTGAAGTGCAAGGGCATTATTATAACATAAAAAGAATAAAGTGTGCAACATAAAACACAAAACACTTCAAGCACAGAAAAGAATGGGAAGTGTATCAAATGTAGTCAAAGGAATAGAAAACGAATTTTAAGGAAGTGTGAAGCCAAGAATGAAATAAGATTACTTCAGAAATATTAAAGAGAGAGGGAGTCTCTTGGAGTGGGTAACCTTTGAAGAAACAGTAGGGATAATTTATTGGTAGATGTGACTGTCACCGCGGGTTGTTTGGATGAACTTGTTGCTTCAGCATTCTCAAAGGAAAAAAGGCTGAAGAGAACTAACAGGGAAATACTTACACCAAATCACAACATGAGCAAAAATCTGAAGGAGCATAGCATTTACATGAGGAAAAAAAAAAAAAAAGAAAAATTTGAAAAAAGAAGCATATCTAAGAAAGACACTAAAATCAACAGAACCCTTTCTAAAACACAGCAGAGGGAGGAAGGAAGTGGGACATGACACAATAAATGAGACCGTGGAATTTTTCCCAGTAAAAAGTAATACTGGTAAAAAAAAAAACCAAACAAACATCCAAGTTTGGAGTTACATAAAACAGGAAAGATAATGCTGAGTATAGGTAGAAGAACTAACAGTAACATTGTTTAAGGATTATCAGGATGGTTTCACAAAAGATCATGGTGACAAACATACAAGTTATATATGAGCAAATAATACACAGGATTTGTCAGAGATTCTGGACAGAATGTACAGCCTTAAAAGAAACTTTATGAAATCTCTATTACTACATCACCACCCAGAGATGACTGCCATCAAGGTCATCTAGTATTGCAGGAGATGTATGCAGTTTATAGAGATAAAGAGCTATGTTAAGGAGTAAAGATAAATAGCATGAGTGGGAAGAAACAAGCAGAAATAGAGATATGTGACAAGTACAATATTGCAAACATCAGTATTGTGTCCTGCTCTCTTCACTATGCTTGGCAAGAGAAGGATGGTCTATTTAGTCACAAAACATAAAAAGGAAGCAAATGAACAGCAGCAAAAGAGTCGAATTAAAAAAAGTTTGCAGAGAAGAGCAATTATACTTAAAATAGCCTGAGTAGTTAACCAACTTAAATGCAATTAAAATGCTTTTTTTTTAGAGATTGTCAGAAAATGTTATTAAAATATAGTTCATTAACAAAAATGAAGAAATAAATCCTGAAATAAAATTTTAAATACAAATTAAAAAAAAAAAATCACTTTCTTTGAGGTCTAAAATAGTTTGGGAATCATACTTTTTCTAGTAGTGAGGACAAAGTAATTTCACGCATGATCAAAAGATCAAATCAGGACTGAGTATCTAAATAGTAAAAGAAATTGCTATATAAAGCTAATTTCTTTCAGGACAAGGAACAGTTATTTTATGGGAAATTAGCAGGTGAGTGATGTAACTTTTGCAATAAAGACTGTATTTAGGTCCAAAACACTGTGGACATTTTGTTAAGTCAGGTCAATAAGTTAACCATTATTGCAGTTTCTTGTATCTTGCAAAGGTAGAAAGTAGCATTTCCTTGATCTATGATAAAAAGAGATTATGGCAATGTTGTGGATGTAGTGACACACTTCACTTGTAAAAGAGAAGTAGCAATGTGTTTACTGATGTAAAATAGTGATTTAATAAAGTCTGTTAGTAAATGTGGCAGTGATTTAACAAGATTTGACAGCAAGGTGCACTTATTTACTGCCTAGAGGGAAGGGTCAGACAAAACTCTCAGGGTGACCCTCCCGTTGTCATGAGTTGCAGAAAGGACCCCCTTATGTTCTTAAGCTCCTATTCCGAGGGAGTTTAGGTGCAGCTGGATCCAGACTTAGTCCCAGACTTGGTCAATGGTTTATGTCTAAAGGACTATGTATGCACAATCAATCCTTTATATTACTTAGTTAAGATTTCAAAGTTTAACATGCTAGTAATCACTGAGAATCTGTTGTGCCAAGGGATCTCCCAACATCGAGGTTGTAACTTGAGAAGTAACCTTGAGAGGTGTCCCTACTCAAGGGGAGATCCTGCAGTGTAACCCAGTCTCCTGCTGTGCAGGAGAGCTCAACAGGACCTGGGCTATCAACTGTTTATGGAGTAAGATGATTGACTCATAGTCATGTTGCATATCGACTACAGGAACTTGGCTTGAGTCAGGACTATGGTTGGGGGTGGTGGTGCAATTTTTCAGATTAGCCTTGGCTATCATGCTGTTTTCTGTCTCCCCCGAACTGAGTTGGATGGGCCACCATGTCCCAGAGGCATTCATTACTGACAGCAGTGATGGTGGTGTCATTTGAGCAGAGCTGGGAAATAAAGGCCAGGTTGGAGGGGTCAGGGGATGGACACTGCCACATGAAGTATTTACTTACGTAGGTGGAATGGAGAAATGAAGAGGTGAAGAATCTATTCACTTGAAAGTATTTTCTCCTTATCTGCAGATCGTAGACTTTTTCCCTAGTAAGATTATTTGTGTTTTGCAAATATGGCATAGTTCTTAAAGTATACTGCCATGTATCTTCAGGTGCAATCACTGTCATATGAAAGGGGAATAGTAAGCATCCTTTTCAGACATTCTATTTTTTTTTTTTTATTTTGTCTTTCTTCATTAACTGTTTTGGAATCAGACATAACTTTGGCAAGTTTGAACCATTCAGTAATATTTTTTTTTCTTCCAAAAAATACCTACGTATCCAGTTCTGTGAGGCACTTGGGAGTTTGTCCTGATTGTGTTTTACTTTAATAAGAGACTCTTTCTGTCAATACATTGCCATAGAAAAAAATACCAGGTCCTGACCTGTTTCTGCTGCTAGTTTTGAAGTATTTCTAATAAAACATGTTAGTGGAGAGCTAGAAGGAAAATGTAGCAAAAAGGAGTTATGAAGCCACATTGCTGAAGCTTTATAGCATTACAACTAAGACTTTTGGAATCCAAGATAGCTTGAACTAATATGGAGAACTACTGACTTTTTTGGATTTTGTGTAAAAGAGACTTGAAGTCATTTTTTACACTGCATCCAAGAAAACCATACAGTTCTTTAAAATGCTTTGTATTGCTAACAGAGGCAGCCAAAAGATGCAGCAATTTGAGGAGCAGGGCACACTGGAGGAGGCACAGAAAGGAGAAGGAAGTTCTGCAGAGGGCAGTGTCCCCACATACCTGCCTGCAGCAGTGGTGGTGAGACTGCGGAGCACAGCCCCCAGCACCCCTGTACTCCAGCTACCTGACGTACTGGGGACATGGCTCCACCCAGCTCTGAGAGAGAACGCAGCTCTACAGGTTTGGGACTATGGGGACAGCGGGGGCCTCCCACTGTATCGTTAACATCCTGACTATATCCTTTAGTTATGTAAATAAATACTTATGGATTTCTCAAGCCCTGCCCACCATAAGTCAGTCACTTGCTTAGGTTTATACAGGGAGTCCTGCTAAGGAACACCCAAAGGCAATGGATGAAATCAATACAAGAACAAATACACTTAAATATTCATGAATACAAATGTTTAATGGCACATGGTCTCAGTTTAGTCTGAAAAGCAGACAGGGATTCCAAGGAATTACTTTTTTCATATTCAAGAAAGCACCAATTTCACAGTGAAGTGTTCATTAGAAATGGATTAGATTAGATGAATACAAAACTGCACAAATAACTACATGCTCTGTAAAAAGCCTGGCACCATTATGTTCTGTGGTGGCAGATGAGTGGTTAGAAAGAAGCAAGCTGTACAGCTGCTTCACAAGCCTCACAGCAGACTAAAAGTTGTAGGGGCTACAAAATCTCATAACTTCAACTCACTTTCTGTGGGACTGATGAAAGAGTACCATATTGTAACATGTATAACCCGTAATTTACTCCCCTCACCCCCCCCCCCCCCACGATTCAGCAGCAGTTCTTATTATAAATGAATTTGTGTTAAATATGTTTCTCTAGATCCCATTTCTTTCCCAAAGTTCCTAATCTCCTTACTCCAGATGCTTTGTGAGTCACCCAATAATGTGGTTTACATTCAGTTATTCCAAGGAACACTATTTTACCTGGCATGAATTGTCTGAGGTGCAGATGACGGGTATGAAATTTCAGTCTCCATGAGGAAAAAAAACTGTTGAGGTCTCATTTCCAACAGATTCACATTTCCTAAGCACTTAACTAACTGGGACAGACTAACATTTTCTGCTGTTTCTGCATGCACTTTAAAATCTCCCACAGAGTACTTCAGTGCCAATATGAGTGCAATTCCCATTAGCAGCAGACTCTCTTTGATGTTATGCAAAATATCTTGTTAGCATTTGGGCTAATAAAAGCTATTAATAGTGAACTTGTGACTCTTCAAGTTGTGTTTACGCTGATGCCTGCTACCTGTCTTTATGAAAGTTGAGTAACAATAGACAGTGAATTAAAAATCATTAGCAGAAGACACAGAGACATATTTCCAAGTCTCCCCAAAGCCTTGATGTCTCACAATGTCATAAGCTTCCTTCAAGGGCCGTTACAGTAGTACTTTTTGAAATTCAGTCTCTTCACAGGTGCAGTCACTATGAGCAATCATTTCCAGAATAAGAATCCTGAAGAGGTCTATTCTGTATACAAGATCATGGGAATGTTTTGTAATTAAAGCTCAGCATCATGTCTTATTCCATACTGAAGACTAATAAATAATACCATTTAACGTTCTGTAAACTGGAATTGAACAATGATTACCCTATAAAAGTAAAGCGTTTTAATATATTTTCTAATGAAAGTTTGAAGGTAAATTAAGTAATAATATTACCTTATCTTGTCTGTGTAGTAGAAATCAGAAAATGCTATAAAATTTCTCTTTAAGACAAGCTAATTCTTAGTCTTTAAATGACTATAAGTCATCATTTTCAGAAGAGTCACTGACTTTGTCTACTACATTCTCTCTTGATTTAAAAATCTGACCTGCTGTGTAAGAATTAATCTGTGAGAAGCTAACTCTAGAACCTTTCAAAAATCAAGTGAAGTATTTCAAGAATTTGTCTGTATAAAGGAAAACTTGGCATATAGAGGTGCACTCTTAAAAACATAATAGGATTACATTATGAGTGTTGGCTTTTGGTGAATTAAACTGCAAACGTAACTTTTTTTTTTTTTCCCCACAAGAAAAGTGGAAGTATCCCTCTTAGAAGTTGCATCAGTAAAACCATAGTAGAAAAGCCGTGATTAAAGTTGAAATTATTCTTTATTTCTATCTTGTTTCCATGTATTAGAATAAATTATTGCTTATATTTAAAATTTCTGAACTCCCTTTCGCACCCTAAAAGCATTTTGGAAAACTACTTTGAAAGATAAACATTCACCTATCTGTTGTTCATATGTGAAGACTCATATCTACCAGAAATTTTTTTCCTTGTGTTCTTTTTGTCTATACTGAAGCTCAGATGCTTCAGTAATGCAGACGGCTTACTTTTAAAATAGTCACAAATACTTAAAAATAGACAAGCATACCTATGCCCTACTGGACTCCATAACCACAAGGGGGCAGAACAAACATTAATCACAGAAAACCAATTCTACCTTATTTCAAGACACGTAAAAGTTTCATTCTTTAGGCACAGTACCAGATTTCTCTTCCAGCTGGATTAAAACATCTTTGATAGAGACATTTTTCCAAGCAGTTTTTACGTCCTTATCTTTAATGATTATAATACATTAAAAAAAAAAAATCATATTATTTCCAGAAATCTTGAAAGCACTACTTTGAAACTAAAGGTGATTAAGTAAAAATGATTTTTTTTTTTTTTTACCCTATGTTTTCTCAAGTGGAAGCATTTCAGATTTAGATTTTTTATTAGGAAAAAAGAAATAAAATATGAAAATGTTCCCAATTTAATCCTGAAAGCTTTCTTTTAATTCTGAAGCTGATTCAGAATGGAATGTGCCAGTACTTTAACCCTGGGAAGGCAAGTAAGACATTAGAATGATTATAATATGACTTATATTCATAGTTCAAGAGCTTGTGTGGTCTTTTTATAGTGAATGTAGAATGTGTGTGTTAAAGGAAATTAAATAGTGTTTTGTTTGTGGGGTTTTTTTGATGCATTACTCCCTGACTTTATCCTAAAGCTAAAGGCCAAGGTATCTGGTACAGTACGGAATATTCTGTATTCACAGTTTGCATTATATAAGAAAAAAACATAAAGAAAGGCTGGCATTTGGCATTTAAATGTTGCTTGAGTAGGCTGTGAGTTTCAATGTTCACAGCTCTTTACCAATGAAATACAACACAGAAAAAAAGAAGGAGGCGGATGGACTAGAAGTAATCTGCACCCAAACAGTAGCAAGTTCTGTTTACAAACATAATCTGTTTCAAAGCAGTTGGAGGTTATTTTCATAGAAATGTTAGCAGACCAATTTATGGCTTACATTCATATTTCTCTGCTTGCCAGACAATAAAGTGGTAGCCAGACCGAGACGTGTGCCGACTTCATTCTTGCTCCCAGGAATATGCTATGCTGTAGGCTTCTATGGAATTCTGATGAATTGAAGAGAACTGGGATTGTCTGATGCATGGCAGGAGACCAACCTGTGTGTTAACACACATACACATTGGTATATATAAATATATTCAAACACATGAAAATATGTAAAGCTTCACACACAATTGTTCTGACAGAAATGAACTGCATACAGAATCACATATTATTGTAGATCAGCTAATGGTCAGACTGAGAATAATGCTGTTGCTACTGCTAGACAGACAGGCTGCAAATTGCTCTGCTCAAAGAATGATTTTTTCTCATTTTGATATCATACAAAATATGGCCTCAATTTCAGGGCATTCTGTGGCATTTTGAGAATGTGCTGCTTTCCATACCAAGACGGAATCATAGAATCATAGAATCATTAGGGTTGGAAAGGACCTTAAGATCATCTAGTTCCAACCCCCCTCCCATGGGCAGGGACACCTTACACTAAATCATATCACCCAAGGCCTCGTCCAACCTGGTCTTGAACACTGCCAGGGTTGGAGCATTCACAACCTCCCTGGGCAACCCATTCCAGCGCCTCACCACCCTAACAGGAAAGAATTTCCTCCTTATATCCAATCTAAACTTCCCCTGTTTAAGTTTGAACCTGTTACCCCTTGTCCTGTCACTACAGTCCCTAATGAAGAGTCCCTCTCCAGCATCCCTATAGGCCCTCTTCGGATACTGGAAGGCTGCTATGAGGTCTCCACGCAGCCTTCTCTTCTCCAGGCTGAACAGCCCCAACTTCCTCAGCCTGTCTTCATACGGGAGGCGCTCCAGTCCCCTGATCATCCTTGTGGCCCTTCTCTGGACTTGTTCCAACAGTTCCATGTCCTTTTTATGTTGAGGACACCAGAACTGCACACAATACTCCAAGTGAGGTCTCACTATTCAGACTGTTGTTCTTCTAAGTTGCTCTCTTATTTTCCTTATTGATATATGAGAAATAAAAGTGATATAAGAAGTGATGTAATTAGCCCAGGGAACCAGATGCATCACTGCTTAGCAAGAGCAACCTTTGAAAACAGGACCGAGTAGCCTTTGACAAAAACTGTGGGCTTGCTCTATCAAATCAGAAAAATAAAAACATTCTTCAATAAGATCGCATATGATCACAAATGTAGAGAATAAGATCTTTTTCTAGCACATATAGGAAAGAAAGAATTCTCTAAGAAATGTGCAAAAATGTGGTAGCTGAAACAGAATATTAGACCCAAATGATCATAAAAAAATACAGTTTTTGCAGAGTGAAAGGAAGATAATAAAAGTTTAGGGAAGTTTTGTGGAAGAAGGAACTACAAATGAACATAAGTGTGTATGATACTATTTTTATGTGTAACATGAAATCTGTACCTGGCCTGAAGAAGAAATGTTGGGTTTTGAAATAAATTAGAATTACAAAGAGTCTGTGATAAATTAAAAAAGTGGTTAGGAGCATTATCATAGTCTTTAGTGACTGATTTTAGTCATAAATATCTTTATATTTTCAGGGGAAAGTTAACTAAACTATGATTCCATAGGAATTACCACAGCATTCTTTGGGGAAAAATTTCAACAGTTTCACAAGAAAACTTAATTGGCGTAGATGCACAGTCTGAACTTCACTTTGGCAGTTAAATTATTAAAGCGCTGCCTTATAGATTGATTTCAGTGAATTACGATATGTAAACCTACCTCTTTGATGGTCACCTTTCAGTTGACCAAACAAACAACACCTTTGCCTTTTTTGACAATATTATGTTGTTTGTCAACTCAGTAATTTGAAAATATAAAATACATTCAACCCTCAGTCACATTCTTTAAGCAAAATATGAAACTGTGAGGATAAGGATTGCACTGAAAGCATTTCAGGTTTTAAGCAACTGGTTCGGTTGGATCAGTGTTAAAAGCTGTTTTGTAAGCCACATGTTAAAAACTTGCCTCCATGTGACCCCAACTGTTGTCCTGTCTCCAAAAACATTGCTGCAGGGAGTTCATTCTCCCTGCCACTTGCTTTCTTAAACCCATCTCCATAAAACCCCTGACATAAGACAACTAGCTATTCTTCATCCATCTAAACAGCAAGAAAAAGACATCTAGATGTATCCCAGCTCTTATGGGCTACAAAAAGATTTTCCTTAAAGTGAGCATAGGAACATTGCTCATAGGATTTGGAAACAGGCAAGGAGCCACTCACTACAAGGAATCCACTCTGGCTGTCAGAGAGAGGCTGAGTGGCCTGGCTGGGAGGACAAGCATCCTGCATCTCTAGCAGTGGTGTCATGCAGGCAGTCCTAGTCAATCTGGCCCTAAAGCTCCCACACTACACAAGGCCAAGGCATCTTCAACCAAATGGCAAAACCTAGCAGTATGGCAGATTAACCCCTCCTGATTTTCTACTGTAACTTGGCACTTTCTGGCTACAGTTTTTTGCCCCAGTTGTAGTTGAGTTTAATACAGTTTGGACAACCTGATAAAAATCTAGAGTGAGTTGAGAGAACAGACCATTTTTCTTACCACAGAAAAAGTGAGTCAGATGTTGACTTAATGGATTTGGAGAAGGCTTGGATGAGTCATTCTTCTCCCAGTTAATTGATATTGCTAGGACATGCTAAATGTATCCCTAAATAGTGAAATAATTTATAGAATGTGCTTTTCTGGCTGTTAATTGTGCAGCTGGATAACTGCATTTAAAAGCTCATCCAATTCTCTTGAAATCACTAGAAGGTTTTCCACTGACTCAGAGGAAACTGAAGTAGCTTTTGAGGGACCATTGTCAAAGGGAAGTGGTGATTTGACTGTATAAAGTCCTTCAGGATCTTATTATTATAAATGTATCCTTAGGGTTTTTCCAAAGCCTCAAGGACAGAAGAAACCTCCTTTATCATCCTTCTACTTTTCTAAGAAGGATATAAATCTGCTGTTTCATTTGGAGTTTTTTAAGGACTCTGACCTTTTCCAGTAGCCTTAAAACATTTTGTGCATACAAACTGAGGGTCACAAAGCAGCTGACAGTTTAACAGTTTGAATAAGAGCTCCTTTGGGTCTTAAGACTTATATGGTATTATCTCCTCTTGATGTATGTCTTCAAAAGTGCGTATGTTACAAATATTTACTATAAGCTTTTTTGTGATGTTCTCATGTTTCTTTTCTCTGATGCTTAAACTTTTTTGTCCACTAAAACTCTAGCAATAAATATGATAAACTTGGAGTGAAAAATACAAATGAAATTGTCAAAATTCCCAGAAGCAATGAAGTTACTTGGTCATTCATTAATTATTGGCATGAAGTATTCATTAACCTAATTCCCTGGGAAAGAAGAATAATGTCTTCTCTAGTGCTATTTAAGACAGATATTCTGAATGGCACTAATACTACAATATATCAAAATATATGTGCAACTATCCTACTGGGAAAACAGGAGAACAAACATATTCAGCAACTGGAAGAAAAATACAAGGCTACTGGGAAAACAAATTAACATTATCTTGTGTAAGAAAATATTTTGTGGTACTTATTCTGTGAGACAAGTTCAGTTTTGAAAAGGCATGCAAAATAAATAATCAAAGGGAGAAGACCCTTTGTATTTGTATTAATGTCAGCTCTGGCTTTTGTTATGGCAGTCAAGAATTGAGCAAAAAAGATCAGAAGAAAAAGTAGATATGAGTTGCTTTTTTTTAAATGTTTAACATTTGTTTTTTTTTAATCTGAAGGTCACTAGACTTGAGTTCTGATAAACTGCCAAAGGAGGCAGATTCCAGAGGCAGTCCTCTGAATGGCACACTCAAATGAGACATGAATTTTCTTCCAGCTTATCTCAGCTGAAGTAACAGGATTGTGGTCTATCCAGAGCTTTAAAGGTCACAAAACCACCTTGAATTGTACTAAGAATGTCAACATGAAGGTTTGCCTAAGGGTAAAATATTTAATTGCCTGTGTAATGAGAAGTCATCCATCATTCTATCCATAATAGAGTTTACAGTGTGAAAGTTAGAAAACAGTTAACTGATTTTTCAACAGGAAGATGTTAGGAAGACATGGTCACAGGGCTCATTCTCAGATGATGTCAAGTGATCAGTGCCGTAAGAGAGTATTGCAGTAGAGATGTCTACAGTCATATCCTGTGGTTCTCAGCAGGGAATAAACCACCAAAGGATCCCAAAGAGCAGGGAACGGAACTCTTTTGGGAGCTACTCATTCTCCAGCTCATGACAGAGCTGTCAGAACTGCCTGTTTTATCAAAATCAGACCAAGGAAGCATACAGACTCAAAATCAGACCAAGGAAGCATACAGACTCAGACTTACATATCACCTTCATTTAAGTAAACAGAGATATCAAGTAGCTTTTTCACACAAAAGCTTGAAGAAATATTATTTCACTGGGAAACTGAAATTCAGAAGTTATGTAGATGCCTAGCTCCATAACAAGTGTATTCTTCCCTACAGAATGTAGTTGGGTTGTCTGTAAACAGCCAAAATTTTATGGTCTCTTTTACTCAAGCAGCATCATGAGTACTCAAGCAAAATCTTGAGCAAAACAACTCAGCATGCCTGTTCATATGAACAAATTCCATAGGACAGTTGGATATCCATAGCCAGAAATACAGTAAAGACCACAAAAATGTTTTGTCTAAAAACTGTATTTAGCTCAGCTTTATCCTATTCGCTGTCATAGGAAAACAATAATCTTCTTCAGCTTCTGACAGTGTTCACAGAGAGTAAAAGTGACAAGCAAAACCATTAATTTCACTATTTGAACACTTTCAGTATGTCAAAACCAAAGTACTTAATTTCTGAACCTCAATTATGCTGCTGTATCTCTGAAGTACTTTGTACTCATTCTTATCTACTGAACCAAGGAGGTACATTTAAAGAGATACTAGATTTGAGATCTTTTTTTCCTTCCCTTGGCAAAACCGAGTGCCTTGGCAGATTTGAGCATTCTCATATCTGCATATAATATTAATAACTTGTTCATTATGGCAGCATCTAGGAAACTAGGAATTATTACTTTCATTTTACAGATACAGTTAGAGTATGGGGGAGGCCCAGTGAAGTTTCGTGTAAACAGCTTCCCAAGTCAATGGGAGCTTCATTTGCACAGCATTTCTGAAATTTGAGTCATAATTAATTTAACAGTGACACAGGACAAATTAATTACAAAACCTGAATTAGTAACCCTTAAGTACAGCAGAACACTGAAAAATAAAACTTCTTTGATAACGACATGGCAGTTTGGTTTGTTTATGACCTTTATTGCTTGCTATCTGAAAGCATTTGAGTGAATGGATTACTGCTTGAATAAATGTTTTAATAAAAAAGCCTGTTTTTACATAAAAATATCCTTGCTACCACATGAAACACACTGTCCCTATGACAATAGGAGTTTTCATCATTCTTTCATTGCAAAATGTCTTTCCTCAGTAAATTAGTAAAGCAGAACAATGACATGAGACTTAGGTGACTGACAGTACATAATGATGTGCCAATAGCAGACAGTGAATTGCCAAATGACAGCTCATCACCTCCTCCCTGTCAGCCACAATCCCCCTAGGCTGACAGTTCTGAAATCATTATACTGTTTATAAATGATTTGTGAATGGAAGGTCT
Organism: Pezoporus flaviventris; assembly: GCF_033815535.1. NCBI lineage: Eukaryota > Metazoa > Chordata > Aves > Psittaciformes > Psittacidae > Pezoporus > Pezoporus flaviventris. The sequence goes on from NW_026892563.1 coordinate 22,691,132, forward strand.
GTTTACATTGATGGTGATCATTGACAATAAATGATCACCATGACCAGTTCTTCCAAATTGTTGTTCACATCAGGTCATGGTACCTTCCACTAGAAACTTAACTTCAAATACTTTGAACCTTATTGCAAAGCAGAAGTGAACTGTATTAACTACATGTTTGCACAAAATCACAAGGCCTGTTCTGAGTTGTTACCTTGTCCTCCAGCTATGTATACTTCAAAACTTTCTGCAAATATTTTTAAAGTGATATTTTTCCCAAACCTTGAGTATCCAATATTAATAAGGCCTTGAGCTAGCAAACCACATGTATATTTTTTGTTAACTCTATTGTTAAAATTGCCTCACCACTCTAAAACAAAACTTGTCATTACGATGGTTTACACGTTAGACATTACACATATACTTTATTTCAGTAAGTGCATTCCAGGTACCTTATGAAACCTCACCTCCCACTCAGATGCCAGAGAACATGTAGTCTTGTATGAAGTCTACATCTTAAAAATGCTAAATATACAAATGTCCAATTATGCAAGGGAATATTGATCCAAAATATAACTTAATGTGACAAGCTGTAGAGCCTGGTTTGATTCATCAATTAAATGTACATAAGACATAGGATTTACTTGTCATTTACAGTTTATTTTGAGGAAGACCACAAACTGATGAGAATGAGTTTGATAAGAAACTGAACATGAGCAGGCAGTGTGTGCTCACAGCCCAGAAAGCCAACTGTATCCTGGGCTGCATAGAAAGAAGCATGTCCAGCAGGTTGAAGGTGATCCTGCTCCTCTACTCTGTTCTCATGAGACCTCACTTGGAGTATTGTGTACAGTTCTGGTGTCTTCAACATAAAAAGGACATGGAACTGTTGGAACAAGTCCAGAGGAGGGCCATGAGGATGACCAGGGTACTGGAGCACCTCCCGTATGAAGATAGGCTGAGAAAGTTGGGGCTGTTCAGCCTGGAGAAGAGAAGGCTGAGTGGAGACCTCACAGCAGCCTTCCAGTATCTGAAGGGGACCTATAAGGATGCTGGGGAGGGACTCTTCATTAAGGACTGTAGTGACAGGACAAGGAGTAACAGGTTCAAAGTTAAACGGGAAGTTTAGATTGGATATAAGGAACAGGGGAAGTTTAGATTGGATATAAGGAGGAAGTTCTTTACCGTTACAGTGGTGAGGCACTGGAATGGGTTGCCCAGGGAAGTTGTGAATTCTCCATCACTGGCAGTGTTCAAGACCAGGTTGGACAGAGCCTTGGGTGACATGGTTTAGTGTGAGGTGCCCTGCCCTTGGCAGGGGATTGGAACTAGATGATCTTAAGGTCCTTTCCAACCCTAACTATTCTATGATTCTAACCTCAATGATGGATTTTTTGGTAAACTGAAAAATAAAATTCAGTCACATTTCTTCAAAAAAACCCATTACACCTTCTGCCTTGGAGTGGGAAGCAAAAATGCTAGAAGGTTATTGTTTTTTTTCTGTTGACAAATTGAAAACAAATAAAACCAACAACAGCCTCCTGCCCCACAAACCCTAAAAAGGGAAAAATGAGAAATAGATCTTCATAAGAGATGTATAATACTGTTTGAAAAATCATGAAATTAACTTCGAAGTTCTCTTATGACCAAAATATCGTTTCCAACTGCATGCCTTTTCAAAAGATGCCTTTTATTAATTACTTTAATTATACTGCATAGAGCTTTCAGTTATGAAACTTGTTTGATTTTCCAACTCTGAAAATGCAGCTGTATGGTGCCAGAAGTTTTATCTAGAGAAGAGAGTGTAAGAGAACTAAAGAGGTAGACAGCATGTGTGTTAATGTGTGGAAAGTTTTTCACACACTCATGTAAAGTTAACCAATTTATTGGTAACAATTAAAACAAAAATTATGACATAATGCAGAAGGGTTTATTGCACCATGGTTGTTTTTTTTTACTAAAAACTAACACCACTTGCACCAGTGATGCAATGCAAAAACACTAAAATTGTAAAATCATAGCATCATAGAAGAGGTTGGGTTAGAAAGGACCTCAAAGATCATTTAGTTCCAACCCCCTGCCATAGGCAGGGACACCTTCCATAAATCATGCTGCTCAAAGCCCCTTCCAGCCTGGCTCTGAACACTGCCAGGGATGGGGCAGCCGCAGCTTCTCTGGGCAACCTGTTCCAGTGTCTCACCACCTTCATAGTAATACCTAATCTAAACCTACTCTCTTCAAGTTTAAAGCCATTCCCCCTTGTCTTGTCCCTACCTGCCCTTGTAAAAAATCTCTCTCTAGATTCCTTGTATCCCACTTTTAGGAACTGGAAGCTGCTTCTCCTAGACTGCAGGACATGTGAACACTTGCCAATTGCCGAGTCCAAGCAAACATCAAGGTGTGTCCTTACTGCATCCTGTTAGGACCACATTCCAGTCTCTTTTTCCTCCCAATGTTTTGTTTTAGTTGTAGAGAAACACGTACTCCAGCAAGGATGTGTTAGAGAGGGTGAAGTTTTTACAATAAAATAATCATATAAAATAGTAAAATGATTATATTTGAGAAATTTATAAATCAATAGTGAGGCTTTGTATATTAGAAGATGTTGTAACTTTGCCATTTTGTATCATAGTTACTCTGTAACTAAATGTTACAGTGGTAGTCTTGGTAGCAAGAGCTAACATAACTGTATATGGTGAGGGGCGTATGGGTGTATGTATTGTAAAACTCTACCCAAGCAGAACCTAAGTTTAAGATAGCCAAAAAGGGCATACCAGAAGCATCCTGGCCAAGATAAGAGAATGCTAACGTCCACAGGACGATTGGGACCTAGCCAAGTAGAGAAAAGGTGAAGAGGACAACCTGAGGAAGACTTCTTACTTCATCTGAGGAAGACTCCTTACTTCATCAGGGCGACCACCGGAGGGGGCTGCGCAAGAGCAAAGGAGGCTGATGTCGTAATAGACTGATGTAGCAATCCTTGATGCATATGTATTAGTCAATTATGTAATCTGTGTTGAATATGTATTAGTTACGATGTGACGGGAGTCAGAACCAGATTTGGGTGCGTACCCCTGGTTCCCGGCGCCTCAATAAAGCACCTCATATAACCATCCCGGTGGTTATGTGTTTGTCTCGACGCTAACAGATGGACTTGTGATGCACCCTCTGGAAGCAAGATTGCATTACAGGGCACATCTTCTCCATGTCTTTTTTCAGAAGTCAGGTGTTGGTGAAGGTGAAGCACACCGCAAAATTTCTATGAACTTTGGTAGTGATAGATAAGATGTGTTTTATGACAACTTGGCAGTTTTCTTTAGGCAAGCTTATTTAAGGGAGAGCTCTCATAGGATATCCAAACAGTGTCAAGACTCAGGTTTATGTGATACTGCTTGTAGTATATAAGTGTATATGCACTCTTTCTTTAATTAGTATTACTGCAAGGAACATAAGGCTTCTTATGGTCCTCAGCAGGAGATGAGGCAGAGGACCTCATCTAGACCTAGTGAGACCTGCTGTAGCTACTATTTGTGTTTAGAAAATTCTCAGAGTCTGCGCTGGCGGACCCTAACCTGGGCAGACTTCCAGCTGCAGAGCTCCTAGACAAAGCTGGGCAAAACGAACCCAGTTCCTTTCCCTCAAAGGCAGAAAGTGGTGGGGAGGTAGATTAAGAAACAAGCAAAGATCAGCCCACCCTGCAAAAAAAGAAGTCTTTTCAGACCCTGCATCTCCCAGGGCACCTTCCAGAAGCAGGACTGATGTGCTGGATCCATGGATATTCCTGAAGTTGATGAAAACAGATATCCTGTGAAGCTGCAGTGGAGCGTCCGTTTTCCCAAGGCTTAATGCAGGCACAGATAAAGATCTTTGTCCTTTGAGAAAAGGAATGTAACATGAGGCAGACAGATTTTTGCCTTTCTTGCTAATCTTTGGGGTACTTTTGGTTGCTGTTCTACATGTGGACTTTATGAAAGTCTTATCAGAAAAACAGAAGACAAAGCTCCATCACTCAACTAAGAGCTGACAAAAAATATTCATCTACATGTTTTTTTTTGCTTTCTAAAGCAATGAAAACTTCAGATGTTTTTTCAAGATTCAGAAGATGACTGTCCTCGGTTGAAAATAAACCTGTAATTTCATCTTGCTCCTTAGACTATTTTCCCTCTCTCTAACCACCACATCTTACTCACATTTAGTTTGAGCTCCCTGGGTTTCTTCCAGGTGCCAATTTATCTAAAATATTAGGACAGCTGGGGCACAGCAGGGAAGAAAATGAGAGACAGGGCTGACTGTCTTACCAGATGAGTTCTGTTCTTGCTCTTCCAAATGACTTGTATAATATTGGGCATGTCACAACCTTTCTTTATCTCAGTTTATATGCTTTTAAATAGGTAAATTATAAATATTTCAGGGTTGCTCTAGTGATGGATTTTACACTGAAGTATCTGTCTGAGAGCAAGTGCAAGGGTGAAAATCACTCTCCATAAACAAATTATTCAGCACTAACAACCCTCTAAAAAAGAATTGATGTGTTTATATCATCAGATGTTAGACCAAGAAGTATTATCTTTTTCGAAGTATCACTGCAAAGTTAATGAATTATCTTTTTGTTGACTACTATATGTCAGGATACTATCATGTCCAGTATAACTAGTGTATAAGGTGCTGCTGTGCCGATGCACTTTGGATACAGATGCACAGAACAGCTATCATCTGCAGTGAAAAAATCTAAAATTCATCATTGCAATGACATCTTTTTAGATAATATATTAGATAAAACATGCATTTCCTCAGGTGCACTCTAAAGAGTGCATCTAGGGAGTTAAATGCATAAGTCCTGCTGTTTTGGAATTAAAAAAAAAAAAAAAAGAAACAACTGACAAGCTGCAAGCCTAAATCAATTCAGGGAATACTGAAAATGTATTTTGGCTTGTTTGGTTACTATCTGGGTTATTGAAGCATAATGAATAAGCATTGCTAACTACTTCATTATCATCAGAGAGCTATGTGAATTCAGGCAAAAAGATCCCGCTAACTGGGATCTTTTCCTATTTGGAAACCAGCACACTTTTTCATCTTTTCCTCTTTTTTCTCCCTTTTCTCTCTTCTCACTCTGTCCTATAAGGAAGGAAAATTAAACTTGGAAACGAACAACAGAAAACAACCCAGACTCTAGAACTAAAACTTAGAGTTGTGTTTGTTCTCACGTTTTGATTTTGGAAGCTCATTATCAGTGTATATTATAGTCTAGCACCTGCTGTCTTTACTCAGTTTGTTGGCTTGAAAGGCAAGAAATCACATACTTACTGCCACAGAGCTTTGACTAGTATCCGATATTCCTGGTTTCTCCAGGCTTACGCTCTTGCTCATCAGACTGATGTGCTTAAGTGCCTAATCTCCCCTGAAGAGTTAAAAATGAAGGAAAGAACATAAACAGAGATATTTGAAACCAGAGAGAGAGAGAGGTGCAGTATAGAGAGAGGTGAACAAAATCATTGTCAGTAAATAAAAATTAAAAACACAACAGCAGGAAGATGGCTTTATATCTCCTGTAAATCTGTTCAAAACACAAGAGAGAGAGTAGGCAGTGAGGAGTAAAAGAAGGGATGAGGGATGACTGCAGACAGTTTTAAGGGAGGTGCAACAATATTACATCTAGGTACATCTGTGTCCTTATATGACTGAAGCAGGTTGCAAGGGTTGTTAGACTTTGCCTAGTGTCGTGGTTTAAACCCTAGCCAGATAACTTGTTTACTCACCCCCCCTTCTTTCCCTCCCCCTACTCCTGGAGGGATGGAGAGGAGAACTGAAAAGAATGCAACTCCCACAGGTTGAGATAAGAACAGTTTAGTAACTAAGGTATAACACAAATCACTACTAATACCACCAATGATAAAAATGATAAAGGAAATAACAAGGGAACAGAATACATCACCTCACCACCAGCCAACCAATAACTCACCCCCCCCCCCAACCCAACCAAGCACCTACCCATACCTCCTCCAACCCTGCAGTCTACCACCCCTTCCAGCTAACTCCCAGATACATCCTAGGCATGACGTGCTGTGGTATGGAATACCTCTTTGGCTAGCTTGGGTCAGGTGTCCTGTCTCTGCTTCCTCCCGGCTTCCCCTCCTCCCTGGCAGAACATGAGGCTCACAAAGTCGTTGACCAAACCAAAACATCATTGTTATCAGCTCTGTTCCCGAGCCGGAAGTCAAAACACTGCACTGCACCAACTACGAAGAAGGAGAAAAATGACTGCTACTGCTGAACCCAGGACACTATCCACCCCTTATTCCATACTATTCACGTCATGCTTAGATCCCGCATTTTCAATATACCATCACTCTTATCTTAGTGCATGGACCAGTCCCTATAAAGCTGCTGCGTCCATCTGGTCCATGATGTCAGGCTCCATCTCTTGTTAACAGTCTTTGAGAGCAGGAGAGGCTGTGTGCAGTGTTCACACTCATGAATAACCCGGGCAATAGTGTCCATTGCCAAGTCCACCCCTCGATCATGAGTCCATCTCTATGTTGCATCTCTGCTCTGGCGGCCTGAAGTGCCATGGACCCACCAGGCTCAAAATAATTCACTGTCCCCTTCAGCAGTTTCTGCAGCTTGTTGCTGGGGACTCCATACAGCTGCCTTCCATCTCTGACGCTTCCAAAGCACTGGAGGGGCCCAGTGGACTAGATACTTGCCCATACTGTCCCACACACCCTGCCACTCATGACTGTCCAGCTTTGGGGAAAATCTCCTGGTCCCCCTATATCGTCATCTAACCCCAGACAAGACCCAAACCCGACTCTGTTTAACTTTTGAGATCAGACAAAATGGTTGTGGGTAAAACACAGTCTGTATGTGTGCCAACATGCTGATCCCCATCACAGTCAGCAGGCAGGTCCCAAGGATACCCAAAGGCCATTCAAGACCTTCAGAACTCTCAGTTGATGCTGCTGTACTTGTCACTGGGGCTGGTGTAGCTGCTGTGCTTGCCGGCTCTCCCACCACCAGCTTCTCTCTTTCCTGAGTCCAGCTCTTCCTCCTCTGCCTTGCTGGGAAATGCTGCGTGGTCTCCTGCATCCTCCTGGGGCTCGGCGAGCGGCTTCCGGGGAATGCTCTCGGCCGTCTCAGGGCTGGGCTCGGCTGCGGAGCATGGCTCCTCCGCGGGGCTCGGCTCCTCCGCCGCCTTCTCCCGCTGCTCGACAGCCGCCTCCTTCAGCTCCTCGACCGCCCCGACCTCCTCCACCGGCAGCCGTCACCTCGCGGCCTTTGGGCACCCACCCGCCGCCGGTTGCTCCCCGGGGCCGCTCTCCCGGGCCGCTTCAGCAGCCGCCGGCTCCCGGGGCCGCTCCCCCTCGGCTCCCCGCGGCCTCCTGAAGATGGAGGCGAGGGCGAGGGCCAGGACGGTGAAGTGCAGCCGGACGGTCAGGTACGAGTCCACGGCCACGTCCGTCCCGCCCTGCTGCTGGAGCCCGCCCGTATTACAAGCCATTGCCATAAAGCACAGTGAGACAAGAACCTTAGCCCAAGCCCCACACTTCATAAACACTAACACAGCAAATACCGGCTCTAAGTAATGTACTGCATTCTGAAGCTGTGAGATCAAGAAGAACAGCTCTGAGAGCCAGTAAATCAGCATTGTGACGAGTGACTATTAATCCAGTTAGACCTGTCGTTATCTCAGCCCTTGGAGCCCCACGTTGGGCGCCAAAAAAAGAGCTGTTGTGGTTTAAACCCAGTCAGGTAACTCGTTCACTCACTCCCCCCTTTCTTGCCCTCCCCCTACTCCCGGAGGGATGGAGAGGAGAATCAAAAAGAATGCAACTCCCACGGGTTGAGATAAGAACAGTTTAGTAACTAAGGTATAACACAAATCACTACTGCTACCACCAATGATAGTAATGATAAAGGAAATAACAAGGGAAGAGAATACAACACCTCACCACCAGCCAACCAATAACTCACCCCCCCCCCCAACCCAACCAAGCACCGACCTATACCTCCTCCAACCCTGCAGTCTCCCAGCCCTTCCGGCTCACTCCCAGTTACATCCTGGGCATGATGTGCTGTGGTATGGAATACCTCTTTGGCTAGCTTGGGTCAGGTGTCCTGTCTCTGCTTCCTCCCAGTTTCCTCTCCTCCCTGGCAGAACATGAGGCTCACAAAGTCCTTGGCCAAACCAAAACATCATTGTTATCAGCTCTGTTCCCAAGCCGGAAGTCAAAACACTGCACTGCACCAGCTACCAAGAAGGAGAAAAATGACTGCTACTGCTGAACCCAGGGCACCTAGCATGGGCGCTGACTGCAGCACCAGCAACAATTTTGACTGCAACTGAAGTGGCTGCATCTTCTGTGTTCACATACAGTGTTGTGAACGCATTGGTGTTTATGTATGCAGAATTGAATGCATTGGTGTTTATATATGAACGTATTTACATTTCTCACTCATTCCTTTACTATTTCTGATCCCCATCTAAATATTCTTAATACGTATCTTCTTTCTTAAATGGGTTCATAGATCATGAGACGCTCGAATTTGAGATCCTCAGGACAGTGAGAAGAGCGTGCAGCAAGCTCACTGCCCTGGACTTCAAAAGAGCAGATTTTGGCCCCTTCAGGAACCTGCTTAGGAAGGTTCCATGGGATACAGCTCTAGAGGGCAGAGGGGCCCAAGACTGTTGGTTGATATTCAAGGATCACCTGCTGCAAGCTCAGGAGTGTTGCATCCCAACCAGAAGGCAGTGCAGCAGGAGGGCCAGGAGACCTCCTTGGATGGATAAGGAGCTGCTGAGGAAAATTCAAATGAAAAAAGAGGCTTATAATAAGTGGAAGCAAGGACAGGTGGCATGGGAAGAGTACAGGGATGTTGTCCGGGAAGCTAGGGACCAGGTTAGGAAAGCTAAGGCTCAGTTAGAATTAAACTTAGCTAGAAGTATTAAAGATAACAGGAAGGGATTCTACAGGTACATAGCAAATAAAAAACAGACTAGGGAGAATGTAGGCCCCCTCAGGAAGCTCTTGGGAGAACTGGCTACCCTGGATTTGGAGAAGGCTGAGGTTCCGAATGACTTCTTTGCCTCGGTCTTCACTGCCAATGGCTCTGACTGCACCACCCAAGTCTTGGAAGGCAGACACAGGGACTGTGAGAATGAAGACCCTATGGCCACTGTAGGAGAGGATCTGGTTTGAGACCATCTTAAAAATCTGAACATGCACAAGTCCATGGGACCTGATGAAATCCATCCGTGGGGAAATCCTGCCTGGCCAACTTGGTGGCCTTCTATGATGGGGCTACAGAACTGATGGACAGGGGTAGAGCAGTTGATGTCATCTACCTGGACTTGTGTAAAGCGTTCGACACTGTCCCAGACGACATCCTTGCCTCTAAATTGGAGCAATATCAATGTGATGGATGGACCACTTGGTGGAGAAAGAACTGGCTGGATGGCTGCACACAAACAGTTGTGGTCAATGGCTCAATGTCCGGCTGGAGACCAGTAACAAGTGGCGTCCCTCGGGGATTGGTGTTGGGACTGGTCTCGTTTAACATCTTCGTCACTGACATGGACGGTGAGATAGAGTGCGCCCTCAGCAAGTTTGCCAATGACACCAAGCTGCGTGGTTCGGTTGATACCCTGGAGGGAAGGAATGCCATCCAGAGGGACCTTGACACGCTTGTGAGGTGGGCTGATGCCAACCTCATGAAGTTTAACCATGCCAAGTGCAAGGTCCTACACCTGGGTTGGAGCAATCCCAGGCACAGCTACAGGTTGGGCAGAGAAGAGATTCAGAGCAGCCCTGCGGAGAAGGACTTGAGGTGCTCGTTGATGAGAAAATGAACATGGGCCAGCAGTGTGCGCTTGCAGCCCAGAAAGCCAACCGTATCCTGGGCTGCATCAAAAGGAGCATGACCAGCAGGTGGAAGGAGGTGATCCTGCCCCTCTACTCTGCCCTTGTGAGACCTCACCTGGAGTATTGTGTGCAGTTCTGGTGTCCTCAACATAACAAGGCCATGGAACTGTTGGAACAAGTCCAGAGAAGGCCCATGAGGATGATCAGGGGACTGGAGCACCTCCCGTATGAAGACAGGCTGAGGAAGTTGGGGCTGTTCAGCCTGGAGAAGAGAAGGCTGCGTGGAGACCTCATAGCAGCCTTCCAGTATCTGAAGGGGGCCTATAGGGATGCTGGGGAGGGACTCTTCATTAGGGACTGTAGTGATAGGACAAGGGGTAACAGGTTCAAACTTAAATGGGAAGTTTAGATTGGATATAAGGAGGAAATTCTTTCCTGTTAGGGTGGTGGGGCACTGGAATGGGTTGCCCAGGGAGGTTGTGAATGCTCCATCCCTGGCAGTGTTCAAGACTAGGTTGGACGAGGCCTTGGGTGATATGATTTAGCGTAAGGTGTCCCTGCCCATGGCAGGGGGGTTGGAACTAGATGATCTTAAGGTCCTTTCCAACCCTAATGATTCTATGATTCTATGATCACTGGAATTCAAATATAAGGAAATAAATAAAAAGAATACAAAACTAACTAAAAAACCCTAGTCAGTTTCCCATTCTATTTTTAAGATGGTGCGCTGATCTCACACAATAAGCAATGCTTTTGCAGACAGGATACACAATTAGCTCTTTACAGGAGCAAATAAGGACCAACTTGTCACCTTGAAGGAGTCACTCTGCTTAAAGGCAACCAGCCATTGTTCAGCTTGAAGCATACAGATGTTAGGATCAAATAACCAAGAAGACAACAATAGCTGAACTAATCACCTTAAGGCTGCCTTTGTAGTCAGTCGAATGAAGGAGTCAGTCTTACATGTGACACCAGGATCTGTTGTGTCCTGGAAGTGCATGTTTATTTCATGGACATAAGAACACCATGGGCAGCTAGCTTCAGAGACAGATGTTTGTAATTTTGTTTATGTCAACTACAAAACACAGACAGACATTTCTAATGCACTTGGATTTTTCGATCTGTGTTGTAACTAATGCTGCTGACCTGTAAGTAAATGGTATGCTAAACTTATGCAACAAGATATAAATTTTTAATTATTCATGCAAATAGCTTTGAAGTCTGACCTAACACAATTCTGTGAAACACACTGTGCCCAAATACTGCACTGGTTACTGAAATATGTTATTGGAATTGGTGCAATTATGTATGTGGTTCTACATCTATTTCGTGACCCAGGAATTTGATTCCTTGTTTTCTTATTAAATTGTATTATTTGTTCATTTGCCGCATTCATATCTTCATTGTAGGCCTGGTGATGAAAATAGTGGTGGAAAACACATACAAATATCCAGATATTGAGGAATTCAAGCAAGCTAGCTTAGTCATGTAACTATTTAATTGGTATTTACCTTACCAGAGTAGATGAACACATTGTATATACAGTTCTGTATATGACCACATAAACAGTCTAAAATACCAGTAAGCAGTTACAGTAGGTTCAAAGGCTGTCACTGGGGCTTTTGACTCTTCTTTATTCAGGGCCAACTAAAGAGGTCATGTAGGCTATTGCTGTTAGAGAGAGGAAGAATGTTCTGATGGAGAAACACAGAAGGACTAGAAGAGTGATAAAGAGAATCACAGTCTCACAGGCAGGCAGGCAATAACACTTTGAAGGTAGGATGAACCTTTCCAAACTTGATACCCATTTGACAGGCAGTAGGCTGGCTTCTTCCAAGCAGTAGGTTGCACGATTTAAACAGAAGGAAGCCTCCTATGGTTCATATAGGTACCATATATCCTTACAATATATCAGACCAGACATTGTTCATATACCTAGATGGAAGTGGTTCTGCCACCAGTGCCGATTTGGAAATGTCTGAGAAATATTTTAATTCCTGGCTCAAACACATACCTCTGTGATCTTCATAAAAATTTGTATCTGTAAAGTGGAGGGAGCATATCCCATCTTCACAACAAGATAAGGACAGAGAAATCAGTCAATGACTCAACAGCTCAGATAGTAACAGACATATGCACAGACAGATCTAGCAATGGTTAGCTCAATACTGTCGGAGACCACAAGTACACCAATGCAACACCGGACATAAAATTCGCAAATAACAATATGTATTGTCATAGGTGCATGTGTGACAAGGGATTCACCCTCCAACACCAATACCCATTTTATTAACCTGGCATGCATAATTGACCATAAGTACCTAAAAAACTCTAGAGGGGGTCCAGAAAGCAGCAAATATGATTCACAGTGATAAGTTTTACAATTTAGGCCCAAAGTTTTAAAAATAAGGTGATCTTTGATATAGATACAAATGAATTTAAAATGTTCCACAGTAAGCAGTTCCACCCAGGGGATGTAAACAAACTGCTTCTACAATAATAAAGTGTTTGCCTTGCATCTAGAGCTACTTAAAATTTTTAAAAAAAGAAACTATAGATTTTATGAAATGCCTTATTAGAAGACATTCACAGGGGGAGAAGGGGTGGGGAAATGTGGAATCTGTGTCAAATGTAGTAAGTTAATAAAAACCAAAGAAAATCTGTAAGGTTTAAACAAAGCCTAATGCATTATTCATAAAGATCTTTCCTACAGAAAGTTTAATTCATCAACCTGTTTACTGTATTTTACAGCATCAATTAGAAAAGAGGGATTCTCTTCCTCTCCAAAGTTAGCAATAGTTTCACAATAAAAGAATATCTATTATGGCATTTAATAGCTTCATGAGAGATGCATAAAAGTAAACTGGCAAGACTGAAAGAAAATTAACATGCGAGAAAGAAAAAGCAATTTCTTCATTATGAAACTCATTCAGTTTCCAGTGATTAGATGATAGCAGCCCAATTTTTCTAGTTTACTCATTTTACCTAAGCTGTGACTTTGTGAAGGAGGAAGTTGCTTCCCACTCACTGCCAGTCTTTTCATTTTCCAGTAAAGGGCCAGATAAATTGTGGACAGTGGGTGGGGGGAGAGATAAAGAAAAGCACAAAAAAGAATTAAGAAACATGTAAGGAAATTTTTCTTTAATCTCTTTTCAAATTAACTACTGCTGCAGACAATACCCAAACTCTGTATCTGGGCTACACAGATCTACATAGGCTGTAACTGGATTTTGAGTATTATTGATATGCTTTCTTTAATTATTTCTACAAGTTCCAAATATATACCTGTGTCCTTACAGAAATATTTTACTGGGCTGGCTATGTAAATATTTTATGTTTACAGATTTGTCTTGTGCTTTTAAAAATGTCCTTCAGCTTTTTCTTTTTTTTTTTAGTAAATAAATTTATAGGAAAAAGCAATCCTGGAGTTAATCTTTCAAGCAGCTTAATAAATGTATAGTTTATGGATAAAAAATAAAAAGTAAAAGCTAGACTATAATTAAACACGCATTTATTTCTATTTCCTTCCAATAATATTTGAATGAAATATTTCATATTCTTTAGTATAAAACTTTAATATTAACTTAATAATTGAATATTAATTTCATACATGTATCGCTGATGTTGCAACCAAAGTATAGCTTATCAGAAAGTTCCATGGTAAGATTAACACTTATTAGAAATCAAACATTCATTTTCACTATAATTTCAATAATACTGAAGTTTTAAGTCAAATGTCATTTAATTTGCAATTTGTACTTGCTTATTTTTTAATCTTTATAGTTAATTATTAAATTAATAGATAAAAAATACAAAATGCTAAACTCATTGAGTGAGAGCCTTCTGGCTTGTCTGGAAATTCTGAAATCAGCTTTAGAGGTATTTTCCAATTGAAGCTTTGGGATCTTATCCTAACATTAACTGTGACTTAAGGGGATAACAAGATAATAAGGAGAAAGTAGAGAGAGATGTAATAGAACTATCATTAACAAGAAAGTACAATTAATGTATCATTAAAATCAAGGACATTATAGCATAGCGTTAGCTATTTCATCAGTGAGTACCAAGGAGTTTAAAGGAGTTTTGTTCAAATAAAAAAAAAGTCAGTTGGGAACTGTACCCTAAGCTAATTTATGGAAGTCAGTAATAATGGGTCCAGCCAGAAAAAAAATGAAACGATGGTCACACTTACAAATAATTCAACCCAGTTCCCCTCTTCTCTGCACTATAAATGCAAGTCAAATGAACAATTCACAGGAGCTGGTTAGCACATACAGTCCCAATAGTCTGATGATTTTCTACTGAAAAGTTAGGAATTATGGAATCTCTAAATTATTCTATTCACCTGACTCAACTTAATGATAAATACTGCAATTTAACCAAAAATTACCTAACAAGTCAATTTTAAGGTTTTAATTTAAAATAGAAGTTTCAAAGAACAGCAGAAAAATGGGAACAGTGACAAATCCAATTATTTTGAAGATTCATTGTCATTTGACAGGACTTCCTTACGTTTCAGATTAGAAAAATAAGTATTTTAAAAAAAAAAACCTCAAAACTGTTTTCCCCAGTATTATTGTAATACTTAGCTTGATTGCTTTTACAGATAAAGCATCCAAATACCTTCATTTGCTTTAGGTTACAAAATAAGAAAAAAGAAAATTCTAGCTAGTGATTTAATTCAAGTCTTAAGGTAACATGGTGCTGGGTATATTATAAATACCTAGATATGTTATTACCACTACATCAAAAAGCATCTTCTGCCAAGAAAGGCTGAACTCCCTGAAAACCATTTCTGATGAATCAGCAAGTGATAACAGTTGCATTACATGAGACACACCCTTCTTAGGAGATCTAAAATCAGTACCTTCTCTGTGATTTCAGACTGTTTTCTCAAGTAACATACTGGAGTTGGTAGTTCTACACTAAAAATTAATTTTGCTCACTATGTCTGGGGCTTAAACTGCAGCAACATAGTTAATGATACATGATATCACTAATAATTTCTTCTATGAAATGGCAAACGAGCTAAAAAAGATTACATGATATGACAAGTGCCTATGAGGTTAAGAATGTTTTAAGACCTTGGCAATTATCCTATGACTCCTTCTTTACATAAAATTTGGAGGTATCTCTCTTGGCACCACAACTGGCAAATATTGTAGTCACTTAATTTGACAGTATCCGTTTTGGCAACATTCTCATTTCAAATAAGGAAAAAGCTCCTTCACATTTCAAAGACATGCACAATGGAGCCTTGTGATAAGAATACTACATCCTTTTATTTTCTGTTCTGATTTGTCACCGTGGGACAAATGCAGAAGGCTGAAGAAATCAGCTTCTTTCTGTACATGCTTTATTTTTTTGCTATCACCACATGGAGGCAGAAGCTATTTTCACCCACATTAGCTGTCAGCCTAAAGAAGCCATATTTTAAGTTTTCTAACTATTACTAGGTTCTTGGAAAAATACAACTTTTTTTTTCTTTGTAGCATGTATTTATTTAAAGTACTATACTGATACTAAAGTATTGCATGAAATTTTAACATATTTAATTACTCAGAAATAGCATTCAATACAATGTCATAAAACAATTTTATGGCTTTAACCTAGCCCTAATTAAAAAAAAAAGCAAAACTCAGATGTTTCTTCAAGTATAGAGGACAAAGATGACTTAAGAGTTCTTGGCTTGGTTCTCTAGCACAATTACTTCATTTTTCTGCCTGTTAGTCTCTTTAAACCTGGTGTCACAGGGCAAAGCAGTTACCCACTGTAGTGCAGGCATGGGTTAAAGTTCCAGGTACAAAGATGTTACATGTTACTTTTATCATCTGAATCTTGAGTATTAGATTCAGTAGAATGGAGGTAGTAAAAAGAAAACTGTTGTGCACACAGACAGTGAGTCGAGACCTGAACATCCTCCTTACAGCCACATCCACGGAGCATTTGCCAGAGCAGGTCCAAGTACTCTGGCACTTGGTCCTGCTTGATGGGAAGATATGTGGTCATCTTAGCTGTAGTGCCTCTTCATATTGTTACAGGTGAGAAAAATCACTCTGGTAAGGCATAACAACAGATAAGGCAGTTGATTGTCAATAAGTAGCTTTCCCCTGTTTTCAGACAAATTTGGAAAGAAACCAATATAACCTGTTAAAGCCCATCCAACAGCCATAAGAAAGTGAACTGGTGCACAACAGACCTTTACTAAGCACAAAGGCATTATGAAAGTTCTAAGCAATAGCTATTTCTAAAAAGGGGGAAAAAATCTATAGAGGCAGACTTTGTGTATGATTTTAATCATACTATTACATTATCTGCTGGGGCAGAATCCTGTTATGCCATTTTTATTCATGGTGTACTGATAACTATATTATTGAGGTTGGCCTCTTCCTCTCATTTTCAGGAAGCTTATTCTCTGCACATATTTTAATGAGAGAAAAGAGGACCTGTTTGAAAAACCCAGCTTGATACTTATCATGTTGACAGATGGTATTAATTTGTGTTGATATTATATTGTACTGTTACTAGCAATTGACACTAGAACTGGAGCTTTTGTTTAGCAAAATACACTGGGTGTACCATAGATGCCAAGCTTATGATCACTGAAATAAAGCTTGCTTAGGGAAATATTTTAAATTAAAACTAATCTCTGAAAAATCAGGTTAGTAACTAGTCCCATCAGTTTTCAGAAATACTACAGATAGTACTGTAAGAAAGTGATAAACTTTAAAGATTAAATATTAATCTCTAATAGTCATACAGCTAGTGTATTATACACTTGGATTCAAAGAATAAACAATTTTAAAATATTAAGATTTCTTAAGAATATGTTTATTGCCTTAACCATGTCACATACTATGAAGTTGTTCAAATGAATATGGTTAGTGAAGAGAGCTCAACTCAATATTTTTTTCCTTGTATCTTCTTAAGGATTGATTGATATATTTTAAAGATGACAGAGCTTTATTTCCTTTTTTTAATCTCTACTCTTCCTCTGCCTTCCCAGATGTGCAGTTATGAACATGCAATTCATTTATAGTCAATAAAATTCACTGATGGGTCCCAGAGACCTCTGTGATATCACCGTGCTAATATGATAATAATCTTTGCCACTCTGGACGTATACCTGTAGTTACTCGTTTTCTCTCTAAAATGAACACAATATATGAAAGGCCTCAGTGCTAGTGCATACCGTGACTAGTAAGAATAAAGAAAGTCTCAGCTTTGGTGCCCCTTTTTTATAATTCCTGTGTCAAATGTAAGGATTCTTAGACAAAAGCAATTTGTCTATGTGACGGTATTTTTCACTGTGTTGTTGCCTAACTAAAAATTTCACCCAGAAAAATAATAGACTTTATATTATCACTTTAATTTTCTATTTCTGTATTTTTCTGGTAAAATATTTCATACGTTTTCCTTTTTTATACATTGCCCACTGTGATGTATGCTCCATCAGTCTGTAATGATGGTTTTAGGAAAGGCTCTTAAAAAGGTATACTGGAACCTCTCTGAGAGCCAGGTCTTTTATTGGGAGAAATGAGGAAAAGAAGTTATGAAGGCTTGTATTCTGAGATCTTTTGATTTCTTCCAGTGCAAAACTAGACCTGTGCAGAAGAAGGTGGTGTATCATACATGGGAATAAATACTCAAAAAAAAAAAAAAAAAGACAAAAAAAAAACACAGGAAGACTTTTGTTTCAACCACTGCTAATCTATATCTCACAAGAGGAGTTATATAGATAGACAGACAAACAGCTATTTGAAGACACCAATATATCTCATTCATGTTTTGATCAGCAGGCTTAGCAATGATAATGCAAAGTAGAAAGTGAGAATGTACAAGTCAGATTAAGTGAGAAATACTAAAGGAATAAAGAAACATAAGTAAGAAAAAAAGGGCGGTTTCAGCAGTTAAAGATCTGTCATAGGTTTCCCATTATGACAGCAGTATTACTGTAACAGAATATAACCAGGAAGCCATTTGGAAAACCCTAGAAAAACTTAAGAAAGTGTGAAAAAATGAAACTAACTGAAAATACAGATGAAACAGACAGACAGTAGGAAACAGAAGGAGAGACGTTGCATGCCTGAATGATGGTAATGATAAATAAATCCGTATGAGTGAGAAACAGGATACGAAAGAAATACAATTAATGCTTTAATCTCACCTATTTCTTCTTCAGTGACTGAGCAGTGAAGACAAAACAAATGAAGTACTATGAGAACTCCTGTTTTCTTAAGTAGAGCTTTCTTTTAGTCTTGCTTACTGAAAATCCATTTAATTTAAAATATGTATGAAGAAAATGGAAAAGCTATTAGTCCAAAGCCATGCACAGGAAGGTTCAATTTGAAGCACATTTTTTATGGCCAAATTCCAAAAAGCAGTCGAATGGGATTTACAGCGCCAGTGTTGACAAGATCTTAAGCATAACAGCATTAGATAGCTGCCACCATAACTTTTTGGATAAAGATGGCTGCAGTAAGTTGTAGGTTACAATTAGAACTCACTCATTACTGCTTTCTTCTTAACATTGAAAAGGTTAAGGACTTAGGGATCTCAAAGCCACTAAATTTTCTTTCTGGCTTAAACCATGCCTAAATGCCACAGAAAGGTCCAAGGAGTTATTTTTCTTTCTATGAGGGGTGAATTTTTTTGGTATAAAGAGGTCAAAGGACAGAAAAATAAGCAAACTATGACTAGCTGCAACAGACTTGTCTTTCATTTAGCCCAAAGACCTTCTCTAGGTCTTGCTGTATGTCTATTCTACAGATATTCAGAAGCCCTTTTTTTATTTACTTTTTTTTTTAAAAAAAAAAAAAAGAACAACTAGAAAACAGCCTGCACTCTTTTGGGTTTTTTGTTGTTGTTGGCTTTTGTTTGTTTGTTTCTTTTTGTTGTTTTTTTCCACTTTTTTTTTTTTTTTTTTACCTATTTTCTATTTAGAAATCTGGACTGACAAAAAAAGCAAGTAAAATGCTGGACAAGAGTTTAACCTGAATATCACCAGCTTCTGTCTGAGAAGTATCATTTCAGGTGGCTGACTGTTATACACTCCTCAGAATCTGAATTCCAATCAGCTGATTTAGTAAGAATTTAACAATGCATTATGCAATTTAAGAAAACATTAGATGGATATTTCAATGAGACAGTTATTCTATTTTGTTGGATTCTGACAATGAATCATCACTTCCTTTATATTACATGTTGCTAGATGCATATCTAGTTGACGGTAATCTGGATCTGGAAAGAAAATGCTTCATGCTATTCTAACATAAGTCTTACAATGTGAAAAATAAGTCAGCTGTAAATTTTCCATTATGATTTTGGTTTGGCAAGAGACACTATGTCAATCTGAATGTTGAATTTTATCAGTTTATAACTGTTAAGTAAACCAATGTTCTATTTTTTCACACCCAGTACTGAATTTTCATTTCAGACAGTAAACTCTTAGGATGAAGCATCCTTAGCAGAAGCAGTGAGTGTCATGTCTGTGCCAAGATAACTCATTAGCAATGGAGCCCAGAACACCCAGCAAACTAGCTTCCCTTAGGTTACATGTAGAAAACATACTTTGACATAGTTTTCCTGACATGGTTTTCCTGCTTATCATTAAATAATTACAAGCAAAATCACTTTCTATCTGCTCAATGTAGGAATTAAAAAATAAAACAAACACAACCCACCAAAACTACAACTGTTCATAGATTTAAAAATCCTAATGATAGGCAAGGTATCAATGGCACTCTAAATTCTTAAAGGGAATAAATGTGGAGAAAACAGCAAAAAAAAAAATGTAAATCAGAGCTTACAGGCTCCTTGCACTTAGCCACCCACTATATACTATTCTGGGGAAGGATTCTTCAGTCCATACTACTGTCCAATCTGTTATAATTAGTCTGATATTACATTTTTTTGTTTTATTTTTCTTGGAACCTTCAGATAAGACAATTTTCTAGAAGCTGTTGTTCTAGAAAACTCAGAAGGTATTTCTGGCTTCTAATGTTCTGGTTTTCTAGATTTAGGCTTGAACAATGTTGCTCATCTCATAGAGGGTGAGCAGCCACTGTCGAAGGATATTCAGAAAAAAAGGTTTTCTTGAGTAAGTGATAGAAGAGGTTTTGGAGCAGAGATTATTTAGGATTATATTTGGGTTGAAAAGTATTATAATGATTATCTCTAAAATGTGAAAGTACCAAGTAATGTGGAAGTACTTTAGAAAGTACCAAGTTATGATAAAAAAAATACCATATTAATTCTGCAAGACCTCCCTTTCTCTCATGCCACACAGCTTCACTTTATTATGCATGTCAGAAAAAGGACGTTGTTATTGCCAGGAGATATCCCTAAAAAACTGTGACCATGATTTTGCCTGACAAAGAATATCTGTTGACACCAGGAGCTGTACAGAAGTCAAGAAAACACTGGGGTTCCTTCCTAGAGGTTACAAGAAAGTACCAGATACTGTAAATATAGCAGTTCTTATGATAATTTAAGATTTATTATGTTTTCTGTGTAGAGTACTTAATAATTTCCTAAGTGTCTATTATCACTATGATTTTTTTTCAAAAGTGTTATACACTGCCAGCCATTTTTTCCAGTATATTGAGGTCTGAAGAAAACCCAGAGAGAAAACAAACAAACAAAGAAACCTCACATAGATCTAAAAATCAAGCAATGAAATTACAGCAAGTTTCTTCCTCAATTGTAAAAACATAATCAAAAGTTACTAAGATGGCAAAAACAGAGTACTTCTCTTCACAAAGCCAGTATGGAGCCAAAGACAGCATGTCTGCCGAGATGAGCTTCAGCTTATGGCATGTTTGCACATCTCCAGATTTCAGTTCTTTATGATTAATGAAGTTTATTTTCTAAAATTCTCAGTCATTTAGGGTAAGTGTGCAACATACCAAACTGTAAAACCAGACAAGCTCATGAATAACAAAACCTAGATAAAAAATTAATAGGATGCATTCCCTATTGCAAATACCATAGTATCTACTGCAAGATACCAGCAGACAAAATTTTAACTCTCCATGAGAGAAGCCACAGAGTTACGTATCAAATCCAAAGGGATTTTCTATCTGACAAACTAAAAATAATTACATAAATAATTTTTTTTTCTGAATATCCAAATGTAAATGTTTTTACAGACAAATGCCTACATGCTATTATTCCATACATTAGCTTCAGCAATTCACATGTTTTTCCCACCCTTGTAGCACTATATGCGACAGTGATTTAACAAAATTTCTCATTATAAGACAGAATAGCTGAATGGAGCTACTGCTATGTCAGTTTAATTGCCCGGATTTGTAAATGTTTTACACCTTGTTACTCAAGCCACCTGTAGCAAGCTATGTGTGAACCATCAGCTTTGCCAACAGGTAGAATGTAACAGGGATTTAATTGCTTTCACCTTTGGTGACCTTCACTTGCAAGGGATAGCAACTGTTATTCAAATTATAAGACAGAGCAGGTACTTAGTGGTCTTTCACCTGGAAAAGGATCAAGACTCTAAATGTTAATTAATCAAACTTCTCAATGTTTCAGCCACTTTTGACTTGTTCTCCAACACAGCAAGATTCAAAAGTTCTTCTGGAAGAGTGCAAGCCTCAGGATCTGTAGTAGCTTTGTGGGTTTTGACAATGTGGGTTTTTTCTATAGTGTCAAACCCACTAGTAATTAGAAGGTGACTCTTGACCTCCCTAGGTCAGAGGCAAGGAAAGCATTATTGGCTTCAGCTGCATGTTTGTTATCCATTTTGGGGTAATGTACAAGGTCTTTGCCATTTCCTAAAAATTGATCCTCAGAAAAATGAAGTATCCCTAGCATCTCTGCACTGAGCTGGCTGTTAGGTGTCCTGAGCAGTCATTTCTCCTAGTACCGCAGAAAACACATTATAGCAGACTGTCAGAACAGTCCCAGTTACTAAAAGTTATGGCACATGTTCTCCTCATCACTAAGGTTTGTAATCCTGTCCATTGGCATTGCTAATAGTGGGCCATAAGCCCTGTACTTAATTTGCAAGGCCTCAGCACTGAGTTTTGTCAGTTTTCTGCATGAACCTTTCTTGACCTGCCTGCAACTTCATTGTACTTGGTTTAGCCGTTTCCCTAGTTGACCAGGCATCCATGGCAGTTTGTCCTACTTCTGTTTATCTTTGCATGATACAACTGCAGGTTTTCATAGGAAACAGCAACAGTTACTCTGTTCAGAACAAGATATTTATGACTAACACAGTGTAGGGAAACATAGTCCTGTTAAGACAGAGAAGAAGCAGAAAGGTGTAAAAGTGTGTTATCAAACCTATAAAAAATAACCCAAAGTGGATTATAGACCAAGGAAAAAGCAACTATCAGCATCATATTCCTGCCAGTAAAGGACTGCAGATACTGAAGAACAACACCCCCCCCCCCCCCCAAATCTTCCCTTTTACAGTCTTCTCTCAGCACCAGCATGAACTCCCCAGCCTCAGGACCCAGAAGATTATGGGAGGATAAGCATAGCTTCCCATAGGGTAGAAACTGAGAAATGCACATATAAGGATTTTAATTAAAAGTGCAAGGTCCTACACCTGAATTGGAGCAATCCCAGGCACAGCTACAGGTTGGGCAAAGAAGGGATTCAGAGCAGCCCTGCAGAGAAGGACTTGGGGGTGTTGGTTGATGAGAAAATGAACATGAGCTGGCAGTGTGCACTTACAGCCCATAAAGCCAACTGTATCCTGGGCTGCATCAAAAGGAGCGTGACCAGCAGATCGAAGGAGGTGATCCTGCCCCTTTGATCTTGTGAGACCTCACCTGGACTATTGTGTGCAGTTCTGGTGTCCCCAACATAAAAAGGACATGGAACTGTTGGAACAAGTCCAGAGGAGGGTCACAAGGATGATCAGGGGACTGGAGCACCACCCATATGAAGACAGGCTGAGGAAGTTGGGGCTGTTCAGCCTGGAGAAGAGAAGGTTGCGTGGAGACCTCATAGCAGCCTTCCAGTATCTGAAGGGGGCCTATAGGGATGCTCGGGAGGGACTCTTCATTAGGGACTGTAGTGATAGGACAAGGGGTAACGGGTTCAAACTTAAACGGGAAGTTTAGATTGGATATAAGGAGGAAATTCTTTCCTGTTAGGGTGGTGGGGCACTGGAATGGGTTGCCCAGGGATGTTGTGAATGCTCCATTCCTGGTGGTGTTCAAGGCCAGGTTGGACAGAGCCTTGGGTGACATGGTTTAGTGTGAGGTGTCCCTGCCCATGGGAGGGGGGTTGGAACTAGATGATCTTAAGGTCCTTTCCAACCCTAACTATTCTATGATACTATGATACCATGATTTTTATTAAATTTGAAATTATTTGGGGAATGTCACTGCTTTTAATAATCTAATAATTTCTGGATTAAAAAATAAGAGTTTTGTTAGAAAAAAAGCTCTTCAGAAACATTTTGACGATGCTTTTTGTTTATTTTCCATTGGAAATATATATTTGCTTCATCAAAACTTTTAACTTGGAAAATGTCTCTTGACAATAATGGAATTTCTGATCAAAAATAGATACAGGGGAAAAAGCGGGGGAAGAAACTACTGGCTAATTTTCTGTTCTCTTGAGGATCTCAATCTCTCTTTGGAGTTATTGTTCAAAAGGAGAGATTGAGTCTACAGTGATCAAAACCCCTCAGCTAATATATAGAATATTCATGTTCGAATTTCTGTCCCCAAACTTTTTCCATTTTGGCACTGGAAAAATGTTTGAAATGCCTAGATTTCACAGAATAAATAAATTCTTAAGAAGAAAACTAAAAATTAGAGCCATAATACACTACTTACAGCACAAATTCATTACTTATGGCACCTTTTATATTGACTTGTCACTACAGTGACAGACTAATTTTTATGGAAAGTTCATCTTTTTTCTATGAAAAGTATGAAAAATTGTCTCCTACATAATGATAAAAAGTTTCCATGATAAAAATCAAATAGACCAGTTTTGAAAGTGAAGGAAAAAGAGTGAGCAGTGTTTTCCTCTTAACACAACTCCCCTGCCAAAAAAACCCCACACTTAAAGATAATTCCACTATGTGGATTATATCATCTTTGTAAAGCCACTTTCTGAGAAGTTAGGGAATGTCCATATAAAACCCACCTATGTATGTTTGCCCTCTCACTTTTCTTGTGTATCTACTTGAAAACAAGCTCTGGCTTGTGTAAAAAAAAAAAAAAAGTTCTGAAATAAAGAAATACAGGTGTATTTTAAAAAAACATGATACTGCCCACTACCTGCACAAGTCACCATGTGTCAGAACTTTTTGGTCGACATCACACACCTACAACCCAGAAGCATTGGTGGCAGCAAGTTGTCCTGAGAGATCAGATA
Organism: Pezoporus flaviventris; assembly: GCF_033815535.1. Lineage (NCBI taxonomy): Eukaryota > Metazoa > Chordata > Aves > Psittaciformes > Psittacidae > Pezoporus > Pezoporus flaviventris. The sequence continues at coordinate 22,715,338 of NW_026892563.1, forward strand.
CTGAAAGCTCTCTTTACAGAATGGAGATGGCTGGCACTCAGTATATTTTCCTTTGTAAGGCAGAAGTAAAGTTAAAAATACTTAACCACCCAAACGATTTACTGTTTACACTACTCTGTTACACAGGAGATCTTTTTAGGAAAAATGAAAAATGGTTCAAACCAGAAAATTTCTTTTAGCTCATGGAAAAAAAAAAAATATCACAAATCAAACAAAAAAAACAAAAACAAAACCAAGAAACAACAAAACCCCAACCCCCAAACATAAAATCTATTAAAAAATCCCCATGAAAATCTGAACAGTGTAACCAAATTCTGCTAAAAATCCAGTGCTTGTTAATGTGTGCTGGTAGTCTATGTCAAATACATTTACATGTATCTTTGCATACCACTATGTGTACTATTTTGCCTCTTTCATATATACTAAAGGTTTAAGAATGAAAACCTTGACAGAAAGCTTCACATTTATGAACAGAACATATATAATGGAAGCAATAATAATGCAAACTTTCAGAATTAATATAACTTCTAAAATTACATCGGGGAGGACCAAGTACTAATTCGACCTGCAGGTCTTTTCCCAGCTTCCTCAAAATGACTAGCAAGATCTATGCATTACACCTTTTGTACTACTGTGCACAGTCTGCACTTCCTTGGAACCTCTGCTGGCAAAAAAGGCAGCAAAAACAGCTGTGCAAATGCAATCTGTAGCCCCAGGGCTACAGACAAGCAGTCTGTTAGCAAGGACAAAAAACTGTCTAGACCACACACCTCAAGCACTTCAGTTCTTCCTTGGCGTATGCAACAGGACTTTATATTTTGCCTAATTACAAATATTGCAGACTCTACCGTTCCAGAAGATTTTTCTGAATGAAAGCAGCTTCAAATAAACCTTAACCATATCTCTTAATGGTGGGTGCAGGGGACTGACTTTTTCCCCTGTCAGTAGATTTATTTAGCAGTCATGTGAAGTCCTAAAACCTTACAGAAGAACTGTAGAAAATAGTTTTCAAGTGGGTATTTACTAAGAAACCAAGACAGGACTGAGCTACACGTATAGAGTGCCACAGTTCTGCTTCTCTTCTCATTCTGTGGTTTTGAAAACTTAGGCTACTGAATTAAACATTGGATACTCACAGGTATGAGCAGCAGCAGTACAATTCTTACTGTGCCGTTTTTACACATTCCTTCAGCAAAAATAAAATAACCAACTAATTAGAGAGCTGATTTTATGAGAGCTATGGAGCATTGCTGTGGATATTTTACTTCAAAGGTCATTTATAGTGCAGATTTTTATTGCAACATAGAAGAATGAAAAAAAAGTAAAAAGAGAGCTCCTTTTGTCACTATCAGTGTCAAATCAGTTTGCCTGAGAATGTATTTGAGTGGCACGCAGAACAAACAGTTACAGAAAAACATCTCATAGCACTAGGCAAAATAATTCCTTACTGTTCTTTTCTTTTATTTCCACTTCCAGAAATTTGCTACTTAAAAGTTTTGCAGAAAATGCTTTCGTGTCGTAAGTAACTGCAATTCTGGAGAAGAAACAAGAGGATTGGGAAAAAAAAAATACACTTATTTACTTTAAAGTTCAAAGAAATTGCTCCATTATTTCAATTTGTCACTTTATTTTTTACATGAGTGGTTCTTATTGAAGTCAAAGCTATGTAATTTATAGAAATTAGAGTGATAGAAAACCTTTCGATGGCTAATGCTTTTAATATTTCCTCTTGCTGCTAAAGTGATGTAAAAACACAGCCTATTGACATGTATACTACCATCTTCTTCAGCATACCATATAGTAAGTTTAATAATGATAACTTCTACAGTCTTCTAATTTTTCTGGGGTATGACCTATGTTTGTCATAATCCAGAATGTAGATTACATTTGACTCTGTCAAAAAATCAAGAAGACTGAGATATTCCCGACTGATATCTAGATAAGGAGAGAAAAGTAAGCATCCTTCCTTTTTCTGATTTCTGAGTTGGGAGAAAAATAATTGGGCTCTTCTGGGGGCTGTTAGATGGTGCAGTTAAAGTGATATATTCATCGCGTAAGAGCTTTCAGTATATATGTTTTCTTTGCAGAAGTATTTACAGTGTGTTTTCCAGATAGGCTGGATCTTTGGAATTCAGTTGAAGTCAGGAGGAGATGGTGATACTGGAAAAGCAGGCTCAAGTCAAATATGCAGTATATGCAGACGTATATATATCAGTGTAATAAGGGCAGCAGTAAGTTGGTAAGGAATAAAAATAACTATTTATTCTCAGAGCTTCAGGCAATATACTTCCATCTTAAAACCTTCTTTTAGCAATAGAATTCTTATATACTAGCTAGGATTACTTTTGACAAGAGTAATTTTGTATGCTATCACATCCAGCCTCAACCGTTTCCCTCCAAACTTCTACGTGACGGAAAGATCTACTCATGCAGCTTCTCAGTTTTTCAGGCTATGTCTTCTCATTGAATAACCTCTACTTTGCATTTACCTGTTGATTTGTTCTCTACAGGAATCTTTGGAAATAGTATTGCCTTGATAGACAGCTACCACTCTTGGGGAGTTCTTATTACAAATATCATAAAAATTTGTGATGATCTGATCTGTTCATCTTCAATTTGAAATGTACAGACTAATTAAACAGAACTTTTTTCCACATGCAAGCCAGCTTGAAAAGTAAATAAATCTCTTATTTAAATTTTGTATTCCACAGATATTTAAATTTTATATACCACAGCTACCTTTTGTAAGGAGAACACTAATTCCATAATATTTCTAAAAAAATACATGTTTATAAAGTCAAATAATAAAAATCGTAGCAATCACAATACAGGCACTTAAAATTATAAATTATTTGCATTAGAATTGTCATTGAAGTTCTGCATGCATGGTTTCTTTTTTTTTTGCTTTGTTCCTCCTGCAATAGGATCTCATATACTGTTATATATTTTTGCAATGTTTAAAATGTTCAGATACGGCTGACATTGTAAATCTTATGAGAAAAATGAAATCAGCTTCTAAGTGGGTGCTAGAATAAAAAGATCATAATTTCCACTGATTTATGTCTTTCCGTCAATTGATTTTAAGAAGTTATGATTAGAGCTTATCCTGAATGAAGAACATTTCTAAGAGCACTTGGTGTGGGTGAATTCCCTAGTAACTAAGAAAGAATGCTCCCATGATATGTGGGAGGAGAAAACATCCACTTACAAAGCTTTTTTAATACACTTTTTCTATTAAATTTGTGGATATTCAAAGTTTATAATACTTCTTTTCCCTTTTTGTTCAGATATTAAAAGGGAAGTGACTGACAGACACAGTCATCATGTTATGAGACTTATTAAATCTAAAGATGTTCTTTCAGGAGCTAAGTAGAAGCTGAAGAGGACATTTCAGGGCCACCATTTTGGACTTTGAAAGCTAAATTCCAGTGTATCCCAATTCAAGCCAAGTTCTTTCACTACATGGTTAAAAACCCCAAACCCATATAGTCCCCAAAAATGTAGCTTCTGCCCCGCCCCCCCAGCCCTGCCAACTCCATTCCATGTAGCTTTGGAAACGCAGAATGTTTGGCGCACTTCTTTTGATATGGTGCAATCTAATTTTCAGGCTTGTTTCTCATTTTCACTCTCTAAGTTCATATCTTCAATAACACTTATTCACAACTTGTTTGTTAAGAAATTGCATCTTCTCAAGCTGTCTTATATAATGAGATTTGGGCTGGATGGTCCCTGAGGAAGCTCCTGGTCCAGCCTCCTGCCCAAAGCTGTGTCAGCTCTGGAGCCAGGCCAGGCTGCTCAGGGCTTTGGCCAGCCAAGTCTTGAAAGCCTTCAGGGATTTAGACTGTGCAAGCTTCGGAGAGGAAATGTGTATTTCCGTACATCACAAAATGCAGGTTTGGATATCATTTGATACAACCCAAATGCCAGAAACTACTGGTTCAGAAAAGCTCAAAGAGTAGAAAAGTATATCCCATTAGCCATAATGAACATTTACGTAAGGGTAAGATTTAGCAGAACTAAGTGAAAGCTTGGAAATTTAAGCTTTGGATAAATTAAGCTATAATAGTAACAAATTAACTTTAGAAAAAGTATACAAAAAACACTGTATCCTCTACAAAACTGAGGTGTCTAGGCTTTGATATACTTTCAAATGGGCTAAAAAACTATAACCTTCCAAATGTTCCAGCTGTGGTTTTGTACCAAGTTTAAGATGTGAAAAGCACTGTATATGACAGCAATATAGTTGTGGTGGTGTCTGGATTTATATTGTTTTCACATCATCCTTATCCTGAAACAGTGTGTAGTAACTTCTGAAACAATTTCAGAGAATGGTACATTGTCTGAGAGGGAAAGCAAGGCAGCTTTCACTGTGCTGTGTGCTGCTGTGGCAAGACTGTGTGGGCAGTAAATGCAGTAGAGCTATGAAACGAATGAAACATGTTTATAGTCAGCAATAGGAAGAAGAACAGTTTCCCCTCTCTTTCCACATCCACTCCCCATGAATATAATTTTGGATTGGAGACAATCAAACTGAGGAAATCTCCTCCCACTAGCTGTGTTGGAGCTTCTACTTCATATCACTATATTCAGATGTCTGTTGCCAAAAACCACCTTTCAAAACCTAGTGCCCACACCTGTGTTTGTGTGTACATTAAACAGAGGTACATTAATAATTTTTGTTTGGTCTTGAAAAATGTACATTCTTAGGCACTTCAACTCGTATATTCTTCTAGCAATGTATTTGATTTGATGAACTTGGGAGTTAGCATTTTTTTCTGTAAGACACATCTTATTTTCATCCATAAACAGCAAAAAATTCAAAACAGAAGTCAGTGTCAAACAAATGGCAATAAACTAAACTAGCTAACAATTACCAGTTTTGTACATGCTAATTTTTAATAGCAAGCCAAGCAAGTTTGTTAGCCTAGATTCACACACACTCATAGCAGTGTTAAGCATTGCTAATATAGCTTCAAGTTACCTCATTTCTTGGAGAGAATTTGAACAGCCAGCAGGAAACACCCTAAAAATACCCCAGATCCAAACAAAAGAAAAAGCCAGCTAAATAAACAGCTGACCAATATGGAGAATTAAATTGGCAAATAAGAAATGCAATTGGAGGAACTAATCATTAACTTTTCTGGTCTCCCATGCATACATAAAACTAGAATTCAGATCCCAAACTGGTTTCTGCCCTTCAACACATAGTACTGTTTTTCATTTCAGTTTGGATATCTGCCTTACACTTTTCTTTTAAATATATGATTACACTAGGGGAATTTGTGGTGTCATCTGTTTCCATCATAATGTACTGACCAACTACACAGAACGTGGAGCTATCTACACAGAGATGTTTGTCTTCCTCTTTCCAGATTTCTTTCTTTCTAACGTTACAGGGAAGAACAACTTGCAGATGGCAGAAAATTCCCAAACACTCTGAAAATAATAACAAATATTTTTCTTTAGTAATTTGATTTGTGAGTGGGCTCCATGCTGCTTTTTGTTCATTGGACACAAAGAGAAGACATGAACCACACATTTACCACTGTGCTTTGTGTAAGATGGGCAGAAAACAGAATGAAAGCTAATTTCATACATTATAGTACATGCTGCTCAACTCAGTAACTTTTTTTTCAATGGCATATAGGAAATAGGAGACCTGGAGCCTTGATTATTTAATAATTGCATTCCGGACTGTATTTTATTAAAAAAAATAAGCAAGAAAAAGCAAGTTTTGTGAGAATTTCTGATGTTTGCTAACAGGTGGATATTAAAATGCTAAAAAATATTTGACAGAATGTTCAAAATAATCCATTGTATTTTCAGTAATAATGTAAGTTCATTCCTACACAGGCTATACTTGAAAATCTGTTCTGTAGACTAAGAAAACATTAAAACAAGAGAAAAACTTAAAATAGTGTCCTGGGTTCAGCAGTAGCAGTCATGTTTTTTCCTTTGTGTTAACTGGTGCAGTGCTGTGTTTTGACTTCTAGTTTGAGAAGAGCGTTGGTGAAGCCAATGTTGTCGGTTGTTGCTAAGTGATGTTTACCCTGACCAAGGACTCTGTGAGGCTCATGCTCTGCCAGGGAGGAGGGGAAGCTGTGAGGAAGCAGAGACGGGGCGCCTGACCCGGGCTAGCCGGGGAGGTATTCCATACCACAGCACGTCATGCCCGGGGTGGGGGGTAACTGGGAGTTACCCGGAAGGACAGGGGCTTCCGGGTGGAACTCGTTTTCTTGGCCGGTGGTATCGTATTCTCTTCCCTTGTTATTTTCCCTTATCATTGTTTTAGCTGATAGTAGCGGTGGTGATTTGTTGCTGGACTGTTCTTGTCTCAACCCGTAGGAGTTGCACTCTCTCGATCCTCCTCCCCGTTCCTCCGGGAGCGGGGAAGGGGAGAGCCCCGGTGCAGGGGGGGGGGAGACGGACACGGACCTTGATTGTTGTCAGCTCGGCACCACTCACTGGGAGTGAGTGAACAAGTTACCTGACTGGGTTTAAACCACGACAAATAGTCATTGGGAATTGTTAATGAGATATCCACAAATATGACTGAGAATTTTATGATGCTTTCAGTTTTTAAAGATATGTAAAAAAACAAAATGTAAACCAGCATATGTCTATAAATTAATATTTTGTATATGCAGGGAATTACGTTAGTTCAAAATTTAAGACTGGTGAGATGTCACACTAACACATCTATTTCACAAATAAATGGAGCAATGCCGTGCTACCAATGGCAAAATACTGGTTAAACTACAACACTAATCTTACTCATGTTTAACCCATTAATACCAACATTCATTTCCCATGTTAGAAGAAAAAAAAAAAAAGAATCGCAGACATTCTACTGTGCTCAATTTATTTTTAATTGCAGACATTTTTCCCATTTCAGAGTTATTTATAAGTATCTGTTCAATTTTGGAAAGTGTTATCTATTTTATATAAAGAAACAGAAAAAAAAAGAGAAGGAAAGAAAAGCAGGCAAAAATTAAAAAGAAGGCACCAGGAAAAAAAATCAACAGCCATAATAATTTGAAGATAAATTTCAGATGTACTTCTCTGTATAGCTTCTGAGGCAGTAAAGATTTTTTTTTTCAAAAGTGGCTTCTCCACTGCTTGTGATATTAATCAATTCCTTTCATTATACTGGATAGCAGAATTATTACCTTAGACACTTCTAAGCCGTACGACTATTCCCTTAGGAAAAATATCTGAGGCACTGAGTGCCATCTGAGGATTGGGTTCTCTTTTTTAATTCCTCCACCAGGGAGTTTTACACCGCAAGGATTAACCTTATAATGGGACAAGTGTTGGCAGCTCCTGAAGCATTTGCCACTCTTCCATGTAAGTTACACCTTTCTGGCCCCAGAAATAACCATCACAAAGACCCTAGGGATGTAGAAATAGGCAACTGACATGGAAACAAGGCTTCTCCTTCAGGTTCCTGTACTGACATTAGTCCCTGCTGTGCTGCCAAAGTGGGGTACAGCCAGAATAGAGACGCACTAGCTCTATACATTTCCTAGGAGCACTTGCAATCTGCAGTCCAGAACATGTTTTCCATTTCCTCAGCTGCATTTTCAATTTTATTTCAAACTTTCTGACAAACAGTACTTTTTTTTCAGTCAATTGACTTCCTAACTCAGCACATTACCACTACTCTTCAGTTTTGGTATCTCAGTTGGAATAGTAGTATTTAAGGCTATTAAAATGACATGCTACTTACAGGTCAATGCTATTATCACTTTTATGCCTTGCATGCTTATATCTTTCTTCCTCACTAATACAAAATGAAACATGTAATTTACATGAATTCAAATATAAACTCAAGCTTGGGAAAAAAAAACCAAGTAGTTCTCTAGGGTAATCCAGCAGCAAACACCATCTGCTATTCTTCTCAGCTGAGAAGCATAGCATCATATTCCTGAAATTTCATGATTTTCAGTGTCCATGGATAATTACCTGAAGAAAATTTCACATGATGCATGTACATTATAAGTACTTTAATATCACTAGTACCACAGGAAAAAAAAAAAACCAACTCTTTCAACTATGCCAAATTTTCAGAAAAATATCTTAATCTTACCAAAAATACTTCTTCAACTTGAAGTAACTGCAAGTGTTACCCTAGGATCTTTTTCTCTTTTTCTTTAAGCTCTTATTTATTAAAAAGATCACCCCCCACCCTCCAGTATTTTTCTGAATGTATTTCTGTATCCAAGTACCCCTGTCAGTAGAAATAGGATAAATTTCCTCACATGTGTATATCTGGCCTGCTTTTGAATGGAAAGTTAAGCATTTTTACACACCTAGAACTTCCACAAGCATTCATTTTCTGGCACTAGTCTGCAAACATTCAAACATATACCTATCATACTTTTTAAAAATTTTTCATTTGCTTAAATGATCTACCAAGAATGCCTTACTAAACCTGCCTTTTCTCAGACTGCAAGCACTTCTGTTAAAACATTGGGGTTTGGCTTTTTTTTTTTTTAGATCCATGAGGGAAGGCTGGGAGATAAAAAAATGTGTATTTCAGCTCCAAAAACTGAGATTGAAGGAAAGTTATTTTTACATTTAAAAATAAAAGTATTTTTATTCAGATATTGACTCAGTTGCATGACCATAACATTGCTGCCTTATATAGACTCAATCTGCTTGACTATACCAATTACGTTGTAGACTCACAGAATCACAGAATGGTTGAGGTGGAAGGGACGTCTAGAGGTACCTTTAGGTATTTATATACTTTAATGTGACACACCCTGAACCTTCTCTGCTTCAGGCTGAACAGTCAGAGCTATCTTAGCCTATGGGAGATGCTGTAGTCCTGTCATCATTATTGTGGCTTTTCAAAACAGCCATAAGGACTATCTAAGGGCTGAACAAGCTTCAGCAGCCTCTCCACAATGCCCTTCCGGAGACTCCGGAATGCAGCAAACATTCCTGGACAGCAGCTTAGATTGGTAGACCTAGACCCCCCACAGCAGTGAGTTTCCCACTGTAATCTCTCGCTTCTTCCCTAGAGTGCACAAATCTTTTTTATCATGAAGTGCTTGAGATATAGGGTTTAATTGAAGTTCTGATGTAACAGTATAACAATAAAGACTGACATTGATCAAAAAGGGGTGATATAGTAGACACAACCTGTGGCGTAAGAGTACAGAAATTTGGTTTATATTAAAAAAAAAATAGAGTTACACTTCTACATGCTACCAGAGGTTGTAAAACACTTCCTATACTTCCTTAAATAACAAGAAGTTGAAAGACAAGTGAAAGTAAGGTGCTTATGTGACCTCCATTACTGTAACAGTACCTCTCAGAAGAACTAAGGTCAATAAAGTGTACCCCTATCTTTGCCAGTCCACTGACAGCAGTTATGAGCAACTCCTGTGCCACACACAGTATCACACATCACTCAGTCCATCTAGCAGTTTCTATTTATTATTTTCTTGTGGCTGTGAGCAATAGAAATAGGTACCACAAACCATGGATTAGGCAAAGTCTATATAGAGAATTTCATTAAATCCTTTGTACACTCTTTCTGACTCAGTGACTACTTACCCTCCCAGGTATAAAACTGTGATAGATGTGACTGAGGTAAACGCCATTCCAGAGTAATATGAAGCCTAGTATGCTTCCAGCTACTTCTCAGAGAGGACTGAATTTAAGCTCTCAAAAAGGAAAGAGGCCATGTGAATTGATTCCAGGTGTTATGCGACTCATCTAACTTGTAGAATTTTATGGACTGAGACAAGGGCATAATCCCTTGGCTCCATATCCACACATTGGAAATCAAAGTTCTGTTAATCACACTCACTTTCTGCAGTTAAATCCAACTTGTATACACTTCAGAGTGAAAGTGTATACATATATAGATAGAAAAGTAGGGTTTGTCTTATTATTAGGGTATTTTTTTAGGTATTTAATGGAGAGAAGTAGATGTTCCAAAGCACTTAAACTGGCATTCTTAAGCTAGAGGATGTGCATATTGGCCTAACAGTACTCTAAGAGTTCCATTGCTACTATTTTTGAAAAATGGGACAAGGAGTGAATTGTCTGGACTTGTATACGTTGTGAAGTTCTGCACATGTAGATGGAGCTATAAACAGAAAAATAAGGGGGGAAAGATGAAAGTAGAGAGAATACGAAACAATAGGGTAGTTATAGATTTGAGTATAAAGGTGGCAAAAAAATACAAATATATAAGTATACATAGGATTTACATGATATGTTTGGTTGCATCCATCTGTAATATCATAACATAAATTATTTGCGTGAATAATCTTTTTAGAGCTAACAGAAAAAAATTGTTGAAGATTAACGACAAAAAGAAAAATAAATGATAGGAATAGCAAAAGAGTCTGTGCTTTTAAATATTCAGAGATGCTTTCAGAGTTGAATATTATCATTAATAAAAAAATGCATGTCTTGTTCTATATTGAATGTATCACTAATTCCTATACAAAGTCAAGATAAGGTTTAGAAGGTCACAGTTTTTTAAGACCTTATGTTGATAGAGAGTTAATTTTTCATAAACTCTTGGGATATTTTTTATTCAAATTATAATACCCAATGATCATATAGCACAATCCCTACTTTGAGTTACCTGGCCAGTTGGTGAAAATTCTCAAACAGGCTTTTAGAATGAATTAAATTCTTTCTGTTATTTAAGTCTGAATAAGGTTCATGCACATCTTTTGTACTAGGTTGGCAGACTTCCAACTACTTTCCTGCATTGTCTATATTATCCTAGCATTTCAGATTATAACTCTTCTGCTCTGGAGCTGACTGGACAAAGCAGGTTGTGGACCATTTGCCTTTGCACCTTCCAAGAAACAAATATGTTACTAATATGCACTGGGAAGAGAATAGTACACGTGCATAACAACAGCAGACATGGAAAAAAAGTATATTCTCTAGACTGTATTCAGTGCAGCAAACCCAAGAATCTCAAACAGATTTTGTTCATGGGATTTTTTTTCCTTTCCCCTCTTATTTTACTCTGACAACACTCCACATAGCTGCAGTATAGGGAGGAGTTGGATAAAAAATCATTTTTCCAGAGGCCACCAGCATACTTTACTTTCTGCAAGATAGCACTTAGAGTGGATGACAGCATTGCCCAGTGCCTTAGGGAGATCTTCCATTCACCATTGTCTAAAATGGCACCAGAGACTGTTACCTCATCCAATTATTAATATATCTTGAATTCCCCATGACCCACACTGGGTGCCAAGAAAGAGCTGTGGTGGGTTGACCTTGTTTGGAAACCAGATGCCCACTAAGCCAATCTATCACTCCCTTCCTCAGTGGGATGGAGGGGTATGGAGGGGGGTGGGGGTGGGCAGAATAAAGTGGAAAAAAACCCTAATGGGTCAAGATAAAGGCAGCTTAATAAAGCAAAAGCAAAGGCCATGTGTAGAAGCAAAGGAAAACACAATATTTATTCTCTACTTCCTATCAGCAGGTGATGTCCAGCCACTTGCCAGGAGGTAAGGTTTCAGTATGTGTAGCGGTTGCTCTGGAAGACAAATACTATAGTAACAAATGTCCCACCCTCTTCATCTTTCTTTTAGTTTTTATTGCTGAGCAGATCTCACACAGTGTGGAATAACCTTGTTGTCAGTTTGGGTTAGCTCTCCTGGGTATGTCTCATCCCAAGATCTTGTCTGTCCCCCAGCTTACTGATGAGGGAGAGAATGCTGGAGAGACAGCCTAGATGCTGTGTGAGCACTGTTCAACAGCAGCCAAGACACTGGTGTGTGTTATCAACACCTTTCTAGCTACTAATACAAAGTCCAGAACTATGAGGGCTGCTATGGGGAAAATTACCTCCATCTCAAGCACACCCAATACACCACATAAAACTAATACAACCATTTGGGGTTTCTCCCTATGCTGTCAACTTACGCTAGCCACTTTCCTGCAGTGTCAAACCTGGCTTTAGCTGTTTACAATTAAGAAAAGACTCTCATGTAAAAATTCCTTGTTATATAATACAATAAAAATACAGCAAGGTAAAAGTCATTTTAGCTCTCTCTGTATTCTCAGAAATTCTTATTCTCATTCTTGTTTATTCTCATTCCTAGGTTCAGTGTTACTCAGAGAAACACCAATACCTCAAGGTTCTCAGATATTTGCCTGACTTACAATAGTTTATTATTAATTCTAAGATACAGGACTGTCACTGCAGGACCATTGTGTCATGCCTTCTGTGGTTGTATAAAACAAAACGTCAGACTCAGAAACCATCCACTGTTGTCTGAATGCGATAGAACAGTGACATGTCTTCCTTGTCAGCTCTTGAGATCTGTAGATCCCCAGCATTCCATGACAATACATACCATGACCTTGGTGCTACTTATAGCAAGTAGAATTGCAACCCTGGACTTTAGCAGGGCAAACTTTGGCCTTTTCAAGCAATTGCTAGGGGAAATCCCATGCGCAAGGCTGCTTGAAGGTAAAGGGGCCCAAGATAGCTGGTTGGCATTCAAGGATTGCTTTTTCCGAGCTCAAGATCGGAGCATCCCGACGCGTAGGAAGTCAAGGAAGAGGGCCAGGAGACCTGCGTGGCTAAATAGGGAATTGCTGGGTATGCTCAAGTGGAAGAGGAGAGTTTACAGGTCATGGAAGGAGGAGCTGGCCACTTGGGAGGAATATAAGGCTGCTGCTAGAGGATGTAGGAAGGCAGCTAGGAGGACTAAGGCCTCCTTAGAATTAAACCTGGCGAGAAGGGTCAAGGACAGCAAAAAGAGCTTTTTCAAATACATGGCAGATAAAACTAACACCAGAGGCAATGTAGGCCCACTGATGAACGGGATGGGTGCCCTGGTGACAGAAGATACAGAGATGGCAGAGTTACTGAATGCCTTCTTTGTCTCTGTCTACTCTGCTGCAGGCAGTCCTGAAGAGCCCTGTACCCCTGAGACCTTAGATGAAGTCAGGTCAACGGAGCGGTTTGCCTTAGTCGATGAGGAATAGGTTAGAGACCAGTTGAGCAATCTGGACATCCATAAATCCATGGGTCCAGATGGGATGCACCCGCAGGTGCTGAGGGAACTGGTGGAAGTCATTGCTAGACCACTCTCCATCATCTTTACCAAGTCTTGGGAAACGGGAGAGGTGCCTGAGGACTGGAGGAAAGCAAATGTCACTCCAGTCTTCAAAAAGGGCAAGAAGGAGGACCCGGGTAGCCTCACCTCCATCCCTGGGAAAGTGATGGAACACCTTATCCTTGGTGCCATCTTAAGGCATATCAAGGATAAGAGGGTTATGAGGGGCAGTCAACATGGCTTCACCAAGGGGAAATCATGTTTGACCAATCTCTTAGCCTTTTATGAGGAAATAACATGGTGGATGGATGATGGCAGAGCGGTGGATGTGGTCTACCTTGACTTCAGCAAAGCATTTGACACAGTCTCCCACAGCATCCTCACAGCTAAATTGAGGAAGTGTGGTCTGGATGATCAGGTAGTGAGGTGGACTGTGAACTGGCTGAAGGAGAGAAGCCAGAGAGTTGTAGGCTATGGGGCGGAGTCTAGTTGGAGGCCTGTAACTAGTGGAGTGTCTCAAGGGTCAGTACTGGGACCAGTATTATTTACTATATTCATCAATGATTTAGATGAGGGAATTGAGTGTACTATCAGCAAGTTTGCTGATGACACTAAGCTGGGAGGAGTGGCTGACACGCCAGAAGGCTGTGCTGCCATCCAGCGAGACCTGGCCAGGCTAGAGAGTTAGGCAGGGAATAACTTGATGAAATATAACAAGGGAAAGTGTAGAGTCCTGCATCTGGGCAGGAACAACCCCAGGTTCCAGTATAGGTTGGGGAATGACCTGTTAGAGAGCAGTGTAGGGGAGAGGGACCTGGGGGTCCTAGTGGACGACAGGATGACCATGAGCCAACACTGTGCCCTTGTGGCCAAGAAGGCCAATGGCATCCTGGGGTGTATTAGAAGGGCGGTGGTTAGTAGGTCGAGAGAGGTCCTCCTTCCCCTCTACTCTGCCCTGGTGAGACCGCATCTGGAATATTGTGTCCAGTTCTGGGCCCCTCAATTCAAGAGGGACAGGGACCTGCTGGAGAGAGTCCAGCGCAGGGCAACGAAGATGATTAAGGGAGTGGAGCATCTCCCTTATGAGGAAAGACTGAGGGAGCTGGGTCTCTATAGTTTGGAGAAGAGGAGCCTGAGGGGTGACTTTATTAGTGTATATAAATATATAAAGGGGGAGTGTCACGAGGACGGAGCCAGGCTCTACTCAGTGGCAAACAATGATAGGACAAGGGGTAATGGGTACAAACTGGAACACAAGAGGTTCCACTTAAACTTGAGAAGAAACTTCTCAGTGAGGGTGACGGAACACTGGAACAGGCTGCCCAGGGAGGTTGTGGAGTCTCCTTCCCTGGAGACATTCAAAACCCGCCTGGACACATTCCTGTGTAACATTATCTAGGTGTTCCTGCTCCGGCAGGGGGATTGGACTAGATGATCTTTTGAGGTCCCTTCCAATCTCTAGCATACTGTGATACTGTGATACTTCTTTATCCTTTGAAGGCATGAACAGCCACCTCCTTCCAGTTGCTTACATCACATATCCAATAAAAGTACTTCCCAGCCCATTGCAGAAGGAATACCAACCTAGTAAATGTATTAAAGGTCTTTTCCAGACTAAATGATTCTATGATGCTATTTCCTAATTCTGTCCCACTTTTCCTTATCTTACAACTTCTAAACATGCACTATGATCTCTGTCCACCCTTTGTTCTAACCAGTGACATGCAGAGTCAGTGGTGGTGAGAGTGTATGAGAGACACACAAGCAGCTCCAAAATTTTCTCTAATAAAAAAAGAAAAAGATATTACTTGAAATAAGTGCTGAGATGCTCAGTAAATTAGGTAGCAGATGACTTATCTTCCAGAAGATAACGAGAAGAGATTATGGAAGAAGTGAAATGTTTTATCAGTGTTCCCATGGAAACTGAAATAGGTGCAATAACAACTTTTTAAATTTCATCAACTTTTCTAAGAACATAAAGTTAGATCCTGCTAACAGCTAAGGCCAAAACCCTCCTGGGCTAGTCATAATATTGTTCAGTCAACCTCAGTGGTCAACTTTCCAGTCTATGCCTAAGAAGAAGAAAGGAGGAGCCTTGCTATGAGGCAAGAGACAAATGATAAAGGAGAAGGACAAGGAGTATGCAAAAGCAGGCTCAAGCCAATCATTTTGCTGGAGATTGTGCTAAAGTATTTTTACAAGCACCACAACCACCAGTATGGTCAGAGCAAAGCTATATCCTTCATCCTACAGTGAACTTTACTTTCTGCAAGCAAGAACTCCTTCCACAGGCTTTTGCCCAGAAGCCTGGTACGTAGCCCAGGATGACAAGAAGGATAAGTTCTGAAACTCCCATCCTGTTCTTCAGCAATGACATTTCCACTAGGCATGGAATAATTACTGTAGGTCTAAGTTGTCACCTTTCTGCATGGAAGCCATAACCAAATGCAACTTCAAAGTCACCATGGATTATGAGATGAGCTTCAAATAGGGGGTTATCCTAAAGATTTTGGATGAAGAATGCAATCAAAATTGGACAAAGCAGAACTCAATGAGAAAGATGTCTTCGTATCCTGGAACTACATAAAAACAAAACTACATCAGTGTTTTTTTGGAAAGGCAGCTCAGACTTTGGTCCTAGTTTTTGGAGGGGTTTTCCACCCTCTCCCTCTTATTTTACTCTGACAGCACTTCAGATAGGTGCAACATAGGAAGGAGCTGGATATAAGATAATTTTTCCAGAGGCCATCAGTGTAATTTACTTTCTGCAAGATAGCACTTAGAGTGGGTGCTGACATTACCCAGTGCCTTAGGGAGATCTTCCATTCACCACTGCCTAAGGTGGCACCTGGGAGGCTTGGGAGCCAAGATTACTTGGCTATCTGTTCAAGGGGTAATTTTTGTATGTGTGACTCTCACTGCTATGAAATTTGAACAGCTTTGTTTGTTTATAGTGTGTCAATCTGAAGTTTGGCTTGCTTTGCGGTTTTTTTATTCTGACATTTTGTGCATCTAATATCATTAGTAACCCCCTTTTTTTTTAAATGGTAATTTTAAAGGAGGCAAACAAAGTTTCATTAGAAATTTTTCACATTGTCATAGAGGATTAAAGAAAAAGTATTTGAAATTGCATAGTGGTTTAAGAAGAAAAGTTCAATGTTAGAAGATCTCTTCAGCTAATGTACTGTATAATATGCCACACCACACAAAATACGGTAAGCTGTCATACCACAGCATAGACATTGCTCAGCATTTTCATGGCTATTAGATATTTCCATTTCCCTCTTAGTCTTCCAAACATACTGCACTGTGATTTTAGAGCTAGTTTGGCTATAGCAAAATAGGCCTTTCATATATCCAAATGTTCTGTAAAGGATTTAATTAACAAAGGAAGTCAAGAAAAACTAAATCAGACAGTACAGGACTAAGCTCAGTAACCCTTGTATTCAAAAACCACTGAACACCAAGTTCTGCTGTTGGTTTCTGAAAACCCTCCACTTATGATTTTCCTCTAGTCCATGTTATATTAAGACAGTGAATCTGTGACAATAGTGAAACCATAGTAAACAGCATAGCCTTGAGGTACGTTGAAGAAACAGGTTTCACAGAGCTACAAAGCTAGGGAATCTTCACAGAATCATAGAATCATAGAATAGTTAGGGCTGGAAAGGACCTTAAGATCATCTAATTCCAACCCCCCCTGCCATGGGCAGGGACACCTCACACTAAACCATCCCACCCAAGGCTCTGTCCAACCCGGCCTTGAACACTGCCAGGGATGGAGCATTCACAACTTCCTTGGGCAATCCATTCCAGTGCCTCACCACCCTTACAACAAAGAATTTCTTCCTTACATCCGATCTAAACTTCCCCTGTTTAAGTTTCCAAGGTGTCCTCATTAAGATCCAAGTATTGAGAACTTACAAAGATATCAATAAATACCCCAAGACATTTTTTTCATTCTTGTGCTTTTGTTACATTCCTTAAGACTTGGTCATGAAATTCCTTCAAGCACAGTTTCAGAAAAACATCCCTCCACCTCCCTCACCCCACTCACCAATACCACCATAAGCAGAGCAGCAAAATTATATCCGTTGCCATTTTTGTCCTTACAGCCAGATACCTTTCTACTACCAACTTTACCTCTCTATCAACATATGCAGCCTTCAATTCATGATTGCCCCAATATCCTTTTAGTCAGTGTTGCTTTCTACATGATTACACCTGTTCTCCCCATTCCCACTTGATTCATACAGCTATTTACACATAGCACGTTACTTTTCCCTGTCTGAAAGGAGCCAGGCTTCCCTGTAGAGATCAGCAGCCCAACCACTTTAATTACTCTACCACAGCAGTCAAGAGGCAATAAAATGATAAATGCTTACTCTCTAAATTTTAGTCTAAATAGCTGCTTTCCCCACAGTTAGATGACACTGCTCTCCGTAATTCCTGTACGGTCCTTCATAAAAGGAAACCAAAGTTAATTAGTTTTAGTTAACAAAGCATGAAGAGAGAGGAGGAAGAAGATACTGAGAAAGTCTGCATGAGCTACTATGGTTTGTTTTTTGTTTTTTGTTTTTTTTTTTTTTTGTTTTTTGTTTTTTGTTTTTTTGTTGTTGTTTTTGTGTGGTTTTTTTTTTCGCTTTTGGGTTTGCAGTATCTACTTGATGTTAATGAGAGCTGCTGATGTGAAGTGACCAGTGATGACTTCACAACTTTAGGGTGGAAAAGTCACTTTCTAGATAAGTCACTAGAAAAAGTGACTATTTTTACTGTGCTGTGGTGATTCAGTCATCCACAGTCAAGCTGAATTTTTTATTTAGTAGATACACAAATGCTTGTATAAGTTTACTCTAAGTTATCTGCACACATTTTGTAATCAGTCTGATAGAAGGCATCAGTGGAGACCTTGAAAGTGTCTGGCGTTCATCACTGATAAACTGGATGATGCAGCAGAGACTCTACTTGCAGCCTAGGTGATATCAACCTGGGAGAAATATTTTCTGAAACAATACACTGGGACATTTAAAAAAGAAAATCTGTTTGCCAGAGTGTGATAAAATTGCAAAATCTCTCATAAGGAAAAGTATTTACACAGGCAAAATTCCTCAGACTTGAGCTGAAGGCAAACATAGAGGTGCTTGTATTGACAGAGGAAAATAATTATTCTGCACATCTAGAAAACTGAAGAATCAAACAACCCAGTAGCAGAATTTTTAGGAAGACAGAGGCCACTGAAGTCACCAAGTAGTAAGGTCTCAAATTATGCTAAGTACCCTAAGCATATTAGTTGCATAACAATGCTGGAGACAGCACCTGCATGTGTTACCAGCAGCATAGCAACATGAAAGTGAGAACACCTGCTTACACTTTTTATTCAGTTATTGAACTCTGCATGGCATGGTGGCTGGCCAAGGTGTCCACTGCCTTCTGTGTAGATCTGATCAGAAATATTCTCATAAAGTAATTGAGTTAACCTAGACCAATCTGTCAAAAAATAGTTGTTTTACAAAAAATATTTTGTGCTAAGTTCAATTACAAGGCGACTATCACCACTGTGATTCCAACCCTACTCCATCAATATACTGTTGGAACAGCTCAATGGAAGTTTAAAAGCACTATGAACACAAATAAGCCAATGAAATGTCACAGGGGAAAAAAAAAAAAAACACTTTAAAAATTCTTTGAATAAATCCCAGAATCTGAAACATCCCAGTTCTGTTTGGAATGCAAACAATCCAACAGAAATGCAGTATATCAGGGAGGTATGCTTTTGGAGGGGGTGGGAAGGCTAGAAAGAAGTACAACTTATTAACTCTGTGTCGTGGTTTGAAACCAGTCAGGCAGCTCGTTCACTCACTCCCCCCTTTCTTTCCCTCCCCCTACTCCTGGAGGGATGGAGAGGAGAATCAAAAAGAATGCAACTCCCACGGGTTCAGATAAGAACAGTTTAGTAACTAAGGTGTAACACAAATCACTACTGCTACCACCAATAATAATAAAGATAAAGGAAATAACAAGGAAAGAGAATACATCACCTCACCACCAGCCAACCGATAACTCATCCCCCAAGCCCAACCAAGCTCTGACCCATACCTCCTCCAGCCCTGCAGACTCCCAGCCCTTCCGGCTAACTCCCAGTTACATCCTGGGCATGATGTGCTGTGGTATGGAATACCTCTTTGGCTAGCTTGGGTCAGGTGTCCTGTCTCTGCTTCCTCCTGGCTTCCCCTCCTCCCTGGCAGAGCATGAGGCTCACAAAGTCCTTGGCCAAACCAAAACATCATTGTTATCAGCTCTGTTCCCGAGCCAAAAGTCAAAACACTGCACTGCACCAGCTACCAAGAAGGAGAAAAATGACTGCTACTGCTGAACCCAGGACATTCTGGTAATGAATAGCTAAAAATGAGTTGGGGTGTGAGAACAATGTTAAAAAAATACCTGCATGGAGTAAGTGTTGCTACATATTTACACAAATGTTTGTAATTATGATTTAACAACAGGGGAATCTAAAGGCCAACACCTCACAGGGTATTGCCCCAAGAAATTTCCTGTAAACCTAGAAATGCAAAAGTTTCATCAACTCTGTTATGCTACCAGCAATGATAAGGCAGGAAGAATAATTCTGCTTTTTTGATGACTCTGTATTTTGCAGTTATCCTTTCAGTTATTACATTTCTGTAAATAAAGGCCCTGTTGAGAGTCTGCTGAGGTCAACAGACATCAACCTAGCTTTTGATCCTCTCCTAAAGCAGCTTCTAATTTCGTTACCAGGCTGTAAAAATTTAATGACGATTGCTTCAACCTGTACATATCTGATTATGCAGAAGAGTGTGCTCTTACTAGAATAGTTTTACAGTAAACATGACTAACTAATTTCACTTCAAAAATACAGGACTTTGAAGCTTTTGATATTTTATCAGGCGCTCCAAATCACTTGCACTTTTCCATAATTCAGTCATCCTCTCCAGATGAAAGTATACTAGGAGTTAAGAAAGACTTTGGTTTCACTTTTATAATGGATTGCACCTTACCTGGAAAACATTCTCATAATATAATTTCACCTTATTATTTCAAAGTAATGAAAAATCAATCAGATTCCTTTCAATTAATTATTGATATTTATATGGCAGCATAAAGAAACTCAACAATATGCCTTTTAAACATCCTGCAGCCAGCAAACATCCCTTACTTCTGTGAGGCACCAAAACTTTGCCAAGGCCCCAGTGTCTACATAGCAGTGCCTCTCATAGCTACCTGTCATGGTTTAACCCCAGCCAGCAACAAAATCCCACACAGCTACTTGCTCACTCTCCAGGTGTTCACTCAGAACAAGAGAGGTGGTGTGTTGTGTGGAGTTACTGGGCACCAAAGCCAAGTCAGGTGGAGTCACTGCTGCACTTGCACTGCTTCTCATGAGGCTTGTCTTCCATTAGTTCAGGTGGTTCCTGCTATAATGATTCCCATAAGATGCAGCTCAAATCCTGGGTTACAAGAGTTTCATGGTATTTCCATTATAGTATTCACCCAGATCCCTTTGGACCATAGGGTTTAACATTGTAGTGAACTAATCCCCTTACTCCTACACCAGTTTGGACTTAACTGAAGACTGCAGTCCCTTAGGGATGTACCTGCTCCTAGTGTAGCCTTTTCTGAGCCACAGTATTTTCAAGGGTATACCTGCTGCTGCAGAGACTTATCCACAGCCACAGTAGCTTGGAGGTGCACCAGCTCCATTGTGGTCTTATCTATGGGCCACAATGCCTTCAGAGATATACCTGCTCCAGTGTGGCCTTACCCACAGCCATGGTCTCTTCAGAAGTAAAACTGTTCCAACATCGTCTCAGCCATGGCTGCAGTCCTGCCAGGGGTGTGCCTGCTCTGTTGTGAGCTTATCCATGACCACATTTTGAGGTGTTTCAGCATGACCTTGTGCACAGTCACTGATGCTTCAAGGTGTACCTGCTGCAACATGGACTTATGCACAGCCATGGGTGTTTTGAAGTGCACATTCTCCCATGTTGACTTATCGATGGGCCACAATCCCTTCAGAGGTGTACCTGCTGTGGCATAGATGTAACCATGGTCATGGATGCTTCAAGGTGTACCTGCTTCGGTGAGGACTTATTCATGGCCACAGATGCTTTAGGGTGTCCTGCTGCCACATGAATTCATCCACAGGTCACAGTCTCTTCAACTTGAGTTCATGCTGGAGTTGCAGCCTGTCTGGTACAGCAGCACGGAAATAGCAGTGATGTCATGGCCATCTGCCAGCCCAGGTGCATCTCCATTACTGTTACTGGAATGTTCCCAGGCACAGCAGAGGAAGATGATAAGCAGTACAGCAGTATAGCAAGCAGCAAAAACAAAAAGCAGTCGCTAAGGAGCACTAGACACTAATATACAGTGAGGCTGGCAAACCCCAAGGTAAGCAGAGAAGCCTGCTGATTAATAGCAATAACAGCTATAAATTCCATCTAGCACATTTCTATCAAACCTGTTGCTATTTTAAACCTTTTGAGCCCCACACTGGTCTCAAAAAGGGCTGTTGTGGTTAACCCCAGCTGGCAACTAAACATAACACAGCTGCTTACTCCATCACTGGTGGGATGAGAGAGAGAAACAGAAGAGTAGGAGTGAGAAAACTCATGAGTTTAGATAAAAAACCCCAGTGTAATAGGTAAAGCAAAAGCCATATATGCAAGAAAAGCAGACCAGGGTGTTGGTTCACCACTTCTCAGCTGTTCAGCCATCTCCAGGAAAGCAGGACTTCATCACATATAACAGTTATTTGGGATAGCAAACACCATCACTCTGAACTTCCGCAATTTGTTCTTCTAATCCCAGCTTTATGTGCTGAGCATGAGGCCATAGGTGGAATATCCTTTTGATCAGTAGGGTCAGTTGTCCTGCTGTGTCCCTTCCCAACTCCTTGTGCACCCCCTGCCTACTCGCTGTCAGGGTGGGGTGAGCAGCAGAAAAGGCCTTGGCTCTGTGCAAGCACTGCTCAACAATAATAAAAACCTACCTGTGTTGTCAGGACTGTTTTCAGCACAAATGCAAAACATAGCCCCATACCAGTTACTATGAAGAAAATTAACTCTACCCCAGCCAAAATCAGCATACTACCCTATCCCCTCCAAACTGCCCAGTTACTCTCTTTGTTTTTGTATAAAGAAAAACAAAAGTCTGAATATAAAGCTGTATTTGATTTTATGAACATTTTACAAACCAGCCAATTAACTGTAAACAAATCCTGATAACATTTATAAGCATGCCTATAATTAATTTGTGGTTACAAGTGGAAGCCAAACATGGGTTAAATAACTCCTAGTGCAGTGGAAAATAAATCTAGGATTATTTAAATATCTGTAAGCTTTAAATGACAACGTTTCCTTCAACTCTGACTATTCATCACATTATTAACACTCTAGACTTTATGAATGAAAGGATTAATAATGAAGTATATTACCTTAGGGTTAACTGTGAGTCTAGTCACTGGGAAATGAGATTGCAGAGAGAGAAGGAGAAAAAAGTAAATAAATCTAATCAAGTGGTGAGTTACCTACAGATTTTGCCTAACTGTTAACACTTCCTATTGCAATTGTAATTCATCTGACTACATGACAAATAGAGCAGGATTATGTAAAAACAGTTTGAGATTATAGATCTTCTGTTTTTTTTCTCCACTAAAAAGCAAAAAAAAATTGTATAACTTATTTTTAAACAAACTATTTTCAACAGTTGGTGAGCGAGCGTGTGTTAATTTGCATGACCTATTATCTCCAGCATCTATTTGTTTGTGGTCTTTGCTTTTAGAAGAATTGGCATTAATTATAAGTATGGAAGTAATTTGAAATGTCAGCTCAGAATTTTACAGCTTGGAACAGCTCATCCTTCAATAATTAAGTCAATAAAATTAACTTAATTTAATTTAAATAGTCATGCTTCTTTTTAGACCTTATGGAGTGATTACAATTAGTATTTCATAATTAGTATTTTATTGATGTCCATACACTGGGTTGCCAGGCATCATCAAGATACACCGATGATTGGAAGTAATTTGATAAACATTCCGAACTGTTGCATTAATGACATGCCTCCCAATTATGTACTGAGTTAATGAATGCATTTAAATGTTACGGAGATGAATTTAAAGGACAGCTCAACCTTAATTACTATACCATTTCCTCCCTCTTCCCAAACATTCTAATTACAACTTTAGTAGTAACCACCTTTTAAGTATACAAGTATCAGGTTCCTCCATAAATGCAGAACTATAATATTTATGATTTTTTTTTTTTCCCGGGTGTGTTAACAGTGCTAAAATAACAAGGGGTCATTTTCCTGTAAAATAAAGACTTCTGGAGACTGGAGAATGATCTTTTGCCAGTCCTTCCTAATTCATATTTAACTTTTTCCAAGACTAACAGGCAGGACACTGCAGACAGTGCAACTAAGTGAAGCCCTTTCCAAAAGTGTTTTGAGTTTTCCCCCTAAGAGTGGAAAAGTTAGCATCATTAGAAGAGTCAGTGGAAGAGTTAGCATCATTATCCATAAGCACGGTGTTTGAAAGTGTGTGCAGACAGGTAGGATAACTTTTTGCAGCTCTCTTTCAGCATAATTTAGTAAATCTAATGTCAAGAAGACCAGGACTGAATGCTTTGAAATCCATGACTGCCAAAACCCAGAATGGTCTCACTCATACATGGAAATTATTTGGCCATAGAAGCAACTGTCACTGCACTGCTTTTGCAAGAGAGAAAGTATATCAAGGACAGTAGTCTTGAGCTCAATGAATCCCCTGAAAATTTATTCTCTTGTGTAGTGTACACATGCAAACCTAGGTTTTAAGGAAAGCAAAGCAAAATTGCTGTCTTTAAGGGACAGAGATGAATCATCAGCTAGCAGATGGCTGATTTATGGTTTCAATTTCTTAAGTTTGCCATGTTTAAGGGGACAGCTGATGGAAATGAACGCCAGGAAACATTCCTATAAAAGTTGACTATGCTGCTAGAACATCCCCTTTTTCTAACTGCAAAACCCACTTTAGCACAGAAAACAGACATTGGAAGAATATGAGGGTTTTTCTGTCAGATATGATGTAGCTTTAAAAAACAGATATGGTTTGCACAAATCCCCTAATGCATTGTAGTACTGGAAGGAACAGAAATGTGTGATGTCCAAGGAGATTATGACATTACAACCTGTCAAAAATAGTCTGTTGTGCTTCTCAACCTCTTAACATTTCTTATATCTTTAAAGGTCCCGATTGTATACAGTGAGTGTTATCTGCATGAAAATAGAGTAAAAGGAAAATTAAATGACATGGCTTGAGTGGAGCTTAAAATTTATGACCTCTTACTCTGTCCAGCTCCCTATTACTCTCTCTCCCTTCCCTTCTTTGTTTTTTGCAACCTAGTTTCTTACAAAACTCTCATACATTTTCAGACATTTTTATTTGTTTGTGGGATTTTTTACTGTTTTTTCAATGTATGCTATAGATAGAAGAGGGCAAAAATGAGTTGAGAGCCATTCCACAATAGGCAAAGAACTGTTTATGTCTTATGGCTAAAGGTAGTGGAGAACCAAGATACTGCCCCTCAATGAAGATCTAAAATCTAACTATTCCCATCCCTGCACAGCTAACGCAATACTGTCTGTGGTGAGAGACTCTCCCTCCTGTGCTGAAAAGGCAGGGTCTGGAAGACAGACGCCTGCACAAATGGTACCAAGAACAGGCAAAGGCAGCAACTATTCAGCATACCACTTCATGTGTCTGCTTCTAATTATGTGTGTGTCGTGGTTTAAACCCAGCCAGCCAGCTTGTTCACTCACTCCCCCCCTTTTTCCTCCCTCTTTCCTTCCTTCCCCCCCCCACCCCTGCTCCTGGATGGATGGGGAGGAGAATCGGAAGATGCAGCTCCCACGGGTTGAGGCAAGAACAGTCCAGCAAGCAGTGTGCAACACAAATCACCACCGCTACCACCAATGACAACAATGATAAGAGAAAATAACAAGGGAAGAGAATACGATACCACCCGCCAAAAAATGAGTCCGACCCAGAAGACCTCGTATCCTTCCGGGTAACTCCCAGTTACCCCCCCGGGCATAATGTGCTGTGGTATGGAATACCTCTTTGGCTAGCTTGGGTCAGGTGTCCTGTCTCTGCTTGCTGCCGGCTTCTCCTCCTCCCTGTCAGTGCATGAGACTCACAAAGTCCTTGGTCAGGGTAAACATTACTTAGCAACAACTGAAAACATCAGTGTTATCAGCACTGTTCCCAGGCTGAAAGTCAAAACACAACTGTGCACCAGCTACCAAGAAGGAGAAAAATTGACTGCTACTGCTAAACCCAGGACAGTGTGCATTCTCACTGAAGAAGTAGGGCATGTAAAGAAGGTGATCTAATATGAATATAAATTTATTGGACTCTACAGGCTTCTCACTGCACTTGCATAAATCCTTGTAAATTCTTTGTCCATTACACCTGTGCAATTTCTTGGAGTGCAGTGAAAAAGGTGCAGATAAATTTATCTTTTATTATTGGCTGTGACAAACATGTTGGGAATTTCTTCTTGTTCAAACACATCCACATGCAAGAGGATTGTGTGTGTTCTGGTCCCTTCCCACCAGTCAGGATGCCTTGGATATGCACCACTCAACAGAACTCCGTGGGTATTGTGAAAAACAACAGCTGCACTATTCTAACTTTATTGAAAAGATAGGGTAGGAAAAGAGACCTAAATGTAGATTTTTCTAAATTTAAACCGTGATTACCATTGTGTTCATCTTCTATTCATAGACTAAGCCACAATCCTCACAAATGCAACAAGAGTGACTGTTCTATAACACTTGGAAGAAAACATCTATACTTTACACTCCTACATGAAAGTGCAATTTGTCTTTCAACATTTGGTGTTATCCTTAAGAGCTTGTATTTCTGATCAAAAAAGAGGGGTCTAAGAGATGCAATAAATCACAGTCCAAGTATATCCCAAAGACACTGAAACCAGAAAATCAGCAAAGGCAACTCTGTTTTCAGAAAGTGAACATAACTGACTTAAAATATTTTGAACTTTTGAGATGGAGGCTAATACTTTTTCTTTATAAAACCAGTACTACGTGGGGGAGTGGCACAAGTATTCAGTATAAATAGAATAGCTACACTCAAATGTCAAATGAATGCAGTGTACTGATTTTGGGTTTCAGGTCAGGATTAATTTTAGAAGACATTCATCCCATTTTTCATTAAATACACATTCAGAATACTACATTTGTATATTACTGTAGGACTAGGGTTCTATAGACTAAAAATACTTACTTGTTGCTTTAATCTAAACACAACAGGGCCAAACCAGTAGGTTAAAAGTCAACAGTTTTTCCTGCAGTTTCTAAAAATTAGGAATTATATTAAAGTCAGTGAACAAACGTACCTTTCTGGAACATCAAGATCCTAAAAGTTTTGAATTGCAAGAAAACGATGTAACAAAATTTAATGCAAGCTCTTATAAAGGGGAAAGGGCTTTTTGCTCTTAACTCTTTAATCAAGATGACTTTCTGCACTCAGAAGCACTAAACAATGCATCTGGATGGTCTGGCCAGTTTGTAATATACAACATGGAAGAAAAAACCCCAACAACAACAACCAAAACTCAAAATAAACCCAGAATCTGACAGGTGTCAGGTCCTCATTGTGCTTCTGTAGTACCTCTTAACTGCTGACAGATCAGCTATAATGTTGTCCTACCATGGAGCAGACTTTCTCATCTTGATACAGGCAATATTTCTCCATTTTATTACTAGGAACAGCATCTTGGGAGCAGTGTCCTGGGAATTGTATTCTCCATTACCAACACAAGGCATTCTTAACCCCGTTAAACACTTATTTGCACATTCCCATTTGTATTGCATTCATACTGATTCTTATTTTTTACAAATCTCTACAGAATTACCTTTTGAATTCAGAATGAAGAATCATCATCTTATGAATCTCCTGCATTCCATTCTAACACAGGGTTTTTAAATTATCTAACTTGAAGCTAATATTTCCATTAGGTTGAAGTTCATTAATATTCAACAGTTTCACATTTATAGATATAACCCTCTTTAAAAGAACAAAAAACCCCACCCACAGAATTCAGCTCCACAGTTTGGTACAAGCTCTGATCTACCTTCAAATTCTGTGAAACACTGTGCAGTTAACCATTCTTGGTTTTATTTTTGTGTTGTTTTTTTTTTCCTTGTAAAACCTGTGTTTTGCCTTGAATCCAGTGTATAAAATCAAAATGTAATAACAAGCTCCGTGAGCAAAATGTCATTCTGTCTGGCAACTGAAGCTGCAGCACCTAACTGTGTTAACTAGATCACTGACAGTTCAACACTGTCAATAAATGACAGTGTTGGTATGAGTAATGTGTATACTTAAGGTTACATGTAATGGGAATAAAGTGTTCTTCTATTGTCAAAAGTATATCATTTCTGATTCTTCATAGTAGAAGCTTGCTTGACAACTCAGCAGGCTAGCAGACAAGGACGCTAACAGATAAAGACCAATGCAATGACAGGTGTAGCTGCTACATATTTCTGGAACATCATGATATAACTGCGACCTTATTAGAGGAGCAGAGGAAGAAGGAAAAAAGAAAAAGAACTAAAAAAAGGGCTTTAAGAAGAATTGCCTCAAGCTCAAGTGTGGCACTACATGTACTGGAGACACTATAATGCTCGTCTCAAATAAGCAAGAATGACAGACTAAAACCTGCAGATGCCAGACAGCTTATGAACAATCATAAAACCTTGATTTTGTATCACTTCCTCAGCATTAAATCCAAGTTAACAACCTACCTACCAACCAACCCTCCCACAAAAGACTTTTCCTTAAGTCATTTAAAAAGCGTATGGAGTACCATCTCTATATGTATTCTGGCAGTTTATTGTTGCTGATGATGTTCAAATAGCAGGCCTACTAATGCTAACTAGAGTTTTGGAAGTCATTCTGTTTTCTTACACACACACACACTGCCCCCAACTTCTTCCCTCAGCTGTTGAGGACATTTGCAGCTACACAGGGAGCAACATAATATTGCCTCTATACTGTTTGTCCTTTATCCAGTGGGAGGAGAGCTAGAAGAGATTGATATGGAGAAAACACCAGGAACAAAGTTGCCAACAAAGTTTTCAAGCTGACAAGCAGGTATTCTTTATTGCGGCGCCAGGAGACACAGGGTATAGCTCCTCCTAACATGTGTCTCCCCATTGCCACACAAGCCGTCCTTTTATAGCCACTGGGCATACATACATATTCATGAGGCTACGTATGGATTACATAATTTTCCAGAAAGTTCCCCGCATGCGTACAGAATTGTGGTGGTGGTCTCTGAGGGTTGTTGACTTCTTCCAACAATCTTCATCACTTCTGACAGCCTCTGAAGCATGTGCAGTAGATGCTCATACCAGTTTAATTGGTTCGTTAGCACCAGAGACATAATAATCCTCCTATCCTTCTACTTATCAGTTAGTTTAACTGTAGCCCATCCTGGACACCTGCAGTTCCCAGATACTCCTTATCCCTGTGTCCTGTTCTTCTAGACTGTTTTTCTTAAACTATGTCACAACTATAATGATTTATCTTGTGAGAATTCTCAGTATGTTCCCTAGCTGTACTCTTATTTTTTTTTTCTCTATGTATCATGCACCTCAGTAATTTTCCATTGTTACTGTTACAAAGCCATCAACCTTAACATTACTTAAATCTAATTCTAAAGGTTTCTATATTCCATTTTGTGATTTTTGTGCCCCCTTGTTTCAAGATGCATCTGGAACTGACATCTTAAGAAAAGAGAGTGTGAAAGTGCCTAGGGAAAGTTTAATTTGTTAGAACAGCTGTCCTAGTTATGCCTCTTTCCTGGCTACTGATTTACCCATTATATTGATCTCCCTCAACTTCACTGAGTGAAGTTTTCACACTCTGGTAGGTTGACCTTGGCTGGCTGTCAAACCTCCACCCAGCCACTCTTTCACTCCTCCTCTTCAATAGGGCAGAAGTGGATAAAATGAGCTGGAAGAGCTCATGGACTGAGATAAAGACAGGAAGTGCTTATCAGTTGCCACCACAGGCAAAACAGGCTCAATTTGGAGTAAATTTATTAAATTGATTGCCAATTTAAAAAAAGAGTTGGATAGCAAAGAAACAGCAAAACAATAAAGTATTTTCCCTCTGCTTCCCAGGCTCAACTTCTTTCCTTCATCCCTGACTCTTCTACTTGTCCCCCATCCCTGAATGGTGCAGGAGACATGGGGAATGGAGATTGGGACCCATGGGGTGTTGGGAGCCATGGGCATATAGGACAACATATCCCTTAATGGATTACATATTATATTTCTTTCCCTTATTTCTGGTGTCAGTTTTCAACAAAATGATACTGAAAGGATATGGCAATAGCTTAAGACCTACACAGGTAGGTCATGTTCAATACGCTTCAAATGTATGCCTTTTCCCTCTGTTAGGAAGTCTTGAATAAGTGCAACTGTTAGCAAAATAGGAATCCTTATAACATTTTCCCCTAGCTTTTCTAAGGCTTTAAAGAGTAATGTTACTCAACTAGGGGCAAAAAAAAAGTTTCTCCCTCTGATCAGCAAATTTACTAAGGAAAATCCTGGGTTTGGAGTTGGGCATTGATTATTCTCCCAATGAAGTTAAGCTGAGAGACTTTAATATGATTGCACTGGCAATACAAAAACAAACAAAAAAAACATATTGGATATCAGGTACGTTTCTCCTTTGTTCTCGTTAAGCAAGTAGTATGTTCTGCTCTCTATCTAGCAAGTACATCCCTATCCCTCAAAACTGGAAAAAAAAAAAGGAGGGGGGAAAGCCCTTTTCCCCTCATTACTGTAATCATCCATGTGTATTCTTTACTACATTTTGTTGATCTGATGGAATTGACACTAAGCCTTAAATGACCCTCATGAAACTTCAAAGTATCAATAGTTCCCTTTATCAAAAAAAAAAAGATAACCTGATACAAACACCAGCCTAAACCTTCTCTCCCATTTTGGTTGCTTTTGAGCTCTGTTGGATCAAATGTCCACATAAGTCTTATAAGACTGTATTTTAATGCTTCTCTCTGAGCAGGAGAATGTAAAAGGCCCTTATAGAGTTCAAGCTTCTGTTCCTGGGGCAGAACAGAGAAGGAGAAAGAAATGTTATTTTATGGAAGTGTGTGTTTTGGGGACGCGTTTGTTTGTTTATAAGGTTTTGGTTAAACAAGTACACAGCCAGCAGATTACTTGAAAGAAAAGAGTCCGTGTATTTAGACAATAGCTGGGAAGTGCTCATCACTGTTCTCAAGTAGTTCATGACTGCTTAAAAGAAAACAAACCCACACACAAGCAACACACAACCACACATATTCCTGAATCACCCTGAATCATTATTTTCCAGTGAAAGAGGAAATACGAATCAGAATTGAACAGCTCCAGAAAGATATGTGTATTTATGAGTTTAGGGTGACAGTCAGTTATACAGGACTAACATTAAGATATAGGAGATAGAAATGAAGAAACCAGACAGAGGACAGAAGCAGAGTGCTAAGAGATTTAAGTAATACCACATATAGACGTGAGATTTCCCACAGAGATTATTAAGGAAGAAACGTGAAATGTGAACATAAACCCTTGCTATTTACAGGATCCACCTTAAAGAAAAAAAAAAAAGGTGGAGGGGAGTAGAGGGAATGAATTTTAAAACAAAATGGGAATGCAATGTGAATATAAATTTAAGGAATCTGACATCAAGAATTGCACAAACAGAGAAGGTATGGATATAGTGTAGATGCTTTGGGAAAAGCCTCTTAGAAAGTGTTTTGCAATGGGTATAAGAGTAGGTAAGTTGAATGGAGACTGAAAAGAAGCTACAAACAGATGTTTTAAGCACTGAATTCAAAGGACAAAAATAGAGAAGAAAAGTTATTATTTTGCAACAACAGACAAATGTATTTTAAAGAAGGGAAATATCCACTGTGCTTGTTCAGTTTGTCAGACTCAAAGAGGCAACTGGATTTAAGGATGAGATTTTCAAATTAGATTTCATTACTTTTAGTAATTTTTCAGCACTGATATATGTAACAAGCAGAAACCCAAGCATACCTGCTGGATAAATCTCAACTGGTGTGTTAGGAATGGACCTCTTTAGAAGACTTTTCTGAGTAAAGTTTATATGCTTACACCATAGGATGTCATCACATAATTTTGATAATGGTACACATTAGTTGTACTATACTGTAATATTCTTTATAAAAAGAATTTATGTGCTGAAAGAAAAGTCAAAATCATGCTATTTAGTAGCTGTTAAGAAGGAGATATCTTCACAATGGCGTTTTCAAATGAAAGAATATTTCTGTCTTAAACTTAAAAGAAACCACAATCCCTGTGTTTTATGAATCAAACAGAAGGAAAAAAAAAATACTTGACACTTGTGTGGGATAGCTTTTTGCTCTACAAACACAGATGAACAATCAGAAACCTGATGTAGAAAAATCCCTGCATTTAAATAGTACTATGGTTCAGATATAGGCAACCCCCTGCAAATTCAAAAGTAACATCATATTTTAAATTACATATTTAAATTTGAAGACTCTGGATTTTGTGATTTGCTTTGATTGTATGCTCTGTGGCTTTTCTCTTTTGTCCGATGTTAATATCTAAAATATACTTTACACAGTTTCAAAAGGTTGTGAAGCAAACATTCAGTGGCAGCCATTCTAGCCTCCTGAGATGACGGACAGATAAATGATTCACAATAGCTGAATTTACACTGAAGATTTTTTAAAGGTTTACAGTTGAACTGGTTAACACAAGTTTTACAACATATGATTTAAACAATCTTCAGAGCTCTTGAGTATAGGTATTTTGGTAAACTTAGCTACTATATAAAAGCATTTACCCCTATGGACATTGCAGCTCCTATCCTTTGTCTAAATCATTTCATTCTGTGGATTACAAATCCAGAGACAACTGTTCCAAAGGCAACATGAGTATTTAATCTTGATCCAGTTATTAAGCATATGTCCTAAACTGATGTGCCTAAATATCATTATGAAATTTTGATTGCATAGAAAAAAGCATTTCTCAAATTAAACAGTATTTTTCAATTCTACAATACCCAAGGGCAATCATTCATGTATAGACTAATGGTCTGTAAAATTCTGCTTGTTGACTGTTAACTACAAAATTCAAGCAATGTGTAAGGACATAAAAGGCTTCCAGTATAGCGCTGCCTTTAACTTACTGTATTTAGTTCTTCACCCTTGTAGATCAATATACATTCCCAAGCTTACTTCTTGGATTTACTTTGGTATTAAGAGGAGTAGTAGTAGATATAGTGGCTTGCATTAAGCATTCACCTCACTACCCACAACTTTATCGCATCCTTGAAATAAACTTCAGTTAGTTAGGGTTAGTATCTGATACTGTGAGTGTGCATATTGCTTTTTGATGTGAACATCAAAACAGAAGAATTTTTCTGACTGCGTAAAATTCATGTACTTACTTATAAATATAGAGAATGCATGCACACATAGAGAATACGTGCTAGATTGCTTCCTTCCCAGACAACTTGCTGCTGTAGAGAAAACTAAATACTTTGTCACATCTGACTGTGTCCATATATCAATATCAATGTTATACTTGGTGTGTTTTCTCATCAGTTGACCTCCCCCTATGAGTTGATGTTCTGTAAAGTAATACAGACAGGTAAGTTTCAGCAGAGCTCTGGGGAAGTGGGGGAAAGAAAACATGGCATGTGTTATGACAAAACTTTTGCTTAATTGTTCACTTCAATAATACACAGGATATCCTTTGTAGGAATTTTAGCACTGAGTGGATCTTGAATAAAACTGAATATAAATGCAAAAAACATGGAATGGTATCATGGATTTGAGGTATGGGGGTTTTGATCTTTTTTTTCTCTGTGGTGAGTTTGCTTTCCTAGAGTATGACTAGAAAGTGAAATGAAAGGTAAAACTTCCTTAATTCAAGTACTTTGAGATGATCCTTTATCTTTGAGGATTTCTTTTTGTGTGTGTGTGTTTTTAATTATTTCTTGGTTTTGCTGTTTTTAGTTTGGTTTTGGTTTAGTTTTACCCTCAATTATTTACTTATTAAAAAAAGTAGCTTAAAAGTTCTCCTTTTTTAATTCCACTGTTTGTGTTTGCATAATTCTTTTGACACTTGATTTACCTACATGCCCACTAAACATCACTAGGTTTGCCTAACCTTATGGGAATTTTACACACCAGCTACCTTAATAGGTCTTGACTCTAGGATTCTGCTGAGTCAGCGAGCCAACAGAGAAATTCTTCTATAGAATCGTACAATAGTTAGGGTTGGAAAAGACCTTAGGATCATCTAGTTCCAACCCCCATACCATGGGCAGGGACACTGCCCACTAAACCGTGACACCCAAGGCTTCATCCAACCTGGCCTTGAACACTGCCAGAGATGGAGCATTCACGGCTTTGTTGGGCAACCCATTTCAGTGCCTCACCACCCTTACAGTAAAGAACTTCTTCCTTATATCCAATCTAAACTTCCCCTGTTTAAGTTTGAACCCGTTACCTCTTGTCCTATCACTACAGTCCCTAATGAAGAGTCCCTCTCCAGCATCCCTATAGGCCCCCTTCAGATACTGGAAGGCTGCTATGAGGTCTCCACGCAGCCTTCTCTTCTCCAGGCTGAACAGCTGCAGCTTTCTCAGCCTATCTTCATACGGGAGGTGCTCCAGTCCCCTGATCATTCTCATGGCCCTTCTCTGGACTTGTTCCAACAGTTCCATATTCTTTTTATGTTGAGGACACCAGAACTACACACAATACTCCAAGTGAGGTCTCATAAATTTCTCTTTATTAATAGCGCTACAGCTTGAGCCGTGTGCCTCCAAAGAGGGACCCCAAAGAAACCTCTGGGCAGTTATATCCTTACAACCTAAGTAACATCGAGGTCTGAGAGCTTGTTGCTTCTTAGTGGTTTGATTTGTCTGTTTCCTTATTAGGCAGTTATCTTGTTACGCTATATACAGTGCTTCTATGTCCTATTTCACATCCTCTTAGGTTGGTTTAAACAGGTTCTGGGGTTAGCTCTTCGTCATGTTGTAATCTGGTTGTTACAGATCATGTGCCATGGCCTTTAGGCTTTGTCTACTAATGCAGAACTACTAAGATAATGGTTCTTTCCAGAGTAGTTTTGCTTTTGTTATTACTAAAATTCCTGTTATTTGTTATATGGGAGCAGAATTTTTGTAGCATCTAAGACATGAGCACAGCTGCGTATAACAAGTGTTACACATTGAATACAAACAAACAGTATTAAAAAGATTATTATAAAAATCAATATCCCATAAAGAATTCATTTTGCCCAGGCTCCTAAATCAGGTATCCAGGAGGTAAGCAAAGTCCACACTTCTGGGAGTACTGCTGAAGTATTACCCAATTGTACTTGATGCATTAATTTTAATTGTTCTCACAGCTTCTGGACATCAGCTGAAATCCTTCCACTTTGGTACATGCAATAACCTGTATTAATAATTGTACATATAACCCCTTCTGAGACTAGCAAATAATCTAATATAATTCTATTTTGCAATGTAATTTTAGAGAGTTGTAAAGCCTCTTCTTGTAATGCTATAATTACATCAACAATATTATTGCTGATTTTATTCTACAGTGATATTATTGCTGTAAAATTTCTTTTGCTGCTGAAATGTTAACTAAGACCTTTTCTAATTCACTGGCTCCCAACCAGGGAAGAAAAAAAATCTAGCAAAGAAGTAGAATGTGATTGGCCTCTCTACTAGTGGATTACTATGTCTGGTCCTATGAACAAGTGTTTGTAACCACAATCCTGATTCCATGGTTAGAGTTAAGAACAGAAATATTCTGAGTAATGGTTCCTAAGGTTTAAATTCCCTGCCAATCTCTTGGTAATTATTGCAAGCTCAATCACCATATACCCAAACCCACCCGTTCCCCTCAAGTAAAAGCCAATGTACTGGACAGGTCCTCAGGTATTCCCATTATTCCCACTTTCATTGCTTACCATCATTAAAATTGCCCACAGAAGTAGTATTACTGCATAGGAGCTTAAGTTGACTGGGGTCAGCATGATGTTTTACGTTTTGCATATTTGTCTTTGCTTCTGGGATTGCCACCTTCCATGGCTGTGAGTCAATGTAGTCTCAATGCAAAGTAGTATTTGTCCACAAGGTAGTCCATGATATGTTATTTTGTATGGGGATCCCTAACAGGGGAACGCTCAAAGCTGAGTGACTTGGAGGGTAAGTGCGTATCCAACGGCCAGCTTTATTGGTAGCTTGGACTTAGGTGATAGGTTGAAATAGAGATTTTATTTTTTTTTTTCCCTCCACTATTAAATGAGGCTGTATAGATTTAGATATTCCCTCTACCTGTGTAATAAGTATGGTTAAGGTTAGTAATTTTACCCATAGAATTTCCATAATTTTCTCAGGCACTTGGAAATCTCACATTCAAGTAGCTCTGGAGAAGAAATTCAAGTGGTTTCAGTTTCTAGAGCAGTGGTTGTAGTAGGTTCTTCCTCCACTGGTTGCTATTCATCCACTAAATGATCCTCTGACAACTGAACCACATGCAAGTGGTGGATCCAAGCTTCCTTTCCAGTAACTTTCACAACAAAGTAAGAACATAATAACGCAGTATACAGCCCCTCCACCTGGATTCCAATTTAGAT
The DNA here is from genome assembly GCF_033815535.1 of Pezoporus flaviventris. Lineage (NCBI taxonomy): Eukaryota > Metazoa > Chordata > Aves > Psittaciformes > Psittacidae > Pezoporus > Pezoporus flaviventris. The sequence goes on from NW_026892563.1 coordinate 22,751,160, forward strand.
TTATGGGAAAATACTTTCATTAAAACTCTACCCCCATTGCTGCAAATCAGGTACCTGTGTCTCCAGAGAGATGGGTTGGTGCCACTGAGCGTGACACCTTTGAATATTGAAACTGTCTTGCAAATTTAGAACATACTGTGTTAAATGTTCATTTCCATTCAAGAAGATGGTTTTGGCTGGAATATAAGTCCCTTGTAGAGTTAAATATCTCCCAAAAAAGACTTAGGCAGGCAATAGTCCTAAGGTAAGTGTTGTTTTAGGGCATTTTGAATGGCCCATAAGGCTAAATTTAATGCTTCTGTCCATTTTAACCCTATATATGTGTAAATTTTATCTATTTTCTGATTAGTAATTTGATTTTCCTTTCTACTTGCCTGTATGCTTGAAGGTGATAAGCATTGTGCAATCTTTTTTCTATTTCTAAGCTTTTATATAGTCAGTTGATTATTCTGCTGTGAAATGCAACCTCCTGTCCGATTCAATAGATCAGGGTACTCCATACCTAGGAATAATTTCTTTAAGGAGAGCTTTTATTACTTCTTCACAATCTGATTTTCTTGATGGGTAAGCCTCCACCCATCCTGATAATTTGTCTGCTATCACTAGCAAATATTTAATACACATACTGTAGGCATATCAACATAATCTACTTGCAACCTTTGGAATGGGGAAAAAAAAGCTCATTGTTAACTTTCGAATTCACACATGGGTTTTAGATGAGTTGATCTGACATGTAGGACAGGCATTAATCATTGTTTTAGTGGCTGCATAGATGCCTTGTGCCACTTATACTTGCTGTACTTGATTAGGCATTGTTTCCACTCTTAAGCTTTATCATGCAACCATCTGGTTATAGTCATCAAATATTTTTTCAGTAAGACAGGTTCCCCCCCCCCACTACTGTCCATATTGTCATCATGTTCTACTGCTTTCCATTTTCTCCACTGGCCTTTTACTTCATCTGTCATATTTAGTTGAATGTCCAGTTTTCTTGGATGTTCAACACTGGGCCATGAGCTCTCACCTAAAGTAACTGCCATAACCTTTACTGCAGGCTGATAAGCTGTGGCTTTTGCTACAGCATCAGCTAAAGCATTCCCTTTGCTGATTACAGTCGTATCCCTTGTACAGACTTGACAGTGAATCACAGTGGTCTCCTTGGGAAGTTGGAAAATGATGCATCACTTCTCAGTAAATTGCTGGGAGCTACTGAACTCAAAGGACTTTAACTGAATTGGATCTTATCACTCAGCCTCTTTTGACAAATTCCCCCAACTGTACAAGGATATTTTAAAATTTTTATCCAAATCTCTTCCATTAATTGATAGATAATACAGTGCTTAGTAGATCAGAACTCTACAAAGACTGCTTCTGTGATAGATACCTGAAGTCTTATATTGAAACTTAGCCCAATTTTTGTGGCTACAGCATAAGACAAATGCATTTCTAATCTGTTACTTATTTGAACTGCCCAAAACATAACCGGCTGCAAGTGCTGACATTTCCTTAGGAGTTAATTATTTAAGAATGAATGTTTTCAGTATTCAGTCAGCTTTACTGTCTACCACCAGTCTGCATCTCTATTAGAGCACATTTACCATCTCCTGCCTCCTTTGTACATTTTAGTTTCCATTTAAGTCACTTGGCTTGCATCTCTGTTAGCTTCTTTGTTCTCATCTTCTCAGTTGGCACTACCAGCTCTTCCCAATTTATGACAAGCTGTGAATGTCATTAACACTATATCCCCCTCCCACCTCCAAAGCAATAATGATGATGGTATGCAAATTCGTAATTCTATCCTACTGAAGTAATTAAGAGTCTTAACTCTGATTTCAGAGTTTGGGATTCAGTCCCTGGAGAACACTTGACAAGTTTTTCCACTTTCATACAAGTACTTGAGCCCACTATTTACTTTTTCAGACAACTCTAATACAGGCCAGTATTCCAGAGTGACTTGCATTACAGTTTGAAAGAATGTTTCCCCTACCCTCCCCAATTCATTGAAAAAAATCAAATCAAAATTGAAACACATTTCTTCTAGACATTCAAACATTGTGTTGGTATTTTGGGAAGTTTATTTTACAAATGCAAGTGTTTACTGTAAATCAAAGGAGTTGCATGTTAAGAACACTTGCAATTTCATAACCATAACTATGAAAATCTAGTGTAACCTGCAAAAATGTGCTGTGAGTATTTCTGCACTTTTCAGTTGGCTCAGGAAGGACTATAAAGTTTTGTGGGTTTGTTGTTTTTGGTTTTTTTTTGGTTGGTTGTTTTTTTTTTAAAGCAAAATCCATTCTTTATAAAATTATGACTATTATGGGACAGCAAAAAAAGTATTATTTTGTAGTGGCACACAGAAACTGCAATCCATGCATCTGACAAATAGCACATAAAAAGAGGAGAATCTGTCCATGCTCACTTCATTGCCCAGTTAGGCAGCAATAGCAGTCATCTGCCTGACAACACATTAGCTTGCACACAGATTTCTACAATGTAACCTTAAGAGGCATATAGCCAAGGAAGAGAAAGAAGAGTATCATGAACATGATTCACATAATTTCAGATAAGAATGCTAAAAAATTCTGAGACTGATCTCACCTTTAAGACCTGTTCACTGACCATAACAAGAACCCAGGATGGCTCACTCAGACATTCACTGTATAATGCTTACAGCCAGGTAGGAGAGAACAAATCCTGTCCTCCTTCCCTTCACCTTCCCAGAATTTAAATTGCTAAGAGGAACAACAACTTCATCTGAGACTTGGCAGCACAACATAGGAGTTCCAGGCTCTTTTTCCAACTCCGCAACACCTACCTATCTCTACCTGCCAGATCTCACTGCGATGCAGATGCAAGTTAATTGTTTCAGCTAGCTTACCTTATCTGAAATCAAAGCGTGTTGCCCAAAATTTTCTTGGCTTGCCCAGCACAACTGAAGAGAACATACAGTAGAATTTTTATAATTTAAACACATTGTGTATTTATCATATGATGGAAAAAAATCATGCTACTGGACAGTAGTCACCACAATGAGAAGACTGTCTATAATTTCTACCTCTCTGAAAATGACTTTGTCAAAACCGCAAGGTAATGAAAGAAAAGAGTACATGCTTTTTTGTATACACCAAATATTTTAATTATCCTGGCAGACAAGAAAGTAAGCATTTAATTAATTCAGACATTTAAATAAATTCTGGAGTAATAAGTGTTTGCCATCACTGCATCTCCAACAGAACATCTGAATTTACCAAAATAAATATTTTTATGACTTTAATTTCTTGCACATCAATTTAGTCAGTCCTTTTGTTTACACCCCACCTTCTGCTAGAGATAAACCCCCTGTCTCCAGATAGCAGAGCAAGCTAAAAAAGCACTGAGTTCTTTTCTTTTCTTAGCATACTGAGCCCACCCATACTATATCTTGTTTTATTTCCTTGTGATATTAAAAGCTAAATAAATACAAGACTTGTATGCCAACATGAGTATATTACTTTTTCTGGTTTACAGCATCTATAGATTAATTCCATTCAAAGATAGTTTTTATTTCCTGAACTCCATAGTTCATCCTATGCTGCAGACATTCCTGTTAGTCTCAAAGCTTCTTGTAGTATTTCCGAAACAGCTGCAGTTCATTATGATCACTTGCACAGATCTCATACCAAATGTTTATCCCAGTTCCTGTACTGTTATAGAGCAGCACCCAGGAAGAGTGGACAGTTGCCCAGAAATAGGACATAAAACAGAAGCCTGTTCCTCTAAAGGCAGTGTAGTCAGAACTGCTCTTCCCTAATGTCCTTTTTCCCTATTTATAGCTTCATGCATCCTTCTCCACCCTTTTTAATCTATGAAGTGGTATTCATGTTAACCGCTTCTTGCTTTATTTTCAAACTACAGCCTTCATAACTCCAGCTGTTCACGTCTCATACTTTCTCCTAGCCTCCTGCTTCTTCTTTATGCCCAAGGAGCCTCTTCCTTGTTCCAATAACTTGTTTTCTTGTTTCTATAAAACTGAATTTTGTCCTGTCCTTGAGACATATCAGCATTGCCTGTACTGCCAAGGAGCCTTTAGCCAGCAGCATTTCTGAGACCAAGGTTAAGATAGCGCCTTCCATCTTTAAATAAATACAGTACTGTTACTCAGATCAACAGCATGAGAGGGAGTGTGAGCAACCTCAGAGGGGCTATTTTCCAGGCAATACCTCCTTCCTGTGCTGGTTGCAAAAACCTCTCCTTCCTCCTCCTGATCTTCAGGTCATTCTCTGACTAGGTCTCTGGGTTTTTGCTTTCTTGGGACAGAGGAGGAAGGGAGACCACTAAAATAAATAACAAAAAAACCTCAGCCAACCCCAAAACCACAAACAAGACAGGCACCTTCCTCCTCTACCTGAAAAAAATAATAAAACCTACAGACCTATATCCCAAACCAAAGACATCCACAAATGTTCCACAATCAGCCATGTATACTACTGGAGGAACAGTCTTAAAAGTCTGGGGCAGTCAGCATTGTATATCCAAGATGATTGTCTGTTACTTACTTGAGAATTTTTTTCTCTGTGGCTATTGCACACTCCCCAGTCTAAATTAGATACAGTTACTGGTAAGCTCAAAGCAGACAATAGCTTGGAAGAAAGAAAGGAAAGTGAGGAGGTAAAAAAATAAAATAAAATAAAGCAAGAAGCTGTGCTTCTGCAGCATCTGCACTTGATGTAATGGTATTGAATTATTCTATGCATGCACCTCTATGCAATAATCACTAGATAATCCCTGTTGCCATCCACAGGAGTCATGCTTCTACACAGTTGAAATCACAGTAATGGGAAGATGAAAATGATTCATTCGACAAAAAAGAAGTTTATTCTACCCAGAAGAAAAGCAAGCCTCTTGTTCTAGTGCATTTAGAAAATTATTTTCTGAAAGGAAGAAAAAGCATGGTTTTCTTTGCCTTAAGTATATTATTCCATCTCAGGTACTAAACAATCTACAAACAGAAAGGAGTGGATAATATATCCAGAATGTTACATACTGTATTATCATCTTTATTGAATGTATATCCTCAATAGTAACACTTTGAAATGCTGTAAGGGGGAAAAAGAATATACAAGGACATGCTACTGCTGCCAGAAGCGGGTGTTCAGCTCCACTGACTCCGAGCAAGCTGTACCTGCTGATGCCAGCAAGGACTATAACCCCCAGTCACTCTTTGAAGAGTAAGAGCGCAGGATACAGGACATGCAAGCATACTTTTATTTCCGTAAGGGCTTTAGCACAATCTGCATGCAGTGTGTGAAATGCAGCAAAATTGTTGCCTACTGAAAGGTTGACAATGTCCTTTTGCTAACCTACTTCTTCAAAGCAATATTCTCTCATCAGCTTATCCATCTTCTAGCCCTCTGCTTGAGGTCTTTGTCCTCTTCCCCTCTTCTCTACTGTGCATTAGAATTGAGCTCTGTAGCTAAGCAGACTTCTCCAGAAGCCAACTGTACAAGCTAATTTTATATTCTTCTGAAAACCCACACCCCAGTGAAATGTGCTTTGAGGTAAATTTGAGGTGCTTTTATGTAGTTTCACTCCTACAGGTCTTTTACTGCTTCTACCACCTCCTTCAGTACTAAATACTTTATTAGGCTTCTGGTGAGTGCAGGCTACTCTTGTTCCATTAATTGCTTATTCTGGAAATGAAAAATTCTTTGTTAGGACATGGACATAGAGTCAAAGGCAATGATATTCAGGGCTTGGGGCAGGCAACAAGGGAAATATTGTCAATATAAGAACAACTACAGTAATAAAAACCTCAGATGTTAGTATTGCTGCTAACACTGATACACTGTGGCTGCAAATACTTAACTTCCCCCAAGTTAAACACTTTAAGGCCTTATTCCAGAATCCTTGCTAACATTATGCAGATGACCATAGGTATCATTCATACATACAAGGATTATTAATATTTACAGAGCTTAGACTACTTTTACCACAAATTCTAATATTTCATTGTTAGTTCATTGCTTTTTGTCAAGAATTATTGTTCATTGTTGGACCTCTTGAGGCCTTTGCACCCCTTTATTACATGTGTGGCTAAAAGGTGGCAGCTTTCTCCCTTTTCCTTCCCAGCCTCTTCCATCTTTTTCAATAAATATGTTTTCAATTTTCCTCTCTCCTCCCTTGTTTAATAGAAGAAAGGATTTTATTAATTTTATCTCAAGACTTCCTCACTCACCTCTGTCACTATCAGTTTCCCTATCCAAAAGAAGCTGCATGCTGGTGAAAAGCATCTTGATAGCCGAGTGCTGTAAGAATGCAGAACTGAGAGTGAAGCATTGCAGGTTGCTACTTCAAACTCCACATCTATACCCATTAGTTACTGTTTTTTTTTTTCTCCTCCACTATATAAAAGACCAGATCAGCAGCAGGGCAGAGAGAGATGTTGCTTTCAAGGGATCCCCTGCCATTTAACCTAGAGATATATCAGCAGATTTTAAGCATACATGACAATTCTGCAATTTTCTTTGCTATGACAAAGTACATAGATTCCCCACCCTTTAAGGAGCTATAGGAAAAGATGATGGGAACGATTCAGATCCATATTGAATCCTCATGTGGAGTCAAGGACATAACATTTCAAAGCAGGAAACCCTCAGAAGCACAGTGCTGCTATAATGTCCTAGTTCCTTGCATGAGAAGTCCCCAAAGTTGGAAAACTTCTTTGGCTTGGGAGTGTTTCCAGCTTTAGATCTTATGAATAGAATAAGAAGCAAGCTGCTTCTGAAGATGGCAAAACCATGATGCTCACAAAGTGAGTAAGGAAGTATACTCACTTCTATTAACCCTGCTAGACATGCTGGTGTTCCCATCCAGAGACAGGAAAGAATACAATCGAATTCAAACCTATTTTTAGTTTTAAATTCATTTTTTCAAGGAAAAAGGAGCTTAGAAAGTATTAGAACACAAGGGTTCATACCACAAAAAAATTACCACTGTATTTTTCCTCCCCTTACATCTTTAGTATTTCACTAGACATTACCAATACAAACATGCACTACAGCAGCCTACTGCTGACAACACAAGAGCTGGATATCAAACACTGTTTCCCCCAGTATTTGATAAGCGCTGCAAATGAATTCTATGCCCTTGTGTTACCTCTTTTCAAAGAGGTTAAAGCCTGCTATTGATTAGATCAGTATATCAATAGAAAAAAAACAACCAACCAACCAACTTCTTACCTCACCAACTTTCAAAGCATCAGCCCAGCCATCCAGTTTAAACACAGTCCTGAGCAGCACTACAAGTATGGCTGCAGAAATAGCCCAGAAGTCCCACCTATTTCCATTATAGCAGTACCATGAAAGGTTTGCACAGACATTTTTGTAACTAGATTTTCAAAGGTTTATAAAATGCCTACTAAATCCTCAGCGTAATTGCCAGACAAGCAAGAAAAGAAATCTACTAAAATTAATTGTCGAAGTTAATTGAATAGCTAGAGCAAATTATTTACTTGAAGCGAGTTATCTATCTTCCTCCTGTGTCTTAATCTGGTTATCTTCCCACATTGACTGCAGTAGAAATCTAAGAAAACTCATAGCAACTTGGAGCAGGATTTTTTTTTTTTTAGGTATCTGGGTTATCTGCCTCAAAAAAAACCAACAACCCTGTAATTTCACATAACTGTCAAAATTGTAGGTACATTTTGACTCTGCTTGCATTACAAGACAGGTAAACAAGTGTGGTTTGGAACAGTACCCAAGCATGTGTCACCCAGGATCTAGATGTCCACCTTTCGTAATGAGATTTGATTTGTTTAAAAGGAAGCTGGAGTTGTGTTGTATGCTACAACAGTACCCTGAGATGGGGCAACTGGAAGAGTAGGACTGCATGAAACACCACGTGTCATACTGAGCATAACATCCCATCTTATTTTGCACAAGAGGAAAACAAAGTGGGTAAACCTGTCCACCACTTCTCTACCAGAAGACTGCGAGTGTACTGTTTTCACAGTAATATACCATTAAGCAGGAGGTGTCAGAAAAGTTACCACAGGGATAACTGGCTTGTGGCAGCCAAGCGTTCATAACGACGTTGCTTTTTGATCCTTCGATGTCGGCTATTCCTATCATTGTGAAGAAGCATTCACCAAGCACTGGATTGTTCACCCACAAATAGGAATCGTGAGCTGGGTTTGGACCGTCGTGAGACAGGTTAGTTTTACCCTATTGATGATGTGTTGTTGCAATAGTAATCCTGCTCAGTATGAGAGGAACTGCAGGTTGAGACCCCTGGTGCGTGTGCTTGGCTGAGGAGCCACTGGCATGAGGCTACCATCTGTGGGCTTACAACTGAATGCCTCCAAGTCAGAATTGCACCTAGACACTTGATGTTGTGCTGTTGCATCATCGGTCACTCAAGATTGACCCAGGAGTGACAGTCTTGGTCAGAATGTGTGGATTAAAGCCCTTCCTGAATCTTCGTTAGCGAAAACAGGCCTTCCTCATAGGAGAGGGAAAACTCCTATCTTCAAACCTGGGCTGATGGAGCTCATCTACCCTTGTAAGGTCTTCCATCTAAGAGAAGGACACTCTCACAAAACCTACGACCTGAGGACTTTGCTGCCACCATCCTAGCTAGCCAGGCCGTGGCAGTTAAACCTCAGGTGTAAAGGGTGGGGTAAGTTCTGCACAAGCTGTGCCTCACCTAAAAAATCCACTGTGCAGGCTGGAAGGGCTCACTCTCACTTGTCTGTATGAACAGGCAAGGGTCAAAATGGTGGGTGACAAGGTGCTTGGGAAGCTGCAGATCCAACCTTGCATGCGGGCAGACCAGTGCATGGATAGCTTGAGATTGTGCAGGAGATGTCAGTCCTGGTCAGACACTTCCTGATTGCCTAAGCACCCTTTTTTCCAACCAGATTTGCATATCCCACATGCCCATGGTCATTGTGCTTGTAGTAAGCGTGGATAAAGCCCTTCCCAAATCTTCGCTCATGAAGCCAAGCCATCAATCAATACTATCTGCAAATGATATTTTACAAATGCATCTGCAAAAACACAGACAAAACCATACACAACAAAAACCCCAAAGAAACAAAGAAAACCAAAGCCACCAGCGTCTGTGAAACAAAGTTCTGCGATTGATGAAACTAGGAAAAAAATGTCATAAAGCTAAGCTTCAGTTTGTATTCCATAATATTTAGTAAAGCATAAGCTTCAAGTCAAAGCTTTTCTCTCCTTGACAGTCCTAAACAGATACTCTTTCCTGTCCACCTTGTCAGGAAATGAAGAAAAGGCCACTCTATACTTTAATTCTCTTGTCAAATTTGTTTGGAATTTGCTAACTCAGTCAGAAGTAACTTAAGGATGATTTGCAGCCAGAAAGACATGCTCCTTTTACCAAGGAAACCAGGGTAAAAAATTAAATCTGTTTTCAGATGACAGGACCATTGTTGATGTTTGAAGCTTTAAGGATGCTGATGGTCAGGAGCTTAAGAGGCTCTTGTCCATCTGACAAGACTTTACACCCTCTTCATTCCTTTCACAGGAAGAGATACTGTTCAAGATTTATCTTAGTGCGAGAAGTCCAATACTTTGAAAAACTTCAGAACAGTGTATTTAAAACCAATAAGACACCATAAAAACAATAAAGGTGATACTAGAAAGTTGTAACAGTACTGTTAATACAAACCAAGTCTGGTTGTAAAGACTGAAATTCAAAATTTTCCTATTGTATCTTGTACTACATCTCCAGAGTTTTCCCAATCTGTATGGAATCATTACTCACTTGATATTTCTTAAAGCACAAGTTTCTGATGTCATACAAGTAACCTAGAAATTTATTTTTCAAAAGAGGAAGTTTCAAACATACCACATGTGTAAACAATAAGATTGATATCATCAAGCGTTCAAGAGCCTAAAACTAAGCCTGAACTCCCACTAAACTTAGTATTTCTAATTTTCTTTTTCCTAGATTTTATCTTATAATCTTAGATACTTTTACCTAATACAGTATTCCCTAATGCATGAATTTCTGTACACGGCACTTTAGCCCTGGATCCTTACATGAAACCAATCCCTTACATGATTGACAAGTAAACCTACTAATTAGTTCAGAAGTAGGGTTTACTTTTGCTGAAAGAAAAAACAAACCAACAACAAAGCAAAACACAGGTCAGACACACTACTCTGAATAACCCTGAAGTGCCATGATTTTGGTGGTCTGTGGTTAGTTGAGCTTTTAATTAAAGCCCAAGATCCTAAAGACAAGAATTTTAATCTTCCTTTTAAAAGGTAATCAAGCTTTCCTTGCTGCAGGAAAGTCTGAAAACACGCGCTAAATATATGCTAAAGGGTTAGAAGCCAGTAGGTTTGTAAAGAGATTCCTCCTCCCTCAGATTAGGGGCTTTTTTTTTTTTTTTTCCCACATTTAAAGCTAGCCAGAGGATTTTGAACCATTTTTTACTGTCTTTGTAATAACTTTCTCTAAAGCTTCCTTTTTTCCTTTTGAAAGTAAACACCTACCATTTTATCCTGTATTTAAAAAACAAACAAACAAAAAAGCAACAGCTTTTTGTAAGCTAGTTATTGATTTACTTGTGTAAGATAATCGGATAAGTGTATTATTGCTATACAAGTGTCTTTTCCCCTTCATCTTTCTCATCATATCTGCACATCCAAATTAGCTAGAAACTGGGAACAAATTGGCTTAAACTACCTACTATAGGCATCTTTTCAAGATGACAAAATGGTTTTCAAGTTAAAGGTATGTTCTCTTAGGCTATGAACAAGAGAGATGTTTTTAAAAGGTAGACATTTTGAAGTGACTAGGCTAGAAAGAAAAATACTTAGTTTAAATACATGGCTGTGCCTATTTGCCCTGCTTTCATTTTAGCTCTTAGTAGCTGGTGGTGTGGCTTTAGTCCGAGAATAATGTTGATAACAACACTGAAACACCAGTGTATTAAGCAGTGCTTACCCTAATCAAGGACTTTTCAGTCTGTCATGCTTTGCTAGTGAGAAGCAGCACAAGAAGCTGTGACAGAGTAAGGACAGGACACCTGACCCAAACTAGCCAAAGGGGTATTCCATGCCACAGCACATCTTCTCCGTTATATAAAGTGGGGGAAGATGGCAAGGAAGGACTGATCGCTACTCGGGGATGGGCATCAGCAGGCAGTGGGAAGTTGTATTGTGTATCACTTTCGGCTTTTTTCTCCTTTTTGTTTTATTTCTCTCACCTTATTTCCCTTATCATTATTAGTATTATATTATAATTCAGTTATTAAACTGTAGTTATCTTAACTTGTGGGGTTTACTTTCTTTTGTTTCTCCTCCCCATCCCGCTTAGGGAGGGGCAAGGTGAGCAAGTAGCTTCATGACATTTGGTTGCCAGCTGGGTTTAAACCACAACAGTATTCTATCCTTACAGGCAGGTTCTTGTCTCCAGCTTGATGTCAGCCACTCACCAGTGCTCAGCTGTTGCGAGAAACAGTGCAGTATCCCATTCAAGCCCTAGGAAGCTTTACTTTCCCTTACACTTCCTGCCTGGCTGGCTGATCTCTGCAGTTCCGGGCTGTTTTTCAGGCTCTCCAAGCTGAAAAGACCCCATCTCCTTACAACATATAAAAAAAAACTTTATAAAAGTACTAATCTTGTGTATAAATGCCAGTCAAGCATCTTTTTGATCATCAAAGGCCTAGGAGGACCTGCCCTATGAGGAAGGGCTGAAGGAGTCAAGTCTTTTCTTCCTGGAGAATAGAAGGCTTAGGCAGGACTGCATCTCACTATTCCAGTATTTAAAAGACAGCTACAAAAAGGACAGAGGCTGTCTCTTCACAGGGAGCCACATGAAGAAGGCAAGAGACAACAGGTACAAGTTGCACCAGGAGATGTTTCACTTCAGTATAGGAAATAAATTTATTTTTACAGTGAGAACACTTAACCACTGGAATAGTTTCCCCTGGAACACAGTAGAGTCCCATCACTGTATGTTTTCAAGACTGTAGAAACTATTCAAATTGATGCTGCAAGTGTCAAGGCCATTAATAACCCAGTCTTGGCTCTACAACTAGGAAAGCATAGCTCAGCTGAAGATGTTATTTAATGAACATATTTCTAATGTACCCACACATAGGTATATGTACCCACATGTTACATAGCTACAGTTAGTACAAGTTTTGCTTAATAACATATACTGCAAAAGGCCACTAAAAGTTTTATTGGCTACTTGCATTGACTAAGCAGGCATAATCCACATAAAACTCACTGGAAATATGTGGAATTTCAAAAGCTGCTGTAAACAGTCTGCAGAGTGCTGTTTCTTTGATTGGAGTATACCAAAGGAGAGTTTGTAATTCCTGTATAGAAACATTGTCAGAAACTTATGATTACATTTTCCCAGTTGTGATATTCTTTACTTCAGGTAAGTTTCAGAATCTGCAGTTTCTCTAATATTTAACCTGTGTTTTGTGGTCACAATCATTGCATAAATTTCTTGCAAGAATTTTTAAAAAGGTAAGATTACAGAACTGCAGAAGACACCACAGGTCTAGTAACATAAAATCAGTCAAAACGAAAGCAGAAGAGAACAGCAGTGAACATTGTTCTGGCAGACAGGGCTGCACCATTAGAGAACATTAGTTTTCTTTTAAAATAGATTTCTTGCCCACTTTTCCTCACCCACCCTCCCCGCTACCACTTTCAGTAAGTCAGGTTATGCAGTTTCCTCTTTTTCAGCATCTAAGTTGCCCAAAGCAAACACATTATTGCAGCTCATACATATAAAGGCAGAAAGCAGAATATTTTTTGGATTAGCCAGGTTTTCATTGCTGACATTTTTCCCTAAAGGAGTTTTCAAAATCTTCTTAGCATGTGGGACTTTTTCATGCTATCACTTACCTCAAGCACACCATTCAATTCTGTAGCCTGTTCTGAAGAATGCTTTTGTTGCACATTTTTTAATCCAAAAATCTATTTCTGTAGAAACTGCTTCCAAAAGCAGTGTTCTGCAACAAACTCTGGAGAAAATTAAACCCTACAAGATACTTAGCAAAGGACACAAGAGCTGTGTTCTCAGCAAGATAGCGGAATTCCAAAAAAAAAGAAACCCAAACCTGACACACCACTTTAAAATTCTATGCATGAATAGCAAATATTTTTAAATAGATCACAAACACATCTGTCTACTGGAACATTTTCCAGACATTTGAGGTTTTAAGCAAAACCATCTTAGAGTTTTCAAATGCATTCTATGACGTAAACATCTTTCTATAGATCCACCTTCAAAATGATTAAATCATTACAACTCTGAAGGCTGAAGAATTGGCTGTTGTGCTTCGATAGAGCTGATTTTTTCCACAGTAGCTAGAACGTGGCTATGTTTTGCATTTGTGCTGAAAAGATTGCTGATAACACGGGAGTGTTTTAGCTATTGCTGAGCAGTGCTTGCACAGAACCAAGGCCTTTTCTGCTCCTGACCCCACCCCACCAGAGAGTGAACTGGGAGTGCACAAGGAGTTGGGAGGGGACACAGCTGGGACAGCTGACCAAAAGGATATTCCATACCATATGGCCTCATACTGAGCACATAAAGCTGGAGGAAGAAGAAGAGGGAAGGGAATGTTCAGAGTAGCGGCATTTTGTTTCCACAACTAACTACTACATGTTGATGGATCCCTGCTGTCGTGGAGATGGCTGAACACCTGCCTGCCCTTGGGAAGCAGTGAATTCCTTGTTTTGCTTAGCTTGCATGCACAGCTTTTGCTTTACCTATTAAACTTTTTATCTCAACCGATGAGTTTTCTCTTCTAATTCTATCCCACATCCTGACATGGAGTGAGGGGAAAGCGACTAGTACCTGTGTGGGCTTGGTTGCCATCTGGGTTAAACCACAACAAGGGGAAAGGGAAAACAAATAAGGTTAAACAGAACACTGTTGAAATCCATGCAAATCCTTCCAAACTATTAAAGACGGCAAATTAGTTAACCCACAGTGTAATTCTTGGCCTTAAAGGTACAGAAAACTTGAAAACTCTCCTTCCACTTTAGATCCTTGCCCGTTTCATCTGTCAGTGGTAACTCTGGAGATCATACCACCTTGTCCTTTTTTAAATCATTCCTTAAAACATACCTCTCCTATGATACCTACAAATCGCTGACAGATGGGACTGTTCAGACTAATGGCCAGTTGTAACTAACTCTAGCTAATGCATTTTTCTAAACCTTCTCTCCTTACCTTCTTTCCCCACCCTCAATCTGCTTACTTATTTATTGCCTACATAATCTTACAATCAGATATGGCAAAAAGTTTCTTTTACAAATAAAGCTGCCCTAATGATTTCATATCTCACAATAATTAGTATCTGGAGACCTGAAAAGGTACCTTGGAAAAAGAAAAATAACAAGGAAGCAAAACTACTATTTAAAGCATCCTGTAAGAAAAAAAAAAGTCCTAATTTCACACTTTTAATGGCATTTACACTTAAATATAACCAAAAAATTGGAAATAAGCAAACACAGAATAGCATTATTGCTCTGGAAAGTTTGGGTAGTAGCTTTTCATTTTTACATCCTCTTTCCTTTACCTGAAGGATAGGCAGATAAAACAACATGAGAGAAGCAATGCTTAATATGAAAAACTAAAGCTGACAAGGGCATCTTTCATGACTTTAAATAAGTCATGCAGAATCACTTCTACATTATAAAAACATTGACACTCACAATTCTAAAAAGAAATCAAAAAAACCCACAATTTTTATGTTTTCATACCTTATCCAGAGCTCAGCAAAAAGCATGAGAAACTACTTAAAGTAACTATATGTTACCAGTATTATTTTTCTTAACACACACACACACACACAAAACAACTTAAAGACTTTTTTAAGTCTCAAAGATATCTAAAACAGCATTTAAAAAAAAACAAACAAAAACCCAAGACAATTTAACAAAAATATTATTATCCTCTGATATTCTCATCCAAGTAGCTATCAGCCCTCATCCTTTCAGCTCTTCAGAAAAACATCCTCCCCCCCTTCTTTCCCCATTAAAATTACACAAATTTCTTCACTTTCAAAGTGTTTCTAACTACAAATCAACAACCCAACCAACTAATGACTATTCAAAATTCTTCTTATATCCTGCTGGAAAGGAACAGGTGCTAAGGATAAACTTCCAGGTGGGTACATCTGAGTTGATTTGAAAAGGGTGCCTGTGATGTAGGTGTTTTTACATTGTAGGCTGCATGTTCTAGCCTCAAATAATTATTACCTTGTATCAGTGTTAGTGGAGGACATGGCAAGCAAGAAGCCCTGTCTTATGCGTGCAAGGAGAGATTTATTGAGCGTGTTCAGAAACAACCTGTATCACAGGTGTGGTAAGACTGGGCTCTATGGGTTACATGTGGTAAATCTATTCTTCCCTGTGTGTGTCCGGGGCACTTATTCTGGTGTGGTGAACAGATGTGCCTGGTGTTGAATTTACGGTGCCAGGGGTAGGCTCAGGGTTGGAGACAGACATGTCATAAGAGCACGCAACATCCTTCCATGAAGTACAGTGAGGCGAAGCAGGTAGCAAGTAACTCCAAGTTCTGCCTCACTACTGATCCCAGCTGCAGCCCTTGTACATAACTACCTCTTAGAGTCATAGACCTGTAGAATGATTAAGGTTAGAAAAGACCTTTGAGATCATTGAGTCCAACTGTTAACCTGGCACTGCCAAGTACCTCACTAAACCATGTCCATAACTGACACATCTACACATTTTTTAGTTTCTCCAGGGATGGTGACTCAACCACTTCCCAGGGCAGCCTGTTCCAACACTTGACAACCCTTTTGATGAAGAAATTTTCTCTAATATTGAATCTAAACACCCCCTGGTGCATCCTCTCTCCAACCTCCTTTCAGGCAGACAGCTACCCTCAGCCTTTTTTTTTTCTCCAGGCTAAACAACCCCATTTCCCTCAGCTGCTTCTCATGAGACTTGCGCTCTAGATCCTTCACCAGATTTATTGCTCTTCTTTGAACATGCACCACCATTTCAGTGTCTTCCTTGTACTGAGGGGCCCAAAACTGAACACAGGATTCAAGGTGCAGCCTCATCAGTGCACAGTACAGGGCGAGGATCACCTCCCTGGTCCTGCTGCCACACTGTATCTGATACAAGCCAGGATGCTGTTGCCTTCTTGGCCACCTCAGCACAAGCTGGCTCATATTCAGCGGGCAGTCATCTTCTTAACCACTCCAAGTACATAAAATATGCTAATACTGCTTATTTTCCTAATGTTCGCAAGACATTACCAAAGTGCTAAATATTTTATAGTGACAACAGCAACAAAAATAGGTATTTGCAGAAAATAAAAGACAGCAGACAGAACAATTTTGTGAGCTTTTCTTGTACGCTTTCATGTTTTAAAGTGTTCAGTGCTGTTGCTTTACCCCCTCAAGCTATAGTTCTTTACAACTTGAGCACTGAAGTGAGAGTAAGAAGAACGGAAGTGATTTCTGAACTTTCCAGGTACTGCTAACAATTTGAAGTTAACTTAAAACCTCTGAAAACAAATTTTAAGGAAAATGTGTCCAGACAAAAAAAAAAAACCAACAATCCCCACCCCAAACTCTGATTCCTATACATCTGTTAGTTTAATGTTGTTTCTGTTTGTTTCTTTTGGGTTTGTTGGTTTGCTGCTTTGGGGTTTTTTAGGTGCAGAGATTTTTAAGTCAATATTTTCTTTTTCTAGAATGAGGCTAGGGAAAAGGGATTTTATGCTTTATAACTTCTCCACATTGTCAATACACTGAGACCTGTATGAAGACTTAGAATTCTGTGAAGGCAGAGAACAGAAGGAAGAGAAATAATATGAAAGAGAGAATAAAGATTAGAGCAAATATTGTAGGGAATTGGCTGGTACCTTTCTGTGTACTCTGTTAACATCCAGCTGAAAAAGCCTTCTAGCATATGAATGGGAAATTCTTCTAGAAGGGCTTCACAACTGGAATGAAGGAAGCCAGAGGCTGTAGTAAGTACAATAGGCTGAAGGCAGCAGACTTAAGAACCATTTGTAAAAAGATTTTAATCTTCTGTAGAGGGACATATTAAAACAGTTCAATAATTTTGAGTTGAAAATGCAGTTCCAGCAGTATTTAAAAGTTTCACTTTGCTCCTGTTTGACTTGCACATCCTCAGGTGAATACAGTATGCTATTAGTTTGCATTACCTTTCCATGTTATGGATATGTTTTTAAGTCTAAATGCTTCTGAATATTTCATGCTACACAATAATGAGATTGTGAATATTCAGCATAATTTAGTACTAAAGCAAATTTAGAAATGACAGAATTATCTCCAGTTACCATTTGTGTAACTGAAAAGGCCAGAGGACTACAGATAAAGGAAAAGATTAATGTTGGAGTCCAGGCTATATTTTCTGTTCCAGCCAATTTCCCAGTTTCTCGCCCTCTGACCTCCCCAGCTCCTGGTCCTAATTTGTCTCTGTTTGTGATTTGCCTTGGAAACAAGGTGTGATACTCTTGCTCATGGGACTTGGATGTCAGTGGTGCTCAGGCAGTAGTGGAAAAGCAGCAAGGGTTGAAACATAAGGCAAATGCTGAAGTGGGAGTCTTGACAGCCTGGGAATTGTTATGCCAAATGTATGAAACCTCTGGGAGGTATAGCTGCTGTGGAAGGGGTGTACAGGTGAACCAACATGTGTCTCTCTTCTTTGAAATTGCTAAACTCTTTTGTGTGAAATTTTCTGACACACTTGTATGAGTATGACATCCAGAAAGTGAACAAATGCGTGTCTCAGTAGAAGTTTGCCAGAATTTCAACCAACTGAAAACATGACCTTTGGAAGGAAAGTATCAATATCAATAGATAGTTAGCAATGGCATTAAGTAGCTCTAGGGACTCTACATCTGATGGCAGAGACTAAGATATTTTTTTCCTTTTTAGTTTAAAAGGCACATTTCAACTGCAAGTAGAATTTTTTAAGGTTATAAGTGAGATTGCAAAAAAGTATGGACAGTTTGTAAAAGCAATTAGATATTTTTTTTCAGAAGAGGGGGAAAGCATTGGCTTGAAGTTGCTTTAGACAATAAAGTTGCCTTGGATGCTGATTAATTAATTTCTAGAGACTGTGTTAGTAAGAAATTCAATTGAACAGTTAGCCGCATGTGAGAGTTATATAGGTTAGGTATAAAAATGTCTCTGCCATTCCTTCTAGACCCAATTAGCAGATAAAGCTCATGGCGTAATTTCAGGGAGTCTGAAAAGATCTGTTTGCTTATTGAATTTCTACTACTTGTACAGATTCAACATCTAATTTGTTCTGAGGACTCAAGAGACTCGATCTTGTCTAGTGTTTTTGTCTGTCTTAAGAGGGTTTATGACAATGTGAACTGTTTCAGCAGCAGGAAAAGTTTTTCCGGTTATGGGTTATGACCTGCAGGCAGCAGATGTGACAATAATCTGGTGAAGTAAAGGTTAGACTCACAGTGATATGTTTAGAATCTAAAGAAAAGCATCATGTGATTATTTCACAGGGGGAAATCACTAGGCAGAAAGCTAATCATAACCTGTAAGGTTTATTATAATAGTGACAGTACAGGGTATGACAAGTGATGATGTGCTATTTTTTACATATGGTAAATGCAAGAGAATGAGTTAGGTTGAAACAATCTGCTTTAAAAGGCTAATCACTCTATAACTTTCAGCCCCAGGACTGAGTTATGCAGGGTTTAGTTGCAGCACAATTTTGTGACCTTGCTGTGTTTTGTTAAGAAATTGGTGTTGAAACAGCTTTCCAGTATCTGAAGGGGGTCTACAAGGATGCTGGAGAGGGACTCTTCATTAGGGACTGTAGTGATAGGACAAGGGGTAATGGGTTAAAACTTAAACAGGGGAAGTTTAGATTGGATATAGGGAAGAAGTTCTTTACTGTAAGGGTGGTGAGGCATTGGAATGGGTTTCCCAGGGAGGTTGTGAATGCTCCATCCCTGGCCGTGTTCAAGGCCAGGTTGGACAGAGCCTTGGGTGGCATGGTTTAGTGTGAGTTGTCCCTGCCTATGACAGGGGGGTTGGAACTAGATGATCTTAAGGTCCTTTCCGACCCTATCTATTCTATGATTCTATGTTAGAGCCATACAGCATAAGGAGAGGTTAAAACATAGACAGTTGAGAAGTTAACATTTGTCAACTCAGTGATTCAAAAGAAAAAACACCAATATAAAAATTTACTTTAAAAATACTTATAAAACACTAAAAAAAAAAAAAGGAAGAAATGCAGGGAAGTAGTATGTAACAGCATCAAGAGCCAGACTCTTCAGGGACAGTTGAGGTTGACCTTTGCCTACTTGACAAAATCAGCCTGGGCTTGCCAGATGTCTCACTGGTGGTGGTAAGCCTATTACTTGCTTATATTATTACACAGACAGCATATAGCTTGGAATATTAATGGAAAAAAATAATGTTTTGTGCTCTAAATTGTATACTTTTCTTGCAAAGTGTTGTGTACATGGAAAAAATTAGTTCCATCTATGAAAAGTGACCCAAGGAAGAAAAGTTAGAGCTGAGCCACTTGTATATATATACTTCTTGAAAGTGCAAGTATAATACATGTAGCTGTTTGATAGTTCAATTGCTTTATTATGAGTCATTAGTTTGAAGAAAGAAAAAGAAGGCTCTATGTGTATAAAATGGCATATAAGGAATTACTTGCTGATGTTAACTCAGTATTAGATTTTATCATCCTATTGAATGTATGTAAACATAGCTTCTGTTTTAGAATGTGAAAATTTAAGTGAAGTAGTGGAAGGGAATGTGAGTCTTTCATTATGAATACAGCTAGCCGTTGGACAGCCTGTCAAGGCATGTTTTACAGCTGTCAGTAGTGAATTGTTTGGTGCTAGACAAGACACGATGCACTGGGGATGTGTGTATAAGCCACCAAATCAGTCCTTCTTCTGTGCTGAGCTGGACTAGATGACTCGTTAGAATTTCAGGCTTTTATTAGCAGTTAAATAAATGGAAATCTTCAAACCTCAGAAAAAAGAAGGGGGAAAAAAAAAAATCAAACCCTGTTCCACACCTGTAATCATCCAGAAGCAAAGTAGGTATATGCGTATGATGAAAAAATGAAGTGGTAAATTAACAATCCTGCAAGAAATTAATTTAAATTTCATTTTCTCAAAGGATTCTGTTTGTTTGTTTAATTTATTTCATTTTGTCATTCTCCATTTGGTAAACATTATTTAGGTAAGAATTAACTAAGGTCTGGCTTAATCAAAAACGTATTTATCCAAATATTTTACCACAAAAGAAAGGTATAAGAAAAAAGATAATGGAAAAGGGAGAGAGTAAGAAATAGGTAATATGCAAGAAATGTCCCTAGAGAAGTTAAAGATATACTTAATGAATAAAATGCATATATTTTACAGCCACAAAAAGAATCAATCTTCATCCAGCTTTTCTAAACTAGTGTTCAAATCACTGAAAGCAAAACAGAAGTGCTGGGTTTTATTTTTTTTTGGGGGGGGGAGGCTAAAGGTAGGAGAGAGGTGACACTAATTATTGACAAAGTCAAAAGCCAAATAAAGGGGTTTTATGAATATTTAAAACTTCTCAGAAAAAATATATCTGTATTAAGAGTAAAGCATATATTTCATCTTCGCTCTGCAAACTTAACTTCAGTCCCAAAGGAAGTCTATCGACTTATTACATGGATAGTAATAAGTTCTTAATGACTTACATGTATAAAGAAAACCCCTATATAAGCCTTATAAACATTTACTTTTTAAGTCATTATTTTCTTGTATAATGAATTCATTGGGTGAATTCATTGAATTCAGTGGGTGCTATAAAGCCATAGTCTCACTTTTACAAGTGAGGAAGGGTAGGAAAGTGTTTAGTCTGTCGTGGTTTAAACCCAGTCAGGTAACTTGTTCACTCACTCCCAGTGAGTGGTGCCGAGCTGACAACAATCGAGGTCCGTGTCCGTCTCCCCCCCTCCCCACACCGGGGCTCTCCCCTTCCCCGCTCCCGGAGGAACGGGGAGGAGGATCGAGAGAGTGCAACTCCTACGGGTTGAGACAAGAACAGTCCAGCAACAAATCACCACCGCTACTATCAGCTAAAACAATGATAAGGGAAAATAACAAGGGAAGAGAATACGATACCACCGGCCAAGAAAGCGAGTTCCACACCGGAAGCCCGTGTCCTTCCAGGTAACTCCCAGTTACCCCCCCACCCCGGGCATGATGTGCTGTGGTATAGAATACCTCCCCGGCTAGCCCGGGTCAGGCGCCCCGTCTCTGCTTCTTCACAGCTTCCCCTCCTCCCTGGCAGAGCATGAGCCTCACAGAGTCCTTGGTCAGGGTAAACATCACTTAGCAGCAACCGAAAACATCGGCTTCACCAACACTGTTCCCAGGCTGGAAGTCAAAACACAGCACTGCACCAGTTAACACAAAGGAAAAACATGACTGCTACTGCTGAACCCAGGACATAGTCGTACCTTTAAATCTTGTTGTTTGCTTTTTCCTGAGGAGGAAGGAAGTAATAAACAATTATTTAAATATTAAAATTTCTCATTGAAGCCTTTCTTTTATCATTCAGAATAACTGCAATTTCCACAACACACTCCTTTTCTTACAGTTCTCCCAGAGAAATCCTAAACACGATTTATCAACTAGGTTATGTTTTCATAACAGAAATAGAAAAATCAAAAAAAAACCTTTCAAAAGCAGAAACAGTAATATATGATAATATGTGCTAATGCAGATTTTTATACATAGAGACAATTTCAGCTGAAGAAATTTAGCAGTTTCCTAGTTATATTTGTAATATTGTTCACTGTTGATGTTTAATCAAGAATTCTCTTCATATTTCTTGTCTTTCAAATATTTGATTCCATATGCATGTCTTACTGTAAAACTTTAAAAAATAGTTGAATTTTAAGTCAGAACCTGAACATAATTTAATGTCTTAAAAAGTATTAAAGAAAATAAAAATATTTTCATAAGTGTTCTTATTGATTAATTTAGTTTATTTTAATGCTTAGCTTTAGCCACATAGGCTTTCACAAACCAGTATTAACTGTGGAAAAAAAATCTGGTTCTCCCTTTCCTCTCCAGGAGAACTTCTATACTACTATTCAAATGATGGAAAGGAAGGAAAACTTTATGTTACCTGGGGGCTGTGAGATGGGGCTGGTTGGGGAGGGAGGACACTGCAACCACTCTGATGGCCCCATGGTCCCTGCAATCCTGGCATCCTGGGCCTTGCTTGGCTGTGGTCTGTCACAGTGTAAGACTTCAATTTCTGTTCTTATCCTTGCAAGATGTTGAATAACTTGATTAGCACTTACCTGGATTCTCACTGATTTTTTAATATGGCCAAAATGTAATACATTATGAGCAGTGTGAAAAACACACTTTTTTTAGTTGCTGTGACACTCAGACTGTCTTCGACCTTGAGGGGACTTGATTACAAGTACACTAAATCAATGTGAATAATAGTATTATTCCAGAGAAATTGTTTCTAAGTGGAATGTTACACTGGGAGATTTTTAGATTAAAACCTGAAAAAACTTAGAAATATTTTAATATCTGTAAATAGGAAAAGACTTTGTTAGAAAGTGTAGAAGCATGATGATTTAGGCACCTTGACAAAATCTGAGGTGTGCATTTATGCAATGTTACAGTTCATGGACTTGCAACTGTGTTACTCAAATTTTCTGAAACACTCTGATCCTGGCACATTCTACCCAAGACAAAATTCAGCTTCAGATGAATTTCTTTCTTTCCACTGCAGAATTTTGGCAGGATCATCAAAATAAGCTAGGATTAGCATTAGATTTTCAGGTTCAAATGCCCTAACATAGATTAAAAATCTGCCTCCTCTACACGATAATCCAGATGTTATACCCAGGAAGTATCTCACCCATTAATTACTCAAAAGCTTGAGGAAGTATTCGTCTCTATGCCCAATATATTATTATTCACTTTCCCTAAACATCTGCTGCCAGCCCCTGATTGAGACATGCTTTTGATGTATCTCAAAATTGCAGATCTCAATTGCAGATCTTGCACTCTAGAAAGAATATTATACTCCTAAAATAATTAGGAATTCTAAAAACTCTCAGCTTTTCAGCAAAGCTGACACTAATGACCTTACATAATGATGACACATTGTTATAAAAACTTACAGTCCTCTGTAATGCCCAAAATAAAAACTAGCTGTACCTATTTCGTGTACATGAAAATGTACATAAAGACATGGATATGGAAAGATTTATGAGCATCTGATATTGCCCAAGGCATAAAACTCGGGTATATTTCATGCACTGAAAAGTGAGTTAATGATACTGTTTCATAAGGGCATTTTTAATTGATTTTTACTACGATGTTACTACTTGTAGATCTGTAGAGCAGTAGCATGGCGAAAGGCTGAAATGTACTAAGGTTGTTTCAGTGGAGAGTAATTTTATTTGGCTGGCAAATTTAATTTCTTTTTCTCTGGGTGGTGGATTTGAGATGTAATGCAAGTTCAGTCATCTCCATCAAATCCAGCTATGTTGAGAGTGAGACTTATTAGGTATTTTGTGTAATATATGCTGGTTTAGGTCTGATATGTCATTTATCTTCACTTCCGAGGAGACCTTAGAACTCACTTGTGGTAATGTCACTGATGATTTATTAGTCTCCTCACTTGTGAAGATAAATGTCATATCAGACCTCAGTCACCATGCCTTTGCTCTACATATAAATCTAGATTTAGAAAAGAAAGTGAGAAAGGAAATAAGGGAATATTCCCAGATGGTTTGTGGTTAAGGGATGTCAAGCTTTCTGTGGTAGAAATTGGACATTTACTTTAATAATTCTTGTTGTTCGAACATTTCTTCTTTGACATATCCCTTCAGGCATATGCCCCTGAAACATTCAGGTGCTTCACTTCATGCTGCACAGAGGTTTTTTTTCTAGGAACACCAGCAGTGATTGGTAAAAGCCCTTTTAAAAGCTTTACCAGAGGAAATGGCTCGCAGACAGAGAGGTACATTTGTCAGATTCACAGAAGGGCAAAGTCCCCATTTAGAAAAGAAACCTGAATGCCACTTACATGTATCTTCTGTCCAATTTCATGGGCTTTCATATATCACTCAAACCTCAAAGAAAAAACTGTGCACAAAGTAGACGAAAACAAGACTGAAGATTGAACACCATTCTGGTTCGTTTCTAAGCTTCCATAGACACTATTTTACAAAGGATCACAAATCAGGTGAATCTGATTTTCTTTTTTGAATCCGAGAGACTGGGATCATTCCTTTA
The DNA here is from genome assembly GCF_033815535.1 of Pezoporus flaviventris. NCBI lineage: Eukaryota > Metazoa > Chordata > Aves > Psittaciformes > Psittacidae > Pezoporus > Pezoporus flaviventris. Next base: position 22,775,460 of record NW_026892563.1, read on the forward strand.
ATGTACAGGATACAATGCCCAGAATGAAGCTAAACAGTTGTGTGACAGGTTGAAATAGAATTATAAGAGATATGCCACTTGCTATGATAAAGATGTATAGGATGCTGAAAGGGATACAAATAGTATCATTGTAATTTAAATCTTCATTAACTACTCTTAACAGCTGAAAATGCTTAGCTTGTCAGATCATCTGTTTTGTGGAGTGTCTTTCTGATGAACAAATTAATTTTCCTGAGCCCTCAGTCTTTCTTCATGCTGGTAAAAGGCGTTTAGAGATGATCCAATTCATTTGGCCTGATGAGAATACATCATGAAATCTGTACCCACAAAACATCTTGATTTCTGCACAGAAACAATCAAACTGCCCTCCAGAAGAATGTTTGTTGTGTTGAAAGCTATCATCATGACAGCTAAGCTCAGCAAGGTCACTCACACCTGCAACCTAGATGTTGCTTGAAAGCAGGATGGTTCTTAAGACTTTAATTTTCCTGCATTCATTCCTCCTGCAGATCCAAGTTTTATGAAGTCCTACCTCTTCTTCTCTGCCCTTACATATTTTTCAGAGGAAAAGAAGACAAGAAAAGAATCCTCTTTTAGCATCCCTTTCTTATGAAATGAAAAAGGAACATTTTAAATGTATATTTTCTGCTTTAGATATAGATGTATGCACAGCATGTCATATACCTGTCCTGTGTATTGCAGGAATATCTTTCTGGGTGCAGTACATGTTATCCTAATAAGAAGACTGCCTTGTGTATACTTTAATTAGTTGACTTTCAGTTAATATGAAAAAAATCTACAGAAAAATAATCAACATACAAATATAAATGCCTTATACCATATGTCTGCCTCTGTATTATTATGATTTAAGGGTATTTTTGACCATAATGTACAAGTTCTTCACAACCTTTTCATGTCAGAGAAATATGCAGGAGTTATATTTCTCCATTTAATGTTGCTGGCCCAAAAGGGAGAGAAACACAAGGTGAGGATGGGTTTTATTTGGACTACCTGAGATACACCTAGAATTATCAGGCTGAGCTTTATAAAACCCATGGTTCTTGTTTCTCATTTTCCCTTTAGAGGGGTTTATGTCTACTTGCCATAGCTCCCATCAGATATAGTTAGATGTTTATTCCAAGAAAGCCTGATATGAGAGATGGGTTATGAGCTAAACCAGAAGCTAGGACTGTGTCTAGAGACTGTCTTTGCAAACTGCAGACATGCAGCGTATATGACAGGGTATTCTGGTGAGAAAGGCTTGGTGAAAACTCCTGAACCTGATAGAACCAGTATGGGAGCTGCTGGACTAGTACTCGCTTCTGAAGCTGTACAGAAATTTGTCACTGTGGGCAAGCTAGCTGGCCCATCACATAACCACATGCTGAGAATGAAGGGGGAATGGAAATGTGCTAAGGCAATGGCTGTTTTTTACAGAAAAGCAGACAAACTCAAGGAAAATCAGCCAGCACAATTTCAGATTATTTTAGCATAAAATCAGCTCTACTTACAAATATAAGACTTAATGTCAGATATATGCCATATATATGCCTAATAATATCTGAATGAAAAATTTGCTGCTAAGAAGCAAGTCACAGGACTTTACTTACTTTAGGTACAGTCAAGAGATTTCAGTTTAATGAATGACCTATGATCAATCAGTTCACTACAAGCTCAGACAAGATATACTACTTATATGCAGTACAGACTGTTTGAAGAGCAACTGTGAAGCAGAGCTGTGCCATTAGTAGGAAATTGAAAGCTACTCTATTTATGAAAGTTTAGAAGGACATCTGAACACCTAAGTTTTACAGATAATCTCCCCATGGTTTAATTCTGGACAATGCTTTTAACAAGTCAGAAATCTGGTCCATGCTTCAGCAGAGTTAACCCAAACAGCTGAAAAAAAAGCATAATAAGTTTTATTTGTAATATCACCTCAGCAGTCTGCTACTGTGTTACACCATTGTGCTCTTTCTGCAGATATATTAGAAATGGTGTAAGAGAACCAAACAGACCGGAAGCATAGATTCAGGTAGAAAATCTCATTTCTTTTTTTGTCCTCAGTCTTTTAGGCCTTCTTAAGAGCAGCCTGAAAAAATTCAACCTCCAAATCAAATCTGTCCCCTTAATGCTGTCATTGAATGGAATTGCCACCTGATGAAATATCCCAGCAACATAGCAACAGTTATGTTATGATTAAAAGTTAGTCCTTGTTACAGCATAAACTGAGTCAAATCCAAATACTGAGTGTATAACTGATTTTTCAAGCTTAAGGGGATTTAGTCAATACTTAAGTCATTATACTTTTTCTATGTAATGCCATATTATCTCTAAAATAATTTTAATGCAATGTTCTGTGACACAAAATCTGTTTCAGTGCAAAAGAGTTAGTTACATTCATCCTTTACTCTTTGGAACGTGGAAAAGATTGCTTTTTTTTTTGTTTGGCATGATGTGATTCATACCACTTACAGTCTCTAATGGGCCACAATGTGTGTCAATATTCCTTTCACGGTACTTAAATACATCTAGGGTCTGATCAGTAGAAGTTAATCTGGACTGAGTATTTTAGTGAGGATACATATAAGCGGGTATTGTACTTATTAATGCCAGGGAGATTGTCCAGTACTGTGTGTGTTAGTACCATGCATTTGAATAACCACTAAGAAAAAAGAAAACTTGTACAAGAACACAAGCCTGTCTTCCAAGCTTTTCATCCAGTGAGTTTGGCTGAGGAATCAAAGCACAAATGCCTGAAAATTTCCAGATGAGGCTATCCTTTTTTTTTTTTTTTCCCAGGATGAAATTAGTAGTTGTCGTGGTTTAAACCCAGCCAGCCAGCTCGTTCACTCACTCTTGCCCTCCCTCTACTCCCAGAGGGATGGGAAGGAGAATCAAAAGAATGCAACTCCCACAGGTTGAGATAAGAACAGTTTAGTAACTAAGGTATAACACAAATCACTTCTGCTATCACCAATAATAATTATGATAAGGGAAATAACAAGGGAAGAGAATACAACACCTCAGCACCAGCCGATCAATAACTCCCCCCCCCAGCCCGACCAGGCACTGACCCATACCTCATCCAACCCCGCAGTCCCAGCCCTTCCAGGTAACTCTCAGTTATACCCCGGGCATGACGTGCTGTGGTATGGAATAGTTCTTTGGTCAGTTTGAGTCAGGTGTCCTGTCTCTGCTTCCTCCTGGCTTCCCCTCCTCCCTGGTAGAGCATGAGGCTCAGAAAGTCCTTGGTCAGACCAAAACATCAGTGTTATCAGCTCTTTTCCCAGGCCAAAAGTCAAAATACAGCACTGCACCAGATACTAAGAAGGAGAAAAATGACTGCTACTGTGAACCCAGGACATTAGTACTGTTTCACGGCATGAAATGTCAAGATAAGAGAAATTATTTCCACTTTGTGGAAGCATTCTTTCAACTAGAATTTCCTTAGTCCACATCCTGTCTGTATAGACACAAACTAGAGAAAGGGAGGAAAACATCCTCTTGTACCCTCTTGTTGTTCAATTAGCCATCTCATCAGAAATGTTAATGAAGTATCAATACTGAAATACCTCCAATTGCTGCTTCATTAGGACTGACTTTTAATAAACAGCTTCTCTGCAATACTAGCTAAAACTCTAATAGAATTCTTATAGTACATTACTGGCTTGCATATAATGTTCTATAGTCTGTCTGTTTCAGAGAATGGTTAGATTTTATCTGGCAAAGCAATGCAACCAATGATAGCAGCTTGTATCTTCCTATACCCAACAAGGTAGTACTTGGAGTACCCACTAACCTGGAGTTTTGGTTTCCTGTCTCTGAATCTATTTTTTTCAGAAAGACACTTCAGTTAGTATACCTATTCTAAGTGCTAATTATTCATTTTGTATGAAATGGTAGATTCAATCTGGTTTCTTTAGAATTGGCTGGATAAAGCCAAATTCACAGCTACTTCAACTACACAATGGATGAATTCAATCACAAGTACATATTGCACTATGGGCATATTGATAGATATGGTGCAGATTTTTTTTCTTCTTGCAGAGATTTATCCGGTAGACTGAAATCTCTAGGTTAGATTTTGCTGTATCTTGAATTATCTATCCCTCAATAACTAAACATTCCAGATGTTGTCTTGGAGATGATTGCCACGTTAGAAAACGTATCTATGCCTTTGCTGGCTATGTAACATGAATGTATCAGACAGGTTACTACAGTCGATTAAAGAAGTAGGTATTTTATCAGACAATTGGAATTGCAAAGAGGGTGACCTAAATGATGCATTTTTCTTTTTTTTTCTTTTTTCCTGGAAGGTTTAATGGTAGTTAGAAGTCCTTCAAACATAACAGCACCTCAGAAGTGGTAAAATAGGGTGTTTAAAAATTATTCCCCAAAAGAGCAAGACTGAATTTTAACTTGTGATATGCAAGAAGGTTTGTAGTATTTAGCGTGTCTATGAGATTTTTCTTGTCTATTTAGCAAGGTCAGAGCAGGCACACTGAGAGGGAAGCCAGCCGATGGCTTATCAGAAAACAAATAAATAATAAAGAACTGATTTTCAGATGGAGTAATTTCCTGCTGGCCTGGATGAAAGAGAATTGTTGGGATGAATAGATCAGTATAGAACTGCTCTTTTCAGCATGAGCAGGTACATATACCAACCTAAAGTGACATAGGATCACAACCCTGAAGGGATACTCCCATAGTACTGGGTTTAGGTGAATCTTTTGGTATTGTTTTCCTCTGACTTGCTATGGCTAAGTTTACAGCAATATGAGTTTGATGGTCTACCCTCCAGCTCCCATATCCTAGGCTGAATTGAAAGGCAGTTGCAAGACATTCTCGTTAGGTCACTGATCCATTAAAAATACTACAGAATGGTCTCTTTTTTTTGGGATGTCCTTCTATAACCAATTTAGGGAGTTGTTGACCATATGCAGTTAATAGCCTGTATCATTCCTTAAAGAATGAGATTGCTCTCCCTATTGTTATTTTTGAATTCCAAGTAATTGTTCTCTCCCCATCTAAATTCTGACAGGTAGTTGACTCTTTACTAGTTCATATCTCAGCTGAGTTTTGGTCATGGTCAGTGTATCTGTCAAAACCTGAGTAGCTCAAAGGACATGGACAAAATAATCCTTATCTATGTCTCAGCTTTATTGCAACCAAGATTATATTCAGTGAGAGGTGCTGGTTATGGGGCATACTCTCCCAGCGAATATTTTATTAAATTGAACCAATCACTCCTAACGATATTTTCAATCTTCCCCCAGATATTTTAAATGCAATACCTTAGACAGAAGAAATTCATATTCTAAACGTTGTTGCCTCCTCTGAATAAGGTTTGGCATTCCATGCTGTGCTGGTTCTCTTGGCTGGGAAGAGCAACGCTTTTCAAAATCCAGCAGCTTTCCCAGGATTATTCTTGAGAAGCATAAGGGATCACTAAGATTTTGTAGTATACATGGCTCTCTGATGCATCTGTTTTGATAGGAAGGTGCACACTTAGGTATTTTTTTGTTGTTGTTTGTTTTTGTGGGTTTTGGTTTTTTTTTCCTTTTGGTTTAGCTTTGTTATTTTTAACATACCAATTGACCAGTGAGGGATGAGAAACAGTAATGTTTAGGGTTGATTTTTTGTTTGGTTCTTTTTCAGAAATTAAATGTTTAAACCAGTGTCAAAGTGATTTTATCTTTGTTTTCTGTGCTAATTTCAGAAAGCAATTGCTGTTTGTATTTTGCAGTGACTTCAGATTAATAGCAAGTATGCACCATCAATTTGCATTGAAACCATTGTTAGATACATAATAATTACTTGGCAAAGTGCTTGCTGAAAATGCAAAGTGAATTAACTTGAGCATTGTTTTACATTCAGCTGTAATTTAGAAAGGATCAATCAGTGTTTTTTAATGGTATTTATATCTTTTCAAACAGCTATAGCATGGAGCTAACATTAAGTACTTAAAGAACACTCTTAACTCCTGTCATTAATCTCATTTCTTTCAAATAGTAAATATCAGCAATTTGATGACATCCAGTAAGTGACCTACTGCCATTAAAACACTCTCCTTATTTTGAATGTATAAAGAGAAATGTGCTGTTTTAATAGTGCTGGGCCAGATCTTTTTGATACTTAAAGTACATTTTTCAGTTAGCAGGACAATGTTTGTCATGGGTGAGAATGAGACAGTGCAAATTCATACCAAGACAAGTACAAAGACAGAAAAAAATTAAAAATGTTATTTTACTTCACAGTTAAATTCAGATCAAATCGAAGTGCTCGCAATTCATAGCATCTTTATAAAAAATGTGATACCATTATCCCCATAAATATGAGTGTGTCACTAAGTTCTGCTAAATAAGGGGCTTAACTTTTGCTTTCGTGTGTTTATATCTTCAGTTTGTGTGCTCTCTGTGGTGGGAAGTGAAAGGGGAGCAAGTGGGAACACAAAGAAGGTTGGAAGGAAGCTTCTAGGTTACAAAATCAATTCCTTGCAGGCATTATATTACTCAACTGCTTTAACTGAGTTTTCTTATAAGCATTTAGGTTCTTTAGTCTTCATTATTTTCAGTGAGATACTGTTTCAAAATCTGATAGGCAGGAAAGCTCAGAGCCCCTTTCTAAATTAAATCTAAATTTATTCATGTTCAGCTTATGTCCTTTTGTTCTTGTGCCAGTGCTCTCTTCCAGCTCAAGTGGTTATTTTGCTTCCCTTGTCTTCATCTCCTTCTGTCTAAAGACAGCAATTCTATTCCTCCTCATCCTTTGCTTTTCTGGTCTAATGAAACAAGGTCTTTTTTTCATCTATCATGTGAAAATCATCTTTTGTGGATCATCCATTGTTGTACCTTTTACTCTTCAAATTCATTGATCCATTTATACTCCCACTTTAACACTGATAGAGCATTTTTTTCATCATCCTTTAAGGTGGAGGAATGTGGAGAAAGTTCTATATGTACTCCCTTAAGGCCTAGATCTACTCTCTTCAGCTAGAATTTGGCCCTTAATTTGACTGAAAAATTACTAACCACATTTGAAATCTAGAATGATTTCAGCTGAAAAGCTCACTAAATCATGTTAAAGGGCATAGAAAAACACCTACTGATTTTTGCTGGTTTAGATACATTATCTTATTAATTTACTAAAATATTATGGGTATCAGAAGGCACAAGTAGAGACATTTATCCTCCCCTTGATGCATATGCAGGACTGCAATAAACCCATTAGAGTTGGTGAGATTTATGGGTATTTATAAAGGGAATAACAGGCCCTAGTGTGTGGGAAAGGGGGAGCAGGAGTCTGAACTCGAGGTTGGAAGACAACAGCTTGAGTTCTAATTAATGCTGAGTGAATATTTTGAAACCAAAAAGAGTTAAAAAAAATGTTTTAATTTTTCCTGGTTTGCACATTACCTTCCAGACAGTCCATAATACCAAAACTTTATTTTCAGGCTACTCCTGTTGGGAGAACACATTTTTTTTTGTATGAAGAAAATGTTGCCAAAACTATATTTTAAATACTTCGTGGTTTTAGAATCAGAATCATAGGACAGTTAGGGTTGGAAATGACCTGAAGATCATTCAGTTCCAACCCCACTGCCATGGGCAGGGACACCGCCCACTAAACCATATCACCCAAGGCTCTGTCCAACCTGGCCTTGAACACTGACAGGGATGGAGCATTCACAACCTCTCTAGGAAACCTATTCCAGTGCCTCACCACCCTAACAGGAGAGAATTTCCTCCTTATATCCAATCTAAACTACCCCTGTCTAAGTTTTAACCCGTTACCCCTTGTCCTATCACTACAGTCTCTAATGAAGAGTCCCTCCCCAGCATCCCTATAGGCCCCCTTCAGATACTGGAAGGCTGCTATGAGGTCTCCACTCAGCCTTCTCTTCTCCAGGCTAAAGAGCCCCAACTTTCTCAGCCTATCTTCATACAGGAGGTGCTGCAGTCCCCTGATCATCCTCGTGGCCCTTCTCTGGACTTGTTCCAACAGTTCCATGTCCTTTTTATGTTGAGGACACCAGAACTGCACACAATACTCCAGGTGAGGTCTCACAAGATCAAAGGGGCAGGATCACCTCCTTTGACCTGCTGGTCACGCTCCTTTTGATGCAGCCCAGGATACAATTGGCTTTCTGGGCTGCAAGCACACACTGCTGGCCCATGTTCATTTTCTCATCAACCAGCACCCCCAAGTCTTTCTCCGCAGGGCTGCCCTTAATCTCTTCTCTGCCCAACCTGTAGCTGTGCCTGGGATTGCTCCCACCCAGGTGTAGGACCTTGCACTTGGCATGGTTAAACTTCATGAGGTTGGCATCAGCCCACCTCACAAGCATGTCTGGATGGCATTCCTTCCTTCCAGCGTATCAACCGAACCACACAGCTTGGTGTCATCGGCAAACTTGCTGAGGACGCACTCAATCCCACTGTCCATGTCAGCGACAAAGATGTTGAACAAGACTGGTCCCAACACTGATCCCTGAGGGACACCACTCATTACTGGTCTCCAGCTGGACATTGAGCCATTGACCACAACTCTTTGTGTGCAGCCATGCAGCCAGTTCTTTATCCACAGAGTGGTCCACCTATCAAATTGATGTCTCCAATTTAGAGACAACGACGTCGTGTGGGACATTGTTGAATGCTTTGCACAAGTCCAGGTAGATGACGTCAACTGCTCTACCCCTGTCCATCACTTCCATAGCCCCATCATTGGTCAGGCAGGATTTCCCCTTAGTGAAGCCATGCTGGCTGTCACCAAGCACCTTGTTGTTTTTCATGTGCCTTAGCATGCCTTCCAGGAGAATCTGCTCCAAGATTTTGCCAGGCATAGACGTGAGACTAACTGGTCTGTAATTCCCTGGGTCATCCATTTTCCCCTTCTTGAAAATGGGGGTTATATTTCCCTTTTTCCAGTCATCAGGAACTTCACCTTCTGCTTTACCAGATATACCGAATCCTTTCTAGCCTGTTATCAGGGAGTACAAACATGGTAAACAAAAGGGTACCCTGAGTCTTTCATGTAAAGTGAACAGAGGGAAGAAATGGAGCTGGAGATTTAAGGGATTTTCATCTTGCTGTCTTAAGACAAAAATGAGCTTTCAGCTAAGTATTGTATGAGGACTCTGGGTTTAATTATTCTTGTATTCCTTCCACAAGTATTTTGACAGATTTCGATTCACTGACTGTCTGGCAGACTTTGAATACACTCATGTCATATTTTCACCAAGTAATTGTATGTGTGTATGATTGTGACATCACTTTCATTAAGTTTTCATCTGATCCTCTTTTGTATGATGTGGCTGCCTGTAGAGACCTGAATGCTTCCTAAATACGGCATTAGTTATCAGTTTATATATTTGCTGAGTGAATAAGTTTTAACTAAATACTCATATCTTTTCTATTTTCTGTAATTATTATTTGCGGGTGTGGTACACTGCTGTTTGCAAAGAATTATACTAAAATCTTATAACATTCTTTTGGATTTTAGAAGATTGTTCAATTGGAAGATTATTTAAATAGTTTTCCCTGATTTTTTTTTGTGTATTAACTAAATTGATCTCTATTTTGTCTGCTTTTTCCCTATTATGGCAATTTCTTCTTGTTTTGAGGTCATCAAATGTATACTGTTTGGAAATTTTTCTGTTTCATTGTTAGGGCGATGGCTTAATAGTTGCAGAATTGCTCACCATGGCTTACTGTCCTCTTAACCTCCCTATGTATGTCACATTATTCCAGCATCTGCCACTTATGCTTGCTCTTTCTATATTCCATCTTCAGTCACTCTAAGTGATGCACTTGTGTGCTTGTGACTGCTTGGCACTGTTCACAAGGGACTTACATCTCTTAGTCTACCTTGCAGAGGGTGAAGAGATGTGCTTTGTCCCCAGCACAGTTTGCTTTTCAGTTTTCCAGCAGCAGATTTCAGTGTTATGCCTGTAAAGTGTCTTCTAATATTTTGCCTAATAACATCTTTTCGGCTTGTACAGTATCTAGCAACAAAAATTAAAACTACTTTTGGCTTGATTACAAGCTGTTATATCAGCATTTTCACAGTTCTTTGCACTTATAGCAGCCTTTTAGCCTTACTACTATTAGCTATCCCTTCCTGTCGGGCAGGAAAGTGTAAATGTGACAAATATTTGTCATTTGACTTAAAATCTGACATTTTAACTTTCTGAGGCTGTTAAGTACCATGAAAAAAATTCTTACAGCAAATAAATTAACCAGTATATACAGAACTACGCCTCAGGGACATGAAGTTATAATGTGTCTTTTTATAGCAACATATATGCAAGTTAAGTCTATGCATCCGAAGTTGTTTTTCACCCTATCAAGTTCCTGAGGTGTTTTGTGTAGACAAGATTTAAACTGTTCATAGAACCATAGAATAGTTAGGGTTGGAAAGGACCTTAAGATCATCTAGTTCCAATCCCCCTGCCAGGGGCAGGGACACCACACACTAAACTATGTCACCCAAGGCTCTGTCCAACCTGGCCTTGAACACTGGCAGGGATGGAGCATTCGCAACTTCCTTGGGCAGCCTGTTCCACCCTCACAGTAAAAACCTACTTCCTTTTATCTAATCTGAACTTCCCCTGTTTAAGTTCGAACCTGTTACCCCTAGTCCTGTCACTACAGTCCCTGATGTGAGTCCTGGCATGCTTGTACGCCCGCTTCAGATACTGGAAGGCTGCTATGAGGTCTCCATGCAGCCTTCTCTTCTCCAGGCTGAACAGCCCCAACTTTCTCAGCCTCTCTTCATGTTTTTTAATACCTTGTTGCAATTATAGATTTCATCCTATCGAAGCTGTTGAGCATTGTATTGATGCTACTTACCATGATCTACAGAATCATAAATTTCAGTGTTGCCTGATATATGTGTTTCTTCTACAAGAGTGCATAGAAAACAGGGACCTCTACATGGACTATATGTTGGTCTAACATTTTAAGTTCGATTCAAGTCCAAAGGAAGATGCATTCCCTAATTCTGCTATAGTCAAAATGTGTATGCATTCATTACCAAGTATGAATATACTTTAAGGAACTTCTGGAACAACTGTACCTTAACAAGGCATTTTAGGAAGCTTACACGAACAACACTTTGATCTGACACACTGTTTAATCTCATAAAGTAAAAATTATTCTCGAAATGCATGTTATTTAGCTTCTACCTTAGTGCACAGGCCTAGCTTATTTGCTGAGGAAATGATGGAGTTTTCAGATGAATTAAAAAATCTGTCAAACTCTATTAAATAGCTCCTGATTATAACCTGATCTATGTGAGTGCAATTCAAGTGATCTGTTTTGGAAAGTATAGATATTGTCTAGTTTGTTTGTAACCTGAAGAACATATATCTATAGGATTAAAGATCTCACTTTTCATCATTTTTTCTTCTTCAATAGAGAGTAAAAAAATGAGTTACAAATCTTGTGTAGCTAGTGACTCGGCCTTTCAGTGGAACTGATAACAACTTAAGCGAAAGTGAGTTTGATTGTAACACTTTTGATTTGATTAATCTATAAGACTAACTCCTGCAGACTTTGACACCATTTAGCTGGTAATTGGCCTCTGCTCAGGGGAGGTCTAGAGTTGGATCACTGACAGTGCTAATAGTCAGGTACTCAGTAAATTCTCTCTAGGGCTTTCTGTGCTTTGATTTAGCTCAGTGGTAGTGATCCCTCAAAATATTTTCCCAGGGTTTAAACTGAGACATGCCTACTCTTAGATATTCCAGCCCCGCAGATCAGAGCTGTGGTTATGGTCTTTGCAGGTATTTTGTTACCTGCTATATTTAGTCAATCACCAGCAAACAAAAAGCTGTCTTTCCACTTACCTTCAAAATTTTTGTATAGTTGGTCCTAAAGATAAATATTAAAGAAATAAGCCTGAAACTTGGATGAAGTCAGATATGGTTCAGTTCTCCTTCACCAACACATTTATCAAAAAACAATTAATTTTCATAACTGAGTGGAGGTCTAATTAGTTGGGTGCTAGCAATGTTTGGCCTCTGAAGATTAAAATAGCGTTTCAGAAACCTCTCTGCTCTCCAAAATCTATGCCATGTCAGACAGCTTTAAATTCATAGAAGGAACATGATATAATATTCTAATTAAAAGAAATTATGAATACTCTAAGTTACAGGAAGCCCCCAGGGTGTTTTATGCACAATGGAACACTCACTGTTTGAAGGCGTTCATAAGGAATTGTTTCCAAATTAGAGATTCCCATTCAGGAATTATACTACAGAAGAAGTCGTTACTCTAAAAATATGTAATGCAGCAATAAAAATATGGGGCTGCCCTTGTCAGCCCTTAGCTCAATGTAATACAGAAAACATGTTTGGAATCAGTTGAAAAGGACAAAGCATAACATTCTTCTTTATTTTATTTTAAATCTGGTAATCAGTAATTTGATTTTGCATTTTAGACAATTGAAACATATCCTATGCTCCATCCAAATCTTGTCTGGTAGTACAAATGAATTTAGGTTAATCTGGCAAATACTGATATCCCATGCCATGGGTTATGATGAACATAATAAATGTGTAAAATTAATGAAAGTGTGTCTTTTACCCAATACAGTGTTGATGACTGACAAGTTCTGCAGGTTTTCTCCTTACTATACCACAAAGGACTAATTCAAAGAGACAAACCATGAAAACCAAGTCATGAGTCAGTCAGAGTAACCTGAGAAAGCACCAGGCAGAAACGTCATGGAAGGCACAGAGCAGCAGGAATGAAGTTGAGGAGTGAAGGTTTCATGGCAGATATACCTGCCCATCTTTTAGTTCACAGTATTTTTTACCCCCCTTAGATTTGTGCTGCGTTCTCCTTAGAGGTCCCACAACAGACAAAAAAGTTCCAAGAACTTTTAAGCTTAATCATTAGATCGAACTGGCACAGCTGGGTGATAGACTGTAGTCTACAACCAGGAACAGAGAAGACAACCTGGTGCAGGAACAACTTGAAGTGCCACAGCTGAATCTTCAGAAGTTTGTCTAGTAGAGTGATACTAACTAGCTCACAAAGGCATTCAAGTGCCTAATGTTCTACTGACACTTTTCCTTTTGCTAAGATTTTTTAAAGCTGCTGTGCTTTGCCCTCATTGACAAAGTTCAATTACTTTGTCCCTAACACTGACATTTTTTCAGCAGCGAATAGCAAAATATCTTTGGCTAAGATGAAAAGTGGAAAATGCAAACCTGTGAATATAAATGAGTTTGTAAATTCCTAGAACAGGATCTTATTTTAACCTTCTTTTACCACTTCATATATAATAGAATCATATTATAATTGAACCACTGATTGAAAGTCAATACTTCATAAAACTAAGAGACATAAGCTAATAATTAAAGTAATTAAGCAGATATTGTTGCTGAACTTTTAAACTTTCACAAGGAGAAAAGCTATAACATATGAAGCCTGAAAAAGGAGGGTGCAGTAGAATTACTGGAAATGTTAAGGGTACCATTAAAAACTAGTCAACCTAAAGAAAGATGACAGACATAATTAAGCATACCTTACTTTCTGTGTGTATACTGTTAAGTATACAGTAGGATTAGCTTGAAAATAATTATTTAATGATAGTCTAAAGAGTATGCTTCAAATCCTGTGCCAGAATTTTGTGGTGGCTTCTGACTGTCCTCTGCTCGACTCCAATCAAATTGTATGTAGCTCTCTTTTCCTACTTGCTTTTTCTCTACAGACACAGCAAAATGAATCATTTTGTCTTTAATGTGCCAGAAACCTATTGCTTTTGTACTGTATGCATTTCCTTAATGTATGTACTGTCCAAAAGGGCCACTGGTGTAACTTGCAAGAAGACATGAACCCAAATCAGGGCAAGGAAATGAATGCAAATAATCTCTAATACAGAAATGTTCCATTGTAAATTACTATTAGCTTATCTTTACATTACATTGTAAAAGAAAGAAAAGAAATGAAAGGAAAAGAAGATAGGAAGGGATGTGACTACATTGCTTTGGCCAGAGGCTTATAATTGTCACTGATTGCATTTTAATGTTGAGAGGTTTATGTATCCAGAATATTAAAACTTCTATTACATTTTCAATTAAAAACTTATATGGAATACATGTTGTAGTAATAGCATGCTCTCCAAAGAAATTGGTGTATCCACATTCTGAGGAAATGGGAATGTTTTAAATGTATAGACTGAGAGGTTTGCCTGGAGAATTAGCTATACAAGCATCTTCTGCAAACATCCTGGGATAGTGCACTCTCATTACATTTTCTGTACTAAATTCCATTTCTTGAATAATCTCTGTCCCCTTACCATATAAGAAGAAAAGGCATGTGCTCAACATCAAATAAACATTTTACTTCTTTGAAGAGGAATGACTGCATGCTGAACAAGTGGCAAATGCCAATCTAGAAAAAAGATGAGGTTTGGGCATAACTTGGGTGAAATTCTACCTTTCCTGAAATCTCAGCAAATTTCTCATGAATCCTAATGGCATATTGAGTATTGTAGCTGAGGCACTGAAGTATCTCAGTTGTGCTGCGTTTTCTACTAGGTGCTTTTGACACCTTCATTGCCAAAAGAACTGATAAATTATTGAGATAATGTTTGACATGAACGATGTCTTTTCTAAAATAGTAGAAGGGTCCAGTTGTTGAACCAGTGATCCTTCTTAGCTCCTTGGCAATTTAACATTCTTCTGCCACCTCCCTTATGAATCTCAACAGTTTGTTCATATTAAATCCAGCAGTTAGTTAGACAGAGGAATTATTTATCCTAAATGGAAGAATTCATTGCAGGTTTGTAAAAAATTCCAAAATTTTCTTAATTTTTATGGGAAAGGGGAAGACCTAAAATAACAAGTTGCTTGGTCGGGTCACTACCTTTTGTGGGGAAAATCAAGGCTTGAGTCCCTGTTCTGTTGTCCTCTTAAATATGAATAAGTTAACATGCTAGATAACTGTGCTGGATGAGGCTACCTGTCTCTGAAGGTAATCTGCTTTAGGCATACTTAACTGTTCATTTGATCAGATTATAAAGTTTCTTCTAGCACCAGTGTTAGGTCCTTCTGCTGGTTCTCCAGGAGTACCTTTGTCACATCTTTCTGGCTTCATCAGTCCATCAGTCTGCAGCTGATGTATGTCTGTGTTAGTATGTGAATGGCAATGGCTCCAGATGGATTAAAAAAAAAAAAAAAAAAGTAAAAGTCTTGCACCAGTTGTTTAGTTAGGTTGACTGGCAATGCTTATAAGCAGGATGATTTCAACCAGCAGTGCTCTCCAAAGCAGTCTCTGTGAAAGGTGTAGCAAGCTCCCTAGACCTCCTAAACCAAAGACTCAAACCCTACAGTGTCAGTGTGGCAGATTTATACCTAAAAAGTTGAACACAACAGATACATAGTTTCTATGTAACATTTCTCCCCAAGGGCAAAATATGGTAGTGTGGTGCGTTTGAAGGGATGCAGACAGACACACTCTTAGAGGAAACAGAGAGATGAGCTACTAAGACGTAAAACTCATGAAGTTAGCAAAACAAGCTAGGAGTAACCAAAAAATACTGGTACTGTAAAAGAAAGTTGTTCATTTAAAAGTTTCACTTGATAGGGACTAGTGAGTATGACCCTTATTCCAAGTGGACTAAAATTTCACTTGTATGGAGGAGTTCAGGTTCCCTCTGGGGAGAGCAGTAGCAAAGCTGTGGAAAGGAGTCATTTTAGAGGCTGAAATACCTTGTTTCACGTATTTGTGAAAAATAGCAGTCTTTCTTCTTGTCACTCAGGTTTGAACAGAGACTTTTCAGAGTGAAAACCGTCATGCTCCACAGAAACCATTTCCATCCTTTCTTGTTACGCCTGTTAATCTTATCAGATCTACAATCTGAAATGCAGACATAAACTGCTGAATTTCTGCCAGGCTAGTGACTTCACTTGCCACTACCATGACCTCCAGTTTGGGAAGTGCTGCCCTATGGCTTGGACTAAGAGCCTGTCTCGTTAGCTGGGATTTGTAAAATACTTCTAATCTCTGTGACAAATAGGAGCCTTTGAACAGCAGGTCGATTTCTCAGAGCACTGAGGGCTTGAAAGGGAGAAAGCAGAGAAATACCTGGGCAGGGAGGAGACCATCAGGGAGGTGAAGGACTGGGGCTGCTCTCCAGGGTGACCTGGTGCAGGCTGAGCTAGGCTCTGTCCCCACAGGACACAGCCCTGTGTGGGGTCAGAGTGGTGACAGGGGCAGGTACCAAAATCCCAGACACAGTGAAGGTTTGCTGACACCCCACAGTCCCCCAATATCCCCAAGCAGCCATTTGTCCCCCAGGCACTGCCTGGGGCTGTCAGCCCCTTCCCCAGCAGCACTCTCAGAGCTGGAGCTCAGACAGGTTGAGCAATGGGCACTTGGACATGGGATGCCTGGTAAACTCAGCTCAGCCCCGCTCGGACACCCCTGGGACCTGCCACAGCCTGAAGCCTGCCTCCAGCAGTGGCAAGTATAACCATGCTTCCTGGGCTATGAGTCTTTTTGTAGAAATTTCCATCACTGAGATTTTGTACCTTCATTTAGGTGAGAACTAATGTGCGAGTGTATGAAATCTGTGAGTGTACTAGATGTCTATGCAGTGTAATGACTACCCTTCCTGGAAAGTAAAAGACAAAGCCAATTCCAGGAAGTCTGGCCTTTTCAAATGTGAAAATTCAATTTACTGTGTTAAGAAGTTTTAAAAAGAATGTTTTAACCTTTGGTAACAGAAGAAATGGATACTTCTGTCATTGTGAGAATCAGAAAAGAAAAAGAAACTTAGAAATTCCAGCAAGGGTTTTGTGTAAAGAGGAGGAGAAAAAAGTTAATCAACTTGTGAAAGAGACAGTATGTAAGGGAGAACCTACATATAGAAGTTCTCCTTATACAAGTACATAAGCTTTTAAGAAGTCAGTGTCATTTATTAATTTATTGTAATTATGAAACTCTGTAGACACACCTGAGGATGCAGCAGTTCTCAGCACAAGGTTTCGGATCAGTTTGTGTAACAGAGAAGTTTTTCTGGCTCTTATTGCATTTGTTCCAATTGTTCAAGGCATTTGAAATATAGCTTGGATTGAGTACAGACAAGTGCATGCTCTGCCTGAGGCTCCAGTTTTCACTAATAAGGAACTAAGTTTATAAAGGTCAATTACATGTATTTCATGAGGTTGTTTATTATATCCTAACTTTTAGAGTGAAAGAAGACTGTAGGGCTTAACCTGACTAGATGCTAGTTACAGTTATAAACTACAGTATTAGTAAGGAATTCTTATGAATTTATTTTATATATTCAGCTTTTGACAAGAGCAAAACAGAACTGAGTAGACTGTGATAAATAAACTGGAAAGGATAGAAAAGTTTAATGAAAAGCAATCACAACCAGTCCTGTTGTTTCTGAATGGTGGCACCCATCCCCAGTTGCAACATGTATCATAGCAATGTGCTTACATAAAATTACTTAAACATAATGAATCACTATGCCCGAGATGAATAACATAATCAAAGACAGCACAAATTATACTAATAAACATATATGTATAAGAGGTTGTGAGAAAAAAATAAAATATTAAAATATACTTGATGGTTGATACTTTGGCAACAAAGAAAAAACATCCATAAACTGAAATTATTCTGGTGCACTGGTTGCATCGGTAAAGATTAGCTTAACTCACAGAATCTATTTTATTTTCTATTTTGATGCAGCATTTGTTTAAATGGGATAATGGTAAACTATAATTGCATAATCCCTGAGACTGTCACACTTTAAAATCAGTCTCTCTCACATTGCTTCTTGTCTGCTTTAACTGTCCACTGGCACTAATCAAAAAGTGAACTGGGATACATCTTGCCTCAATCAGAATTGCTGTTTGATTGATTAAACAAGAGATTGAAGGAGTTTTGTTTATATTTAAAACCTACTGCTGGAGGAACCTGTAGATACTAGTGCTGACAGGTTGACATGGCTGTTCCTGGTATTGCAAACAAACATCTGGACTACAAAAATCCCTTTGGGCTACCCAACAAGAGTGGGTACAAAGGGGGTGCAAAGACAGTGGACGGGAGAGGGGCAAATAGGAAAAAGCAAGGAAAAAGAGGGGAAAACTGGGGTTCTGTTTAGCTTCCTATCACTAAATTGTGGTTTGGTTTTGTTTTGTTTTTTCTCACTTTTTCTTGTGTTTGTCTCTGGGGTTAATTAATACAGCTGTGACAAAGTGCTTGAATTAAGAATAATTTACTGTATTGAAACTGTGAAAAGACTACTCACTTGTGCCTCACTTTCCCTTTCTTTTAGCAGAAGAATATGATATACAATTAACACCCAGAACAATTTACATTCAGAATTAGAAAACACTCCAGTGCTGGGGCAGACTTGCTGTTTATAAAAAACAAGGCTTATTTCCCTGATAGGATATCTGTAAAAAAATCCAAATTAATCCAGTAAAAACAACAGAATATTAGTAACATCTAAATCTTTGTCTTTCTAGTTATGCTGCTACTCTAGAAGTTGACTCTCCTCTTTTATTGCCACTGTAGTTGCCCCTGCTTCTGGATAAAGTAACCACACGAGATGTTAAATACTGTTGGAAGACATACTCATGATTCCTTCCTTTGCTATTCTACTGCTCTGCCTTTCAGCCTTTCAGTTATATTGCTCTCACAGTTCCATTTGACAAAAACAAAATACATGCACCTATCCCGTGCCCCTCCAACCTCCCCAGACCAGTACAAAGAAGTTGAATGTCCCTTCTAATTTCCAAATAAAAAATACCTGAGTGTAAATAGTTAGTCTATGTTGTACCTTTTCTTTCTCCAGGCCTGGTACCTTTACCCTTTTATCGACTTTTCAACGAAACACAAATAAAGAAGTACCTGCTTCAACTATTTCTTAAGACTGTGACTGCATTTTATAAAGGCAGTTCACTTCAGATAGCAAAGACAGTGAAAAGTATTTGGTGCTTTTCATTTGCCCTGGTACAGATACAATATTGCTTAAGGAAATATGGTTTTGACTCTAATAATAACTGAAAAGCAAAAAAACCCTTCTTCTATTCAATTTTCTAACAATAATTAGCAAACTAACACATAAGCTTATAGTCTTTTTTTTTTTCAAACAACAGCTGAAAATAATTTTTATATGTAGTAAAAAAAAAAAAAAAAAGAGTCTGATTGTCCTGGGTTCAGCAGTAGCAGTCATGTTTCTCCTCCTTGGTAGCTGGTGTAGTGCAGTGTTTTGACTTTCGGCTCGGGAACAGAGCTGATAGAGATGTTTTGGTTTGGCCAAGGACTTTGTGAGCCTCATGCTCTGCCAGGGAGGAGGGGAAGCTGGGAGGAAGCAGAGACAGGACACCTGACCCAAACTGACCAAAGAGCTATTCCATACCACAGCACGTCATGCCCAGGATGTAACTGGGAGTTAGCCGGAAGGGCTGGGAGACTGCAGGGTTGGAGGAGGTATCGGTCGGAGCTTGGTCGGGCTTGGGGGGCGAGTTATCGGTCAGCGGGTGGTGAGGTGTTGTATTCTGTTCCCTTGTTATTTCCTTTATCATTATTATCATTGGTGGTAGCAGTAGTGATTTGTGTTATACCTTAGTTACTAAACTGTTCTTATCTCAACCCGTGGGAGTTGCATTCTTTTGATTCTCCTCTCCGTCCCTCCGAGAGCAGGGGGAGGGCGAGAAAGGGGGGGAAGTGAGCAAACGAATTACCTGACTGGGTTTAAACCACGACACTGATGTAGCCCTGTGTTGGATTTTTCTTATTTATAAAATTAAAGTCTTTGCCTCTCTTAATACTTGCATTTCAACCTTTTAAATCTACTTATCTTTGAACAATGGAATTATACAAGCAATTAGGTAAATTCAGATATAATGAAAGTGAATGCAGCTCAGTTGTAATGAATGGATCTTACTTTGCATTTGATTGCAGTTTATTTCAGACTGTAAATAAGCTAATTCTGTTTGTTTTTTTCTCTAAAAGTAACCATATTGAGTCAGATTTTCAAGACAGCTCAAACCTCACAGTCTGTCTATAGCCAGATAAAAGTTCTTTAGAAAGTAGGCCAAAGCATTATGTGGAAATCTGACACTCACTGTTAAACCATAGCTGTATTAATCTTTGCAGTATAATGTATGCTAACAGACTGCTATATTTTGTTTTACATAACTGTTAGCTTTCATTATCCTCACTAAGTCTGTACTTCTCAGAGGTAGTCTCAACCTGCCTTTGGAAAGTGCTGCATATAAGGCATCTGTAATATATTTTTCCCTCTTGACATACTAGGTTCCCCCAGATTGTGTAAAAATGGAACAGGAGGGTCTTAGAAGTCAGATCAAGACGCATGTGGGCCTGTCCTTTGTTCCTGAAATAACACTGCTAAGACTTGTACAAAATGTGCCTTAAACACTCCTCCAGCATCAAGGCTAGCTGGTACTACGTCTCTCAGCTTTTATTTATTTATTTATTTATTTCAAATAGACCCCAAATTGTTTAGCATTTACCACCTAAGATAACAGTTGTTTTTGCAGCTGAACTGAAAGGTGTTAGTCTAAACCACTGGGTGGCACAAAGAAGCCAACATACACGTGAGTATGACTCTACCTCTGTTTGCTGTGATTTAGGCAAGATACACTCTTTGTTTAAAAAATTTTAGTGCCTTTTAAAGTGCTAAGCCAATAAGTGAATCAGTGAAGTACAGCTCTTTTATTTGTATAAGTAGGTTGCTGTCATGAGATACAGGGAGTCTGCTTCATGACTGGAAGTGTCAGTGTGTCTGTACTTAGGACAATTTTGAGGGAGGGAGAAGGAAGACATGGGTAGTAATTTTTAAAATATATCTCTGTCCTGGGTTCAGCAGTAGCAGTTATGTTTCTCCTTCGTGTTAGCTGGTGCAGTGCTGTGTTTTGACTTCCAGCCTGGGAACAGCGTTGGTGAAACCGATGTTTTCAGTTGTTGCTAAGTGATGTTTACCTTGACCAAGGACTTTGTGAGGCTCATGCTCTGCCAGGGAGGAGGGGAAGCTGTGAGGAAGCAGAGACGGGGCGCCTGACCCGGGCTAGCCAAAGAGGTATTCCATACCACAGCACGTCATGCCCCGGGTGGGGGGTAACTGGGAGTTACCCCGAAGGACACGGGTTTCCGGGTGGGACTTGTTTCTTGGCCGGTGGTATCGTATTCTCTTCCCTTGTTATTTTCCCTTATCATTGTTGTAGTTGGTAGTAGCGGTGGTGATTTGTGTTGTACATTGGTTGCTGGACTGCTCTTGTCTCAACCCGGAGGAGTTGCACCCTTTTGATCCTCCTCCCCGTTCCTCCGGGAGCGGGGAAGGGGAGAGCCCCAGTGCGGAAGGGGGGGGCCTTGATTGCTGTCAGCCCGGCACCACTCACTGGGAGTGAGTGAACAAGTTGCCTGACTGGGTTTAAACCACGACAGTACTGTATTCTCTTCCTTTGTTATTTTCTTTTATCATTGTTGTCGTTGGTAGTAGCGGTGGTGATTTGTGTTGTACATTGGTTGCTGGACTGTTCTTGTCTCAACCCATGGGAGTTAGTTGTACTCTTTCGATCCTCGTCCCTGTTCCTCCGGGAACGGGGAAGGGGAGAGCCACAGGTGGGGGGGGTGGGCCTCGATTGCTCTCAGCCCGGCAGCACTCACTGGGAGTGAGTGAACAAGCTGTCTGGCTAGGGATTAAACCATGACAGTTCTTTTGGCGCCCAACATGGGGCACGAAGGGTTGAGATAACGACAGATCTGACTGGATTAATAGTCACTTGTCACAATGCTGATTTATTGGCTCTCAAGGTTGTTCCTCTTGATCTCACAGTTTCAGAATATAGTATCTTACGTTCATCCAGTATTTGCTGTATTAGTGTTTTTCAAGTGTGGGAGTTGGGCTAAGGTTTTTGTCTCATTGTACTTTATGGTAATAACTTGTAATACAATAGAATCATTGATCATGAAACTGATCTGGCTTATGTTCCCAGTGTGGTCACCACCTTTCTACTTTGGGAGGTATATGATAGAAGTGCTTAGCAATTACATATCTTTTTTCTCCTTCTCAGGTACTCAACCTGTGAAGGAGACATCCTTTCACCCTCCCAGTCCTCCCCCCAGACCATTTACATTTGAGAGTTTTGAATGGCCTTTTAATGCTGTTGAGACTTATTTGCTGATTGTGATGAGGATCACCATGCTAGCATGCATACAGAGTGTGTTTTGCCCACGACTGATTTCAAGAGTTAAGCAGAGTCAGGTTTGGGTGTTGTCTGGGGTCAAACAATGATGTAGGAGGACCAAGAGATTTTCCCTGAGGCTGGAGAGTTATGAGAGGCAGGATGTGTAGGATAGAATGGGCAAGTATCTAGGTCAGTGGGCCCCTCCAGTGCTTTGGAGTTTCACTACCGAACAACTGCAAAATCCAGAAGAATTAGTAAAACACTTAAATGAGGTGTGTGGTCATTCTGGCCATACCAGAGATGGACAAATCATGGCAACGTGCTGGGGCTTGGCCTATGCTTACAGGGCCTTGTTCAACATTATCCAGCACCTTCAAAAGGAAAAGAATGTCGGTGGATCTGAGGGCAAAGCAACAGTCAGCGCAGCTACTCCAGCTCCAGGCACAGCAGCTTCACCACCCCCAGTGACAAGTACAGTCGCTACTCAAACCACAGTGATAATCACTACAGCCAAACCAGAGGACCAATTCATACCAATATCGATTGCCCCTGTACACAAGAGAACAAGCAAAAAAGAGGCAAGAAGGGTGTAGCAAGATGAAGAAACAATGAATTCACCACCCAGTCTAGCATCTGATCAGGAGTCATCATCACATGACGAAGAAGAAGAAGAAGACGTAACTTCTCGACCTCGGATCTCAACCAAGATACGGAATATGCGAAAAGATTTTAGCCATCAACCAGGGGAGCACATCATCGCCTGGTTACTTCGATGCTGGGACAATGGGACTGATGGTCACGAACTAGAAGGTACAGAAGCCAAGCAGCTAGGATCACATGCTAGAGAAGGGGGAATTGACAAAGCAATTGCAAGAGAGAAAAAGTCCCTCAGTCTTTGGAGACGGCTCTTGGCAGCTGTGAAAGAAAGGTTTCCATACAAGGATGATGTTATGAGTCGTTTGGCCAAGTGGACTACTATAGACAAAGGCATCCAGTCTCTGAGGGAATCTGCCATTGTAGAGATGATCTATCACATCATGACGAATAATGGGGATATACCCATAGATCCAGAGGAAGTTGAATGTACACGACCCATGTGGCGAAAACTTACACGAAATGCACCATCATCATATGCCCATTCATTGGCAACAGTAACCTGGAATGACATAGTACCACTAACAGTGGATGAAATGGTTCATAAACTCCAAAGGCCACCTGGTTGGTCAACACCAGAGGATCTGCCAACAGGGCTGGCCCAGCCCAGTCAGAACTTTTACATATTGTAGAGGGGGACAGAGTTCCCGTGGTGCATATGAAGAATTTGCTGGGGAAGACAGTCTGGATTATTCCTGCTTTAGGTAAAGGCAAACCCACTCGTGGGATTGCTTTTGCTCAGGGACCTGGATATATTTGGTGGGTAATGCGGGAAGATGGGGAAGTGTGATGTATACCTCAAGGGGATTTGATTTTAGGGTAAAACAGCCAATGAACTTAATTGTATGCTGTTGCCTGCTGTGTAATACTTTTATAGCCCATCAACTAGATGTCTCCAGATCACCAGTGACTAGCCCTGACTTCCTTCCAACCATCATCCCAACAGAGAATGAACTTTGATAGAACCGGATGAGCTCTGCAGTAAAGGAACGATCAGTATCAGCAGGCAACGATCCAATACTGCACACAGCCTTTCCTGCCCTGAAAGACTGTTACAAGAGATGGAACCTGACATCATGGACAGAATGGACTCGGCACCGTTATAGGGATTGGTCCATGCACTAAGAAAATGATCTCTTACTCTTGGTTTGTGTGTATATGTATGTGTATATGTGGGAGAGTGATGGTGCATTGAAAATGTGGGATCTGAGCATGACGTGAATGGTATGGAATAAGGGGTGGATAATGTCCTGGGTTCAGCAGTAGCAGTGATGCTTCTCCTTCGTGGTAGCTGGTGCAGTGCTGTGTTTTGACTTCCAGCCTGGGAACAGTGTTGGTGATACCGATGTTTTCAGTTGTTGCTAAGTGATGTTTACCCTGACCAAGGACTTTGTGAGGCTCATGCTCTGGCAGGGAGGAGGGGAAGCCGTGAAGAAGCAGAGACGGGGCGCCTGACCCAGGCTAGCCAAAGAGGTATTCCATACCACAGCACGTCATGCCCAGGGTAGGGGGGTAACTGGGAGTTACCCGGAAGGACACGGGCTTCCGGGTCGGACTCGTTTCTTGGCCGGTGGTATTGTATTCTCTTCCCTTGTTATTTTCTCTCATCATTGTTGTCGTTGGTAGTAGTGGTGGTGCTTTGTGTTGTACATTGGTTGCTGGACTGTTCTTGTCTCAACCTGTAGGAGTTGCACTCTTTCGGTCCTCCTCCCTGTTCCTCCGGGAGCAGGTAAGGGGAGAGCCCCGGTGGGGGGTGGGGGGGGCTCGATTGCTCTCAGCCTGGCAGCACTCACTGGGAGTGAGTGAACAAGCTGTCTGGCTAGGGTTCAAACCACGTCAATCTCAAAATAAGCCCTGCTCACTTTGATTACTGATTTCAACTACTTTTTTATTATTATTTTTAATTAGCTGATTTGGTCACATTTTTCCCACAGCTATTTGTCCCCATTTTTGTCTTCTTTATTCCCCTTTCACCTATACTCACCATAAGGGATTGGTATTGCATTCTCATGGGCTACTTGCTAATAGCATGCTTAAAGACATCAATACTTTGTGCTCCTTTGTAGCTTCCAAGCACTTTCACAGTATTAATTATATTATTCTAACTTTTTTAATCCCTGAAATGTAGCCATTTATTTTCTTGTTTAAGGGGTGGAGAACCGAGGCATGACTTTTTTTAAGCAACATGCCCAAATCTGACATAAATCCTTATAGTGTACTGGGGATTTATAATGATATTGTCTTTCACCTCGCTGATCCCATTGACTGGTCCACACTGTTTGTAGTCTTCCATGTTCTCATCAGATTAATTTTCTTATCTTTCTCTTGCTCCTTTTTAATTTATTTCATCTGAGTTTCAGCATTTCTTTCAGCAGATTGAAAGTGTTATTTGTAGAAGAGATTGAAGAGATCTTTTTAAATTTTAAATATCTTGCAATGCTCTGATAATACAATTGGAGTGCGGGGCTTATAATTTTCATTTTGTGTTTTGTATTTAAAAAGAATTGAGACCAAAAGTATCAGATAACCATATAGCTATGTTTGCTGTCTCTGGATTTTTTTAGGGTCTTATGAAAAGTACCAAATCCAGGTAAAATGGTTTTATATTTTGTATTTTTTTTTTTCATATTTTATTCCCTTTAAGAAGACATTAATTCTCTTTTCTGAGTGGAATGTATATTTTGTGAAGGTCTGCCTCTTGGTGATCTGTATTTCAGAAAAATCTGTCTCTATAGTAAATTCTTTTGAGAAGCAATTTAGTGATGACATCCTTCTCCTAGTCTTCCTTTTGCTTGTTTAAGATTGATCTTATGAAAACATTTAAGCTATTCTAGTTTGTTCACTCATTTATATTTGGGTACAACAGAGAAATTATCATATGCAATATGTTTAGGGTAGAATTCTTTTCATTCAATTCAAAGTCATGATGTGAATGAAGAGGATTAAATTATGGTTTGGTTGGTCTGTTCAGACTGCAGAAGAGAAGGCTCAGGGGGGATCTTATCGTTTTCTACAATTACCTGAAAGGAGGATGGAGCGAGGAGGTGGCATGTCTATTCTCCCAAGTAACAAGTGAGAGGGCAAGAAGAAATGGCCTCAAGCTGCGCCAGGGGAGGTCTAGGTTGGATATTAGTGAAAATTTCTTTACCAAAAAGGTGATCAGGCATTGGAACTGGCTGCCCAGACCAAGTGGTGGAATCGCTGTCCCTGGAAGTGTTCAAAACCTGTGCACACGAGGCCTTCAGTGACATATTTTAGTGGTGGACTTGGGAATCCTGGGGTAAAGGTTGGGCTTGATGATCTTAAAGGCCTTTTCTAACTCAGCTGATTCTATGATTCTTTCCTTCGATCTTCATAAATCCTACAAGCTTCCCTAGGATCCTGTAGTTTTAGGTTACTCCATTAACTTTGCCAGAAGAAAGCATTTTTCTTGTTGCTGTTCCTTAATTTAAGACTCTTGAAATTCCAGACTTTGAACTAGCTTGTGCATCTTCTGAGGAATAACACTTTTTGTCAACACAGAAGATTTCCAGGAAAAGTGTTCTGGGGAAGTAGATTCTGAAAGACTTACCCAGAGTCCTGTTATATGAACCTGATATATTGTGTCCCTAGGTATTTCTACGTCTTAAAATTATGAGGGGATTTTGTTTAAACCCCTTTGTTTAAACCCTCTTTATTTAAATCAAGCTGGCAAAGTAGAAGGAAAACTTACTAAATTAATTTGCATTAAAATTTAATAAGAAAACTAAATGTTTATTTTGGGCTGTGTGCTTTGGCAGAGATAGTTGCTTTCACTGGAGATCTTAATGATGAAATGTGACAGTACATTTCCTTGTTTGAGTTCTTTATTCTCTAAGGTCTGAACTTCCCCAACTTACTCATGAGGTAGTTTGTACATTCCTGCTTGTAACTCATGGACTTCCTCACCTCCTTAAAGATGCAAACATTGCTTCTAGAGATCAGATGCTCTGTATGTCTTTGCAGTCCCAAACACATAAGTTATGAAATTAAAGGAGTGCAATGAAGAGTGTTGAACCCATAATCTTCATTACTGACAGCGAAAAACCAAAGGGTGTTGCAGTCTGAGGGAACGTGATACATTTATTTGCTCTGACTTGTAAATTGGTTTAGTTTCCTTTTTAAAATAGCTTTTGTTATAGACTTTCTGAAGCAAAGGTCCTCTCTTTTATACATTTTGGTACAAAAGCTGTATGTATTCTTTTTTATGTATGTAAACACTACATAATAACAGAGAAAATAGGCACATCTAAATTTCATCTGAGCAATGCTCAGAAGATTACAATAGAATAGAACTCACTAGCAAAATAGTGCAGCTATACGGTTTTTCAGCCTATAAAGTAAATTATGAATAGTTAAAAAATATATATTTATATTAAATGTGTCGACAACCTATGAATTCTAGCAATTTACAACAACGGACAGTTATTTTGGGGAAAAGATGGGGTAATGATACAGCAATAATTTTTTACCTTTGATTTTCCTTGGATTGAGTTCAGCTCAGTACCTGTAGTACATCATTCTCCTGGGTACGATGAAGTAAGACTGTGGTTGGAGCTTCTGCAGGTACAAACCCCTGTCTTTGTTTTGTCACCCCTTGTTCTATGTAACCTTTGGTTCAGGAATCTAATTCCTTACAGTGCTATACAGTTTAAAGATCCTAGATCTTTAAAGATCCTAAAGTTCCTAAAGATCTTAGGAATCATTCTTTTTAAGATTTTTTGATTTTTTTTGGTTGTTTGATTGGTCGGTTTGTGTTTTTTTGTTTGTTTGTTTTGTTTCATTTTTGGTCTTGCTTTTTTTGGGTTCAATCATTGTCTAACTTGGGAGTAAGGCTGGCAGTTTCAAGATTAGGATCCATACTTCTCCCTTATATGATCAGAAAAAAAAGTTTGGTTTTGTTTGTTTTTTTTTCCCCTCAGTGTACAGTAAATTTGTGGTTTAGGTCACTGACTTCTATGATTCTGCAATTAGAACACTGAACTCCAGTGGTAGGCAGTGAAATGTCTCCAGTAAAAACAAGAATATCTATTTAGAGACCAATGATGAAGGTGCTCAAAATACTTAGTCTAGACTTTTTACTTCAGTTTGAATTCCCACATTATCATTCTTTAGGACTTCCTATGTAATTCACATGTATGTGAGCTTAAGATACTTTAGCCCAACTATCACAGGGGAAAAGCTACTCATTTTATGTAATTAAAGCAAATCAGGATCCAAGTGGTTTTATTGATTTACTAATGATATGCAATTAGCTGGCAAACAGTGAACAGTCCTTCAGGATCAATAGGAGTAACAGAATGAATAAACCACAGTCCTGGCTGCTTACAAAGGGTTGAAAAATCCCAGAGTTCTCTCTGTCACCCACACAGGCACTCACACTCATGTACACATAGAATTAGGGGCATCCCCACCTTCTGAGCCATATAGATGACAAGCACACACTTCCTTTCTGGGGCTGTAGTACATGTGGGTGAGCCACTGAAAAAGCACCCCAAGAGTCTGCATATGTACACCTGAGCTCGAGGTACTCTCTGTGTCACGTCTGTGTCAGCAATGAATACATGGACCTTTAGGGCTCCAATGTAAAGAAACAAAAAAACAACCCAAACCAGCAAAAGACCTAAAGAGGTAAGCAACCAAACAAAATACCCTCCACTTGAGCTACTGGCACAACTGGCGCTTAGGCAGCAAATCTGTTAATTTGGTGTCAAGGACTGTAAATGTTGAGAATCTAGTATGGATGCTATGTGATCCTTAGAGCTGTCAGAAACTGTAGGCTGTTTTCAAGAACCTGCTTTAAAGCTTTGATGGAAAGATCAAGGTAACAAAATTTAAAGAAATTTGGAAGAAAAAACTAATTTCCTCTGCAAATAACTGAGGTTTAGGATTGTAGAAGTGTCCGCTGTGGTTTTAGACTTACTCTGAACACTATAGGAACATAGGTATTTGCTCAAAAAGGAGAAGGAACATGTTAGTTGTAAAAGACTAAAAGGACTTACAGAAGTGTTTGGAGATTTTTTTTCCCAATTAGTTGCTTTGCCCTGTGGAATATATATTTCTGATAGTTACAGTCCTTCATGCCAGTTTAAGAAATGCTGTAACCTAGGATTTTGAGAAACATTAGCAATTAAGGGCTTGCTTGTATTTCGAAGGACTGTCAAAATTATTCTGTCGACCACTCTTTTGTAGAGATTGCATTTTTTAATTAATTACTATCACTGTCTGAAATAATCTAATCCTTCTTTTCTTTTGTTTTTCATCTTCAGTCCCTGATCTATGTCTATGTCAGATGTTGTGTGGGTCTGTTTATGTTTATTCAGTTCCTTATGGGCTTATTTTCTATTGTTTTGCTTTTTTTGGAAGATGAGTAAAAGGACTCTTTAGTTTTTTAGGGTTTGTTTTTTTTTTTTTCAGTTTACAGCTGGGATTTTATGTAGAACAGAACTCTGTAATAGCATCTGTGCATATCAGCCCACCATATGGGTAGGAGGGAAACAGCTTAATTTAGTGCATATGCATGAAGCAAACTAGGACTTGACTATTGCTGGGCTACAAATCACTAAACACTACAGAGAATACTAGGTTGTGGAAGGATTGCAAGAAACCAAAGGGCAAATATGATCTTAGTAGTATTATACTATTTCTGCTACACATTTCTTTAGTGTTTATCAAGAGCAGTGACTCAGCAAGCACATGTCTGGTCAGAAAATCATTAAAGGTTAAAGCTTGACCAATATAAACGAAATGACATTGACTGAAAGTACAGCTGAGGGCTCACAGGCTTACTTTTGTTCCAGTGAGACAGAAAATCAGCTTCACTGATTCAACTAAAGGCAGCAATAGTCCCAAAGTAGTTTCACTGATAACATATAACCAGAGGTCTAAATCTTCTCTGACTTCTCTTTTAAAACTGCCTTTGGCCATTACTGCTTTTTCAGTCCTTTCATCAGTTACCACAATAGGTCAGCTTTGTATCTGATATTTCTGACATAAGGGACTTGTCTAACACAGATCTGTTTTGGAGATCCAGATATGCATAGGGTTAGAAGAAATAATTCCAACCCTAATAATCACCTCTGAGTTTTGACTTTCTAAAATGCTAGAATCTTTTGCTTATGGCTATAACATAGTTAATGAAGAGACACTTCACTGTCACCAAAGAAGATAATTGCATCTCAAGCAGTTCAACCAACATAGTTTGAGGTGAAATCTTTACATCACTGCTGATTCTTTAGCCTACCTATCTGTTGTTTCTTCTTTTGTTTCCAAAGGGACCTTTACCTGTATTATTAGCCTTACAGAAGGGACCTGAAAAACAAGTGTGCTGACATTTTCATTGTGCGTTGGGTGAGTCCATAGTTAGTTTTTTAAGTTTTTTTTTTGAACCTACAGAAATAGACAGTCATACTTAACAAAGCTGAGATGAATTTTAAATATGGGTTTTCAGATTGTGATTGCATGATATCTACTACTAATCACTGGAGAAAATACATAAATGGTTCTTGGATGAGGGATGAAAGCCTTAAACATTCTTCTTACAGTTTGTCATTGCACAACTGGACCAGAGTCAGATATATTCTTTCCTCTCATTTCTATTAAATTTTGAATTATGTATTACACAGTGGAAGAGGTATTTTAAATTGCATGAGCTACATAAAGAATTTAAAGTGAATGTCTGTCTTTCAGCAAAAACAAATAAAAGACTGTGCCTCTTTCTCTGGATTGCATATAAAAAGGGCTAGGTTTCATCTCTAGGGAATGTCAACATAACAACAACTGCAGAAAATGTCTTATTTTCTGGCATATGTAGGATTCTTCTTAACACTCCTTGTTCTCAAGATATAACACCAAATGAAATGTTTTGTAGAAGGTGTGTAACACATGGCATCCAGTAGCACAATATGTTAGTGTGATGGTTAAGAGACCCTTCTTGTGTGTGTCTCAAAACAACTCAAAAGACTAAATGACGTGACAGCTCATTATTGAACGATAAGTGGGGGATGCTTCCCTGTGTTGTGTGCCCTGAGTCCATGAAGATCAACTGCCTGGCAACAAACTGCCCAGAGACAGCTGCACAGACACTGGTGCCTGCCAGTGCACAACATGAGCTGAGTCTGGGGCTCACCAGATCCTGGTGAGTGAGTCTGACCTGTGGGGGGGATCCAGGAGAGTCTGACCCTGTAAAAAGTCACCGTCCTGCAGCCACGTGGTTCATTCCTCTATCCCGGACTACAGTGGGGTCAAGGACTGAAAGGACACAACTGAAAGAACTTCCATGGGCTGAATGAGAAGACGCTGCTGGATCCATTGGGTGGGTGGTGCTATTTATCTGTTTTCTTCCTTTCCTTTCTTTCTTTTGTTCTTTCCTCCTTCTACTTTGTGTCTTTTATAAGAATAAGAACCAGCCAAGACTTTTGTTTGCCTGACACAGTTTTAGGGCAGTTTACAATAAAGTTAATTGTTGTTTGGTGTTCCAATCTCTGGAGGTCCTCTGGGTTTCTCCTGTGAACCGCGCAGAGTGTGTAAAAGATCTGCTCCCCCCAGACTCTGGCCAGTTCTTGTGCAATGCTTATCTTAACCATTTCCTTATCTCTATAGTTGCTAACAAAGCCTAACGTCCTTGAAGTTAGTTATTTACAACATCATTCTTCAATCAACCCTATTCTTCATCCTAAAATATGATTTTTGTAGGAAAGGTGAACAAAAGTAAACTTAGTAGAAAATTCTCCTAGTGGCAGGATGAAGGAATGACATTCTTTGACTTCTGAAATGCTTCCCAACAGAATCTGAAATGAATAATCTGTAAGATTTGCTTCTTAGAACGTAAAACACAAAAATATGAGGTGTGAATAACAGGAGAAAAAACAGACAACTGGTTTTCATTGAGGCAGAATGCCGTGGTCATACAAAGTAATAATCTAGTTTATTACTTCATAGCAGATGGACTTTCTTACCTTTTATTCAGTATCTTTGAAGTTATTTTAAAGTAGCACACTTCAAAGTCTTGTGTCACAAGTGGATTACACAAACATCTCAGATAGAAGATGCAGTGTGCATGTGGGGTGTTAAATATTCATACTGATTAATTATTTTAATCTGCTTTGCAACCTGGGGTGGGGGGGCTGGAGGGGGATGTAGAATGCAGTGCTTAACTGAGTAGGGCTGGACAGTCTCACAGAGACTGAGGATCTAGCCTACTCTGTCTAGCCTAGAGTAGCTCTGAGAGTAAGTAGAAGCCTGCTTCAAGAGTTGCACTGGCCTCTCTGTTCTATAACTTCAGACACTGTTGTCAGCAGCAACTGGAGGTATTGACTGAAATTCTCGCTGTTTCACTTCTGGTTCATTTCCCTCAACCATATTTTTCATGTCTTCCTATTTTCAGGCTGAATACTGTCTCATCCTGTGTTGTGTTTTGTTTTAAATGATAGCAGAACCCTCCTGTACACTTCTTTCACAGCCTTAGTGTGAAGAGGTAGAAAAAAGGGAGACTACCTAGATAATTAATAAACCTCAACTTTACAGCAGAAAATAAGGTGGAATATAGATGCTGTAGTTTGGTTAACCCACTGGACATAACAATTTTAATAATTTTGCTTGTTGCAAAAAAATTATTTTGAATTAAGCTGTAATTGCAGTTAATACTGGCAGGCAGCTAAGCACCACATAGCTGCTCTCTCACTCCTCCCTCTGCCAAGTGGGATGAGGGAAGAGGAAAGGAAGAGTAAAAGCAAGAAAACTTGTGGGTCAAGATAAAATGGCTTAATAAGCAAAGGAAAAGTAGAAGAAGAAAGAAACTAAATGAAACAGAAGTGATGCAAAGGCAATTACCAACATGTCCCATGGGTAGACCAATGTCCAGCCACCTCCTAAGTAAAAGACAGGTGCCTTCTTTAAACACCCTTTTTCTCCCTTTCTATTGTTGATCATGACATTCTACCTCTTCAATTAATTCAGGTCATCTGTCTGGTTGTGCCCCCTCCCAACCTTTTGTGCTCCCCCAATCTATTCACTGAGGACACAGAGTGAGGAGCAGAGGACTTTGTGCTGTGCAAAGAGTGTTGAGCCAATAGCTGCATTAGTGTGTTTTGGTTACAAATCTAAACCAGCACCATAAAAGCTGCCATGAAGAAAATTAACTCCATCCCAGGCAGCTGAACCCTAGTGCAACTGTGATTCATAGTAAATGGTGGCTGTAATCTGCATATTGTGGTGATGTGACATTTGAATTATTTCAGATTGATCTTTTTTTTCAGACACTTCACTAATGCATTTATGAGTCTTGAAAGTTGATACAGTTAACAAAAGTAACTCTGTTGTGAACCTTATGTCTTTAAGATTTCTTATATATATATATACACACATTTTATGTTTATATGTAGTCACATACATGCTATGTGCAGTTCTTCATATGTATGGCAATGGAAGCATACTTTATGGTCTCCTTTTTCTTCTCCTGGCCAATATTCTTTAGGGTTTTCCTACTTGAGGACAAGTCCTGTTTAACTCCAAGTGGTAGCAAAATAATTTTAAGACAGGAATAGACTAATTTTTCACCTGGAAAAGTAATTTCAGCTGGTATGTGCCAAAATCTATCAGGAAGACACCAAGCAAAAGCTGTCACCACTACAGAAGAGTCAGTGATTTCACCTACGTTTTGCTAAGAATCCAAGGATAACTTCATTAAACTCAGTGTAATGAGTATAAAACAAAATTCCTAAATATCATGTCCCATTATTGTAGATGTCCATTAACAGCTTGGTCAAACATTACTGAGGCTGTAAGTAGCATCGTGTAACATTCCTCTGTTACGGGTATTATCTAGTCTTGTTTTGTAGCACTCATTCAAGCACTGCCCTCTGAAACAAGAGCCATCATAGGGAAATTGTCAATTACGTGATAGCTACCAGTTTTTCCAAACTGGGTCTGAGGACCCTGCTGTTCCCAGAGCATACTCCCTTACCAAATGCTGTCAGGATTTTGTCCTTGTCTAACTGTGCCTTAGGGGGAGTGTAGCGTATGTTGTTGAAACTATTCCCGTTAGAGCATGACAGTTACTGTTGCCTGTTCTCTTGGCTTTGATTTCAGATTCCTTTGGTTCAGTGATTTCAGAATTAAATATGTCCAGATGCTCTGTTTCATTTACTGTGGTCACATGTGTACACAAGCAAATAAGTGTTTGTGTTGCTAACCTTTATGCATTTTAAGGGTAATGAAAATATTTAAAGGTAACACAGCCAAGGTAAAAACCTCTAAATGACCCAGTATGATTCTAAAAGTAGAAAGTGCAATAAAATATATTATCTTTTAGAATATATATGTATCTTCTAAAATATGAAAATAAATTCATACTTGAAGGCAATGTATATGGCATTTTTCTACACTCTATGTCACTGCAAGTATCACCATACGTATCTGTTCATTTTTCTTTCTTTTTAATAATCTATTTCTACATTTCCAGTATCTTATGTAGCTTTTCTTAAAGCTGAATATATGCTGAATCTATTTTTTACCCCCTTACACCAGAAAAGAAAGATGGAAAGAATGTGTTTCTGAATATTTCAGCACTTTTTTTTTTTTTTTTTGAAAGACGTTTCAAGTCCTTAGACACTGTATTACTGTTAAATTTAGTCTCTTGGAAATGCTGCAGTCTGGTAAAATTGACACAAATATACTATTAACAAAGAATTTATTGATTCACTTACCAGAATATACATTAATAAAAATAAGTCGTCATTGCAGCTTGAGAAGTATTTTGTGAAAGAGGGGGCACATTGTTAGAAGGACTTTAAAGCTAATTGGTATGATTGTAATGATTTCAAAAGGCTGTTTCACAAAATCATTAAGGCTAGAAATTAATCTTTGAGCTATATTAGCTCAGAGACTTGCACTTTCTTCACACTTTGCAAGCACAACCAAACTACCATTAAGTTCAAGGTGCCCTCCATGATGCTTCATCAGAAAAGTGAATTCATTTAAGAGTTTTGTTTCAGCAGGATGTAGCTATAGACAGTAGTGCCCTATCATGAATGGCAGAGTAAGTGGCTTCATGATGGATGTGCATCTGCAGGAGTTAGAATATTTGCAAGTCACAGCAGGGTTTAAGCTTCCACAGCTTTTTTATTATGGTGCTGTGCCTATCTCTGACTAAAACCATTTTTTCTTAAGCATGATTAAAATGCATATACTTGCCTTAATTATGTATTTGGAGTTACTGAACTGTAGCTAGGACAAACACCAATCCTTTGAATTTCTCTTCCATGTTAACATTTCTTTCTTCCCTGCTTCCTCAGATACTTTTTAAGACCTGGCTCCAGAGCCACTGTTTTACCTGTCTCTAGCCAATGCTACTTTCTTCCTTTCTGTATAAATGTCCTTAAAAATGCACAGGAGTTGATATAGCGCCTCTTTCCTTGATAACTGCATAGGCAGCTCTAGGGACAGATTCTGTAAATAGTGGCTTTGTGCTATCTCAATTCTGGCAGCAAATTATCTACACTTCCTCTGTTGGCTTTTCTTCAATGGTAAGCTAGAAATGTCTTTGAAATAAAGATAAGTAACTCTGTTAAATAAAACAAAGGCAGAATCAGAAGTAGAGAGAAGTGTAACAGTCAGAATACAACAATTGTAGAAGGGGAGGGCAGTTGCTGTGCAATCCTGTACTTTCCTCCCATGTTGGAACTTTCTCTCCTCTGAAAGGAACTGTCTGATGGTCTGGGGGAGGCTTAGGAACTAAGGGAGTGCTTTGAGCCACTCTTTTTTTTGTGTCAGTAGCTTACAATATTGATGCAAAAATTTATTTTTGCTGTGCTTTCAGTTGTAT
Organism: Pezoporus flaviventris; assembly: GCF_033815535.1. Classification (NCBI taxonomy): domain Eukaryota; kingdom Metazoa; phylum Chordata; class Aves; order Psittaciformes; family Psittacidae; genus Pezoporus; species Pezoporus flaviventris. Next base: position 22,811,141 of record NW_026892563.1, read on the forward strand.
AATACTTGATCAAAAGAATTTTCAAGGACTAAGTATTTTTCCATATGCAACACTGCAGAACTGCTAGCTACTGCCAATCTGCTGTAGCTGTATGTTTTCCATACAGTTTCTGCTAGCAAATATTGCCATTTTCCTAATCCCTGGTGTCCCGCCCCCCCCCCCCCCCGAATTCTTCACATCTAAAAGTTCCTCGTGGATATTTGTCCAAAATTCAACAGGTTTCATAGTAAGACTTGGCACGTTTGGAATGTGCTTAGCTATAAGTTCTAGATAGCTGTGAGAATGATTTGATATTTTATTATCAGAGGATACAAGAGGAGAGAGCAGGACTGATCTGTTTGCTGTTCCTTAGAAGACAGTTTTACAAAATGATTGTTCCAGAGGCAGGTTGATAAATGGGAAGAATCAAGCCCAGATAGGCTGAATTAACCAAAATGTGCAACATAAATTTTCCAGCCCACCAAATTTTGCCCCCAGTTTATCCTCATTAAATAACAGCAAACAAATGTTCTGTGTGATTGACATGTGGACCTCAGTGCTTGTAATTTATTATATGCACTGAGCTGACAATACTGTTGAGATCTCACATAAGCATACAATTTTGCTTTCATATTTTTCTTGTGATATTCTTTTCAAATAGTATTTACAAAATACAGTTGAGCAATACTGACTGAATGTATTACAAACTACAGATGTAGTTCTACATAGTCACTGAACATGGTGATCATCAGGCTAGCTCAGGCATATACTAGTGCTGAACTAGTTGTTTAGCAGATGGTGATATGGAAAGGGCAGATTGATGGACAAGCTTGGAATAACCTTCTCACTGAGGAACCTTCTTCTTTGCAGTCAGTTATCGGAAGGTTTGTCCTTGAAGGTAAAAAAAGCCTGTGCTTTCTAAGACTTTACAATTCAATTTAAAGCTTGGTGGATATAGGTCACCCAGTCAGTGGGATTCTCTTTATAGGCCTATCATGGAATTGATTGCTGCAGGATGGGACTTACTCCATTCTGCAAGGTTCAAAAGCGGGCTACATGACCTCAATATCTGTCAGCAGGTTTGTGGGATCAGTAACCTAGAATTCAAATATATCCATGCATAATACCTTTAGACCCAGGATTTTCTTTTTTTTTTTTTTTGGGGGGGGGGGGGGAGGGAGGGCTCTTCCATTCTTTGAAATACAACAAAGGAGAATTTCAGCAAGAACACCTCTTTTTCCTTTTTTTTTTTTTAAACTGGCACAGGTATCTCAACTCATTCTTGGCCATTGTGCCTGCTGGCTATAAGTTTTTCATTAATATCAGTGGCAACAAACATGTTTCCTCCAGCTGCATTTTAGATACCAGTCTTTACTGCATACATTCATGCATGCAAACTCTCCTGATAGGATAAAATAAAAATGTAGGACTGACATGCATATGCAATGACAAATTTGTCAAAGTCATAAAAAATGCATGCTGGCACTGAAACTACAGCACTTACTAAAAACATTAATAGTGTATAAACTAACTAACACCCCATAAATTCCATCTGACATGCACTCTTTTAAGAAACTATGAGGTTCTATAACAATTTTAATATTTCTAAAAATAGCATACAATTATAAATAAAATTATAAAATTGTTATTATACTGTTCATTTCTCAGTAGAAATTATCTTTTTAGGGCAATGCCTGTCACCTTAAAATCTCATCTATGGTTCTGACATGGACTTTTTGACAAAAAATAAATTTTTTTTATTCTGCTTAATACTTTCCAATGCACTACAATTGCAGTTCTGATGTTTTACCTGGATAGTGTCATTTTTTTTTTTTTTTAATTTGTGCTGAATGCTGATTAAAAACATCAACCCCCCCAAGTCTAAAGAAACTAGCTGTTGTTTCAATTGCTGAAGTGGGTAGCGTGAGAGAGGACGCCTTCAACACCGGAGCGGGGGGGAGATCAGCGTCCAGGAGCCTCAACCCAGAGCGACAAGAGCCACCGAGGGAGCCTCAAGTCCTCGACACGACCTGCCCAGGAGCCGGCAGCTCAGCTGACGAGAGCGAGCAGCTGACTCACACGGGGCGGAGCCAGGAGGAGCGGCACCAGCCCTGAGTGGGTAAAAACCTGACCCAGGGAGCGCGAGCGACCAGAAGCGCGGGTCGAGGCGGTTTGGGCAGACACGTGAGCAGTATGGTGAGCGCGTGCTTATGACCAGGACCCGGTCCGGCAGCTCTGCTCTGGCTGCCCCGGCAGTGGCCAGCGTAGGCACCCAGACAGAGCCGATGAGAGGGGAGGCTGCAGTGCCGAGCTCGGAGTGTAGAGAGTGCCTGCACTGGTCTGGTGAGGGAATGGTGCACAATGGGCAGGGCTGCACTCGGTGCTCCCTGGTGGAGGTCCTCCTGCAGCAGGGGCTGAGCTGCGGGACACCATCAATAGGCTGAAAGATGTCAGGGAGGCTGAGAGGAAGCAGCACTGCTTGCTCCAGGAGCAAACTTTGCAGGGACCTCGAGGGTCCATTGTAGCTCATGGAGGTAGAGAAGAAGGCCGTTAACCCGGGAAGCTGGGAAATAGTAAAAAAACCAAAAACCAAAAAACAAACAGAAAGCCAAAAAGGAGGAAGAGGACAATTAAAAGCAAGGGACTTCCTCCTAAATTTGATATCCCCACACAGAACCACTTTGCTGTCCTGCAAGGGGTTGATAAGGAAATGCACTTGCACCATGAACAACGACTGGTGCACTGCTAAAGAAGGTCTCTACTGGTGCTGCAAGGAAAAAGTGGCGGGTCGTAGAGGTAGGGGACTCTACTTTGAAAGGAACAGAAACACTCATCTGTCGGCCTGACCCAGTCTCAAGTGAAGTGTGTTGCCTACCAGGGGCACGGATCAGGGATGTTGCAGAGAGGCTGCCTGCTCTAGTAAGGCTCACTGACTATTACCACTTCTAGTGATCCATGTGGGTGCTAGTGATATAGATAGCAGTACCCTGGAGAACATAAAGAAGGACTACAGAGCCCTGGGGGAGGTGGTTAGGGGCTCTGGAGCTCAGATTGTCTTTACATCAATTCCCCAGGATAAAGGGGAGGACCTTAAAAAGCCAGGTGAATTTGGCAGGCTAATAAGTGGGACATGGGACTCAATTTAGTAGGCCAGGTCTACTGGGGGCTGATGGAGCTGGTCTGAGCAGCGGTTTTGGTAGGAGGCTTGCCAGGCTGGTCAAGGAAGCTTTAAGCTAGATGTGTTGGGGGAGGGGGGCATCATTCCGTCCCAACACTCCCAGTCAGTTGCCAGAACCTATAATAAATGCTTGGAGCAATGTAGAGATATCCCAGCTGCTCCAGCCAATGAGCCAGCTTCATTTGTAGCTTGGCTCAGATGCCTCTATACAAATGCCTGTAGCACGGGGAACAAATAAGAGGAATTAGAGATGTGTGCACGTCTACAGGGATATGATATAATAGGTATCACAGAGACATGGTGGGATGGCTCCCATGACTGGAGTGTTGAAATGGAAGGTTACAGGCTCTTTAGAAAAGACAGGCCTGGCAGATGGGGAGGGGGAATTCCTATTTATGTTAGGGATAGGCTGGAAAGTATGGAACTCTGTCGGGGGACAGGTGAGCAGTCAACAGAGAGTTTATGGTTCAGGGTTAAAGGGAATATAGCTATGGGAGACATTATTGTGGGGATCTGTTACAAACTGCCTGATCAAGAGGACTCTGTGGCTGATGCACTCTGTAGACAGGAACAGCCTCGTGCTTGCAGGCCCTTGTTCTCATGGGTGACTTCAACCACCCTGATATCTGTTGGAGAGATGGTGCGGCCCGGCACAAGCAATCCAGGAGGTTCCTTGATTGTGTGGAAGACAACTTCCTTCTGCAAGTGATAGAGGAGCCAACAAGGAGAGGTGCCATACTTGACCTCGTGCTCACCAACAGGGAAGGGCAGGTTGGAAATGTGATGCTTCAGGGCAGCCTTGGTTGCAACGATCATGAGATGGTCAGATTTGAAATCCTCAGGACAGTGAGAAGAGAGTGCAGCAAGCTCACTGCCCTGGACTTCAAGAGAGCAGACTTTGTCCTCTTCAGGAACCTGCTTAGTGAAGTTCCATGGGATATAGCTGTAGAGGGCAGAGGGGCCCAAGGCTGTTGGTTGATATGCAAGGATCACCTGCTGCAAGCTCAGGAGTGTTGCATCCCAACCAGAAGGAAGTACAGCAGAAGAGGTTTATAAAAGGTGGAAGCAAGGACAGGTGGCCTGGGAAGAATACAGGGATGTTGTCCAGGAAGCTAGGGACCAGGTGAGGAAAGTTAAGGCCCAGTTAGAATTAAGCTTGGCTAGGGATGTTAAAGATAACAGGAAGGGATTCTATAGTTGCATAGCAAATAAAAGACAGAGCACCGGCAACGTAGGCCCCCTCTGGAGGCTATCGAGAGAACTGGCTACACCAGATGTGGAGAAGGCTGAGATTCTTAATGACTTCTTTTCCTCGGCCTTCACTGGGAAATGCTCTGACCACGCCACCCAAGTCTTGGAAGGCAGACACAGGGACTGTGAGAATGAAGAACTTGGGCCCACTATAGGAGAGTATCTGGACTACTCATCTTAAGAACCTGAATGTACACAAGTCCATGGGACCTGATAAAATCCATCCATGGGTCCTGAAGGAGCTGGCAAATAAAGTTGCTAAGCCACTGTCCATCTGTCCTGGGTTCAGCAGTAGCAGTCATTTTTCTCCTTCTTGGTAGCTGGTGCAGTGCTGTGTTTTGACTTTCGGCCTGGGACCAGAGCAGATAACAATGATGCTTTGGTTTGGTCAAGGACTTTGTGAGCCTCATGCTCTGCCAGGGAGGAGGGGAAGCCGTGAGGAAGCAGAGACAGGACACCTGACTCAAACCGACCAAAGAGGTATTCCATACCACAGCACGTCATGCCCAGGATGTAACTGAGAGGGACCCGAAAGGGCTGGTAGACGATGGAGTTGGAGGAGGTATCGATTGGTGCTTGGTCAGGCTGGGAGGGTGAGTTATCGGTCGGCTGGTGGTGAGGTGATGTATTCTCTTCCCTTGTTATTTCCTTTATCATTATTATCATTGGTGGTAGCAGTAGTGATTTGTGTTATACCTTAGTTACTAAACTGTTCTTATCTTGACCCGTGGGAGTTGCATTCTTTTTGATTCTCCTCTCCGTCCCTCCGGGAGTAGGGTGAAGGCAAGAAAGGGGGGAGTGAGTGAACAAGCTGTCTGGCTGGTTTTAAACCACGACACCATCATATTTGAAAAATTGTGGCAGTCAGGTGAAGCGCCCAACACCTGGAAAAAGGGAAATACAACCCCCATTTTCAAGAAGGGGAAAATGGATGACCCAGGGAATTACAGACCAGTTAGTCTCACGTCTGTGCCTGGCAAAATCTTGGAGCAGATTCTCCTGGAAGGCATGCTAAGGCACATGAAAAACAACAAGGTGCTTGGTGACTCTGTGGATAAAGAACTGGCTGGATGGCTGCACACAAAGAGTTGTGGTCAATGGCTCAATGTCCAGCTGGAGACCAGTAATGAGTGGTGTCCCTCAGGGATCAGTGTTGGGGCCGGTCTCGTTCAACATCTTTGTCTGTGACATGGACAGTGGGATTGAGTGCACCCTCAGCAAGTTTGCCGATGACACCAAGCTGTGTGGTTCGGTTGATACGTTGGAAGGAAGGAATGCCATCCAGAGGGACCTTGACGCACTTGTGAGGTGGGCTGATGCCAACCTTATGAATTTTAACCATGCCAAGTGCAAGGTCCTACACCTGGGTCAGAGCAATCCCAGGCACAGCTACAGGTTGGGCAGAGAAGAGATTCAGAGCAGCCCTGAGGAGAAGGACTTGGGGGTGTTGGTCAGTGAGAAAATGAGCATGAGCTGGCTTCAGTGTTTGCTCGCAGCCCAGAAAGCCAACCATATCTTGCACTGCATCAAGAGGAGCATGACCAGCAGGTTGAAGAAGGTGATCCTGCCCCTCTACTCTGCTCGTGTGAGACCTCACTTGGAGTATTGTGTACATTTCTGGTGTCGTCAACATAAAAAGGACATGGAACTGTTGGAAGAAGTCCAGAGGAGGGCCATAAGAATGACCACGGTACTGCAGCACCTCCCATATGAAGATAGGCTGAGAAAGTTGGGGCTGTTCAGACTGGAGAAGAGAAGACTGTGTGGAGTCCTCATAGAAGCCTTCCAGTATCTGAAGGGGGCCTATAGGGATGCTGGGGAGGGACTCTTCATTAGAGACTGTAGTGATACGACAAGGGGTAAACGGTTCGAACTTAAACAGGGGAAGTTTAGATTGGATATGAGGAAGAAGTTTCTTACTGTAAGGGTGGTGAGGCACTGGAATGGGCTGCCCAGGGATGTTGCGAATGCTCCATCCCTGTCAGTGTTCAAGGCCAGGTTGGACAGAGCCTTGGGTGATATGGTTTAGGGGGAATTGTCCCTGCCCATGGCAGGGGGGTTGGAACTAGATGATCTTAAGGTCCTTTCCAACCCTAGCTATTCTATGATTCTGTGTTATAATTCTCTTTACTTTTCTTCATGCTATAATAAAATAGAGATACTAGATCTAGAAAATCTGGAGTTATAAGATACTTTTTTTTTTCTGTTTCAGCATGTGACCAAGTCTCTTCTGTGGGAAAAAAAAATATTTATATGTATATAATTTTCATATGGTTTAATTTTTTCTTTAAACTCTAATCTCAAAGTAAATTATTTTTGGGGCAAATACTATTCCTCTATTCCTTTGGTTTAGGTCCTTAATTTCTAGATACTGGATTTTGGTTGTTTCTCTAGCCTATAGTTGCTGTAAGACTAGAGTTTTTCTACACAGTATATAAATAGAAGCACTGGCTATGCAAATTTTAAAGACACTCATAATATTGAAATGAATGTTAAATTTTGCCATCTTCTCATCTGATTCCATAGATCTTTATTTGGACTCCTATATGAGTAAGGACTGTTGGAGTAGACCCAATATATAACATACACAAAATTACAGTGTGCTATTAATTATAATTTTGTTTCTCACTAGCTCTAATTACAGTCATTTTACTGTAGTGGCATGTTCATAATTGCATAACCCAAGAAGGTTAGTGAAAATCTTTAAAAATCTGTGAGGGTGCCTCTGCTTTTGGATGTCCACTTTGATCTACAGTATGGTGCAGTGTTTAGAAAGCACTTAATATCCTTCAGAGTTAATTTAGTCTCTTTGTATGTGAGCATTATGATGGACTGCATGCTTTTTTTTTATGGAACCTCTGCCTTATTCTTGCCGTGGTCCAGAAACCCTGGCAATCAGTGGAGAGCCTTCCTCAGTCAGCTGAAAGCAGCATGACCTTGTGTGATGTTTCCTACATTTGGGAGTATGCTTGGCAAACTTAAATATGTTTTCCATATATATCTTCTTAGTGTAAAAATAAGACTCTCTTCCACATTTTTCGTTATTTCATGATTGGTGTAAAAATTACTGAGTAGATTACCAATTTTAACATCAATTTATGTTAGCTCCAAATGTGAGTTTTGAGAAGTAAGGTTTGCTTGCATATGTTATACCATGAATAAAGCTAGTATTTTTCTTTTTTTTGATGGTTCTACTTCTGAACCAAATCTTAATTACCTTTACTTTTCTGTATGGCCCAAATTCATACTGTGTTCAAATTTCCATGATGGCATCATGCAATCCCATAAATTGAAAGCAACTCTTCTTATGTTGGGATGGAAATACAGTTATTTGTTTAAGAATGATAATGGCAAAAAATTACTATTTCAGAGCATGAATATTTGTTTTTAGTTGGGTTTGAGAGTCTTACAAATAGCTATTGTGTAGACTTTCAAAAGGACAGAGCATGATATTCTGATATGCTGCGTGGCAATTAAGTGCTACACTGTGACCCAGGCCACAGCTAGGTGTAGGTATTTTGGATGGGTTTTTCCAGATATCCATCCATTCTTGTTTTGGTGTCCGCCATTTCAGACAGTGCATGACATACTTAAAATACAAAGCTTGCTCAAATGGATAAAAATACTTCAAATTATGTGTCTGAGGTATGTAAATAAGGAGAGTGTCTGGCAGTTAGACTTATGCTGACTAAGGCTGTGGCTGCAGTAGTTAATAATTGTACTTAAATTTATACTTTTTTGATTATATTAATAAACTAAATTAATTAAAATACTTTGAGTCAATTTATGACAGAGTTCTTGATATTAATGACTTTTTCCTAATCATTACTGAGTCCCATTGTTGAAAAATGTTTTATCAGTAAAGTGGTTTTTAGTCCTTTTCTGGTAGAGAAGTATTAATACCTATAAAATTGTTACTCTTGTTTCAGTTTCCCAGACTGTATGGAGTTATAAGGAGAATTCCATGGAAAAGGTAGAGCATTCACGTTTCATACCAGTATGCCCTTAAATGCATGAGAAATTTTTTTCTTGAAATACAGGCTCTCATAATCCTGTTCTGACGGATTATCACCACCTAGCTGTGGGATTATATGTAGACAGCCATTTCAGAACATGTAGTATTAATCTCACTTTTTCTTTTATAGGTCGAAAGTACTGACAGTGAACTACTGGCATTTCAATTTGAATTCACTTCAACAAGATGTTTTCTCTAGAACGGCTGGAAAGAGTACCATGATAGCAGATAGATTTCATTATAGAAACAAACAATGAAGAGAGAATCTGAGCTTCCTATCATTAAAATATTTCCTTATGAAAACAGTGCTTTACACTAAAAACCTGAACACAACCTGGAACTATTTAAAGAGAAATGCTACATCAGCAGAAGGAGAGCCAAGTCACTAGTAACCAAGACTGTAGTATGAAGTAAGGGGTTTGGGATTATTTTGTTTCAAATTGAAGTTAACTAGTACTTTCAATTGCTTTCAATATTGGATGGACCCAGTGTATGGAGGGTTTGTGTTGTAAACTTGTGAAAAACATCAGTAGAGACACTATTATGGCCACATGCTTTTGTTTCTGATCTTTTAGAGTGTTTGGTTGTGATTTTTGTTGGTTTTTTTTAAATTAGTTGTTTGTAGTAACTTCTAGTTTTTGACAATACAGTATAAAATTTCCAGTGACTCTGTCTTTTACTATTTTTCTAGGAGAGTATGTTCTCTTGTTTGCTTAAAGTATCTTGGCATCCTGCTTCACCTAAGGGAACTCCTACAACTGGACTTCACAAGGTTGTTCTTTGGTGGTGGTTTTTTTTTTGTCCCCATCTCCTCAAAACCAGGGGAATGACACATGGAATTTTTTGACCATTCAGAAACTTTTCAGTTAAATCTGAAATCTGAACAAGTGGAATTGCTGTGACAGGAACAGATCTATTTGGCTTTCCTGCCTTGAACAGGCTCCACAACAGCAGCCAGTTTGGCCCTAGTGCAATCAATTTTGTTTGAGACTAATGTGGTAATCCTTTTTGCAGAAGGAACATTCAACACAGCATCTGAGCAGAGGTAACTCAGATTCACTGAGCTGCCAAATGGAAGCAATTTCAGTAGTTTTCTTTATGATGGAAAAAGTGTTTCTGAAGTCATGAGATTTAACTGTTGAGAACACTTCAATGTCTTAACCAGTCTAAGTGTAACTACTGTTTCCACTCTTAATATTCACTTTACTTGAATATTTTAGAAATATCATTAAATAAGCACGAGAAGGCAAAGTATATTTTGTTTATACTTACATTCATTGGAACTATGCGGACAGTACAGATATCATTTATGTATAGACTTGTTACCTAATAACTTTATTTTAATATGTGAACAAAGGTATTTGGGAAGGTACTTTGTCTTACTTACTTATTACTTGAATAAGCTTACTGTCTTGTCAGAAGTTGTAATTTTAAAAGAATTTGAAAGTTTTCACAGATATAATCAATGTCTTTCAACATTTAACACCATTGAAACAATTATTTAGTTTTTCTTTTTTACAATTTACTTTCATATATCCTACTCAAATTTATTTTTTATTTTGGAGATATTATAGGTCTTAACAACGTTCTCTGATAAGGATAAGGACTGCTGCTGGAGGCAGCAATACATTTCTAATAGAAAAATAAACTTTACAGGGTGTATATTGTAGGTTTATATAAGTGACCCAAATAAACACCAGCTTCATGCAATTTCTAGTAGAAAGTCATATACCAGAAACTATTAAAATTAAAACAATTCACTTCTTTTGAAGCAATTTTTAAAAAGACATGCAGTATCAATGACTTCTTAAAATTTATGGTTATGTTCTGGCCTTCTTTTGCTTCATCCCAGTAGTGTGAAACAAAACTAAATATAGAATATATGCATAGAACCTGAATGTACACAAGTCCATAGGACCTGATGAAATCCATCTGTGGGTCGTGAAGGAGCTGGCAAGTGAAGTTGCTAAGCCACTGTCCATCATATTTGAAAAATCGTGGCAGTCAGGTGAAGTTCCTGATGACTGGAAAAAGGGAAATATAACCCCCATTTTCAAGAAGGGGAAAATGGATGACCCAGGGAATTACAGACCAGTCAGTCTCACCTCTGTGCCTGGCAAAATCTTGGAGCAGATTCTCCTGGAAGGCATGCTAAGGCACATGAAAAACAACAAGGTGCTTGGTGACAGCCAGCATGGCTTCACTAAGGGGAAATCCTGCCTGACCAATGATGGGGCTATGGAAGTGATGGACAGGGGTAGAGCAGTTGACGTCATCTACCTGGACTTGTGCAAAGCATTCAACAATGTCCCACACGACGTCGTTGTCTCTAAATTGGAGAGACATCAATTTGATAGGTGGACCACTCTGTGGATAAAGAACTGGCTGGATGGCTGCACACAAAGAGTTGTGGTCAATGGCTCAATGTCCAGCTGGAGACCAGTAATGAGTGGTGTCCCTCAGGGATCAGTGTTGGGGCCGGTCTCGTTCAACATCTTTGTCTGTGACATGGACAGTGGGATTGAGTGCACCCTCAGCAAGTTTGCCGATGACACCAAGCTGTGTGGTTCGGTTGATACGTTGGAAGGAAGGAATGCCATCCAGAGGGACCTTGACGCACTTGTGAGGTGGGCTGATGCCAACCTTATGAATTTTAACCATGCCAAGTGCAAGGTCCTACACCTGGGTCAGAGCAATCCCAGGCACAGCTACAGGTTGGGCAGAGAAGAGATTCAGAGCAGCCCTGAGGAGAAGGACTTGGGGGTGTTGGTCAGTGAGAAAATGAAGGAGGTGATCCTGCCCCTCTACTCTGCTCTTGTGAGTCCTCACTTGGAGTATTGTGTACATTTCTGGTGTCGTCAACATAAAAAGGACATGGAACTGTTGGAAGAAGTCCAGAGGAGGGCCATGAGGATGACCAGGGCACTGGAGCACCTCCCATATGAAGATAGGCTGAGAAAGTTGGGGCTGTTCAGACTGGAGAAGAGAAGACTGTGTGGAGACCTCATAGCAGCCTTCCAGTATCTGAAGGGGGCCTATAGGGATGCTGGTGATGGATTCTTCATTAGGAACTCTAGTGATACTACAAGGGGTAAACGGTTCAAACTTGAACAGGGGAAGTTTAGATTGGATATGAGGAAGAAGTTTCTTACTGTAAGGGTGGTGAGGCACTGGAATGGGCTGCCCAGGGATGTTGTGAATGCTCCATCCCTGTCAGTGTTCAAGGCCAGGTTGGACAGAGCCTTGGGTGATATGGTTTAGGGGGAATTGTCCCTGCCCATGGCAGGGGGGTTGGAACTAGATGATCTTAAGGTCCTTTCCAACCCTAACTATTCTATGATTCTATAGTTAAATCATTGTATTTGGATGTCCTAAATCTGATTAAGATAACTATAATCCACTCCCAAACTGACAGTTCTTAATATATCATCAATGAGCAACTTCGTATTATTTAAAAAGTCTTAAGGGCAAAAAATATAAAGGTGCAACCCTGGCTACCTGTACCTCCTGAAGTATCAGATGCATTTAATGAAAGAATCATGTGACAAATGGAGAGTCATAGCAGCTACTCAGTTTTGTGTCGTAGATAATCATAGTAGAGTAGAATTGATTTTTGTCGAATGCCTAGTTTATTCTTATTACGTTATTTTTCATCACAAGTGTATGTCAGAAATTTAATCTGTGTTGTATTCAGGTAGTTAAATTCCTAGGCCTAGACCTGGACCTTAAATTCTGCTTTGGTTCCACATACTGTGCCCAGAAGTCCTCTTTATTTCTATAATAAAACTTAGAAAAGTCAGACATTTGTGCCTCAGCTTTTGAATCCAAACATCATTGCAACTGTCCAACTACAGGTAACTTCTGACTTTTTTTTTGTTTGTTTTTATATCCAGGTACCTGTTGAAAGCACCAAGGGTAAGTTACTCAGTGTTGGCAATGTACCAAGCAAGATATGGATGTCACGCTTCTCACATAACTGCTGACAATGAATTCAGTGCTATGTGCAACTGACAGTGATCTAAGCTATGGCTATTGATAAATGGAAATGCTTCTGGTAGGCAAAGTAACAGAAAGTACTTTGCTTGCTGAGCAGGCCAGCTGCTCTTGCTCACAAACAAGTGCTCCATGGGGAAAATAATTTAATTCATATAATCATCACTGGCTCAGGAGTGGAAATAAAAGAAGAAAACAAAGAGGTGATGAAAGCTAGAATTTAGAGGGATTGACAGGAGGTTGGGTGGCTTGCTAACATCCACAAAGTATTGATGGCACTTGTACATTAGTCTTCTGCTTTATTCATAGTTCTATTAATTTTTAAAGAACCAGTAATATATTTCATTTATAGCAGTGAAATGTGCTGTCATATTCACTCTGAATATGTTTCTGGTATTTTTTAGCTTTAACCTTGGTCTGCATGTTTGCCAGATATGGATATAAATTTGGAAGTCATGAAGTTGTTGTCTAAGGTAGCTGAAGACGGCCCAGGACTTTGTGAAGCACCTTTGCTCATAAGAAATGCTGCTTGTCTACCCCAGAAGAAAAACTTTAGAGAAAGGTGTAGAAAGAGAAGGACAAAGAAGGAAACTTGTCATATAAGGACAAAACAGTCCAAGCAAAGGCTACTGAAGTGTCTGACAGCAGAATGAAATGGAAGAAACCCTTGAGAGTTCCCTCAACACAATTTTGATGGCTGGGACACATAGAGACAATCTTTCGGGTTTTATGCACAGAATCCAGATGTGTCTTGAATCTTTTAAGGTTGCCTTCTTGACTTGAACTTTTTCCTTTAAGATCTTCATACAAACTAAACATCCGGCCATATTTCTCAGCAAGAAATCTGTAGTTCATTCAGATGGGCTTTTCATTTGATCATCTACTTTAGATGTAACTATTAATGTCTTTCCCTCATGGACAATTTCAATAGGGCAAACATCATCATTGACATTAAGAAAACCACAATGAATGCTGTTAAACTGCAGAAAGTGATAGAGTGATTGAGTGTCTGGCACTCTTTTTGATGATGTATTACTTAGATATTATTCCTAACAAGTATCAAAAAAGCTAGCAGTGTCATGATACTGTAGCCATCAGCTTATGATGTAGGTCTTGAACGCATTCTGTCAGCAAACTTTGAGCAGCAGTCAGTAGATACACAGCAGAGCTGAAATCTGAGAGCTAGGATGTGCTAACAAAGCAGCAGAGAATTCTGCATCTTTGTATGTTGTGAAACCATCAGGAAATGGGAACTCTTACCCTTGCATTGAAAGAAGATGCAATTCACTGCTTCATGCTTGCCATTTTTTGTTGAGTGTCAACATCTCTTAGTTCATGTTTGGTTTTCTCAGCCTAGGTAGCTTCTAGACTAGGCAAGAATAAAAAGAAGCCTCTTTCGGGAGCTTCTGAAAGCCTGATGCTGCCTAAAATGAAATATGGAGACTGCAGAACCTGTGGTTCTAAAACAGCTCTAGGTTGATCAATAAGAGTGAGTTGACACTCATTTCACTGGGTTCTTATTTAATTTACCTTTACCCATTTCAGTGGCACACATCTTTTACTTTTCTGCCATTTTCTCCTCTCTAAATGCTTATGATGAACTGGAAAATCATTTGTATTATTTGTCGTGACTATCTGTGCAAGATCTGTACAAGTAACTGAGAAGAAAGACTTTTGTTTGCTTAGATATAAACTGTGCTGGTCACTGGCAGAAATAGTAACAAAAATCAAGCAGTTCAAACAACTGAAAATGGACCTTCAAATGAATTAACAGAAGAAAAATATGGAGACATTGCTTGGAGATGTTAACTTCCAGGTCTGCACTGAATGATTAACCTTTGCTTTACTTAGGCTAAGGTGAAGCACTAAAGGAACAAAGATCTCAATCTACTTGATTGCACACCTGTAGGTATAGATGGGAGATGGCTGCATCTTGACCCCTAAAGAATAGGTTAGGAAGTGTCTAAAGATCAGACACAGTAGAAAATAGCACTGTAGTCAGAACTGTTGTAGGGATTGCATAATGGGATGTGGAAAAAAAGCACACTTTAAAGATATATATGTGTGTGTGTACTTATAAGAGTCCACACATCTGGGAGCTTTACTTTATAAAATAGCTCTCTTGACCGTAGCTGTTTAATTTGGAATAGTAGAGGTCAAAATTTAAAGCAACATAACTGCGTTGCCTCTACTTTAGTATTCTTCAGTATTCCTGAAGAATCTAATGTAAAAAACCCACAACCTTCAAACCAAACTAAAGAAGAATAAATGAAAATAACTCCGAAACAAATACTGTCCAGAATATTTCCCCCTAAAAATTATAATAGCCACCTTATTCTGACTGCAGCTGTGGGTCTAGCAAGAAGTTTTCTAATGCAAAGAAAATGCCTGGAACTTTAATGAAATGCCTGCTGAGTGTTTTAATAACATTTTACATTTCATTTACTTACTGACAAATACTGCTTTCTTTCCAAATTGTGGTAAAATATGTTCATTTTGGAAAACAGACAAACCAAAACAAACTCAAACTGCTAAAACTTCTACTTTGTAATGAAAGAAATGAAAGAAAAAAAAAAAAAAGAAGGTCTATTTTTGGTAAAAAAAAAAGCGTCTGTACTTTCTTTAGTTTGGCATAAGAGTGACCATCCAGAGTGGGAGAACAATACATCCTACTTCTTTCTGAAGGTATTTCAGCACCCAACTTGCAATCTTCAGTTTCACAGCATACTCTTATAATTAGGTTTTCGTTATACTCTGAAATTGGTTTTGCTTAGCTCGTTTTGAAGATTTTCCATTTTGTATAAATAAATCTGCTTCATTTATCTTCCCCTCTCAGTCAATATAATAACTACATTATATAATTATGACCTCAAAGCTCTGTCTGAAACCTCTTTAAAAACCCCATCACACTCCAAAGGTGCCAGGGGAAGCCACCCACTTGCTGGGTGTTTGCACAGCAATGCTGACTCTTTATCTGTATTTGGCTGCCATTCAGTAAGTTATGATTTGAGGAATTTGAACTCTTACAGCCTCATGAATCGTAGAGAGAGGTGATTGAGGTGGATAGTCTCATTCATAGGGGCTTCTTCTGCATTCAGCTGAGTTGAAACACCATACCTAAGAGTTTGCTTTTTTGGATAAATAGCATTGCTGGTTTGCAGCCAAGTACTGTGACCTTCTGTAGTACGTACAACCATGGGATTTTTTATTAACCCTGAAATACTGCATTTGGTATTTGAATTATTTTTCATGTCTTAGAAACAAGATCTCACAGTTAAAGGAATTTGGTAGTCTGCTTTTGCTTTACATTAAATAGCTAAAACTAGGAATTTAATTCTTGCCTAAGGACTGAAAAGGTGACCTATTTATAGGTCTGTAAAGTGCACATTTCTCCCACTAAAGTTGATGGGGAACAGTTAGTGTTCATTACCTGAACTTGTTTCCATCGGCTTGATTCCCGGATGTCTTTAGATATATACATTCTTACAGCCATAACCTGTGATAACTTGATTGTCTGTAGTGCTGTGATTGTAAAATAAATCAGTAAAGATGAAGGCTTTTGGGTTTAGTTACCTTTATTGATATTAATTGAAAAATGGTTTGGGTTTGTTTTTGTTTTTTTTTTTCTCAAAGTCGTGTTGATTTTTAACAGTTCTTTTGCTGATTGTTCTGAAGACAGATATTTCCCTGCATTCAGCCATCTACTTAGGACATAGATGAGAGTCTGCTTTTCAAGATGATAGACTGAACAGTTGGGTGTGTAACAGAATAAGCACATATACACTGTCTAATATTTAGAGTTTCCGTTATTTATTTCTTCTCTTAGACCAATCTCGTACCTTGAATGGCAGCTTGATATTCAGATAATTTTTAAAATTAAGCAAAAATTTCCTTTTGACAAACATTTATTTGCATTTTAGGGTATAAAGAGGAAACAAATTTGACCCTTGATTTTGCTAGGGATAAGAATTTGCCATGGACTGCTAATGATAAGACCTTAAAAAGCTAGAAAGTTAGAAATGCAGTTTTCTTCTTCCTACCTGGCAACAAAGTGGTGTTTAAATAACGTAGTTTATCACCTTCTTCCATATTTCTGCTTGGCCTTAGTGTAACTGCCGAAACACTTATCAGTTACAGAAATGCGTATTTGGGAATATCTGTGATGACTAAATGACATTAGGAGCAGAGAAATGAGTTTCCACAGGCTGAACTAAACTAACACCTATAGTAAACCTAAAATATTATATTCATTTGCAGGGCATGATTGGAATGGTATAAATTTAACACTGTGAATTATAAGAGTGTGGTTCTTCTAAATAAATGTGAACAGTCAAATCAATATTGTACATCCCGTTATGCATAATTTGGAATAAGATAAAATTCAGCAATTATAATTTCAGAGTATTTCTAAAGGGAAAGAAGGGCAGCAGACTGGAATGTCTGCACAGCAATCTGTGCAGGTTTCATTTGTCTTTTAGAGTTCCTAAGTGAATTCTTTGAAACTGTCTGCCAAAACCTAGCCACTAGGGTGCAGATATGCAGCACAAACCACAGTGGGGAATACATGTAAACATGTCTCACCACTTCAAAAGGCATTTTTTTCTTTAAATGCTACTAACATTCTGATAATATTTAAAATGCTGAAAGTATTTATTCGTTTTCAGAATCAAAAACCTTTAATAAGTTAGTAAGTTATTCTGCAAATGAATATTTAATTAGGTTTCCATTGTAGAAAACCAACAGATTTCTATTGCATTCTGTATTTGTTAACAAATATAGTTTCGAGATACATCTTATTAATGTAATGATACTGAAAATCTTCTAAGACATCTGGACTTAAAGCAAAGGCATGACAGGTCAAATGTATTGCATGTGACCTTGCAGCTAAAAACTGTAGTATTGCAACTGTAGTGTTACGTATTCCTGCTTGTTGAAGGACTGTTTTGTATAACAGCATGAGGAAAAGGATGCTGCTGCAGCCTTACTAGGAAAAGCAGGGCTGAGAATTTGTAAAATGGTCATTATGAGTAAGAAATGGTAACTAGCAAACCTCCAGCTTACAGGCACAATTTTGCTTGGAATCACTGTTTCCTACTTAAAACTTCTACTTTTTGCTCATTCACACTAAAATGAAAGCATTTTCTTTATTGTATTATTTTTCAGATGGAGACTTTTTATTTTGTGATAACATTATTGATTCTGCAGAAAATAAAATTAGACACCCATTTTGTGCTTTGACAAGCTCACAGATAACAAACACGTTTTTGTCATTTGTAATATTTTAGAAGCAATAAACACTGTCATTGATGCCCAGCACTACTTTTTTTCTTGCAAGAAGGAGGGCAACATTTCTGTTATAAATGGTTCAATTGGCTTGCACTGTGGATGTGAACATGTTTGGCCTTGAGATAGGAATACGTATGTTCCTCGAATACTAATGCTTTCTATCAGACTAGAGTTCTCTTTTGCAGCACGTTATTCAAATGGTTTCATCTTCTTTTCCATCCTGCAACACATCAGTTGCTATTGTAACGCATTGTTATTCTTTCTTTTTCAAACTGTTTTCATTTTTACAGACCATGTTTGCTTCAGTGCTCTTTTCAGCTCCAGCTCATGTACACTGAACCCAGAAAAGTCCGTGTCTGCTGTTCAGAGAGCCTGCCTTGACTGGACCTTTGGATGCCATGCAGTCCTGAATTTTCTCCTCATGTGCTTTCTGTGAGGCTTTCTGCCAGCTCATCTGCTTAATGACACACACAGCATTTGAAGAATTTTATAACTTTCAGAGACAATGCACCTCAAGTGGCTATGAAAATACCCTAAAAAGCCAAGGCATCCCTTTACATACATTTTAGCTATGATGTCTTTAAGTTTCACTGATTTGGGGACATAACTTTTCTTAGTTTTTCTTCAACATATTTGTTATTTGCTATTTGTTCCTTGACTGGTCTGCTTAGGAATCGTACTTACCTCTTACTTCCTGTCCTGTGTCCTTGTGAAGAGTCATTCAAAATTTTTTTCAGACTTAGACCTAACAGCAATGTCTACTGATGTCTGTTGGTTATGGGGGGTTGTGTTGTTTTGTTTTTCCTTTTTATTTTCTCTCTTCAGGGATTCTGTTCATTCTAAATCCTGCGCAAATATTGAAGGAACCTGTTTTAACATAGGATTGTGCATATTTGGACTGTCAAAACAACTACCCAGCTGAAAATTTCTTTTCAAATAACCAGACCTACAGCATAATAAACATTGTTTCAGCTGGTGCCAAGAGAAAGATGTTTTGGTAGCCAAATGAGAGAAATGCCTGTTAATGCCTATGCAATTGCTCAATAGTGGAGCTAATGGAGTGATTAAGGGTTTAGGATGGGGTGCTGTGTTGCACAGTCTTTGAGTATTTGCTTTGATTGTATGTCTGTGTTCCCTTGTAGTTGGAGAAAAAAATTGGAGTTTATAATTGTTATCCCCATTGGTTCTTCCAGCTGAACCAGTGATGTTGCAGTTCAGTGTGAGGACATATTCTAAAATGAGCTAAAGTTACCCCCAAAAATAAGCTATTGCAAGTTTCCTGGAGGCAGTAAAAAAAATCAAAATTACAATCTAGACCTATAATAGTAAAGTCCGGGAAAAGTCATATAAACAATATACAAAAAATGTAATGTATAAACTGACCCTTACCTATTACAACATTGAAGAATACTTTGTAGAGAAAGTCACATTATTCTTTTCCCTTCTGCAAGATATCTTTCACTACTAATCAGGTTCTGAGACTGAATGGAAAATCAGGTTATTTCATTATAATGATGCCCATTTTCCTAGTATGTAAACACGTATTTTCCTGCCTCCTTTTTTGCTCTGTGATGATCTGTTGCTTTAAGTATCATAAATATGTTTGGAATTAGCATCCACTGAAATAAAAGACTGTTTCATGATTATTTTTTGGATCCACCCAAATTAATGTAAAATCATTCATTACTTGTAGCTCTTGATTTCAATGTTTTCATTACAGTGCTGAAGGTTAACATAGTAAATAATTTTGGAGTATCCAAAAATAACAAATCAGGGAACAGCTTTTCTTGCTTATTGAAATCTTTCAGCTTTTCCATGGGGGAAGTGTGCTTTCATCTAGATGTAATTCCCACTGAACTGAATATCAACCAAAGATGTACCTGTATCAAGAAGTAGGTGCAAAAAACCCCAAACAAACAAAACCCACAAAAAAAGTTAGGGAAAGACATTAGTGGAAAGATCTGTTTCACCATCACTGTAACTATCAAAATGCATCTTCCACACTTAATGTCTATGGTGGTTTAATTTGGAACAGGGGTAACATGACTAATAAACCTGCTTAACACAGAATATGTTTCTAATGGGAAAGTTATTGTCGAAGAGTTCATATGCTTGACATTCAGCCCTTCCAGTCTTTCTGTAACACTCTAAGGTGGCTATAGACTTTATTCATACAAATCCTGACAATGCCTATATGAGAAGCCAGAGTAAAAGAGTTACTCCTTTGTTTTATCCTTTCATCAGCTTGAATGGATATATAGATATATAGGGAAGATGATAGAGAAATACTCAGCATCATACATCAGTACATGCTGTACTGGCATATGTAAAAATAATCTACACTTCTGCAATTTTCTAGATTTCAATTTTTCTACATTTTTCAAAAGTTGTAAAATAAAGATATCTAATTTCATTGTAACATTTCAATGCTTGACTTCCACTCCTCACAATGAATTTTCAAGCAACTGAAAGAAAGAAGCAACCTCAAGCTCATAAATGAAACAAACCTAGTTACAACTTGGTTTTGTGATAGAGGACTAGTTTTATTTTATTTTTTATTTTTTTTATTTTCCCTCACTGTACTTCAGGGTTTTGGTTTTTTGTCAGGGTCATAAAATGAGATAATCCCAATAAATGACTTGGCACTGCTCTTTGATATGTTTGCTTTCTTGCTTTATTATAGGTTCTTTTTAATCTGTCCTCTCTATATATACATGCACCTTCCTCACCACTTTTTTTTTTAATTTTTATAAATTTTGTTGATGTTTGTTCTGAAATGTCTTGTGTAGTGATATCTCAAGCAAGGTATGTGACTTTCTGTTTGCTTGGGGTTATTGAGATTTGCATATTTTCTTTCTTGATCCTAAATTTCTTTTCAAATCCATATCTTCATGATCATTTTCATGTTGTTTCTTTCATGTCTTTCCCTCTGATCATGTTGAACTTATAAGTTACTACTTATTTACTGACTTATTTATTTATTTTCAAAGTCAGAATTTTTTCCCCTCTGTTTCAGTTCTGTCTCTATGCAATCAATTAAAAGCAGCTATAACATACCTGATTGGTAAAGGACAAATGTTTCTTTTTTGTGAATACTGAAACCAACAAAATCTGGAGTAGATTTTAGCTGAGTGACCTTAGGGTGTAGAACTATTACAGTTTTATGGATTTGTTGGTATGTCTACAGTGTCATGCTGTTTCTTGGGAAGACACTTCAGTGTGTTTTAGCTTTGCTTAAGCAAAACATGGTTCAAATTTTGTGACTTCACTAGGTCTATTTATGTTGTAGTTCAGTGGTCTCTTTATCAATGCTATGTACAGAGATTTATAACTTTCTCTGTTTGATGTTACTTTAGTTACTTGTGGCTCTGCTAAGAGAATTACCTTGCAGAATTGACTGGAGTAGAATCTTATCTTGTAAAAATAATCAGATCTCTAAATTCAGCTTAAACTGATTTCCTGATCTATTTTATCCTTATTTAGTTGTCTGATTAAAACTTTTACTTGCACAACAGGAACAACAGTATAATAGTACAATAGTGAGGAAAAAAGCAGAAGGGGGTGGGTAAGTAAGTGCCCTTTTAAACATGTCAATGGCACATTTAAAGCCTTTCAATATTACAGACATATGACCAGACATTTCTGCTTCACTGTGCCCTGTTAGATTTGGATGGATGCATGCATTGGTTGTAACTACCATCAGGGAATTCAGCAGGTTTGTGGATTGGCTAAGGAACCGTGGACATTTCGTGATCAACCCAGACGTCTTAGCCTTAGGAGATGGTGGCTATGAAGAATACAGTTGAACAATGGCCATGTGAGCCATTTCCAGCCGCGTGGTCTTAGCCAAACTCTGAGTTAAGTTGTAAGGCCTGAACTCAAGTTACCCAGGCTGCAAGGCCTAACCTTAGGTTACTAAAGGACAGCTATGTGCAGTAGAACAAGGAACTTGGCGTTTGCTCAAGGTTAACAAGATGTAGAAGTGGGATGGGAAAACTGTAAGATGTGTGCAAAAAGTAACAAATGGACAAGCTTTCAGCTAATCTATTATCTACTTTGAAAATGTGTGGACAGCACTTTTGAGCCAATCAGAATCTATATTGGTTACATCATCTAGTCCTATAAACTATAAGAGCTGTCGATGTGTGTGAATAAATTTGGCAATCGCTTGATCACATTGATCATCTCTGCGTTGTCTGTGACTCCTGCGTCAACAAGTGGTGCCCAAACAGGGACCCTCCTATCAGTCACTCGACAAAGACGTGTTTGAAAGTCCAACGAAAAGGAGGGGATGGAGAGCAGGCCGAAATTCAGCGCTTCCCCAGCGCTGCTAAGGCAGACGTCTGCAAAACTTTGGGAATCTTGCCCTGATCAGGTAAGCAGCCGCGGAGGAGATGGGGCACTTGCTATCCAAAGAGGAACAGGCAGTGATGGAGCTCCTCCAACACATTCTCTCTAAGAGAGGACTGCTATATGATAATGTCGCCTTACAGAGGCTGTTAAAATGGTCCCGTGATCATGGCTTTATCCCCACCGTGCAAGCGGCTTTTGAGGTTCCAGAGTGGGACCGAATTGGCCAGGCTCTGTGGGATGAGATCAGTAAAGGGACAAAGGATGCTCACAAGCATTCTACGCTTTGGAGATTAGTGCTAGAAACCTTAAAAGAGATGAAGTCAGAAAGGGCTGCGGGAGCGTCTATTTTTGCTGCCACCGCTCCAGACGGAACTACTTTTTTCTAACCCCAGTCATAGCACTACGGCTATGACTTTTGCACCCCTGGTGGTGCCCAGTACAGCACCGAAAAAGTTGATGCACCATGTCGGCGAAGACTGAGAACAGAGATGAGGGTGATCCTTTTGACTCAGGCCCTATTAACCCCGAGAAGGAGTCTGTGTACATTCATCAGACTGTTGTTGCTGCTCCTGAAGTTCTGATGCCTGATAATTCTGATGCTGACCTGGATGGTCCTTTTGACCTAGAGCCTACTCATCTGGAAAAGGAGCCTGATTTATATCCCCCAGATCCTCATGATAAATGCACAGCTGTAAAAGGAGAAATGAGACCGTGGGGGATGCAGACGTATTGTGTGCTTTGCTGGTGATATATGTGCCGGGTCAAAACCTGCTGAGGGAAGGTCTCTTGTATGCTTTTATCAGGGATATTGGGCGGACCGTGGCAGACCGTGGCAGACCTTGGACTTGGAACCCCATATACAACTCATTTGATACAGTCTCTCTGTGATACTCATATACTAGAAGTTGGTAAATATAAGTATATCCATGTTTCTATCAACCTTTGGAGACCTTTATAGATATTACTGGTCACTTCTTCCAACATAGGCTGGCCACCTGTGTCGGAATGAGTGTGCATTTTGGTCAGTATAAAAGCCCAAGCCTCACATGATGTGGGGGAGGCAGAGCCACTGTGGGGACGCCCGCTAAGGTTGAGCCTGCCACCTCACACTGTGATGTTGCTTCTCAGAGCTGGTTTCCTGATAGTCTTCACAGGGTCCTTGTGCCACATTCTATACCTGGGACTGCGTAGTAGGAGTAATGATTGTCTGGATTTTGTGTTTCATATATTGTAGTTGTGTGGAGTGTGCTTGTGGGACCCCATATGTGTGTGTGTGTGTGTGTGTGTGTGTTGAGGGCAGACAGTGTTCTGTGTAGTTTTTGTTGTTGGGTTCATGTAAAAGTTTTTAACAGGTAGCAGTTTAACATTTCGGGCAAGAAAGGGTTAATGCAAAAGTGCTGCTGCCGGCAGATATTTATGGCTGCTGCTGAAGCAGACAGGCAGCTGTAGCTGCTGCGAGCAGGCCAGCGTTTGTAGTCCCGCAAAGCAGGGTGAGTGACTTTGAAAATAGTAATGATACAGCAAACTCCTTGACTGTTAACAATGTACAGTTTACTACTGCAGCTGCTTCACATTCTTTTTGCATCAGAATGCCTCTGCTTTAAGGAAACACTTTAACCTGTCTATTTCTCAGGAACTGATAACCTGGAGGAGGGTGTGTATTTGTGTCCTCCTACCTACAGGTCCATGGCAGCTGCTTGCAAATTTTGCCAAGCCTTGCCATGAGCTGGACAAATGAGTGGAGGAGCCTGATACCTCAGATACAGGAGCTGACTCTGAATACCCCAAGCAAAATGAGATAGAGGAAAATGAATGATTGCAAAACATCACTTGGGGGCAACTGAAAAGTAACAACTTGAATATGTGTGCTTGTAAATTATTAGAGGCTGTGATTTTGTGTATAAAACCACCTGTATTTACTAGCCGGTTGCTAATAAGAAACTACACTTGTATCCAACCAAACTATAATGACAGAATAGATTTTTGGAACCCAGGTGAAATAATAGCTGCTTCATTCTTAACTCCTGGAGTAGATAGCGCTCAAGCTTTAGCAACAGTGAATAAGTTAGCATGTTGGCTCACTAAACAAACTAATGCTACAGCATCCACTCTCTCTGCATTACTCACTGATGTTGATTCTATTAGACGCACAACTTTGCAAAATAGGGCAGCAATTGATTTTCTCCTCTCAGCACATGGACATGGATGTGAAATTTTAGAAGGAATGTGTTATATGAACTTGTCAGACCATTCAGAATCTATACATGAAAGTATCTGTAAGTTCAAAGATAGTGTGATGAAGTTAAGGGAAGATGATAAAGGTTGGCTATCCTCATTTTTTTTTCTGGCTGAGGTATAACTGGATGGTTATAAGTCTTGGTTAAAGGAGGATTGATCTTATTGCTTGCCTTTTTTGCCATTATCTGTATTGCACCTTGTTTGTTACAATATATTCAATGTATGACAATGAATGCTATGAAGCATGTTTGGCTTGTGCAACAAGAAAAATGGGGAGATGTGGATGGATTTTTAGCAAAGAATGGCCACATTCCCAAGTCAGCAAGTGCTTACGTGGAGCTCAACATGAACCGAGGACGAAGGAGGACGTGGGTGAAGAAGCAAAAGTAGCAGTACAAGCAAGATAAGAAGAAACTGGACTGTACTGAGATACAAAATAGTAGACTGTTAGCAAATTTTAAGGGTTAAGTTCTCATACGCTCATTGTTACTAGTTGCTGCGTGCTGCATGATTTATCGATCATTCAGAATCAATTTATAAAAGTATACAACAATTGAAAGGGGGTTAAACGGCTGACAAAATATGATGAATTAGATTGGTTAACAAAGCTTTTCAAAGGATGGGGAATTTCTGGATGACTTAAAGATTTGATCATACAGGGTATGACTATAGGATGTGCACTAGTCTTATTTGTATTTGTGGCAAGTTGTATGTTACGGTGTGTTATATCTATGGTTAAGAAGAATGTAACATCCGTCTGGTTTGCTCAAAAACAAAAAGAGGGAATTGTGCATTGGCTAAGGAACCGTGGACATTTCATGATCAACCCAGATGTCTTAGCCTAAGGAGATGGTGGCTGTGAAGAATACAGTTGAACAATGGCCATGTGAGCCATTCCAGCTGTGTGGTCTTAGCCAAAATCTGAGTCAAGTTGTAAGGCCTGAACTCAAGTTACCCAGGCTGCAAGGCCTAACCTTAGGTTACTAAAGGACAGCTATGTGCAGCAGAACAAGGAACTTGGCGTTTGCTCAAGGTTAACAAGATGTAGAAGTGGGATGGGAAAACTGTAAGATGTGTGCAAAAAGTAACAAACAAATTTTCAGCTAGCCTGTTATCGGCTTCGAAAATGTGTGGACAGCACTTTTGAGTCAATCAGAATTGGTTACATCAGCTAGTCTTAGAAACTATAAAAGCTGTTGATGTGTGTGAATAAATTTGGCAATCGCTTGATCACATCTCTGCATTGTCAGTGACTCCTGCGTCAACACAGGTTGACTTAACTGAATTCATTGTTGTGTTTCATATATTGGCAATTTGTTTGTGGATAGTCCTGTTCTGGAGTCTTTCTGTGTACTCTTTTATGTGATCCCAAACTTCAGGTTGTAAATTCAGCACCCCCCACTTTGCCCCCTCGAACCCAGGAGTATTTTGAACAAGTAGTTATAGTGGGCATGAAGCCCTTGGGTAACAAGGTTGGTTCATGTGAGTGGAGAAGAGACTCATTTCTCGGCAGAGAATAAGGGGAGATAGTCCTTTGGCTGGTCTGCATAATGTGCTAAGTTAAGTGTGTGCTGTGTGTGCGCAGGCTTAGTAAGAAGGCAAGCATGGTCATTTGTAAGAAGGAAGTTTTAAGAAGGTGCAGATGGGGTACAGGTGCAGAGGTATACGGTAGGCAGAGGTATAGAAAGGAGCAAAGTTAGAAGGACCCTGGTAAATCCATGGAGAAACAGATGGACCAAGAAAAGAAAAAAATCATGAAGAATTCTAGAGTAAAAAGTAAAAAAGGGGAAAGTAGTTAAACACAATGTAAAAATATCTACCTATTAAATAGCTGGAGATGAAAGGATGTTCAATCAGCTTGGTAAATTGAAAAAATGTGAGGATGCAGCATAGAGTGTGTGTTAGGGATGCCAGAGAATTAACGAGATGTTAGTTCTTCCTCATCCTCCCTTTACTCCTTCTCCTTCATTTGCATATTTGATGATAACAATGTTCAGACAAGCAGTTGAAGGCTCAGCTGTTCACATGGCATTGATAGCAGAACCAAATTTTTATTTTTCCTGGAAGAAATGCATGGTCATTCCTGGGCAGCAGTAAATAATCTCACAAAGCACTTGGTCAGCATTTCTCAGGAGAGCCCCAAAACAGTTTTCTCTCTTATTGCTCACTTTTGGTTAGGTAGAGACCTTCTGTTTAATATCATACAACAATTTTATGTTGGTTAGCAAAGAATTTGAAATGCAGCATGGAGTGCCTTCAGGACATAGACTAAACAGATTAAACAAGGTAATTTAAGTGTTTGAACTAGTCTGGCAAAATCAATTTGATTGATTTAAATAAAAGACAAATCTACATCTGCTTTTGGCCTTTATGTTCATCATACCTGCTGTTCATCCTTAAAGTGACCTAAAACAATTATTCATGGCAGTGGAAACTGAATGACCAATCTAACTTGAGACTGGTTGCAAGTAAACCAATAAATGTTGAAACAAATTTTGCAGTCTAAAGACAGAATTCAGGGATAACTTTTTTCCTGTGAGACGAGACGATGGCAAGTTTTCCCGGTGTACTATCATGAATTACTTTGTTACAGAAGGAAAGAAGGATATCAGGAGTTACTATTATTTCAGAGTGTAATTGCAGCCCATGACATTGGGTATGTTATATTTCTTTATTAAGGCATGGCCTTCTAAAAAGTATGATTTAGACTTGATAGCATAGAATAATAGTGCAATCAAGTAAGAGGATAGTTCTGTACGAAAGAAACCATTCTCCTGAGCTTAAACCCTCCTCCTCAAAACAGTATCCCTCACACACCCTCCCTAAGAGAAGTGGTCAGCATTTTGATCCATATAATGCAGATTACCTTAAAAAAATCTTTACTTTCTTATTCTGTCATTCTCAATACTGTCAACCAGAAAATGAAATATAACAGAATCACTTAAAAAACCTGTGGAGCATAACCCTGATTTCACTTAACACTTATGACAATGTAAAACTAGTGTGATTTTGGTAGAGGGATTCTTAATATACGCATTCACTGAAAAGTAGTACAGAACCTATAAATTCTTAAGAATTAAGAAACTTTTTAAAATTAAAGATGTCCCATTCATAAAGGCAGGAAAAGTTGAGGGTAGACTTTTAAAAAGACCTTGTGTCAGAGCTTAGAGAAGTCTGAATTACTTGTTAAAATCACTCATGATACTGAACTACTGCTCAGACCATAGAATTTTGACAACTGATGATTGTTATGATGGTCTTTACACAGAGTAACTATTTTATTACATTCTAAGATGATTGAATTTGTTTAAAAATTAAAAGAAAAAATCCTAAACAAAAATTATCATTTGAATTCATTGAAATATGAGATTAATGGTAATTCAAAAATATTTTAGTTTTATCTCTTTTTAGCAACAATTCTGTAACTTTAGGATACTTCATACAATCTTTAACAGTGTACATTGAATGGTTAATAGATTATTTGGTACTGATAATCAGAAAATATTTGAAACTCAGAATCTTGACAACAAAAAAGGTCTTTGGAAATGTGATATTGTGATAATGTGATATTGTAATAAAATATTCTATTTTATTAGCTGCAAAAATAAGTGAATATAGTTATTATTTTCTATAGTTATATGTCAGTGTTTGACTTTATAAAATAGATTATTTAAGAGGAGATATTTATTTCTTATAATAAAGGCAGTAAATAAATATAATTGGTTTGTAATTATGCATAACTTGTGTAACATAAAATTTAGCTGACCAAAAATTATGGATAGCCCTCTATCAAGCTAAAATCAAGCAATCGTTTTTTAGACCTGTTTCTCTATATGTTTTCACATTCAAGTTATATGCCCACAGTGCACACGAAGTGATGGGCATTTACGCCGAGACTGTCTGAAAGAGGCAGGTCCTCTGTGTTTTTATATACATATAAAATATATAGATATGCTTGTATGTATACGTACTTTATCTAGGAAGAGTGAGCAAACCAAAAGTACAACAACGTTATACTTTTTATGAGGCATAATTAGCAGTATGAATTTGTGTTGGTTTAGCTTTGGTCTGTTTTTTAGTTAAATCTAGAGGTCTGTTTTTTAGTTAAATCTAGAGTTGGCTTTCATATGTACTCTTACTTTCAATATTTTGGTGTAGTGTTTTTGTATTTTCATCTGTATGCCTGGAGATGGAAAACTGATAAAGAGGCCTGCCAGCTGAGAAGGGAGAAAATGCTTCTCAGGATTTGGGTGTTGAACTGGATCTAGGGCACGTGTCATGGTTTAAACCCAGTCAGCCATAAATCACGCAATTGCTCTCTCACTCCCCCCCTTTTCTTCCCCCCACCCGCCTCCTGGAGGGATGGGAAGGAGAATCAAAAGAATGTAGCTCCCATGGGCTGAGATAAGAACAGCTTAGTAACTAAGGTATGACACAAACCACTACTGCTACCACCAATAACAATAACGATAAAGGAAATAACAAGGGAAGAGAATACAACTGCTCACCACCTCTTGACTGATAACTCACCCCACCCCGCCCGACCAAGCACGGACCGATACCTTATCCACCCCCCCCTGTCCCAAGCCCTTCCAGGTAACTCTCTGTTACATCCTGGACATGACATACTGTGGTATGGAATACCTTTTTGGCTAGTTTGGGTCAGGTGTCCTGTCTCTGCTTCCTCCCAAGTTCCCCTCCTCCCTGGCAGAGCAGGAGGCTCACAAAATCCTTGGTCAGTCTAAACATTTGAGCAATAACTAAAAACATCAGTGTTATCAGCGCTGTTCCCAGGCCAAAAGTCAAAAACACAGCACTGCACCAACTACTAAGGAGAAAAATAACTGCTACTGCTAAACACAGGACAGCATGGGACTAGGACTTGGAACGACAGGAGGCTAAATGGATTTCTTTCTCTTATCAGTAAATATCACTGAAACCTACTAGAAAACTACATACTACTTCTAGTTGTTGGACATCTAGGAGATGGCAGTCTGTTGCCCCTGCAGATTACTGGATTAGGTCAAAGTGAGGATTGCCTGGTACTTCACTGATTATCTGTCAGGAGATACTGGAGTTCCCATTGCAGGTCTTCTGGGTTTGATTTTTTTTTTTATTTTTATTTTTTTTTTACATCCCAGAAAGCATAATGAAAAAAAAAAAGGAAGTCTCAATTCTGTTTGGGAAGTATTCATGATATTCATGGTACTAGTGACTTTTTAAAGTAACTTTTTATGTCACACTTTTTAAAGACAGGGCTTTTTAAACTGTTTGTGTTTTTCAAAACATAATGAACTCTGCATTTCCTTTAGTCACCCTGGATACGTTAGTTTATATATAAGCTTTAAAAAGAGGCTAAACTGAACTGTTAATACTCACTTTTTACATTTTTATTTCAGCAGGCATTTTTCTGTAATTTAGATGAGCTGAATTTTATAATTCTGCTGATCTAAAACAAGTTATCTTTTCCCTTAATCATATACTAAGGATCTCACTTTATAGTCTAATCACAAAGAAAATTCACTTGAATAATTGCAAGAGAATTCTCTATCAACTAAAGTACAGGGTGATTAACTGGGCTGTCCTGGTAAACCTAGACACTGATTATAATCAGTTCCAGTTTGAAGGCACAGTCCTTTCATGTCTGCAGTGTTTCCCTTTCATTTGATACTGTAAGAACGTACCATGTCTTGGTTTGGGATGAAAACAGATCATGTAATATAATGTCTGATGAAGTCAGGATTTTTCATTTCTGCAATGGTGTGATTAGTACATAGATATGGAACCTTAAAAACAGTGCAATCACCCTAGTCTAATTTTAGTGATGAAAACACAATGATGATAGATTAATTAATGCCCACTTTCTCAGCAGGAAACTGAAGAAACCTTCACATCTGAAGGAGCTATAGATTTCTTCCCCAGTCAATAAACTTGATTGACCATGTCCAATTTGCAAAGCATAACAACACTCCACCTTCACGTATAAAAAATAGTATTCTGACTTGTTTTTTCCGGTAGTCTCATACATTTCCTTGATTTTTTTTTCACACTTATGTATTTTTAATTTTGGTTCTCAAATAACTAATTATATAAGAGCAGTCCTAAAACCAAACAGATTCGTTTACTCTTTATCACTTCCAAGTTATAATAGCTAAAAATCTAATGATGTTTTATTTGGCTCTACCATCTTTAAAATTGGACATGCTGATGATGACTAACATTTGTCATGAAAGTTCAGAACATCAGGAAACAAAGGTGTTTGATCTGTGCACAAATGAACAGTCTGTTAGGCAGCAACTTTACCAACCGTTTTGTCCTTGATAATAGCCAGAGATGGATGTCTCAGAGGATATATGAGAATGCAGGACTGAGGTGGTGGTACAGAATATCATGTTTCCAGCAATATGTTAATTATGAAGTTTGCAATTTTCCGAAAGATGGATACCTATTATTAAAACTGTAAAAAAACAAAAAAAAACAAACAAAAAAAAAATCCCACCCAAAAAACCAACCAAACAAAAACCAAACAAAAACCCCAAAACAAAGTAAACAAAACCCCAGTAAAAATGTCCAATTTAAAAAATATCTGCGCATGTCCTTCAATTCACTGCAGATGGGATGCGGTGTGAACAAGAATGTGAAGTAAAGCTGAAATTGCTCTTTCTTTTTTGAGGAAGCAGGTTCCTTTATGCTGGATTTTTACTCTGAAGGGCATTGCTGTATTGCAGAAAGTTGTATGATTACATTACAATAGCACCTGTGTTTAAGTTAGAAGGAGTCTTTTGTTGTTTTTTCTGCTATTGCTCCTTTTCTGTGAATGTGCATGGTTCTGTATTTTGTTTTTCTTAGTTTGGTTTTGTTTCCTTCTTCTCCCTCTACAGTCATCAAGAATCACTTGGACTATATATTCCATCCAGACACATGGGACTTTAAAATCTGCTTCTAACCCAGCTCCTGAGTAAAACCCAGCTCCAATAGAAAACCAGGTTTTAAATAAACAGTGATCACAAAACTATTTGACTGGATACAAAACTATGACATTGAAATGCAATGTTATTTCCACTTAAAATTAGCCATACTCCTAATGATAGCAATTATAAACTGGTGCTTACAGTGGAAATGGAAAAACTAGATAATTTTTTTCTATCTAAATTTACTTAAAAGCAATTCAGAATATTGACCTATAGAAGCACTTATGGAAGCAGAAAAATGGCCTCTAGGCATAAAAATGATGAAATGAAGAAGACTTTGCCAAGCATGTCATACATATCACCAAAATATCAGTATTATAAATTTTTACACAGAATGTGATCAGTTAAAAATAATTAAAAATATCAGATTTGCCAGGCTTAATATAAAATACATCAATCTGTTTTAAAATCAATGAATTATAATACAGTTCATGAAAATATTATGTACTGGTTTGTTCTCTCTGCTTAGAATGTTTTTACATAGTATATGAAGACATGGCAGAGTAATTGGAAAATACCAGTTTGCTGTATATCTAGACCTAGTATGCTAGAAGACTGGGATATAACTTTAAATTAAGATGCATTAAAAACCTGTGTTTCACTTATCTAGCTGTAGTTCATACTGATTTTCCTCTACTAGCTGTGAAGACCAAAGGTTTTTTTAAGAATTTGCATAGCATACTCGATGTATGTTACTTCATGTATAGTAATTACTATAACATATATATTAATTACTAAATATTAATTACATCATGTACAGCATATGTGAAGGGTGCATAGAAGCATGTTAACGAGACAGTCCTTTTTTATATTTCTCATTTTGACAAAATAGAGAAGTCTGAGATAAAACCTTAGGTATGCTGTTGGTACCTTGGACTTTTTGCTCATTGATGGAAGTAACATTATTCATGACAAAGATCTTTCTGTGTGAGAAAGAGTTCAGATTAGACTCTGTATTCCTTGTTTTTGCGATGAGGCCTACTTAAAATTGCACATGTGAGCTGATAGGTCATCCACCTATTTTTTAAGCAAAAAATAGATCTTGGACAGCTGCAAGAACTCAGAACCATAAACGGCTCTCTTGCACAAATACACTGCTCCCTGTGAGACAGCAGCTCCTGATCCCATTGACTTCAGGCTGTCATGTACTAAGGTGAGTAACCTCATCTTGTTACTCACTTCTTACTTTTTATTCCTATGTCTTGTTACTCTTGTTACTTCAACAGTGACTCCTAGGTCAAACACACTGCTCCAAGTTGAGACCAGCAGCAAGTCCAGGAGCAGCTGTCTGACCAGGGCTTGCCTCTCTGTGAGGTAGCCTGTTTTGGCAACCCTGAGTTCAAAACTCTACAAGAGTCTCTTACCAGAGAGATCAGTCTAACACGGCTTTTTATTTCAAACCAGACTCTCCCACTATATAATGTGAGAGAGCCACAAGACCCTTACATAAAATACGTTCCTTCAGGAGCGGTGGAGGAGTTAGCTTTTGCAGTCCAAAAGTTTCATGATTTGTTGGGAGTTGGGGGACTTATGTCTGGGGACTTATGTCTTAGAAAGGAGCAGGGTTACAAGCTGTTGTTGCAGAGGACGTCTGTTCAGCAATGGAGTAGGAGCAGCAGTATTTCCATGGGTGGAACACCAAGTTATAGCTCGTTGGTTGTCCTGGGTTTAGCAGTAGCAGTCATTTTCTCTCCTTCTTAGTAGCTACTGCAGCACTGTGTTTTTGACTTTTGGCCTGGGAACAGCGCTGATAACACTGATGTTTTTAGTTACTGCTCAAATGTTGAGTTTGACCAAGGGTTTCCTGAGTCTCATGCTCTGCTAGGGAGGAGGGGAAGCCGGGAGGAAGCAGAGACAAGACACCTGACCTAAACTAGCCAAAAAAGTATTCCATGCCACAGCACGTCATGCCCAGAATGTAAACTGGGGGCAGTTACCTGGAAGGGCTGGATCACTGCCAGGGTTGGTCTGGGTATTGACAAGTAGTATTGTATTCTCTTCCCTTGTTATTTCCCTTATCATTATTATTATCGGTGGTCGCAGCAGTGGTTTGTGTTATACCTTAGTTACTGGACTCTTCTCAACCTGTGGGAGTTACATTCTTTTGATTCTCCTCCCCATCCCTCCGGGGGTGGGTGGGTGGGGGGAGAAAGGGTGGGATTGAGCAAGAGGGCTGTGTGTTTGACTTACGGCTGGGGCTTAAACCACAACAATTCTTTTTTGCACCCAACATGGGGCCTGGAGGGTTGAGATAATGACAGATCTGACTGGAGTGTGTCTAATTGTATTTGTGATAAGCATTCAGCATTTCAGATTAATAGCATTCGTCACAATGCTGATTTATTGGCTCTCAAAGCTGTTGTTCCTGATCTCACAGTTTCAGTGTGTCATACCTTACTTACAGTCGGTATTTGCTGTGTTAGTGTTTATCAGGTGGGGGACTTGGTCTAAGGTTCTTGTCTCATTGTACTTTATGATAATTTCTTGGAATACAATAGAATCATTGATCATGAAACTGATCTGGCTTATGTTCCCAGTGTGGTCACCACCTTTATACTTTGGGATAGTATGGGCAAGTATCTAGGTCAGTGGGCCCCTCCAGTACTTTGGAATTTCACTACCAAACAACTGCAAAAATCCACAAAAATTAGTAAAACACTTAAATGAGGTGTGTTGTCATTCTAGCCGTACCAGAGATGGTCAAATCATGGCAACTTGCTGGCCCTTGGTCTATGCTTACAGGGCCTTGTTCAACACTATCCAGCACCTTCAAAAGGAAAAAAATGTCCCTGGATCTGAGGGCAAAACAATAGACAGTGAAGCTACTCCAGCTTCAAGCACAACAGGTACACCACCCCCAGTGACAAGTACAGTCACTACTCAAACTTTGGCTTCAACAGACAGCACAGCTACTCCAGCGACAAGTACAACAACTACTCAAACTTCGACTGTAACAGACAGTGCAGCTACCCCAGCTCCAAGCACAGCAGCTACACTACCCCCAGCAACAAGTACAGCTGCTACTCAAACCACAGTGATAATCACTGCAGCCAAACCAGAGGACCAATTCGTACCAATATTGGTTGCCCCTGTACACAAAAGAAAAAGCAAAAAAGAGGCAAGAAAGATGAAGTGAGATGAAGAAACAATGTACTTAGCACTTGGGCCAGCATCTGATCAGGAGTCATCATCACATGACAAAGAAGAAGAAGAAGAAGAGCTGACTTCTCGACCTCAGACCTCAAC
Source organism: Pezoporus flaviventris (assembly GCF_033815535.1). Lineage (NCBI taxonomy): Eukaryota > Metazoa > Chordata > Aves > Psittaciformes > Psittacidae > Pezoporus > Pezoporus flaviventris. The sequence goes on from NW_026892563.1 coordinate 22,845,651, forward strand.
TGAGCTATGGACTATGCAAAAATTTTACCCGTCAACCAGGGGAGCACATCATCACCTGGTTGCTCCGATGCTGGGACAATGGGGCCGATGGTCACGAACTAGAAGGTACAGAAGCCAAGCAGCTGGGATCACTTGCTAGAGAAGGGGGAATCAATAAAGCAATTGCAAGAGAGAAAAAGTCCTTCAGCATTTGGAAGCTGCTCTTGGCAGCTGTGAAAGAAAGGTTTCCATACAAGGATAATGTTGTGAGTTGTTTGGCCAAGTGGACTACTATAGACCAAGGCATCCAGTCTCTGAGGGAATCAGCCATCGTAGAGATGATCTATCACATCAAGATGAATAATGGGGATATACCCATAGATCCGGAGGAAGTCGAATGTACACGACCCATGTGGCAAAAACTTACACGAAATGCACCAACATCATATGCCCATTCATTGGCAACAGTGACCTGGAATGACATAGTACCACTAACAGTGGATGAAATGGTTCATAAACTCCGAGAGTTCGAAGACAACCTCACCCCTTCCATCATCTCAGCTGTGGAAAAACTGTCCCAGGACCTCAAACAATTGAGGGACGATCTATCTGATCTATCCAGCTCCTCACGTGTACCAACACACGTCTCAGCTATTAACAAAAGGTGTCGTATTGTTCGAGAGAGGAGATACAGGCGGTATACGCTACGGGCTACCCTGTGGTTTTACCTGCAGGATCACGGAGAAGACATGACAAAGTGGGATGGAAAACCTACTTCAGCTTTGGAGGAACAGGTGCATGTATTAAAGAGGAGAACAAAGGTCAAGGCTGACCATTCCATGAAAGCTGCGGCTTCAGTCTCTGGTGAGCAGTTTCCCAGATAGAGTGGAAGAGCTGATTTTACTCCAGCTCCTGTGATAAAGAAGAATAATCCCTTTCTACAAGACTTAAATGTCCAACGTTGTGATGACTATTAGAGGGGCCCTGCCTCCAGCCAGGTGGAGGTTGGGGAAAATCAGATTTACTGGACTGTGGATCAGATGGCCTGGCACATAGGTTCCACAAAAGTATAAGGCTCTAGTAGATACCGATGCACAGTGTACCCTGATGCCATCAAGCTTCAAGGGGTGGAACCCATCTATATTTCTGGAGTGACAGGAGGATTCCAAGAGTTGACTGTGCTGGAGGCTGAAATCAGCCTGACTGGGAGGGAATGGCAAAAGCACCCTATTGTGACTGGTCCAGAGGTTCCATGCGTCCTCGGCATAGACTACCTCAAGTGAGGGTACTTCAAAGACCCAAAAGGGTACCAATGGCCTTTTGGTATTGCTGCTTTGGAGACTGAGGAAATTGAGCAGCTGTCCACCTTGCCTGGTCTCTCAGAAGATCCTTCTGTTGTGGGGTTGCTGACAGTCGAAGAACAACAAGTGCCAATTGCGACCACAACAGTGCACCGACGGCGATATCGCACCAACTGGGACTCCCTGATTCCCATCCATAAGCTGATCCGTAGACTGGGGTGTCAAGGATTGATCAGTAGGACCCCAGAGAGAATTGAGACAGACAGTGGGACTCATTTCCAGAATAACCTTATAGATATTTGGGCCAAAGAGCATGGCATTGAGTGGATATATCACATCCCCTAACATGCACCAGCCTCTGGGAAAATCGAAAAGTACAATGGGCTGTTAAAAAATACACTGAGAGCAATGGGTGGGGGAACTTTCAAACACTGGGATACACATTTACTGAAGGTTGCCTGATTGGTCAGCACCAGAGGATCTGCCAACAGGGCTGGCCCAGCCCAGTCAGAACCTTTACATATTGTATAGGGGGACAAAGTTCCTGTGGTGGACATAAAGAATTTGCTGGGGAAGACAGTCTGGGTTATTCCTGCTTCAGGTAAAGGCAAACCTACTTGTGGGATTGCTTTTGCTCAGGGACCTGGATATACTTGGTGGGTAATGCAGGAAGATGGGGAAGTGTGATGTATACTTCAAGGGGATTTGATTTTAGGGGAAAACAGCCAATGAACTTAATTGTATGCTGTTGCCTGCTGTGTAATATTTTTATAGCCCACCAACTAGATGTCTTCAGGTCACCAGCAACTGGCCCTGACTTCCCTCCGACTATCATCCCAACAGAGAATGAACTTTGATAGAACCAAACGAGTTCTGCGGCAAAGGAAAGATCAGCATCAGCAGGCAATAATCCAACACTGCACACAGCCTCTCCTGCCCCAAAAGTCTGTTACAAGAGATGGAACCTGACATCATGGACCGAATGGACTCGGCAGCATTATAGGGATTGGTCCATGCACTAAGGTATGTTCTCTCTCTCTCTGTATATGTGTATGTATATATATATATATGTATATATGTAAGAGCAATGGTATATTGAAAATGTGAGATCTGAGCAAGATGTGAGTGGTATGGAATAAGGGATGGATACTGTCCTGGGTTCAGCAGTAGCAGTCATTTTTCTCCTTCTTCGTAGCTGGTGCAGCGCTGTGTTTTTGGCTTTCAGCATGAGAACAGCACTGATAACACCAATGTTTTTAGTTACTGCTCAAATGTTTAGTCTGACCAAGGACTTTCTGAGTCTCATGCTCTGCCAGGGAGGAGGGGAAGCAGGGAGGAAGCAGAGACAGGACACATGACCCAGGCTAACCAAAGAGGTATTCCATACCACAGCACATCATGCCAAGGATATAACTGAGAGTTGCACTGAAGGGCTAGTTCACTGCTCGGTCGGGCTGGGTATCGATGGGTGGTATTGTATTCTCTTCCCTTGTTATGTCCCTTAACATTATTATTATTGGTGGTAGCAGTAGTGGTTTTGTGTTCTACCTTATTTACTGGGCTGTTCTTATCTCAACCCATGGGAGTTACATTCTTTTGATTCTCCTCCTGGTCCCTCTGGGAGCGGGGCAGGGGAATATCAAAAAAAGGGTGAAATAAAAATGCCCAGAAAACCTCTTACCAGACCAAAATTACCATTGACAAAACAAGACAGAAATTGTGTCTGGTGTAATGCTGTCCAATTGTTCTAAAATATCCTACAGAAAAAAGAGGCTGTGACATTGCTGAGTGAATCCAATTCACAGGCTAACTGGTATAAAATACTGCACAAGTGCATTCTTATAATATTAACTTTGTCAGTTGAATTATTTTTCAGATGTTCTCTGTGCTATGTGTGTTCCTCCCACCCATGACCAATCACTATATACTTGGCTATAGACAAGTAACTCTAACCGAAGCTCAAGTCTTAGGGTCTTTTGCTGTAGTGGGGAGCAATTTTCAGAACCTATATAACTTCTTGTTGTATGTTTTGTAAGCACTTTTGGTATGTTACCAATAGTTGTGAATTGCTGCTGTTTGTTACTTCATTTTCATCTGATTGTTACACTGAGCAGCACTACTGCATTGTAAGGCTCTGTGGTAAGTTTTATGCAGTTCTTTATATTTTTGTAAACAACTGGTCAGGCAGGAGTTCCACCCAGTGCCATTATTTATGTAAGAACACCTTCCAATTGAAAACAACAACAACAAAAAAACCCACCTCCAAGCAAAACATAAAAACCCCATGAGCCTAACCTTTTAACAGTTAAAGTAAAATGTTACTTGAACTCTCTTATTTGCTATGGAGACATAATTAACATAAGTTTCTTAACTGTATATAAAACATGTAGTATAGTGACCCAGGAGGAAAATAAACATGCTGACTGAGCATGCAGGACTGTGGTTAGGAAAGCTAAAACCTGCCTAGAGTTGAATCTGAAAGGCAGCAAGAAGGGCTTCCTCAGGTACATCAGCAGTGAAAGGAAGACAACAGAAAACATGGCCCACTGTTGAATGAAGCAGTGAACCCGGTGACAAAGGATACTGGAAAGTATGAGGTAGTCAGTACCTTCTTCATCTTGGTCTTCACTGGTAAGATTTGACCTCAGGAATTCCAGGCCTCTGAGACCTGAGACAAAGTCTGGATAAAGGAAAGCTTACTTTTGGTGGGAAAAGGTCAGGTTATGGCTCTTTTGAGCAAACTAGATATACACGTCACCCCTATTTTCAAGAAAAGGGATCCAGTGAACTATAAGCCAGTCAGCCTCAAATCAATTCATGGGAAACTGATGGAGTAAATCATTATTGTAACTATTCCCAAATATATCAGTTATCATACGAAGTGCAAGAAGGTGAAAGGGAATTGTCAGCATGGATTTAGGAAGGAGAAACCATGTCAGGCCAACCTAATAGCTTTCTATCAAGAGATGACTGCCTTGGTGTCCTGGGTTCAGCAGTAGCAGTCATTTTTCTCCTTCTTGGTAGCTGGTACAGTGCAGTGTTTTGACTTTCAGCTCGGGAACAGAGCTGATAATGATGTTTTGGTTTGGCCAAGGACTCTGCCAGGGAGGAGGGGAAGCCAGGAGGAAGCAGAGACAGGACACCTGACCCAAGCTAGCCAAAGAGGTATTCCATACCACAGCATGTCATGCCCAGGATATAACTGGGAGTTAGCCGGAAGGGCTGGTGGACTGAGGGGTTGGAGGAGGTATGTGTCGGTGCTTGGTCGGGCTGGGGGGTGCGAGTTATCAATTGGCTGGTGGTGAGGTGTTGTATTCTCTTCCCTTGTTATTTCCTTTATCATTGTTATTATTGGTGGTAGCAGTAGTGATTTGTGTTATACCTTAGTTACTAAACAGTTTTTATCTCAACCTGTGGGAGTTGCATTCTTTTCAATTCTCCTCTCTGTCCCTCCAGGAGTAGGGGGAGGGAAAGAAGGGGGGGAGTGAGTTAACGAGTTACCTGACTCGTTAACTCACTCGTTAAACATTAAACCATGACACCTGGTGTATGGTGTTTATTTTGACATTAGCAAGGCTTTTGATGCTGCCTCTCATGATATCCTTATAGACACTTAGTGAATTATGGATTTGATAAGAAGACAGTGAGGTGGACTGAAAGTTGACTGAACTGGGCTCAAAGTGCTGTTATGCTACCAAGTCCATTTAGATGCCAGGCCCTAGTGGTATACCCCAGTGACTGATACTAGGGCTTGTTCACTAATGATGTGGGTGATGCAACAGAGCACCCTCAGCAAGATCACAGATGATAAGAGCCAGGAAAAGTGGCAAAGTGATGGATAAACTAGATGGTTGTGCTGCCCTTCACTGGGACCTTAATAGGTTAGAGAAATGGCTGACAAGAGTCTCATGAAGTTAAAAAGTGCAAATGCCAATTCTTGCACGTAGGGGGAACTATGAAGCAGTGCAGTCTGAAGACTGAATGGCAGCTTTGCAAAGAAAGCCCTGGAAGTCCTGGTGGACTTGTACTTGACCATGAGCTGGCAGTGCAAAGAGGGAAAACAATGTCTCAAACTGCATTAGGAAGAATGTTGCCAGAAGGTCAAGGGAGATAATCCTTCCTCTTTGCTCAGCCTTGATGAGACACATTTGGAGTGATGAGCCCAGAGGTGGACTCCTCAGCAAAAGAGAGACAAGGATCATAGACTCATGGCATAGTTAGGGTTGGAAAGGACTTTAAGATCATCTAGTTCCAGCCCCCATGCCATGGGGAGGGATGTCTCACCCTACACCATGTTTAATAACGGGGAAAAAGATGATTATGGTCCTGGACCATCTGTCACATGAGAAGAAGCTGAGAGAGCTGCTTTCATATGACAGATGAGTCTTTGCTTCTGGAGCAGAGAAGGCTAACAGGGATCTTATCAATGTGTACAAATATTTGATGGGGGAGTGAAGAAGAAGGTACTAGGCTTTTCTCAGTGGTATCCAATGACAGGACAAGGGCAATGGGCACATACTGAAATACAGAAAATGCCATTTAAAGACAAGTTGCTTGTTTTTTTGTGTTTTTTTTTTTGTTTTGTCTTTTTTTAACACAGACAACATGATCACAATGTTATGTGGTGCTCAAAGAAGTTGTGGAGCCTCCATTATTGTAGATACTCAAAACCCCACTGGACATGGTTATGAGCAATCTTTTCTGGCTGACCCTGTTCTGAGTAGGGGGGTGGACTAGGTGGTGCCTCTGATAAGAAAGACATGTGTTCCTGTTCTGTGATTCTACTCTTTATAGTGTATATCCTCAAACCATGATTAACACTATTGATCAATAAAATGTTCTTTGAATAACTTAATTTCATTCATTTGTGACATGATTCATGAAGGTAAAATATCTCAGAAAACTTGGGAGATAAGCATATTTACAGAATGAAAACTAACTTTCTCAGGCTTTCTGTCATTGCTACAATAATATTTTCAGTTATATAAAGGGTTTTACCCCTTCCAGTTCCACTTATATTATAGCTTTCTGGTTTTAATTGTAATATTTCAGAAATAAGAAAGCTAGATATTTCAGACTGTAAAGGAAATTATTACTGCATTTACCTTATCAGTAAGATTGCAGAATGGATGGAGATAATGGAGTGTTTTTCCTGCTCAAGGGAAAACCTTGGGTTTTAATCCTTGTCTCCTTGCACTGGCAGTCCTATTGCAAGGAGGAGTGGTATTCTGGGGGCAGTGAAGTAACAGAGCAATGAAACTGAACAAATCATATTCTCCATTAACAGTGGGATTTAGCCTGTTGCTTAGGAATATTATTACTTTCAGTCATCCCTCCAATGTCCAGTTTATATACAGTGACTTTCATTAGTGTGAAATATTTCTGACACCTTGTTTAGAGCTTTCAGTCTTTGTTACACCAGATCCCTGTAAAGTTTCACAAATGAATTTGTTTTCTTTTATAAACTTTTTAAAAGGTCTTCCCATCTGGAAATACACTTGATGATAACCTTTTCAGGGTAAATTAAGATGAGTTCATTTTGTTAATTTTTTATTTCACTGGTAATGTGATGTTTAGTTACCAGATAATGAGGTTTTTCATAGATGATGAGAACTCATTATCCCAATCTTCTAATAGAAATGCACCTTATCACAGGTGCATGACTGCTATTCTTGATTTAATTTGAGATCATGTCTGAAAAAATATATTTAAATATGGTATCTTTGTTGTCCATAGGGCTGCTGTTTAGTAGACAATGTCCAGATCATACACTGAAGTCCAGATGTGTCCTGATTGTCCTCTACTTAGAACATAACTTTTAATAGCCTGAAATACAAGTTTAAATGTCTAATAATAATAATAATGAAGAAGAAGTCAGATTTTATGCCTCCCTCATCTCAGATCTATTGAGGGACCAGACATTTTGTTGGAGGCTTATCTCTAATAGTGGTTATTCTTAGGGCTTTTAGTGCTTTGTACTTCCTACTTGTCCTGGTTTCAGATGTAAGTAATTTTTTTCCTTCCTAGAAGCTGGTGCGGTGCTGTGTTTTGGCTTTAGTCTGAGAACAATGCTGATAACACACTGATGTTTTAGTTGTTACTAAGTAGTGCTTACCCTGATCAAGGACTTTTCAGTCTCTCATGCTCTGCTTGTGAGGAGGGACACAAGAAGCCAAGAGGAAGCAGAGACAGGAGACCTCATCCAAACTAACCAAAGGGGTATTCCATACCACAGTTCTTCATGTATATAAACTGGGAGGAGTTACCCAGAAGGCCCAGATTGCTGCTCAAGTTGGGCTGGGTATTGGTTGATGGGTGTTGAGCAATTGTATTGTGCATCACTTGCTTTTATTTTTTTTCCTTTCCCCTTTAGTTTTATATTCTCTCCCTTTATTATTTCCCTTATTATCATATCTTATCATATCATAACTTACTCTAGTTATCTCAACCTGTGGGTTTTACATTCTTTTGCTTCTCCTCCCCATCCCACCCAGGGAGGGGAAGGGAGGGCAGACCTAATGGCTGAGTGGTGCTGAGTTACCAGCTAGGTCTAAACCACAACATTATTCTGGAAATTCAAGATGGAGCGACATTGTTAAACTTTTAATTTGTTGATGGAAGAACTTGAAGCCATTCTAACTTCTGAAGAGTATTTCATGTAGTATGTGAATATAGCTGAGAAAAGATTTACCCTCATAAGTCAGGCACAAAATAGATCTGTTCTTTCTGAGCTAAGACAGTTTTGGTGAAAAAAACAGATTTTCTCTAGAATAAAGGTCAGAATGAAATTAGCCTTTTTTTGAGGGGATGGCTCTGGTTACAAGCAACTTAATTTCTTTCCTGCCCTACTGGTATTGTACAATATGAAATTCTTAGTATTCTGGACCTTCAAGAGTTTGTTGAGGAACTTTCATATTTCCCAAGTTCATGATGCTGTGGGAATTAACTGTTGAGATAAGGAAAAAAAAACAAACGAATATTGTAATTACATCTATTCCAGGGAGTGCACATTGTGTTTTCCTGCAATCCTTTTACATTTCATGGTATTTTCAAAAACTTCAGGAATATATATTTTAGAGGCAGTCTTGCTCCCCTATTGTTTGCTTAGAGTTTTACCGTTTTGAATTTTAGTCAAAACCTCTCACTTTATAAAGAATGTCAATCATATTGCTGTGACTATTCCTGGTGCCATTAACTTCCAGTTGCTTCAGCTCTCTTGAATATTGAAATAGAGCTATATGGTCTGTCAATTGGAAAACATTTCTGGAGCGCCATGTTTAAAATCAAGCTCCTCATTTTTTAGCACACTTGATTGATACCAACAAGTAGAGAACTATGAGGAACAAATGCAAATTTTGATGGAGCCATGAGATTTCAAATATATCAACTGAATATACATACATATAAGTAAGCAACTTACCAAGATTTGTAACTCACTAATTTGCTTAGCCTAGAGAATTTATTGATCTTTTTAAGTGGTGGTGCTTTTTCCCTGTTTGTTTGGTGTTTTTATTTCTTTTTTTCCTCACTTTTCCAGGAGTGAAAAGTCACCTCTATTTTATCCTTAGTAGACCTAGATAATTTATACAGATGTCCAGTCCTTCCTAAGCACTCTATCACAATGAGTATATAATAGCTGATGGACTATTTGTAATATTTTTCAGTTATTTGTCTTTAATTATTCTTACCACATCCCTTTAGTCTTTTAGAAAATGGCAAAAGATAAATGTTCTTACAGAAATGAGAGACTATATTATAAAACAAATCATACAGAAGGGGCATGAATTGCTGCACTACAGCAACATCTTTGATGTCTCTTTCATTTCCTGATGATCAAGCTACCCCTGCTCTGAGCAAGTGTTTTGACCAGATGATTCTAGAAGTCCTTTTCAGCCTTTTTATTGTGAAGATGGTGAGACACTGGAACAGGTTGCCTAGAGAATCTGTGGCTGCCCCATCCATGGAAATATTCAAGGCCAGGTTGGATGGGGCTTTGAGCAACCTGGTCTAGTGGAAGATGTCCCTGCCTGTCACAGATGGGTTGGAACTAGATAATCTTTAAGTTCCCTTCCAACTCTAAGCAGTCTATGATTCTGTGATAAGAACCAACCTTACATAATACAGCATACCAGGCAAGATTCAGATGAAAGACCCTGGATTTATTTTTAAAACAATTTCTCATTTGCCCAGTGTGTCTTTCTCCAATAGCCCAGCTAAATCCTAATATTTACCTCTACATTCCTATTCTTATCCTGAACTCTCTGTAGACCAGGTTCCCAAACTCATGTTAACCTGCTGTACATGCTTCTCACACTCATCTTCCCTCCTTTTAGAGCAATCAGCAGCCTCCTCCTTTCTGGGCTTGTAGCTGTTTTGTCAGTCAGAGCTTTGCCCTCTGCAAAATGAGCTCATTTAAGAGTGGGATAAACTCCTTCCCATATACTTTAGTGCAGGTTCTTCTGTGGAGACTATTTCCTTGTAACAGACATTGGAAGGCAGGGTGAGAAGAGAAGCAGAAGATACCAAGTATGTGATGCAGCTTACCATGTTGAATCTCTATGCAAACTCATGGCACCTACGTCTCAGTTTGCAAGCATGAATATGAGTGCAGTAGTAGAGAGGTACATCTCAATTTGCAGTTGCAAGGTAGTGGGACACTGTAGGAGATTCTCTTACCTTATATCATACCAGACCCCACAGTGCCCAGGTTTGGAGTTGAATTAAATTACACACACACAGATGTGAGATTTTTTGCCCCAAGGAATTTATAATTTCAAATACTCCATTTACAGCTCCTTATATGGAAAAAAGGATGCTTTTGTCAATATGCAAGTTAGATTTAATAAGAGCTTTTCTATCTGCCATTTTTTCCATTTTTTATCTCCAGAAAACAGCTTTTGTGCTACATTGTGGGAAAGATCAGATTTCTGGGCAGTCCTAGCACCAAGAGGCCATTTTATTGCTCTTGGGCCTGCACTAGTAGATGTTGTCTTTTTGTGCATGCAGGAACATCTAAATGATAGGATTTCACAAATCATATATGCCAACAGAATTTAATGTGATTTGTTCCACAGTCAGGAATCCATTTACTTTCATTGAACACAATTGTTAACTCCTTAGAGATTTAAGGTTTTTCACATTTCTGCGATATTCACAAGTTCCTCATCCTCTTTTAGGAATACAAATCTGAAGTGGGATTTGGTACTAATGGAAATAATTAATGCCTTTTTTATGCATGCAATATGGTTTAATCCATTGAGACCCTAAAGAATTTTTAATAGATTTAGAAGACATTGATACCCTCCTACTAAACCCACAATATTCTTTACTGGCAAGCCATGACTAGTAAAGAGGACTCAAAATTAGAGTTAACAGAGCATGAAGAAGCTGGTTATTTGGTTAAGCAGAGTTTCCAAGACTGGAAAAAATCTAAAAGTATGTCTCTGTAATTTAAATGGTATCTGACTTCCGTAGGAATCCTTGGGTTTATTCTCTTCTGGCGTATGTAAGGGCTGCAAGTTTCAGGAATATCCTAAGCAGATATGAATTGCCAATGTAAATAGAAAGTTTTGCATGGGGTATGAAAGGTAAACATCTGTATGTAAGCTGCCACAGGCAGGACACAGGAACAACCACAAAAACATGGATGAAATGCAAAAAGTAAATTTATTTCTGCTACCTTGCGAACTAAGGGATACTCGAAGCAGCCCCTGGGCAGAGTCCCAAGGCAGGAACACAGGCACCACGGAGCTCGATCCAGGGTAGCGAATCACCAAGCCTCATGTTTTCACCTGTATTTCAGGGATTCATGCAGTTGTGATTTCCTGTTGTGCTCTGATCTTCCTACAGCAGGGCAGGAATCTAAAGCATGTTTGATAGGGTGCTTCTAAGTCTATCACAGGCCTGTGTTATTAAACACAGATGTTCTACTTGTCCAATACACAAGGCCAAACAAGAATTAGCAAGATATACGTTTCTCAACACCCCAGCTGCAAGTCAGTTGACTGTATTTACAATCCTCCTCACCAATCTTCCATTATTTATTACAGCCTGGGTGAACGTCCAAAGCTCCGTGACAAGAACTGTGTCATGTAATACAGAACACATAAAATGGTGTGCATGGTGTTATTACATCTAAAACATCTATAACTTTCCCTGAGCACTTGTGTTTGCCTTCCATAATACCACAGGCATGTCGTAAAGCTAAAGAAATATTAACTTTAGGTTAACTAGAATGTGTGTCTCTAGTAGACAAAAAGAAACTGAAGAAGCTCAGCTGTTTTAGGGAAATACATTTTGTACTTTGCTATTGACACTTTTATATCAACAGTTACATCCAGTATTTTCCCCTACAATTATAAACCTACCTTCTAATTATGATCTTCTTTCAGTTCTGGGACAGTGCTTTAAAGGAAGGGATTAAAAAGTCCACCTTTGAAGTCTGTTAATTTTATCTCCTCTTCTATTTGATCTAAAAATACATCAGATCCCCATAAATCATTTCTCTTTTTTAATAAACTTATTTTTAATATGTAAAAATGTCTTACAATCAGCAAGATTCGATCATGCTTCTGAACTGTAGTTTGATAGGTAATAGCTAAATTCAAAGTCTTGTATTCTCTGCATGTAGCTAGGCATGGATTTTAACCAAAACATGGTATTATCATTTGAACAACTTAAATTTATCCTTAATATTGTAAGTCTATATTTTGTTATTTCTTCTTGAGTGTTATGAAATAAAACACAAAATAACCTTTAAAGAAAATAAATCCTTCAAATGTTTTAGCTATTTTTCTATTTGATCCCTGCCTCACTATCTTTCTGTCTTGCTTTCTAATTATCTTTCAGGTGTCCCAGAGAGGTTGTGGTGTCTCTGTCCTTGGAGGCATTCAAAATCCATCTGAACATGGTCTGGGAAATAATTTCTAGGTGGCCATGCTTGAGCAGAGCATTGTAGCAGGTTTTCTTCAGAACTCCCTTCCAGCCTCAACTGTTTTGTGATTCCGCTAGTAGTTAATAGTGTTTGGAGCAATAAGGTCTAGTTGTACTTCTATTCTTTGGATATTTCAAAACCATTTTTCCATCTTTTTCATAATAGAAATTTATCAGTTAATGTGCTCCTGAATCTTTTATATTTGGTCAGTATGGTTTATCCATTTAACATTTTTTGGTCTTCACAAATACTCAGTACAAAGCATGCAGGTTTGCCTCAAGAATTGTTACTGTTGGATCAATTTCTGTGGTCCAGATATTGTGTAACTTGTTCATTAGAGAGACCCTACTGATTCTTACTCTTTCTGCTTTGTTACTCAGTTCTGTAGATAAAAAAATGTCCAGTGTTTACTTCATGGGAATTTCGGACTTCCTGTTAAAAACATTGATCACAAAAGGAGTGGTTGTAGTGTTCAAAACTTTATTTCTGTCTTCTTAGAGCTACCCTTTGTGCTTTCTAAAAGTGCAGAAACTGGGAGAAGGTTTACTTAATATTTTCCTGCAATATCTAGGTGTCCTGAGACACCTTGGAGGGGAGGAATGAGAGAGTGGGTAGCTGCATGGTTCTTGGTTTCCATCTGGGCTTAAGTCATGACACTAGGTCCCTAAATGTCTAACTCACAGTTCAAGGCATTCCATGTTTTTCCTTAAAGTCTTGTTCTTACAATGTAATCAACAAGTAAGAAGAATTGTACTGTTTGCTTTTTATTCTTGTCAGTAAGTCATACATTGGTTTTGATTTGAGAGCAGACAAAATACAGTGTTTTAACATAGAATTTTTTTGCTTGCTGTATTTGGTGTAGGTGGCAATGGTAGTTTCCCACTACCCATTACTGAAGATAGTAATGAAATATTTATTTGAAGTTGGTAACAAATTGATTTTCTACAAGTGAAGTCTACTTTGTCTGCAGTGGTATTTGGTAAGTGATCTTGCCATCTTTATGTCTGCCCATGGGTGTTTTAGGCCTTCCTGTTTTCTCCCCACACCACACTAGGAGGAAAAGTGAGTGAATGGCTGGGTGGACATTTAGCTGCTAGCCAAGGTTAATACACCACACTCACAAACATCGTTTGTGTTCCACAGCCAACCATTATCCTCTGTGCATTTTCTGCAAGAATAACAAGAGTTTTCAGAGTGACACAGGGTAATAGTGATTAGCATTTTGCATTTCACTGTATCTTCCCAGGACTCTCAAAACACTATTTATTCACTGCTTAAAGTCCTGTATCTGACACCTGTTGGTTCATTCCTTATCTTCTTTTTTCTCTTAGGGTTTTGGTTTTGTTGTGGTGGTGGTTTTTTTTTCCCTGTAATATCAATCTGCTATGAACTTTTCCTGGAAATTACAGTTATGTTCTGCTAAACTGCTTAGTAGATTTTGATTCATCTTCCTTCTGTGGCACTAGGAAAGTTAAAGTAGACAAGATTTTGTATCCCATGCGTTACTGCAGATGCTTGGTCATTTCTTTCAGATTCTGTGGTCAGAGTCTCCCTGCTATTTTTCCTTGGCCATGCAGCTTCCTGCATATTTTTTTACCAGCTTCAACTGTTTGTTTTTTAGTGGAAAGAAAACAAAGGCTGCTGTAAGTGAAGGATCAAACCAAGGCATCATACTTCTAAAGGTGACTAGTAAATGTTTTCAGAAAGAGTGGGCACAGTGATCATTTCTCCAGTATTGGAATTCAGCAATCAACAGTTTGAGAATTAAGGATCAGGTGATTCAACTATCACAATTATAATAGCTACTGGTGAACTTAAAATCTATGAATTCACCTAAATCTGCTCTGTATGTGAATATTCCTTTGGCCTCCATCAAATCTGATGACAGTATTTTCGATGGTTGATTTACACACTACATAAGAAAGCACTTCGTGTTGAAATGTTGCCAGGTTATTTCAGTGGCTGTCTCTGACAAACAATCACTTGCTCCCTACTTATATTCTTAACATGGTTGTATTGTAGGTGGGATTTTCCCCTGCTCTGCTCCTGGAATTTTTGTGTTTCCTTGATTGATCTTGGATTTGACCTGTTATTTTGCCTTTGCGTAATGCTTGCTGGACTGGTGGTAGGACCCATTGCAGTCCTCACTGTGCTCTACTGGCCTACATCCGATGTTCTGGGGCTGTGCTCTGTTAGTGAAGGCATTGCCATCATGGTTGTCATCAGGTCCAAGCTTGCCTTCCACTAGGTAACAAACTGCACTTGATGCTTTCTGACAATGCCTACAATTGAATGGTTTGCATTATATGATCCAATATCATGATGTTCATTACATTGTATTTATCACTACTGAATATTTATTTCTAAGTCATTTAGAAGGAGAATGCTCCACTCATTCCAATGGCAATTAAGAAGCTGCCTCTTGTTCATCATAATTTTTTAATTGTTTTAGAGTAAGCTGCCAACAGGCGTGTTGCAGGATCTGGATTTGTGCATCAGGAAGGCAGCAGATTCATGTTAGAACAAGCTTGCAAAATCAGTTCTCTTTCTTAAGTGCCATGGGAGCTGAGTTAGCAGTTATTATCTCGATTTTAATGTTAAGTCAGCTTTGCTTTCTCATCAGCCTTAGCATTCCCCATTAAGAAAACACATATAAAGACAAATATATGGCTTTCTGGAATGGAACAGGAGAAAGGAAGTCATACTTAACTATGCTATTTCCTTAATTTAATATAAATTTGTAGAAATATATTAAGATCACAGCAATGATAGTAAGTACTAATAAGGCCTGAAATGCAAGAGAATAGGGAGAACTAGATTATGGATTCCCATGAAGCTCTTGGGAGCAAAGGGCAAGGGATAGTTTTAGATTTAGGTAAGAAGCTCAAGAAATTAAGTGGTGTATGGCATGAAGATGTGTAAAATCTTCAAAGGAGCATGAGACTTTCCATAATGTCCATATACCTTAAAGGATATAGCACTGTCAATTTTAAGGGGAGCCTGTGAGAAGTAAATTTCCCATATGAAGAGAACTTCAAACAGCTGAACAATAATAGCATAAAAGAGACAGAAAAAACAACTGTGATTTCTGATTGTGACTCTTGCAGAAACAACAAGAACAGAACAAAACAGAAACTGCATCCTCCATTTCTTATTTTTATTTGCATTGTACGGTTTTTCCCTTCACTTGCTCCACATATTTTTTCCTTCTACTTGTTTGGACAGTGACTACCTAGTGAAAACCTTGTATATCTGTGCCAACTGTTCTCAAGTGTCTATTCTGTACTTCCTGTTAATCTTTACATGACAGCTGCAATCTGTTCTCTTTAAACTGTTTAACTAGTACAACTCAAATAACCATTTTTTTCCCTTCCAAAAAATATCCAGTATGGATGCAGATGCATAATTATACAGGCAGATAGCTGGATCTCCCAAACTCCAAACATTTTTATAGTTAATAGTGCATTTCAAATAATTGGAGTAGGAATAAAATGAAAGCATGAATTCTTGTCTCCTAATACCAAAT
The DNA here is from genome assembly GCF_033815535.1 of Pezoporus flaviventris. NCBI lineage: Eukaryota > Metazoa > Chordata > Aves > Psittaciformes > Psittacidae > Pezoporus > Pezoporus flaviventris. Next base: position 22,861,390 of record NW_026892563.1, read on the forward strand.
ACCAATGATTTGCCTGTGATGAATATCCCTGGAATCACAGTCATAATAAAAAACTGTTAACAGAGTTAGAGAACCACTCATTTTAAGTGACTTTTTGCTGTCAGCTGGAGACCTTTTATTGATCATAAGTCTAAATACATCATATCTAATACACAGAAGCAGGAGAAAATACAGTCATTCTGGTAATGAATAGGATAAAGAAATACCCTGGAAAGCTTACAGTATATTCTTCTGGCTCTTAAGTTCTCTTATTTGAAATGTAAATCATTAATAAGTCAAAAGTAATAGATAAAAGCAAAACCATAAAGTTTTAATGAGATAGAATTATAAAAGTAAAGAAGGAAACAAGTGTTAATATCTTATTTAAATCCTGCTGTCCTTTTATTTCCTTTAGCAGTTCCATTCAATGGGTTTTTAATGGCCACTCGCTTTTCAAGCTCTCTCGACAAAACGGCCATAGTGAGGACAGTTGTTCTAGTACAGGTCCTAAGATTACACTGCCTGTATTTTGATCAAAGTGCTTGGGAAATTTTATTTGTATTTCTGTGCTAGGTAGATTTCTTTCCTATCAGTGGTGTCCCAAACTGACTTTCTTGTTTTAAATAACAAATTTAGTTGAGATTAAAAAAGTGCAGCTTAATGAAAAAAATAAAAAAAAAGTGGCTGTAAACTCCAGTCTGTCATCTGGATCTGTTCTAAGTAGCAATAGCACTAATGGCATTAAAACTTTTACAAATATATTTCTGTTGCAAAAACTTTAATGATATTTTGTAAAGTATTTAATAGTAAAAAGAAATGTCTTCTTTAGTTAGTCTCAGGAGATCATAAAATGAGTTCAGTAAGCTCTCACTACTGGTAGAAAAATGTTAATACTTAAAAAAAAAAAAAAATCAGTTAAGTGTTCTAATCCTAGTGAAGATGATAGCACTTTATGCTGTGATAGGAATCACTTATGATCCCTTGGTCCCTAGTATAACAGATCATAAGTTACTTTAAAATACAAGAACAGTGTGAGGAAGTGTCTGTCTTGATATAGCAGTGCTGTTTTCCTGGACACAGAAGGCATATGAACATTCAGTAGTCATTGTAGATAGCAGAAAGTAATTTCAAGTGTGACCTTCATAAATTTCAAATTTACATAAGTGGTAAACAAATATATCAGTCATGATAAAAATATGTTGGGTTTTATGATTCTTTCTAGGTCTGACATGGGTGGTCATGATAGAATTGAGAAAACAGTAGCTAGATATTATTTGCGAAGTAGTAGATGTGCTATTGCACGCTTTAAACACATAATGTGCTCTTTTTTGCTCTTTTAATGAGTGGCATATTTGATACCCCATCAGCAGGACTAAAAAGTAGTTACTGTTTATGAACATGTCTGCAGTGATGATTATAATTCACAGTTAAGTAAATAAAACCTTGTATGGGGAGTGCTCCTCAGAGCTTTCATATAATAAGTGTGAGAAAACAAATTATACCTCTCTTTTGTAGGGAGGATACCAAAAATATGAAAGTATGACATCATAAACTCACATTTGAAGCTTGATACCAAAAAGAAGGCATAGGTAGGAATGTAAACCAATCCCCCAGGTAGGAAAAGATTTTCTTCAGTGCATAACTACCCTGTCTTTCTCAAGGCGGAACATAATATTCATAATCGCTGACTACATTTTCCTAAATTATTTAAAAGACTCATTAAGGCAGTTTTTTCCTTGTTGGAACAAATAAGGACATTCAGGTCATTCAGGAGCACTCTCATCACAGTGATGCTTGACAGGAATGTCAGTATATACATCAAAGTGAAGTACTTGAAACATCCTGAACTTTGGGATAGGGGAAAAATGAGAAGATCATGATCCTTAGTGCAGTAGCCTCACACCCTTCTCTAATTTACAGTCAAGAATCTTGCAATTCAGTGCATGTTATATTGATGATATACTAATAAACTTGGGAAGGGCTACTACATTCTGGTAATTAAATCAAAGGTTAGTTACATCCATTCCAACTCACAAATGGGTGTTACTCGCCCAACAATGGGTTTACAGTCATAATACATTGCAGAATTTTGATTAGGTTTTAAGATATGAAAATACTGCCTGGTTTTATGATACCACTCATCATTCCATGCTGAGTATAAAATAAGGTTAAAGTATACATATTTCATGGCAAGACATTTGTCTCTAGGAGCCAAATTTGTTGTGAGATTTCAAAGCATAAAAGCTGAGTTTACAATCTACTTATGGTTTTCTTGCAATGAGATTTTCAATCTTTCTCTCCTTTTACCTTCTTAATTTCTAACTAGCTTTAGTGTTTCTTTAACCTCTACCTCTTCTTTTTATCAGATTTTAGGTACTATGGGATGGTTCAGGAGGATAATGTCTGGGTGAAAAACATTTAATGTGTTATTTATTGACCTCTTTTCCTTTGTGTCAGTTGCTTCAGTCACTTCTGATAGTTTTCCTTTTCCACCTCTGCATCCTGAAAGAATAAATCATCAGTCCATCAGAACAACCTGTGCTACTTACCAGCACTGATTAAGACCACCTGGATCATCTGTCTCAGCTGAGATATGCTTTCTCTACTTTTGATTTTCATCAGAAGCTGTCATGTTCTTATCAAAGTGCCACAAGTTCTCTTCAAAATAAATGTGATGTTGTTAATATACAGGTCTATTCATCAGCTGTGGAGGGTCAAGCTTGGTATTCTGTAAAACACTTTGGTCTCTCTGTTTATGAATATGTTTCTTACTCAGTTCCTGTAGGGCTTAGAATCCGGGCATTTATGAGGCCAGAGGGACTGTTAAATTATCTTCTCTGACCTCCTGAGGTCCTATTCTATAAACAGTAATTTTTGACGAAAAATAAAATTCAAGGAGGCCAAATAAATTTTCAAAGCTAGGAAATAGTTGCAGACATATTAAAAAATATACATTTTTTTTTTTTTATAAAATGTTAATGTAAAACATTTTTAAAAGAAGATATTTAGTCTCTTAATTTGAAAATTGAAAAATCCTTTATTATGGTAAGAACAGAAAGGAAAAGATGAAGGGTTTACAAAAACCCCAAAATGTTTTGACTGCTTTGAATTACGCACTTTGTATTGTCCATATTCTATATTTCTAATGTGTGTGTGTGTGGATATGTAGGAAAGATGAAATCTGTTCAGTTTGTCATAGGAGCTCAAGTCAAATCACAGACAGTTATACTTTATCTCATTTAATTTGATTAAATGACAGATTGAAAGATGACTGATGTTTGATTACTCTTCTCAGAGATGTTTGTCTATTGTATATTCGAGACATCAAAAAGCATTCACAACTTCCTTCTAGTTTGTTACAGTGATTAATCACCCTCACTGTAGTGAAAGCTGAACTCGGCATATTAATTCTGTTCATTTGAATGTATGCGTTTGTATGTGTCTATGTAACAAACATAGTTTGTTTAGTTTCGAACCCATGCTGTTGTAACAGCCTTGAAACTTTTTACCAATCACAACAGCACTTTTATCCATTAGTTCTTTATCTGGTTCTTAATCATCTCATCTTATTATACTTATTGTCTGTTAGAAATCCTTTCAACAAAAGAGTGTACTTAGTATCTGTCGTGGTTTACTGTCCTGAACCCAGGGCAGTATCCTATTCTATTTCCTCTTTATAAGTGTAATTTCTGTTTTACTGTAGCATTTTTCTGTCCAAAACAATAAAGGCTTTAAGATTTTCTCTAGAAATATGACTGCTGATTATACCTTACTTCTACCTTACCCTCAGAAATTTCCAAAGCATACTTCATTTAATAGTACTCAAACTGATAAAAAACTGAGTCTGAATTCCAGTTTGTTATTGTTCCATCTTCTGTTTCTTTCCTCAGTTCCTCAGAAGAGGAAAGCAAAAGTAATGAAAATCTAATACTATAGGTACTAGGACACTGAAATTCCTGTGCCTGTTCCATACTGAAAATCTAGTGTAACTAAAGACAAAGGAAGATTGGTAAATGGAGTGACTTTAATGTAATAATTTTTTGTTTTCAACTTATTTTTTTGCAATAACGACATGAAATTAATAGATATTGATTGTTCTTTTGTATAATTTCAGAATTGATTTTAATTTATTTTTTATTTTTGTTATTCTATTCCTTCTCTTTTGGAAATTGTAACAGATAATTTCCAAATCTTGATGTTCTAAATGTTTGAATACTTTATATACTACAAGGACAGAATGATGTATGCTCTGTTGATGGCCTGCTGGGTGCAGAAAGATCCATGACACCTTATGGCCTAGATAGGTGCATTCATTTTGTAAAAACTGGATGGACGGCAGAGCCCAAAGAGTGGTGGTAAATTGTGTCACATCTAGTTGGTGACCAGTCATTAGTGGCGTCCCTCAGAATCAGTATTAGATCTAGTCTTGTTTAATATCTTTATCGATTATCTGGATGAGTGGATTGAGTGCACCCTCAGTAAATTAGTAGACACCAAGTTGCACAGGAGTGATCTGCTTAATGATTTTAAAGGTCTTTTCCAACCTAGTTGATTCTATGTTTTGTGTTCTAAGCTGTCTAAAAGTAAAACAACTCTTACCTGGTATTGCTGCATGAGAACAACACTGTGATCTCAGCAGGGAATATTCATTTCATCACTGTGCAGTTAAATGTTTTTGAGGTTGCAGCAGCTGCCATGAAGAATACTCTGGCCATGGCTGAAGTGTGGTTGAGCCTGCCTTTAATTATTTTGAGTAAATGTGTCCTTTGTCTCTGTATACATCTCATCCCTTTAAATTGCTACAGAGATATATCATCCTGCTGCTTCCAATTGTATATTGTGAAGCAGCTTTGGTGCTCTTTAGCTAAACAATTCTGTATGGTCAAGAAATTGCTTCTGTTTTATTGTTTCATCTTTAAGCTGACCTCCTGCCTCTGAAATGTGGTGTATTGCAGTATTGGATGAGGTACTTGCAGAGTTTCTGCTGGGTAATTGCATCCCACCCTCCTTAGCTCTCAAACTGCAAAACCAGTCTCTCCCCATTCCTGCAAAATATCTGGAAAGAAAGAAGTGTGGGTTTGACTTCTGTGTTATTGGAGATGACACAAAGGATAGAAACAAACTGTGTTCAAGTGTTTTCTCATACAGTTTGCAGACATACAAGAAGTAATCTAGTCCCACAGAAACTTGGCAGGCCAAATATAAAGTGTTTCTGGATTATGGAATGGTAAAGTATATGAAAATTAATATTTTCTTCCATTCTTTATCATTTCCTTGTACACCAGCTGTTCTCGAAAGAGTTGGCCATCTAAACATGTTGCCCAGCTGCTAATTTTATTGTTTACCAGGCTTTGTAGATGACTTAGGAAAAAAAAAAGAAAATTCCTAACTGTATCAAACATTCTAGCTCTCCAATTGCCAGCCTGACTAAAATGTGGTCTCAGTTTTTAGTATCATTGCTTTAAAGGGAAGTTGATATGATTTAAACCCAGTAGGTACCCAAGACCCCAGCTGCTCACTAACACCCCCAGTGTGGGGTGGGGGAGAGCTGTGGGGACAATCAGAAGGTGATTGTAAAAAATTTGAAAACTTATGGGTTGAGATAAAGACAATTTAATAGGTAAAGCAAAATCTGAACATGCAAGCAAAGCAAAAAAAGGAATAATTCATTCACTGCTTCCCATCAGCAGGCAGGTGTTAAGCCATGTCCAGGAGAGCAGGTCTCCATCACGTGCAATGATTACTTGGAAAGACAAATGCTGAAGTACTTAACATCCTTCCCTTCCTCTCTCCTTCCCAGCTTTTAATGCTGAGCGTCACATCATATTGTGTGGGATAACCCTTTGATCAGTTGGGGTCTGCTGTCCCAGCTGTGTCCCCTTACAACTTGCGCACCCTCAGCCTACTTGCTGGTGGGATGGAGTGAGAAGCAGAAAACCTTGACTCTGTAAGCACTGCTCAGCTGTAATGAAAACATCCCTGTTCTGGCCACACTGTTTTCAGCACAAATCCAAAACACAGCACTGCTCAGCTGTAATGAAAACATCCCTGTTCTGGCCACACTGTTTTCAGCACAAATCCAAAACACAGCACCCTGTTAACTACCATGAAGAAAATTAAATCTACCCAAGCCAAAACCAGTAAAACAGCTCACTACTAAAATCTGAAGAAATGTAAGATTTCTATTGATCCATGAATTAAGTGCATTTTTTCAGTAATTGTTGAGAAATTTTTTACCTTCCTCTGGTTTTGTTTGTTTTTTTTTTTAAGTGTTGCACATCCAATTGTGCTCCCAATGCTCATGTACTTTTTTGTGTTTAGTTAATTATCTAGCATTATATCTTTCTCAGTAAGAAAAAACGTGGTGTATAAAAGAAATTTTGAAGGGAAGGTAACAGCTGAAGACATCTACTATGAAATGTATTCTTTCATTGACAAATAACTTTTTTGCTTACTCTTGGGAGAAACATTTTTAGAGAAACAGTAATTCACACATACATATGCACAAACATATAACTCCCCGGTAACTTAATATTGATTCTGCAATTCTTTGTGTGAGTTCTGAAACTTTTGATATCTATACACAAAATTAAACAAACCTAAGGTTCTGATAAAGAAAGTGTAGTATAGGAGAAACAAACTATTTTTACTAGGCAACATTTTAATAAGTATGTCAATAATGAAAGTTAGCAGTATACTTCACCTTTTTCTTGCCTAACTTTCCAAACAATATGTCCTTTCAGTAAAGTCTTGCAGGTCACTCCTTCATGCTGCAATTCATGAATACCTTCCTGTCTGAATTAATTGTTTTCTTCCTTGAGGATGGGTTTTAGAAATCTGCACTTACTCCCTGGAGATAACTATGACTATTGGCATAGTGACTGACAGCTGTCTTGACAATATATTTTATTTAACAGTAAGGGTTGGGGAAGGAAAAATGATTTTAAAATATCAATATTTATGTGTCTCTGGTATTGCGATCTTAAGAGTGAACCTGACCAGGTTTAGCATGTCAGGAACCCATGGGTTCCTATGCCTTGTGCTTTCTTTTCCTGCTGACTTCCCTGAGGAAAAGTTGTGATTTAAATAGCTGTGCATGAATTTATTCATCCATCTATCAGTGTTTGAATCCTCAGCTTTGTTCTGATTACCTTCCTACAGCATATTGAGCTAGTTTGCAGGCTTCTTAGAAGAGCATAGTAAACCCATGAAATTCTTTTCCTGGCAGTGTCCCAGGACAGACGTAAAGTGTTGGCACCAGATGTCAATCTGACAAGAAAACTTCTGCCTAGTAAAGATGTTGCTACTTTGGTGGATCCCAGTGGTGGTTCTTCTGACCATGTCACTGATAACAGTGTAAATATACATTAATAATTATGAGCCTTCCTTGAATGATAAATAAATAGCATGTCTAGGATGAGTACCTGTGTTTTCAAGAAATGTAATTAAAAAGATCAGTAACAAAATTCAGAGAAACCTTGACTACATTGTCATGAGCAACTCATGATTTTGTTTACTAGTGTTACAAAATAAATCAGGAATAAAAGTAACAGGAGAATGCAACATAAAGTGACATTGCAGATGGGAATTATGGATATTCTTATCCAAAATGTGACTTGCGTTAAGAGTATTGGAAAGGAATGAGTAATCCAGAAAAACATAAAACAATTTTGAGGCTTAATCAACATTTTTTTTGATTTTTTTTTCTTTATCAACAGTTCTGAAAATTGGCTGATTCAGTACAAACTATTTGTTCTCTGTGCTCTGTTTTACTACAGAGCATAAAAGAAATCCATATGGTATTTATTTCCAGGTTTGACTTTACTAATGGGTAATACAGACCTGAGAATTTGCAGTGAGTGTGTGAGTGAATTCCAAATCCACGGAATAAAAGATCATGTCAAAAGCATGAATATTTTCAGTCACTGAAATTCAGCCAAGTTTTTATGTAAGATTCAGCTAGGTTAGTTCTTAAAAGGTATATCATGCCTTAAATTTTAGTGTGACCTTAAACGTTGAAATACATTTAGATTTTGTGCTACATCTCTGTTTTTCCTGACATGGTCACACACATCTTTTCAAAAGAATAACTAATAGACTCTTTCCAGCCACACACATTTTTAATAAGCTCTAAAAAAAATAACAGCATGACTGTTTGGAGCCAAAGTAACTTTTTCTTTTTTTTTTTTTTCCCCAGATGTTTAATTATAAAAGGTACTTCTTACTTCTCTTTCTTATCTCTTTCTTCATTTCACAACAGGTGGTAACAAGAATTGTCAGAACACTCTTTATAGGTATTTTTGTAGTTCATTTCTTCAAGTAGTTGAGGCTTATAGAAAGCGACTAGGAGAAACTCCTCTGGGTAAAGTGTAAATATTCCTTCATGTTAGGAAGAAAATAAGCCTATAAAATTTCTTGCAAACTCTTAGAAGCAGTATTTTTTATGCTTTCTCTTTGTAGACAAATTCAGGTGGGTTTGAGTTATAAAAGACTGCAGATGGAGAGTGGAAGGGATTTTTAAGCTCAGAAGCCTACATGGGTGTGAAGAGAAGTAGAATTTCCATGTGTTTTAGAGAAATATTTCTGGAGAAATTTTTTATTCATGGACTAATTATGTTGAAAGTGAAGTCTTTCAGACAAAACTTAATGTTCATGATGAATAGGATAATGCAGAAGGTAATGAAGAAAACTGTGGAACTGATAAATGAATCAAAGGTGTAAGTGTCTGCAAATGGGAAAGGTCTCTCCTTTCTACAGTAGCAAGACAACTGCAGACTAAGATAATTTTGGATTTTAAAGGATAATAAGTTTTCTAAATCTGTATTTGAAGAATATATGTAGTTTAGTAGTAAATTTTTCCATACAGCTTGGAGGGGCATGAAAATCTTCCTTTGTTCTGTGTTCACTTATTCCCACCAAAATTAGAACGATTAAATGAGGAACCAACAAAAGATAGCTCAGAAAGTCCACCACCCTAACATTTCAACAGTTCAAAACAAGGATCACTCCTTTTTTTCAGTTTTACTTGAATTGATTGATTTTCCTATAGAAGGTCTTAGAATTTTCTCAAGTCTTTCAACCCTAGATATTTTGAGGATCTCTAGCTGAAATAAATGTAATCAAACAAGCAAGTGAGCAAACAAAAAAATAAGTTCTGCAGAGAATTTCCAGAGCTATCAGCCATGTTAGCAGCATTGTTATCAGTGTAAGGTACAAAGACATGTGCTATCAGAAAACAAGGTACAGAATGGGATATTTTGAAAAATATACAGCAAAATGATGAATTGGTAAAATTTTTTTTTTAAAAAAAAGGGTGTACAAAGAAATTATAGTCCCTTGTCTTAAATGCTGGGAAGATGTAACTGAGAAAATGTATTGCTTTCCCTGTAGGGCTTGAGGATCTATACTTTTAGTCAGGATTGCTGTCATGTGAAGAAAGGTGCACATAATGAGACACTTGCTAAGCTATTTCAGTATCTCAACTTCATTAGTAGTTACTCTGGGTTTTGAAGCAGATAATATTTGTCTATATGCTGTACTGGAATTTCTGTGACCCGCAAGCATTTTGTCCCAATCTGCCTTCTCATCCTGATTGGAACCAACAATGTAAAATTGCAGATAGTTTGAACAGAGTGTAAAACCTATCTCAGACAAGCTAGTCATATTCACTGTGCTGACAGCCTCCAGCTGAGGTGGTATTACTGGAGCAGAAAACTGATGTTGGTAATGATGTTCAGAAACTAACAAAAGAGAGGATGCTACCCTCATGCATAATGGAAACAAGGATGGGAGGGGGGAGAAGAAAAATAAAAATAAAATAAAAAAAATTTAAAACTGCCTTTTTTATTTTTGAGAGAGGGTACTTCTTTGATTTTTGAGGTTTAAAACTAACTACAGAGAGAATCAAAGAGAAGAATGAAATACTTACCTCCTGTGGCTGAGCCTCCCCTTACTGATGAGGAATAAAAGAGAAATTGAGTCATAAATAAAGACTGAGGGAATACAACAATTTACCTTTATATATGCACTTATGTCTTATTAATATGACTTTCTGGAATCTTTATCCATGATTCATTACATCTTTATTCTTCTTATACAGTAGAAAAACAAAACTTTCATTGCACTCTAATACGGGGAACATATGTACAAAGAAATTAGAATTTTTTACACATTTGGAACAAGTGAATCAGAAATTGAAAAAATAAGTTTTCAAATGTTTTGCAGAAAAGGAGTTTGAAAAATTCTAAGTTAGGATAATAATATATGTTGCATTTCTTACAGGTGTTTAAATGGTCTTATTGTCTCTTCTTGTCTTACACTGAGCGCGTTTTAAGTTTGTCTAGACAAGCTTTTCCTGCAGTATTTAGACTTTTTCAGCACATTATACCTGCCCTAGTGTTTGTACACATAATAAAAGACACTGAAATGCCTCTGATTTTCAGAACATACACATTATTTGATTTGAAATCAAAAGAGTCGTGCATGATCCCTGTAACAATTATTTAAAAATAAGTCACCATTTCACTAGATTGAAAGGGAGGAAAAAAATTATATATCAATTTGTCATTAGGAAGCCTTGAGAATCTCAAAACCAAATGAGAATAAAGAAAACCATATGAGAAAAAGATTGGTTCACTTTGTGTGCCGTCAGCTGGACAAGAGTTGAGATGTGGGCAGTCTTACAAACTAGGAATATTATGAAAGTAATCACGTTTGTGGGGTTTTGTTTTTTGTTTTCATTTGGTGTGGGGCTTTTTTAGTTTTATTTTCTTCTGGTTTGCAGGAGGTGAGAAATACCTGTCAGTTTTCTTGATCAGTATTCCAGTATTCTGAAATTTCAAGAAGAAAATAAATAAGTAAATAAACAAAAGGTGGTGTTTCACCAAGCAAAGGTGCCTTGGCACTGAGTGAAACCCATGTGTCTCCCTGTCTTGGGTCTTGAGCTGTGTTACAAAAGGAAAGGGGAACAGCAGAAATAGTGAAGAGAGAAACTTACAGCTGAATTGCTAATGAATTTCATTAAAAACCTCAAATTTTAAACAGGATTTCATTGTCTCATAGTGAGCAAGTAATAGACATTGCCCTGGGCATCATTTTAATATTTTTTTCATTTGTTCTGTATTTTAGATTGAGTCAGGGAACTGGCTTACTTTTAATAGTACACTTGCAGCAGTGGCATGAGTTACTGACTTTGCTTATTTATTTAGAACATTATGTGCCAGAAAAATCTCAGTATGTATATCAATCTCAGAATGTATATCAATTCCACCACTAGTGTTGGAGGTAACATAATCAGTAGGAGTAGAGAGAATATTACAGAAATTGTGGTTTACAAACAGGGCAACATATTTTGACATATATATTAAAAAACATTATTTTCCACAACAAAGTAAAATGCAAACAAATAAATCATATATTAATAAACATGAACTGTTAAGAAAAAGCTACTTATGTTCAAAACCTATTTGTGTCTACAGCTGCAGTCTGACTATCGACTGTCTTGTTTGAGTTTTGATTCAGAAACAGGATTTAACAAGCAGTGTGAAGTAACTGCTTAGGAGGGTTTTGTGAGGAAGGTATTGTGGCAGAGGCTTTCTGAATGGATATTATCTTAATTTTTTCCACAAACACATGTGAATTCTTTCTGAATTAAAACCCTATTTTTTGTCACAGATAAAAAGAAAGGAGAGCTGCTCTGAAATTTTCTCACATAAAGCATTTTTGTTAGATATGATAATTCATGAAAAAAACAAGTTATTTTGTGCATCACATATGCATCTTTTACAAACAAAACTTTAGAGAGAATTTCTGGTCAAGGCAAAAGAGAGAAAAACATCAACTAGTCTCTTCAAAGATGGCAACAGCAGGGAGCTTTCCTAGGGTCTAACAGACAAGTCTGCCTCTTTGTATGCTAATTAAATAATTCTAGGAAGAAAGAACTGAACTTTAGTCTTGTGCCTCTGATGTAGCTGTTCATGTCTGCAAACTATGGAGTAAAAATATTTGTCTTAATATGTATTTAATGAAATCTATAAAATCTCTCCTAATTTTTGCTTGTTTGTTTTTGGTTTTGTTTTTTTCTTAAGTGGGACTCTTTTCAATGGGATAGATAAAAAGAATCTTTTCTGTATGGACTAGTCGACTACCCACTGGTTAAGGTAGTTACTTATTCCTTACAAGATATTTAAGGTATGAGAGTGTCGTGGTTTAAACCCTAGACAGAGAGCTTGTTCACTCACTCCCAGTGAGTGGTGCTGGGCTGAGAGCAATCAAGGCCCCTCCCCCCGGGGCTCTCCCCTTCCCAAAAAATCAAACCAAAACTCAAACTGTTTAATTCCTGATGTGAAGATGAAAGGCTTGACTTGCACTCTTTTTCACTGGGACTCTGGCAGAACAAGTTGTATACTGTCATCTTTCCCTCCCACACTAGCTTTTTTGAAGAATTTTTAAAGATCTCTTGATTTCATCTCAATGGAAATTGAAGAAAAAAATAACATGGATATTCTGTAGGATGAGAAAATGTCTTCCACTGAACTCTCAAAGTAAGTCTTCTAAGCTCTTCAAAATGAGTGAAAATCATTCCTTTGCAACCTGTGTAGCATTTTCTCACCATTCTTATATCCAATGGTATGCACCATGACAGTGCTGATTCTTAATGGAGTAGTTCTAAGTTTGAGGTTGAAAGGAAAGACATTTTATTCGTCAATGTGAAAGACAATGTAAAAGTCAAATCGTATGCTTTCTACCACGCCTTCACGAACAACAAAATGAATCGTTACTATCAGCTGTAGTGGGATCAAGAAAGGGAAGTGAACTGAAGGTAGAAACTAATACAACTAGAAAAAAAAATGAGACAATTGTTGTTTTACTCAACCAGGCAAATACATCCAAATTAAATAGTTAATGTAATCAGTTGTAAACATCTCTGTTTATGGCAACCTTAGTAGCTACTAATTTACATTTGCTTTCAGGTATGTATTTATGAGGATTTAGGATTATGTAGAGATGAGAGTTGTAAATTTTCTGTATATTGCTTTATGATAGAGACATCAGGCTTTGTACAAAAAGCCCTCTTTACTTTTACAGCGCTCATCTGAAATAGGTCAGATTGTTTAAGTACTGACTATATAGAGAATTTTGATGTTTCCAGTATTACAAAAGCAACAAGCAGTTTCTATGTTGACATGTATTTTGGAAGTCTTTCTAACACTAGGAACTCATGACTTTAAATAAATCTTTTCAGTATCTTTGGCCACACCCATAGAATTGAAAATAATACTTCCTGTGGAAACAAAAGTCACATTCTTTAGGTTAACCTAACTAGTTATTTCCAAATATATTACTATTATTGTACTATTCGACCTCTTTCTTCACTTGATCAGTTAAATGTATTTAATATACCAGAAAAAGAGAATAGGAATAAGGGGCAGGTCTCATAACTGAGGAATATCACTATCAGAATTCCAAAGGGCTTTGGGATGGAACATTCCTAAACAGGGAAAGAGGTGAGCAATAAAGTGGCAAAATCTGCTGGTGATATTAAATTATTGAGGAGTCTGAGGACAAGAGATGACTATGAAAAGTTGCCAAGACATTTTGTAATACTGAGTGATTGGGCAAGAAATGGCAGATGAAATTCAGTGTGTATAAATGTAATACACATAGGGAAGACCAATCCTAGTTTTATATATGAGTAACATGTAAAGCTGGCTGTTATTACTCAGAAGCAAGATCTTTTCAAATTATATGAGACTCTCAGCTCAATGCACCTTAGCAGACAAAAAAAGAAAATCAAATATTATGACTTACTGAGGCTTTATGAAGAAAAATACAGAGAACATTAATACACTGCAGAATTCCTAGTTTGCTCATACCTTGAATACTAAAGCATGAGAATTCCCTTATCCTGATTCCTTTATCTCTAAATAAGAATAATTATACTGCCAAAATTTTCAGAGGAAGCTGCCAAAGGTACATGACCAAAGGTGAAGTATGTCTGCTATATGAGGAAAGACTGAATAAGCTATGGCTGTAAAAAAGATGACTTGGTATTACAGAGGATAAGATAAAGGTCTACAGAATCATAAGTGGCATTAGGAAATAGGGATTAGTGTTTACATTCCCTTCCAATGCAAACAATGAGACTCAAAATAATTAGTCAGACTTGATTCAAAATATACAAGAGGTGGGTTTTTTTTCACATAGAAGAGAACAGGTCTGGGCAACTCATTAAAACAGCATAATATGAATGCTTAAATATAATGAATATTGCAGGCAAGACTGGACAAATGCATGTAAAAGTAATCCACGGAGACTTGCTACATGAGCATGAGCAGTCCTGGTCTGGGAAAACTTAATAAAATGAAAATATTTGGGTATAAAGAAATTTTTTACCAGAAACATCAGGTATCCCTGTCTACTCTTGTTCTTCCCCTGGCATCCCTTTTAGGTATTACTGGGGAAGCACATGGGACTGGATGGACTCTATATCCAATCCAGTGTCATTATTAAGTTTTTCCTAAGAACATTGAAGTTTATTGTTTCATAGCTTGCACCATCCTTGAATTTTGAATTCAGCTTGGGAGATTGGCATTTTTAGGTATTTGTTGGCTGCAAACCTTTTCTCAGCTTCTAAAAAAGGTAATGCTTAGGCTATTCAAGGCATCAAGGTTTAATGGGACTTAGATGATCAAAACTAACCAGACTAAACACTGTGGAACATATTTTAGCCTGAAGCAGCTACTATTTCTCTGACACCTGTAGGGCCCGGGAGCATTACTAATGGTAGAACACTTTCTGAAAACAGTAGTTGCATCCTGACTCTGCTTACAGTATTTTCCCTGTTGTTTTGGTTTCCTAGGGAAGGAAACCTTGAGAATATAAATTAAAAGGTCAGTAAAAGAGGATAGCAGGAGGTACCCTGTCAGACACCTGCTGCACAATCAGTGCATTTCTTCTCCAGATGTCTAGGAAGGTTCAGGACCATTAAAACCAAATTCTGTTTTTTTCTCGATTGCTTCCAATGAAACCATACCGATGTTTTCCATCTACCTAGCAGATATTTTCTGTCAACATCTAGCAACATTAGTCATTAAAGACTGAATTTCTAGGCCTGAAGACATTAATTTTGACAGAATATGGGGAGAGATTTGATTTAAGTTACAGAAGAGTGAGTTACTGAGAAAAGTTCTATTACACTGGAGGCACCTCACATTTGGCTTAGAAAACACGAGTAGCTATGGCAAATATGATGAGTTAGTACAACCTGTCTCAGCAAGAATGTTTGCCTGTCTATTTTTATGTTTAACATTTCTACTCCAGCATTTGTAAATCTTCTCAGGGTTCATTTATTTGACACACCTGTGACACACTTCTGTTCAATGTTCGGTTCATAAAAATGCTTCTGTACAGGGTTGGTGATACAATACCTGGGAGTGTATGTCTTGCTAGCAGTTTCATGTTTCAGACTACACAGAGCATCTATAAAAGGACTTCTACACATTTTAAAGCATGTAGAAATTCTGCTACAGTTTCAAAATTAGGTAAGTTTGACCCTATATTGTCTACAAGCACAGGTTAAATAACAGTTTGACATGCAATCCCTTCAAAGTGCTCTTACTGACTTGCCGTATGCAGGGGTCCCATATTATTCCTTCATTAGCTATCTTTTGTTTGGGAAACTTTGGGAATATAGAAAAGTTATGCTTACACAATAAGTATTTCTAGGCCAATGAATGTAATATGAAAAGTAAATTGCGTGGGCTACTAGAATAGGCTAAACACTAGTCTGTTTTTTTATTTCTGATTCAGGCACCCAATGAGTCAATACATGCAGCTGGTGGCAATCAGGTGAGAAAAATGAGCTGTTGCACCTTGGTGCAGGCTGATCCTCAGTTCTCAGTTACTTTCTTCCAGTTTCCTGTGCTTTTATTAGGATTTTTCTCTGGAGTCATTGATTATCACACAGTCTTATCTTTGGTGTATGTAATTTCTCACAGCTTGACAGCATATTTTTATTTTTTTTTTTCAATCAGCTGGGCTAGAGTCACACAGGAGTGCTTCACAAAGCTGAATCTTGGCTTACAGGCAGCTGGGCTATGGGTTGTCCTTATCCTGAGCATGAGGTAAACGTGTCACTTCTTTCTGAGTACAGCTTCCTAAGTCAGCAGTCCAACCTACACAGATCTTAAATAAAATACATCGTACATACTAAAATAAACTAAAACCAGACATGTATTCTCACCATATTAAGGTCTGACTGTAGACATTTTCCTCTGTGATTTAGCTTTTGGGCTATTACCTTTTCTTGATTAAGGATCATATCTCTTTAGTGGTGATATGCAATCAATAAGTGATTATAAATCATTAAAGACAGTGCATTTTCAGAATAAAGTGAAAGTCTTTACTTCAAGATTCTTTAGTGTACCTAAGTATAGCTTAACTCAGAATCAATCCTTGTGAAGCTCCTCCCTGTGTTGTCAAATAGGGCTAGGCTTTTCTGCGTGTCTCAGGTAGATTCTCACCTCCGCATGGAATCAATGAAAGCTAAATTGTTTCTTCAGATTTTTTTCTCTTTATTTCATACTCTTTCTAAAGTTAATATGTTGTTCTTCCTAAATGTTTATTTTCTTTGATGGAACATCCAGGTACTATTTCACAGGTTGAGGCCAAACAAGCTGGGTAAGAAGACCTGCTTGGCTGAACAGAGAGCTTTGGCTCATACTCTGGGGAAAAAAAAAAAATGTTTCTGATTTTTGGAAGAAGGGGCAGGCAACTCAGGAAGACTAGGAAGGCTATTGTGATGTTATGCATGGAGAAGTTTAGAAGGGCCAAGGTCCAACTATAACTTCATCTGGCTACCGCTGTATAAGACAATAAAAAATGTTTCAGTAAATACACTAGCAACAAAAGAAGAGCTAAGGAGAATCCCCACCCTTTGCTGGATGCAGAGGGAAGCATAGTGACAAAGGATGAAAAAAAGGCTAGGGTACTTAATGTCTTCCTTGTCATAGTCTTTAACAGTAAGACCAGTTGTTCTGCAGTTACCCAGGCCAGTGAGCTGGAAGACAGAGAGAGGGGCCAGAATGAAGCTCCCATAATCCAAGGGGAAATAATCAGCAACCTGCTACACCTCTTAGATACACATGTCTATGAGGCTTAGGAAGGCTCTGAATCCTGCATTTGGGCTACAACAAGCCCATGCAATGCTACAGATTTGGGGAAGAGTGGCTGGAAAGCTGCCCAGCAGAAAAGGACCTTGGGGTGTTGGTCGACAGCCAGCTGAATATGAGCCAGCTTGTGCCTAGGTGGCCAAGGAGGCCAACGGTATCCTGGCCTGTATCAGCAATAGTGTGATCAGCAGGACCAGGGCAGTTATTCTCCCTCTATACTAAGCATTGGTAACCTCTAATCCTGTGTTCAGTTCTGGACGCCTCACAGCAAGAGAGACACTGAGGTGCTGGAGAGGGTCCAGAGAAGGACAATGTAACTGGTGAAGTGTCCTGAGCACAAATCAGGAGGAGCTGAGTGAACTTGGATTGTTTAGCCTGGAGGAAAGGATGCTGAGGGGAGACCTTATTTCTGTCTACAGCTAGCTGAAAGGAGCGTGGAGAGAGGTGGGTGTCAGTCTCACAAGTAGCAAGGAATAGGACAAGGGGAAATGGCCTCAGTTTACACCAGGAGAGGTTTAGACTGGATATTAGGAAAAAATTCTTCACTGAAAGGGTTGTCAAGCATTGTGTTGTGGTTTAAGCCCAGCTGGCAACCCAGAACCACGTAGCCACTCATTCACTCCCCCCTTCCTCCCCCCCACCCCTGAAGAGATGGGGAGGAGAAACGAAAGAATGTGACTTGCACGGGTTGAGATAAGAACAGTCCAGTAAATAAGCTATAACACAAACCACTACTGCTACCACCAATAGTAATAATGATAAGGGAAATAACAAGGGAAGAGAATACAATCACTCAACACCTGCTGACCGATACCCAGCCTGACTCAAGTAGTGATCTAGCCCTTCTTGGTAACTGCCCTCAGTTTATATAGTGGGCATGATGTGCTGTGGTATGGAATACCCCTTTGGCTAGTTTGGGTCAGGTGTCCTGTCTCTGCTTTCTCCTGGCTTCCCCTCCTCTCTGGCAGAGCATGAGACTCAGAAAGTCCTCGGTCAGAGTAAACATTACTTAGCAACAACTAAAAACATCGGTGTTATCAGCGTTGTTCCCAGGCTGAAAGTCAAAAACACAGCATTGCACCAGCTACTAAGAAGGAGAAAAATGACTGCTACTGCTGAACCCAGGACACATTGGAACAGGCTTCCCAGAGAAGTGGTTGAGTCACCATCTCTAGGGATATCTAAAATACTAGATAAGGTGTTTAGGGAAATGGTTTAAGGGTAGACTTGGACTTAACAATCTTAAAGGTCTTTTTCAAATTAAATAATTCTATGATTCTAAAACCAGCTTGGAAATTTATTTGCTAAATTCTCACATTTCATTTCACATACTCCAAAATAGAGATTAACCAATTAAACTGCATTAAGAAAAACAATTATGAGGAGGTGTCATTAACTTTTAATTTGTCATTTGTCTCAGATGTCAGGGAACGCATGTATCTGTTCAATAAAACTGTTGCAAAAATTTGAATGTTGCCTATATCTACGTTAAAGACCAAACCTCTGAAGTCTGAGTATCTTTTGACCTTGTATCCTACAAGTTTTAACGAAACATGAATTAATCATCTTTCATTATCAGTTTAATTATATGTAGTCCAAAATAGAGATTAACCAATACAACTGCATTAAGAAAAAAATTACAAGTAGGTGTCATTAACTACTAAAATTTGTCATTTGTCTCAGATGTCAGGGAAAGCATGTATTTGTTCAATAAATCCATGGCAAAATTTTGCATGTTGTCCATATCTACATAAAAGACCAAAACACTAAAGTCTGTATGAATATGTCTTTTGAATCTGTATCCTGGAAGTATTAATGAAACATGAGTTAATCATCTTTCATTATCAATTCAGTTAATACCTGGACATCTCACCATACCTGGGAGAACTGAAAAATGAGTATTTGAGTAAATTCTTAGCTGATGATAGATGAGCATGTGACTGCAGAATCCAGGCTACTAACTTCGAGATTTGGGTATATTTTTTTGTTTGGTTGGTTTTGTGGTTTTTTTTTGGCAAAATAAGTGGAAAATTTAATCTCATACTGTATATAAGAACTTACTGGGAACATTTTTTCATACCATCTGTCATCGAAAGCACATTAGCTAACTGTACAACATCCTTATTGCTTGTGGCAGTTTTCCAGCGGGCATAAATAGTTCGGTTTTAGTCCCTAAAGTGAGTTGGGAACTATCTGTATAAGAACTTGCTTCTGGTTCCCTGACATTGTATTGAAAATATTGTTATAATAAACATTTGTATTAAGACAAAGGTGTTTACGTTGTTTACTGTGTGCCCTGCACTTTTAGAATTCAATAGTATTATTTTTTTTGTTCAATAGTACCCATCTTCAACATATGTGAAAAGCCTTATACTTACAGTAGTGTTGCAAATAAGAATGAGAAATGTTAATATTTCATTTTGCTGAGGTATTACAAGTGTTTTCTGAATTACTCTTTGGTTCAGGAAAATAAATGGAGCATTATATTTATAAATTCTTGATAGATCCTTCATTTCTAAAAGTCTGATTGAAGAGGGAAATAATATTTTGTCATTTAAATTACTTTAGACTTTTGTTTTCTCTTAATATATTGCTGTATTTTAACTCTGTGTAGTTTTAAAAGATGCATTTTATTTAAATGCGTATAGTTTAGATTATTAATACACTTATAAACTTGAAGTGTATCTAACACTATTTTATAGCCATTAACTGCATTGCTGCTAATAAGTAAATATTAATGGTACAGGTAAAAATATTCATAACTGTAACTAAAATGTAATTTATGTAAACTAAAACCTTCCAAGAATATTTTCTACCCTATTAAAAAGGAAGAAATATTTAATGATAGAAAAATCAGTTATTTTGAATTTTCTTCTTTTTTTAAAATTAAAAGAAGGGTACTTGAACTCTAGAAAAAGCTGGTCTAATCATTTGTTTCACATCTCTGATTTATCACTGAAGAGAATTTCCTAATTAACATTTTGACCTTCATGAAGACAATTTAGTGTATCTTTCATTAGTATTAGACCAGGAAGGAGCTGTGGATTAAAACACTTCTTCTGATGTTACAAAACTTACTTTAGAAGTTTTTGAAATTTCCTTTATTTGCTTACTTTGGTGTTTGATTCACAGCAACACATTTTAGGTCAAGCTAACACTGCTGATAGGATACAAGTTAATGGACCATTGGGGAAAAAAGAAAAATCATCTGATTCTTAGAGAGGGTTTTTCAAATCAGATTTCCCAGCTCAATTGGACTGGCATTTTTCTTACAATAGTCTTTGAAATTACTGTTAAAAACAAGAACATTAAGAGTTAATGAGATATGCCACCACATGCCAGAAGTGTATGATCACTCTGCATGTGTCCAACTGAAGACTTAAGGTGGTGAATTCTGTTTTTATACATACCATACACAGAACAAAGTACAGCAGCTAAATTTTTGCAGATATTTTCTCTGTTTTCGTGTTCTAGACAAAAATCAGCATGTGTCTGACCATTTATCCTGATGAGCAGTCTGTGTAATTGTTGTGACGCTAGGTTCTCAGAGGCTTCAACCTCACTCTGTATACTTTTCCACTGACGTTTGCTTGGAATGACTTATTCTGCAAGAATTTTGAAGGTTAGTGAGTAACAAGCTATTTTGGGGCAATACTGTAGATATAAGTCGTGTTATAATTACTGCTGGAGCCTGGTGCTTGATTGTTGTAGTAACACAACTAGAGGATCTTCAGCTAGCAATACTTGTCTTTGCTAGATGTTGGCAGTGCCTTTAAGTACATGCTCTGTTCATTCCTAGTCAAAAAAGCACCTGAGAGTTTATGCTTTGGTCAGATTGAATGTAGGGCAATATTTGTTTGCTTAGGTCATGGAATTAAGACTTTTCGGCAATCCATATAGTATTCTTGTGTTGCTATAGGCTTAAGAGGCTCTTAGTGTGTATCAGGCTACTCCTGAACTCTAGAGAGGGTCCTGGGAATCACAGACCAGTATGCCTGACTTCTGTCACAGGTAAGATGGCAGACTCTGTTATATGAATTAAGAAGACAGAGTGCATACAGAAACAGTGAGTTGCAAAAGTGACAACATGGCTTCTGTGAAGGGAAATACTGGCTCAGCCTACCAAAATTGGGGCAGGGCACACACAATGAAATTTCCGAGTTTGCAAGTTGTAAAGTTGTCAGGCAGCATATAAACTGGATGTGGATTTGCATTTCAATATTCATAATACAAAAACTTCTACTTGATGAAACTAGTATGATTGATTTGAGACAGACAGTTTACACAACAGACAATAAAGTTTTGGAGCTTCCTGACACAGGAAATTGTAGGGGGAAACAGCATCAGCAGGTTCATGGGGTTAGGAAAATTGCTGGGCAGCAGGGCCAGAAATGAGTACTAACAGGAGTAGACAGAAACATACTTAATAAGCACCCTACCACAATTATAGCATTCCAGAAAATGTAAGGAGAATAGCAGAAGATAATTGGTTTTGCATGCTCTGCATGTTTTTAAACAGCATCTCCTAATATCAGTGAAGAGACAAAATAGATGGCCCATGATTCTGAGAGAGCAGAACATCTCTTACATTTATATTTTGCAGGTAGCACTGCTCTGCATTCTTTCATTTTGTGTTCAGGTAGTTCAGAGTTTAATGTTATTTCTTGAGTAACTCTGCTTTGCAAAGGGTCATTTTATGCCACCTTCCACAGAACACTCAATATCTAAGGAGCTTCACTGATTTGGACCTGTATAGAATATGGCACAATTGAGTCCCTGGAGACTTTCTTTCTTCACTTAAAATGTAGAAAAGCCTTTCTGAGTTAAAGGAAAAGCGCAATAAGTGTCAAGACATCTCCAGGGCAATGTCCTTAACTTTGTGACCTTCTAAATCTGTAGGCCTCAGGCAAATGTAATTGTCTTCTTTCAGTGGTGGAGCATGATCTGTTGTGCACACAACCTATAGCCTTATGCTCCTGAAGTATAGAAAAAAATCTGCATATTGACAAATCACACTGTTTTACATTGCAGTTACATAGTTGTTAGTCATGTGTTATGATACTCAAAAAGTCTGTAGGCACTGTGAAGTATGATTTACCTGGTGGGAAAACTATGAGGAGGTGTCCTGGGTTCAGCCATTAGTGTGTAGCTGGTGTTCAATTTATGTGAAAACTGAAACTGCCCATAAGACCTATTAATTACCACAGTCATGTACAGGCCCATATAAAGACTCATAGCCTAGTAGGTTGTTCCAGCAAACAAGCCAGCATTGACTCCTGATGAAAGAGCCACTTTCTGACTACTGATAAATCATGCTGCAAGATAATGCTAATTTTTTTATTTTACAGTTACTCCTCAGGGAAAAAAAGCTAATACCTAAGTACCCAAAGTACAGGAGGCTGTGGGAACTGGTACATATATTGTGAGTTAAAGTATATTGTTACTCACTTGTTTGTGGCACGTAGTTGCAATTCATCATGGAAGGTCACACAGTAAGATCTTAACACAATCGCACATTCACTTTTCCTGACAGACTCTCAAAATCACATTTACAATTTTATGATAACTATTTATTATTAATGTAAGAAACCACAAAACCAACCACCATTCAACCACCAATAACAAAAAATCCACAACAACAACAACAAAATCAAAATCAAAATCCAAACAAACAAAAAAACAACCCCAAACCAAACAAAAACCTGGAAACCAAAAAAAAAAACAAATCAAGAAACCACAGAATGACAAAATATGATTGTATGATAAAGAAATAGATTTCAGTGAAAACAGCATCAAAGACGTCATGAAAACTGGTGCTCCTTTTTCCATTACATGTGCCTATATGTAAAAAAAATGGCTTGTGTTTATGGAGATATCTGAGTTTAGATAGTGATATTAAATAATCTAGTTAATACTGAGAAAGGTCTGATAATAACTCTTCTGCCAGTTTTCTTCTCCCAGCTTTTCATCCATTCCTGCATCTTCTAATGGAGGTTAGGCTTTTTAGGCTTTCAACAATAAAGTTTAGAGAGTCTTTTCCCATTTCTTTTTTCCTCTCTCACTTTCTCCTCCCTCTCCCCTTCCCCATATCCCACATTACCCATATGAACAGGGTGACCAAACACAGGCATGATACCTTTAGAATAAAATGTAATGGAAAAAAATGTACTGCGGAAAAGTGCCACAGTTAGAATAAACAGTAATGGTATAAACTCTGCAGATCAATAAGGTTTAAAAAGTTAACAAGAGGATCTGAGAGCACTTTTCTCATCGATTTCTGCAGTAGTTTGTATTCGTTTAGACTGCTGTAAGACCCTTTATTTTTTACCAAGAAAGTGAAGAGACTAAAAATGTCTTAAGCTCTGGACTTGGAAAAACTTGTTCTTACTGCAAAATTTTACATAGAAATAATGATATATTCAATTATAGCTGATAGGCTGCTTCAAGGAGGTAGTCAAAAGTAAGAGTTAATACAACTATATTTTTACATACGTATACCTGTTAGGTATGCCTTTAAAAATATTTTAAAATGAAGGAACGGAGATTGATTTTGCAAAATTTGCTTACACTTATGTTGCAATGATTTGTGACTGGTTTCTTTTGCACCTGAACGTACAGATTGAAAGGAACTCTGAGGAAACGTTCTGTATTATTATCTCTCTGATAAATGCATAAGTTAAGGTAAAAGCTGCAAAAATCATACACTGTAATGAATGTCAGTGATCCATTTCAGTGGAATCTCAAGCCTGGGAGAAATGGAGTAAGTTCTGGTAAACAAACTCCAGATGGAGATAGCAGAAAATGTGAAGAGAAATGGCACTCAGATGTAATACCTCCAAAATATAATTAAGGGGGCAGAATGACTCAAGCAAGATGAATAAGCCAGTATTTTGCTTACAGTCTTGAGACTGTTTTGATGTTTTGGAGTTTGGGGATTTGAGGTTATATATGTTTCTCAAAATAAAATTCAACTGCTGTTTTAGCACTTGCATTTAGATTTGAGATCTGTTGACATTTAAGTGCTAGTATTACTTTCTTACAGTATTCCTACATGTTCATTTTCATTTTTTTTTCTTTTTTGTTTTCTGTAGATTAAGCAATACTAACTTGCATGGAAAACCTTGTTCTCCCTAGTTACAATATCAGAATTGGACTGTAAACCATTGCATTGCATTGTTGTTTGGGAAATTTTTTGACACTGCTAGCCACATATGTAGATTAGCGAGATGCTTTTAGTAATAGGTTAATGTCAAAGATGCAAAGGTAGAAAAGAGAAGTTGTCTAAATAGTTGTATCACAAAGTAATGTTCAGGGATTAAAATGAACGAAGAAGACATTTATTAAGACATGCTGCATTAGGATTATCACATATGAAAATGAAAGGAGATTGCTGTGATGTATTCCTGGTACTGCCAGAAGCTGGGCCTTTGCTACATGTTTTCTGCAAGAAAAACAAAACCAAAATCCTAAACCAAGTTCAGTATAGGTCAGAAAACACCTAAAATATTCAAAGTCTTGGAGAAAAATCACAGAATAGTTTGGGTTAAAAGGGAGCTTTAAAGGTCATGGAGTTCAACCCAACCTGCAATGAGCATGAACACCTTCAAATTGTCCAGCCTGCACCCTGACCATAAACCATCTTTCTGATGGCTTTCTGCCACAAAATAAACCCTATTCTAAGTCTGCACTTAAATCAAGAATATGAATTTACCTATATAGATTTCAAACTTCTTTGTTTCTAAAATATAAGAGATTAACCTGTATTTACCATTTGGATTTAATATGGAGAAAGCAAGACAGAAAATAAAAAAGCAATCTTTTTTTCCTTTAGTATCAAGTGCTTGCTACAGTAGAAACAAAGTGTTTTGGATGTCCCACAAGAACCTGTGTTGTGTTTTAAGCTCAGCCACAACTCAGAACGACGCAACCACTCTCTCATTTCCACCCCTCCTCCCCCCCCCCCCCTTCCTCCACCCCACTCCTGGAGGGATGGGGAGGAGAAGTGAAAGAATGTGACTCCCATGGGTTGAGATAAGAAGAGTCCAGTAACTAAGGTATAACACAAACCACTGCTGCTACCACCAATAATGATAAAGGAAATAACAAGGGAAGAGAATACAACTCCTCAGCACCAGCCGACAGATACCCAGCCCGACCGAGCAGTGATCTAACCCTGCCAGGTAGCTGCCCCCAGTTTATATAGTGGGCATGACGTGCTGTGGCATGGAATACCTCTTTGGTTATTCTGGGTCAGGTGTTCCATCTCTGCTTCCTCCAGGTTTCCCCTCCTCCCTGGCAGAGCATGAGACTCAGAAAGTCCTTGGTCAGAGTAAACATTACTTAGCAGCAACTAAAAACATTGGTGTTATCAGCGCTGTTCCCAGGCCAGAAGTCTTTTGCGTTGCACCAGCTACTAAGAAAACAAAAATGACTGCTACTGCTGAACCCAGGACAACCTGTCAAGTGAACACTGATGTAAACCACTCTGAATGTAATAAATGTTTCTTTTCCCATTAAAACTGTATATAGACTTTAAAAAAAAGGAAAAAAAAGAAAAAGAGGAACAGTATGAGTTCAAAGGGCATGGAAAGTGAATACCGAGTTCTGATTTTTTTGAAATATCTGATAAATTTGAAAATGCAAAACTTCTGAGGAACTTAAGGAGTTTGTGATTACTTTGTCTGAAAATAGCAAAAATAGTACAATTCTCTCTTTATTTGGATTGCATGTTTAACAAGAGCTAGTGTATGAGTTGGAAGGCAAATGAATTAGAGACAGAACTGTAATCTTCCCCTTGGTGCCTCATCTTTCCTATCTCTTTGAACAGAATACTTTCCTTTCTGACAGTTTTTGAGCAAATAAAGCTTTTTTGTTGCCAGAACACTCCTAGATGAATAAATGGAAAAATCAACATTCTGCTGGGTTTTCTAGCTTATTTAAACAGGCTTAATGGGATTCTTTCACATAACAAAAAAAAAGAATATTAAAATTAAATATAATGTGAAGATATTGTAAGGTATCATTAAGCAGAAATAATATTTAATCAGGAAAATGTCATTGCTATGATGGCTATTTGTTCTGAAATAATAGAGTCTGAAAACAAACTGGATATAGTTTATGCGCTACTCTCTGCAGCCTTTTGAGCAGTTTGACAAATTCATATCAGAAATTCATTTATACAGAAAGTGTACTCCCCCCACCCCCACACACTTTTTGTCATAAAATATGCACTTTTTAAGGAGCAAGTACTTAACTAATAAGGTTCACGGTCTTTTGAAGCCAGCTTTATGATGTTCTTTCTCTAAAGAACAATTTAATTAGTTATCAAAATGTCACTTGCAGTGAATAAAATCCCTAAATACTTAGAGCTGTGTGTTACCTGAAGAACTGAAAGGCAGTGATACTCTTATTCTACTCTTCTGCTTTAGAGACAAAGGGGAAAAGTCACAATACTTGTTTATCATCAGAGGAAACCTATTTTCTAACCTGAGTCATTATGCATTCATAAATAATTTTCATGGACTTCACTGAGTTTTGGGTACAATTTCATGGGGTTTGCTTTAGAAGATAATATGGAATAATTTTGAGCAATTAATGTTATTGATTATTAATACGTAATGGTATTAAGGGAGTTTATAAGACTGTGCAGAAAATGATTTCGAATATACAAACAGTTAAATTTTTTTCAGACAATAATGACTACCTCAGTAGGGGAGGAAAGCTACCTCTTCTTCTGTTAACTCCTACTAAAATTAGATTTAGGGGCTGGTGGTGTACTACAGTAAATAATCAACATTAAGTTTTGCTATTGGACATTGCAAGAACTGCATGAAATCAAATAATTTTGGGGGATACTGATGTCAATGTAAACCAGCATAAAAAGCTATTCAAGCAGTAAAAGTAGTGAGCAAATATATTTTCTCTTATTCCTTAAAAAAGCTAAACCTGAAATCTTACATTATTCATCTGAGGGAGTTGCGGTGAATTTCAGTATAATTCCACTGAGGGTAATAGTATCATTAAGCATGCCTAGTAAAGAAACCGTAATAGCCCACCCTCTCCCCTCCCATTATTTATTACAGAGAAAGCAACTGACTCTTAAGATTGTTAAAAACTGCAAATTCTTTAGAAACAAGTCATTCAGTATTTGCTTTTCAGACCTGAGATGGGCTCTAGTATCAAAACTTACAGAATATCTGTCTCAGTAAAGCCTCAAGGTATATTTGAATAAACCAAATAGCTTTATAGTTAAACAGAATAAGAATGTAGTTTTAAATGCATGTTAAATTTTCTGCCACTTCAAACAAATGCTGACATTTTAAATCTTACTCACATTTTCTGTGTATATTAATTATAGGTGTAATTTAGCAACCATTAAACAAAGAATCCAATAGAATTTCGGTTGGATATTCGTGCAGAATAAGTTTCATTGTTAATTAGAGGACTTAAAAGAAAATATTAATTTTTAAAGATCCAGTATATTTTTCTCCCTCGTGGAAAGTTATAGTCTGTTTCAATTGCTTTTTCTTTTTCCTTTTGAAACTTTGTAAATAAAAGCCGTATTTCAGAACAAAACCACTTCCTTAGCTTTTAAGTAGCTGAAAAGGAGACAGAAAGTACTGGTAAGGCTGAATTGCTCTCCCATGTACTGCATCTGGGTGTGGGGATTGGTGTGCCTGGTACTGAACATCAAGGTCCTCCTTGTGGCAGAGGCACAATGCCTCCTTACTACTGCTATGATTGGAAAAGTACAAGTCCATCAAATCATCCTGGAAACTAGGTGTGGAGGAGGCAGACATGATACAGCCCAGAGGACAGGAAATGAAAAAATATAGGACATACTTCCTTCCTACATTTTTTTAAAAATACATTTTGTCTTGCCATTTACATTGTTTTATTGAGCTGTTGAGCTCCAATTTTATTGAGCTGCTATTGAGCTCCAATAGATTTCTTGTGGCCTTTCTAATTTTTGCTTTTAATTTTTCTTCCAGTGTAGAAATCTAGTTTATATATGGGCAGGCTACAGAAGTGTTCCAAATCCAGTGTGTGTTCCATATTAGCTGGAGCTGAAAAGGCAGGAACAAGGACTGGTCCCCATATCTTGTCTCTGGTGCTCAACATCTTGAAATTCCCACAAATCTACTTACTTTCCCTTATTCACAGAGGCAGGTGAACCACATTCTTGTGCTAATTAACTGCAAACTGCCAGTTGATTTCATTGGATGTAGGACTGGACACATAAGGTTAAAATGTGGGTGGAGTATTCAGTGAAATTACCTGTCAAAATGTATTTGTAAACAATCATTCAGTCTTTGGAGTGACTTTGCAACCCTTAGGCATGATTAAACAGATTGAGCTCTCCTCTTGCATTTCATGCTGCCTTTTAAAATTTTCCAGCCCCTGCTTTGTTTAGATCTTGTGGCTTGGCACAAAGTAGCTTTTTATTCTGTGCTGAAAATAATTTAATGCAAACAATGCCTAAGCAAGAAGAAACCAAATTTCCTTTTTGACAGTTGACTCTTCACAATGAATTACTGAAGAAGTTAATAGAGTCAGAACATGTATGCAAAATCTTTAAAATGAACCCATCCAACTTGTCTGTTTAGTTGATATTCTTTCCTATCCATCAGGTTTGGGTGTTTTTTTTCCTTTTTTTTTTTTTTTCCAACTCCTCAATCTGTCAATATTCTAATGAGGCTGTTTATAGCTAAAGGAAAGCACAGATTAAATCAGATACCACAGGGGAGTTTGTAAGATCAAAGATTACCCTCTCAGAAATCTAACACTGCTAGGTTGTGCTGAAAGCCGAAGTTCCAGTTAAATAAAAATATTGATTTATATTTAAGGCAAAATATTTTCAATCTATTTCACATAAAAATTTTAAGCTTTTTCTGTAATAAATGTGTAAATATAGATTTCTATAAAGGCTATCATGGACACAGTGAAAAGTTTGTCTAGGTTTTCTTTATTGACAAAGACAGTCCTCTGGCTGAGAGTACACTTCTTAAAAGTATGATGAAACCTGTATTTGTAGTACATTAGTAAGGCTTCCCAGTATTTTCAGAAGTGAAATAAGCAAATCAAATATTTAAGCACTATCACAATTATTAGTGTCAATGTGTTTCTAGCAGGTTTGATCTTCTTAAAAGTAACCTGACGTAGAACCTCAATTCTTACAACTAATTTTAACTATACACAAGAAAATCATAGGAAGTCCTCTTGTATTGTAATAAGTTTGGTTTGCTTAAACATTTTTTTTCCGTTGTATACTTTAAAACATTTATTTGAAAATGTTGGATTATCCACTCAGGACCATGAAAAAGTAATTTGGTAAAAGTGCAGAAAATTCTCAGAGCTACTCAAGCTGTGAAATGCAAATGTTCTTTCATATAATAAAAGGCCATTATAATTTTAACAAAACTGCTGAAAGTAAAAATATGAAAGAAATAATTACAACTTTATGTATGGGGGACAATCTAATAGAGTAACACTGAAATGTGATTGAAAAGTAACTATTATTCAGTAGTATTTTAACAAAACATAGAGACAGCATAAAGTCTCTATTCACAAAAGGGGGAGACATAATTAAAAAAAAAACACTCTTTTCACTCTTTTTTGTCATTTTGCAGTGTATTTCTACCCTTCTACCTATTTTTTCTACCTTTCCCTTATTTGAAATAAATTAGATGTTTGCATATACAAAATTAGACTTGGAAGGTGAAATAAACTGTCTGCAGGCAAGAAAAGTGACCATACTCAGTAAATTAGTTAAAGAAAGGTGTTACAAAAGGAAATGCTTCTTTTGAATATTTTCAATGCCGAAGTAGAATTAAAAAAAAAAAGATACATCATCTTCTAATTTTTTTCCTTTTTAAATTTTAACTTCCTTATGATAAGATAATCTTTGATTTGTTATGTTTGAAATCTATGGAAAGTATTAATGTTGTCAATCTATTGTCAATTTATTGTTATTGTTGTTATTATATTTTGCTTTTTTTTTAAAAAAAAATCAAACTGTTTATATATCTCTATCTTAACAGTGTTTCTTTCTAGAAGAACCGCAGATAATTACCTGTAAAAACACTGGGATCAGTAGGCTGATTAGGGAAATTAGGTAGGCTTGATCCCACAAACCCTATTTCTCTCATCTCATGTAGGAATCCAGCAGAATTCTTCCCACCACAGAACTTCTAGTCTGAAACGATC
This sequence comes from Pezoporus flaviventris, assembly GCF_033815535.1. Lineage (NCBI taxonomy): Eukaryota > Metazoa > Chordata > Aves > Psittaciformes > Psittacidae > Pezoporus > Pezoporus flaviventris. The sequence goes on from NW_026892563.1 coordinate 22,891,746, forward strand.
ACATTTGCTTTATGACTTTTCTGCTGCTGACTTTGACCAGCAGCTGTTGCAGTAGAGTGATGGCACAACAGGCATTTGAACATTTAAAAACTGCAGATGTAACCAACACAGTAACCAACACATTTCATGCAGACTGTAAATTTGCAATAGTAATTTTTAACGATTGTTGAAATTGCTTAAAATCAAACTACATGCAGAATGGAACTGTATGCAAGTTAAGGTAATATTTTTTTCATTTAACAGATCTTATTAGCTGACTGAAAACCTTAACCGTTCCCAAGACTTTGTTTTATGTATGAACCCACTGATACAAAATGCCTGTAATCATATATCAAATTAGTAGGCCTATGGCAGATTTTTTTTTTTTTAAAAAAACACCTCTGTGTATTGGTTTTTGTGCTGGTTTTGGCTGGGGTAGAGTTAATTTTCTTCAAAGTAGCTAGCTTGGGGCTATGTTTTGGATTCGTACTGAAAACAGCATTCATATCACAGGGATATTTTTATTATTGCTGAGAAGTGCTTATACAGAGCCAAGACCTTTTCTGCTTCTCATACCACCCTATCAGTGAGGAGGCTGGGAGTGCCCAAGAAGTTGGGAGGGGACACAGCTGAGACAGCTGACTCCAAATGTTTGAACAAATATCCTATACCATATCATGTCAGGAGGCTGGGAGGGCACAAGAACTTAGGAGGGGACAAAGCTGGGACAGCTGACCCCGACTGATTGAATGAATATCCTATACCATATCATGCCATGCTCAGCATGTAAAGCTGGGGGGAAGAATAAAGAAGTGGGAGGACACATGTCTTTATCTCAACTCTAAATCTTTCTCACCGTTACTTTTCTGACTCTTTCCTCCTTCCCAACACAGTGGGAATGAGCCAGAGGCTGCGTGGTGCTTGGTTGCTGGCTAAAACCACAGTTGGCTAATGCAGAAGAATTAGGATACTTTTCCAAAGTCATAAAAACATATTTTTCAATTTTTCGGGGGGGGAGGTATACTCATGATCACCAAATATTTCATTAGTAATAAGGGACATTTATCCTTTGAATTATTTACTCCTCTTTCAATTTGTTTCGAATTTACTATATAGACAATCCATTTATTCACTGCCTGTTTTTTTTTTCTTTTTGTAAGGTCACTCAATCAAGTCATTCAACTAAATCAAGTGTAGCTCTGTCAAGATGCTTGTAGGATCAATGTTGTAATGCACCTGGTTTGACAGCATTAATCCCTTACTCTGTCATACTGAAGGTCTGACTTTTCTTTACAAATTCAAACTCAGAAAAAAGGATGTGTTTCAGTATTGTAAATAGTACAGTAATAGTGCAATGAAGACCTTCATACTTAATGATTGTGACAAGGAAGTGAAAGGCATTGGATGTTATAAAATGCTTCACCTAATTCTAACCTAGTAGTTTAGAAATAAAATCATTTACCCCCTGCTTACTTTCCTGAGACCTCTAGTCCTGTATAACACTGGAGTTGGGCAAAAAACCTGAAACTTTGATTTATGGCAATAACTAACACAACAGTGTAGAAGGAATAGAAGAACTATCTCTACGTACATGTGCATCCTGATGAAATTATAAGAAAGGAGTGAAAGATTCCTGATAAATTAAGCAGTACAGCTACTGCAAAAATAGGGTTAAGTGAACACTTGTTACAGTTCTGCACATCTGTTTCTGCAGATCATGTTCCTACTCCTTAATATTCATTGCTAACAAACACTTATGCAGAGAAGTTTTTGTTCAACATGAATATTTAGGAAATTACCGTTCTATGTATGAACATTTAGTTTGGAATGCAAAAACCCTGGCATTCATGAACAATTTTGATGGGCTTGTTATTCATCATTTACTGTTCTTCTCATTTGTAAGTTTCATTCCTTTAGTCAAAAAAACAATGAAACTATATCTTTTTTGCGATCACATGCCAAAAAAAAAATTTTCAATAGGTTAGTCTTTGTCTAATCTTGTCAAAACGTTTACATCAAACTTATTCACAAATCTAAGAATTTTGCTTTTGAAAACAAATTGTTGAAAAATAATAATAAAAAAATTAATTTCAGTAAAATCAATAGACTTATTTTATTACTGAATGACATGCACAGGCAAAATATCATAATGAAGATCTAGTATCAGTATCAGTGATAAGACTTTGCAGAGTGCAACTGTACCATGTACTGTGGATGTTCCTGTTACGTAAACTTATGTTAATGGAAAGTGATGATGAAACCCCCTGTAAGTTCTCCTTTGTAGACTTGATGCACTTATCTCCTAACATACTGATGGGTTTGGCACTCCCTTTCTCTCATTTTTGTTGTGTGCTCTCCTGAAGCAGTAGTACAGCAGTATTAAATAACACATAAAGTAAACTGCTCCAAGCCAGCAACTATTCATTTATTATTATTTTATTTCATTGGTGGTTTCTAATACCTTAGTTGTAACAAATGGATTAAATATTTTTGTTTCTCCACTTCTTCCAAAACATCACCCTTTCCCAACCACACGACCAGGAGAAAGGGGTTAAGAAGTTCTTGGCTTTGTGAACATTGTCACTGGCACTTATATTTCAGCTGCAGTAGGACTGGAATAGGAAAACAGAAAGCTCTAACATGTATTTCAAACCGCACAGATAGATATACAAGTAGGCATCTTTACTGGCAGTGATGAGCACTGGTAGATTTTTGATATAATGAAAAACATAGTAAGGTTTATCTACATGTCTACATGTCTTTTTTTAGCAACCGCTTTAAAAATATCTACATTTCTCTCCCAGTCTTAGGTTATATAAGAAGTTCAGCTGAGCAAACCAAGTGATCTGGTTTGATATTTGCATCAGTTGTCAAATTTTTCATAGTTGATGTGATAGGCACACATGAGCATATGGGTTGTGCTTGTATGCACATGCATTTAATACTCCATTGTACTTAGATTCTTAGGCAACAAAACTCATATAAACTTTGCATTTCAAATTACTGAAGGCATCGTATCACTGCATGAGTATTTACTGTCAGTAATGTTAAACTGTTTGATTTACTGGTCATTTTGTTCCCTTTGCTTTGAACCATGATAGTCACTGTAGATTGACCAGCAGGGTGGCTGCTGTTATCTTTCAGGAGCTAGTAGCTTTGACATTTGGTTTTGATACACTACTCTAAACAGAAAAGAAAATAAAATTGAGAAATGAGATAATCTTAAAAATAACTGATTGAAACAAGCAAAGAAAATGGAATAGCATGAATCTATCCTTCGACTAAAAGTAGAACCAAGACACAAGAATGAAACATAAGTAGTCCAATTTTGCAACAGTTTTTAGTTTTATAGATGTGCATGATCTATTTTTTTCCCCTCTGGCTTACTGTTCCATGTGAAAGCTGGACCCCATAGAATAGAATATGTCACCTGCTCTATCATATTTATAAATACTGAAAAATAACAAGACAAGGATTATTAAGCAGCATAAAGCAAGTAAAACAATGGAAGCAGAAATAACAAGCTATCTACATTCTTCCTAAGCAGTTATTTCTATGAATTATGCTTGTATAGATCAGTACATCTCTACCCACTAACAGGCAGAGACAAATAACGCAGCTCTTTGAGCTTTTACTTTTGCTAAATGGTTTATTGGACAGAGCAAGAGTGCCATAATAATAATAACAACAAAAATAATAAAAAATCCCTACATTATTTCTCCTTAAAGTGAAAATCTACTCTTACAACTTCTTGTAATAATAATTTAGTTGACTTTGACATATGATATGCAGATGTGTTTCAGAACGCTACGTAAAATATTCAATTTATTTAAATAGTAGTTAAAATAAAAATATCAATCAAGAGGGGATTGTAATCCCTCCCCCAAAATCAAAGCTGTAGCAAAGTTCTGGAAGAAAAAAATAGTAATTTACTACCATCCTTAAAAAAAGCATGGGAAAAAAATAAATTGCATGAAGAAATGTTAAATAGAATTTATCAGTTTTTTCCATAGCAGTATGAGCAGAAGAAATCTGGAGTATGTAGTCTAATTATCTGCTGATGTCCTGTTAACCCCTTTTTCTATTAAGCAGCTATCTTACTGTACAATGTACTCTCAACATTTAACTCCTGGTTTAGACGTCTCTATTCCATCTTATTTTCCATCTCTATATATCATATTCAGGATCCATTTATTAGTTTTTACACCCTCCCCCTTCCTTCACAAGAAGCTGTCACACTGACGGTGCAGTCCCTCTCTCCAGGTGTGTACAGTCAGACTTCTAGAAAGTCCTTCTACTTAAGCTTGGATCAAGATTAAATGTAGTGGTTGGTCGGAGCCAGCACTGCAAAACTGACACTGAAGGTTTACTACCAGTACGAAATCAAGGACACCACACATACCTGTCTTCATCCTTGCATTAATATACAGTTGGAGAGGAGTTTGTGAGTAGCAATACCTTTAGACCATGTCCACACTAGCCTTATGTCAGATTAAAGGAGGAGGTAGGAATGTAGGCGTGGTAGGGTAAGCTCAGTTGAGTAGGGACCAAAATGACCCAGCAGGGAATCGCAGGAGATAGAGCAGAGGTAGGATGTCACATCTGGATTTGTTTCAGAAGTCAGCACTTTTACTGTGATTCTGTCTACTGTGTTTTAGTAATTAACTCCAGAGAAGACTAGAAGAAATCCCACAGTAATCAATTCATGTCCCAGCTTTCTTAGGTTCAGGGGTCTGCATGAAGTATGCATAATTAAGGGTAGCCATCTTGCAACATTATTATTTTCTTTTGTGAGAGAGGGTTATCCCAGCTCATGTCATGAGTCTCACTATTAAGTCACACTGCTATTGGCAGCTGGGTCCCCGATTTCTTACAGCAATGACAGCTGATCACTGACACTAGCCAAGCTACATTTCCAAAATCCTGGGGAGAGTAATCAGATCTCTCTGCAAGGAGATGTAAGAATTAACTAAATTGTTGGTGGCTGTGTAAGCCTCCTTCCTTGCTCATGGGGCCATCAACTGCCATCATTATTTCTGTGTCCATTATTTACATTTTGGCATTGTTGGTATAGTTTGTATAAATATTATCCAATTTCCTCTACATGTATTCTCAGTTCCCATTTTTCTGGGAAGTTTATTTTTATCACCATTTTATTTGATATCCTTTCCTGCTAAGGTACATGTGATGCACACACAGATGCCTCAGTCTGTTTTCGAGACTGGCATACGATCTCAAAACCACTCCAGTTTATACTTGCAGGAGGACACTTACGCCTTTGTCTAGCACCTTGTGTTGTCAGACCAAGCAGTCACATCCTTATGTACTAGTGGATGCAGACCAAAAGACTCACAGAAGACTTACTGCTCAGGTGCAGAGTTCCACAGCTAAGAATGCACTCCCTGTTTTCAGGTCTGGAGTGTTTGGTGATTGGCAGCACTAGGGTGAACTTTTAAACAAAATAAAACAAGTTTATTTTAATATAATACAAAGATTGGGAAACAGGAAAAAACAACTGCTTTCTTTTGAGGCAAATGAAAAATATAGTATTCCTTCTCCTTTAGCTCTCATTCTAGCTTGGTTTCAATATGTTTTCTATGTTCCTCTCTGTTAGTGAAATAACAGGTCACTTATCTCTACAGTCAATTCAAACATCTCCCAGGAAATGAGCAGCAGTCTGTTATATGAATTCCAGTCTTTTCTTGCTGAGAAGCATACTGCTCTAAGATGAAGTCTCTCATTACATCTTTTCTTCTTGGGCAACTTCTGCTGAATGGAAGTTCAACCCTGGGTGTTCTTATAATCTCCATCACTGAAAGTGATTTGATAGGGCGTTATCTCCTGTCTCCTACACTACCTGCTGCAGTCAGTTTCAGTCACTTGCCATCATCAGAAAATACAATCCTACCTGGAAAGAGCTAGGTAGGTTTAAACATTAATTTACTCTAAAGAGTGTACATGAATTTCTCCCTTACAAAAAGGTGAGGAATATTTCCTACATTTATGAGTATATACTAAGATATATAATTTTTTAATAGCTGTAACTTCAGAACACTTACTTGAGATAGGTCTTTACGTCATTAACAAAAAAGCCTTGAAGGTAATCGCACTTGAAATAGATGACTTCTAAATATAGCTTCAGATGGACTGAGAAGGTCTGTTAGCATCTTTAAAACAAAAATGATAGGTTTGGGAAATACTTTTTTAAACATTTGCATGAAAGCTCAGGTGAGAAAGGTGCTTATGATTTTCTGAAGCTTTCCTTTTAGCTGTATTCCTCATTTGAGAATACCATTATAAACCAGTTCATGTTATTTCATTACGTTATTACTGCTAACAGATTGGTACTTTTTTCAAGGCATAGTCTCAGGGATAAAAAATGATGTATGGTAGAAAATAGAAAATATCAGAATGATATACTCCACTGATAATATACTATAGTATATTATATAATAGTATATATCAGATATAATAGTATAATATAGATATAATAGATATAATGTACTATAGTAGATTATCTGATAATATATAATATAAATCATATATTAATCTGATTAAAAAATGCATACGTGGGGTAAATTATATTAATAGAATAAATGAGTGGAAAATGGCATCCTTATTTCAGTGAGAGGATCCACATGGAAGGATCAGGCAAGGGTTAACTTGAATGGACCTGGTGCACAATTTCAAATGCTTGTTTGCACTTTTTGTTTACTTTTCATTTTTATGAAGTTAATGCTAATAGGTTTCAGAGTTAAGATTAAGACATCTCAGCTAAAAGTTCATAAAAATCTGTGAGATTGCAAATTGTTCATAAGACTTAAAGAAGATGACAAAGTGACTTCACACTTACTTTCCCTCACTTAATAATGACATTTTTGGCGCCAATAACTATTGTCAGAACCTGTGAAATAGGCAGTGATTTGCCAGAACATAATGAATTGAGACTAACAAAGTCACTTTCTTTTTTCAGATGTCAGAATATTCAATCGTTTCAACAGATCTTGTTATGTTCACAGTTTATGGACCAGTAATTACCAGGGCAAGGAGAATGTCTCATCCCCTTGATACTGACACTTCCAATTAATACTGCTTTTTCTACACTATCCACATAAAGTTTTGGGTGTATATGTTTCAGAAAAGGAAAACAAAAATTTCTGATCTTACGAAGTAGTATAGCAACAGGTTTTAGAATTCTATTGGTATACCTATTCTATTGATATACATTCCTTGTTAATTAGAAAGATTTTACAAACTCTCAGACAAAAAAAAATGGCATTCAAGTTGTTTCATTCAAGATGAAAATAGGTGGAATATCTGAATATTAAATATTATATAGGTACTTAATTTTTTCAGGTGTCAAGCTAAGGTAAATACCCATAAAGCCTGCTGTGTCAGGACCCCAGCCCAGCTGCACTGGCTTCTGCTTGTTGACAGCAGAGAATGAAACTACAGCATGAAGGGAAAAAGCAGGTTCTCCAGCTATAATTGTGCCAATGGGAGCAGCTGACCAAGACATGAACTAATCTTCTGGAGGGGCTTCAATCTCCTGTTTTGTGTCCCAAACAATTCATATACTATCTGTAATGCCATTACATGTCATTACATTTAACATGATTGGGTAAGTGGACAGATTCTCTATTTTATGGTTTTGGATGTTTAGTTTGATTTTGCTGCTGCAGATCCTTTCTGTTTGCTTGTGTTTTTTATTTGTTTTTTGGTTTTTTTTTTTTTGTTTGGCTGTTTGTTGTAGGTTTTTTTAATCTAGGTCTGTAGGAGCAATAACATCCTTGCTCTTTCAAGTGATTGATTTCAGTTCAGGACAGACATCTATGCTGCTTACCAAGTAATAAATAGTGTCAAATAAATAATGCTGGTGAGGAATGTAAAGAATGACATTTGCTGTTTGACCTTCATAAATTCACAGGGTCAATGAAAATCACTAAAAAATACATATTTTTTTGTTCACAAGCTCCAATAAAAAATAAATCCCTAATAAAACAAAATAAACAAAGAATGCAATAAAATTGAAAGAGAATAATTAAAATCTCTTATAATTTATTCTTAAATAGATCTATTGTTATAGAGTGTTCTGTAGCTTTTTATTTTATTCCTCCTTAAGGTAAACTTGAATTCATAGTCCAGGTTGATTCTGTTTCAACTTGTTGTTATGGCTTCCTTCAAAATAAAAAATATTTTTTGCAGCTAAATTCAATTTAGGGTAATCAGTTTAAATGAATAATCAAAAATACACTACCTTTGTTCTGTAATTGTCAAATTTATGAATATTTGAATAATTATTTCAATGTTCTACCTATCAAATCTGTGAAATACTTGTCAATAATAATTTTCTGTAAATGTATAGATAAACACACTTGCATATACTATAATATGTGTCTCTAAAATTTATAAGAACACTTTTGTTAAGAAAACACTGAATTTGCACTGTGATAGGAATTCAAGAAAGCACATATATTCATGTATTGTAATTTCATCAATATTGGTAGCATGTTTACCTACTGTTATTGTCGTGGTTTAAACCCTAGCCAGACAGCTTGTTCACTCACTCCCAGTCTCCCAGTGAGTTGTGCCGGGCTCAGAGCAATCGAGACCCCCCCCCCCCCCCCCCCCAAGGGGCTCTCCCCTTCCCTGCTCCCAGAGGAACGGGGAGGAGGATCGAAAGAATGCAACTCCCATGGGTTGAGACAAGAACAGTCCAGCAACCAATGTACAACACAAAGCACCACCGCTACTACCAACAACAACAATGATAAGAGAAAATAACAAGGGAAGAGAATACAATACCACCGGCCAAGAAACGAGTCCCACCTAGAAGCCCCTGTCCTTGCGGGTAACTCCCAGTTACCCCCCACCCCGGGCATGACGTTCTGTGGTATGGAATACCTCTTTGGCTAGCTTGGGTCAGGCACCCCATCTCTGCTTCCTCACGGCTTCCCCTCCTCCCTGGCAGAGCATGAGCCTCACAAAGTCCTTGGTCAGGGTAAATATCACTTAGCAACAACCGAAAACATTGGTATCACCAGCACTGTTCCCAGGCTGGAAGTCAAAACACAGCACTGCACCAGCTACCACGAAGGAGAAACGACTGCTACTGCTGAACCCAGGACAGTTATTCACATAATAAAGTATGGCCTGATGTGTGCACAGAATTCGTACATCTTTACAGCTTTAGGCTGGATAGGTAAAGCTTACTACTGAATTAGAAAAAGAATTGGGTCTACCTACACAAGGCAGCATCGTATGCTGGGAATGTAATGGTCTTTACCTATAGGTTGGACAGCTTTTACCTGAAAGTTGAAAAGATTTGCAAATGTCTAATCTAAAGTGCAGTCATTTTGTACAGTTTTAGATGCACCATTTTCCTATGTACAAGACCTTGTATCTGCCATCCATTTTCCCAGGGATTCTGTACTGAATTTCCATACCATAATTTATTTTAATTGCATTTCATGAGAAAGAATGCAAAGGACTAATGAATTCATCTTACAAATTTAAAAGGGAACTACCATGGTATTTTAGTCAATAAATTATTTGTAATCTTTCAGCATACAGAGAGACAGGTCATGCAACCCAACTGAGGTGCTTGGGCCCTGCAGCCTCCTTATGAGAAGAAGCTTCCGCTATATATATAAGGTTTCCTGATGAGGCGGTTAGCTTTTCTACAGGGCATGCAGAGAATAATGAAGGGATGCAGGGAGGGCCCAAACAAAGCTAATCAAGTCACTGAAGATGAAAAGGAGAATAAGGAGATCATGCTTTGCAGAACCAGAACTGGATCCAAAGAATCTGGTCTACAAAGCTCAACAGAAAGTCACTGGCACCTGAGAGAGATTTTAGCCAAAGTTTTTGCATGAGAGATCTTTCTCCCTGTTACATAGAAAATGTACAGCAAATTGTAGAAATCCCTAGCTGGAAGTGATTTTTGTTGAGTCTCTTTCATATCTGCAACAATGAAAAACTCTTGATTCATGTTGGAACCTGTAAATTACATCATTATATGAATTGACCTAATGATACTAATAGCTTATTTGACTGAGGGGTAAAGGATGAAGAGAAGAAATTTCGTATAAACTATAAATACTTAAAAAAAATTGTAAAATATAAATGCAATAGGTACTTATCTATAAAATGTATTATACACATAAATCAGGTTTACCTTGTATCAATCCAGGTTATTTATGAGATTATTATGATTTTTCACTTAATTATTTTTCTCTCTTTATTGATTCTTTCGAAAAAATTGCACATTCTGAAGGATTTTGTAGAGAACGGTGATATCTCTCCAATTTATATATTTGATTATATAGTTCAGCTAAGAAAGACATTTGAAGCCCTCTGAAGGAATGCTAGAATGGTCCAATTTCAATTACCACTTTTAATATCTTTATTACAGGTAGTCATAATCCTGAAAAACAAAATAGGGCCTAAGTTATAAACAATGATAAGTGGTTGAGCAAGTAATGACTGACTAGATTTGTTTATTTTGTTTTCCATCAAGACCCTTCTGAACTGGAAGTAGACTCTTTTTCAATTCTGCTATAATCTCAAATCTGTACTTCTTTTATTAGCACAAGACTACCAGTTGCATTTTAGTCACCTAAGCCCTTCTAACAAAAAATCCTAGGCCTTACATGAGTTTCCTTTTTTTAAAAGTATTTAGCATTTAAAAGTATGGCAGCAGAAGGGGAAAGTTACCCAAAGCAGTACTTGAGATAATATTTCTCTATTTTAGTTTTAGTACTTTTAATAATGCTTTTGACTGCAGATCATCTTATATGACAGGTTTTATGCCATTCGGATGACTTGAGACTTGCTACTAAGGAACAGTCATACTACATGTATATGTGAGCATTATTCTCCTGAGAAAAAGTTGCTCATTTAATGACAATTAATTAAAAAAAAGAAATTATTTGCCTTCAAGACTAGAATGCTTGGAAACTTGTTTTGCAATCAATCTAGAACACAATTTGCCTTATACAAGAAAATATCACCTTGATGGATAATTGATATGTTGTGCTAGTGCAGTTTTAGCTTACACAGAGATTCAGTACTCTAGCAAAAAAACAAAGTGTACTCTTTCTCTTATCAATGCTTCTTTTGAAGTATTAATGTAATTTATCAACTGGAAACTGCAGACCAGTGTTATTAGGGAATTATAGAAATAATCCCTTGACAATGTTATGTCTATGTTCTTACTCAGATTTATAATTAAACCACCTACAATTATGTGCAAGTAATATAAAATGTCAGGCTTATACCAACAGAAATGAATTTATTTTTTAAAATATCTGTCTTTTCAGAAGAACCAGGAAGCTGCATGACCTCTGATTTGCATTTCCAAAGACTAAAAAAAGTGGTTCATATGCACTATTTAAATATAGGAGTGTACATGTGTGTGTGTATATATATATATATGCGTACACTTATTCATAAGAGAATATAGAAGAACACTAATGGATGAAAGCAGAAAATCAAATTTTTTTTTTTTTTTATTTTCAAAGTTGAAGATGGGTACCTGGGGAAAACCTTATCCAAACAGTTAGTTAATCTTTTAAAAAGCACTATAATCAACCTACATTCAGGAGCAAAATAAATTGAAATAAGTGATATGCAGAAATATTTCAGTTTCAACACATTTTTAATTAATAATTTAACAGAAAACTTATTTTTTCTGTGAAGTAGTTTTGAGTTTAGCAAAAGAATATATATAGATTGCATACATATATATATTTAGCAGTAACAACTGATTAAAGTGAAAATGTACTGATCATCCTTAGTTGTGCTTTTTATGTTAGACATCTGAGTACTACTCTTTAAGCACTGTTAAATGCTATTAATACCAATTTAATATGGAGATGCTGACCTTGCTAATAGTAGAATTGGTAGCATACACTAATTATATAATAGTACATGATGTTCTAAGAACTCTGCATTACCTAAGCAGAAAAAGGCGATATTTTTAACATGTTTTTGTGGGTAGCTAAGCAGTCTTCAAAATATGAATTACTTTTCTGCTGTAGTTTTTATTTTTTAATGTTCTTGAAAATTTCTAATTTCATTATTATTTTTTTCTTAATTCTTAAATAATTTTTTTTTGCAGAGTAAGTATGTATGCTGTCAATAACTTCTGTCTCTCTTTGTCCTTATTAATGCCAGTGGCTCACCCTGGTAAGTCACTGCATTGAATCAATCATGCCATATTGATCTTGCAGATATTGCATTATAGACTGATATTATGTTTTGATATTTGAAAGATAACTTACCTAAATTCTCTGAAAACTGTAAATTAAGAGGGGAGTATTATTTTTAGAATGCATGCAATACTAGTATAACCTTTGAAAGGAAATTAAAATTGTGCAAAATGAACTTTATTCACCCACTGACAAAATTTGAAGGTTAGCTAAAACTGTACAAATTATTGTATGATCTTCTTGAAAGGCAACATTCAAATAATTTGTTAAAAAACAGTGCTTTTATAAATACAGGATTCTACTGTAAAAATGTTTTAACTTCTTGGTATTTATTACAGTCAGATTTCTATGGTCTTCTTACATATGAAAAGACATGTTTTCTTTTCCAAACAGCTAAAGGTTTTTGTAATTTCTGTTGAAAGTGCTGCTTTGGAAAGAGGGGAAAGAAATTAGAAACTTAAATAGGGCCTAATAGAAGGAGTAAGAAGGGGAGCAACTTCAGGACAGCTGCCTTTTATCTGAGCTTTAAAATGTGGCTCTCAGGTTTTTATTTTCTGCACCAAAGCTGTTTATGGTCATCACATTAAGCAATCATTAAACACAGTACAAAATCTCAAGCCCAAACAAAACCACAGTTCTTAAAGGAACATTTAATTTTCTCTGTGTATCTAACTAATAGAGACTAAGCTCTCTATTCTGCAGTGCACTCAGGTCAGCAAGACTCAAATATTATAGAGTGGGGAGCAAGTCTCTGTAAAGCTAATAAAATATCCATGTAGAAATCTGCCCTTTTAGTGGATACTGCAAGATTGCAGGTTAATTTCAGAAACAGTACAAGAGAAGTTGAATGAAGTCTTTAATTGTCAAGGATATACTTTGTGAGGAAGAGCAGCAACAATGGCAGTTATGGTGAAAGTTTTATCTATCTGTGTTTGTCTTTTAATAGAAATATTCAAAGCTTTTATGATTAGTTGATTTTTGACAGCTTTTGCAGCTTGATTTTCAAATAGATAAGAGATCTTTGAAGTTACTAAAATGTTTCATTTGATGCTTTTACAATGAAAATGCTTGTTTCTGAAGTAATAAATGCTTTGTTTTGATTTCTCAACATATAGAAGAAAATTAAAACTGAAGTTGGAACACCTGTTTTCATGCTTCAGAAGTTAGTTTTTCAGAGGGACTGAGAGGCCATAATACCATACTTCCCTGCCTCCTCTCCTGCCACAAAAACAATTTCAAATGGATTTAAGGTTTTACACTCAAAAAGAATAGGGATGTAGTAATAATACATGTAGTTATGGACCAGAGGAGAAAATACTGTAGTTGTTTATTTCTAAATACTAGGCCTAATGAGGAAACTAGAGATTTGTTTTAGGTGCAGTTACTTGCTAAGCTATCTATTGTGTTACAAAGAGCAAATAAGCAAAGTATGCAGTCAGAAGTATGTCAGAGTCCTTTAACTATGAATTCAATGTAGTGATGCGTGTAGTACGTTGTTTCCTATATTTTTAGTAAACGGATGAGAAATGAAAACTTGATTAATCAAGGTATGCTTCTTTTCCTTTCATGTTATCATTTTGATTAATTACTAATTACTGAGCTCCTTCCCACCTTTAGTGCCTCTTGCTTGTATAGTGTGCTATTTGCACAACTTTTTGCTACACAGGTTAACTTCTCAGACCAAATTCTGGTGCTTTCTTTCACATAAGGCCATGGCATTATATACTGCAATATGCCAGAGAACTTTGTTTATGAGAACAGACAATTTAATATAACATCTTTATCTATACATATTAAATGTATATATGTTTACATATAGTTAATGTTCAAACCCATTACCTTTAGGTGATGAGTTGCAGCGTACAAAGAAATGCTAAAGAAAGATTTCTAAGTAATAAAAGAGAAAGTAAAACATCTAATAGTTTGTTAAAAAGACTGTAATTAAAATGTTAAAGCCATCTTAAATGAATGTTTTCTGAAGACTTGTCAGGTCTAGCTTACTATAAGAAAAATGCTAATAATATTTCAGTAGTTATTTAAATTCTGTCAAACAACATATGATATTTATTCAAGGAGAATTCAGTAAATATAGTTATTGAAGCCAGCCAGTTTGGTAAAATAATAAAATTACTTTGGCTTCATTGTAGCTCATTTCAAAAGCTCAGGTGAATGAACATAAATTCTAATATAACAAGGAAACAAGGATAGATTCATATGCAAATTCAATAGGATCCCTTACAATAAATGAATGGCAAAGATAATACTTTTGTATATCTGCTAGATTTTTCACCTGACTGTGAATTCACTGTGGCACAAATTCAGAAAGTTATTTAATATATCTGTTTTTAAAAGCACAAAAAATATCTAACACCTTAAATTTCAACTTGAATTTTGCATTGATGCTAGATTATCAATTGCCTTCAGTAAATTTTAGGTGGGGTGATTTTGGAACATCTGTCTTAAGAAACAAACTGATCATCAGCAGAACCATTTAAAAGTAAAAAGTTGTGTGTTACACATTTAAATTAAAATTCATGAACATTTCTTAAAAGCTGGCAAAATGCAGGAAAAAAAATAATAGAATACAAGCTCAGACCCAACAAAACAAGACACTTCTTGGTATCTCTTAAGTCCTTTTATGTCATTGTAAACCTATAAACAAGTAATAAACCTCTTAGTGTTAAAAGAAAATTCTATGCCATTTTAAGTGATGCTAGTATAACTCTTTTGTTAAGATACACATTCTTTTGAAAGACAAAATAAAAATGCTTTTTTATATGTAGACTATCTGTGGATGTCAGTTGTTCAACCAGTTCAAAAGATGGATATTTTCAGAGTGGAGTCACTTTTCTTCAATACTTCAGAGACAGACACTGCAACTAACATTAGTAAACAACAGACCCAAAGACATAACCTTCAGTTTTGTTAGAATACTGAATTTATTCTGGTTAAGAATTTCAAGTTCTGTTTCTAAAAGAAAATAATATTTTTTCTTTAATTTTATTTTAAAAACAATCTAAATAAACTTTCACCAATTTTGAATACAATCCCAGATAAATTATAAATGTTAAGACTGTTCTGAATCAAGTGTATTACTGAATTATTTTTTAGTAGAATAATAAAAGACAGTAGTAATACCTAGCTTTTATAGAGATTCAGCACATATAATTTAAAGGACTTTTTATAAAGTGGCAAATATTTTTTCTTCTTTTTTCTTTTTTTTTTTTTTTTTAAGGTAAGAAAAAATAAACAGAATGAAGGAGTGACCCACTCAAATTCAGCTAGAAAACTGTGACAGAATTTGAAACAGAACCTTTAACCGTGATGCTTTGTTGAGGCTTAATCTGTTACAGTACAAGCAACCAGAAAGAACTACTTCTCTGCTGAAATTAAAAATTTAAAAGAATGCTTGAAGTCTTGATAAAGAAACGTTAATGGCAGCAGCAGTTTGTGAATGCTACTCTGGTTCTGATTCAAGCTTACGCAGTGGGAGGAAGGCCTGGGCCATTGTAGACATGACTTGAGGATGTTTAGGGGAAAGCTTTAGCAAATAATTTCTGACATATGAATGAAAATATGTAAGCTCAGAATCATTTCATTAGTTGTCTGAGAATTCTTCCTTATCCCATTGCAAATAAAAACACTTTTTCTACATTAGTAATAAAGAGAACAGGTGGAAACATTTTTCGATACAGCAATTCAGAGGATTTGGTGGCAAAAAATGATCACACAATTTAACCTGCTTAGATAGATGCCCAAGGATAGTTGTGTTATCTGTAATGAATTCATTAATGTATATATACATGTTTTAAAAGCTCTTCAAGTAGATAAGTACTTATTAATATAAAAAACCCTGATATTTTTAATAAAAATACATCTAAATTGTGTTTATTTAAATTAAAAATGTCAGCAAACTTATGCACTGATCATCTTTCATTTCACTCTTATTTCATCCTCACATATATCAAAGATATTTCTCTTTAAAATTAGGGTTTTTTTAACTCCACCTTATTTTCTGGAGAGAGTTCATCCACTATCAGAGTTGTTTTCATAAGCCATAACAAAAAACAAATTCTTTTTTGACCCTCCTTTTGATAAGATTCCTACTGAGTTATAAAAAAAAAAAAAAGTACTGTGCTGTAACCTAAGGGTTAATCCTAAAGGGTTAACTTTGAAGACATTCCCATATCTTTTATTCTGCAAGCTTGTTTCTCATATTTTGTCAAAAAAAATGCAATTAGGTAAAAATCTACTGCTGAAATCAAGTTTGCCTTCAGTTAAGAATCAGTGACTCACAAAAGGTGCTTGGTTAGTTAATACCTCAAAAGTTGAAATATAATTAAGACAGCATAGTTCAAAATGTTCATTCATTCCTGAATTTTGCAGAACAGCAGGTGATGAACAGAATATTCTGAAAATAAAAAAGAAGTAAAGAAGCAGGTTGGCTCAGAATGTAAAACACTAACTTTCATCTCTTCTTTGATTCTGTGTTCAATCATCCACTGAAGAAATGGTCTAGATCACAAATCCACACCTAATTTATCAGCATGGGCGTGATCCCCACCTCTGCTTTCAAAGTTTATGACTAATCTATCATAGAGTTTTAATAGCCTTCAGCAGAAGAAAGAATTCTGGCAGGTCAATACTGCGGTCACTCTACAATAAGAAAGGTCCATCGTCTACGGACAGAAATATTGTCACCTTTATACCTCCCTGGAATGTATGGCTTTGAACAATTTTCAGGTGAGTACATTCTCAACCTCAGTACACATGTAATCTATATCCTGAAAAGCTCTCAATAATATTCTCCACCATATTTGTCTCTTCAGGGAAAAGATTCTGAAATTTGATTCCTAAAGTCCTAAAAATTTTCAGTGTTCACCATGATAATAATATATGTACTTTCCTTTTCCACATCATTAAAACAAGTAATTATTAGAAACTTCACCTGATAGAGGTTTCATTATCTCTTCCATCTGCATGGCACCAAAATATCCCCTCCACCTTACTGACAGGTGAACATAGTTCAAGAAATCATATCTGAAGAGAAACTAAATATTTACATTAGTATTCATTTTAGGCTAGTTTTCAGCTAATATCATAATACAAATACCATACTCATCCCAGTGAAGACCTCAGGATACTCATAACTCATCATAAACATCCTCAGTCTTCAATAAGATCGAAACTGTCAACCTCAGGACACACGGGAACCTTGAAAGGGTGAGCATAACTCCAGAGAAAAGGGACAGATACTAGAAACACTCAGATAATTATTTTAATATCTTATTACTATGGCTTTTCTATTTTACTTGTATGATTTGGACTACTGGAGCATTACAATACTAATTGTACTAACATATGCTTAACTCTATGAATACAGGATGTACCCTTTCACCCAGAATGAGGTTTTGATTGTAACAGAGCAAATATATCTAGATCCTATAGAAACACTGACATGCAGAATTAGCTGCTAAGTCTATCTTTTTTTTCTCTGCATCATTCATTTCCCCATGCCAGAAGTTCATCTTAGGAAAAGAATACATGATTAGTAGATGGAAAGTCAGAAATCTGGCAATTTATATGGTTTGTTTCTTTCTTGGTATTGTTTGTTCTCAAGGTTAAGGAATCCTTTCCCAATGTCCTGGGTCCAGCAGTAGAAGTCATTTTTCTCTTTCTTGGTAGCTGGTGCAGTGCTGTGTTTTGACTTTTGGCCTGGGAACAGAGCTGATAACAATGATGTTTTGGCTTGGCCAAGGACTTTGTGAGCCTCATGCTCTGCCAGGGAGGAGGGGAAGCCAGGAGGAAGCAGAGACAGGACACCTGACCCAAACTGACCAAAGAGCTATTCCATACCACAGCACGTCATGCCCAGGATATAACTGGGAGTGAGCCGGAAGGGCTGGGTGTCTGCAGGGTTGGAGGAGGTATCGGATGGTGCTTGGTCGGGCTTGGGGGGCTGGTGGTGAGGTGTTGTATTCTCTTCCCTTGTTATTTCCTTTATCATTATTATCATTGGTGGTAGCAGTAGTGATTTGTGTTATACCTTAGTTACTAAACTGTTCTTATCTCAGCCTGTGGGAGTTGCATTCTTTTTGACTCTCCTCTCCACCCCTCAGGGAACAGGGGGAGGGAAAGAAGGGGGAGAGTGAGTGAACGAGCCCTCTGCCTGGTTTTAAACCACGACACCCATGATGAAGAAGTAGAGTCAGGAATGGCTCTATGGCAGTAAGAGTAAAACTCAGCCACTGTAGTGAATCTTTTGACTTTAGCCCTGTCATACTAGCGGTATCCTTATGAATTTCGTAGTCATTCCTACCTTACGGTCATAGCATCACAGTCACTCAGATGGAAAAAGACTTTGGGAGGTCAGTAGTCAAACCGCCTGCTCAAACCAGCAGGGCCAGCTCTGGGGTCAGACCATGCTGCTTAGAGCTTTCTCCAAGCAGGGCTTGAAAATCTCTAAGGATGGAGCTCACACAACCTCACTGAGCAATCTGCTTCTGTGCTTGAAGCTCTTATATCCAGCGTTAAGCATCTGTTGCGTATGGTATTGGGATGGAACAAATAGTAAGTGTTTGTGGGTAAGAGATTACATCCTAACACATTTCTTAAATTGTTCAATATTACCAAGTTCATGCTTGAAAAGGCTTCTGCTATTTTTCATTTGTTCCAGGAAATATTTGTGATTTCAGAAACAAACAATGTGGCCAAAGTTTTCATTAAGTGGCACCACTTAGCGTATTTGTTTGGGTAGTCTACGGGTAAATTGAGTAAAATGTTGAAAGATAGAGGATAATTAGAGGAAAGGCAAAATAAAAATGCATATATTAAGAAGTAGGTCTTTCCTTCTGAGAGTGATACGGAATTCAGAAGCAAAAATATACTATTCTTATTATTGTGACAGGAACCCCATTTAAAATTGGACTCTGTGAGAGATATGCTTAATTACTTGTAAAGATCTAATTTCCCAGGAAAGTGTTTGATGTATATCCCTGTATACTTTATTCTTCAGCTTAGTCTAAAACAGGTTCAATACAAGGAATGGCAGAAAAGAAACAGAAAAGGTCTAGCTTTTTGACCATTCGGTACCTGGCAAATGCACTGACATTGTCTTTTAGTGTGCCAATTAGTCTCAGATAAGGCTGTGGTTTTACTGATGTAGACACTAGTCTTCTGGCAATTGAATTGAGGTCACAAAACTCATTTCATGTAGTTCTTGAACTCTGAATTAAAGATGTATGTGTACAAGTGTTATTTTTAACTTGTTAGTCTGTTAAAACTGTGTTAAGTCAGTACGGTATTAAGAGAATTTAATGCCATTGCCTATGTGCTAACCATTCTCTTAACCCATGTGGATTAACCCTTGAAATCTAGAGTGCCCTGTCAGTACCTCACTTTGAAAGCAGCACCTTAAAAAGGTGTTATTTCTGAGAATGACATCTTGGTGTCGGCAAAATATTAGAGTTACATCCTACGCCATTTCTGAAAGTACAGTTTTCAAAAACAGGTCTTTCAGGAAATTGATGGAAGGCCATAAGTAAAACCTTTGGTGTTATTTGGGTAGGCAAGTCACTACAGTGACCACAATTTTCAGCTGGGAATTGGTCATACTGTCATTTTGTCCTGATCTAATTTCCCTAACCATTGCTGACTAAAGTTGTTTGTTGTTTTACAAATGTGTACTGAGATTTAGTCTGTATTATTTGATACGTAATAAATCCTACTTCATTGTTTATTTCCCATCTTTGCTCTGAGACTTATTTACTTGAATCCTTTTTTGTTTTGTGTTTCTCTGTATCCTCTCATGCTTTACTGTTTTCTATTTTTTATTATCCTATTTTTCCATTACTCTTTATCTGTTGCATTTTTTCTAAGTTTAGTCTGTGGGGGAAATTAATAAGGGACTATGCTCATACCTGTTCTAGCTTGGGACAGCTCTGTTTCCATATTTATATGACTGCTAGTGTTCTTTTCCCTGTTCTTTCAGCTGCAGTTATGGTTTACCCAGCAGCTGGTTTGCTCTGAGATGGTAGAATGGCTGAGAGAGACTGTAGGAGGTCTGACACCATTAGGACTTCCTGGAACATTTGTGGATCTGGATTTGAGGAAACCAGAAATCACAAAATCAAGTTAAAATTCAGATATGCGTAGAATGTGATGGGTCTAGAAGGCCCTTGGTTGCTTTTCATTTTCATTGTCATAGAAATGAAGCACACTTTGAATGCATGGAATGATGTTTTGTGATCCTTTTGAAGTGATTCATGTATTTATTTCTTACAATTTGTGAGATCTTCCAAATTTGAAACACAGAAAACTAAATAGAAAAAAATTTAAATAATAACACTTTCTATTAAATAAGTGTTTTCAGGTTTCAGGGGAAAAAATAGTTTAGAACCGAGTTATCGAAAAAGAATTGAAAAAAAGTTTTATACTTGCAGCTCACACAGCTGATGCGTAGGAATAGAGGCCTGTATAAGTAAAAGACACGGAATTTCTGGTTATGAAGAGGGTTTTTTCTTCAAAACTTGACTCATAAAATGGGGGTTTCCCTCAATCTTCATTTAAATGTCCACAGTGTCATTTTGAATTGATAGTTTAGATTCCTGTACGGTCATTGAAGAGAGCTAGAAGTGTTTTGCATGCAGTTAACCTGTCTTGTAGTTACGTGCTTCAGAATGAGATTAGTGGAACTATAGAAGTGACTGTTTTTCTTCCATTGACTATGAAGACAGCCTAAAAGAGTCTTTTAGATGCAGATATTGCATGATTATTCTAAAAATCCCTCCTCAGCCACTGGTGTTTGCAAACAAAACAGGAAAACAAATAAAAATCCCATTGTCCTGGGTTCAGCAGTAGCAGTCATTTTTTCTCCTTCTTAATAGCTGGTGCAGTGCTGTAATTTTCACTTCTGGCCTGGGAACAAAGCTGATAACACTGATGGTTTTAGTTACTGCTCAGTAATGTTTAGTCTGACCAAGGACTTCCTGAGTCTCATGCTCTGCCAGGGAGGAGGGGAAGCCGGGAGGAAGCAGAGACAGGACACCTGACCCAAACTAGCCAAAGAGATATTCCATGCCACAGCACTCCATGCCCACTATATAAACTGTGGGAATTAACTGGAAGGGCTAGATCACTGCTCAGTCAGGCTGGGTATCGTTCGGCAGGTGGTGAGCAGTTGTGTTCTCTTCCCTTGTTATTTCACTTATCATTATTATTATTGGTGGTAGCAGTAGTGATTTGTGTTATACCTTAGTTACTGGACCGTTCTTATCTCAACCCGTGGTAGTTGCATTCTTTTGATTCTCCTTCCCATCCCTCCGGGAGTGGGTGGGGGGAGGAAGGGGCGAGTGAGGGAGAGACTTCTTGGTACCAAATTACCAGCTGGGCTTAAACCATGACACCCATCAATCTTTGAGAGTGGTGCCCTAAAATAGACATTTCTAAGTGTTCCCTGACTGCCACATTTTATATTTGCTACTTTAGAAATCCTGAAAATAACTTAAATTCTTAAAATATTATGGTCATATTAGTGAACCTAGAATAATAAAAAATGTCTCCCAGGGTGCCTGTAAAATTGATTTTCCCAGCTTTGACATACTGGAAGCCAGAGTCTTCAGCTGCCAGTTATGAAATCATCAAGGTGTCAATTGGTGAAATTTCATCATGCCAGGTTTGCATTTACAGAATTAGTTTTGTCAGAAAGCTACCAGGAAATGCTACCCAGAAGGCATTGCTTTCCCTTAGCAGGTTGCCCTTATGCTGGCCTGTCATTCTAGAGCCTATGAAGAGACACGCCAGAATAGGAAGCACACTCCATTGTGAAGAACAAAATATAAAATGCCACTAAGAGTTAGTTATACCACCTTTTTAAAGGCGTAGAAATAATATGAGCATATACATTGCATGAGCTCTAGTGTATTGTACAACACAACAGCTTTGGTATTCTTCAGGATCATTCTGTAATGATACCGTTACATTATTACTGTATCATTACAGAATATGAAGCAAAAATAATTTGCATGGAAAATTCCCCCCCCCCTTTTATTTTTGTTATGCAAATTTGACTATGAAATTCCCATCTTTCATTGAGATTAATCTATCTTTGTCTGTCTATTAGTCTACCTCTTTAATCTCATAGATGCTGTGATGAAGAATAGTGTATAATTGTTCTTCAAGAACTAGTCACAAGCATAATACATTTTGTTATGAAGCAAGTTTGTGAAGTATGTTAAGCACACATTCCTCTAACATATGGCAACAATTATTATCATCTTTACAAATTCTTTGCCTTGGCAAGAACAAAAAGATATGTCCTGTGTCAGAATCCTCATAAAGAAGAGAATAGCTCCTACTCATAAAATTAACAACTTGCAATGCATCATTTGTGGCCTTAAAATATCCATCATACGCAGTTGTACATATATCCAAATAATTTCTATAGTATTGTTCAAATAACTTATTCTACTGATTTAATTTTTCACTTTCAGCAATCTTAAATTACAGCATCACCAGATTTATAAAATCAGCCATTAACTTTGCAATATCATGAAAAGGACTTCACTGACAACTGAACTTGATGATGAAATATCTAAATGATAGTGAACCCTCCCTATCATATATTTTAAAAGTATTTAAAACCCAAGCCATTTATGTCTAACAAGTATAAATGTTTTTGTTACCCCATTAGTAAAAAATAACATGCAGGCTCTGATGTCAATGAAAGACTTTCCATGCTTATTTCATAGGGCTTATGTATTGCCTACACCAAGTTATATGAAAGTAACAAAATTTTACTCAGTAGGTTTCCTTCTTATATTTAAAATATGTTTTTCTAAAAGTTTTAATAAAAAGCAAACACCATAGCATAATCAATAACCATTACAACTAAAAGTATGACTGAACCCTTTATTCCAGTACTTTGTAACTTTATGAAAAAATTCTGTTGTGGTCTGGAAGATTATCCATATGCATGAGTTAAGTATGTACAAAAGCATCAACAAGATCAAGGTCATAACCTATTGAATGAGACTTTTCCTTGGTTATTTTTAGACCACAGCACATTATGCTAAAGCTTGAGTTGTGTCTGTTATATTTGCTGAAGGACACCAAGACAAATTTTCCTAAACCTACAAAACAGGCTTAAATTGGCCTTGTACATTTAGTTGGAGAAAGTCTGCAGTGGTTCTTAGTTTATCTGAAAAGACCGACTGTCCTTAATACAGGGATTAAAATAGCGTGCTTCATTGTACAATTTGCAGTATTGTGTTTGAAATCTCTGCAGGATCACTCAACCTGCTAAGCGTAATTTCAGAACCTAGCAATACTATTAAAAATAAATGTTCTATTAACTATACCACCAAGTTGCTATTACAACAAATGACAAGGATCATTCCCCAGGGCTGCCCTAAAATGTATGAACTCTGTCCCACCGTATGTTGATTCTATGCTGATTTGAAGAATATGTAAAAAAAGCTCCACCTCCTTGACTCTCTGCACTTAAGCCTTTGAAATGAATTCTCAGGCAGTGAAAAGAAAATATGCCCTGATGCTTTGCTTTATCAAGTCATATTACTTCTCCCCTTAACAATGTTAATAAAGTAATACAACCATGGTAACCTAGAGAGAGCTCTTCTGTTAAAAGTATGTCTGAGTCTTTCTCATGGTGTGATTTCTTGACCTTTGTTCAAGTCTCTCTTAATTTAGTATATATATTAGTGCGTCACTAATTATTTATATCTTTTCCAGCCTGTCTCTTCCACAGACTATCAAGTTAGTGAAGTGTTTATTGTTTTTCTTCACTGTATGAGGCATTGATATGTGGGATTGGTAGCTAGAAATATATAAATGCCCAGAGTTCAAATCCATTCTTCTATTTGACCTTCATAATGTGAACAAGTAGATATAGTTAAAATTGACGAACTATACTGCATGAATTATATTTAGGCAAGTTACTAGGTCTAGGAAACGCTTCATTTTCCTTGGATTTTATGACTATGGTTCTGTGCTCTTTCCACTTATAATTCTCAGCAGTTTTCAGAAGTAAGTCTACGTACAGCTATATTTTTGAATTATGCAGCTCATCTAACTGAGGATAGAAATACATTGGACCTTAGAGGCAGGAAAGATTTTTTCTGCAGAATTAGTGTTCCACATATCACAATGATAGCCCACTGAAATCTTCATTTCACTTTTCCCTCCTCTTTTTATGTTGCTGGCACAGGAATGAGCTATGCTGACAAGTAGACTCTGTAACATTGTCTTACTCCAGCCAATATCTGTGAAATGAATTGTGCCAAGTTTGCAAAAGATACCTTTGGCTTGGCTTCTCAGAGGGACTTCAGAGAGATATGTCCTGAGAGACTTTCACTTAGAAGAATACTGCCAAAGGGCAAGATATTTGCACATCAGGAAATAGACAGTTTACAGAGTAAATGAAGGTAGCACTGCAAAACTTTTCTTAATATAAATGAGGAAAGCTTGCCGCTCACTACATTTTGCATGGCTGCCATTTTTCTCCAGTGCCTTAGGTAGAATTTAGGCAGACTCCTGGTGCTTGAGCTCCAAGTTCGGATTCTTAACATTTCCAGCTTCTCACAACTCTCCTGATGTCCTAAATTATTAGGTGATTATATGATAGCATCTAAATTTCCTTTTTTATATACTTGTGTGGTATATCTCTAGTGTTGAAATAACAGTCCCTTTCTCTCAGTATGACAAGCCTTGTCAATGAACAAAGGGAGAACTCCATCACCAAGCCACTTGGTGCAGGGCTCAGCTGTGCCCTCCGGTGTGTCAGTTGTATCCAGCTGGAACAGCCACTGCAGCCCCTGCAGCCCTCTGACAGGCCCTGGGCACCTATGCTCAGTACAGCGCTTTTTTTTTCTTCAATCTATTTATGCTTCAATCAATGTGTTAAATTTATATTCTTAAACTCATATTCTTGTTCTAATCTTAAAGCTGGGCTTAAAGAAAACAAATGAAATGTAATATTTCATAAAATTTAAAACATAGTTACCATTCTGCATTGTACCTGCAGTCTATATTCATAGAAACATTGAATGGTTTAGGTTGAAAAGGACCTTAAAGATCATTAAAGTGGACTTGTTTTGTATGGCTAGAGACAAAGAAATAGCATCAGTAAAACCATAAATGCACTTAATTCAGTGATTTCTTTTGTTTGACCTGGTACATTTGCTCAGAATGCCCAAAAGGTATGGAATTGGCAGTGATGTGGGGTGAGTGGCAGTATTCAGCCACAATGCTCCATGAAGGAGAAATGAAGTGTCTCCCAGTCACCTAAGCACGAAATCTGTGGTGAAGGACACTTAGGACTCTTCCATGTAGGTCACACCATGTCATCCCTCTTTCCTTATTATTCAGCCTTCTGCTGAATGAAGAACAGCAGTCCTGAGCTGGTCATCCTTCGGCAGTACTTCACAATTAGCTATTTATCTCACTACTTCTTCATGACTTTTTCCAGGTTCTTGTCTGAGGCTGCATCCACTCTCCAAAAGTTCACTTCATTGGCATGTTTTTCCATAACTGATAGCTCAACAAAAATGCAGCTGAATTATAGAATGCACTCTTTCAAATCCTGAAAATATCCGTACCTTGACTGATATTTCTCACCTCCAGCCTCACCAGTGTAATTTTCTCTTGTGCCACACTGTCTGAGCTCTACATGCATTTTAGTAAGCAGTGATTTCTTTTAGGACTATCTGTACAAGTGATGACTCATTGTTACTTGTTATAATATCATTAGCTTTTTTTTTCAGATCACTGAGGTAGGTGTCTTCCTGCCTTACAAGCTGCAGGTGGTGTTGAATATATGTGTTGTTTTTTTTTTTGTAATAAACTTGGATAAAAAGGAAGTATTTCATTACTAATGTAAGACGTAGAAACACCTATGTGGTTATATTTCTTGAAGATTCTTATTTGATATAATGCCTTAATTCATTATCACCCTTTTATTTCAAGAGCCTCTGTGCAAAACCACAATTAAATCTTCAGTTATGCAGTAAAATTATCCATTATTCTCTCATTCTTCTATATAAATGAAAAGTTGATTGTGATTTTTGCAATTCTGGATTTGTTGTTTCCCTTGTAAGCTCTTTTTGGTTTTCAAAAGACAGGTTAATGATTTTATGCTTGCCTGTGACAAATAAATGCATATTTAATCTTCATGTATAAATAATGTGCTCTTCGGAATGTGCTAAGCAAAATGTGATGAATGATAGGGCCATTTTCAGTCTCTCCTTTAGATTTCCTTCTTATGCTAGTAGACAGAAGGAGAATTGAGTCTCAGTCCCTAGGGATGTGTTACCGTTGTAATGGAATTAATAAAGCTGATAAAATGAATAATTCATGATGCAGCATCTCTTGGCAAAGCTTCTCAAAAGAGTCTAGTATAGACCAACTAACTTCTAGTTAGAAACTGGCAAGCACTGCTCTACCTTTTTTTTTTTCTTCTTCCCCTGCTATTCTTAATCCTATATAATGAATAATAACTGTCCTTTTATGTCCTCCCCTATAATAAAAGACGATAAATAAAAAAAACCCTTTCATAAGAAAAACAAAACTGTTTCTAAATGAACAGAGGAATTTAACTTTTTCCAATAAGCTGGAAGATACATATGTGTATTTCCTGTACTCAATGTGTATGTGATACACTCTAGGAACTTCTCATTTAAAGGCAATTAGTAATAGTACCTACATGCTTTTTAACCATTTCACCCACATCTACTCCTAGCACTTTAAATATAATGTGCTTCTCCATGACTCAGCCATGTTCCAACCATAGGATTAATCATTAGTACACTTGGTTTTGCCAGGTGCTTTTGGGTAGAAGATAAACTTTCTTTGTTTCTTAGAAAACTTGCAACTCCCATAGAACCAAGAAAAGTGACTGAAGAGTGAGCAAAAGGCAAGTCATTGTTTGTTTCTGATGGTTAAGATGCATGTCCCTACCTCAGTTCAACAATTTTTATTAGTTAATATTATTTACTAACACAGCATTCTCCTGGAGAACTGCTGAATCCATCAGACAAAACACAAAATAAGGCAAGGCTGGGCTTTAAGTAAGGGTCATACAGGAGTTTGGATTTCATATTGTCATGAGCAGGTTGAAACACATCTCAGAATTATAATCTACAGTTAAAAAACCCCACACTATGTATATTATAGCGCTGATTTTAATTTGACTGTCTATGGCACCTACTGGTCAGCGATAAAGGGGAATGTTAATTGCCTGACAACATTACAGAAGAAATTACACTAAGTGAGATAATCTTGGTTTCAAGTTGGTTTAATTTCAAAATCTTTTGACAACATCATACCTTCAGTGATACAAAAAAAAAGAAAAGTTAAATTATACAGCATTTTAGATGAAATGCATTAGATACATTAAATTATTCTGAGCTGCATGCATTTAGGTAATGTCTGAATGGGAGGACTATACAATTCCAGACCATTTAATCTCATTAGGAAAATTTACATTATACAGACTAGAGCTAATGAGAGATGTGAAGGTGGAGTTTTGTCTCCCTTAAGCCATCTGGTCAATCTACATGTGTTCTTCACATTTACTTTTCTTTTAGTTTATTCAAAAGAAGGTTAAAAGGTAATTTAGTAGAGTCATCAGTAACTGAATATTTCTAATAGAACAGAGCACTTGAATTAAACAGATCGAAGAAATACAGAGTTCAGTGGGTGAAATTCAAACCTATATAAATCAAGACTGGAAAAAGGACATGTTATTAGCAGGGAGAATAAGAAATAACTGGAAGAATTTGTAGGGACATGGTGGTCACTTCTAGCCTTTAGGATTGTGTGGTTTTTGTAAGATAGATTTTTTAGTTCATGATTATTCATTAGTAACTAGAAAAGCTGAACTTGTGACAGGATTCTATATAGGATTCTATAGTTTTATTAAAACATGCAAATTTAAATATTTCAAAATATTATTTGTAAGAAATAAAGTTATTTATAAGTAAGTATTAGGAGAAGTGGTGCAAAATTTTCTATAAAAATTTGGATTATATTTGCTACCAATAATCCTAATACGCAACCTTCTACCTCTCCTCCTGTGCTCAACAGAGGTGGTATCTAGATCTACTTCATTGCCCTCCTGCAATAAACCCCCTTGTAGTCACAGCCAGAACTGAGATCCTGGAAACCTAATAATCAGAAAGTTGTTCCCTCTGCCCACTCTCTCAGACAAGTTTGATCTAATTTAGCTATGCTTTTGCTGACAGTCACATGGATTCTTAGGCATGATGACAGTGAGTCATTAATTAAAATGAGTTCACTGTAGGTACAATCCCACAAGTATTTTTGCTGGTTAGTAGGTTATTTCTGTATTTCTCCTGACACACAGTGACCAAAAAGGGGATATGAGATGGCATAGGTTTCATTATTTTTTTTAAACCTAACAGTTAGGTAACCACCAAAAATTGTAGAACTGCTGTTATAAACTGTGGGGGAAAAAAAAAAAAAAGAAGAGGATGACTGTGTTTTAACTGCTGTATCATCCCAGTAGCAATATTGAACATTTTTTGCCCCTGTGTATGTTTTAAAGCACTATGACTCTCATAGATGTTATCCTTTAAATGCAAATTTGTAACTGTTTAGAAACAGCACACAGTAAATTTTCAGCAAAAAAAGTTCTTGAAGCTTCAGTGTTTTACACTGTTGGTTTTTAAGAAGGATATTTCTAGTTGAAGATGTTTGATGTTAACATCGCTAGCAATGGTAGCACACACATAAACTGTGGAAGAATGAAGGCTTAAAACTGATATTAAGGTCTCAGTCCTGAACATGCTAAGAAAAATGTTCAGTCCTTTTTATTTTCAAACTGTTTTACCATTTTCAAGTGTAAGGTAATGGTCAGTATGGAAAAGTTTAACACAAAAAACCCCAAACCTATTTTTTTTAAATCAAGATCAACACTGTAATGCAAAATAATTGCCATTCTGTGAAGTAACATGGCGGAATTTAATTTCAAAATTATTTTCTATTTACTTTTTTTTTATTTTTAATTTTAATTGTAAACTTGTTTGAAGTTCCCTATTAGGTAGTAAGCTCTTTGGAGTTGAGACAGAGGGCACATGTGCTGTATCTATTACCAGCTTTTACAGTGGTCATCATAAAGTGGCATCATCTAGTTGTCATGTTCGAATAATAATGTAATATATGGTATTGCTATTTGAGGAACTTTGTTCTGTAAAACAGCGTAGGAAAAAAAGGAATGTACAGTTTACAATGAAAATAATTATTAAAATGTTACTGCATGTGCAGACAAAATGCCATAAAATCTTATGATGATGCAATATTTAACATGGCAGCATGACCTGAATCTCTGTCATTCAACAGTTTTTAAAGGTCTTTAAGCAATGAAGAGCCTACCTTACACTTGTAATAGATGCACTTGGTATTATCAGTTTGAAAGTCTTCCTTTCAAAGTAACATTGAACCTAAATCTCTCTTGGTGCTCTCCCAGTCAGAACTTCTTGCCCTATCTTCTGCAGACTTGGATAAAAGATTACTCTTTTTCCTATTTTCATCAGTTTTTAAAGTATTTAAATGTTGTTTGTCTCATCAGACTCTTCTGAAGAGTAAGGAATCCAAATATTCTCAACATTTCTAAGTAGGTTTCTGTAATTTGCATGAATATTCTGAGTATCAAACTGTCTTGACACTTCTTGTCAGGCTTGCCAAAGTTTGTGCCTGCGAAAGAAGAGCTCTTTCCGCTGTTGTGGTATCTGTCTTTAAACCAATTCTTGTAGGTTGGTAGAAAGCATGTGCTCGAGCTCTGAATCCTGTTTTTAGTAATAGCCATTACAATTCATTGTTCTTTTAGGAACAGCATTGCTAGTCTTTCCAAATAACTTCAGGACCAGGATAACTATAACACTTTTAAAACAAGAGATAAAACTAGTTTATCCTCTTAGACTAAACATTCGATTAATTATTTTGTAAATTGAGGTACAAAAAGCAACAAAATATATTGTCAGTAGTGTCCTGAAGCTTATCTATCTCTGTCATCAGGTTTTACAGGAGAATCTCAACAGTTGTAACTGCCCTCGCATAAATATAAATATCCTCCCTAGAAAGGAGCCTGAGCCTCTGCTCCCCATGTCTCACTTATACTCTTGAGATACCTGGTGAGTATAGCAACTTTTCTGTTCTCTTTTTTTTTTTTTTTTGGGGGGGGGGTGGTTGCTTCCATCATTCTCATGAAAAAAATTATTTTCATCAAAACATATTGTGTATGAAGTTTCTGTGTATGAAGTTTTTCTTTGCAAGGCAAGCATGAATACTTTATAAAGTTCAGATTTCCTTTGTAGTCTTCAGAATTTTGATTCATTTAACACTAACAAATATAAATGGGGAGTGAGAGATTTTCTCTTGTTCTTAGGGACTGGCTGAGTCTCTTCACTTTAGTTGTGCACGTTGTTGCCCAGTTTTCTGTCAGATAACTCCTTCTGGCAAATTAATATATTTCATAAACAATATAACCCAGGAAAAATATATACTTTTGTCTTAGCACTATAAACACATGTTGGTGACTCACATTCACAGGAACTAAGCAAAGCATAGAGATTTAACAAGTACTGATTGGGGTATTACATGATCTTCCCACCACAGTTTTCAGGACATGCATCATTGCAAGCACACTATTTGGTCACAATGGCTCGTGCGCAGTGTTGAGATAAAACCTGACTTTCTGTAAGAACAGAAATGCTATTTACTTCTATTGTAATGTATGGGACTAGAATACACAGTATAGTTCTCCATAGCACTGAATGTCTCCAGTCCAGTTTTCTCCAGGTCCAGTTGTGTTGCTCTTTGGCCTTTCATTCAGTAAAGACTCACTTTCACTGCCCTTTCTCCTCATGACACAACTCTGTCAATTGTCATCTCTCCACAAATGATGCAAGTGAATCTTCTCATAGGGGACGTGAGGTAGGGGATTATCCATCATCTTTCATGACAGAGCTAGAGTAAAATCTGCAGAGCTCAGCAGCAGGTGAAGAGCAGTAGACAATGTCACAGTGAGTGACAGCTATGATTTGAGTGAGTGAGAAATGATGCTGAGGAGTATGAAAAGCACTGGTAGCTTGTGAGGCTCTCTGCAGAGCCCACCACTTCCCTGTAACACTGCAGGAGATGCTGTCAGTCAAGCTATCTGAAAAATCTTATCCCTCTTAGATCTTGGAACTCTGCTAAAAGTTGATTTTCTTAGTGTAATCTATGTGAGAGTGCAGAACCTGCAGTGATGATAGTCACATCTGGCAGGGTGTCCTAGCTTGGGCCCAGCAGCTTTTGAGTGTGTGAGAATTAAGCTGGTTTTGTCTGAAGCCAGTAAGCCAATCAAATCTGGTAGGTTTAAATTTAACCTTTAAATTCATTGTTAAGTTGCCAAATGCCCTATAGAAGATTCAAGGTCTCATCTGTTTTTTTGGCACTGGCAAGCCAACCTTTTATTTTATTTTATTTTATTTTATTTTATTTTATTTTATTTTATTTTAATTTTACTTTATTCTGTTATTTAATTTAATTTTATTTTTTTATTTTTCCCCTGTAAGTTAATTATCTGTGCTTTGTCCTAGAGATCATAGAATTATGAGGTACTTCCCTTGAGGAATCACCCTGAAATAATTAAGAAGCTTTACTTCCTCCCCCCAGAAACCCATGCTACTGTAAGAACGCTTCCCATTATATTATTGCTGCAGGTTCTAGATATTTTTTAGGAAGACATTTTATGGCTATTGCTTATTCCTTGTTTCTGAGTTAGATGCTACCTAAAAGAAACACATTTTTTAATTAGTTTTAACTTTAGTTGACATGCAGGACATATATAAATGCTATGAAAATAATGGCTGTGTTCATTATTTGTGCTAATAATTGAATATAATTAGAGACATTTGGCTGAAGAACAGTTGTCTCTCCTTTGGGAAAGGAAAACTATCTGGACATTTGTTTAAAAGACCAAGATAGGGTTATGCAATCATTTCTGTGTGTCTAAAGTTTAAGTTTTGCTTCTCCTTATCTCTTTATTTTCTGAATGAATTACACTTCTTCAGTGAGCCTTGTAGCAGGACATACCTAAGACAGTGGAGAGAAATAAGCAGGGTGATAACTAACTTTTGTGTGACATTATCCAAAGCTCACAGTCCTGAGAGCATAGGCAGTCACCCCCAAATTGTCATTGCCAGCCTGCAAGCACAGATGATTGATGGTAAATACAATGATTTTATTCTAATATATCAGGTCTTCTCAAATGTGTATACAAATTAATATATGACACAAAAGTCTGATCAGTCCTTAAAAGTCTGATAAAAAAATAACTAGCATTCCCATCATTAAATTCTACAGTCTTAATCCTGTATTTTGCTTAGGGAAAAACTTTTAGTCTTGTTGTCTTCTGACTGTTCTGAAGTGACATCTTAACAAAAAAAAAAAAAAATTCTATTTTGTTAACACTATACTGTTCTTCAGTCTTATTCTAATGATGCAGTCCTTATTCAGACACAGTCCAAAGACCTCTAAAGCACTTTTTTTTCCATGGCAGAAGTGTTGTTTCCAACATCTTCAAGGGGGAATGTGTTTAAACTTAAACAGGGGAACTTCACAGGTATATGGAAGTTCTTCACTGTAAGGGTGGTGAGGCACTGGAATGGGTTTCCCAAGGAAGCTGTGAATGTTCCACCCCTGGCAGTGCTCAAGGCCAGTTTGGACAGAGCCTCGGACAGCATGGTCTAGTGTGAGCTGTCCCAGCCCACAACAGGGGGGTTGGAACTAGATGATCTTAAGGTCCTTTCCAACCCTAACTAATCTATGGTCCTATGAATCTGTGAACCTGAACTGGTCTAGTGAAATACCTAAATATCTTTCACTTCAGTAATAGCTTGCCTTTAATTTGCATCCTGGCCAACATGTTTCATGGAAAATACTCATGGCATAGCAGTATCCTCTCTTAGGATCCAAGCTATGTAGTCATATTATTTATTTTGTAAGGTGTCAGTTTGTTCTCTTCTCTGACAAATTGTGGGATATAGCAGGGCATTGTGGGATATATAGGGCATATAGCATTGTAGAAAAATAACTCATTAACAGCAGATATTCAAATTGTCCAAACTATTGTGGTGTAATACAGAGCAAGTTAATTTTGAACTAGTTCAGAACACAATTCTAATCAAAGTTTCTGAGACGGTATTTTTGCTCTATTTTTTCCTGTTTTCATTAAACTTAAATCATGAATATAGTAAAAAAACTCCAACAAAAAAACAACAGCAACAAAAAAAACAGTCAGCCTTTTGAATGTTTGGCTTGTCTCTGCTGTCTTGCTTGAGGCACTAGTTGAAAAACCAAAGCACAAGGTCTTCTGAGGAATCTGGGTTTGTAATAATTTCTTGCAGGTTCTTGCACAAGTAACAGGAATATTGAAATCTCTTCAAGAACCTGCTCTTCAAATACATAGAAAAAAATAGGAATTGTTACCAGTGGAGGGCCTATTAAAGGGAGTGTGTCTTCTCTAAAATCTTGCAAAAACTACTTCGGCATATTTAAAGTGCAACTAAAACACTATGGCTGTAGTTTGGTGGGTTTTTTTTTATAAGCTTGGTTTTGTTTTCTATGTTTATGTTAGTATGTGTCAACAACTCAACACCTAATCCTAGTTTTCATATATGATTTTAACCATATTGAGCACACAATGTCTCTTCAAGACAAGGTTTAAAAGGAAAGAACAGACACCACTTTTCAGTTGAATAAAGATGTCAGGATGGATCCTCCTGTATTAACCTTCTCCCTCCTCAAGTGAAGTCCCTCTGAAATTTGTTCCAGAAACTACAATTTTTTGCAAGAGGAGCTATGTAAACACTCATAATGTATGATCACATTTGACTATGGTATTCTTTTAAAGACAAATTTCATGCTGGTCAAACATTACTTTGCAAAAATGCATTGCTGAATTTAAAAGAAATGATGAGTTTGGCTCAAGCTGTTTTGTTAACCACGTTATTTACTTTCTAGATTATCTGTTGCCCTCTGTGACTTAAGATTCTCTTAACTGATCAGTGTTTACAGGTATCTGTTGCTAAACAGATGTCTTGGATGCAAAGGTCTCCCCTGAGTACAGTATTTGATTGCACGTGTAACCATTCCCAATTGCAGAAGTATACTTGCTCTGAAATATGAGGCAAATTAACACTAACTCCACTTGCAAACAAAAAGGAATTACACTTTTTCTGTATGAAACATTCAAGTTAATCAAAAGACATGAGTAAAGATGAGTAACATACAAGATTATTTTTCTGGTCAATATTTCAGGTTATATCTCTAAGGAATAAGAAATGAGATGTTTTTCTCAATTGTAATATTTTTTATATTTTTTACTAGAAAAAAGACTACCTCCATGGAATTAAAGACCAACAACACAAGCGTAAAGGATCAGTATTGTATGTATAGGGTTTACACAGTAAAGAATCTTCAGTTTGTTTCTTCAAGTCCCAGATAAATAGGTACTAACTTCAACCTCATTAGGAAATTTAGATTTTCTTCAAAATTTACTAGCCCAAAGAAAGAAATTAGTGATTTGAGATTTTTTTCCATTCCAAGTAAAAAGAAAATAACATCTGTTTTTCCCACTAAATGAAAGAAAGGGAGAACTACCGCTAATGCATTGTATTGCAATTGATTTATGAGGTACTAATTTCATGTAAACACAAAATACAAAAAGGTGAGAAACCTATGTAGTTTTCCAACTGTTATTCATCCAGTTAACCTAACTGACTGTGATTTTGTTGGTAGCTGAGATTTGAAGTGGTACAAAACCAGAGCTCAACATATTATTTTAATAAACAGTGATGTGTGAAACGAATCATAGCTTTGTCAAGAAGGTAATAGTAAATTATATCCCAGCTATGGTTAAGAGAAGATATGACAAACATTCTGGGCATGGTTTGCAAAAGCTGCTAAAGGTTTGCAATTTGATATTTCTATGTGAAAACTGTAAAATTAAAAGACTACAAGAGCTCATTATTCAGTCATAATGGATATAACTTCAACACTATATTTATGGACTCTTGAGTTTTGTGAATGTGGGCAAGCCTTTGACTGACTTCTGCTTGTTTTCAATAATTGTAACAGCCAGTTCTTTCTCTGACATATATTTATACTAGTGGAATTTTCCTAAACATGTGGGAACAGAATAGAAATTTTTAAATTAAAAATAAGGGATATTGTTACCTTATTTGTATTTTTTTTTTTTAATTTGCTTAGGAATCTAAGTAATTCCTTTTCAGAAATGCTGAATATTGACACATAACTCTAAAACATTGTTGCAAATACTTCCTGGAACTAGTTAGAATTTAAAATAAGAGATTCAATTGACTTTTT
This sequence comes from Pezoporus flaviventris, assembly GCF_033815535.1. NCBI lineage: Eukaryota > Metazoa > Chordata > Aves > Psittaciformes > Psittacidae > Pezoporus > Pezoporus flaviventris. Next base: position 22,927,340 of record NW_026892563.1, read on the forward strand.
TTAAGATGTCTGTTTGGCTTTTTGCTCAGTTTGCTCAGTGAGGTTGTGCCTTCAGCCTTTAAAATAACACCCCCTCTCTTTAAAAGTAGCACTCTCCCCCTCTTTAAAAATTATAATTCTGAAAATACATTGGTTCGTATTCATTATGTTACCCTTTGTAAAAAAACCATAGATTTAGACAAGCTCTTGTAAGTAAAAATAACAAGAGCTCTCCTTCTGACTACGCCAAGGAAAAGAGTGCATACTTAGGTTATCTATTGACAGTCACAAAAAAAAAAATCTGCCTCCAGCTGTTCTGTATGCAGCCCTGTTTTATTCTTAGAAAACTAAATTATGGTAGATATTGAGAATGCTAACCTTTAAATAAAATATTAAGAACAAGCAGCTTATTGGAACACATTTAGTTGCAAGTGGATTTTTGTAAGTGCTTATATTTGACATATTTTAATATCTTAGACTGTCACACCCTCTTTAAATGATTATTCTGAAGCATTTACTTTTATGTCAGCCATGACCTACTTTCTATTAAGATGGTATAAATATGTGGCACTTATTTCACAAACCTTATTCTCACAGAATAATAGACATTATCTAGATGCTTCCAGTAAAGCTTTTCCTCTTTGCTTCACTTTGCCTAGGTGACTACAAGATTTTATTATATTTTTTGGAGAGAAGAGTGGGAAAAGGAAGAACTTGCTAAAGAATTTGTGCTGTCCTTGACTGAGATAATTAATCTCTAGAATTCTTCTCTGTCTTGGTTGGATCACTAAACATCTTCTGTACTGAAGTGGAAGAAAAGGAAAAAAAACAGAATCAGCAGTATGCCGCACACAGCATAAATGAGAAGGTAAATAATAAAACCATAGCAACTGCTACCATATGGGTGAGAAACACATTACAGAACTCATAATCACTCCTATTAGTAAAGAAATACAGGAGTCTTGACGCTTGAAACAGTGACTATATGTCATATCCAGGTTTGCATTGTGAAGAAGTAGTGTATAGTGTTGATCTTAAGATGGTGGACAAGGGTATAATAACTAAAACTTCTGTATAGGCCTGGCGCTTTGTTTTGCCAATTGCTGTTCAAATACATAGTGTGTTCATTGTCCCAAAGACCTGCTGATGTGCTCTTATCTAAGCATAAGTTTGCAGTTAAGGTGAGAATATTATTTGGTAGACTCAGCTAAGTAAAATTTCTGTATAGAAAGCTCAGCAGGTTTAAGACAAATCAAACAGTCATTCTTTCAACTGAAGCTGTCATCGTTTTAGTTACTGAATTTTCAGGTTTTCTTTTCCTCTTCCCGTTGCTGAAATAAGACTCATGGTGGTCTGGCTTCTTTCCCCCTTGGAGACTGTCCTGGCTGCCTTTGTTCACATTCTGGCTTCACTTCTAATGAGCACTTCTGCTGAAAAAGAATTCTTACTTCTTGAGTATGCCTTATATCAGCTACAGATTCTCCTCTCCTGCCTAATGCCTTCATACACTGTCTACTCTCATGCTCCATTCTTGGATGCTTTCTCTGAGCTTGGAGCACAGCCGCAAATCAAGCCTAAGCAATTAAGGCAGTGGCCATGAATAAGGTTGCAGTATGACCTAAAGCATAGTGAATAATGTCTTTGGATTGGAAGATCCTCCTAGATTATAACTGCTTTAATAGTAGACTGACTTTCTGAATAAATATTAACTGCCTTCAACAAGACCTAATACTGGGTAAATAACAACTGTAATTTTACCTGCATTTTTATCAGGTGAATGTTCAGTTAGTTTCATTAGCTTTTTAATCCTCACAGCATCAATCATTGATGATTTAGAAGCATTAAGGTGAAGGCAGAAGAGAGAAAAAAGACAAGTAAGACAAGTAATAAAAAATGAAATGGCCCAATTCAAACTAGTTTGTGCTTTTCAGTGGATAGGGACTGTTATAGAGTTGCTTTAAGAAGAGTTCTTTTTTTTAGTTCACAGCAGAAAAAGTACCATCAATACTATGACTTTTCCTGTAAGAAGCAAGATTTAAGAAACATACAGAGAGTGGCACATTTGATCTATTCACCAAAACTACAAACACACAAATCTCTAGGTATATATTTTACAGAGAGTTTTTGATTGAGAAAGCTACATAATTTCAAACAGACATGAGAGAATTTTTAACAGCAAGAAGGCTTTATTTCGACATTATTTTAAATACACAGATGAGATGTCAGAATAAATAGAAGAAATGCATACTTCAAAAAACTATCTATTTGATGTATTTTGGATTGAAAAGGAAGAAAAGGTTTTTTTATGCCATTAGATATTATAGAAGATTAACTTGTAGACAAATTTTCTGTTTTCTTAATTGATAATAACTGTGGGGATTTTTAATGTTTTATTTTTTTAAATTTTACAGGAGGAGTGCATCTGTGAAGTTACTGATCTTGAAATGCTTAGCTTGCAGTAGCTGTGTTAGTGACATACTAGGCAAAGATCACAAGAAAATTTGTTCCTTTAGATGGTGGCACAAAAGGTTGTAAAGAAATTGCAAACAACTGTGAAGCTTTTTGACAGATAGTCCTGTGTTCCTTCCTTTTACTGTGGTCTAAAACTAGATTGTATATTATTCTTTACTTGTATATTATACTTTACTTGCAATTTTTATACCCATTCTCACTGGATTTTGTTTCCTGATGACTTAAGGCTCACTTTTATGCACCCCCAATTGAAGACAAATAAACAGAGAGCAGTAGTAATTTTTGTACTTCTCTCTGATCTCATATGATGCCTACACTGTTTCTTATTTACTCCCTCCTTTCTTCCCTCTCTTCCTCTTTTTAGATGATCTAAGATTCCAGCAGTTAAATGAAAGAAAAATACTCATAAGTGAAACCTCTTCAGCAATGGGCAAGGTTTCCTTACTCATGCCATGACAATAGTGAGATTGCATAGACTTAGTTCAAAGCGTTCCATACATGTAATAAAATCCTTGTCCCCTGTTTTGGGTAGGTAGAGGTCAGAAGAGCACAGACATTCAAACACAGGGCACTAGAAGTGTATGAAAATCCTAGTTCAAGGGAAATTAATTTCAACAGACCCATTACTGTTTACTCTCACAATTTTTAGTCCAGGAGTTACCTTGAAAAAGAGACAAGAAGATATGAGTTTGTGTTGGGTCATGTGACAATAATTTTGTTTGCATTGTGCTAATAATAAAGATTTGAACTTATTTTTACAGCCCTTTTTGCATGAGCCATAAATTTAAGGAACACATTGTGTCATAAAATTTTTCTTCCTCAAAGTTTAAATAGGCCTACATTTCACGATACAAAAGGACATATACATCTATGTAGGAAAAAGAAGTTTTACTGAAGGAGGCATTTCAGCAGAAGAGAGGGTGTTTCAACAGTGTCAGGAGCAGCTGAAACAAAGAGGGCCTTTTTTCATCCAGGAGAGAGTCTGCTAAGAAAGGATGTGTGATTCACTAAAAAAACAGTGTTCAGATAGCATCAGAACAGAGAAGGAGTTATGGGCCCAATCCTAGTGTGACTGAAGAGGCTAAGTACCTATCGATTTAAGCTTAGAACAAGGTCAAGATCTTCATAGAGTAAGAATGCATTTTGCTGAACCTGCGGCTTCTTGAATCAGTACAACCAGGAAAACAAAGAAGAAAAAAGCTCTCCATCATGCAATACAAAGTAATTTGCTACAAGAGTAAGGACATATGGGTACCATATGAACTCCTTTACATTGACAAAGTTTTCAGGAGCTACTGAAGGAACTTTGTGATAGTAGAACTGAGGCTTGAATCAGCTGTAATTTTGATTCTTATTAACTCCTTATAAAAATAAAATAAATTAGAAAGATATTGGAGAAACTAAACAGAAAAAAAATTCCAGTGAGCCTGCATACTCTTCTAACAGCATATTTGTTCAGGAATTCAAGAAATCTCTATTCCCAAAATACCTGAGCTATTTTCTACAAGTGCATTTGTTTTGTTGTCACAGAAATGAATAATAGATTTGCCTTGTCAGAAGCATGGCAACTGGAATTCATTAAAAAAGAAGAAAATTGAGAAAAACTTTATATTGAAGGAGATATTTTACACACTTGGAGTGGTATTTGAGCTAAAAAATACTTGGAAATTAAATAGGTCAACTATGTAAATGTTTAGTTAGCTTTATTTACCGCTATATTATAGTATGAGAACCATTACTGGTCTTCTCTGAGTAGTACAGACAGTAGGTCATTCAGGACATAACAAGCAAAGTGGCAGTGTAAATTTCTAACATGCCTAAGTCTGCACAATAACTGATGCAAATTATGCAGGAGTCCACATTTGCCCAACTACAACGATCTTTTGAAATAATGTTACAGGCAGCTCATTTTGCAGAGCAAGGACTTGGCTTTTACTTGTTAAAAGAACTCCATGGACAGTAGTAGGGCAAGACTTTGGCCCTTAGAGACAATTTTATTGAAAATGACTTGCAAATGGAGTCTTGGAAACATATTGTTCTTTCCTGAAATCAGGCAGATGTCTTTTATTATCATATACAAAAACAGGAGCAAACCTCCATATTTCAGCCTTTCTTTCAGCTTGATAATTACACTTAAATGGGATACATAATCAATATTTTCATTGTTCATTTTATGTTGACTCAAATTAAAAGCAAACAGACTAGTGTATAACATCAGCTTCATGCAAGAGCAGCCTGCAAGCATTCTTGTAGCTACAGCAAGAGCCCAGTCAGAACAAATGACTGGATCTGTGCCTTGCAAACATGTCTCTGTCCAAGACTTAAACAATATACCAATCATTTTAATGACTACCAGGACACATTCCACTTGATCTGAGATATCTAATAAATCACTGTAATTGTTTTTATTAGTTCTAACTCATATCTGAATTAACACTGTCAGTAATTACCTTAATTTGTTGTATTTTCCATTCGTTTGATTGCACCATCTAATATTTCTTTTAAATCTTGTATCTTTTTCTTTGACTTTTGCTTTTTTCTTTCTCTTTGATGGCATTTCTTTCTGTAACCCCATCATTCAGAGTATCTTCTCTTCCCTCACCATTTTTCTCATGCTACAATAACATTGCTTCACTCTTCTTTGTTCTTTCCATTTTTTTCATTGGGCCTAGTTAACTTGGCTACGTATTTCCTGCTAAGATTACCACTCAGTATCACTACATAGCTGATTCACTGCTCAGTGTTGAACTAACCTCAGTGAGAAAACAAATCCTGTGTTTAATCAGATTTTTCTACATTGCATGTTGTGCCTGTTACCTTTCTTCCTTTCAGTATGCATTTCTGAGAAAAGTCTGGCACCTTCTTTCTATATCCTCCCACTGGGTAGCTGAAGAGGTATTTGATCAAAATTAACCAATGCCAGTAGCAACAGATATTATCAAAGAACCTTGTTAGCTATTTTCAGAAGTGCCTTCAGGAATTTTGGGGAATATAAATCAATAAAATATATATAGAAGTAATCTTACCAATGCTTGAATGTATTTTTCCCCTAAGGCTTGGAAAAACGTATTTGAATGCTTTGTTTAAATTATTTGCTCCATCCATTTTGTAAGTATTTCTGTAGGATTGCTGCTTTTACAGCAGGAAGAGATGATACGTTAAGAGCTTACAGCTGCTGAATGTTAGTGCTCATCCTAAACACAATTTTAGAATTTCAACATTGAAATGAAAACAAAGTTTAAGAAGTGAAATGTGAGTGACAAGCAGTCCTTTAGATATGTATATCACAACTTGAACAGCTTGTAATATTTTGCAATTCATTCTGTTTCAAGGCTAATTTGTTTTACATGATTTGTGATTTTCCTCCTGCTCTTCTGTCACATATCACCCCAGGCTCTTCAAAGTGAACACTGGACTAGAGCGTGTCCAGGAATGTTGCTCCCTAGGTCTCTTGTGAGATGACTGGCCCTGTGGAGTATAAAGCTTACCTACGAGGAATATGTTTCTATGTGAAAGAAAATACTGGGTTTTGTTAGCTTAGTTAATGCATCAAGGGGTGTTCCTGAAGCTTTCATGTTGTCCTCTGTCTTTTCCCAGGTGAGCAGAAAAACGGGGTCTTCCAAATTTCTTAATAGTGGCTCACAGCTTCAGATTAGACTTGTTCGTGGATGGTGGAATATGTTCACCTTCAGGAATTTAGCCAGGCTGAGTTTTGTTACAATAACATATAAAAAGAGCAAAAATGTATTTTCAGTTATAAGGAACATAATTTAAAGATATTATGGACATTATTTCCTGTATCATTCACTATATGGATAAATTTGTATATGTACAAATTGAGTATAATATCTAGTAGATCAAACTGGGTTTGCTTGGTTTAATTTTATTCAAATAAAATATCAGATACAGACAAGACTGTTTCTAAGAACATCTTAATTGTCATTTGCATGTTTGTGGCATTTTTTTATGCTGTGGTCACTAATTTCAGCAATTTGAATTTGTACAAAGATTGATTTTCATTGTTTTGTACAATAATATGTTAACATCAGACTGGATTAATATTGTGCAGTAGTTTAAAAGTTGATATGCTTTATGATGTCACATTATCTAGCTTTCTAGATTGCTGTGAGATGAGTCTTAGTCTTTCACAGTGTATTTTGCACTCTTATATCTGTTCCTTTTACTTTAATTCTCTTAAATCATTATATGTCTATTATCATAGAAATATTTATGAAGAATGTATATATATTTTTTCCAATTTTGTATTTTTTTCCTTCTAACTTTCCAGTTTTTAAGACTTTCTGAAATGCTTCCGATTTGATCAATTCTCTACCACAGACCAAAGTTACGCTGAGCAGTGGAAGCCTTCTCAAACGTGAAAAATCTCATGTGATTGATCTTGCAAAAGAAGTGACTTTGTTTAAAATGCAATATGTACAATAGGTTTGCATACCAAGTGTAAACTTGGTTCGATGAGAATTGCCCCCACTTTACTACGTCAAATAAAGGGAAGAGGGTATAGCTAAGGACAATTGGGAATAAGAAATACGACAGTGTAAAGGTTGTTATAGTAAGAAATAGCATTTCCCTCCACTAGGAAATGTAGTGTGCTTTCTGAGGCATTTCTGGTCTGGCTAAGCAAATTATGTCAAGGAATATTTAATTTTCTTCAGTATTTGTATTGTCATGGTCCAAATAATTAAACAATACATAACCCTAGAGGTGATGGCATTTTCACAGTGTGCAAGAAGTACCACTGAAGAGAGAGATGACCAGCTATGTCTCCTTTAAGCTATATTGTAGAATCACAGAACAATTGAGGTTGGAAAGGACCTGTTCAGGTCCCTGTTCAGATAGGGCCACCTACACCCAGTTGCCCAGGATAGTGTCCAGACAATATTCCAACACCTGTAAGGAAGAAGACTTCACAACCTCACTGGGCAACTTACTCTAGTGCTCTGTCTCACTCATAGTAAGAATTTACTGATGTTCAGAGGAAACCTCCCATGTTTCAGTCTGTGCCTGTTGCCTTGTCTTGCCACTGAGCACCACAGAAAAAGCTTGGCTTCTTATAATAAGTATGCAATTATCAGAATAATGGAAAGTTGATCGATAACAATACTAGGCAGCCTGGAATTATAAGTTTTACATGGATATTAAATTTTCTTTTAAATGTAAGTTTCATTGATAACAGCAGTACTGCAATTTGCCACTTCCACTTCTATAAACTGTTTGGTTTGCTACAGCATGATATTTTGATTAAGAAGCCAGATGATGCAAAATCAATAGAAGAGTTCATATTGATTAAACACTTGCTTTTCTTGCTGGTGTTTGTGAGGTCTTTAAGGATCAGTTCTTGACCTTTTGTTATTTAATATTGTTGTCAGTGACTTGGAGGAAAACAAAATTCTTATTGATTGAATTTATAGCATATGCATACACACACACACAAAGCAATGTCAAAGAAGTAGTATTCAGCAGGAAAGTGTAGGTTGTTAAGTATAACATAAATATGCAATTTGCAATTCAACATAACCAAGTCACATCTTGGTCTAGGAAAGTGTGAACAGAAGCCATGCTTTGAGGCTACAAATGATGTCTTAAAGAGCAGCTGCTCTTAAAAAGGTACAGGAAGTCACACCAAGCATCAACATTCAGTACAATTCCACCTCAAAAAGTCAAATGTGAGACATAGACATAATATTGAGTAAAGGTGAATTATGCCTCCTCTGTCCTTCTCCCTGTGGGGCTGTTGCTTCCAGTTCTGAAATCCACAATTCAGAAAGGTCATTGATAAATTGGACAGGGTTAAGGGAAAGCCAAAATTATTAAAGGACTGTGAAGGATTCAGGGAGCTGAAGCTATGAATCTAGCAAATAAGAACTGTGTCTATAGCACTCATAGATCTTCATAGTTGGACTCTGATTGAAGTACACCTTCGCGCTTTCAAGCTTTCCTTGCTCTGTGAAAGGATGTCCTGCCAATTCACTGTCCTTGATAAAATTCCTGGTTCAGGCTTTGGTGTCTCTTGGCCCTTTCCAGATGTGGCACCTTGTAAGCTAAACTGACCTTGGTTCCAGAATCATCCCTGACAACCTTAGCTATACCTTCCCCTGTAATCCACACAAGTTGTTTACATGGGTTTGAAATAACCAAAATATGTTGCCAGCAGGCTTGCAGAGGTGTTGGGCAGAATAATTTTGCTTTAGTTACTACTCAGAATGCCAGTTCTCAGCAAAACTTTAAAAATCAGGATGGCTGGGATTTTTGTGTTTGTTTGTTTTTTTTTTGGTTGTTCTTGGGGTTTGTGGTTTGATTTTGTGTCGTTATTGGTTTTTTTTTGTTTGTTTCCTCACCTTTCTTAGAGTTCACTGGGAGTTGTCCAGTGTTACTAGAATCTCTTTCAAGCGCAGAAAGCAAGCATAGTTGTCCTTCTACTCATTCCCTTCTATTTAATTTAGCAGAGCTGTACCTTTTTTTTTTTTTTTTTTGCTTATCTCTGCTCTTTAGGGGTGATTGAGAGTTTTGCAGGGAGGGAAGTATAAACTCATGACACACTTTAAAATTTTGATGCATACAGCTGTTAATTCCCTTAGCAAAACTAGTCAATGACAATGAAGGAATGGCAGGATCACAGAGCAGTGCAAGGGTTTATGTTTTAAGTAAGTGGAACCATCCCCAAACACAAAACCAAACACAAACCTGCACACATTGCTTCTCCCAAGGATTGGATTCCTTGCTTTTTGCCAGTACCATTGCCCACTGTTTGGCTTATCAGGGCCGGGGGCCTCCTGTGAGGTTCTTTACAGGTCTGGTGTCCCACAAGAGCTCCCTGCACAAACCTAGTGTTTTTGGGTGCTGCTGCTGCTACTCTGCTCTGGGACATCCCTGCACGTTCCTTCATGATGCCCTTGGTTCTCTGGATTGTCCCAGCTAAATGGGATCAATCTGGCTAATCACTAGGTGTTGTTTCTGGGCATATATTTGGTGGCTTTTCCCTAGTGTTATCTAAACAATGAGACAATTTTGTCATGTTCAGTCACGTGGTATTGTCAAGCAGGCTGCTCTTCCAAGTGTATGTGGGGATGGAACATCTCCACAGTGATAACCTAATATATAAAAAGAGTTACTTCCTGATCATCAGACTGACCGATGAGATCAATAGGCTTTGGGGGGTAGTAGATCTGCTGTTAATTTGACAGTTTGCATAGATAGATTATTCTCAGTTCATCTCCATTAGAATGTTTCCACTGTAAAATAACATTTTCCTAATATGTTTAGTTTAGTTCTCATTTTCCTAATATGTTTAGTTTAGTTCTGTGCCATTTTCTCTCAGAATTTCTCCTCAAAACTGAGATATAAAGTTAGTAAAGCAGAAAAGCACATTAATGTTATAAAATTTGCCCATATATAAAGATCCTACAGCAAACCCCAGAATTTATGAACTCCACATAGATTCCTTCACATATTAAGCGCAATTTGATTGCAGTTGGTAGGAAATCATATAAATAATAAAAATTTATTGGGAGAATTCTCAAATGTAACAGGAAATTGCATAATGAATTACAGCATATGTAAGTTGTAGATAGACATATTCTGATTAGAAAGAATTCACATATAAAATATTATAGCAATTTATATTCTAGTTCAACTACAGAAGTTAATTCAAGGAAGTTGTATGACCTATGTAATAGAAACAGTCAGATGACATGATCATAATGGTCTCCCCTCTGGCCTGAAAAGTCCATGAATCAATTAACTAAATGAAAGAGAAACTGGAATTTTTTGTCATATTCCCTGTTTCATCAATAATGTCAAGTACAATTTATCCACAACTGATGTCTTACTAACCCTAGTGTCAGCAGAAATGATCACCACAGTTACCTACTCATTGCTTTCTCTCCCTCCTACTCCAATTTGCATCTATATCCCTGAGATCTGTAACTAGAACCATTTAGTTTTGAAGAGATAATGAGATTCTCACTTGCATGTAATAAATATCAACTTAATTTTAAGAAGTAAATATTTGTAAGTATGTTAGAATCATTTACATTGGTTTTCAGCCTTTTCCTTGTACGTTACAAAAGCCTCTGAGAAAACAGAGGCCAAAATGCAATTTTGATGACATAGTAATAAAAAGAAGAATACCTTAGCAAGTGTTTAAACTAAACTCCAAGTCATGCATTATGCTGACCATAATGAAGAGGTTTTTTACTTAGCCCTTTTGCAAGTTCATAGCATTCTGTGCAATGGGTTTGGGTAACAAATGTGAAATCAGTCCCTCTGTATATTTAACGAGTGGGAATTAAGATCTCTGGTTCTATCCATGTATCTATATCTGGTTCCATTTAGTCAAGCACTTCAAACAATTTTCAGATTTCTGTGGTTTCTCGTGCTTAGTGCAGAGTAAAATCATCCTCACTTTTTTCATTATGCACATCAAATCCCCATTTCAAAGAGACCAAAGGAAATAATCTGCAATTTCTGCAGAGCATATCTCTGTAACTGTATTATTCTGGGCCTCTGCTGTGCTCAGAGGGCCTCTGTTTATTTAAAACCCATAGCTGTCTTCAGCCAAGTGCTCTAGGGCCTCACTGGCCTCGTTGAAAAACTGCACTGTCTAACTTTGCATATCCTACATAATCTCACTTTGGTTCTTTTCTCCACTAATATGGAAAGCAGATTATGCTTCCCCTCTTCACAACAGCCTTTATGTATATGAAGATTGTTATCTCCCTCTTCACTCTCTCTTTAATTAGACTAACCAATCACTATCCATTCATTTTTCTTTATAGCTCATAATTTGCAAATCTCTCACTTTTCTGATTGCATTCACTTGGGCTCTTTTTAGTTGGCCTGTGTCTTCTTTGAAGTGACATTAGAGGCTTATACTCTTTTTCATATATCCTATTAGTGAATCACAACTTCTTAAATTCTTGTGCAAAATTTATTTAAACCCATGAGGAGCTTCTGTTTGCTTTTACAAGTGATTAAAAACTGCTATAGCACACTTGTTTTGTAAATAAAACTCTTAGATTTCCAACTAAATGCTGCAAGAGAAACTGTTTTATTGAACTTCATAGTGAAATAGACTTCAGTATCTTGAAGCATACGTTGTCTTGCACAACTGTAAAATAGTTACAGAAACTTCGTATAGTTACAGGAGTTCAAGTTAAAACTATTAATAATGTAGATTGCTCTGTTCCCAGCTGTACTACCTTTTTCCTATGACATTTCTATTCTGATCAGATCAAATTCAACTATTCTATGTCATCAATTCAAAGAAAAAAAAAAAATAAACATACAGAATAATGATAACTTCTTGTGTAAGAATTAAAATATTCTATTAAAAAGAATATTTAATTTTGTTTATTTTCTTGTGTTATACCTATTATTTTATACATCCTTCATTACACAAATCATTAAACATGAACATAAAATAGGTTGGACTAAGAACTATATTTTATTTCTGTGTTAAAATTAAAGGAATCTGCAATTTACTACTTTTCCAAGTAGTCCGAGCTTCTCCTCCTTTTTCTAATAATAAAAGAATTTGACATTCATTTGACAGAAATGAAATCTGTCATCCTGTGATTTTGACATCATGCCACTGTAATATTGAAAAATACCATAAAATAAATTGCAATAAAAAAGGTAAAGTGAAATGTCATCAACAACCTTTTTAAAACAAAAATAATTCTTTAAATTGCTCCATATCTCTAAGAGATGTTGCCAGTGGTATTTTTTAAAACAGCATTCCTCCCTGTGCAATATTTAAATATTCACTCATTTTAGGGTTTCACAAGTGTTCAGGGCAACTATACTCACCCCTCTAAAACTTTGAAGTTTGTACTTGCCCCACTTACTGAATTCCTTGTGGTAGGCTGCAGGACCTCCTCACCCTCAGGAGTAGCAATAGCAGGAGGGAGGGTCATTCTTTGACCAGATATTTATTTATATTATACTGTAGCTTTTCTTTTGCCAAAACCAATATCTATTCATCCATGTCTTGATATAAGATCCAAGAACTGAAGAGATGCTGCATTAACCCTCTAGGAATAAATGCTGCTTCACAATGCAAATGCCAAACAGGAGCCTGCTAAAATAATTTCCTAGAGAGGGCAAGAGAACTGACAAATTTACCTCCTGCATTACAAAGTCTTTAGCTCTGCTTGTCTTTAGCTGCTGACTGATTGGCAATAGCTCCTTTGTTGTTTTAAAACTTTTGGGTTTCATCTGTCAACAGTAATTGATCAGAGCCTTCCATCAGGTGTTTCTTTTCCTAAGCTGTTTCCATGGAAAATCATGTTTGGGGGATAGGAATCAGTAAAGTGTTTATAGCTATTAAAATATTTCCTTCATTAAAATGCTCAAAAAAATTTTTAACACCAGCTAGACATTTTACTTAGAAGTAAAAACATACATTCAAATTAAATTTTACAGCTTGATGAAAGGATTTACAAAGAATTCATATTTTTTCTGACAATTATGCTATTTAATGATAAATAAACTGAATAACCCTATAACTAAGGTGTGTAGTAAATCCAAAGAATTAAATAAAGCCTATGAAGAACCTTATCTTATTCAGTTACTCAGTTAAAACAAATTCAAGCCTTTTTTTCTTTCATTTTTAAGCTTCCATAAGGAATAATCTAATCTAACTCAATGCCTAAAATCTCATTGCTGCTAATAGAACCAAGACTTTAGACCTTTATTTTGCAAATGTTTTCCAGCAAACGTTCAGGAGTTAAGGGACTTAATCATGTTTATATAATTTTAAAACTTCCTGACACTTTTATTATTTTTTTTAAATGTAATAAAATAAAGAATCCAACCATTTCTAATTTTTCAACCCTCTTGAAGGGCACACATTGACTTAGATCTGTGTTCTGGTTGCTTCTGCTTTTCAAATCTCTGTGGGGATCTTTTTAGTGAATTGTTAAGAATGATTAAATCACAGAATCCTAGCATACTGAAATGTGTTAAATTAGAAAGAAGAACAAAGCTGTCGTTGTTAAACAGATAACCTGTGAGCTGTGTGGCACTCTTATATTTATGGACTTTGTTGTTCACAATATGACTCTCTACAATACAGAAAGGGTTTTCTCTAAAGACTAAATTTCAAAGGCTTATGTATCTGTGACTGAAGAAAAGCATTTCTTCTCTCCAGGTACACATTCCTGAGGAAGATTAAAAAAGCTAGAGAAAAGATCCTCTTCTTAAGAGATCATTTTCTAGGCATCCTATGTATGCATCACAATGTTGTGCATCAGAGGAATGAGAAGGAGATAAAATCCTGTCCCTTGAAATCAATGTAGAAACAGTAGCTGTCCAGAATCTTGAGAGATATAAATAGATGTGCTTATTTTTGCTGGAGTTAGTAGCACTGTGCTACTTAAGGCCCGATATGGATCTGATCTCATAGTGTTGAAATAATAACAGCTCTGGTTACTGAAGTTAGGGGAAGCCTGAAGAACCATCCACAGAAAATATTCCTTTAATCTCTCAATATAGTTCTCATTAATATACTTTGCAGCTCTATGAACATTGTTTCTAATGATTGAATACATTTATTTTTGAAAGTATATATTTTGCATTATCTTTTCATGCGTCAGAATCAAAGCTCATTTGACACAACAGGTAACAAAACCTCAAAAACTGTAAATCAGAAACTTGGTGACAGAAATGCCAGAAAATATTTGTTTTGTATATGAGTTGATATAATCTCATAACATTTCACTGAAAAAATCATAGAATAATGGACTCATAGAATGGTTAAGGTTGAAAAGGACCATAAGATCATCTAGTTTCAACCCCCCTGCCATGGGTAGGGATGCCTCACACTAGACTGTGTCACCCAAGGCTCTCTCCAACCTGGCATTGAATGCTGCCAGGGATGGAGAATTCATTAAAATATGGTTTTATAATTCATTTTTTTAAGTTCTATTGGTAGAATTGCACCTGAAGAGTCTTCTGGGGTACTGAACTCATTTGAATGTGTATACACTTTAAAAAAAAAAACCAAAGCAGTCCTTAAAAAAACCTCCATTAGGTCAAGAAGCAATAAATATTAGTTTTGGTTGTTTCCAATTGTTTGATTGCTTTTTGAAAACCCCCATCTTTAAATAAGAATGTTAACTGTTCAGGATTAAAAAAAATAATGTATACATATCAATAAAGAAAATATTTTAAAATACATATTATTTGTCTATAAATAAATATTATTTATCTAAAAGGGATTTAGGAAAAATTCCCTGGTAGAACCTTCTTATCCTGTTCTTCATATGCTGTCTAATTGTGAAGGTACCCACATGCTATGAAGGCCTTGGTTATTTTTGTTCATTGCTCCAGAAATAACTACACCTCTACTATTAATATGTTTGGAGCCACACCTGTATTGTCACGGCTAAAGCACTTTCTGTAAATCCCTGAATCAGAATCCATGAACCAAGCATTCTTTGGTCAACATTCCCTGTGGCAGCTGATCCAGTTGGCAGTCTTAGGGCATGCTCTTGCCATACATCACTAGAAGTCAGGGAGGATGCCTTACCACATAAAATGAGTAGTGGGCTGCTTTCTTTTCAGACAAGGTGGTTATACTTTCTCTCTGCACCATACCTAGTAATGACTTGTCAAGAAAGCAGGTAAGCAGAACCCAGGACAGGGTGAGAGCAGAAAACAGGGAGCTGCTTATAGAAAATACTATTGGCCAGATTTAAAAATCTGTGGGATACTTGTAAAAAAAGTTCAACTTTTTTGCCACAAAGTCATTATTATGCAGTGACTTCTCAACACTGTCAAAAAAGTGCAACGTGAATATCATATTATTCCTACTACTACAACTGATGGGCAAATTAAGGCACAGGAAATCTTATTTTATCTTTTTGTTTGCTTGTTGGTTTGTTTTCTCATTTAGCATTACACAGTACTGGCTGAGCATGATCTGATTCAGTCTATTCTCCCAGACAGAACCTTAATGCTAGTTTACATTGCGTATTCATGGGTGTGTGCTCTGTGTGTGTACTGCTGAATCTGCCATGCTCCTGGAAATGCATGTGACAAAGGGGAAACAAAGAAAGAATGAAAATGGAACTTTACTGCAAATTACAGCACTGACCTGAGGGAGCTCTGAGTCACGCTGAAGCATTTCACCCAAAGAAAATTCAGTGTGAAATAAAACCCACTAGAAATAGCACTAAGAGTCCTATCCCTTTTTGTGCACCTTTTTCCACTGGGTTGGAGAACTTTAAATATCTTTGTACTCTGACACTGCTTTTAAGAAAGAAGGCTGTGTTTTGTTCTGCCTCCTTTGGTTTTGCAGCTGCTGAGCCCCCTGTTTCAGAACAGTTTCCATTAATGGCTGATTTTGAAGAGAAATGGGTGATACTGCACAAACAAAAACCTTTTCTGTGAAGCACAGATATTCAGTGGCAGAGGATTAATGCTCAGGGGACAGCTGTGTATTCAGTAGCTCTAGCTGTCCTCAGTTTAAACAGACATGATGTATTTTGCACTAACCTGACATCTCTGCCTGGTGGCAGAAATGTCTAACTAGGAGAAGTAATAAGCTGCTAGGGATGTTAATTTCTTAAATGGCTAAAGCTATATGTGGAAAAGAGCCTTTGATAACATCCCCATGAACCAACAAGGAAATCAGGAAAAGCAGTCAACAGATAAATCAACTGATACTTCAAACACAACAATCCACAACTAACAACATTCAGAGCTTCGATTTCTTCACTTAACACCATGACTGTAACTGTACTGTTAAACAATAGGATGGTATAAAGCTGATGTGAAACATATCCTTAGTACTGAATGTGCTTTAAATGGGTTTTATAACTTGACAGTGGAATTTTGGTGTAGTATTTTGTCATTTATGTTGTTTATATTAAAAAGACAATCTTGCTCTCACATTTCTTGTAGTTCTTACAGACTGCTGTGACTGGTCATGAGTTTGTTGCATAGTCAGCTGGTCTGATCTTGAAAGGCCTCAAGACATTTCTCCCTGTGTAGTAGTGTGTCTTCCAGCATAAGTGTGGTGACCTGACACATGACAAACTTTTAAGATACAGTCCACTAAGAAAACAGTGGAAGCTGTCAACCCACTTAAACTGTAGCTTAGGCGACTTAGGCAGTAAGCCAAAGAACAGTAATTTTCTCATTTTTGTAATTTTTTATCACTTTATTCTGTTTCTTTCCAGTAAGCTTTATGTGGCAGCAGAGTACTGCATTAAGATACTAGTTCAGCAACACATTTGGGGTATAATTAACATTGATTGGAATCACTCAAACTAAAGATTATACTTGAAGGTAAAGAAGTGCTTACCTGAAGACCTAAATTTTTAGAGTATCATTTGGCAGGTACTTTGTTATTTTCTTTTGTGGTCTTCTGCTTTTTCAAAGCTAAGCTAAATTTTTATAGGGAGATTCAATCAGGACCTATTGCAGACTCCTTTAGGCCAAAGTTCTTCAAGAGGTGTCTTAGTAAAGGGTAGATAGTCTTTGTACTGTCTCTCTACAGCAGGGTGAAATTCAGACAGAAGCCTAGGGGAGGAGGGTCTGTCTAAAAAAAGCACTTGATTGCAGAGGCACTGTTAGTCTATCATTGGATCCATAGGAGAACAATCTCTCTCTGCATAGCAGGAACAGAAAGATCACCATATAAATACCATACCATTATCTGATGCTATTATCCAGACCCTTCTGTCTTGCGGGGCTCTCCCTAGGTGTCAGGTCAGCTTACGTGCTCTGAATGTATTTAGGGCTTATACAAGGGTTACCCAAGTTCCCTTTGGAATCGTACTCATGCAGCTGACCATAAAAAATCATTCCTAAAGTCCGTGAAGTGTTGATAAGCACCTAAGTTCAGAAAAATCAAATACCTTTTTCCAAAATGATTCCTCATTACTTCTCAGTGTTTGTGAACCAAAACTGCTACAATTTGCTCCTTAGTACTGATAATTTAATCTGTCTTAAGAACTTGTTTGTTCTAGTTTTTCCTCAAAGATGATTACATTAAGGCTGTAATAGAATAGTCACATGGAAAGATTAGGCAAAGAACTTGTCTCAAATGAATTTACCAGGACAGGTAGATACAGTGCAAATTTCACAAGGACAGACAGGTTTTTTTACACTATTTAGGCAGATCTTGTTTAAAACTTAATGCCTAAATTGCTTGAAGAAAAGGTGCAATAACACCAAGATACCTCATAAGTTAGATGAGATGTTATATAACCTTATATAAGGTTATCTGAGATAAGGCTTTTTATTATGTCTTGCTGAAGTCATGGTCTTGCCCAAGGTAAATTTCTCAACCAATAAAAATAAGATGTCTGAATTTCAGAGTGGCTTAAATATTCACACACACAGCATTTATATTTGGCTAGGATACTGGATGTACAATATTTATTGTGCAACATAAGGCTGTCTAATATCAGTAAAACCCGAACTTCATTACTGTTTGATGATAATTTCATGTTTTGTTGTTATTGTCTGGATACCAAAGTTCAGCCATATAATTGTTTGCTATTTGAGTGAAAATACTGAAGACTGAATGGATAATTTCAAAGAGTAAATTTTTCTACTTCTTACAGTTGCTTTCTGTAGGTCAATAGCAATTAAATCTGGCAGAGCTAGTTTATTGGGCTTACATGACTAGGTTTTGGTAGCAAAGGTGCTGCAGGGGTGGTTTCTGTGAGAAGGCACCAGGGGCTCCTCCATGTCAGATAAACCCAGTTCCACCCGGCTCCTAGAGGGACTAGCTGCTGGCCAAAGCTGAGCCCTTCAGTGACACTGATGGTCTCTCTGTGGAAACATATGTACAGCAATGTAAAAAAACACTGTACGGCAGCTGTAAGAGGAGTTACTGACCAAAACCTCCATTCCCCATTCCTTCATGCCTCTCAGGGGGGATAGGAAGAGGTAGACCTGAGATGAAGGGAGGACTGGGGGGAAAAGGAGCTTCCTGGGCTTAGGGTTTTCTTGGTTGTTTTTTTTCCTTTTTTTTTTTTTTTGGGGGGGGGAGGAGGGTGGGTGAGGGCATTGGTTTTTTTTTTGCTGTTGGGTTTTTGGTTTTGAGGGGGGTTAATTTTTTTTCTAATTATCCTTTTCTGTTTTCAATGGGGATTAAATTAAATTTCCACAAGTTAAGTCTCTTTTTGCCTATGACAGTAACTGGTGAGTGATATCCATCTCATTATCTTACCCATGAGGTTTTCAATTGTATTTTCTCCTCTGGTCCTTCTGAGGAATGGGGATGAGGCTTGGTGAGCACCTGGAGGCCTGCTGAGGTTAACCCCCTACAGCTAAGATCAGAAAATTTGTCTATGTTCTGAATTCTAAATTTTTAAATAGTAGATATTACTATATCACATTTTTACACACATATACATATATAAATGTGTATATGTGTGTGAATATATAAAGTGCCAGACAATGATATAAACCCAGAAATTTCAAAAGGTCAGAAATACTTTGGTACAATTACACAAAACTAGTATACCCCAGAATGACAGAAAAATTCCTGACAGCATATTGTGTCTCACTATTCAAATGTTATATCAAGTTACACAAGGCATACAGAAGACTGTAACATCTCCTGCTTAATGTGTCAAGCCTTGTGTCAACACACACTGTGTTATTTTTGAGCCAATGAACTTGCTAAAAAGAAAATGATATCACTATGTTGTGACAAGCTTGATTCTTTGCTAGTTCTCTTCCAGTGGTCTCTGAATTACTGCAACACGGAATTGTACTCAGCATTAGTAATGTCCCTTCTTCAGCTCTACCCATTTTTTAACATCAGAACAGTTTTATTTTGAGGCACCAGATATCTCTGCAGCTGGTTGAAAGGGGAAAGAGAGATTTTGGCATGAAGGAAATTGTGAGAAATAGTTTGTGATTTTGAAGTGCAGATGGTAATTGGGATGTTTAGCAATTGGAACAGAAGCAAACTCTGACACCATTGACATTGGCAAAGCTGAAAAAAAAAATTAAATATTTGAGTGAAGCTAGAATTCTTCCTTTTAAGATAAGTGTCACAAAATGCTGCTGTGCTGTCCACTACTACCTTAAAAATGAGCAGCTGCTTAGTTCTACAAAGTAAACCACAAATAGTGATTACATCAAATTTTACAGCACGAAATTCTGCTTCTGTGTAACATTCTTGTGCTATTATCTTACAACTTTCTGATTTCGTTCACATCTATAAATCTGTAGCTAGCCATAATGATATTTTAACAGGAGAAAATGGAAGTGTATGCTCTCAATGTAATTTGACTTTGGAAGTCCATAAATCATTAGAAATATTCATTCTGTAAAACATTATTTTCTTTACTACCTCTAAAAAACTGGTAGGAATAATGTTTGTCCCTTTTCTTTCATTGCATTCATCTAAACAACTTACCTAGGATTAAAATGCTGTGCACTACTGTGCAAAGAAGGCACTGGCTTATCTTTCTTTGCTCCAAGGCAGTGTTTGTCCTGTTACAAATGCACACAGAGAGCTTCAGGTGGTTTTTCACATTGGACAGTATCATATTCTAGTCTCCTCCTTCTGCCTAAATGAGTGATCTCTGTAGGTCTGGAACAACCTATCCCCAAAACAATTTCATTCACCTTCAACTTGCTTTTAGGATCTATTGGTCAACATGAAAAGTCTTCTATGTGTTATACCTCCAAGAATTCATGCTGCTTCCATCAGTACTGATCTAAGCCCCATATCCATTATACAGATCATTTTTTTGTCAGGCACAAATATATGTTAGTTTTTTTCCCCTGGCACTCTTTAATAGCCATTAACTATCAAAGCTGTCCGAACACTAGCTATGGTCTTTTCTAAACTAATCACCTTGTTTTCTCTGTAGGCCACAGTGAGGATTAGACTTTTCTTGAAGCTAATTAATCTAAACTGTCTTGGTCACTTGTCTTAGACAAGGACAACTCTCCCCTTTGCTTCTCCATTGATTATGGGTACTTAATTGACTGGTTTAAACTAGGTATACATCTTTTAATTATCTTGAGTTCAGTGACAGGGATCTTGGCTTAAATAAGAAGAAAACAAGTGTAACTTTTAAAAAAGTTATCCTGGCAGTCTACAGTCTGCTCCATCAGTATATTCCCTTTCAGCAGTTTTCTTGGCAAAAAAAAAAAAAATCATAGGTTAATTTTTAAATTCTGGTTCTTTAAAAGAATCAATATTCCAGAACTATGAGGAATGTGTATACCTGCGGTGTTACAATTTGCTTTGCTTTTCTTATAACAATGCACACTTAAGGAAATGGCCAGGTTACTAGTCACAAAGAGATGCTTTACATAATCATATTTTTATCACAGTAATCAGTCAACATGTTGAAAACCATCTTGTCAGAATGTTTAAATGAACTGATTATTTAATGTGGGAGTACTCTGAGTGGGAAGAGTGCATTGTGACTGCTCTGTCTCACTTGTTTAGTATTTAGCTGTAAGTGATCTCAGTGAAGTACCTTCCCACAATTTAATGAGACAAAGGTAATCACATAAAGGGGGTTATTTTTGCTATTTTCTATTTACTTGCCTCAGTGAAAATGTCACCTTGTCTTTAATTACATTTTCATTCCTTCTCAAGTTTTCTTAAAAATTCATGACGAAAGAAATTAGATGCTCTTTCAGTACCAGGAGATTACAAGTGTTGCCTTTTTTTTTTTTTTTTTGTTAATATTTATTTTCAAAGGGGTTTCTAAGGGTAAGATTAATATGTGCCCTTTCCCTGTAGAGGATAACTGTTAACAACTTCTGCTGCTGTGCATATGCAAGGCTCAAGGAAATGGTGGGAGCAATGCACGCACAAGTAGCTGAAGCAGTGGCAGAAGTGTTTGGCAGAAATGATGCACAATGAAATATAATATGATTTCTAGCATTTTCCTTCTTCACATTTTTGATTAATCAAACACAAAATCAGGCTCATGCTTAGATTGTATTTTGCTCTATTTCAGTCTATTATTCCTCTTACAGGCTAATGGCGCACTCTGCTCCCAAGAAGCCCTCTTCTGAAAGAGGGAGAGGAAGAAGCAAATGAGCTGGTAACAGTAGCAGCTGGCTGGGTGATGAATGGGAGTTTCCTGTCTTTTATCAAAGACATTCATTCTGATCCGGATTTCAAAAATGCTGTGAATAACACTCAGTGGCTTCCTACAGATGTCTGAAGCAACCTCACACACACACATGCATGCACACACTCACATAGTCACGCACACACAGAGAGCATTTCATGATTCTCTGTAACTGAATTTGCATGGTTCTCTTGTCTTCATGGAATGCAAATTATAATCTACTAATTTTAGTTTAACAGGGGTGTTTTGAGGAGCTCTTCTAACTCAAGGACAACCACTAGTCCCAGCTGTTTAAAGCCAGTATTGACTGCTGAAGAGTGTTGCTTGTGTGGTAACAGATTACTTCTGTCTTACAGATAGATAGGTCTGTTCTTGAGGTGCAAGTGTGAGCAGACCTTATGCTGTCCCACATGTTGGCAGATACTGCTGGTCAAAGAAGCTCCTGATTCACTAGTATTGCTGGACAAAACAGCAACAAGATGTGTGAGGTGGTGCAATGGGAGAGGAATTACTTTGCTTGGATTAAAAAATATATGATTAAAGCTACTTTAGTTGTTGGCTTTATATTCTTTTCCCTTTGTCAGTCATCATAGAGAAGGTAAATTGGATTATTTGGGATATGCAGTTGAATTATGATAGGAGAAAAAAACTGCTTTTACAGTTAGTTTTAAGTGCAGCATTATCATCAAGAGGAAAGATTTATGCTTCTGCCACATGCTTTCCTCCTAGCAGCATAGTGGCTCTAAAATACCATTGCTAATCATGAATTGTGAAGAGTGGCTTCAATTTTGTTTTGCCTAATTCTGGACTGTGTTTTCCATATATAATCGATGTACATTATAATAGTTCTAAACACAAAAAGGCTTTTTCTATCCTATGAAATAAACCATGAAGCTAGGTTTCTTAAATTATACCTATCTATATTTGCAAATTTTCTCTCAACCAGCTGTTCTGTATCAGAAAACTGCAAAAAGGTTATGTTCCATTCATCTCTTGATGAGAAATTCATCTTCAGTTGAAAAATTAGCTAATCCATATGTCTGAGACCAGTGAATAAAGAAAACTCTTGTTATCATCTCATATTTATAAACAGGACAAGCACAGGACCACAGATTTGGTGCTGATTTCATTCTAAAAAATCTTAAACTTCTGTTCCACATAAATTTCATGAACTTTGGTATATGGGAAAGATCTGAGCTATTTTGTTAACATGAAAGTCTGCACAACTAATTAAAGTAACACATTTCTTAGCATCAAAGTACTTGTTTGGAAACTTTTTTAAAAAGGAATGGGAGGTGAAAGATTTTCGATAAGATACTGAGCTGGAGACTAGACACACGAAATTATTTCTTTCTTTTAGGTAGGAGAGGGGAAAAGTTAATTCAGGACAGCAGCATTGTATGGATTTGCATTTATCTATAAATCAGAGTATTTTTTTTGATGCTTTCATTAGTACTTTTCTATATTTTCATTATATATACAACCACAGATTATGATTGTAACTGTATGAAAAGATGCTAGGATTGTTCTGTAAAATACATGAGTCATATGCTTACTTTACATTATGTGCAGTGATTTGTGGAATAAAATGAATGTTCTTAAAAAAAAAAAAAAAAGGACTTACTTAGAATCAAGCTCTTTATCCAAGGGAACAAAAATCTGTCAAAGGGTGCTTCCTGTTTTGCAGTATGTTCATGTGGTTGAGTATAACCATTGTGGCAGTGAATACATGACCGCATCAGGGTCTCTTCTGAATTACTGTGACACAGAAATTACTTTTTAACAAGGCATGGGAGCTTGCAGCCTGTGGCTACAGTTGTACTACACAAGAAAGAATACAACTGTCAACTCAGTTAGCTGCTTATTTTCTTTCTAAACTGTATAAGCACTCCTTTATCCACTTCATTCTAAATAAGAAACTAGAAGAGATCTTCTGTTTAAGATAATCTAGTACAGGTGAACAGTTGAGGATTTCCAAAGTTAATAATTTCTGCAACCACAATGTACTTATGCACATATACTTTCTTTCTCAAACAGTCATAGGGGGAAACCTCACCTGTTTACCAAAATTGATGTTCTAATTTGTTTCCTACCTTCTGCTCTAGCTAAAACATAGTTGTAGGTTCCCAAAGGCTGTTTTTTGGTTTTGTTTTGTGGTTTTGTGGTTTTTGTTGGGTTTTTGTTGTTGTTCTTGTTTGCTTGTTTGTTTGTTTTTAACAGAAGGGACTGCCTGGGAAATTTATTAGAAAGAAAAAAAATACAAACAAAAAAAAAATAAAAAAAATAAAACCTAGTTTTTCTAAAACCAGGAGAAAGGACTGTTTTCTATTTTAGAAAAGAACCTCCAGAGGTCAGACTCTGGCTGTGCTAACTATCACTGGCAATGCCTAGAAGTGTCACACGAAGGCTAGTCTTCCCAGTTTCAGCTGTAAATACAGTAGGCATGATAGGGTACCAGAAGATGATGACATAGGTGGTCTAAGATAAAAGCCAGATAATAAATAGTATGAGAAAAGCTATGGTCCTTTTTCACTCTTTTGTTAAGCTCAAAGTTTCCAAGGAATCTAGTGTGAAAGCAGGCATGTATCATGGAGGTAGTCCGCAGCTTGTCAGATTTTGCCTTGTCAGTTTGCAGTATCATTTCTGCTGTGATACATTTGGGACACTAACAAAGAAAAGTCAGAATCTCTACCCATCTTAATCAGTGCTCTTCTCATCTGTCAAACTAGAACAACTGGCCCAGATCAGAGCATAGATTTGTAAGCACAATGTCACTAAGGTAAAATTGCTTCTGTGTGAAGAGGCCGTAATGAGGCACCTGTGCTAACGTGTCAGAATGGACAGTACACTAACAAAGAGCAGGCACTGCCACAGTCAGAGAAAAAGATGTTGAGCTGCTGGACAGACAGCAGGTAAAAAAAAACCAGGAGATTTTCAACAATAATACGCTAATATGAATAGTATTTTAAAGCAAACACTTTGTAATGTGTTGCAAAACTGAATACAAACCCAGGATTCCATATTATGAAACAGTAGAGTGTTCTTTTTTTTTTTTCTTGCAACATTAAGTAGCCATGACTTAGAAGGAAAATCTTGTGGCAGAATTTGTCTTTGATAGGACAGACATGGCTAAAGGCATTCAATATCTGTGTTGCACAGGCCTCTGAAGAACTGACTTGTTTTTTTATGCGGGGAATAGCCCCTGAACTATGCAGCAGAGCAGGATTTGGCAGTATTGTCCCATTATTTCTATTTCCCATAGCAGGGAAGAAAACAGCTGACGTATAATCATCAGATTATGTATTTTGTCATAAAACAATCACTACAGACATTCTGTGCCTCGTCTAAAAATTAATACAGAACACTGTATTAATATTCTCAGAAAAAAAAAATTGCATTATTATCTTGCTGAAATGTACTTTGTTGTCTTGGTCTCTAAAATTGTTAAAATGAGGATTAAGACTATCACATTGTATAAATATTTCGCTATTTCCCTAGATAAAACTATTTCATTTTGAGAACCTGTAATTTGAGATAAATGCACTGATTACAATTTAAATGTCAATTATAAGGAGTCCTGTAGACATAATAAACCAGACATTTACACTATGTTTGACAGAAGCATTAACAGAAGAATTGAACATGATCACAAATTAAATCAGTGACCTTCCTCCAATGTATAATAAAGAAATCAAAAGTGCTTTCAGCCTCAAATGGCCAAAAGAAAATCAACAAGCAATTACTGCAAACATCGCAGTAGTTGCATGACTCAGTGATTCATTCAGATTCAGGCCAAAGAGACACACAACAAACCCCATCTGCTCCAAAGTATCTTGTAGATCAAATTTAAATTACAGCTTTGCTACTGTAGGAAGCAGCTTTCTTTTTTCTGCGTAGATGACTGTGAAACGATACTAATAACCAAGAAAAAGAGACTAAGACATGGAAAATTTAAGATAAGGAAATGCAACTTTTTAGTTACGTGTATTTGCAAGACCATGTTGTAAAATGAAACTCACAGTTAAAAAAAGGCAAGACACGAAAGGGAAATTGATAACTATTTTTGAAGGTGACAGAAGACAAAATTAAATGATTGCATTGAGGACTGCAGTGATGAATAGAATTTAGAAGGTTCAAAGCAGTTGATTCAGTGGTAAATTAGCATGCTACTTAAAGTGAAATTTGTGAAATTAAGTTTTGAAACAGATGAAACTGTAGCTGTATCTAAGCTATACCTTAATTTTAAAGAAAGTATAACAGATAAAACCCCTATTTTCTGCAAGTTTTAACTCCAGGGGCAAGCATTCTTTTCTTACACCAAGTTTCAGTCCCTTATTCACAACTGACTTTACTTTTGTAATTGCATACTTTCTCTGTTGCAGTTCACAATTTATTATTGTATTTTTATTTTTAGCAAACATGAATGCCATCTTCCAATCAGAATCATTACATCACAGATTTTCCATTTGTCTTCTTTGTTTTCATCAAAATTGACATTTATTTGCTTATATAGTTTTTTCATAGTCTTTCTTTACATACATTTTATAGGCTCGTCGGAATTGCCATTATTGGTGAAGTCCTGTACATGTGTGGTATCGTCATTCTGCATTACATTCACATGTTTGAAGATCTGCCATCTGGAAGTCACATAATCAACACTACTCTTTGAATGGAATTATAGAATCAAAGAATAGTTAGGGTTGGAAAGGACCTTAAGATCACCAAGTTCCAACACCGCCGCTATGGGCAGGGACACCTCACACTACACCATGTCACCCAAGGCTCTGTCCAACCTGGCCTTGAACACTGACAGGAATGGAGCATTCGCAACATCCCTGGGCAACCCATTCTGGTGCCTCACCACCCTTACAGTAAAAAATTTCTTCCTTATATCCAAATTGCCATAGGTACTAGAACTGAAATACAAAGATCATAGAATCAGACCATCATAGAATGGCTAGTGTTGGAAGGTGCCTTAAAGCTCATCCAGTTCCACTCCCTCTGGTGAGGGCAAGGACACCTTCCAGTAGATCAGCTTGCTCAAAGCCCCATCCAACCTGACCTTGAATATTTCCTGGTATGGGGAATCCACAGCTTCTCTGGACTACATAGTCCAATGTCTCACCACCCTCATACTAAATAATTTCTTCTTAATATCTAATATAAATCTATCTTCTTTCAGTTTAAAACCATTCCTCCTTGTACTATCACTACATGCCCTTGTAAATTCTTATTCTAAATGGCAAAATCATGTAGTATATTCTTCAAAGATATTTGCATTTTAACATATATTTTTGGTTTGGTAGAGCTTTATTCTCTGTAAACTTTATAAAGACCATCTTTTGTTTTTTTATTCAGTCCTGTGGATCAAGGTCATCATGCAGTGCCATGCCCTACTTTTTGGTTTGTTTAGGTTTTTTTTTAATTTGTTTTGGTTTTGTTTTTGTTTTTTTTTAAATCATCTTTGTTCTGTGACTGCAAAGTGAAAGACTAGAATGAAGATATTTTCATGACTCTCTCTGTCTCTGTCAGTTTGTAGTCTATATTTATGCTTCCTTTTTTGCCTATAGTAAGGCTGTATGTAAGTGCAAGATGAGGCCTAAGCCCTAATCCATAGTTACATACAAGTTATAGCATTTACTAGCCCTGCCTATAAAAGAAATTGCAATCTATCATGCTAACTGCTAACAACACAAAGGAAAGCCATATTCTCACTTGCCTACAGCATAAAACAACTAAACTTTATTATAAAGCTGTAAGGTACAGCATACTAAAATAACAAAATGCTCATACAATACGTTCAACAATTGTGAAAATCTCTTTATACTCTGGTCTTATGTTCTCTTCCAAAACTCTTTCCAATTACATCCATTCAGTTATAATTACCTGGTAGGAGATCTGGCAAAGACATGGTGACTGGGAGAGAAGATGCAAGACGATGAATCTGCTGGAGTGATTTTTCTCCATCCCCTCCAGTTTCCTGAACTCCATACTCACCTGTAAAGGGTGACATCTTGCCATCTAATGAACTCAGGGTCAGTGCCTACACCATGGGGCAAACATAACTCACAGTGATATAGACCTTCTCCCTCGCTTGTTTGAACGGGATATCACTGAAACATGAAATTGTCTGTAAGCCTGCACATCTGTGTATTTTTGCATTTTAAGTAATGTACAAAGACTGTTGTGTCCTGAATATTAGCCCAGATAAAAACCTGGCTGTTGAAACATAGATATTCTCTCAAGTAATATCTGCTATCTATATTTATCAACCTTCCACCAAAAAACAGGCTTCTCTTCAGAAACAACTTCTGAAGCAGTCATCTCTCTTCTCCCTAATGCACGTTTTTTTCTAGTGCACAAGTGAATTTGTTTTTCAGAGCACCTATGAGTTACAAGTATTTCTCATTTCTGCTTTGAGGATACATGGAATGTTTATTTTCCTTATCCAGATATAGAAATAAGAGAAAAGAAAAGTCTGCTGTATTCTGTTTACATTATGAAATAATTTCAAACATGATCTCTGGAGAAATTTTTACAGGTGTCAATGAAGCAAGTACCTGCTGATATTTATGTAAGTAAGTCTGCAAAAATAAAACAGACAGAGCTGTAGACCAAATTGCTCAATCAATAAGTTATGTGTTAAAAGGAGTTTTCTAAATATTTTAATCTCCATTCTTTTGCCTAGTCTGGGCTTTCCCCAACAAGAGCAGACTTGATCAGCCTACAGGTATTTTACGTTAGTGCATTTAGTGAATAGGCTAACATCTACAGCATGCACATTATATCACTGGCTTTCACTCTTTCTTTCTGTAATTTTAATCAGGTTGATTCACTTTAGCACCCATATTTTCAAGTATTGAATTTCTAGGAAGCAATAAAAATATGCTACAGTGTTCTGTCTCTGTGATAGCAACTTCATCTTAACAATATGTTTTGCAACACATGATTGTGAATTCTTGTCCTGGTTTCGGCTCGAATGGAGTTAATTTTCTCCCTGGTGCAGTGCTGTGTTTTGGCTTTAATCTGAGAACAATGCTGATAGCACACCGATGTTTTAGTTGCTGCTCAGTAGCGCTTACCCTGATCAAGGACTTTTTGGTCTCATGCTCTGCCAGTGAGGATGGGCATAAGAAGCCAGGAGGAAGCATCTGACCCAAACTAGACAAAGGGGTATTCCATACCACAGCATGTCATGCCCAGTATATATAAAGAAGTGGGAGTCACCTGGAAGGTCCAGATGGCTTCTCAGGTCAGGCTGGGTATTGATGGGCGGGTGTTGAGCAATTGTATTGTGCATCACTTGTGTTTATTGTTTTTTTTTATCATTTTCCCCTTAAGTTTCATATCTTTCTCAATGTTATTTTCCTATTTGTTAATATTATTATTATTATTAGTAGTAGTAATAGTAGTATATCATACTTTAATAATTAAAGTGTTCTTATCTCAACCTGTGGGCTCTACGTTCTTTTGATTCTCCTCCCCAACCTAATGAGGAGGGAGGAAGGGTAAAATGAATGAGCGGCTGCATGGTGCTGAGTTACTGGCTGGGTCTAAACCACAACAATTCTGCTGAGTCACTGAAATATATTGGAAATTTAAAATATGCAAGTTAATTCACTTGTGAAGTATTTGGTGAAAATCCCACCAAACAAGCCATTAAAAAATCAAGGGCACTTCAGCATGTGTTCTGGTTTTTTTTTTGGTTTGGTTTTGTTTTGTTGGTTTTTTTTTTAATTGAATTTAGTTCCATCCAAATTATGGACAGATTTAAAGCAATTCGTAAAGATCAGAAAAAGAGATTTTCTCATATTTTAATTTTTCTTGGAGTTTTAAAGTTTTAAAAGTTTGCATCATGTGTGTTTATCCTGTTAAGTATAGGATAGTCAGGAATACTAGGAAATGAAGCAAAGACATGTTTATATTGTGTTGGAGGCTTGGGAAATAAATAGACTATTACATTAATCATTAGTTTGAAATGTATCCAGTCCTGCTGTGGTCATTATTTCATTTAACTTCACAAAGACTGGAAAAATACAAAAATAAATATTATCTAATATAAAATTAGTGTGTTCTGTGGTAGAAGTATACTTATCTCCAAACCACTTTGTTATGGTGTGCAGAGCTTATGCTTTGCCATGATAAAAATGTCTTAACATTCAGTCAGAGACTCTTGCTACTACTTCAGATTTTCTTGCTGGTGAGAGTCCAGGTAGCAAACACTGCTTTGCACAGCTACAGTTCTGGACAATTCTTATCTCAGTGAATGTAATTTTGGAATTTCTGTATTAACTCCTGCATAGTCTGTGTTTACATATGCATCAAGTTTGATTTATAAAGTTTAGAAAGGGATGCGCCCCGAACTGCTCTGTTGAAAACTTCCTTTGGTGCTAACTAGACAACAGCCCCTGAAAGCCACCAGCAAATTTGTAATGTTTGCAGATAGTGTTGTAGGGCATTCACCTTGAGCTGCTGTATTACGTGGTAAAAGTTGAAACTAAGACCTGTGGTGTGAAGTGAAGAAAATATTCAAGGTGATTGCTATAAGCAGAGATGCATCCTGCAGGTTGAAGTGCAGTGCAAGGAGAAAGTAGAGTCCTTGCTTGAAAGTGCAATACAACCAAATATAGTACATTAAGTTCCTCAGCAGCTGCCAAGCAACTTCTTCCCGTTTGGATAAGCCAAACTATTCCTTCCAAGCAGTTCAAAGATGCTCTTAATTCTGGCAGCAGGGGGCTAATAGTGTGGCTAATAGTGTGGCTCCCTGCCTTTATAATGTGTATTTTGGAAAATGGAATGAAATTACATATTCCTGAGATGTCTGAGATACCCTGAAAGGGATGAGAGGGCATATCTCTAAATGTTTTTGTCATTACTGAATGTATGTGTGGCTGTATATATATATAAATATAGCACATTGCATATATGCATTTACAAATATTACATATATAGATGGAGATATGTATTATATATGCATATGCCTATGTTTCAGTTAGGAAATTGATTACTGTTATGGAGTGTTTGAAAGATTAATGAATGAGGCTACTTTCAAAGATTAATACTTGGTTGACAGTTATTGATGGCACATTGCTAATGGTTAGTTCTTAATCACTTTCAATTTTTCTCAGTTCATATTCAAAGCAGTCAGTCTTTACACTTAGAAAACCAGGAAGCTGACAATGAGGAGCTAGTGTTAATGGCCATTGTTGCTTTGGCCAATAAGTTTCTCTCATTTCTGATGCTTTGTGCTTTTCATCCTCTCCTCAGAGGAAACAGGGATTATCTCATCTGCCCTTGACATAATGCATCTTATTTCTGGGACTAAGACTTGCTTTTGTTTTGCCAGACATATTTCTTGATTGTTCTGCAGGATCATTCTGGTTCTATCAGACATCTGTCCTGCTTATTCTGTAGGACTGTTTTGGTTTCACCTCACATCTTTTTTGCCTGCTGTAGATCCTTAGCTATCACCTTGCAGGTTTTACTACTTGAACATAGTTGCTCAGTTACACCACAAATGTCCGCTAACTGCTTTGTGGCCATGTCTTATTTATACATTTATATTTAGCTGTGCTACAAAATTTTGTTAGCACTCTTATAATCTTACAGAATTCTTTTATACAGTCACAGATTACCCGGCTTTAGTGTGCTTATGTCTGAGTTCAAAACAAACATGCTTACTACACCTTACTTGGTATCAAACTTCATGGGTGCTACAGGGTTCTGCTTCTGTGACAGCTTCCTAGTAGAAAATCTGCTTCACATGAAATTTGGGGTTCTATCTTAGACATGTGGTGAGTCCTGCAGGGTTTGGCTGAACAAGATGTTTGCTTGTAACTAACTGCTTTTAAATGTCAACGAACCATGGTTTGTTTGTTTTGCGTCAATTTAAACTTTATTTGCAATATTGTGAGGCTGAACATAATGGCATTATATCAGCAGACAGGAATAATAAACGAAAC
Source organism: Pezoporus flaviventris (assembly GCF_033815535.1). Classification (NCBI taxonomy): domain Eukaryota; kingdom Metazoa; phylum Chordata; class Aves; order Psittaciformes; family Psittacidae; genus Pezoporus; species Pezoporus flaviventris. Next base: position 22,958,844 of record NW_026892563.1, read on the forward strand.
CAGTCATATATGAGTGATATTTCCTTCAGGGGTTGGTCTGAATTCAGAACAAGATATAGACAATGCTAAGTTCTGATAAGTAAATTGAGTGTAAGGACTTGCAAATAAGTATGTACAGTAAAATCTATAGAACATCCAAAGGAACAGAAAAAAGTTACTTGCTACCTAGGTTTTTTACAACAAAGAGAATTTTGTTACAGTTTTTAGGTAGATACCGGGAGTACATGCTGAATTTGAGGAATTAAGGGATACATGCTGAATTCGGGGAGTTATTTGGTATTACCCCTCAGTATATGAAGGTCAGAACCAAAATAAACTAATACTTTTGTACGCAATATAGCACAAACAAAAGTAACCTTACATGCCTCAGAACAGAATTCCCAGAGATAAATTAGGCATTTCCACTTTCTATAGCATGAGCAAAGAAGGTTGCCTGCTAAGAAAATGAAATACCACACCAACATAGAGGACAAGAGCCAGCAAACCAGCAAGGAAGAGAAAGGTGATGCTTCCTGGACTCAGGCACCTGAGTGGAGCCATAACTTGGCTCCTCTGTGAAACTTGTGTCCAGAGAGAAAGGACAAGGGGTAATGGGTTTAAACTTAAACAGGGGAACTTCTGGTTAGATATAAGGAAGAAATTCTTTACTGTGAGGATGGTGAGGCACTGGAACAGATTGCCCAAAGAAGTGGTAAATGCTTCAGCCCTGGCAGTGTTCAAGGCCAGGTTGAACAGAGCCTTGGGCTACATGGTCTAGTGTGAGGCATCCCTGCCCATGGCAGGGGGGTTGGAACTTGATGATCTTAAGGTCCTCTCCAGCCCTAAGTATTCTGTGATTCTGTGATTCTACAACTTAGCCCAGAGTGCTTTCCACAGAAGGAGTATAATAGTTAAATATAAAAGAAAAATTCACTATCTTTTTCTCTGATGTGGTTTTACCTTCATTCAGATTCTGCTCTGAGGAAATTAGCTTGTGGTTTTCAAAGTCTCACAGTTTAACTAAAGGCTCAGGAGAGAAAGTTCAGCAGCTCTGTTCACTCAGATAACCATTGTAGAGCCTAACTTCCTATTTATATCCGATAAGAAGTTTCAGGCATTTAGATATCCACTCTGTGCATTCACCACCTCATGTTTCTTTGTTGTTTCTGACACCTGAGAAAGCTGAAACAATGGAGTCCTCCTTCTGCCGTTTCCCTTGACCATTCATTGCACACGATCCCAGCTACCTGCAGTCGTGCCCTGTAGATGACAGACTATTCTCCAAATAACTTTAATTTGTAGAAAAGTTTTCAGGTCTCATTGTCTATAATAACTTCAGCACTGGTCTTATGTGTTTACTTTCAGGTTTGTTTAACGACTGAAAATTCTAACTTGAATGTGTCAAAATTTAATAATTAACCCTGCATGGAAGATACCTATTCTCAACCATACGTGATTCTGGTATTTTTCTCCTTTGAGATTATAGTTCAGCCACCATCTTTCAAAGCCAGCAAATAGGTTAAAATTAGTCCTTCCTAAATATTACACAATGGTAGTGCTTCCTTTCAATACTATTTACTGCTCCTGATTAATTCATCAGTTAAGAAGTCCTGTTTGAATGTTTCACAAGTTTACCTATTTGGCTGTTTTATCCAGCATACATAATACCCCTAAAAAGCATTTCCATCTGCTTCTTTATCCCATGTAACAATTTGTTGATTGATTTACTGAATAAAGCAAAGTCTTCCTAGGACTGATAGGACTACTAGCTCCTTTCCAACTTACTCCTCTGTTGGTGTGAAACTCCATTAGGATAATTCCTCCTCATGTGTCACAATACAACATACTTAGTCTCTCTCTGCCTAACCTCCTTCCCCTCTCCTCCTCAGTTTTGTAGCTCTTATGCAAAATAAAAACACCAGCTGTTTCTGGCACATGGGATCATACATCAAGAGAAGGTGTACTGGCAGAACATGATATACACACACCAAGGGGAGGAAAGAGATGTAAGACGTATTCAGGAAAATGAATCAGTTTCAGATTTTCTGTGGCCATCTTACTGCAATTAAGCACTGACCCTTAATTCTAATGTATAAGATATTGTCATATTTACTGCCAGAAATATATGCTCAAGTTAAAAAAATAAACAATACTCAAGAATTTAAGGTTAGTTTTGTACGAATTTCTAAATAATCACACAGATAACAGAATCATAATCCGGGTTGCACATTTAAAGACTTGACTGAGTGCCAAAATTAATACTTTGCAGTGGTTCATGGGCCAATTAAGTGAATAAATAACAGAATCTGCCAGTAGTGACTTCAAAAACCAGGCAGTCCACGACACAGGTATAGCAGTGTAAAAAAAGCATACCTGTCAAATATTTTATTGTATGTGAATTTGACATCAGTCTTGTATAAAAGAATTTTTGATTGATAGTGCTACTTAGAAATATAGCAAAAGGAATTCAGTGTTCAGTATCCGTTATTGTGATGTGCTTGTCAGCCTGTTTATATCTTTTTCTTTATATTTGTTTTATTTGTAGTTTTTTAAAATTTATGACTAGAATGAAGTTATTAAGATGACAATATCTTCAAAGCACTCAATTTTTCCATTCTTATTCTAAACAACTTGCTTTAAATAATGGTTATGAAGAACTTAAATATATAAAGGAAGTATAATCAGGAAAAAGAAGACGCAGTTTAAAGGGACCCTGTCAAAGCAAAAAAAAAAATAATCAGTTTTATTTCCATAGCAAGGAAAATTCAAATATAAGCCTATGTCGTGGTTTAAACCCAGTCAGGTAACTTGTTCACTCACTCCCAGTGAGTGGTGCCGAGCTGACAACAATCGAGGTCCGTGTCCCCCCCCCCCCCCCCACGGGGTTCTCCCCCACTCCCGGAGGAACGGGGAGGAGGATCGAAAGAGTGCAACTCCCACGGGTTGAGATAAGAACAGTCCAGCAACCAATGTACACAAATCACCACCGCAACTATCAACTACAACAATGATAAGGGAAAATAACAAGGGAAGAGAATACGATACCACCGGCCAAGAAGACGAGTTCCACCCAGAAGCCCCGTGTCCTTCCGGGTAACTCCCAGCCACCCCCCACCCCGGCCATGACGTGCTGTGGTATGGAATACCTCCCTGGCTAGCCCGAGTCAGGCGCCCCATCTCTGCTTCCTCCCGGCTTCCCCTCCTCCCTGGCAGAGCATGAGCCTCACAAAGTCCTTGGTCAGGGTAAACATCACTTAGCAACAACTGAAAACATTGACTTCACCAACACTGTTCTCAGGCTGGAAGTCAAAACACAGCACTGAACCAGCTAGCACAAAGGAAAAAAAAAAAACAAACATGACTGCTACTGCTGAACCCAGGACATTATCCACCCCTTATTCCATACCATTCACGTCGTACTCAGATCCCACATTTTCAGTACACCATCGCTCTCCCATATATATACATCCATATACATACAGACCAAGAGGAAAAGATCATTTTCTTAGTGCATGGACCAATCCCTATAATGCTGCCGAGTCCATTCGGTCCATGATGTTCAAAGTTCATTCTCTGTTGGGATGATGGCTGGAGGGAAGTCAGGGCCAGTCGCTGGTGACCTGGAGACATCTAGTTGATGGGCTATAAAAGCATTACACAGCAGGCAACAGCATACAATTGAGTTCACTGGCTGTTTTCCCCTAAAATCAAATCCCCTTGAGGTATACATCGGACTTCCCCATCTTCCCGCATTACCCACCAAGTATATCCAGGTCCCTGAGCAAAAGCAATCCCACGAGTGGGTTTGCCTTTACCTGAAGCAGGAATAACCCAGACTGTCTTCCCCAGCAAATTCTTCATATGCACCACGGGAACTTTGTCCCCCTCTACAATATGTAAAAGTTCTGACTGGGCTGGGCCAGCCCTGTTGGCAGATCCTCTGGTGTTGACCAACCAGGTGGCCTTTGGTAAGTGTGTATCCCAATGCTTGAAAGTTCCCCCACCCATTGCTCTCAGTGTAGTTTTTAACAGCCCATTGTACCGTTCGATTTTCCCAGAGGCTGGTGCACGGTAGGGGATGTGATATACCCACTCAATGCCATGCTCTTTGGCCCAAATATCTATAAGGTTATTCCAGAAATGAGTCCCATTGTCTGACTCAATTCTCTCTGGGGTGCCGTGTCGCCACAAAATCTGTTTCTCAAGGCCCAGGATAGTGTTGCGGGCAGTGGCATGGGGCACAGCGTATGTTTCCAGCCACCCGGTGGTTGCTTCCACCATGGTAAGCACATGGCGCTTGCCTTGGCGGGTTGGTGGCAATGTGATATAGTCAATCTGCCAGGCCTCCCCATATTTATACTTCAACCATCGTCCTCCATACCAAAGAGGCTTTAACCGCTTGGCTTGTTTAATTGCAGCACATGTTTCACACTCATGAATAACCTGGGCAATAGTGTCCATTGTTAAGTCCACCCCTCGGTCACGGGCCCATCTATATGTTGCATCTCTGCCCTGATGGCCTGAAGTGTCATGGGCCCACCGGGCCAAAAATAATTCACCTTTATGTTGCCAATCTAAGTCCATCTGAGCCACTTCAATCTTAGCCGCTTTATCCACTTGTTGGTTGTTCTGGTGTTCCTCAGTGGCCCGACTTTTGGGTACATGGGCATCTACATGACGCACCTTCACCACCAGGTTCTGCACCCGGGCACCAATATCTTTCCACAGTGCAGCAGCCCAGGTGGGTTTACCTCTGCGTTGCCAGTTGCTCTGCTTCCATTGCTTCAACCACCCCCACAGGGCATTTGCCACCATCCATGAGTCAGTATAGAGATAAAGTACTGGCCACTTTTCTCGTTCAGCAATGTCCAGGGCCAGCTGGATGGCTTTCACCTCAGCAAACTGACTCGATTCACCCTCTCCGTCAGCAGTTTCTGCAACTTGTCGTCCAGGACTCCATACAGCTGCCTTCCATCTCCGATGCTTTCCCACAATACGGCAAGAGCCATCAGTAAACAAGGCATACTGCTTTTCACCTTCTGACAGTTTATTATATGGTGGGGCCTCTTCAGCGCGCATCACCTCCTCCTCTGGTGACATTCCAAAATCTTTGCCCTCTGGCCAGTCCATGATGACTTCTAGAATGCCTGGACGACTGAGATTTCCTATTCGAGTTCGTTGTGTAATTAGTGCAGCCCATTTACTCCATGTAGCATCAGTTGCATGATGTGTAGAGGAGACCCTGCCTTTGAACATCCAGCCCAGCACGGGCAACCGGGGTGCCAGAAGGAGCTGTGCTTCAGTGCCAATCACTTCTGAAGCAGCTCGAACCCCTTCATAGGCTCCCAGTATCTCTTTCTCAGTTGGGGTATAGCTGGCCTCAGATCCTTTATATCCCCGACTCCAAAAGCCGAGGGGTCGACCTCGAGTCTCCCCTGGAGCTTTCTGCCAGAGGCTCCAGGTAGGACCGTTCTCCCCAGCTGCAGTGTACAGTACATTTTTTACATCTGGTCCGGTCCGGACTGGTCCAAGGGCTACTGCGTGAACTATCTCGCGTTTAATTTGCTCAAAGGCTTGTTGCTGCTCAGGGCCCCATTTAAAATCATTTTTCTTCCGGGTCACATGATAGAGAGGGCTTACAATCGAACTGTAATTCAGGATGTGCATTCTCCAGAACCCCACTGCACCCAAGAAAGCTTGCATTTCTTTCTTATTAGTTGGTGGAGACATTGCTGTTATCTTGTTGATCACATCTGTGGGGATCTGTCTACGTCCATCTTGCCATTTTATTCCCAAAAATTGAATCTCCTGTGCAGGTCCCTTGACCTTACTCCATTTTATGGCAAAACCTGCTTTCAGCAGAATTTGGATTATTTTCCTCCCTTTCTCAAAGACTTCTTCCGCTGTATCGCCCCACACAGTAATGTCATCAATGTATTGCAGGTGTTCTGGAGCTTGCCCCTGTTCCAGTGCAGTCTGGATCAGTCCGTGGCAAATGGTAGGGCTGTGTTTCCACCCCTGGGGCAGTCGGTTCCAAGTGAACTGGACACCTCTCCAAGTAAAAGCAAACTGTGGCCTGCACTCTGCTGCCAAAGGAATGGAGAAAAATGCATTGGCAATATCAATCGTGGCATACCACTTGGCTGCCTTTGACTCTAGTTCATACTGAAGTTCTAGCATGTCCGGTACGGCAGCACTCAATGGTGGTGTGACTTCATTCAGGCCACGATAGTCTACTGTTAGTCTCCATTCTCCATTAGACTTTCGCACTGGCCATATAGGGCTATTAAAGGGTGAGCGGGTCCTGCTGATCACCCCCTGACTCTCCAGTCTACGGATCAGCTGATGGATGGGAATCAGGGAGTCTCGGTTGGTGCGATATTGCCGCCGGTGCACTGTTGTGGTCGCAATTGGCACTTGTTGTTCTTCAACTTTCAGCAACCCCACAGCAGAGGGATCTTCTGAGAGACCAGGCAAGGTGGACAGCTGCTCAATTTCCTCAGTCTCCAAAGCAGCAATACCAAAAGCCCACCGGTACCCTTTTGGGTCTTTGAAGTACCCTCTCTTGAGGTAGTCTATGCCGAGGATGCATGGAGCCTCTGGACCAGTCACAATAGGGTGCTTTTGCCACTCCCTCCCAGTCAGGCTGATTTCAGCCTCCAGCACAGTCAACTCTTGGGATCCTCCTGTTACTCCAGAAATATAGATGGGTTCCACCCCTTGACAGCTTGATGGCATCAGGGTACACTGTGCACCGGTATCTACTAGAGCCTTATACTTCTGTGGGACTGATGTGCCAGGCCATCTGATCCACACAGTCCAGTAAATCCGATTGTCCCCTACCTCCACCTGGCTGGAGGCAGGGCCCCTCTAATGGTCGTCACAGCTTTGGACACTTAAGTCATGGTGAAAGGGATTATTCTTCGTTATCACAGGAGCTGGAGTAAAATCAGCTCTTCCATTCCCTCTGGGAAACTGCTCACCAGAGACTGAAGCCGTAGCTCTCATGGGACGATCAGTCTTGGCCCTTGCTCCCCTCTTCAGTTCACTCACCTGTTCCTCCAAAGCTGAAGTAGGTTTTCCATCCCACTTTGTCATGTCTTCTCCGTGATCCAGCAGGTAAAACCATAGGGTACCCCGTGGCGTATACCTCCTGTATCTCCTCTCTTGAACAATAGGACGCCTTTTGTTAATAGCTGAGACGTGTGTTGGTACACGTGAGGAGCTGGATAAATCAGATACATCGTCCCTCAATTGTTTGAGGTCCTGGGACAGTTTTTCCACAGCTGAGATGATGGAAGGGGTGAGGTTGTCTTCGAACTCTCAGAGTTTATGAACCATTTCATCCACTGTTAGTGGTGCTATGTCATTCCAGGTTACTGTTGCCAATGAATGGGCATATGATGACGGTGCATTCCGTGTAAGTTTTCGCCACATGGGTCGTGTACATTCAACTTCATCTGGATCTATAGGTGTATCCCCGTTATTCGGCTTGATGTGATAGAGCATCTCTACGATGGCCGATTCCCTCAGAGACTGGATGCCTTTGTCTATAGTAGTCCAGTTGGCCGAACGACTCGTAACATCGTCCTTGTACGGAAACCTTTCTTTCACAGCTGCCAAGAGCCGCCTCCAAAGGCTGAGGGACGTTTTCTCTCTTGCGATTGCTTTGTCAATTCCCCCTTCTCTAGCAAGTGATCCCAGCTGCTTGGCTTCTGTACCTTCTAGTTCGTGACCATCGGCCCCATTGTCCCAGCATCGGAGTAACCAGGTGATGATGTGCTCCCCTGGTTGACGGGTAAAATCTTTTCGCATATTCCGCAGCTCAGTTGAGGTCCGAGGTCGAGAAGTTACCTCTTCTTCTTCTTCTTCGTCATGTGATGATGACTCCTGATCAGATTCTGGACCGGGTGGTGAATTCATTGGTTCTTCATCTCGCTTCACCCTTTTTGCCTCCTTTTTGCTTGTTCTCTTGCGTACAGGGGCAACTGATATTGGTATGAATTGGTCCTCTGGTTTGGCTGCAGTGATTATCACTGTGGTTTGAGTAGCAACTGTACTTGTTGCTGAGGGTGGTGTAGCTGCTGTACTTGCCACTGGGGTAGCTGCTCTGTTCATTGAGGCCAAAGTTTGAGTAGCGACTGTGCTTGTTGCTGGGGGTGGTGCAGCTGCTGTGCTTGGAGCTGGGGTAACCGCGCTGTCTGTTGCAGTTGAAGTTTGAGCAGCTGCTGTACTTGCTGCTGGGGTAGCTGCGCAGTTCATTGCAGCCAAAGTTTGAGTAGTGACTGTTGCTTTGCCCTCAGATCCGCCGACATTCTTTTCCTTTTGAAGGTGCTGGATAGTGTTGAACAAGGCCCTGTAAGCATAGGCCAAGCCCCAGCACGTTGCCGTGATTTGTCCATCTCTGGTATGGCCAGAATGACCACACACCTCATTTAAGTGTTTTACTAATTCTTCTGGATTTTGCAGTTGTTCGGTAGTGAAATTCCAAAGTACTGGAGGGGCCCACTGACCTAGATACTTGCCCATACTATCCCACACACCCTGCCACTCATGGCTGTCCAGCCTCTGGGAAATTCTCTCGGTCCTCCTACATCGTCGTTTGACCCCAGACAAGACCCAAACCTGAATCTGCTTAACTCTTGAAATCAGTAGTGGGCAAAACACACTCTGTATGCGTGTTAGCATGGTGATTCCCATCACCATCAGCAAACAAGTCTCAACAGCATTAAAATGCCATTCAAAAAATTCAAAACTCTCAAATGTAAATGGTCTGGGGGGACGACTGGGAGGGTAAAAGAATGTCTCCTTCACAGGTTGAGCACCTGAGAAGGAGAAAAAAGATGTGTAATTGCTAAGCACCTCCATCATATACCTCCCAAAGTATAAAGGTGGTGACCACACTGGGAACATAAGCCAGATCAGTTTCATGATCAATGATTCTATTGTATTACAAGTCATTACCATAAAGTACAATGGGACAAAAACCTTAGCCCAAGCCCCACACTTGAAAAACACTAATACAGCAAATACCGGATGGACGTAAGATACGATATACTGAAACTGTGAGATCAAGAGGAACAACCTTGAGAGCCAATAAATCAGCATTGTGACGAGTGACTACCAATCCAGTCAGATCTGTTCTTATCTCAACCCCTCGTGCCCCACGTTGGGCGCCAAAAAGAACTGTCGTGGTTTAAACCCAGTCAGGTAACTTGTTCACTCACTCCCAGTGAGTGGTGCCGAGCTGACAACAATCAAGGTCCGTGTTCGTCTCCCCCCCCTCCCTGCACCGGAGCTCTCCCCTTCCCCGCTCCCGGAGGAACGGGGAGGAGGATCGAGAGAGTGCAACTCCTACGGGTTGAGACAAGAACAGTCCAGCAACAAATCACCACCGCTACTATCAGCTAAAACAATGATAAGGGAAAATAACAAGGGAAGAGAATACGATACCACCGGCCAAGAAAACGAGTTCCACCCGGAAGCTCCTGTCCTTCCGGGTAACTCCCAGTTACCCCCCACCCCGGGCATGACGTGATGTGGTATGGAATACCTCCCCGGCTAGCCCGGGTCAGGCGCCCCGTCTCTGCTTCCTCACAGCTTCCCCTCTTCCCTGGCAGAGCATGAGCCTCACAGAGTCCTTGGTCAGGGTAAACATCACTTAGCAACAACCGACAACATCGGCTTCACCAACGCTGTTCTCAAAACTAGAAGTCAAAACACAGCACTGCACCAGTTAACACAAAGGAAAAAAAATGACTGCTACTGCTGAACCCAGGACAAGCTCTAAGAACACATGATGTCATGCAAGATCTAAATTTGAGTGCTTTACAATCAGTTCAAATCATCATAGCAATCACTTTTATGACAAAAAAATAAAACCTCTGATGGTCATGCACACAGGCAAGTTGTCTGTAATCCTAACCTTCATACTTTGCGTCAGTGGATCAGAAAGTATTGCTTATCTTCCTATGTAAGTCAGTAAATGTTTGAGAGATCAGTATTTCCACACATTTTCCTCTAGCATAACTCAAAAAGCTTGATGATTACTAGCTTCCCTCAGAAGCACCAGAGACTTGAAAAGATAAAGAACATATCTGTATCTCTTCAATGCCTCTAGGACACCACTGAAAGAAAGTGCTATGCCGTGAAATTAGATGTCAAGAGTTACCTTGTTGAAATATACATTTTCAAATTTCATTCACTGATTCATCTGCCATTTCTGTTAGTAAAGTCCAATTACCAATAGAAGACCTGGCCAGTCCTTGAAGAACTGTATGTGAAGTAGCCATCAGCTTCTAAAGAAGATGTCTTGCTCTGCTAAGGAACATGCAGAGATCCCTAGGGTCTCTTTTGACTCCTTGTTCATCCTTTTTATTATTCAATATGCTTTTCCTAGCATCTAGCAATGCTTTCCAGATGAGTTTTGTTTTGATTTCTGAATTATTGGCTATGAAGATGATTCTGAGTACAAAGTGGAAGTTCTGCTTTGGTCACAATGAAGCTATGTGCCTTCTCAGGAGGCTGTAAACACAGCCGTGAGAAGCATAAATCATCCACTGACACCCAGCCAGATTCCAAGGGAAAGCAAGAACTGAGGAGGGCAACTGAGGGGTGATTTTAATGCTGCAAAAGCCAGTGAGAGACCTATTAATGGCACCTTTTTCTGTGAGGACTGAAAAGTTTGAGTGGTATCTTGTAGACAAACTTAAAATATCACAACATTCTGCTCATGTCTGTGCTAAAAAACCCCAACAAAAACCCATAAAAGGTATATAAAATACATGTATTCCTGTTAAAAACAATTCCAGATGGTGTATTCCACGGATACAGGAAATCTTCTTTGCAGTTCTGATTAAAATCTAAACATTCCAGTTCCAATCCAATTTCTAAAATGCAGGATTTAGAAGTTACCTCCTCCTCCTTTACTGTTTCTTCTGCTTTTCCCTGGCTAACCTATGCAACATGTTGGAAATGTTGCATGCAATGTCAAGATAAGAGCTTTTTCCTTCATAATGATAGCCAAATGCCTAACCAAAGTTCTGGGAACATGTACTTAAGAGTTAGCTGGCTGAAAGTTGTAAGCTGCATTGCTTAGATACCTGCATGGGTGTGCCTTGAGGTTTGAGGCACAGAACAGCATAAGATTCTGAGATTTATTCTTGACCAATGTTGTAATCAACTGCATTGTTTAGGAGAGCATGGTGTAAAATATATTTTACTTTATATATTTTTAGAGATGTCTGCTGGATTTTTTGTTGTTGTTCAGTTCTGGTTTTTATTATTGTTCAGCAAAACTCTGATCTTTATTAGACCATTCTGTTAAAATGTCTTTCCAAATTCCCTAGCTTTTAACAACTGCCCTTATGTAAGTTCTTTTCCAGTGTTGTGGATATTGCATCTTCTCCCTGCTGTGTTGCATTGAATTGCTTTTTTGATTTACTAACGGTTTACATTAATTCAAAAATCCCTTTGATGTTAGTGACTGGAATGAAGCAGCACACCAGCTGAGATCTATCACTGTATATATGCCTACATATATATGCTTGAAATCGTTCAAATCAATAAGGAGGCAGTAGAACTGAAAATGATAGTTATGTAACTTAATACTGCACCATGAGAAAAATAATAGACTTAAAAACATTAAGCCAATCTATGATCTTAAGATGATTGTTTATTACTGAGTACCTCATTACTTCCTGGAAGGACGTACCTAAACAGATGGGGCTTAATAGTATGAACAAGCAGAATTTGTCTCAGAGTGGGAAGTCTAGCCTGTAATTATCCCAAATTCACATCTGCAAATTATAGAATCATAGAATGGTTAGGGAATGCTGATCTCAGTGTCCTCGAAAGAGGAAAAGCTGGAGAATGTGACTTCCCCTTTCTCCTCATTTCTCTTTCTCATTTCATTAGCTGAAAACTAAATGCTGATTGACTCTACAGACCTGACCCATTTGCTGTACAGATTGGTGCCATGGAAATCTCACAGTAGGCCTGCACCTGGAACCTTTTTTCAGGTATGTGCATAGGCATAGCATCTTCCTTCATGGAGACCCTCCTCCACAGAGTGCAGGAAAAATCTGCACTGCAGGAAACCCAACAGGCCTGGCAAAAGCCAGCTTTGATTCACCATGAACCTGTGTTCAGACACAAAAACGAAGCATAGAAAAGGTGAAAGGTAGGACAAGCTATTCAGAAAGAATACAGACGTGTTGCTGGGCATGATACTGATTAATGAAGTGCGTGGCAACAAAAAAAGATTTTTACAGGTATGTTGAAAGCAAAACATGGGTGTAATGAAGAATAAGAACAAGGAAAAGTTTAAGGTTATCTTCTCCCCCCCCCCCCGCCCCACCCTTTTTTTTTAAAGTCAGGATTTGTTCTAAGGTTCCCTGGTCCCTGTGCTTAGGGGCAAAGCTTGGGAGAATGAAGCACTATCCATGACATAAAGAGAATGATTAGGGACAACATAGTCAAACTGGGTATAGGAGACTGGATGGGATGCATTCAAGGGTGCAGAGGGAGCTCACCAGCAACATTGCAAAGCGTTTTTCTGCCATCGTTGAAAAACAGTGGAATGACTAATCGTGAATTTATCAAAGACAAATCACACACGACCAACATGATAACCATCTCTGATGAAACAAGTAGTTGAGTGTCATTTTGTTTGACTTCAGCAAGGTGCTGGAGATAGCAACACATGAACATGCTCCCATAGCATTCTTGTAGCCTGGTTGGGCATGTAAGGTTTTCAGGTTATCTGGAAATCTGGCAAGACTACTGGGCTCAATAGCCTGTGGTCAGCAGTTTGAAGTCCCACTGGCAGTCAGTTAAGAGTAACATTTTTCAGGATTTAATTCAGGGGCCAGTATTTTTTCTTATTGTTGATCTGGATGATGGGGTGCAGTGCACTCTTTTCAAATTCCCAGACAATATCAAACACGGGTGTGAGTTAGCAGTTGATGTACTGGATACCATTAAGTGTGCTCTCAACAGGCTGAAGAAATTTGCTGATGGAAATCTCTGTGAAATTAAACAAAGGCAAATTGGAATAATGCCATGTGCCAGTAAAGGCTGAGGTGCAGCTGGACAGAAGGCAGTTTTGCAGAAAAGAACCTGAGTATCTTGGTTTATGGCAAGATGAATTTGAGCCAGCAGTTTGCCGTTTGTAACTTTGTTACTAAGAAAATGGCTGAAAGGTCAAAGCAAATTACTAACTGCCTCTACTTGGTACTTATGATATTGTATCTTGAGTACTATGCCCAATTCAGGCTTCCCCAGTGAAGGACAGAGGATGACAAACTGGAGCATGTCCAGTGGTAGGCCATAGAGATGCATGGGGGATAGAATACATGGTATTCAAAGGAACTCTAGGAAGGTTGGGGTTGTTCAGACCAAGGAATAGATGGCTGAGAAGGACCTTAATGCTGTGCTAGCTGCCTAGTGGGTTCTGGGTTACAGGAAGGATGAATCCAGACATATCCCAGAGGTTCACAAGAGCTGAGAGGCACAAACTGAACATGGGAAATTGCACATAGGTTGAGGAAACACTTTTTCACTGAGATGCACAGGGTGCTTAGAGATGCTGTGAGGTCTCTGTCACTGGATACTTAGAATTCAGATGGACAAGATGACCTAAAGCTACCTGCTCTGAGTTTGTAGTTGACACTGCTTTGAGTAGAGGGTAGGAGCAGATGACCTTCACAGTTACCCTGCAACCTAAATTACCTAATGATTTTAACACACCATCATTTATGCTCACTCCTCTTGAATGATTCTCCTGAAGATACATTCTCCTTTTAAAAAAGTCTAACAAATACAACACAGGGGACATAACTGAAATGGATTTATGGCTTGAAGGGTTTCAGGCACAGGATTTTTACTATCCAGGCAAGAATCCTGGGTTCTGGCTGATCTTAAGCAATATTTTATCAATCATTTTGAAAGTGGTTAAGATTTTTGGATGAATATTAAAGTTTTATTGGCCAGAGGTTGAAATAGAATGATTTATAAAGAGACGTGAGACCCAACTTCATGTCAAGAGCTGCTTTTGCATCTTAAATTATCATTAAAATCATTGTGAAGTAAAAGCTTTTCTGCGACGAGGGCTTGGAAAACTTAAGAGATAGTAAAACAATAGACTTAATTAATGCACAAATGTGCTCTTTTGCTGCCTTTTTAGATATACATCTTTCTTCACTGTTTTCTTTTGCTAGTTCTAGATATCTGCTCATTCTTCATTTTGTTTTCCCTCTATTCCACTTCAAACAGCCCAACAGTTCCCAGCTTTAAACTGATGGGAATAATATAACCCAAGATCTGGATCTGCTGCAGAAGCCAGACTCTTCATCAAAAATCCAGAATAATCCAGAAGTCTACATAATCCTGAGTCTTAAAACATTTTAGAGGTAATTTCATAGAACCATAGAATGGTTTGGGTTGGAAGAGACCTAATAGATCACCTAGTTTCACCCCTCTCTGCCATGGGCAGGGACACCTTCCATTACACCAAGTTACTCAAAGTCCCAGCTAAACTCACCTTAAACACTTCCAGGGATAGGGAGTCCACAGCTTCTCTAACAATGTGTTCCAGTGCCTCACTACCCTCAGAAATCAACCTATATTTTAGTCAATTATTTCTGTTAATAAAGATAACTTGTTCAAATAAAAATACTCTTGTATTATGGATGGGAAGCACTGTAGTCCTGAGACCTATTTCAACATGCTTTAACCTTGAAGATTTTTCAGAGATTCTTTTGTGACGAAAGCAGTAAGCAAATTTAACCTTGCTATTGCAACAGAGCACTGGATATATATGATATGAATTAGCACATTTTGGTACACTGTTACTCCACTATAATGAAAGAAAAAGACACAACTATAGAGCAAAATTGTTTTATTAAAAGAACTGATTGGTAAAATGGTACAGTGCGTCATAATAGACTTTTTTGCCTTTACGCTTGAATAATTACAAATTAGATGATAACACTTTATTTTAATGATGCATTGATTAATACTGAATTACAATAAAACCCCTGTGAAAGTGCATTTGACATTTCCATTAATAGCAATTGAATTTGTTATTATTACTGTTATTATAATGAAGAGCAAATCAAATTACTGGTGATAGAACACTTAACTTATATTGTTTTTTCTCAGGAAAAATAGAATTTTAGCTCTCAAAACTTGCTCTATTCCTACCCCACGAATCATTGTTGCATGTTATTGTGCTTAAATAACCTGAAATATTAAAACCAAAATGTTGTATGATCATGATATCTTTTAATCCTTGATTTTAAGAAGTCGTATAATTTTATGAACACAATTTCATCTTAGTAATTGGTGGATGCAAAGAATTACCATAAAGTCTATAAAATACTTCAGTAAAATGTAACTTTTGAATGGTGAGATATTTGACCGTCAATAAAATTAATTTCAAAGACTTTTCTACAGTCATACATTTAGTTGTCATTATCACAAATATCAGACAAAGTAAGATTTTTTTTCTGCTCAGAATTCAAACTCACTGATTTACAAATATCTCATTTTGAGTTACCTATGTAGTGTACATTTCTAGTTATGAACTCTAGTGTACTTTAGTGGTACTCTGAATGTCCTCATGATTTATATCCAAAGTTTGCTTCTTACTTTTTTATTTTGTTTTCACTGGTTGTTGTAGGAGATTATTTCCATATTCCAGTCCAGATTTAATTCAAGCTCTTGTAGACATTCACAGTAAGTTTTTGTCACATCCTATAATGCAAAGTACAAATAAAGAAGTTCTCTTTCAGATGTGTTTTGTGGGGTGTAAGCTTAACTACAGTGTTGTTGCAACATGTTAACATACCTGTGCCACACAACATGCGCTAAAATTATTGGGTGCATAGACATCTAGGCTGTTGTAGTCAATCTTAGAAAAAAGGATACAGCTTTGTAATAAAGCTTAGGTTCTGAAAACTGGCTTGGCAGACTCACTGCATAAACTAAAATATTCCACAAATAGGGACTCACACCCTAAATCTTTTAAAATTAGGCTTTATATATATCTCTTACACCAGTGTGCTCCTAAAAAATCCACAATTTAGAAGATTTTACGTGCTTAGAGGCTCTTTAAAGGAACCTTAGGGAGCATTTTATTCAAATGACATCTATCCACTTTTCTGAATGTGAAATTGAAACTAAACAAACAGGTGAATGGCTGTCACTCATTTCAAATGAAGAAGAATTTCAAAAGCCCAATTCAAGGATTAGCCAGTGGGGAACAAACAGCAGTTTGCCTCTTCCTACAAACAAAATGTTTCTTCTATAAGTCACCCAGTACACAAAAGTTTTGATTATAAGATACTCTATAAAAAAACTCTGCAGACGTTACTTGAACTAACTGCAATCATTTCATATTCTGTGAAGCAGTGGGGAAATGTGTTCATCTCACCACTGTAGAATCTGCACAGATTTCATTTTGAAGGAGCCCTGTTGAGGTGGTGGTTTCTTTCTTTAATAGCTGCATGAAGCAGAGACAAGTGATATCTGTTCAGCACTGACCCATCGAGAGAAGGCAAGTCTGATTTGAGGGGCCAGAGTTCTCCAAGGAAGTTGGATCATATCTCTGGTTAAACTTCCTACTATTCAAGCATAGACTGAAACAATTTTTTGGCTTTAGTTTACTGACATTTTCACTTTTACTTTGCTAAACATAAAATGATTTGTGCTTGTCATTGGGAAGCTAAATTGAAAAGTGTTATAAAGAAACTAAAATACAGAGTTCTCAAATAGACTTTTGTATAAAAAACAACTAAAAATATGCTCATGCATTCCTAAATCAGATAATAAGAGCACTTCATATTCGTTTGCAGAAGAAACAACAACATACTCTTTATCCCTCATCCTTCAGAGAGAAATGTTGCATATTTATAGCATACTTTCAGATTACAATTAGCACTTTCTCAGTGACTGAACATGAGTTTGCAAGATTATGAAATTATTCAAATTAAAGTGAAATGAGTACAAGAAAATAATTTATTATAAATATATAATTTTAAAGGACACTTTAAAGAATTATATATTTGTCTTGCTGCTGATCTCTGCCTCTGTTTGGGCCATCTTCTTCAAAGTTTTCCTATTTATAAAAGAAGAATTATAGTTTTAAACATCTTTCTATCAATTTTTGCAGTGTAACAGTGAAAGATGTTTATTAAGTTTTGGAAACTGTTGTGTATTATTGCTGATAGTATAGAAGAACATGTCAGACCAGTTCCAGCCACAGATGACTTTTCTACTGAAAGATTCTTTTCTTAATTAATTTTCCCTTTTTTCTTTTATTTGCCTTTCCCAATTGAAGACAAGATAGGCTGACGGAATTTAATTGCCAAAAAGGAAGCTCTTAGGAAAAAAAAAAAAAAAAATCCTAAAATAAAACTTTGTAGAAAAAAATAAACATTAACGTACAGACTACTTGTTATTTTATAAATGAAGTTCATGACAATAAAGAATTTAATTTTTATCTATCCTAATTGTTATCTATCTGCTGATGTTATTGACACTAAAGAACTTTTAGCAAACCAGGTACAGTTTGTGGTTTGAGCAATAAAATAATTTCTGTGTATGAATAGTGACATTTTTTCTTTACTGATAATTGCTAGGAGAAAAACATGCTGGGATAAAGATCAGCTGAAAATGAAGGCTTTAGTCACACACATGACTTCAAAATTTCAAAATACTGAAATATCTCCAGATTAGCATCTTCTGACTCTTAATTATACTGCCAGTAATAACACAGACATCATATTCTTTCTTCCCCCCCCCGGCAATCCCCGCTTAATGAAGAAAGCATTTCATCGGCTTCTATAAAAAAGTCCTTCATAACAGTGAATATATTTCCTTTTATGGGGATTTGAGTTACCTGCAGAGCAGGTAACTGAATTTACAGCTGAATAAAAAATCTCTATGTGGAAAACTGACACTGAATGTAGAGGTTTATTAAAAAATATGAGGCCACATCTAACACTTAGTATTACTATATATATCTGAAGTTCATTACTGCTATTTCAGACAGTGTTGTTCTGTTTTATTATTCACCAGTTGCAACCAATGAATCAAAGTCACTAAGACAAGACAATATTTAAAAAATTGTATTTAAAGTATGATATAACATTTCCAAACTGTCTAATGTAGACTCCGAAAACACAGCTTAAAAATGCCATACTGCACATTGTTGTGTACCTAGTATCACTGTTTTCTTTACCCCTTTTCATAGAACCCTTCAAAATATTGTGTTAGCTCTATAGCTCTCAAATGAATGGGACAATTATCTGCAAAAAAAAATTCTATTAAGTGTATTATAAAGAATTCTCCAAGCAAAGCATCAAAACAAATAATAGGAAAAGAAGATATGCCCTTGGATTAACAGAAAGCAAGCCTAGCAATAAATTGAGATTCATTTCCAAGCCTCGTAACAGAAATTAAAGGAAATACCTCAACATAAGAAATCACATATTATTACAAGGCAAGATCAATTATAATTCTACCATTCTTGACAGTTACTTCTTCAACTTTCAATAGAGGAGTTTCTATAATTTCCACCAAAATACATTCCTATGCTTCAGTACTGTAGAAAGCTTGCACTTATAAGGTAAACCAAACACATATGTGATGCCCACATAGGATCACCTACGCAGAATTTAAGGAGGGCAGATTTTCTTTCCATTGTGTTTTTATGACACTTTTATTAAACATGTAACTATCATTGTATGTTCTCTCTGTTTAGTCTTTAACTTGTCTTCCTAAGTCAGTTTTTCACAAGTCTAATAATTTTCATTATTCTTCTCTAAATACTGGCAATCTCTGTTGCACTCTTCTTAAGCTATGGCAAATTCTGCTTGGCATAGAGCATGCCACTGCTGAATAAAATAAAACAACATGTCATGTTCCTCTGGTTTACGTATTCAAGAATGTGTTTAATTCATGTTCAGTTTGTGACCCATTAAGTGCCTGGGTTCTTTTCAACAGTACTGATGTCTAATCATTTCTAATCTTGCATTTATGGCAGTTGATTTTTTTTCTGCTGAATGCACAGCTTGTCATTTGCCCATATTGAAGTGCATTTTTGCTCTTCAAATTTTTCCTCCATTTGAATGTGATCATTTCAAATTCTAAGCATGGCAGAGGCCATGCTTGTAAATAATCTTACCCTGGTATAAATTGCAAATTTGCCTTCTCATTCTACTTTTTATAAAAATTGTAAAATATAAAAAAATCCCTCATATGTTGCCTGAGACAATGTTAGAAGTTTTAGTAACGCAAAAGTATTTATAAATTCTCTACAGCCCCCAAGATCAGGCTCCCTACTGTGGTAACAATTAGATTATCTTCATGAGCTTAGATCATGATAAATACATACTGGTCTGTATTGATCTCCTTGTTATCTTCTTGGTGCTTATAAACCACTTGGTTTATTCCAACATTTTTCTGGAAATAGAAATAAGTTGATTGGGCAATAATTTCCTTTTCTTTTTCTTTCTTCTTCTTTACCACCCATTTTGATAGTGGGCACTATCTTTGCACTTCTGGATTTCCACATTTTCTATAAATTCTCAAAGACGAGTGCAAATGGTTCTGGGGTTACTCCAGCCAATTCTCAGACTGTGATATAGTGAATTTCATCACACCTGACCAACTTGAAAACATCTGTCTTACTTACTCTCTAATGCATCCTATTTCTATTGAAAGAAAAATGTTAGTCTTTGTCATTGCGATATCTTGTTTATAGTGTCTGATGGCAATGAACCTAGAAGCAAAAATGGCTTTAATCAATTCTGTCTCCTTGGGATCAACTACTTTCATCACAGAACAGGAAATTAAGTCTTTTGTATTCCTTCTGTCTTTCTTTTATTAGATAAATAATTACATACAGTGGCTTTAAGAACAATTTATGGTGTTTGTGGATATTTAAAACATAAATGCTTAATCTATAGATTTCAGTTATCTGGACTCCCTCTGCAGCTAGGAAAAAAGAATAATTATCTGTTCATAAGAATGGTGAGCAGAGTCATTTTCTGGATTTGTTCTTCCTTTGACACTGTCTCTGATTAGAATTTTAATCTCTGATAGTTAAATTTAAGTAAGATGTATCTCACACAGAATATGTCCTATTTCCTTCCCCTTGTACTGCTCTTTGTGCTTTGAGTGTACAGATTATTGGCCCTATAGAAAAGTGTTAATATTATGCATCATAAACCTAGTATTCCAATTCTGGGTAGTTTTTGTTTGGTTGGTTGGTTTTTTTGTTTGGTTTTGAGGGAATTGAAGTACTCATAATTAAGATTACATAATTTCTTGTAATGCTTTTTCTTATGTGGCCTTATCATGATCTGCACTTCTGAATTAAAATTATCTGACCTCAGTTTGTGGAGTTTACTTACCACTTCTGAGCTCATTAATTAGCTTTTTTAAAACAATGTTGCTTACCTTTCTCTCTTTCCTTTCTCCCTCCCTTCCTCTTTCTTTCTTCTTTCTTCACTTTCTTCACTTCCTTACTTCCTCCTTCTCTCCCTCCCTCTCACCTTTCCTTTCCTCCTCCTTCATGTTCTCCTTTTCTTCCTTATATTTTTCTTTTTTTCTTTCATAA
Source organism: Pezoporus flaviventris (assembly GCF_033815535.1). Taxonomy (NCBI): domain Eukaryota; kingdom Metazoa; phylum Chordata; class Aves; order Psittaciformes; family Psittacidae; genus Pezoporus; species Pezoporus flaviventris. Next base: position 22,979,449 of record NW_026892563.1, read on the forward strand.
TTAGACTGTCCCAAGTTCTTTTCCACCATCACGTTCCCAAACATTTCTGAGCTGTTGATAATTGAAACCTGTAGCACTTTCTCTATCTAATTGATTTTGTAAAAACTCTGTTCTTCATTCCTAGGATGTGTTCACCATTCTTTTTTTCACTGGAAAAAAATTCTTTCCCATTAGTTGACAGGGAACCACAGCTGTGCTGTGTTTAATATCCCTCAGGTGATCAGAATTGCTCCAAGTCACTATGACTCAAGAATGTTCACACAGTGTTGAAGATTTTATTTCTGTGGGTTTAATTTTCAGTTCAGGAAACTCAGCCACTGAACTAGATGTTAAACATGAATGTCTTTAAACTCTTCAATATGCTTGGCTTCTGCTATTGGGTCACTAGTAGTAGACTGTTATGACTTTATCTATTTTGGACTCTGTTTTACTTCCTAAATCTCTACTTTCTTCTAGTTGATTTGACACCCCAAGTAAAAAGAAAACCAAAACCAAACCATAAACTTTCCCAAGCCAGATACATTCTTAGAAAAAGAATTATCATAGAGCAGGAGCTGTGGAACCTCTTCAAGAATTCCAGAGGCACAGAAGGTTAGTTAAACTGTAATTAGCTATAATTGGTTCCCACGTAATTTGTGACATCATTGCCTTGAGCTGTGGCACTTAAATGCATGTTTCCCCACTACTGCAACTTTTCAAAACAGAATAAAAGGAACTGATTCTAAACTTATATTTACAGGATGAAATTACACAAAGAACAGCCCAATGTATGTAACTCAATGGTAGTTAGAAATATGCAGCACAGAATCCTGTAAGACTCCAGCAATGACTGGGTAAGAGAAGGAGCTCCCATTTATTGCAGAATTCTTCATGAAGAGCTAATGGCTATGAAAAGAAGCATTCATCAAAAGCCATCATCAAAATCATTTCCACACTTTTTATCAGCCTTTCAGGAGCCTGTAAAACATCTTAAAAACATATTTTGAAGTTAGATTGCTGAATAATTACCAAAGACACTTGTGAAAAAAAAAAAAGTTGTATATTATTCTATCAACTTCTTAACCGTAGAAATAGAGGCACCACAATCTGCGGTTTTTAAAGAAAGCATGTGTCTACAGTTAACTTACTGCAACATTATGCATTTTCCTAAATAAGACTTTAATCTTAGCTATTTAGAAAAAAAATCCCCAAACTTCAAATTCTAGTTTAGCTCAGACCAAAAATATGCTTTCCAAAACACTGAGTGAATCTAAAGCTTAAAGAAAGAACATGGAAGCTAAAAAGTCAAGAAAATGTTATGAATTTTGCCAATTTCAGAACACAATTGAAATAAATGTCTAAACTAAATATCTATAAGCATAACTAAAACTCCCTAAATTCTCAAATATTTTTTACTTCTTTATCAAATATTTTTGATGTTTCTCCCTGATGATGTGGTGTAAGAGGTAAAAAATCATACACATTTCTGGAGAATTTTGTTGATGGTGATATACATTTTTCACTCATCCAAACTTCATGCTAAAACTTTTGGTCACATGAGGTTCTCAGGTTAGTGCTTACAAGCAGCTCTTGCTCCCTGCTTGTCCTTTTTTTAATGCTTGGTCCACTAGATAAGCTTGTTGAAACCACAGCCCTAGATAAAACAGAAGCATTCCAGCACAGTTATTTATGCCTCACCCCTGGGTAGAAAACTCAGCTATGCCAGGCTTAGTTGCTGTTTCTTCTTTGATTCAGATCAAAGACTTCACCTGTGCTCCCACCTAGCTTAGAGCACTTTAACCTCTTGGATTTGAAGTATCCTAAGACACAGTGTGCTCATGCATGACTGGTGAAGTGCTCCAGTGCATACTCATAAAAAAAGATTGATACTGCATTGTTGTGGTTGTGTACTTCTCTATGATGGAAAAAAAAAAAAAGCTTCTGGTCTGAATTTGGCAGAAGATTGCAGTTCTTATACCTGAACTAAAGTGTAAGATAAATGGAAGGAAACGTTATAATTTTGGTGGTTTTTCTTTGCTGTTTTTCCTTCCTTTTTTTTTTTTAATCTTTGTTTTTTTTCCTGAGAAAGGCTGACTTGACTGACACATATTATTTGGTCTATGACCGGTTTTCTAACTGATGCCTCCATGGTGATACATATTTTACTCAGTCTGAAGTACCTGAGGGCAAGGAGACAGGGAGATTTGGTATAAGGTGTGACTTTGAATAGCAACTTTTTGCTCAGTGAGATTAAAATATATGTTAATCCTGTTTGGAGGGTCCACTGCTCCCTGTGTCAGTGGGTTGAAAAGGGTAATGCAGGCATGGTAAATTTCAGCAGTTCCAGGATGCACAATACTTAGTTACTACAGTATTAATTCCTTCCTTAACAACTCTGTCCAGCTACAGGCATTTAATTTCACAGATTTAAACCTGTATGTGTATTTATGTGTACGTGTTTTCTCAAGCAAACTGTACCAACAACATTTTCAGTAGGGTTTGGTTTTGGTTTTTTTTCGTATTTGTCTTGGGTTTTTTTGGTTGGTTGGTGTTTGTTAACAGCAATTTAGTAAACATTTTTAAACAGTCGCTTTTACAGTTACATTATCGATAGTCATCAGAAACCTACAGATAACCAAAGTTCTCCTGGGCCAAAAAGGGCAGGCAGTATTGACAAAAAACATATTTTTCCACTTTATATGCTTACAAAAATATGTACAGACAAACTCATTCACAGACAGCGAACATCTTTTTTAAGTCTTTTTTACCTTTATTATCACAGTAGTTTCCATCTTTCTGATTCAAGATGGTTTTTGAACTAACCCTTTTAGGATGTTTTAAAAAAATTTCTTCACCCTTAACTGGATGTCTCTGAACCATGAAGAAAGTTTTCAATAAAAAACATTGTTTTAACTGAGAAGTATGATTGTACCAGATGGATGAAAATAGAAACAAAAACAATGAGAACGAATGGATTTTACGCACTGAACATAATTGTACAACACCTCTTAGCCAAACACAACTATTCAAGACTAATGATGTTCTTAAAATATTCTATAAAACACAGCCAGGCACTGTTTAACACTGCTGAACTGTAAAACAGCTATTTAACAAAATCTATTTGCTCCTGACAGCTTCATTACTCTCTGTCCACTTGTTTGGTTTTAGTTTGGTTGGGTTTGGTTTGTTGGTTGGTTGGTTGTGTTTTTTGGTTGTTTTGGTTGTTTGTTTGTTTGTTTAGAATAGAAAAGAGCAGGGATAGATGATGGGAGGAAAACCATGAAAATAGTAGGGGGAAAGAGCAGAAATAAAAGAAAGGACATACACTGAGGAAGGAAGCAGATAAAAGAGGAAAATTGTTAAGTTTTTACAAAACATTGAATTCAGTTGTTACATGCTTTCTTTGGTAAAAAAATGTAAAAGCAATAAGATATAGAAAGAGGGCTTTTTTTGCCAACTTTAAATGATAAGAATGATGCTTTGGGAATGTTTTTTAAAATTTTAATCTTTCAATACGTGATCATGGTTAACATTAACATACATAGTATTCAGCAAACTAGTAGGAAAAGGGTGCTTCAGTTTAATAACAACTGTAAGAAAAGGAAAAGATAACAGGTAAACACAGCAACCTAAAGACAAGTAGGCAAACTAACTCCACTATTTTCAAAGATAAATTTTATGTGAACTGTAACTTTGTATCTAAATTTTTGCAGATAAGAATTCAAACCTCACGGTTTATCAATAAAGAAAGTGGTTTACCATTAAGGCATCAAAAGCGAACAAGACAGAAAATATGGGCTAATGGCTGATTCAAATGTAAAATAAAAAGTACTTGCTCTTTAGTCCCCTTTGTGTTGACTGGAAGTCTTTTGGGGCAGTGGTCTTATCTGGATATATAAAAAAGAATAGATTCTACATTAGCAGTAAAGATGTACTGTTTGGCTTTCAAACACTGAAATATATTGAATACAAAGGGAAAAAATGTTTTAAACATTGATTCATCAACAATTCAATTCATGTAACAGTAGTTTGGAGGTAAACATAAAAGATATATACAAATCTGTTTGTAAATGTACAACTTACTCTATAACAAAGAAGAGCATGAGCTGCTTGAGACTTGAGGTCCATTTTCAATCCATTTGTCCTTTGGTTATTAAATGTTTTTAACCTTCCCCACACAGTATTTTTTAACTGCTTCTTACAATATATGATACTTTTGGAAAGAAATCAGCCACCCATTTTTTACAGTCCTTGACTGTGTCTTCTAATACCACACAGCAATGTAACCATATCGAGGTACTGCCAGCATATAGCTGGTATGAAAAATGTACTGCTTTTTTTTTTTTAATTCTTTTAAGATTACCTCTAATGATGACACCAACTTCCTGTAGGGGAAAGGTTTTTCAATCAAAATGGAAGGATTTTTTTTTTTTTTTTCTTTACGTAATGGAGTGTAAAGCTGTGATTTAAAAAAACATGAGCCAAATCTGCTGCTGGGTCATCTTCAGGTTTTGTATGTGATGAAGTGATCTGGGGTTGAAATTGAAGTGATTGAAAGAGGCAGAAGTAGAAGCAACAGAGAAAGGACAGAAAATGGTAAAAGATAGTTACTACTGAGAAAACAAGCAAACAAGCAAACCCACAACAAATACAACAAAACTCAGAAAACCCAAAACAGCACAGCAAAAGGAAGATATGAAACCAGGTACTTGACTTCAAACTTTTGCCAGCAATTCCATAGTAACATGTTTTTTTCACTTCTGAAGTCTAAGTTTATGATACCTTCAGGGGTTCAAATTTTAACCAAATTCCCTCACCAGTAAGAAACTAGCTTTCAAATTCTTGTTCTTTGCATGCTAAAAGTCTCCAACAAATTTGAAACTGAAAGGTATTGCTGCTAGTGACTGAATATATTCTTCTTCATAAACACTTGCACCTCGATCCCCTTACGACCCAAGTTTTCTTTCTTTTGCTTGTTTACATATTGGGCAATAAGAGAATAATCTGTTTACTTCATTAAAATAAGGCCAGAAAGAGGGGCTAGATGACTCATTCTATCCCCACGCTACCAGAAGAAATCCAGTGGCATGCTCCAATCCCTTTTAACTCCTTTTATTTATAACTTTGTAATATTCCAACAACCTAAAGTCTGTAGCAAAGACGAAAAAGATTAACACAACTCTCTGGGGTGAAGCTTTATGTTGGGTTGTGATGGAAAACCAAGGGAAGATCATGAAGCATAGACCTTTTCATTTAAAAACAAGGCAGCAAAAGTGAATCAAGAGCTCTCCAGAATTCAGTTCTCTCACCTGAGTGAACAGACAGCTGCTGCCACACCATGCTGAACTGGCAAGCACTTTTCTAATTACTCAGTCCTTCCAGAAGGCAACACTTCAGTGGTGATGAAGAGGCACAATTTCTAGAGCTCCAGTGGGAATTGTTTTCACCTCCTCAGAAGACTTATAGGAAGAGTTCTACTAACATTAAGCTATATATAAGAAACATTCTGTCTGAATACATGCTGAAGCATTAAAAAGTCAACTTTCCTACTTTCACCTCACAGTTGATACAAACATCTCTCAGAAGTGTATGGAGTACACGGGATAATGTATATTGCTAGTCCTCTTGCACATTTCTGTATGACAAACTTCAACCCTACAAACAGTACACTGATTTCTCTTGACTACCTTGCACAGAAGACGCCTGAGGGCTTTAAGCCGCTTGAAGGTCACAGGATGAGGAAAAAAAGAAATCTTTGCATAAATAAGACGTCTGAAAGAATGTTTATATGTAGATGCAGACGTTTTTGTGTGCAGAAATAAGTAATCCTTTGGTACAATTAAACAAACCTTCTAACATAGCCCTTTAAGGGGAAATATAAGAAGACATCACCTCTTCCCCTTATACTTAGCAGATAGCCACAATAAAGTCTCAGTTTCCAACTTTGTCTGCCTTGAGGAAGTTTGGGAATTCATTTCAAATATTTCCAGTGCTCAGCTCCTTAGTACTTAGTATCATTACTGTCGTGGTTTAAGACCAGCCGTAAATCAGACCACACAGTCTCTGTCTCACAACCCCCATTCCCCCCCGCCCCCTATCCCTGCTCCCAGAGGGATGGAGAGGAAATGTAACTCCCACGGGTTGAGATAAGAACAGTCCAGTAACTAAGGTATAACACAAACCATTACTGCTGCCACCAATAATAATAATGGTAAGGGAAATTACAAGGGAAGAGAATACAACCACTCACTGCCCACCGACCAACACTGAGGCTGACCCTGGCAGTGATCTAACCCTTCCGGGTAACTGGGTAACTGCCCGCAGTTCTACATCTAGGGCATGACGTGCTGTGGTATGGAATACTTCTTTGGTCAGTTTGGGTCACGTGTCCTGTCTCTGCTTCTTCCTGGTTTCCCCTCCTCCCTGGCAGAGCATGAGACTGAGAAAGTCCTTGGTTAGACTACACATTACTTAGCAGCAACTAAAACATCAGTGTTATCAGCACTGCTCCCAGGCCGAAAGTCAAAAACACAACATGGCACCAGCTACTAAGAAGGAGAAAAATGACTGCTACTGCTGAACCCAGGAGAATTACTTAGAGGCTTTTTTTCTTCTGATTGCTGTAAAGCTTTTTATAAGTACTAGCAAAAGAAAAAAAACCAAAAATTTTGGAGTAAGAGAGCAACTGATTTTTCTTTTCTTCCTCTTTGGACTGTTGTGAAAAAGCAAGTGCTGAAATAAGTACCTATCCTAACTATTAAAGACATATATTTTTTTTTAATCCACGATACTAAGCTTTATTGTATCCCAGTTTGCTAACTGAGCCTACTATTATTCTTATAAATAAATAATTATAATAAAAAAGTCTTCCTCTGTAGAAATGTGTATCTTTAAATTTGTTCTGTATGAAGAATCTTCTAAAAATCAGTTTTAGGAGAACAGTTAGGAAAGCATCTACATTTCCTAAAATTCAGTGAACACTTTTTTTTTTTTTCTTTATTTTTAGGGTAAAGCATGTTCTAGTCTACCTGGAAGGTAATTTTCTTAGTATGGCTTATTTTCAGAATTTATTTCTATTCATCACTTGGATAAGAGAAATGCAGACATATCAATTAGTCTACCAAGTAATTATTTTCTAAGGAATTCAGCAGCAATTTTCATTATTCTTCTTCCTTCATTATTGTATTCTCACTAATATTAAATCTTACCTTTTAATTGACCTAGTGACTAGATATCATGGACTGCTTGTTACCTTTGATTATGGAAGTGTGAGGAAGCTACGGTCCAAGGGCTTCTTTGAGTTGAGTGTTAATTACCCAAATGAAAAATTGCTGCAACATGTTGCAGAATGGCTCCAAGAGCAAGGCCATGGATCCTTAGAGGCCTTGTGCGAGCAAAGCAAGGTGTAGGCCTCACAGGTAACTGGAAACTGGATGTGGGAGGAGAATGTGAAGGAAGATGTGTAGAACTAACCAATACTGTTGTGACTAGTAGGCGTGTTTAAACACCATGCAGATATAAGCGAAGTGCGCCACAAATAAAGTAGAAGTTTGCTTATCACCCATATTGGGTTGGCCTGTCTTGCTTCTCCTCGCCGCTAACAAATGGAGCCCGAACGGGGACCAGGTAACAGGGCCCCGGTTAAAGGGGACCCGGAATACAGGGCCCCGGCTGACGGGGACCCAGAATACAGGGCCCCGGCTGACGGGGACCCGGAATACAGGGCCCCGGCTGATGGGGACCCAGAATACAGGGGCCCGGGTAACGGGGACCCAGATAACAGGGCCCTGAGTAACAGGGACCTGGAATGGTGAGTGAGCGGCACCAGTGGCAGCGGCCGGGGAGCGCGGGCAGTACTACTGTGGTGGCGTGACGGACCCGGGTGCTTAAACTAACCGAAAGGAGTCCGCCGCTGGGGCGAACCAGATACTGCTGCATTGGGAGGACGATCCAGTCTTGGACGATTCGGATACCGAGGTTACAGGACGATCCAGAAGAAGATGATCTGGAAAAGGCCTGCCATGAAAATGGACTGAGAAGTAGCTCCTGATTTATTACAGTGCTTTTTATAAAAGCGGGGAATTGAGCCTGAGACTCTAAAGCAGCTAGCAGGTCTAGTGGCTGTAGGGAAGGCTAAGGGATTTTTTGTAGATCCTAATGCAGTTTTTGAGGAGAGTGAGTGGCGAAAGTTTGGTGATGAACTATTTGACTCAGTGCTTAATGATGATAAAACAGCAAAGAAACTCGGTAAGCCACGGAGAGAAGTAATAAACTGTATAAAAAGATACAAGGCAGAAAAGAAAACTGCCGTGGTAGCAACGGAGAAACTAGGAACAGACGTCCCCGGTCGGTTGAAGCCGGGGGAAGATTACAACTCGTTTCCCCCAACTTGCGGGGCGCTCCCTGTGCTTGGAGCACAGGGTTTTTTTCCGCCCCCCCCCCCTTCCTTTTCTCCCCCTCCTTCTTCATCAGAAGGTGCAGCGGAGGAGGTGTAACCCCCTGCTCCCCACCACCCCAGTTCCGAAAGTAGGGACTTTGAAAAGAACAGAGAAAGTATATTAAAAGGGATACGCATGCTGAATGTTGAGGAAGCTGAAAGGAAGAGGGTGGTGCCTCGGCGCCGGATCAATTGGGGCGCCATTTTGAAACACACAGTAGAAAATCAAGATTATGCCCTAGTGGGAGATTTGAAGGAACTGCGAGCCTTTCCAACCCATTATGCCCTAGGTTGGAAATTTTTAACTCAGTTATGGAGGAGCCAGGTCTGCAGATGGCCACATACCAAATGAGAGACATCTGACAAGAAAGACATAGCTGCGTACAATGGAGACCCTGAGTTCGGCCCAGGATTAGACCCCGAATCCCCTGAATCCAAGCCAGATTTATATCTTCTGCTTCCAGACTCTGACTCTTCGTCTCCCGGGTCAGTCTGCTCAGACTCACTGGCCCTGGAGACGCTCAGCTGCAACAACTGATAAAAAGCTTGAAGCCCTCGAGACTTGGATTGACACATCTCCATCGGCGCCTCCACCTTATCCTCCGTAAAACCCCTTCCTTAAAGAAGGCAAACAGAGGGAGGGGGTGGGAGAGGTATCGGGGGGGGGGTCACAAATCCTGCGCACTGTTGGCATGGGTTAATCAAAGATGCGATCATTACTGGTGAATTTTCTGCAATGGGCCTCTCTTCATATCCTGTGTTTACTACACAGCAGGGGGCTAAAGAGTAGGAAGCTTTTGATCTCAAAATAGTTAAGGAGGCCTGACAAGCAGTGACCACATATGGGTTAAAATCCTCTTATACTCAAGCTGTATATGTTATGATTTTTTCTTGCAATTTACAGGGGGAGCCCATACAGTTTCTCTGTGACACTCGTGTATTAGAAGTTGGTGAAAATAAGTATGTCCAGGTTTCTATCAACCCTTGGAGACCTCTGTAGATACTGCTGGCCGCTTCTTCCAGCACAGGCTGGCCACCTGTGTCGGAATGAGTGTGCATTTTGGTCAGTATAAAAGCCCAAGCCTCATACGATGTGAGGGAGGCAGAGCCTCTGCGGGGACGCCCACTAAGGTTGAGCCTGCCACCTCGCACTGCAATGATGCTTCTCGGAGCTGGTTTGCTATTAGTCTCCACAGGGTCCTTGTGCCACGTTCTGTACGTGGAACTGTACTGGGAGTAATGATTGTCTGGATTTTGTGCTTCAAATATTGTAGTTGTGTGGCTTGTGCTTGTGGGATCCCATACGCGTGTGTGTGTGTGTGCTGAGGGCAGACGGTGTTCTGTGTATTTTTTTTTGTTGTTGGGTTCATGTAAAAGCTTTTAACAGATAGCTGTTTAACATTTCGGGCATGAAAGGGTTAATGTAAAAGTGCGCGGCTGCTGGCAGGTATTTATGGTTGCTGCCGAAGCAGGCAGGCTGCTAGAGCTGCTGCCCAGCAGGCCGGATTTTGCAGGGATATAAAAAAAAAACAAAAAAAAACCCACAAAATGTGGTGGGGAGAGAGAGTAATGATGCTGCAAATATGCAGTTTAATCTGTCTACTTCTCAAGAACTGATAACCTGGGGGAGGGGGTATATTTGTGTCCTCCTGCCTACAGGTCCATGGCGACTGCCTGCAAAGTTTGTCAAGCCTTGCCATGAGCTAGACAGACGAATGGAAAACCTGATGCCTCAGCTACAGGAGCTGACCGTGAATACCCCAAGCAGAATGAGATAGAGAAAGAGAAAAACGAATGATTGCAAAACATCACTTGGGGACAACTGCAAAGTAACATCCTGAATATGTGTGCTTGTAAAGTAGCTATTATTAGAGGCTGTGATTTTGTGTATAAAACCACCTGTGTTTACTATCTAGTTGCTAATAAGAAACTACACCTTGTATTGTATAGATTTGTCACTTGTAAAAGAGATGTTAGAGTATGGAAATTTGCAGTAGCTGCTAGAAAATGCTAAGGCAAATCTGGAAAGATTTTAATACAATGGTAGTGTTATAAATCAGGTGATGGAACAAATTAAGAGAGTGGGAGAATTCCACTGGTAAGAAATTTCTCTGGCTAGTCCCTCGCTACCACCAGCATCTTCAACATGCTGCTGCACCCTGTAATAGTTACTCTGCTAATGTAAATTTGTGTGCGCCTTGCTGTAGTAGTAACTTATTACTGGATATAAAACAAAAGGGGGGAGATGTGGAGACAGTGTTCTCACAGGAGAATGCATAATTGGTACATAAACTCCGAATAGTCCTGAAAGATACAGCAAGGCCATGAGAGGCCCGAAGAAGCTTAAGCAAGCAAGGTAAGAGGCTGGAATTCACCAAGTTAATGAGAACTGTGGACTGTTGGCAAGCTTTCAAGGTTGAGTTCTTACACCTGTGTTTAACCAATTATATGTTAGTCACTAAGGGTCTTCAAGATATGTATCCAATCATAATATGCCAAATCACTGTAAGTGCTTCAGCTGGGGCCTTGACTCAGTTAAACAAGCTAGGTTGCTGGCTTGCTAAGCAGACAAATGCTACATTGAAGGCAATTTCTGATTTGTTGTTTGATGTAGACTCTGTAAGACATGCAACACTGCAGAACAGAGCCGCTATAGACCTTTTGTTGTTGGAACAGGGACATGGATGTGAAGAGTTTGATGGAATGTGTTGTATGAATCTTTCTGATCATTCTAATTCGATACACGCCCAGCTGAAAACCCTGGCTCAGCTTACCCAACAATTACAAGTGAGCAATGACCTAGGGATAACTAAATGGCTGTCCTCATGGGGCATTACAGGTTGACTTAAAACACTGCTATTTGAAGGACTGCGCTTATGTATCATTGTTATTTCAATCATTGTAGTTGTTAGACTTGCTTATAGTTGTGTGATGAAATAAGTGAACAGAATGACCCACAATGTTTTGCTCACACAAAAGAAAAAGGGGGGAATTGTTGCAGAATGGCTCTAAGAGCAAGGCCATGGATCCTTAGAGGCCTTGTGTGAGCAAAGCGAGGTGTAGGCCTCACAGGTAACAGGAAACCGGATGTGGGAGGAGAATGTGAAGGAAGCTGTGTAGAACTAACCAATACTGTTGTGACTAGTAGGTGTGGCTACACACCACGCAGATATAAGCGAAGTGCGCCACAAATAAAGTAGAAGCTTGCTTATCACCCATATTGGGTTGGCCTGTCTTGCTTCTCCTCGCCGCTAACAGCACCATTGCGTATAATTTAGCACTGTCTCTATAGTAAAGAGAAATGCAGGAATACCAACTCATTCCTCAACTTGTGAAACAATAAAAACTGTGCAGAAACTAAATTACATAAATTGAATTTTGTTGCCTCTCTTTACTGATAAGAAATTGCCTTCTAAGACTGAGTGAAGCATTTTGGTGCTTATTACATCACTCTGAATGAGGTTTTAACTATTGCTGAAATAAATAGCCTTATCGCTTTTGAATACTGGGGATAAAGTTGGTTATGAAAGGAAAAGACAAATGTAAGCTGAGTTTGCAGAAGCAAGAATGAAAATATTTTACCGATATCTATAAAATATTTAACTAAGAAAAAAAGAAGCTGATTAATAACCTAATTCACTCTACATGACTTATTTTTAAGCTCAGTTGTGTGCTTGTTTCACAGGGTTTTTCTGTTCTTTCAGTTGTCTGGATACTTTTTAGTAAATACAAATGTGTTTGTAGTGAAATCATAACTATTCCTATCTTTTCTTCTGTTCTGTGACATGAAGAGAGTGCTCAGATCTTTTCATGACCTGTCTGAAGACTATGTATCACACAAAAATGAAACCTACTCAACTTCTTCATTTATTTTCATTGCTTTCCTTTATTCATTCTGTCTGTGGTCCTGGTACATGTTATTTTCCATTTTTATGCTACAGAAACATCAGTAAATCAATGTTTCATTTCTATTCTGAAGATTTCCCTCTTCTATCACAAGAAAGACAAGCTACTTTAACTGCTTGTCACCGAAATGTCTTACAATAACATGAGTTTTTAGCAAATGAAGAAAGTATGTTACTATATTGTTTTTCCTTTAATATACTGTTTAAACATGGAATGCCAATTAATGTAGTCTGTTTGAAAATATACTACAGTAAAACATTGCTGTTTGGTTTGGGGTTTTGGTTTGTTTTGGGTTTTTTTCCTTTTTAACTTTTAGACATATAAGAACATATTTTTACCATGTTCAACCAAATTTAGACTAGAAAAGATGTTGCAAGAGTAACTATATGGTACTGAGCTGTCATCAAAGCTACTAACTAGTTCTTAATATCCTTCTGTACTTATAAAAGTGCACATACTTCTACTGATGAATTGCTACTATAATCATTAAGAAGTGTAAATCAATCAATACAAAAGCAAACAGTTGTGATTCAGTGTTCTGTTGTCGTGGTTTAAAACCAGGCAGAGGGCTCGTTCACTCACTCCACCCCACTTCTTGCTGTCCCCCTACTCCTGGAGGGACAGAGAGGAGAATCAAAAGAATGCAACTCCCACGGGTTGAGATAAGAACAGTTTACTAACTAAGGTATAATACAAATCACTACTGCTACCACCAATAATAACAATGATAAAGGAAATAACAAGAGAAGAGAATACATCACCTCACCACCAGCCAACAGATAACTCGCCCCCCCCAGCCCGACCAAGCACTGACCGATACCTCCTCCAACCCCTCAGTCTCCCAGCCCTTCCGGCTAACTCCCAGTTACATCCTGGGCATGACGTGCTGTGGTAAGGAATACATCTTTGGTCAGTTTGGGTCAGGTGTCCTGTCTCTGCTTCCTCCTGGCTTCCCCTCCTCCCTGGCAGAGCATGAGGCTCACAAAGTCCTTGGCCAAACCAAAACATCCTTGTTATCAGCTCTGTTCCCTGGCCGAAAGTCAAAACACTGCACTGCACCAGCTACCAAGAAGGAGAAAAATGACTGCTACTGCTGAACCCAGGACATCTGGAAATACCACTGGGTTGCAAGCTCACATTGCCAGGTCATGTAGAGCTTGTCATCAACCAAATCCTCAGAATCCTTCTCCTTAGAGATGTTTTCGGTCCCTTTGTGTCTCAGCCTGGATTTGTGCTTGAGATTGCCCTGACTCAGGTGCAGGACATTTCACTTGGCTTTCTTGAGCCTCATGAGTTTGGCATTGGCCCGCTTCTCAAGCAAGTCATGGCCATGGTCTCTTTGCTGAGATTGAAGAAATTCTACAATATCACCTACCCTTAAAGTCTTATGTGATTTCAGAATGTTCCTACAGCCTAAAAGTACAATGAAGAAAAATCTCTTAAATGCTATATATTGAAAAAAAATCTCAATGGAATATTATCAAAGAGAAAAGTTGATGTATCAAGTGATTACTTGGTATATAACACTTGAAGTAATTCAAATGTAGTTAGTTGCTTATACTGCTTTCTAGACTGCTTCACATTTGGCAATGCAAATGTACAGGTATGTTGTCTTTTCTGTGGATGCTGAAGCTAAGATTGTCGAAGAATCACAATGGCATGATGAACAATTTTTAGTCCATTTCAAGATCAAAAGGAAGCAGCAAAGTGGGGAGCACTTATAATGCCACTTTTTACTACAATGAAAAGCCTTCATAATTTCCTTTATTGGTTAGTCAAGGTCAAACGTTGAAGGAAGGGAAACAGGTATCATGCTAAAAAAGAAAACAATGCAAAACTTCTGACACAGTTTACAGATAAAGCCTGAGATTAAATAAATAATGCTAGAAAATTCTCTCCATATATTGTTTAACTTTGAAGAAAAAATAGTTAATCTATTTGAATTTTCCTTCAAAGGCCAAAATTAATTCAAAAAGAATTTAATGTACAGCCTTTTGCTTTTAGTAATTACTTAACAACATTATAACTTAAAACATTAAAGCTGCAGGTAAGCTCAGTGAAGTACAGATTTCTTAGGAGCCAGAAACCCCTGATGAGTATCACATGTGATTCACAATTATTAATACCCTGCTATTTCAACTGGAGCTGTATCTCTTGCCTAAAATGAAGGAAATATTTGCCTAACTAACATCTTCCCATAAGCTTAAACTAAGTCTGGCCTTAGCCTACTGTAGTCAACCTGCTGTTTGTATAGCCGGCACTCTTTGGAGACATTCAAAACCCACCTGGAGATGTCCCTGTGTAACTTGCTCTGTGGGGCTCTGCCTTGGCAGAGGGGCTGGACCAGATGATCTCCGCAGGTCCCTTCCAACCCTAAAGATTCTGTGATTCTAATATAGGCAATAAAGTGAATTCCTGATATTCTCTTTTTCAACTGAATAGTGATGCCATGAGAGCTGGCAACAAAGAAAGCTATGAGAACATCCCAAAAGTCCTTTATAAAGTACTGACGAGTAACCAGTAGAGCACTTGCTTAGAACAAAAAGGAAATATTAGACTTCTATTTCTTATATTTTGTGTTTTGTTTGTATGTTCATCAAGGGTAGAGGATGTTGACTTACCTGTTTGTTTTCTAAAATGGAATAACAAGATTTGTGGATGAAGGGAGAGTGGTGGGTATTGCCTGTCTGTACTTAAAAAGTCTTTTGACATTGTCTCCTATAGCATCGTTGTTGTATGCAGACTGACCCATTGTGATCTAAGATGCATGAGAAACAAGTTGGATGGTCAGTCTCAAAGGGTAATGTGAGTGAATCTTCATCTAGTTCAAGGCCGGTTATAGATGGAGCTCCTTCACAACATGCACTGGGACCTATCCTATTTAACATCTTTATCAGTGATCTAGAGGAGGAGGTGGAGTACACTTTCATTCGGTATATGGATGACATCAAACTAGGGAGAACCCAGGGCAGGGTCTCCATTAAGAGGGACCTGGGTAAAGAATAGCCTCACAGGAGCCTCTTGAAAGCTCTCCCACCTGGGATGAATTAGCCTCTGCAACAATAGAGACTGGAGCCTGGGATAATCTGTGCTGAAAAAGAATGGAAGCATCTGGGCTGACAGCAAGCTGAGTGTGAACTAGCAGTGGGTCCTGGCAGCAAAAGATGGCCAACAGTGTCCTGGGTCATATGAGCAAGGGCACAGCTGGTAGATCAAAGTGGGTGTTTTTTCTTCTTTACACAACACTCATTATCCCACATATGAATTACCGTGTCCTGCTCACCCCTCACCAGTACAAGAGAGACACTGACAAACCAGAGTGAGTTTAGTGGAAGAAAACAAAGCCGGTCAGGGGCTGAAGAACATGCCCTACAAGTAGAGGCTGGGGGAAATGGGCTTGTTCATCAACGCAGCACCATTCAGGCTGCTGTGAAGAAAATTATTATCCCAGCCAGACTCACTACAAATATTTGCAAAAAAAATCACAGCAAAATGCAGGAGCAACCTATAATCTCAGTGTGCATCATAATTATGAATATTTCTGGAAACCATGAGTTATTAGTGTCTTGTCCAACATATCACTATTACTTCTACAGAATGAAGTCTTATGCAACGTGTAGGTGTCCTGGAAATTCATATGAAAACTTTTGTCATGTAATAGAATGCTTAAAGTTTGCAATGTGTCTTCTGCCTATAAAGTAAGCATATGGAAGTTAATCATATGGAGTAAGAACAGTAATTTTACAGGTTAAGAATTACTGCCTTGGCTTTCTAGATTTCTTACTTCAGCAAAATGTCAGCATGCCTATTTTGATAGAAACCTCTGAGTTCCACCTCAGAATCATTAATATTTCACTGGAAAGCAATTTACAACTATTGACTTCAAATATTACCCTGAAAATGATCTAGTGGCATTGACTGTCTGAGAGTGGATGATTTCCTTACTTTCTTATCCATTAGCTTGTCTGGTTAAAAAGAATCACCAGACATGCAAATCAAGATTTTTCATGAAAGCTGCCAATATAACCAAGTAAGTATACTGAAGTAAAACTAATAAAGCTGGAAAAATTTATGCAGATCAAATTGCTATAGGCAAGTATGTAATAAAAAATATAAAATCTACTAGTGCTGAGTGAAATATATACAACCACAATGTATGGACCAATTTCTTGCCTAAAAGTATTTCTGTTTTTCAATGAAAACAGGAAAATACAATTAGGATTTGCTCTGGTGGGAGAGCTACAAGAGGAACTAGAAAAGTTAAAGAGCATCAGGGAGCCTGAGAAAAACAAATTGATAAATCTATGATCTGCTCTTCCTGAGACAAAAACAGGAACAGTCAATAGAAAATAAAAGAAGGTCAAGGGAATCCTGTATCCTGATGGGGATGACCTCATGGTCACCAGTACAAGTGAGCTAATTGGTGACATCAAGATTGGAGTCAGCCTGGCTTGCAGTGATCATGCACTGGTGTAGTTTGCAGACCTGACGTATATGGGTCATGCACAGAGTACACTCAGGATCCTGCATTTTCAGAAAGCAAAACTCCAACTGCTAAAGAAATTAGTAAATAGATCGCCTAGGGAACTCCCCTCAGGGACAAGGGAGCAGAGCAGAGCTGTCAGATCCTTAAGGACACTTTCCATAAAGTGCCAGAGCTGCTGGTCCCCATGTATAAGAAATGAGGAATAGAAGGAAATTAAAGGGCAACATGTAAATGCACAGACACTGGAATCAGGGACAGGAATCCTGGGAAGAGTATAGGAATGCTGTCCAGTTGTGCAGGGATGGAGTCAGGAAGGCAAAGGTGCAGCTGGAGCTGAACTTGGCAAGGGAAACAAAGAATAACAAGGGCTTCTATAGGCATGTTAGCAAGAAAAGAAGGGTCAGAGAAAGTGTGTCCCTATAGAATCATAGAACAGTTAGGGTTGGAAAGGACCTTAAGATCATCTAGTTCCAACCCAACTGCCATGGGCAGGGACACCACACGCTAAAACATGTCATCCAAGGCTCTGTCCAACCTGCCCTTGAACACCATCAGGGATGGCGCATTCACAACTTCCCTGGGCAACCCATTCCAGTGCCTCACCAACCTTACAGTGAAAAACGTCTTCCTTATATCTAAATTTCCCCTGTTCAAGTTTGAACCTGTTACCCCTTGTCCTATCACTACAGTCCCTAGTGAAGAGTCCCTCCCCAGCATCCCTATAGGCCCCCTTCAGATACTGGAAGGCTGCTATGAGGTCTCCACTCAGCCTTCTCTTCTCCAGCCTGAACAGCCCCAACTTTCCCAGCCTGTCTTCATACAGGAGGTGCTCCAGTCCCCTGATCATCCTCATGGCCCTCCTCTGGACTTCTTCCAACAGTTCCATGTCCTTCTTATGTTGAGGACACCAGAACTGCACACAGTACTCCAGGTGAAGTTTCATGAGAGCAGAGTAGAGGGGCAGGATCACCACCTTTGACCTGCTGGTCACACTCCTTTTGATGTAGCCCAGGATACGGTTGGCTTTCTGGGCTGCGAGCACACACTGCCTGCTCATGTTCATTTTCTCATCAACCAACACCCCCAAGTCCTTCGTCGCAGGGCTGCTCTGAATCTCTTCTCTGCCCAACCTGTAGCTGTGCCTGGGATTGCTGCAATCCAGGTGTAGGACCTGGCACTTGGCATGGTTAAATTTCATAAGGCTGGCATCAGCCCACCTCACAAGTGTGTCAAGGTGCCTCTGGATGGCATTCCTTCCCTCCAGCGTATCAACCGAACCACACAGCTTGGTGTCATCAGCAAACTTGCTGAGGGAGCACTCAATCCCACTGTCCATGTCAGCGACAAAGATGTTGAACAAGATCGGTCCCAACACCGATCCCTGAGGGACACCACTCATTACTGGTCTCCAGCTGGACACTGAGCCATTGGCCACAACTCTTTGCGTGTGACCATGCATCCAGTTCTTTATCCACTGATATCTCCTTGTTATTTCCCTTTTCATTATTAATATTAGTATTTCACTTTAATTATTAAACTGTTCTTATCTCAACCCACAGGTTTCCCCTTCTTGAAAATGGGGGTTATATTTCCCTTTTTCCAGTTGTCGGGAACTTCACCTGACTGCCATGATTTTTCAAATATGATGGGCAGTGGCTTAGCAACTTCATTAACCAGATCCTTCAGGACCCTTGGATGGATTTCATCAGGTCCCATGGACTTGTGCATGTTCAGGTTCTTAAGATGGTCTTGAACCAGATTCTCTCCTACTGTGGCCCAAGGTCTTCATTCTCACAGTCCCTGCATCTGCCTTCCAAGACTTGGCTTGTGTGGTCAGAACATTTGACAGTGAAGACCGAGGCAAAGAAGTCATTCTTCAGCCTTCTCCAAATCCAGGGTAGCCAGTTCTCCCAATAGATTCCAGAGAGGGCCCACGTTGTCCCTAGTCATTTTATTTGCAATGTGCCTATAGAATCCCTTCCTGTTATCTTTCACATCCCTATCCAAGTTTAATTCTAACTGGGCCTTAGCTTTCCTAACCTGGTCCTTCGCTTCTCGAACATCCCTGTATTCTTCCCACGCCACCTGCCCTTGCTTCCACCTTTTATAAGCCTCTTTTTTCCTTCGAATTTTCTTCAGCAGCTCCTTATCCATCCAAGGATGTCTCCTGGACCTCCTGCTGCACTTCCTTGTAGTTGGGATGCAACACTCCTGAGCTTGCAGTAGATGATCCTTGAATATCAACTAGCAGTCTTGCCCCCCCTGCCCTCTAGGGTTATATCCCATGGAACCTTACTAAGCAGGTTCCTGAAGAGGCCAAAGTCTGCTCTGTTGAAGTCCAGGGCAGTGAGCTTGCTGCATGCTCTTCTCACTGTCCTGAGGATCTCGAATTCAACCATCTCATGATCGCAAATGATGAGCAAGACTGGTAAACTGGTACCAACAGATGAGGAGAGCTGAGGTATTCAGCAACTGTTTTTTGCCTCAGTCTTCCCTCGCAGGTTCTCTACACTCACCTCTCAAGTGGATGGACTTCAAGGTAAAGACTGGGAGATCAAAGTCCCTCCCACTGTAAGGAAAGATCAGGTTCATGACCACATGAGCACCCTGAACATAGCAAGTCTATGGGACCTGAAGAGATGCATTCCAGAGTCCCAAGGGAGCTGGCTGATATAGTTGCCAAGCCACTATCCATGATATTTGAGAAGTCATAACAGTCAGGTGAAGTCCCGGGTCATTGGAAAAGGGGAAACATTTCATCCATTTTTAAAAAGGGTAGAAAACAGGACCCTGTGAACTACTGACCTTTCAGCCTCATCTCTATGCCTGGGAAGATCATGGCACAGGTCCTCCTAGAAGCTATGTTAACACACATGTTGATGGCTGAAGACAGCCAGCATGGCTCCACTAAGGGCAAGTTTTCCTGACCTCGTAGTGTTCTATGACGGAGTTACTACAAGTAACTCTGGTTACCTGTAGTAGACAAGAAAAGGGCTATGGATGTCATCTAAGTGAATTTCTGTAAAGCCTTTGACACAATCTCCCACAACATCCTTCTTTCTAAATTGGAGAAATATGGATTTGATGTGTGGACTGTTCAGTGGATCAGGAATTGGTTGGATGGTCACACCTAGAGGGTAGAGGTCAAAGGCTCAATGTCTAAATGGAAACTGGTATCCCTCAGGGGTCATACTTGGAGCAGTACTGTTTAATATTTTAATAAGTGACATAGACAATGGGATCAGGTGCACCCTCAGAAACTTTGCAGATGACATCAAGCTGAGCAGTGTGGTTGACACACCTGAGCGAAGGGATGCCTTCCAAAGGGAGCAGGATGAGTCTGAGAAGTGGGCCCATGTGAACCTCATGAGGTTCAATAAAGCCAAGTGCAAGGTCCTGCACCTGGGTCAAGGTACTGGTTGAGGGGTGAAGTGATGGAGATCAATGCTGAAGAGAAGGGCTGGGGGTACTGGTGCACCAAAAGCTGGACATGAGCTGGCAGTGTGCACTTGCAGCCCAGAAATCCAACTGTATCCTGGGCTGCATCTAAAGAAACCGAGCCAGCAGCTCAAGAGAGGTGATTCCATCTGGAGTACTGCATTCAGCTCTGGAGCCCTCAGCTCTCGTTGGAATAGATCCAGAGGAGGGCCATGAAGATTATCAGGGGGATGGAACTCCTCTCCTATAATGAAGGGCTGAGTTGGGGTTGTTCAGCCTGAAGAAGATAAGGCTCCAGAGAGAACTTATTGCAGCTTTTCAGGACTTAAAGGGGGCTAAAAGAAAGATGGGGACAAACTTTTTAGCAGGGCTGTAGTGACAGGACAATGTGCAATGGTTTCAAACTAAAAGATGGTAGATTCAGGCTAGATATAAGGAAGAAATTCTTTAATATGACGGTGGTAAAATACTGGAACTGGTTGGCCAGAGAAGTTGTGAATGCCCCATCCCTTGAAACATTCATGGTCAGGTTGAACAATGACATGTCTGAGCAACATGATCTTGTTGAAGGTGTCCCTGCAGAGGACCTTAGCAGTGCGTTTGAAGCTAGGTGATCTTCCAATATGAACTATTCTATGATTCTATTGTAGAGAATAAGGGCTCCTATTAGCTATTCTTATGAATGTGAATTTCAATTATATCAAGACCTCAAGAAGTAGATGAAGATCATTTAAGTTTTGTAAAACTAGAAGTCATAATTAGAAATGTACTTTTGACTGAAACAGATCGACTGACATTTAATGTCTGAATAATAGCCTGTCAGAAAAATTTAATATACTTCCTTAATGGTTAACTGATATTATACCTTTAATTGCTTCATCTTATCTTTCTGAAACATTTTTAAGATGTCTATTTTGTCCCTTGTTTTAGATTATACCTTACAAAATCAAAATGCGAATATAAAGCCAATAGTAGTTCACATGCAAGTAAGATAATAATGTTCTATGGTTTTGTTTTTCTTTTTGGTGTTTTTTTTTGCTTGGTTTTGTTTTGGTTTGTTGTTATTTTGTTGGTTTGGTTTGGTTTTTTTTTTTTTGTTTGTTTGGTTTTTTGTTTGGTTTGGTTTTGGTTTCGTTTTCTTCTCTAGTCTGTAATAAAAAATCCTGTTATAATGTAGAATCACCTGCAATGGACACAAGGCAAACGCTTCATAGCAAGCACAAAAATCTATGCATTGTAAGTTCCTGAAGCAGCAAAATTTATATCTGCAAAGGAATTTGAAACCCTGTTCTGTCTGATTGCTTTAATGGTCACTTACACAACACAACAGTTTCCCATTGTTTATGAAATCAATCAATAAATAAAATATCACGTCAAAGTTTTATATCTCAGCATCTTCTTAATACTGAGGAAAACCAGTTTAGCTTTAAAGTAAACATAGAACTCAGATGTAAACTGCAAGTATGAGATGCAGCTGTGAGATTCTGCCTTTTAAGAATCAAGTGTCTCAGATACATCTGCTGAACAAATAGCAATTTGGAACAGCAAGATAATTGAGAGACTTCGGAGGCAAAATTCTTTTACTCTCTTTTTAAAAAAAAAAAAAATTCTGATTTGGTTGTGTTTGTGGTTTGGTTTTGTTTTGCTTTTATCTTTTTCTTTTTTTTTTTTTCACATTCTTTTATATAACACTTTAAAGGAAAATGTGCCTGCCTCAAGTCAGGTGATTTTTCTGGTTTCTGTTTCCTGTGTATTTCACCAATAAAGCTGTAAATCTGCACAAAGCAGTTTGCATTTTTTCAGATTCTTACTAATGAAGGATTACTGCAATATGGACTTGAGCTTATAGCTGCAATACTGTGCAGTTCTCTCACTTGGAACTCAGGCCTAAAACTTCTTTGCATATTCTTCCTTATACTGAGATCAGGGGATCTTACCATACACAGTCTTAGCCTGGCCTTTAATATAAACATGAGGTTCTTGATTCTGCAGTGAGTATTTCTGGCAGTTCAGATTTCTGACTGTTTACTCAGCTGTTCTTCATAACTTATAGAAAATGTACTCTGTTTTTAGGGAAAAACCCTTAGCTGACAATCCAACTGCTGTGCCAGTTTTCTTACAGCATAAAAGAAGGAAATGATAGGTCAAAATCCCCAAATCATTCTATCTTGCAGTGAGAATTTGAAAGCCAGTTATGTTTCATTTCACCTCATGGGAACAATTACTATTTCAGAATCTGGCTCTTAACTTCCTGAATAAAATTCCACCAAATTATGGACACATATAGCAGTTTGTACATGATTGATAACAATACAAAATAAGTATTGAAAAGTTGAGATAGTGTGACAGTTACATTGAAGGCTGTAAGCCAGATGTGGTTGTTCATGTCACTTTTTATCTAACTCAAAGGGTACATTTAATCTCTGACCCTGCAAAGTGGTCCATCTGGCTGGAAAGCATTGTGCCCTTGCAAAGCCCTGCTGAAGTCAATGGGGTTCACATGCTAGAGCAGCTTGCAGGGCAGGGCTAATTCTAGAAATTAATAACTGGGTTCCATTACCCAAGCATCTGTGTCAGGTTTCCCTTAAGTAGTCCAACCCAGCTTCATTATTGTTTTATAATTAAACTATCTTTTTCCAGCTGTAACAATTTGCCCTAATCTCAGAGTAGCACTTTCTGCACAGATACGCAGAACGCAACACTGAGAGCTTCTCCAAAATGCTTGCCATATGTATAAAGCATATGGCACAGTTCTATAATTTTTTTATGTGGCAGGGACCTTGTGAATTTTCAAAGATCAAGAACTACGAGAGAGAATAACTTAAATATTGCAAACCCTTTAATAGATACGTGCTGTGCTCTCAGAAAACAAGCAGTAACATTAATAGGAATGAAGTCAGTGTAACGTAATACAGGAGGAAACAATCTTGGCAACTAATTTTGAGATTACTATTTTTCCTGATTTAAAGAAATGCAATCAACAATTTATTTGCACCTCCATTCCCCAACATAGTGTTTTATGTTATGTTTTCCAGCTGAAGAAAATTACAATCTATAGAAAATTCCCATATTTAAGTAAGTGTGCTATTAAGAATGAACATTATTCATGTTACTGAAAATGCTTAACAGACCCAGAATAATTTTGAACACTATTTCTTCATATTTAGAAAGAAAATGTGGGCTGGCGTTAAGCTGCACTAACGGTAGTAGATACTTCCTGTGACCAGCGATTCTGACTGTGTTGCCACCAAGCAGCCTCAAGGTGGATCAGCCTAGTTGAATAGAGTCTAGATCTATTGGTCTTCATCTCAAGTGACTTTTTTCCTTCATATTCACCTATATGTTCATGAGAGATTCACAACTCAGTCTCTTCTTACCCCCTTTTTTAAAAAAAAACAACTTCTGTCTTTTAGGACAGTCACTCCATTAGTAAAACTGCAACTTAATCTTTTGCATAAACCTCAAGTTTTCGTTGCAAGGAACCTCTTGGATTGTGGCACCAGAGGAAAGGAACAGCTTTGTCAAGTGCTGATAGGAGAGGCACAGCTTTGCATCTCATAAAAGTAAAGCTATGATACTCAGAAAACCAATTAACCAGGATTTCTGTCCCATGCTAAACACTGGAAAAAAATCTGCAGAGCTTCTCCATGTGCTCCATATGTAACAGAAAGAGTTCCACACAGTTTGCTGCCACTAACAATGAGGAGGTGGAGAACAAAAAAGAAAACAAAGAATAGAGCATTTTTTTTTGTCTCCGTAACAGATACATAACTCTTTTTACACTCAAGTATCAACTCTTGCTAAAAGTACAGTATTTTCTGACAGTACTATGGTATGAAGGTGATCAAATGAAGACTATGCATGAAGGTGGAACTTACAATAAACAACTACTTACAATAGTAATCAGTTAATAAAATTATTTATAATTTTTAGTACAGAGAAATAAAGTGCTGCATACAGATTTCTGGAAAAATGTGTGTTATAATGGCTCTTAACATTAAGAAAAGATATATTGCAATCACACTAGAGAATTTTATGAAACTGGCAGCTACATAGAAATTAGCAGAACAAATTAAATTGTAGAGCTGTTTCCAGTGTGACAGGTAATGTCATTATGCCACTGAAGAGATCTGGGATATACTTGTTTTTCTCTTCATGTCCCCAAGAAAGTGTATCAGACTCTGTTCTGCTTAGCCGTTCTATAGCATCCTTGCATCCTCCCTTGTAGCTGTAATTATCACAATAGGTCCTGCCTGAAGGGGAACAGACATTGGAGGTTACAGGAAAATGCAGGATAGCTGTTATCTGCTCTACTCATTTGTAGAAAATCTTTATGACTGTAATGAGGGACAAAGAACTTTAATCAGAGCTTTTATGGATATCTAAATCATGTTATATTGAAAAAAAAAATATATATATATATAAATTGTCCATGCTCTAAATCAAACACCAAAAGTAAGAAAACCCATGAATGGATAATCTCATCTAATTTTGGATCCAGAGGCACAGCCTTAAATGCTTATTATTTAACAACAGCAATTATGATTTCTGTTTATTACCACACAAGCAGCAGTTTCTCTTTGCATCAAGAAGGCATTTTAAGACAAATATTTTCTAGTACAATTTAAAATGGACTCACCTCATGAAATTGTATTTGTAAAGTTCTTTTTTGAGATTACCAGGACTGCTAACACTGTTAGGTATTGGCTGGAAGAAATTTGCTGCTGTTTAGGCATAAGCTGCAAATTATGGTTGTTTCATCAGTAAAGAAACTGCTTTGTTCAGTCACCAAAATGTTACAGACAAGATATAAAATGAGATTTAAGCCACCACGTTTTCAAATTCAGTTCTAAACATTTTTTCAGTATGCTGTCTCTCAGTTTCCTTACTGAAAAAAGTAATGACTGAAATCTCCAATTTCTCAGTATGTTTACCCTCACAGAAGGTTTTTTTTCAAATGCATGACATAGCATTCAATGGTAGTAATCTTGACTTCATGTAACTGAAATCAGGAGAGCTGGTTTTGGCACTGAAATTTGAAATATTCTATCTTAAACTCTTTTTCTCAAAACTCCAGCTTTCCACATTCCACAATACAGTTCTGTTGCTTTTGCGAGTTGGTAATTGTGTATTTTAGCAGTTCCCATAAGATCGCATTCTAATCCTATCTTTTCCTACCCAACCACTCTTTTTGATTAAAAAGGTTTCAAAGGATTTAAACAGTACTGCTGAAATTGTTTGAACTTCAAAAAAGGCTAGACCTGTATCTTTACAGTTGTTTCCACTGTAAAGATTGAAAAAAGCATTTTAAAACATGAGGTAGTTTCAAGTCAGCACTGCAGGAAAAAAGGGAATTTAAGGTTATTAAAACTTTGAAAGAAAATTATGCATTATACTTAGTATCTTAGAAACAGTGATTTATATGCCTAACCTGGCAAAACCAAAAAAAACCAAAAAAACAAGAAAAAAATCCAAAAAAACCCATATAATACACTGAGTCCCTGAGGAGAATCAAATAAGCTGCAGTAAACGACATCACAGAATCCACTAATAACATATTTCTTCTTAAGTCAATATTGTCTTAGCATGTTATCATAGTTAGAAGAATTGTGCTGCTAATGTAGAACAGAAAATATAGGTGAAATTAATCTGAATTAATATCTAATCTAACTAATTTCTAATCTAATTAATCTGAACAAAGTAAATTGCAAATGCAGAGACAAATTTAGAGAGCCAATGTTCCAGATAGAAACTAAAGATTCAGTATGTCTTTTGTAATTCAATTTATTGCATGTTTTAACACCTTTCTATTGTTGCAAAAACCTGATTTGCAGTTAGATTCTGCCTGCCTCTACCTAAAATTTCACTAGTAACATGGGGACATAATCTAGAGCAAAACCACCAGGGTTTATGTCATAGTTGTCATGGATAGATCCATTAACTGTGGAGCAATTACTGTAGATATTAGCTTACCTAAAGAACTGAGGTATTTTTCTTTTAAAGCAATTGTTGTGCAATGTATTTTCCTCTCTCTTTTGCTGTTTCAGGCACAAGCGTGTGTGTGTGCACACGTATATTTGATATGTATGAGAACAGATGTGTGGGTCTGTTTCCTTCTCAATATATCAAATAACATATAAAACCACCTCTGACTTCTCTGTGTAAAAATATATAATATTGTTAACAGGAAAACATGCATTGTCTAAAATACCTACTCCTTCCTGTATTTACCAAAAGTGAATACTTATACCGATTAAACACCCAAACCAAAGAAAACTTGTAACAACACATAAAAATTTGGTTTCTATTCATACTTTGCTAAAACAAACAAATAGATATTTCATATCCTCGCAAATTGTAACATCAATTTAATCTGCATCCTTCAGGTTAGCGTATGTGATGCAATTATAGCACAACTGATATAAATTCAGTATTCAAAACTCTTATTTGTGATAGAGCCAGGTATTATATGATGAATCCATATACTAAGATCTTAGTAACAATATAAGCTCAAAAAATGTCACTATATTAATATATCGCAAATATTTGTAGTTGACTTCTGCCATAATTAAACTGCATTTGCAATTCCAAATTATTTCTTAGTGTTTAATCCTGTATATGGAAAGTCATTATTTACAATACAAATGCTTGTACACCATGCAAGAGGAGGAAATGTTTTTCTTCATCTCTTGGAACAAGTAGCAAAATCCAAATTTGCTTACTGACTAAAATGCCAGAATAGCTAAAATTATGGTAAAAACATATTGCTAGATTGATGTTAACCAACTAGAAGCCAATCATTTCTGCACTGCCATATGTCTAGAAGAAAATTTTTAAGGAGTTATTCTGCAAGACATTTTTTTCAAGACATTACCTTTCTTTTTGAGGTTCTGTGTGTAGCAGACAGATCTTAACAATTTTGGTGAAAGTCACGAAAATGTTTCAGTGGATCCTACACATTTTAGCACCACCACCATCATTTTGAGCAAAAAGTGGAACACAGCTGTTTATACTAGAGACTCTGAATGGCTATTAACATTTAAAAAGAAAAACAAAGGCCATATTTGCTTAAAAGCCAAGTGTCTTCGTGCTGTTTAGTATCCATTTCTTAAGTTTTTACCACATTCTGACTCAGTAAATTCTGGCTCTCCCCTGCCAGACAAAAAATGCATTTCAGAGTGGACTGTAGAATACTAACAGTGTTGGCATAATATGCCTTTTTCAGATTTCATCTTTTAATTTCAAATTTGGAAAAATGGAGAATATTTCAAATAAAAGGATAATAACAATTAAACACCAATTTCACACTTCTTTTTTCCTTTTCCTACTATTTTTCACACTTTTCCCATTTACCATTTGTCTTAGTTTCGTCTGGGATAGAGTCAATTTTCTTCCTGCTGTTTATTGTTTGTTTGTTTTACTTTTTAGTTTCAACTTTTTAGTTCCATATAGAATCATAGAATAGTTAGGGTTGGAAAGGACCTTAAGATTATCTAGTTCCAACCCAACTGCCATGGGCAGGGACACCACACGCTAAAACATGTCATCCAAGGCTCTGTCCAACCTGCCCTTGAACACCATCAGGGATGGCGCATTCGCAACTTCCCTGGGCAACCCATTCCAGTGCCTCACCAACCTTACAGTGAAAAACGTCTTCCTTATATCTAAATTTCCCCTGTTCAAGTTTGAACCTGTTACCCCTTGTCCTATCACTACAGTCCCTAGTGAAGAGTCCCTCCCCAGCATCCCTATAGGCCCCCTTCAGATACTGGAAGGCTGCTATGAGGTCTCCACTCAGCCTTCTCTTCTCCAGCCTGAACAGCCCCAACTTTCCCAGCCTGTCTTCATACAGGAGGTGCTCCAGTCCCCTGATCATCCTCATGGCCCTCCTCTGGACTTCTTCCAATAGTTCCATGTCCTTCTTATGTTGACGACACCAGAACTGCACACAGTACTCCAGGTGAAGTTTCACGAGAGCAGAGTAGAGGGGCAGGATCACCACCTTTGACCTGCTGGTCACACTCCTTTTGATGTAGCCCAGGATACAGTTGGCTTTCTGGGCTGCGAGCACACACTACCTGCTCATGTTCATTTTCTCATCAACCAACACCCCCAAGTCCTTCGTCGCAGGGCTGCTCTGAATCTCTTCTCTGCCCAACCTGTAGCTGTGCCTGGGATTGCTGCAATCCAGGTGTAGGACCTGGCACTTGGCATGGTTAAATTTCATAAGGCTGGCATCAGCCCACCTCACAAGCGTGTCAAGGTGCCTCTGGATGGCATTCCTTCCCTCCAGCGTATCAACCGAACCACACAGCTTGGTGTCATCAGCAAACTTGCTGAGGGAGCACTCTATCCCACTGTCCATGTCAGCGACAAAGATGTTGAACAAGATCGGTCCCAACACCGATCCCTGAGGGACACCACTCATTACTGGTCTCCAGCTGGACACTGAGCCATTGGCCACAACTCTTTGCGTGTGACCATGCATCCAGTTCTTTATCCACTGATATCTCCTTGTTATTTCTCTTTTCATTATTAATGTTAGTATTTCATTTTACTTTAATTATTAAACTGTTCTTATCTCAACCCACAGGTTTTACATTTTTCCCTCCTCCTCCTCCACATCGCAATTTGGGGGGTAAAGGGGGGCAGGAGGAGGGCAGAAGAGTGAGTGAGCATTTCTTTGGTACTCATTTACGAGCCAGAGTTAAATCACAACACCATTTTTTTCCACTTCTTAAAAAATCCCTTTCTCTTGCCTTCTTTTTTCACAACTCAGTACATTTTCGATACCTCCTCTACTTGCCCCTCATTTTTTAGATTTTTTTTTCTCTTTCATTCCTTTTTTTGTAGAATCATCTAGTCCAACTCCCCTTCCATGGGCAGAGTTGTTTAAAGCTCTGTCTAACCTGACTTTGAGCACTTTCAGAGATGGGACATCCACAAATTAGCTGGGCATATTGTTCCAGTGTCCTACCACCCTCATAGCAAAGAATTTATTTCTGACATCTCATCTAGTTTAAATTTGCCCTTTTCCAGTTTAAAACCATTACCGTATAACTACAGGCCCTCAGAGATATCAGCTTCTCTCCATCTTTCTCAGAAGGCCCCTTTGTATGATGAAAGGTCTCCCTAGAGCCTTCTCTTCTCCAGGCTGAACAACCATAACTGTCTCAGCCTTTCTTCACAAGAGAGGTGTTTAATCCCTCTGATCATTTTTATATCCCTCCCCTGGATCCTCTCTAAAAGGTCCATGGCCTTTTCATGCTGGGGGCCCTGGATCTGAATGAAGTACTCCAGCTGTGGCCTCACAAGACTATGTATAAATTATTACAGCCTCAAGGCCCTCATAAAGCCCTTTGGAAGGCCTAATACCTTGATTAACATGATGAAAAGCCATTGTCTGAAAACAATACAGAGGTCTGAAATGAACTCCAACACCCCAAGTAAGGTCCTTCTACACACAGGATTAAATGGGATGAATTCTCCCTCCAGATTTCATGGGACTTTCAACACTGACTGAGTCACTGACCCATTAAGCCAGTCTGGAAGTGTTTTATCACACAGCATGGAATTTCATAAATGAAACTTCCCATACTGGTAGACACTTCATGTTGCTGATTACATTGATTTAAGATGATTAGGGCCTGACTCTGAGAATGTAGAAAGTCTAAGAACATCCCAAAATGTAGGTTTGCAAAAATCAAGGACAAGCAAAATAACAAGGCTTTCCTTATGTGCCCACTTTTCTACCCACACTTCCTCCTCTAGCACCACTTCTACTTTAGTCTATGAGTGTCTGTGGATACCAAATACAGAAAGATATGATTGACATGTCATCTAATGAAATTATCAAAGGAAAACAAATACTGTCTGACTCTGCTTTCATTTTGAGACTGTTTATTTCAAGAGATTCCTTCAATAACTAATTATGTAAAAAACTTAATTCTGTGATGATATGTACAAAGTAGACAGCAGCAAATGTTAGGGTACATTCTCACACTTTCCCTATCAACAAATACTATAAAAAAAAATGTACTACCTATTAAAGAGTCTTTGCATTAGGCATAGAAAAGAATCTGTAGTAAAACGTATACAGCTGAACTTGTTTTCTATTTTAACTTGCTGCCATATCATAAAATTTTCATAGCTACTGGTAGAGAGGGCTAAGTTGATGTTCTCACTTTAAATGTTTCCATTATAAATCCTGTTTTACAAGTGAATTAACTACGACAGGCCCCTTTAATAAGCATCAGACTGAACCTATGAGCCCTACTCATTTCAGTTACACAGCATGTAACTCATGTTCCCATTTGTTTTGAATAATAAAACTACATAATACTACCCTTTAGAGTACACAAGCATGGTAGTCTTCCATCCAGATAATTATTAACTCAGATTACATTCCATTAATGTGTTGGCTAGC
Source organism: Pezoporus flaviventris (assembly GCF_033815535.1). Taxonomy (NCBI): domain Eukaryota; kingdom Metazoa; phylum Chordata; class Aves; order Psittaciformes; family Psittacidae; genus Pezoporus; species Pezoporus flaviventris. The sequence goes on from NW_026892563.1 coordinate 23,010,121, forward strand.
TGATCACAGAGAATGGGGTGTATTCAGCCAGAAAGGGTAGAAGCAGTCCAAATGAACAACTTTAATATATTCAAAGACAAAGTAGAGCCAAGGCACTGAAACTGGCATTTTAAAGTGAGAAACTTACAGTGCAAAACCAAACTTTTCTTCTGAAGTAACCTATTTTGCTTCCCTACTACTTTTAGGGGTGGATTTAACTGAAGTTCAAATAAACTACTTGTGACAAAATTCAAATATGTCAGCAGCTTACAGACACCTATAAGGGCAACACAGTTTAAGTCAGTGAATGGGTGGGGGCTCTTAAACCACTGCATCTTCACTCAGCCATGATTCTGAGATGCAAAACTATAATCTTGTCATGGTTTAAGCTCAGCCGTAAATCACGCAATCGCTCTCTCACTCCCCCTCTTTCCTTCCCCCACCCCCGGACGGATGGGGAGGAGAATTGAAAGAATGTAACTCCCACGGGTTGAGATAAGAACAGCCCACTGACTAAGGTAAAACACAAACCACTACTGCTACCACTAATGATAAGGGAAGTAACAAGGGAAGAGAATACAAATGCTCACCACCCGCAGACCGAAAATACCTAGCTGGACCCTGACAGTGAACACTAGCCCTTCCAGGTAACTCTCAGTGTACATCCTGGGCAAGATGCGCTGTGGTGTGGAATACCTCTTTGGTCAGTTTGGGTCAGGTGTCCTGTCTCTGCTTCCTTCCACCTGCCCCCTCCTCCCTGGCAGAGCATGACACCCACAAAGTCCTTGGTCAGGGTAAACATTTGAGCAGCAACATTTGAGCATTGCTGTTATCAGCGCTGCTCCCAGACCGAAAGTCAAAAACACAGTGCTGAACCAGCTACTAAGAAGGAGAAAAAATGACTGCTGCTGCTGAACCCAGGACATATCTCTTCAAACATTTGTCATAAAAGCAGAGTAACTTCTGTAGTTTCTTCTTTGCATTAATATATCACTTATGCATTACAAGATCTCTGCTACACATAAACATTATGCCAATTGCTGTGGAGTATATATAAATCCAGTTAATTTCAACTAGAAAAGAGACATTGGGAAACAGTCCTACAGGGCAATTCTTGGAAGAAGAACATCTGGGAGGAAGCTTAGATTAAATGTTTGCATGTTATTGTTCTTAACTACCATATCCTGCAGGGAGAAAAGTGTACACTCAGTGTGCCTTTTCCTTGGTGTGGACAGACGTTTCTGTTCCTATGCGGTTATGTAAATGTATAATTATATGCACTGTAGCCTCAAGAACATCTCTGCTTGAGAGCTGAACTGTTATTTTCCAGGTATTTTAGCTCATGGAAGCCCATATATACCCTCTACCAACAAACTTCATTTAGTCATTATTTCACCATATGTGACTCAAAATTTCATGCCTTTATTACAAGGTTACTGAGCTTTGAAACAGGTAGCAGCCAAACACCTCTTCTATAAGACCATGACTACATACAGTATTTAGGAATAGACAAAATGCAAGTGGACTGTAGTCATAACCAGTTCCAAATGAACACAAACATCACCATAGACATAGCTCCTTCATACAGCCTCGCACCCCTTGCATGAAAACTTGATACAAATCTAGAAAGCAACAGTGTTTAGAAAGGCATCCTGCCCAGTAGGGGAGGGGAGAAAGGAGAGGGTGAGAGAGCAGCTGTATGGTATTTAGCTACTGTCTCGGTTTAAAGCATGACAAAGGACAGGTAAAATAATTTAACAAAGGACTTTCTTATTTACACAATAATTCATTTTAATCATAAAAATATTGGAGAATTACTGATCTAAGCAGCACAATGTATTAAAATATTCTGAACATTATGCTTCTAATTTGATCTTCCTCTTTCTGTGAATCCCTAATTTGATGTTTAAAGGCATTTGATCCTCTTTTCATGTGGGTTTTTAATTTTCTTTCTTTTCTATAAGCAGTATTTCCCTTTTCAAATTTATTCACTGAATTAATTTTCAGTATATGAGATCTACTAGATGCCACCCAAATAGGATGGCCACCTGAGAACAACCAACTAGTATTTCACAGAGAGGGAAAAGACGTTCAATACTGAATATCCATGGTCACTCTGTATATATATATATATATGGTATTATTGTAAAAAGATTACTGGACTGTTTCAGAGTAACAACTTAGGAAACTGGGGTGATATGGGGTAATAGGGCAATTTAGGGTAATAAATCCTATACCTTCCCCTTTACAACCTTGTCAATAAAAAACCCTTTTCTTCCGGCCTAATACATGTACTAAAAAAATACAGCAGTTTAAAGATTTAAAAGTGAAATTCAATATGCAAAAAATAGAATTACCCTAGCCTAGAAAGAGAAAAATTCTAGTTATAATATCCATAAAATCTGACAACCTGACTTCACATTTAGCAGATCTCATCTAGTTTCTGACAATATCTGAGAAGCAAACAGACTTCAGTTTATAGCATAGATGGAATTACTTCAGATAGTTTAGATTTCTTTAGTCTTTATAAACCAGTTTTGTTACAGTACTGAAGGTGATAACATTTCTCCTTGGCTTCCCAGTCAAAGGTTTGACACTTTATATTTTGTGGCAAAGATGTAAAGAAATTATAGGATGTCAGATAAAAAGATGTCTTCTAGAAGCTTGAGGTTGTATAAAGTCTTCTGTTTCCCAAAGAATGAAGTTCTGCTTCAGAGGGTTCCAGAAATGAGCATTATTTTGAATCAATGTGTAAAATTTCTCAAGATTGTGTGTCAGATCTGTTCTGATTCAAACTTTTTGCTGTCTATAAGTTAAATATTAAATGTAAATATTAAATCTGAGAAACTGAAATAAACTGAAAGAATTCAGTACTGTCTAGATATCTGGAGACTCTAATTCTTCCAATTTCACTGACAAATTATCTTGCAGAGGGACTAAACTATCCATTTGTCCAAAATCCTATTCATACAGTCATTCCCAAACAGTTACAAGTGGATCTATATTGAAAAAAAATACTACATTCTAAAACAATGGTGGGAAAGAGATGCAATAGAAAATGCATCTCTCTTAAAGTCTTGGTCTACTTGTTTGATTAAATCCCAGAATTATCTAGAGAAGGTTTTGTTTTAAAGTTTAAAATGCCAGGTATATTCAAGCATATCTCTGCAGTTGCATGAGCATGCTACAAGTTTCTTGCTGGGGAGAGAAATAAAAGAACATGAAAGCAAAATTATTTCACAGTACTTTTTTTTATTATTGACCAAAAATAGTAAGCAACAAATTTATTTTATTAAACTCTGAAATGTCTGTATTATATTTTATGTATGTGGTAAGGATCTCTTGGAATTAGGTACAGTGGTTTAGCTATTCTATCCAAATAAGACTCTAACTGAGACAATCTAGAGGAAATGAAAGAAAGTCAATCTTTCATAATGCAGCTATTAAAAACAGCAAAGACAGTAATGCCTCCATCATCAGTAGGGATAAATTTTAGTTGTCTGATTTCATTCAGGTTAGAATGGGATCAAAAGAGATCCAAAAATTCTCCCACCTCTGGCTTGAGAATAGGTTTGAAGGAGCAGGACAACCCTGTCCGGTTTTTACTTGTACAAAAATGTTGAACAGGCACATACACAGAAAGGGAGAAAGACTAAAGAGCAGCAAGGGGTTCTTTGACTGACTTGTTTCTTTTCTCTGTTAGAGAGACAAAAGATTTCCAGAAGTGGAGCCAATACCTGACACCTACACTTTCCATTCCAACACTCCAGTCGTAGGAGCTATCCAACCATGTTTCTGTGATCCCTATTATAACATACCCTGTAGACGTGCACACATCTCTGATTCCTCTTGGTTTTTCCCCATGCTGCAGGCATTTGTATAGAGGCATCTGAGCTGAGCTCCAAATGAAGCTGGCTCTGTGAGGGTGACGGGCCAAGGTCCAGAGCATGTCTGGGTGTCAAAGATTTGGCAATACAAAGCAAATTATCAGGCAAGGGTTTGGAGTAACAGTCAGAAACGTCCACTGCTGACTAAGATTAGAGATGGTGCCTGTGTATCCCACTAACAAATGCTATCAGACTCATGACAATCCTGGAAAGGCCTACTTACCCCATCAACTGCTAATTAAATGCTTTTGTTGTCTTCAGGAAAATTCAGCAACCCTATTAGTGACGATCTGTGCTGCTCTACCAAACTGCTGCCATTGTAGTTAACCTCTACTTGGTGACAGTGTGTTGTGGGTGGACCCCAGCAGGCAGCTGAACACCCACACAGTTGCTCACTCACCCCCTTGTCCTGCAGGACAGGGAAAAATGGAAAGAAGATAAAGGTACTTGTGGGTCAAGATTAAGAAATTTTAATAAATGAAGCAAAAGCCACGAGCACAAGCAAAGTGAAAAGCATTTACAATTTCCCATTGGCAGACAGATGTCCAACCAGCTGTTGGAAACCATGTCGTCAGCACACATTACAAACACCATAAACATGAACATTCCTCCTTCCTTTTCCTTTCCCTAGCTGTGCTCATCATCAAACGATATGAAGGTCCCTTTTGTCACTTTTGGTCAGCTGTCCCGGCTGTATAACCTTCCAATCTCTTGCCCACACCCAGCCAACTGTAGGGGCAGAGTGGGAAAAACAGAAGTTAATGCAATACATGCACTGCTCAGCAGTAGTGAGTTAGCAAGACCTTTTTAGCCTCAAATACAAAACACAATACCATACAGGATGCACTGAAGAAAGTTAACTCCAACCCAGACAAACCCAGTACAGTGTCAAGTTTTAAAAGAAAATGAATGGTGCATTGAATAATACCTGCTCATGACCCTCTGAGATCTATGAAAGCCTGAGAGAGCCAATGCATTTCCTGATTCAGGTCACTGATCTTTCACTTTAAATAATCTCCTGGCACCATGTAAATTCATGGCAGTATCAAATGTCAACTTTAAAATTTTCACTGCTTTTCTGTAATAAGGCAAATGTTTAAGCTACTTGGGCACACTGTAAAAATGATAACTAGGAAACCTGCTTTTAAAAGCTTGTATCCTCCTCAATTCTGTAATGAGGATACTAGCTTTGTAGTTATCATGATTTCTGGTAATGCAATATCTCCAAATGCTTAAAAGTGTCTTGCAAGCTAAGCTGACCATCTTGTATATAGTTTTTATTTTGATAGGTAGTTTTATTGCAACTTCACCAATGGACTGTGTAGCATTTAGGTAAGCTGCAGGCTGGTGTTTTGTCTTTTACAGCATCTAAGAAACTGATTTTATATCCCTGAAACTTTCAAATAACACATAAGAACTTCTATAATGCGTACATCAAGAAATATGGACATATTTCAGGAGTAGCCTTCAAGCAAATCCAGGTCTATCATCTAAAAGTTTCACAACACAATTGCATTTATTCATCTACAAAGAGCTTAATAGAGTTACATTTTACTGTTGTTTCATTTGATTTGGAGTTTTGTTCTTGCTGTTGGGGGTTTTTGTAGTTATGCTTTCTCACAGCACAATTTTCAGTGCAGTGGAAAATACTCTTAAGTGACTTGTGAGATGGACAGACTATGCCTTCAAGCTGTGTAAAGTAGTATAACACTAAACTTCAGAAGCAGTGTGTTTGTCTAAAAAATTCACTATGCCTCATTCCTAAGACACTCCATCAGCACTCCACTGCTCATACACTATAGGCAGAGAATAACCACAAGCCTTTTCTATTTTTTTCTTATTCAAAGGCATAGGTTTTATACATTTTTGAAAAACTCCTAAAGCCACCATGCAGATTTCTATAGATCTAATTTTTCAGACAAATTGATTATCTCAAATAAAATTGAAATAACTTCTTCTCAGTACCCAACCTCAGTTGCTTAAAGATATAACACCAAAATACTTTCAGTTATATCATAAACAAAATAACCATATAAGTACTGTCCTTAAGAATGGTTATAAGCATATGGACTTAAAAGATCTGAGAGATATACTGGGCTATGTCCACTGCAGAAGGTCTTTATGTTAGAGCATAAAATCTTAAAAATAATGCAGGCATTTATAGAGAGCAAGGGTCAAGACTATAAAATCAGGGAAGTGGTGCTTCTGAACATTTGAGTATATCTGAGAATGCATACACATGCATTGTGTATAAACTATATTCTGAGGATCCTGTAAATAAAAAACATCAACAGCTAAAAAGAGAAGAAAAAAATAACCCAATAGAAAACTCTATGTCCTAACTGCAGGTCATCCTGGGTATCTAATGCCATTTATTAAAAAAAAGTAAAAAAGAAAACCCAAACCCTTACTTTCATCAATCAAACACATAGTCAGTGGACAAGAAAACTATTTAAAAATCTGTGGGATGTTCCATGCCACAATAAAATTAAGAGCATCTAGGCAGGGATTCTGCAGCTTAAAAACCTGTGTTTTATTTGGCATTTCTATGTTGGTAATAGTTGGCTGTGTAACTGAATATATACTTCTAGAGAGAAACCAATTACCTTTTATGATCAATCTTTCCACTCTCCGCATGAAGTTTAAAGCAGAACACATTGATACAGTTGATGGAAATTTTTCCAGCACACACTCTTTCTGTCCATCCATGTCTCAGGCAGTGGTGGTGTAGCATTCATATTCCACTGACTCCTGGAAAGCAGTGCTGGGGAACTCAAGAATGCCTATAACAAACAAACAAACCCATACAAATAGGAATTATACACTACATGTCAAATATAAAATCAGGATTCTCATCATCATTGTGGAATATGTAGATTTAATGGCAGATATGTTTAGCTGGATTTTGAGAAACCAGAAGATGAGAGCCTTAAGAACTGTATTGTACGTAGTATCCTATGCAATTATTGTATCATATACAATGCAAATGGTATATCATCACTTTAAAAAAGTTTTGATATTTATGGAAAACTATTTGCATATTGCAGCAAGATTACTGTGGCTACAAATTAAAAAAAATGATACCTGACAACACAAGCCCCGAACATGTCAAAATGCACTATCAAGAAGCCAGTGGTGATAATAAGATGAAGCAGGTTCAGGAGTATACAGTTTAATTGACTGGACTTACAACATGACAGTAGCATGAACAGTTTATTGTGAAAGAAGGGGCTGCTCTGAAGCAGTTTTGATAATGTACTGGTGAATGAAGTCATACTTAAGATATATTAATACAAATAAATAATGATATATGTGTCTTCTAATGGATTAGTACTTTTGCTCAGTGAAATGCTCCAGGGTTCTATGACACAAGTGTGGGCATTACTAAATGTTTGGAATAAAATGATTTTTACTGGGTAACTGCAACTTGAAGGCTGTGGAATGAGAACAGTTTTAACTGGGACCTCTAAAAGTACATTCATGAGAAGAAAACTGTGCTCTTGAAAGTCTAAGTGCAGAATAATATCAGTGGCTTCAAGGTCACAAACACAAATCACTAAAAGTTTGTTGATCATTAAAACTCGATACTAATCACTATGAGAATGTAAACTTGATGGCTTGTTTGAACCAGTTTTAGAGTATTAATTTAAAATGCATAGAACTCTGTGTGATTGATAGTGTGGGTAGTATTACTTTATGTTATGTACAAGAACACAATGAAACCAAGGAGCTGCTCAGGCAGCATACTTCAGATCTGGGTATGTGGGACAGATCACTGTTCAAATCTGTAGATATCCTGAACTATGCACATGTGTACATGTATTTTATTGTCATTAAAAGGAGATAGCCTTCCACTGTTTGTATTTGACCCAGTGTTTGTTGCATTTGGTCTAGCATACCACGCTTGAGGCTTAGTTATAATTTAGATGAATATCATGTACATACACATATATATGCATATATACTTATATATATATGTTACATATAATATGCATATGTGATGGTTTAATATCTATACACATATCCATGCAAATATATAGCCTAGATGCCACAGGTTTCCAGACTGGTGTAGAAAGGAAGGAAGGAAAGAGGATTACAAGGCAGTAATTGGTGTCTTTGGCTACATCCTGTTGGGAACACAAGACTCCAGTAAAATTCTTTATTGCCTTTTTCTCCACTCTTTCTCTTTTTCCCCAAATCTGTTTTTCCCTCTTTCTGGTCTGAAATTTCTCTCAGCTCTTTCCAAGAGCTCTAAGAAAGATGTAGTGTCTGTTAAATAAGTGTGGAATGGCCTGGACAAAATTCAAGCTGTAGCACATTTTGCACTTGCAATTTTCCCCAGCTGACTCAGTTAAGATTCACTTTTCTTCTTCATCTCAAAAAGTCTGTTGTCACTGCACCATCCTCACAAGTGAAATTCATCACTTTTTTCCAGCAGAGTCTTGCTTCTAAGATGAGGATGTCCATGGGGCCATTTGGAGAGGAGGATGTGAAGCACAGCATGTGAAGGAAAAGTTGGGGACTCACATTGCAAGGGGCTCACTCTGGTGGCATTTGAAGTGCTGAGGTGTCAGAAGGGTGTCTCAAGATGAAAAATATCAGTTAAGCAATGAGAAACACTCTTTTGGGGGGGAAAAGGATTAGAAGGAAAGGTAGAAAAACTGTTATTCAGAAATGTTTAGTGCAGGAAGTTTTATTAGATGAAACAGTAATTTCAGTCAGGAAAGCTGATAGATAGGCCATCCACCCACTACCAGCAGACATACTTAAGAAGACAGGAAATGTGACAGTCTCAAAGTAGCACAGGAAGGAAGCAGTGGACAAGGAATACAAAATATCTCATCTGGCACTCTAGCTTACTAAAGACATATGCTGTCTTTGGGTTTTGTAACTGGAAGCAATAGGCAGAAACATCTCCCACTACAAGATGGGTGGCTCAAGGCTCTATCCAGCCTGGCCTTGAACACTGCAAGTGATGGAGCATTCACAACTTCCTTGGGCAACCTGTTCCAGTGCCTCACCACACTCACAGTAAAAATTTTCTTCTTTGTATCAAACCTAAATCTTCCCTATTTAAGTTTAAACCCATTACATTTTGTCCTGTCACTATGGTCCCCAATGAAGAGTTCCTCTCCAGCGTCCTTGTAGGCGCCCTTCAGATACTCGAAGGCTGCTATGAAGTCTCCACGCAGCCTTCTCTTCTCCAGGCTGAACAGACCCAGTTTTCTTAGCCCGTCCATAAGGACAAATCCACAAAGAAATCCAGATGCAACTGCCATGTATATCCTGTGTTCAGAAAGGTATGCGAAGGGAAAAAAACAAATGCTAACAAGAGAATATGAGTCTGGCTCAGCAATTTCCTAGAGCCAATTAGCAAGATTCCATTATGTCTAGATGCAGTTTAATTAAATTATGCAACAAGAACAACCATCTGTCTCCAAGAATTAATAGATCATTTTTACTCATTCTTCTGAAGTGCATCCAGTGTTATCCTCAGACGCATACGTAGCTATTGCAATGCAGTCTGAGGTACACAGCACTGTATGAATATTACCTTTTCATGCATAGCTCATAAATCACATGAAACTACTGATAGCTCCACCTAGAGTACTTAATGTTTTGCACTGGATGTTAATTAAAGCAGTCAAGTCAAAAATGTTTAATTGTTTAAATATAAATTACATTCTGTGCTCCATACCAGTCTTTTATTCCATCTGTTCTTCCTTTTTATTTTTTACATAATATGAGAAATATGCTGATGCACTACTTTTCACACAGCATCTGCCTTAACCACCTCAGTGAAATGGTCCTCAAATATTTGCTGAGCTAATTATAGCTTGATAAAAACACAGATATATCAGAATTCAAAGCTTTTAGTGCATTTTTACACACTAGACTGGGCCACAGAATACCATTTGTTGGTTTGATAAAGACCTTTTTTTTTAACTAACTTGGGTAAATCATGGTATCCCAGGGCATCAATTCCTCTCTTGTAGAATGAAAATAATATATTCCTTTCTCATCCTTTTTTGTCTAATCAAAATATTAGTAGAAGCTATATATTACTGTTCTGATAAAAATTCAATTCATACTGGCCTTTCTCAGATCTCTTCATGCTATTCCATTCAGAAAATAGCATGACCTACTATTTGAATGTCAAAGTTAATTTAATTAAATATTTATTTTGAGGCAGAAAAGTAGTGAGTAAGATGTTTTTAATTAAGTTATACTAAATAATACGATAGATGAAGAGACAAAATTAGAGACTAGTTTAAAAATTTAGTCATATTTTGGCATTCAGAATTAAAGCTGTAGTGTGGAGGAGTCCAGCCTAATTGGTATGTTTTATCATGTTTGAGTTTGGAGGGATAAGCAGAAGAGAGAAGATATCTCCATGCAAGAATGGGTGAATTAGTTCATACATTTTTAAAAAAATGGTCCATTTGGGAAGCAAACAAAAAATCATGGCATTTATATGCTGAGGATTTCTTTCCAAAACTTCTCTAGTGAGTGATACCAAAAGTGAATAAAAAAACCCCACTATTCACAGAGGTCCATCACTCACAGATTAAAAAAACATATTCCAAAACCATTGGTTTAAAAGTACTGTAGGATCCAGGAATTTTATGATAGCTCTCAGTTTTTAATAATTATGTGCACAAATTCTTACTGATAGGGTTGCAGAATGGCCCCATGTTTACTTAAAATTAAGGGGGAAGGGAGAAATAAAGAATGTTTTATACAATTTTCCTTCTTCTGAGTTTTGTACAGCAAATTATCTTTTGAGTGGCCTCTGCTTCACGATGCCATGCAAGATAAAAGATTCATCTTGGAGATCATAACATTCACACAACACTAACATTTATGGTTTGAGTCTTTTTGCTATACATGTATTTATCAGTACACAAGATGTGTTTTCTTTAGTTGGAACTCAGAAGGAGTCAGCACTGGGTTTTATAACTTCTAAAAAGTTACTTCCATAAGTACACACAGTCTAATTGCAATGTAACACATGGCTTCTTGCCATTCCCTGTTCACTCCAATGCCAATGCCAAGTTCCACGTGCTATAGGTAATTAGTTTTATTAAAGCAAACAGCTATGTTGAAAAGGTTAAAATATCTGTTTTTTTTTCTCTTTTTTTTTTCATGAGTGTGTGGTTTTGTTTGGTTGGTTGATTTTTTTTGTTTTGCTTTGTTTGTTTTATGTTTAAAAGTATTTTTTTATTATGCCAGTAAAGTTTCTAGTAAAATAAAAGACATTGATCAACATGAGACATTCACCATGTGCAGACCTTTAGTTCCAGCTGAGCATGTCTTCATTATTCTGATTCAACAAATTTCCAAACCCCATGAACAGAGAATAGCTTGTCAAAGAACATCTATCAAATTCCCATGAACATCAATGCAGTACAGTCAGTTTCAATTTTTTAAGTGTTTATCTGTTTCCTCTGCATACTGGTGGAAATGCTTTGTAGAATGTATTAGCATGAGCTACTTTAAAGAGCTGATTTACTTGTTTTTTTTTGATATATTCACAATTAGCTTAATTGAAATATGTATGCATGTATACATAGAGAATAGTAGTTTCAGATTTCTTTGAACAGAAAGATCATTCAAATGAATAATAATAGAATGTAGAAGCCCAGCCTCTCCACCTCTCATTCAGTTCTTGTTGAGGGGAGTAATTTACATGACAGTAACTCAGCTGTCTAACAGTTAATTAGGGGAATAAAGAAAGATATATCTGAAGATGTACATAAAACCCTACATATACATACATAAGGCAGAGAAATTATAGAGGCAAAGAGAAAGGTGGGCAACTGATGTCATCCTATTTCCTAACCACGACAAAATATTTTTAAAGTTTTATTGGAGTTTCATAGCATGTCTTTTAAGAAAAAAAAAAAAGTTAAAGTTTCATTTTCCAAAAAATTCAACTCCATATGAACACTGCTGCTCAGGGTGAGCCATGGGATGCCCCACAGCAGCAGAGACCTGCTCTGATTTCAGTGACCTGTCTTAGTTCTGGCAAGAGGATGACTGCTTTGTAGTCCAGCTGCAAAGTGCACTAATGAAGCAAGAGGCAAGGACAGTTGAGCCTTATACTCAGAATCTCTAGTGGAAACTTTGTGCCAGTCTGCAGGGGTTGCAAAGTGGATTTTTAGATATAGACAGTGCTTTATTATAGCTCTATCATTACAAGACAGAGTTATCTTGTTGCTCTTTTCAAACTGACCTTCCAGACATACAGAATGTGATTTTCATCAATCTTTCTGGGCTCACCTTAACCTTTCCAAAAAGCACTTTTTCTGCTGCCTGATAATATGAATTAGCAACGTGTCCACATGCACAAAGCTGGAGCATGGCCTGAAGACATTATAAATTTAATAATCAGCTTCTTTCAAATCACCCCATCACCTCTACTTGACAGGATCCCAAAAGTCATCATCTCTTTCAATTCCCCGCTCTCTCTCCATAGGCACACTCATTCATGCCAATGTACAGGAAGAGGAAGTAAGCAGAACCTTATTCTAAATGGAGACTTAGAGGTTCACTCTGGCAGGGATAGATGGTTAGAGTTTCCATCTGATATGAATAGGAAACAGGTTTTTTTTGCCTGGCATTGGCCTGAGTAACCTGATGAAATGACTGCCATGGAGTAGCTATGATTTCTGAGTTTTGATTATTCTTTGGGCTAGGGTTAGGGTTGGTTTTTGGTTTTGCTGTTGGTTTTGGTTTCATTGTTGGTTTTGATTTCATTGTTTGGTGGGGTTTTTTTAGGAGCTAAGTTGCTAGATTTAAATATGATGCTTAGGAGTTCAGAGGTTTTAACAGTTTAAAATTTGGTCCTGGACAAACTGTTGAGTAATTTCTATTGCATAATCAAGTCCACCAGTAGAAGTTAAAATTCATGACACTTCCAAGGTGAGATCTTTTACTGAAAATGCTCACGCAGCTTCCCAAGCTGTCTGTACAGGTTGGTGCTTGGAAAGCACTACCACTGTGGGTATATAGCATATGCTAAGGAGACAGGCAGCATGTGGCAGCTTTCAAGCATACAAGAAGTTTATTTAGATTCTTTGGGCAGATTTATCTGTAGCTAAGATTTTCAAGGGGAGATAACTTTGAAAGCATCCTGAAGTGCTTTGGTTAAAAACGTAACTTAGAAACCATTCTGGTGTAAATTGGATTGGAGATTTACCGTATTAGATATTGGACTGACAGCCTCCTTTTTATAAGTATCAGGATTGCATCACTGCTCATTATTTTCATGAGACCATCTACAACTTCTGCTTGAAGCCCTTTCACACAGTTCAGAAACAAAACAAAAAATATATTAAAACTTCTCTGTGGATATACATATACTTATCCCTGCACAATAATGCAGGCTGAGGCACATTTTTTTATGTGGATAAAACTCCATAGGAAGCCTGAAAACCTGAAATCTTCTGAAGTGTTTAATTAACCATTCCAGCCTGGGTAACTGATCAACAATGAAGAGGCAATTACAAGTTGCAAGGTAAACTTGTAATAGGAAAGCATACCAGTAGGAAAAAGACAAGTGCTGGTTTGGGAGTCTTCCCAGTATCTCCCTCTGTGATTCAGAGAACAACGTTGCATTAAACCCTGAGTATCCCTCTGGCGCTCAACTTGAGAGTCTAATAGCAAAACATGAGTTGGCTCACACAGAGGAAGCTGGAGTACCAACTGGGCTTGGCACAGTTCCTCCTGTACTTATAATTTCAAATCACAAAAGGGTCATAGAAATAAAGCAATCTGTTCTTAACAATCTGATGTTAGGGAAACAAAGATGCCAAATTCACCACAGTAAATCCCGAAGTTAAATTTCTTGATACCTTGTATCTTCAACCAATTGAATGATAATCCATACTTGCTGAATTAAGGTATCACTGAGTATTTAACCAGCAAAACATGAGTTATGAAACAGTAATAATATAAATATCTGCTGCATATTTGTTATGGCAAGGAACAAGGATCATTGGGATGTACAGTTGACAATAAAAGGAACTTGTTTGGGTTACAGAGAGATAAACATATTTTTAAGAGCTCTAGTTTTTAAATCAATAATTTCCACAGCAAAACACTGGAAGAAGTTGGATCAAGTTATGAGGAGTTAAATGTGAAACTAAGCAAAGCTCGGTAGTTTTTTGAAATAGCAGTGAAACTCCCTAGTTCTTGCCCCTAATTTGACCAAATATTTGTCAACTGATTTAAAAAAAAAAATAGTTTTGAATTAAAAGTGTATTTTCTGCAGTAAGATCTTAAACATTCACACCATTTTAAGTACTTTTATTCAGATAGTTCTAAGGAGCTTCTCTTTTTGTCTGTGTCATGGTTTAACCCCAGCTAGTAACTCAGACCCACGAAACCACTTGCTCACTTCCCCCCGCTCTTTTAGAATAATCGAATGTAAATCCCATAGCTTGAGATAAGAACAGTTTAATAACCAAAGTATAATATAATACTACTAACACTACTACTACTAATAATAATGACAAGGGAAATAACAAGAAAAGAGTATATAAAACTTAAAGGGAAAAGTTAAAAAAACAATGACCACAAGTGATGCACAATACAGCTTCTCACCACCCACTGACCACTACCCAGACCAACCCGAGCAGTGATCACAGGATCACAGAATCACAGAATCCTAAGGGTTGGAAGGGACCTCAGAAGATCATCTAGTCCAACCCTCCTGCAAGAGCAGGATAACCTAGAGTACATCACACAGGAACTTGTCCAGACGGGCCTTGAATATCTCTGTCGTAGGAGACTCCACAACCCCCCTGGGCAAGCTGTTCCAGTGACCTGTCACTCTCACAGTAAAGAAATTTTTCCTGATGTTCACATGGAACCTCCTATGCTCCAGTTTACACCCATTGCCCCTTGTCCTATCACTGGACATCACTGGAAAAAACCTAGCTCCATCATCCTGACACTCACCCTTTACATATTTGTAAACATTGATGAGGTCACCCCTCAGTCTCCTCTTCTCCAAGCTAAAGAGTCCCAGCTCCCTCAGCCTCTCCTCATAAGAGAGATGTTCCATTCTCTTAATCATCTTTGTAGCTCTGCGCTGGACTCTTTCAAACAATTCCCTGTCCTTCTTGAACTGTGGGGCCCAGAACTGGACACAATATTCCAGATGCGGCTTCACCAAGGCAGAGTAGAGGGGGAGGAGAACCTCTCTTGACCTACTAACCACACCCTTTCTAATGCACCCTAGGATGCCATTGGCCTTCTTGGACACAAGGGCACATTGCTGGCTCATGGTCATCCTCCTATCCACCAGGACCCCCAGGTCCCTTTCCCCTTCACTACTGTCCAGCACGTCAGCCCCCAACCTGTACTGGTACATTGGTCCCTTCCAGGTGACTCCCCTCATTTTATCTACTGGGCATGATGATCTGCAGTGGTATGGAATACCCCTTTGGCTAGTCTGGGTCAGGTGTCCTGTCTCTGCTTCCTACCAGCTTCTTACACCCCTCCTCAGTGGATTGCATGAGAGGCTGAAATAGTCCTTGATTGGGTAAGCATTACTTAGCAACAATTAAAACACTGGCTTGTGATCAGAGTTGTTCTCAGACTAAATCCAAAACACAGCACTGAGCCAGCTACTAGGACAGAAAAAAATAACTGCTAAACTGAAGCTAGGACAGTCTGCTATAACAAAGGAATTTTTTTCTTGTTAGCTAACACCTTGTATACTAAAAGGACTCATTCTATCACAATATTTTGGTGACAAAAATAGTGAAAACAAATGAAATTTGTTGAAAAGAATACAGAAAGTCCAGTTTTCACTTTGAAAATGTTACTATTCTTAATCAATATTCTGGACTTCCCAAAATTACTGTGACAGAAAAGCAAAGTTTGAGAGATTCCTTCAGGAATGTCCAACTTCAAGTCTAACATTCTGGGTGCTAAAGCACTGGTTTATGTCAAGGAAAGAGTGATTTTTTTTTTTAGGTGAGAAAGTTTTTGTGATATTTTTTAGCTTGATAAATAAGAATTTTTTCATCAAAAATAATTCAAGAAGTAGTATTTTCTCAGCTCATTGTTGCTATTGTAAATGAAAACATATTACACTTTTTGTAATGAAATTTAGTAATTTCAAGGATCACCTGCTACAAGCTCAGGAGTGTTGCATCCCAACTAGAAGGAAGTGCATCAGGAGGGCCAGGAGACTTCCTTGGATGGATAAGGAGCCCCTGAGGAAAATTTAAATGAAAAAAGAGGCTTATAAAAAGTGGAAGGAAGGACAGGTGGCCTGTGAAGAGTACAGGGATGTTGTCCGGGAAGCTAGGGACCAGGTTAGGAAAGCTAAGGCCCAGTTAGAATTAAACTTGGATAGGGATATTAAGGATTACAGGAAGGGATTCTACAAGTACATAGCAAATAAAAAAAACAGACTAGGGAGAACGTAGGCCCCCTCAGGAAGCTCTCGGGAGAACTAGCTATCCTGGATTTGGAGAAGGCTAAGGTTCTGAATGACTTCTTTGCTTCAGTCTTCACTGGCAAATGTTCTGACCACACAAGCCAAGTCTTGGAAGGCAGATGCAGGGACTGTGAGAATGAAGAACATGGGCCCACTGTAGGAGAGGATCTGATTTGAGACCATCTTAAGAACCTGAACGTGCACAAGTCCATGGGACCTGATGAAATCCATCCAAGGGTCCTGAAGGATCTGGTGAATGAAGTTGCGAAGCCGCTGGCCATCATATTTGAGAAATCATGGCAGATAGGTGAAGTTCCCGATGACTGGAAAAAGGGAAATATAACCCCCATTTTCAAGAAGGGAAAATGGATGACCCGGGGAATTACAGACCAGTCAGTCTCACCTCTGTGCCTGGCAAAATCTTGGAGCAGATTCTCCCGGAAGGCATGCTAAGGCACATGAAAATCAACAAGGTGCTTGGTGACAGCCAGCATGGCTTCACTAAGGGGAAATCCTGCCTGACCAGTTTGGTGGCCTTCTATGATGGGGCTTCAGAACGGACGGACAGGGGTAGAGCAGTTGATGTCATCTACCTGGACTTGTGTAAAGAGTTCGACACTGTCCCACACAGCATCCTTGTCTCTAAATTGGAGGGGCATCAATTTGATGGATGGACCACTCAGTGGATAAAGAACTGGCTGGATGGCCGCACGCAAAGAGTTGTGGTCAATGGCTCAATGTCCAGCTGGAGACCAGTAATGAGTGGTGTCCCTCAAGGATCGGTGTTGGAACCGGTCTTGTTTAACATCTTCGTCGCTGACATGGACAGTGGGATTCAGTGCACCCTCAGCAAGTTTGCCGATGACACCAAGCTGTGTGGTTTGGTTGATACGGTAGAGGGAAGAAATGCTATCCAGACAGACCTTGTCACGCTTATGAGGTGGGCTGATGCCAACCTCATGAAGTTTAGCCATGCCAAGTGCAAGGTCCTACACCTGGGTCGCAGCAA
The DNA here is from genome assembly GCF_033815535.1 of Pezoporus flaviventris. NCBI lineage: Eukaryota > Metazoa > Chordata > Aves > Psittaciformes > Psittacidae > Pezoporus > Pezoporus flaviventris. The sequence continues at coordinate 23,027,453 of NW_026892563.1, forward strand.
TCCCAAGCACAGCTACAGGTTGGGCAGAGAAGAGATTCAGAGCAGCCCTGCAGAGAAGGACTTGGGGGTGTTGGTTGATGAGAAAATGAACATGAGCTGGCTTCAGTGTTCGCTTGCAGCCCAGAAAGCCAACCATATCCTGGGCTGCATTAAAAGGAATGTGACCAGCAGGTCAAAGGAGGTGATCCTGCCCCTCTACTCTGCTCTTGTGAGACCTCACCTGGAGTATTGTGTGCAGTTCTGGTGTCCTCAACATAAAAAGGACATGGGACTGTTGGAACTTCAAAAATAGAGATGTCTTGCACAGTATTTCTTGTGTGGTATGGAAATATCAGCCCACCAACTCTGTAACAACAGAAGGGTCAGGTGAATTGTCCACATGGTGGCTAAAATTATGCAGCAGAAATTCAGCACCTTAAACAAAAAACCTTTGCATTTTACATAAGAATAGAACTGCATAAGAATAGAACTGCAATGGTAAATGTCAGACAACTAATAGGCCCAGAGTATTAAGAAATTAGGCTGCTTAATAAAGGTTGTCTTTCTCTATCCTCCTTTCCCTATTAGAAAAAGTTGTTGCCAAAATAGGATTCGTTTTCAGATGTTTCTGGTTATGTTCAGCATTATGTTCCCTGTTAACTCACACTGCTCTGATGGGAAACCATGTTCTTTGCAGGAGTTCTCAGTTTTTCCAAATCACAGCTCTGTGGTATTTTTCTGTCTTTTTTAGTACTGTAAGTTTGCTTTATCTTAAAATGAATGCTATATGTACTGATCCTGGATGGAGAGTCAAGGACTACTTTATTCAAAAAGCATTTTGCTTATATCAAGCCCAACAGAACTGATTCCTTTTGCAATTTAAGATTTGGCTGTGTGCTTAGAATGTTTTACTAAGTAGATGCAGAATAAAACAGACAATAAGAAAGTTTAATTTGAGCTCAAAACAATGCAATACATTTTACTCTAAAGAGCTCCCTTCCACTATATGAAGGTGGGTGCTTTCTTGAATATATGCAATAAGCTGCACATTAAGAATGTGGTCCAAGGTGCCTCCTTTCCCCTTTCTCACCCCGAGGGGTGGAGAGGTTGAAATCACAGTGCATATACTTTTCAGATTTAAAAGCAATGGAGTTCCACTTCTTCTATAGCTTCCTCTTGACTGAGAAATGAAGCATTAGAAGTTTCTGGGGGGCAACATCAGGGTTTGTGGCTCGAGCAACCTGTCCTGTTCACCGCTAAAGAGGCTCTAGGTTGGAGTACTCTGTGTGTGGACAACTTTGGGACTGTGCCAAATAACATGGAAAAATAAATCTAATGGCCTAGGATTCTAGGATCTTCATTCTGTATTTAGAGACTTAGCCTGTTTAAAAACCCTGATATCATGGAAATAATTTTTCTATATATAATTCTGAGTGGCTCTTGTGGATCATGTCTGTGGAATTATCTATCTATAGTGAAGGACAAGAGGATGCTTCTCAGGTTGTCTTGGATCCTGCACTAACCACTGCTCATCCCATCTTCACACAGGATTTAAAGACAGAAAAGCAGCTATAGTGTTTCCAAAAGGTTAGCTGGCCTGAAAAATCTGAGACTGTGGGGCATGAATAGATTACAGTATCACAGTATCACAGTATGCTAAAGATTGGAAGGGACCTCGAAAGGTCATCTAGTCCAATCCCCCTGCCGGAGCAGGAACACCTAGATAATGTTACACAGGAATGTGTCCAGGCGGGTTTTGAATGTCTCCAGGGAAGGAGACTTCACAACCTCCCTGGGCAGCCTGTTCCAGTGTCCCGTCACCCTCACTGAGAAGAAGTTTCTTCTCAAGTTTAAGTGGAACCTCTTGTGTTCCAGTTTGTACCCATTACCCCTTGTCCTATCATTGTTTGCCACTGAGTACAGCCTGGCTCCATCCTCGTGACACTCCCCCTTTATATATCTATATACACTAATAAGGTCACCCCTCAGGCTCCTCTTCTCCAAACTATAGAGACCCAGCTCCCTCAGTCTTTCCTCATAAGGGAGATGCTCCACACCCTTAATCATCTTCGTTGTCCTGCGCTGGACTCTCTCCAGCAGGTCCCTGTCCCTCTTGAACTGAGGGGCCCAGAACTGGACACAATATTCCAGATGCGGTCTCACCAGGGCAGAGTAGAGGGGAAGGAGGACCTCTCTCGACCTACTAACCACCCCCCTTCTAATACACCCCAGGATGCCATTGGCCTTCTTGGCCACAAGGGCACAGTGTTGGCTCATGGTCATCCTGTCGTCCACTAGGACCCCCAGGTCCCTCTCCCCTACACTGCTCTCTAACAGGTCGTTTCCCAACCTATACTGGAACCTGGGGTTGTTCCTGCCCAGATGCAGGACTCTACACTTTCCCTTGTTATATTTCATCAAGTTATTCCCTGCCCAACTCTCCAGCCTGGCCAGGTCTCGCTGGATGGCAGCACAGCAAACCGCTCCATTGACCTGACTTCATCTAAGGTCTCAGGGGTACAGGGCTCTTCAGGACTGCCTGCAGCAGAGTAGACAGAGACAAAGAAGGCATTCAGTAACTCTGCCATCTCTGTATCTTCTGTCACCAGGGCACCCATCCCGTTCATCAGTGGGCCTACATTGCCTCTGGTGTTAGTTTTATCTGCCATGTATTTGAAAAAGCTCTTTTTGCTGTCCTTGACCCTTCTCGCCAGGTTTAATTCTAAGGAGGCCTTAGTCATCCTAGCTGCCTTCCTACATCCTCTAGCAGGCAGCAGCCTTATATTCCTCCCAAGTGGCCAGCCCCTCCTTCCATGACCTGTAAACTCTCCTCTTCCACTTGAGCATACCCAGCAATTCCCTATTTAGCCACGCAGGTCTCCTGGCCCTCTTCCTTGACTTCCCACGTGTCAGGATGCTCCGATCTTGAGCTCGGAAAAAGCAGTCCTTGAATGCCAACCAACTATCTTGGGCCCCTTTACCTTCAAGCAGCCTTGCCCATGGGATTTCCCCTTGCAATTGCTTGAAAAGGCCAAAGTTTGCCCTGCTAAAGTCCAGGGTTGCAATTCTACTTACTATTCTACTAGTCCTATCACACAAGATCCTGAATTCCACCATCTCGTGGTCGCTGCAACCAAGGCAGCCCTCAACCCTTACTGCTTCGACCAGACCCTCCTTGTTAGTGAGGATGAGATCCAGCAGCGCTCCTCTCCTGGCCAGCTCATCCACCATTTGCAGGAGGAAGTTATCATCCATACACTGGAGGAACCTCCTGGACTGCGGCTGGGTTGCCGAGTGGTCCTTCCAGCAAACATCAGGGAAGTTAAAATCCCCCACGACGACCACGGCCTGTGACTGTGAGGCCGCTCTCAGCTGCCTGTAAAAGGCCTCGTCAACTTCCTCACTCTGATCTGGTGGTCTGTAACAAACACCCACAACAGTATCGCCCCTGCCAGCCTGCCCCTTAATTCTCACCCACAGACTCTCAACTCGCTCATCATCTGTCCCTGGACAGAACTCGGTGCATTGTAGTTCCTCCCGCACATAAAGAGCAACCCCACCACCCCTCCTGGCTGGCCTGTCTTTCCTGAAAAGGACATAGCCCTCCATGACTATATTCCAGTCATGTGAGCTGTCCCACCACGTCTCTGTAATTGCCACCAGATCATAGTCTCCTGACTTAACATAGGTTTCCAACTCCTCCTGCTTATTTCCCATTCCAAGATATTAGCTTCTCCATAGTAAAGACATGAATATCTATGGTTAGAAATCAAAGGATAGTAGGATGAAGTTCCTGATGGTCCAGACACACAGAATGCATTGATTTTATTGGGAGCTTTGTGCATGAAAGATCTGATTCTGGGAAATGACAAGCACTTACAACTCAATGTGAAGCCAATAAGGGTTGTGAATGTTCAGCTGGCATTTCAGACTATTCATTTCAGCAGCTGAGCAGTGTAAGGTGAATACGTGATCCTGGAAGTCTATACACTAATGTGAGTTCATTGATTTAAATGTAAGTCCTCTGAGTGAGACAAATAGGATTTGTCTCCTAGTTCTTAATTTCACACTGTAGACAGGACAATATTCTCCAAAACTAATCTTTGTAACATGCCTGTCTTTCTGATCTTCTTATCACGCCATTTCCTGTTTTCAGTCAACAAAAAACATATCTCAACTAGATTTTTCTATTTCTTTTTTATACTTAAATTATGCTTCATTTCTGTCCAAGGAACCATAAAGACAGAATGCACATTAAGCATTTTCCTTCAACCAGAGATTGACAATCTTAATTTTACTGAACTGGCTGACTCAACTGACTGTTAGAAAGACTTTCCTCTTCTAAAGTAGAGTAATGCTTGGGAAACCACAAAAAAAAAAGTTATTTTTTCCAATGGTAAAATGTAGTTCAAGAGTCTCTGTAGTAATATAAAACTCTTTCGCCTGTCAAATGCAGTAGCACTCTAGAACTAGAATGTTTTGTGATATTGGAGCTTTGTTACCTTTAAGTATGTATAGGGAGAATTTTTTGAATGGTGCTTTTTACGTAAAAGTCAACTTAAAAAAAAAAAAATCAGCTGAAGAGTTAAATAAATTTCATCAATTTTAAGACCAGATCTTACAGATCATATTTTTGTCATATTCACCAGTGCAATTAAGATGACAGCAAAAGTTTCCAAGAGCTGTAATATGAATGGCAGTTTCTCATATATACACAGTGAATTTAATTGACATGTATTTCCACTGAAATGGCTGACAATATCAATTGCTATGCCTTATACACATGCCACAGTGATTAGAAAATTAACATCATTATGTTATTTCTAGTGACACACTGACTATCTCAAAAGGGTATATAGGGAGCTCTTTTGCTTTCCGTGGGTGTGTTTTGAAGTTCTACAAATCAATGAATAATATGCATATTTGTCAAATGTTGTAGCCTTTATGTTATCCATGGACATGACCAAGACAGACTGTAGTTTAAAAGTAGATCTAAAAAGTATTCATCTCCAAAGGGTAGTGTGAGATAAAAACAGCTAATATTATATCCAGTTAGTACAATGTCCCAACACCAAGTTCCTTCATTGGTTGGAATCTGCCTATTCCAAAAAAAAAACCAACAAACTGATGAGCTGTAATGCATAAAAATAATTTAGAAAACTGTGTACGGGCTCAGTTTCCAATGTCTTTAAAGAGTTTCGAAATAAAATTCTGTGGTAAGAGGTTTTAGCATCAAGAATTTAGAGATGTAAGTCTTGAATGAATGTCATATGCTCAGTGAATTAAGAGTTCATCAGTACAATAAATATTTAGTGTGTGTACATTTTAAATTTTTAACAGTTATTGCATCATGTGATTTGAGCTTCCCTGAGTACCAACATGTGGTAGACTAGGCAGCTTAAACATGTATTGGATTACATAAGCAAATGTATGGAAGGGAAACACATCTCGCTGACCTGTGAGTTGTGGGTAGAATTTTTCAAAACTAGTCTCCTGAAACTTTCAAATGTCTTATATTAGGTATTTGTTCAGGGTGCCCTAGATAAAGACTCTGTAGTGTTTTTGAAATTAACCTAGAGAAACCTTACTCACTCACTCAGGGGTCCAAATCCACCCATGTGATCCATCAGATTCAATAACCTCTTCACAATGTTAATTACTATTTATTTACACACAAAAAAAACCCACCCTAGTTAGTCTTTTCTAACATTACACTTTTGCTTGTCTTATTCTGGTTTGAAGACCCTGAGGTCTCTTTGAAATTACTCAAACAGACAATATTATCTTCCTGATTTGCAAAAGCATATTGGGTTGTTTACTGTGATGCAAATCATTCCATCCCAGGTGAAACAGAAAATACCCAAGTCTGACAGGAAATACTTTTTATGTTTGAAAATAATCACATTTTCACTGACTTGCAAAAAGTCGTAAAAAAAATGTAACTGGAATTATGGCATATGGTTTATTGCTGAAACATTTGAAATCCAGCACAGTCAATTATTCTGAAGTAGCTAAAGAGCTGCCATACAAATTCCTGGTATCTTGAGTTATGCCATAACATTAGCCCACATGAAGTTGGCACAGACTGACTTTCGCCAGTACAAATGAAGTAAGAAGACATTTCTGCAAAGCTATTCTAGTAACTCATCAGTAAAAAATTGCTGTAAGTGATCTCAATATTGTGGTCTATGCCAGGGATTAAATGTCACGTACTAAGATTTTATTGACTCAGTTTCTGCCAACTCTGCTTAAAGGGGTGACTTTCTAGGCAAGATTGAATGGAGGGTTACCGTCAGGTTTCTCAGCCTCTTAGGATTCTAACCATGGCATTTTATCTTTTGTAAAAATGCTTATATAAAGTAATAGCTACAGGCAAGTTGTCTTTGTGTGCAAAATCTGATTTTTACTGTTACATTCTTGTTGGAAATGACCCTGTTCTTGGAAGGAATTATCAAATCCAGAGGTATATTTTCTTTCCTTTAAGTACTTTTCAGGTTTTTTCCCATACAGCTGTTCAACCTTGTGCTTTTATACTGTTAAAGGAGGGTTACTCAAGTTCAAGATTTACTTTAACTCTCACTAATAGCAGCCCCAATATTAAAATATTTCTATTGGATTTAAACTCTTCAGTTATTATACTGTACAAATGCATTTGAGAATGTCTTACATTAAGCCTTCTGTTACATGTTACCTGCTAGGCATCAGAGGTCTCCAGCTTCTGAGATGCATTTATGAATCGACATACTCAGACCCTGACACTGAAATTCTTGGGAGGTTAAATTTCACTAAGGTAGTTAAAGGATGGTATCAGAAAAATCTCACTCATACCTTACTGAACTGGTATATAGTTATAGTGAACTTTCTCAAGTACACAGTAAATAGGCTTTGGATGCTCTTTTGAGGTCACTGGCACAGTGTAGGGATAACCAGCTTCATTGTGTTTAGCTGGCTCTTTAGTATAAGATAGGCTGCCTTTGACATAGGAAAGAAGCACTTTCATAGTCTGTGGACAAAAGTAAGCTTTTCTAAGAGGTAAGGCAAGATACCTTAATTGGTAGATGAAGACCTACTTGGTATATGAAGGGATTAATTTCAGCTCAGATCCACTTATTTAATTTTATAAACCCATGCTCTTTTATTGTCACCACTTTTGACTCAGCGGGAGAAAGGCCTCGGGTAGATGCAGAGGTAGAAAATACAGAAATCTGTAAAGAGAATTAGATATGTGAATATAACCATTGCTTTCTATTTTTTCTCAACCACAGTGACCAGCCATGGCTGACTCTTTGGAAACCATGAATAATCATAGGAAAATTTAAAACTTCAAATTCCTAAACAGCAATTTGCTGCTTAGTTTTCTTCAGGAGGAAATCTACCGAATTGTATTTCTCATTTTAAAAAGAAAAAAGAAATTAAGGAAATTTCACATTTTATCACATTTTGAGATATTCTGTTGCAATACAAAATTATCCAAATCTCACTAGGTGGCCATTGCAACTTCAAAACTTAATATCTATTAATGGATGTTCCATTTTTGAAGCACAGCATATCAGCCATACAAAGTCAGTATTATAACAAATCGATACATATTATTTTGAAAGTGGAGTGTTTCATAAGTACATGTATTCTCAGTCAAGATGGCTCAGCTGGAAGATATTTTGAAACTTAAATATTGAAACTTGATATTTTTTGTTTATGCCACCACACCTCAAATAATTAAGATGTGAAGATGAAAGATCACAGAAATCAGACTCGTGACCAGCCTGCTTACAAAGTATGAATGATAAAACTCAAAAATGTGAAATATTTTTCATAGAAACAAAGAATATCCTGAGTTGCAAAGGACACACAATGATCATCGTGACCAACTCCTGACTCCACAGAAGGCAACCAAAACATTAAACCATGTATCTAAAGTTAAACCATATATCCATCTATCATTGCCCTTATTTAGACATATTCTAATATTTTTATACCCTTATACTCTGAAGCACAAAACTGCACACAATACTCAAGGGAAGGATGCACCAATGCTGAGTGGGAAGTGGGCACTTTTTTCAACTGGTTAGCTATATTATGTTTATTGCACCTCAGTTTGGACCTTTTGGCTGCCAGGACATTTTGACTCATACTGAGCCTACCATCAGTGAAGACTGACAGATCTCTTTTTGCAGGTCTGCACTCTTTTCCCTTAATCTTGCTATACATCCAGGATAACACCATGTCACATGCACAATCCAGAATTTGTTCTTTTTAGATGTCATATGGTTGGTGATTTTCCAGCACTCTAATCTATCACAATCTCTGTCAGGACTCTCTACCCTTGAGGGGATCAATGGCTCCTCCTAATTTAGTATGTTGGCAAACATCCTTAGCATGCACTCAACTCCTGTGTCCAGACATTGCTAAAAACATTGAAGATGTTTTATTTTGCCTTTATGAAAGGACACAGTAGTAATTTGTCTTGTGTGTCCATTCCTTGTCTTCTGTTTGCTTGACTCTAGCCCCCAGACCTCCCCCTCCAAAATATCTATCAAAAGCCTAGATTCAAATTTGCCTTAACTTAAAGTTCAAATCCATATCTGACCTGTTATGTTTATGTCACAATGTGTGCTTCATCTCAATTTGAAGAAAAAAAAAAAAAAAATGGGTTGAGGAATTCTTTAATAAACACATTGTTACTGAGCTGCAAAGGGAAATATGTCCAGGAGACACAGAGACTTTGGAAGGGGTGGGTATAAAATAAAAGAGAAAAGAAGGAGTTATGTTTCCTTTGCATCCTTTTTTATTATATAGTGCTTGTTACAGCTGGGGCCCATAACTAGTTATAATATAATCACTGAGGCAGAAAGGGGCCTTTGGAGATCATCTATCTCAAACCACCTGCTCAAGCAGGGTCAGATGAAGCAGGCTGTTCAGGGCTGTGTCCAGATGGGTAAATAAGATAAGATCTAAATTATAAACTGATTGTGGATCACAACCATCACATGTAAGAATTATATATTCTGAACATCCTATATTGATAGTTGTTATGAATGTATGTTTATACATTTCTTGTGAAGTTAGTCTAAAGCACATAAGTTGCAAGTACTAGTTTACTTCATCTTACACATAATGAATATAAACTAACTATACAGATACAATATAGGTAGCAGTACAGATTTTGGCTAGAATAGAGTTAATTTTCTTCATAATAGCTCATATAGTGCTATGTTTTGGATTCATAATGAAAGCAGTGTTGGTAACACACCAGTACTATGTGCAATGCTGAACAGTGTTTACACAACATCAAGGCCCTTTCTGCTTCTCACCCCACTGCACCAGTGAGTAGGCTGGGGGTGCACAAAAAAGTTGGGAGGGGACACAGATGGGACAGCTGAACCCATCTGACCAAAGGGATATACCATATGATATCCCTTATGGTGTTGTGCTCAGGAGTAAAAGCTGGGGAGAAAAGAAAAGGGTGGAGGACACATTCAGAGTGACGACATTCGTCTTTCCAAATGACTGTTATGGAGAAGGAAGCCCTGCTTTCCTGAAGATGGCTGAACACCTGTGTGCCATGGGAAGTGGTGAATAAATTCCTTGTGTTGCTTTGCTTGTACATGCAACTTTTGCTTTTCCTATTCAACTGTCTTTATCTCAACCCATGAGTTTTCTCACTTTTACCCTTCTGATCCTGTCCCCCATTCCACTGTGAGGGGAGTGAGTGAGTGGCTGTGTGGGGCTTAGCTGCCTACCAGGGTTGACCCACAACACTGCCATGTATGGTACATATGCAAGTATGTGCAGGTACTATTAAAATTACTATTGCAATCAAACCTTATCTCCTTTCAGCCCTGCAAGAAGAGGAAATGATTCAGCAGGATCTCACTTGGCTGAAGATATGGCAAATTACATTCAATTGCCTACTCTATGACGGTCTGTCTACATGATGCTGCACTAGTCATCAGAACCTCAGTGAAAATTTCTCTCAAAGGCTGCAACAGGGATAACAAGATACTATTACAAAGATGTTCCAAGAAAACAATGATACCCAGACTCTCATTTGTGTGAACTAATTGGTCAGATGCAAGCAATAAGGTCAGCAACTGTCACACTGCAACACTAAGCCTGAGCCAATAATCCTTACTGATGACAGGCAAACTGCAGTAACTTGGTCCTAAAACAATATTTATGCACTTAAAGAACTCCCAGGTGAGCTTCTAGTTAATTCTGCTGTGTCTCTACTTTTGTGTTATATGTACAGAAAGACTTTTCTTCTCAAATACTTAACTGTCAAGAGAAATGATAGCACATTTTAGTAAATCTCACCTAGTTTCCATTGCAGTTGTTCTTTTCCAGTTTTTCCACAGCTTTCTCTTCTTTTTAAAGTGATCCTTTCCTAATTCTCCCCCCTTTTTTTCATTGCCTTGCAGTTTCTCTTGCTTTCTCTCGATTGATTTGTCCCCCTTTTTTTGCCAGCCTCAAGACTTTACAAATTATAGATGGCTGTTCATTTTCTCCCTCACCAATTATACCCCAGCAGCTGTCTGTAAAAGAAAAATGACAAGTTAGTCACTTCCCTCTCTGTATTGAACTGTGGGCAAAAGACTGAACTTGGTGAAGGGAGGAACTGACTAATCAGCTCTCCTTTACAGCCAGATTCATGTTTAAAAGAATTCAGAAAAATGAATCATTCCAAAAGCTGATAATACGTTGCTTTGCACCTTGGGGGAAGTAATTTCAGTACTTGGAAGATGAGCCCTGGCATCAGCAATTTACGACAAAATTGTCCCCAACTCTGCCCATCCACAGCTTAACCTTCTATATCAGTGTGTAGACATGGTGTGTCACCATACTTTACTGTTCCCACTCATTAGCTGGCCTCTCAGATTAAGTGAGTTTAAGTGTACTCTGGAGAACAGAGCAACTAAAATGTGAATAGACTGTACTCTCTCTACTGTAGATGCAATTTTTATGCCTATATTCCTTCTTTAAATTGTGATAGTAAACTGGAACATCTGAAACTTTTGGTAAAGGCTGAAACATGAGCATAATTTTTTACACTTGGACAAAACAGAAACAGGTCTTAAACCTTTACATCTGTCCTGGGTTCAGCAGTAGAAGTCATTTTTCTCCTTCTTAGTAGCTGGTGCAGTGCTGTGGTTTTGACTTTTGGCCTGGGAACACTGCTGATAACACCGATGTTTTTAGTTGTTGCTCACTGATGTTTACTCTGACCAAGGAGTTTCTGAGTCTCATGCTCTGCCAGGGAAGAGGGGAACCCGGGAGGAAGCAGAGACAGGACACCTGACCCAAACTAACCAAAAAGGTATTCCATACCACAGCACGCCATGCCCACTGTATAAATGGGGGCAGTTACCCAGAAGGGTTAGATCACTGCTCTGGTCAGCCTGGGTATTGGTTGGCGGGTGGTGAGCAGTTGTATTCTCTTCCCTTGTTATTTCCCTTATCATTATTATTACTGGTGGTAGCAGTAGTGGTTTGTGTTATACCTTAGTTACTGAACTGTTCTTATCTCAACCCATGGGAGTTACATTCTTTCGATTCTCCTCCCCATCCCTCTGGGGGGCAGAGGGGAGTTAGTGAGCGACTACATGGTTCTGAGTTACTGACTGGACTTAAATCACAACATCTTTCAATTAATTAATATATATTTAGATTCATACTAATGCCAAACACGCACAGAAGAGGGGCAGTTAATGATCTGGGAGGAAGAAAAGGAGAAGAACAACCTGAGAAGAAAAAATGATTTGTGAAGCTGTAACAGAAATAAAATAATTTCAATGATCTCACTTTTTATTGGACATTTGTAGGTCTGCATATATCTCACATGAGTTTTGCAAGGTAATTGCTAATGACCTGAAGATCTCATTAGCCATCCAGTTTATCAGTCCGGATGATATGAAAATATCTAGTTCCTGTAAATACAGCTTCTAATCTGTTCTTTAACTACTGTGGGCTGAGATTTTATTCTTACATCACTGTTTCTAATTGTTTCAGCCATCTGGTGACAGCTGACAATTTTGGTGAAAACTAACAGAAAATGGCATTAAACCCCTCAGCTTTCTTAGTACCATTAATAATATTCCTTCTCCAGGAAGAAGAAACATTATTGTCTATTTATTTCTTTTTTCTCCATAATATACGATGATATTTTATTCCATATTTTTGACATTCTTTGCTGGAACAATTTTGAACACAGTGTTTTGACTTTCTTGAATTTGTTCACGTAAACTTATACTGAATTTCTGCCCTCAATCTTTCTAATCTCCACTGTTTTATAGGAGGCATTGGCCAAGTTGATCTTTTGCTATTCTATCTCTCCTTAAATTAATTAGTTGCATTTGAAACTTCTGGAACTAGCATTTCTTTAAAGAAACACTACTGTCATCATCATCATCATCATCATCATCATCATCATCATTTTCACTATTATTTTGTCTTTCAACACCTTCACAGAAGAGCCCATCAGACATTTTTCTAAGCTAAGTGAAGTATTTTTTCCTAAATCTATTACTTTGCCTTTTCTGTACATTCTCCTTACTGTCCTAAAAGTTCTGAAGTCTGTCATCTCTGGCCATCCTTGTACAAGTTACCTTCTCTTCAGCGCATGACAGGCCCCTCCATGGTAGATGAGAAGCATGTCTTGAAATCTTCCTCTTCTTTTCTAGTTTTCTTATAATCAAGCAAGAGTTGACAAGACATCTAGCTCATTTTAGATGCATCAGGATTTCTAAGATATCTGTATGAGGCTGGAGAGATGACTTGGGACCAGTTATCCTTTTGGAAGAGCAGGAAAAGATCCTTTTGTACAGCACCTAAAATGCTAAATTCAGTGGAAGTGATTAGACACTAAATTCTACTTAGTCCCACAGCATCTCCCTTCAAACAGATGCTTTGATTTACTTCTATGTTGGAGCCTGCGCATTGAATTATTTTGCATTTGTGCATGAAAAGCCCCATTCATCTAATAACTGAGGGTGGCAATGTAGGGTACTATCAGATACTTTCAGTCCTCTGTGGAACAAGTGTATATGTATATATATAATATACGAAACAGCAGCTATTTCTTTATTCCTTCCTCTCTTTCCTGAGCAAGATATTCCTCTTAAAATTAATATTCCATTTTTTAATTATCCTGTTCTGTCTCCAGTGTACCAATTTATACTTCAGGTCATGAAATAAAATTTCAATATCTGCCTTCACTTTCCCACATTTGTACACTACCCAGGAGACACAGAATATTAACACAAACACATACACAATTTAATAAGACATTATAAAATTAGAATTGATTTTCTTCACCTTTTTTTCCTATGAACATGTATTTTCTGAAGATAAATACCTTTACTTTTGTGTATTGTCTACTGCTGAACAGTGAATAAAGAAGAGCTGTTCCAAATGGACTTTCATCCTCATAAAGGAAACAAATCTAGTTTCCCTTGCTTGAAGTTTCACTAACTGAAATTTCATTCAGCTACCTCTACTTTAGATCAAAGATTCTTAAGAGCACAGACATTGGACACTTAGAGTAATAAATACAAATTAATAAACAGATTGAACTGTCAGGGATTAGAACTTGTTAGTAATGATTTACAAACAAATTTAATATTTTTAATATTATTATATTTTCTCACTGCACCATTTAATCTATAAGAGTTTGAAAAATAAGCATAGAGATTTTTTTTTGAAGAAAAAAAAAGCAAAAATAGAGACTTGGTTTTCATGTTTATCTGGGTTTTGTTTTGTTTTTTTCTTATAAGTATTTCATTAAGAAATGGAAATACTTAGTTGCACGGAGACTAATTCTGGATACCTATCATAACTGTTTATCAGAGAGAAGACTGGTCTCACTTACGTTGTGAGGCTTAGGATGGGCTGTCCTTAAAATCTACAGCTCACCTTTGCAGCTGGTGATTCTTTCATACAGAAATGGGACAAAACTCAGCTTATTAGCATAGGGGTGGCATTGTGAGTCACCTTTGTTTATTATATTTCAGTATCACCGAGGAAACCACCTGATGCATACTAAATTAAAAAAGAAACATTGTTAGGAATCTGCATAATGAATACAAATGGGAGCACACTGACAGAACTAAATTATGGAGTCACGCCACACAGAAAGAAGAAAAAAATACATGCATGCCCCTGAAAACACCTTTCCAAGACAGTTCAGTTTCTTTGGAAGATGTTATTTTTTGTGCTGTATAAAACTGTTTTTAGCTTCTGAATCTGTTTTAAATTCTAACATTTTAAATTTCTTTGTACTTATTATATTATTAACTGTAAAATCTGAGATTTCAGAAGAATTTAGAAGTCACTTTAGGATGCTTTTCTGTCTTCTTCCAAGAATTAGCAGGCCCTATACTACTCTCTCAACATTACATACCTTCTCTTCCTCCTTATTTTCCTTATTTCTTTTTTTCTTTTCTTTTCTTTTTTCCCTTTTTCCTTTTTACTTCATTATTTTCCTTCTTTTTTCCTTATTTCCTTAGTCTTTGCCTTATTGTGGAAGAACTCCATAATCAAGACCAAGATTGAAGCCTCTTTCATCTTTTCTTAATAGAGATTGCAGGGAATAATGGAATAAAAAAAAGGAGAAACAAAAAAAAAAAATGAGAGCTGGAGGAAATCTTCCCCACCACGAATATCATAAAAAAAGACATACCATGGGACAGAATAAATTCAGTCAGTTGTGAGTTTGTTTTTTTTTCTGAAACCAGATGTCTAAGACTTACCATAGAACTAAGAGGAACTGAGATTATACCCTTTCTTTGTGTGATGATCAATAATACCATGAAAACAGAATTTGATGGATTCCTTGTTTTTCAAGTCTTTCATACAGTAATACAATATCTTCTCAGAATCACCACACTTTTTCTCCTTATTGATATTTGAAGAGGTGTCAATTTCTGTCTTCTCAGATAAGCAGCTATCAAAAAACAGATATTTCAAGTTAAAATCTCTGTTTTCTAGGAAATTGTAGGTTTTGTTAACACACAAACAAACTGTAAAACAATTGCTATCCCAGTCAAAATCTTCCTGAAGCCCCCAGGGCAACTATACAATTTTCTTCTGTATTTGACCACATGTAAATCTTATGTTTAGGACTTTTGTCTCAGCTTATTGTAAGCTATTGCACTCTTTACAGGTTTGCTCCCAGTAGCTGTTCTTTGCCCTTGTCACTACAGCAAAACACACTTTTTTTTTAAGTTCCTAGTCTGAAATCTGAACTTCTTTCCTTCAGTCCAATGACGACATCTGATTGTGCTGATGCCAGGCAGCATAAAGACTGCACTCATCTGATTGTAACCATCCCTTTAAATTTGGAGAAGGTTTGGCGGCTTATGAAGGAATACAGACTCATCAAGTGAGAGAATAAGTATTAACAAGATAGATCTCGTTTAATCTCAAAATGCAGAAATGAATTTAAATTAAAGTTTGAAGGAATAATAGCACAGACAATCTGAGTTGAGTAGAATGTGATCCTTACATAAATACCTCAAATTTCAAAATTTTCTACTCTGCCTAAACTTTATTAAAATCCAAAATCTATCAGAATAGTTGTTGCTAAATATTCATCGATATTTATTCTGATTAACTGTGAATCAATTTTAACTTTTCCTCAATAGGACACAATACAAAACCACAAAGTTTATTTGTGGGCTTTGCCTATAATAGGAGTTTAGCTTGTTTTTTCAGAAAGTGAATGTAAGCAGGGATACATCAGTCACATGAATATTCCACAAGACTTTTGCATCCTTTAACAGATGTGTCATTGAGGACTTGTATAAAATTATAGGGTACAGCTATAAAAAGAAACAGTAATACAAAGCTGTATTGAATGTCGTATTAAAATAATTTACATCCCAAAGGAAGAACAGTCTTCATGGTAACCAGCCAAGATCTTTTACAAACTAGCCTCTTAGGGTTGAAATGAAATATAAATAACATAAAGTTCTGTATTTGCTTAGCCTACTCAGATTTAAGCATTAAGATTTCTGCCAAGATTAGTGTCTTACTCACTTTTTTTCCTCTGGCATACTATAAACCTCTCTTAGCACGTGATGTTCCCTAAAATATGTCAAAACATTTCCTTAACTAAAGTAAATTACTGGAGATGGATGCTTGGTTTATTTCTTAGCGGGTCATGAGAAGCAAATATATAGGTTTTCAATCTCAGAAAACACTTTTTAATTTCTCTTAAGGATCTCAAAGATCCCTACATCACTCCCTCCCCCCCAAAAAAAAAAACCCAAACCAAAACCAAATGTCTGGCAAAATATACCAAAACCTGTGTTCATAAAAAGGCCAGCATTGTGATTCTAATTTTTGAGATCATTTCTAAAATACTGTATCTATCTTCTGCATTAATTTCCCTCTGTAAGCCAACTTCAACACTTTGCTTTCTGCCAGTATTTGCTGAACATTTCGGTCTATGTTAGAATGGATTCTATAAACTCAGGCAGGTTATGATGCTCTTCCATTTGCTACAGTGGGATATGTTTTAAGACTGTTTTGATTTGATGAAATTTTTAAGAATTTATAATTTTCAGTGGGATATCAAATTGCCTTAAAAAAAAAAAAAAAAAAATACAAAACAAAACCAAACAACTTAAATCAGAAAAACGTACGTGCACTGCTCCTTATGTCGCCCAGTAGGATTTCAGTGAATGTGTTGTACATGGATCACATAAAATAGATATCCTTTTTCCATGCTAGTACTTGAGAGATTGCCAGGGGAAAGCAATTTTTGTTACATTTACAGTGCTTAAATGTATTCACCTATGGAAGAAAAAGAGAAAAAACAAAACAAAACAAAAAAACAGGCACATTTGAATCTAGAACATTAATAAAAAAAGAGGTATACATTTGATAACAGCTCTTGAAGTTCTTTGTCTACATATTTACAATTTAGCAAACTATTAAATGAAAAGATCTCACTACAGCTTCTGGGGGTATATTGAAAAGTGGTGATGTTATCTTCACAGTTAAATGCTCTGTAAATGGTACTGACATCACCTTACAGCGAAGCACCAAATTAAGCCGTGTGGTGTTGCTGTTAATGGTGGAAGCTGACAAAAGCAAAAACCTGAAAATCTCAACCTATTCTTGAAATCAAGGTGCACCTAAGCCCAGTATTTAGAAAGAATTTAGAAAGACTGCTCCAATATTCCTAACTGAAGGTTACAAAGGACGATTGTGTTTTTTCTCTCTTTTAGCTAGTATTACAGAAAAAAGAACAAGAGTTAGATTGTAAAATGTGTATAGAAATCACAACTTACAAAAAAAAAAATATCTGCATCTGGCTACAGAGTGCTTTGAAATTTCGCTTGAACCCCAAATTCTTGCCCCTGTACTAGAAACGGAATTTCTGATATTTCATCCTGTTTCTGAATATTTTGTGAAAAAGTTGCACATGATGACTTTTTTTGTAAGGTAAGCTACAAAAATCACCTTATAAACCCCATTTCTGGCAATATTTATTTGTAACCCTCTGCCTGGCAATTTATCCATAACCTAACGTATTATTTATATAGCATCAATAGCCTGTAGGATTTATTGCAGGCATGCACGAAGACATATGGGTAGATTCTTCTTTCATTTATACTAGCATAAATCAGAACAAATACTACTGAAGTCACTGGAGTTCCACTTGTTTAAATGTGGACTAAAAATGCTCAGAACCAAGGACAAACTTTTTAGTAAGTTTTTTACCTTAACGGGATTGCTGAGGTGAGTAGCTCGAGAGAGGACGCCTTCAACACCAGAGCAGGGGGGGAGATCAGGGTCCAAGAGCCTCAACTCAGAGCTACAAGAGCCACCGAAGGAGCCTCAAGTCCTCGACAGGACCTGCCCAGGAGCCGGCAGCTCAGCTGACGCGAGCGAGCAGCTGACTCACACGGGGCGGAGCCTGAAGCAGCAGCACCAACCCTGACTGGTTAAAAACCTGACCCAGGGAGCGCGGCGAGGCAGTTTGCGGGCAAACAGAGCGGGTCGAGGCAGTTTGCCCGGGCAGGCGAGCGGGATGGTGAGCGCTGGTCGTATGATCAGGGCCCGGTCCCTGAGCTCTGCTCTGGCTGCCCCGGGGGTGGCCAGCGTAGGCACTCAGACAGAGCTGATGAGAGGGGAGGCTGCAGTGCAGAGCTCGGGGTGTAGAGAGTGCCTGCACTGGTCTGGGGCGGGGAGGGTGCCCAACGGGCAGGGCTGCACTCGGTGCTCCCTGGTGGAGGTCCTCCTGCAGCAGGGGCTGAGCTGCGGGATGCTGTTAATAGGCTGCGAGATGTCAGGGAAGCTGAGAGGAAGCAGGAATGCTTGCCCCACGCCCAAACTGTGCAGGGGCCTCGAGCTTCACCTCTACCTCATGAAGGAAAGAAGGAGGCCGTTAACCTGGGAAGCTGGGAATTAGTGCCAAAAAAAAAAAAACACACAAAAAAAAAAAAAGAAGGAAAAGGACAACCAAAAGCAAGGGGCTTCCCCCTAAATCCCCTGTCCCCACGCAGAACCACTTTGCTGTCCTGCAGGGGGCTAATGAGGAAGCGCACTCGAGACAGAAACAGCCGGCTGATGCACTGCTAAAGAAGATCTCTACTGGTGCTGCCGGGAAAAAGCGGCGGGTCGTAGTAGTAGGGGACTCTACACTGAAAGGGACAGAAGCACTTGTCTGCCATCCAAACCCCGTCTCAAGGGAGGTGTGTTGCCTACTGGGGTCACGGATCAGGGATGTGGCATAGAGGCTGCCTGCTCGAGTAAGTCCCACGGACTATTACCCACTCCTGGTGATACATGTGGGTGCTAGGGATATAGATAGTAGTAGCCTGGGGAACATAAAGAAGGACTACAGAGCCCTGGGGGAGGTGGTTAGGGGCTCTGGAGCTCGGGTGGTCTTTTCATCAATTCTCCAGGGTACAGGGGAGGACCTAAAAACAGCTAGGAGGATTGGCCAGGTTAATAAGTGGTTAAAAGGGTGGTGTCATAGTCAGGGGTTTGGGTTCTTGAACATGGGACCCAAGCTTGTAGGCCAGGTCTAGTGGGGGCTGGTGGAGCTGGTCTAAAGAAGAGAAGGAACAGTTTTGGTAGGAGGCTTGCCAGACTGGTCAAGGAGGCTTTAAACTAGATGTGTTGAGGGAGGGGAGCATCATTCCATTCCAACACACCCAGTCAGTTGCCAGAACCTATAATAAATGCTTGGAGCAATGTAGAGGTATCCCAGCTGCTCCAGCCAATGAGCCGGGTTCAGTTGGAGCTCGGCTCAGATGCCTCTATACAAACGCCCGTAGCATGGGGAACAAACGAGGAATTAGAGATGTGGGCACATCTATGGGGGTGTGATATAATAGGCATCACAGAAACATGGTGGGATGGCTCCTATGACTGGAGTGTTGGAATGGAAGGTTACAGGCTCTTTAGGAAAGACAAGCCTGGCAGGTGGGGAGGGGGAGTTGCCCTTTATGTTAGGGATAGGCTGGAGAGTATCGAACTCTGTTTGGGGACAGGTGAGCAGTCCACAGAGAGTTTGTGGGTCAGGGTTAAAGGGAATATAGCTATGGGAGACATTACTCTGGGGATCTGTTACAGACTGCCTGATCAAGAGGAACCTGCGGATGAAGCACTCTATAGACAGATAGGAAAAGCCTCACACTCGCAGGCCCTTGTTCTCATGGGTGACTTCAACCACCCTGACATCTGTTGGAAGGACGGTACGGCCCGGCACAAGCAATCCAGGAGGTTCCTCGATTGTGTAGAAGACAACTTCCTTCTGAAAGTAATAGAGGAGCCGACAAGGAGAGGTGCCGTGCTTGACCTCGTGCTCACCAACAGGGAAGGGCTTGTTGGAAATGTGACGCTCCAGGGCAGCCTTGGATGCAGCAATCATGAGATGCTCGAATTTGAGATCCTCAGGACAGTGAGAAGAGCGGGCAGCAAGCTCACTGCCCTGGACTTCAAAAGAGCAGACTTTGGCCTCTTCAGGAACCTGCTTAGGAAGGTTCCATGGGATACAGCCCTAGAAGGCAGAGGGGCCCAAGACTGTTGGTTGATACTCAAGGATCACCTGCTGCAAGCTCAGGAGTGTTGCATCCCAACCAGAAGGAATTGCAGCAGGAGGGCCAGGAGAACCCCTTGGATGGATAAGGAGCTCCTGAGGAAAATTCAAATGAAAAAAGAGGCTTACAATAAGTGGAAGCAAGGACAGGTGGCATGGGAAGAGTACAGGGATGTTGTCCGAGAAGCTAGGGACCAGGTTAGGAAAGCTAAGGCTCAGTTAGAATTAAACTTAGCTAGAGGTATTAAAGATAACAGGAAGGGATTCTACAGGTACATAGCAAATAAAAAACAGACTAGGGAGAATGTAGGCCCCCTCAGGAAGCTCTCAGGAGAACTGGCTACACAGGATTTGGAGAAGGCTGAGGTTCTGAATGACTTCTTTGCTTCGGTCTTCACTGGCAATGGCTCTGACTGCACCACCCAAGTCTTGGAAGGCAGACACAGGGACTGTGAGAATGAAGACCTTGTGACCACTGTAGGAGAGGAGCTGGTTCGAGACCATCTTAAAAAACTGCAAGCGCACAAGTCCATGGGTCCTGATGAGATCCATTCGCAGGTCCTGAAGGATCTGGCAAATGAAGTTGCGAAGCCGCTGGCCATCTTATTTGAGAAATCGTGGCAGTCAGGTAAAGTTCCCAATGACTGGACAAAGGGAAATATAACCCCCATTTTCAAGAAGGGGAAAATAGATGACTGTAAGCGGCGAGGAGAAGCAGACAGGCCAACCCAATATGGGTGATAAGCAACTTCTATTTTATTTGTGACGCAGTTCACACATATATAGGAGTGGTATTCAGCCACTCCTTCTTGGCACAACAGTATTGGTTAGCCCCCCCCAGCTTCCTCCACATTCTCCTCCCAGGTCCGGTCTCCGGCCACCTGTGGGGGCCACCCCCTGCCTTGCTTGCACAGTCCTCCAGAACTCTATGGTTCTGCTCTTAGAGTCATTCTGCAACAGATGACCTGGGGAATTACAGACCAGTCAGTCTCACCTCTGTGCCTGGCAAAATCTTGGAGCAGATTCTCCCGGAAGGCATGCTAAGGCACATGAAAATCAACAAGGTGCTTGGTGACAGCCAGCATGGCTTCACTAAGGGGGAAATCCTGCCTGACCAGTTTGGTGGCCTTCTGTGATGGGGCTTCAGAACGGATGGACAGGGGTAGAGCAGCTGATGTCTTCTACCTGGACTTGTTCGACACTGTCCCACATGACATCCTTGTCTCTAAATTGGAGCGACATCAATTTGATGGATGGACCACTTGGTGGATAAAGAACTGGCTGGATGGCTGCACGCAAAGAGTTGTGGTCAATGGCTCAATGTCCAGCTGGAGACCAGTAATGAGTGGTGTCCCTCAGGAACTGGTGTTGGAACCGGTCTTGTTTAACATCTTCATCGCTGACATGGACAGTGGGATTGAGTGTGCCCTCACCAGGTTTGCTGATGACACCAAGCTGTGTGGTTCGGTTGATACGCTGGAGGGAACGGATGCCATCCAGAGGGACCTTGACACGCTTGTGAGGTGGGCTGATGCCAACCTCATGAAGTTTAACCATGCCAAGTGCAAGGTCCTACACCTGGTTCGAAGCAATCCCAGGCACAGCTACAGGTTGGGCAGAGAAGAGATTCAGAGCAGCCCTGAGGAGAAGGACTTGAGTGTGCTGGTCGATGAGAAAATGAACATGAGCCGGCAGTGTGCGCTTGCAGCCCAGAAAACCAACCGTATCCTGGGCTGCACCAAAAGGAGCGTGACCAGCAGGTCAAAGGAGGTGATCCTTCCCCTCTACTCTGCTCTCGTGAAACTTCACCTGGAGTATTGTGTGCAGTTCTGGTGTCGTCAACATAAGAAGGACATGGAACTATTGGAACAAGTCCAGAGAAGGGCCACGAGGATGATCAGGGGACTGGAGCACCTCCTATATGAAGACAGGCTGAGGAAGTTGGGGCTGTTCAGGCTGGAGAAGAGAAGGCTGTGTGGAGACCTCATAGCAGCCTTCCAGTATCTGAAGGGGGCCTATAGGGATGCTGGGGAGGGACTCTTCATTAGAGATTGTAGTGACAGGACAAGGGGTAATGGGTTAAAACTTAAACAGGGGAAGTTTAGGTTGGATAAAAGAAGGAAATTCTTTCCTGTTAGGGTGTTGAGGCACTGGAATAGGTTGCCCAGGGAGGTTGTGAATGCTCCATCCCTGGCAGTGTTCAAGGCCAGGTTGGATGAGGCCTTGGGTGATATGATTTAGCGTAAGGTGTCCCTGCCCACGGCAGGGGGTTGGAACTAGATGATCTTAAGGTCCTTTCCAACCCTAACGATTCTATGATTCTATGATCATGTCTAGCAGGTTCTAATTTGTTGTCTAAACTCATCCTTTTATTCAGTTATATAAACTTTTTAAACAGCATCAAGGCATTGTTCTGAAATCTTTGACTCAGCTATTACCAAATTGTTCCCCTTAAAGCCATAATTACACCATTGGAGTAAGGCCACACAGTATTCATTGAGTCATTTTTTTGAATTTAGGAACAATATTTTAAAACCTAAAAATATTTATAGCACCTGTATATTACTTAGTACAGCAGTTTGGATGTAGTTGCATCTGTTCAGACCTTTAGATGCTTGAGAACATTTTGGAAACAGAGAAGCTGTGAGAGCATTTGATAACTTGTAATAAGTTAATAATATACTATTATTCCATAGCTGTTTTCTTTTCACCTTTGATTCACAACAACAGGGAACATGGGCCTTTCAAGAGCTTCAGTGCAGAAAAGGTTAGTATAAAACTATCAATATTTATCAAACTTTAAATAAAAACAACAAAATGACATATAAGTTCAGCATGTCAATCCTTTCCCTGGAACAATGATGTTTCTGTCCTGCAAAGCAGGTTTTGTGCCTATGCGCTTATTGGGAAGCAATTATAGTTACTTGGTCAAAACAGACTTGAAGCATTGGTTTGTACTAACCAGAAAGTGAACAGGTGCTCTTCACACCTTCACACTTAACTCTAAAGGGGCAACTAATTTCTGATCTACTTTGTTCCATCACTTTTTTCCATACGAATCAAACCACAAAATGGCTTTAGTGAAGAAAACCTAACACCAAATGTTAGGAAATAAAAAAAAAAAAAAAAAAAAAAATTTCTTTCTAGTTAATTCCTGTCTCAAATTAAAAAAAAAAAAAAAAAGGAAAAATCCTGGGGAATCCTGAGCTGGTTTAGCTGTTCTTGTACTTTCTGAAAGGAAGAATAGAAAGTATAATGTTAATAGCTGAAAGTATTTCAAGAAGACCTCATTCATATTTTTGGAGCTATCATTGTGTATCCATCTATGACATAAGTGTATTGACATTCATTATATTAATAAATGTATACATGTAAAGACAGAATGGACTCTTTATCTTAACACTAGCTTGCTCCTTTTGGATCTGCTAACTTAACAGCAGTAGCTAACAGAGATGAATGAGTGCATGTTAAGTGGAGGCTGAATAGAGTGGGCAGGAAAAGGCCACTTGTTTTTCCAGAGCTCTACTGACCCAATGGAGTTTTGATCTGCAATGTGCTTCTGTAGTGAATTCGCACAGGGAATTGCAGGTTCTTACTTCTGGTAAGAACTGAAATAAAACAGAATTCATTTTATTGTTACAAGACTTAAAATCCACATATGTTTAGATAACTTACGGAACAGGATATAGAAACGGGAAATATTTAAAACAAATTAATCTGTTTAGACATTGGTTGTCTTACATAACTACCACACTTTGCACACCTCCATGTCTGGCATTTATGCAAATTCTTTCAGGAAACAATTTTCATAATTGTGTAATTTGCATGTGCTCACCTTAAGCAGAAGGATAGATTTCATGCTGAAGAATGTGTCAGCATATTTGACAGCTTAAGTGAAGGAGGCCCACAAGCTAGCAACACTGTAACCTTGTGTTCCTTGTGCCTTCCAATATTTCTCATTGTATTTGTAATGGTGAAAACTAGGATAGCAAGGAGCTGTGAACTTGAAAACACAGGGAATATGAAAACCTATTTTTATTTCTGTTCCCTGTTAATTGAAGTGCTGCTTTTTTGCACTCCTTAAATGTTGCTTCTTCTTTGTGCTTGTCCTTATCATTGTCATCCTGTTCTTCACAACCTGGTTATCATGCACATTACTAGTTAATCAGATGAGTTAAAATCATGTTAATAAGCACCCCGTCCTGGATTGCTAAACATCTGATCCAACAGAAATCCATGGGAGGACCTTTCATAAAAGCATGTGCAGATACAGTAGTCAAAACCTGTTCTAACTTGAGGATTCATTTTACTGAATTGCATCAGGATGCTTTCATTGGAATTGCCAACAAAGTTGAATGAGAACAAAATATCAAAACCATTTATATGGCAGGAGGTTCAATGTCAAATTATTAGATGCATCTCACTATTACTTTTACAGCTGCATTAGTAGCATTTTACAGCTGTTTGGATTTTGGCCAGAAATTACTAAGCTTCTAAACCTTGAAAATTTCATGAATAACAGAAAAGGAAGTTGTTAGTCATTATTATTCATTTTTGCTAGATTCCAGCTGTGCCATCAGTGAGAAGAATTCTCACAAAACTAATAAACGTGGTGCAAGTATTCCCACACTCAATAATTTAAATTTCAGTGATGCGGAATGGAAGTCTAAATATCAGTATCTACCTTTAGATCTTCCAACTGTATTGTTTCCTTTTACATCCATACCGGATCTAGAAAGTCCTTGTGAATTTTCTCAAAGTTTAACAATGTCTCTAGAAACATTTATACTTTGGCTTTTCTGGACTTTTGGGAAATCATCTAGAAGGCTGGCAAATAGAGACTGATAGAATCATAAAATGGTTTGGGTTGGAAGGGACCTTATAGATCATCTAGTTCCAACCCCATGTCTTGGGCAGGGACACCTTCCACTAGATTAGGCTTCTTAAAGACCCATCCAATTTGGTCTTGAACACTTCCAGGGATGGGGCAGCAACAGCTTCTCTAGGCAACTTGTTCCAGTGTCTCACTACCCTTCACAGTAAAGAACTTGTTCCTAATATCTAATCTAAATCTATCCACTTGAAGTTTAGACTAACTACTCCTTGTCCTTTTACTACATGCCATTGTAAAAAGCTCCTCTCCAGATTTCTTGTAGGCTCCTGTTTAGGTACTGGAAGGCTGCCCTAAGGCATCCCAGGAGCCTTCTTGTCTCCAGAATGAATAAGCCCAGTTCTCTCAGCCTGTTTTCGTAGGAGAGGCGCTCCAGTCCTCTGATCACCTTCATTACCCTCCTCTGGACTTGCTCTAACAGGTCCACATCCTTCTATGTTGGGGGCACCAGAGCTGAGCGCAGTACTCCAGGTGGGTTCTCACAAGAATGCGTAGAGGGAGAGCTTTTGATGCTCCTTTTGATGCAGCCCAGGATACAGTTGCCTTTCTAGGCTGTGAGCACACACTGCAGCTCATGTTCAGCTTTTCGGCAACCAACACCCCCAAGTCCTTCTCTTCAAGACTGCTCTCAGTCCAGTCTCCAGCCAAGCTATATTTGTGGTATGGATTGCCCCAACCCAGGTGCAGGATCTTACACCTGGCTTTATTGAACTCTATGAGATTTGCATGTGCCCAGCTGTCAAGCCTGTCAATGTGTGCCCTGGATGGCACCCATTCCCTGTAATTAATATCTATATCTAAAAAAAAAAAAAAAGGAGAAAAACCATTATCTCTACTTCTAAAGCATATGCCTAGGAAATGTGTTTTGTTGAGTATTTTCTATTTTTAATAGTATCTCAGAGTAAACATATTCAGTGAAACAACTTGCTGTTTAAATACAGCACTAAGAGGACTTTACTTTTCCACACTGTAAATCTTGCTATTTTTAAAAAAAAATCTGAGGAAATGCATAGATTTTTCTGTTGAAGTATCATCTCCTTTAAAAAGTAATAAAATAGCAAAAAACAAGGTAAAAACTCACCTTTTTTATTCTGTGCCAGTAAAGAAACTTTCAGAGCTTTGAACAGAAGTGCATGAATCACATAATCCTTTTGTTTTATTTAGTTTCATCTAATACCATTTCAGCCACTGAAGCATGTACTCAGCTTTAAATACATATCTCTGCCAACAAAGTCACGATACTAGTTAAGTTGTGTTCCCTGTCTGCATGGAATCAATAAAACAATTCATATTCCCCAGGAAGTTCTGCAACACAATACCAATTGTCTGTCTCTGAGAAAAAAGATATCCATACCTGACAGCTCTTGCCCAGATTAGAAAACCCTTCCCAGAAAAATGAGTCATTAGCCACTGTCAACAAACTGGAATTTTCCTCAATAGCAGCAAGGACATGGTGAGGATGGACTGTGAGATGTCTGCCTGTAGGAATGTTGACTTATGCTGCTGTGCAAAGTGAAGGACAGAGGACAGGCAAGGATGCACAATGCAAAACTACCACAGTGCGTGCTTACCGTTATTCCTAAGAATTTAAACCGCTTGTACGCATGTAAATTGCAACCTACTTTTCCCCAAAAAAAAGACCTTTAAAATGTTTCCAAGATTTAATTTTGAAAACCGTTGATAATAATCGTGATATATAGAATATTTCTGCCTAAGAATGCCCAACTTTCTTCTGAGACAGTGCAAACAACTTCAAACAGCTTCATTCCGGTGAGGTATGGTATGTGTCTTAACTTGGATGAGATTGAGGCTACAGTCCAAATTGAAATCACTAAGAACAAACAGTTATCTTGGAAGCTCAAGATGAATTTGTATGAGGTAAAATAAGGAATGTTATCTGGGAGATAGCTAATTAAGATGTGGAATAAATATTTAAATATTTCTTCTGGCCTGACCCAGGAAAAAATGTTTCTTACATTAAAATCATAGTCAATTTAGGTGAAACAGAGGTTGCCTGTTTTATATGTTTAAATTAGTGAATTTTGAATGAATGGCTCTTTTCCCCACCCTTTAAATTTCTAGTGTTACATCCAAATCAAGACATATGGCTGTCTTCATACTCTAATTATTTCAAAGTAAAATGGAACTCCTACAGAAACTTAAAAGTCAAGTCCTAAAATAATTTGATATGATGTAGACATGATGAAAAGACTCAGATAAAATTATCTGTTGAAAGATTCTTAAACCTAATAATAATATTAAAAAAAAATAATTACATTAAAAATATTAGCCTTGCAATAGCTCCATAAAACAGACTTGAGGGCATGCATTTGAATTACTAAAGAGGGAACAGACCTGAAGGCAGCCAATTTTCTCAGCAGCTAGCTAAGAAAATGGGTTTGACTCAGGACTGTTTCCATAAACTATTGTGGGATGCTGGTGTGCCCTGGTAGCATGCATTCTGGTGGTCCCCTCAGACACGCAAGAAGGCTGACATGCAGAACCAGGGTTACTGGGTTACCGTTCTGCTGGAAGGCTTTCTACCTCATGTTGGAAGGTACATGATATAGTGAATCTTGCTACCCGCAGAGCATGCAGAATGTGCTGAGATTTAAGTGAGATATAACAATGAGACTTAGGCTTCTTCCAGAGTTTTAATTGTGGTTTAACTGGCTCTTTGGGACTGTGTGCACAATGGCTACTCTTAAGGCATGGTATCGTGGTTTAAGCCCAGGCTGTAAATCAGGAATGCAGTCTACTCCCCCCCCACTTTTCTTTCCCTCACTCCTGGAGGGATGGGAAGGAGAATCAAAAGAATGGAACTCCCATGGGTTGAGATAAGAACAGTCCAGTAACTAAGGTATAGCACAAATCACTACTGCTATGACCAATAATAATAATGATAAAGGAAATAACAAGGGAAGAGAATACAATACCACCTGCCAAATCATACCGATACCTAGCCCGACCCAGCAGAGAACCAAAATGACTGCTACTGCTGAACCCAGGACACATGGTTAACACCCTGAGTGAATATGCAACTCCCCAGCTACTTGTATGCACAGACCTTGTTTGAAAGAGAAGATCGACTTGGAACTCCCCAATCACTTGAGCTCCCAGCTCCTTAAATGTGGTGGTCTACATCGTTGGTAGAGTGATCTGGAGAGTGCTAGACAGACCATGATGCAGAAATGATCAAACTGTATGTAGAGAAGACATTTATAGCCAGTGCCCAAGGGTTGTCAGGAGCTTCATTGACCCCTGTGAGGGGTCACTGGGGCTGTCCCATGATGAACACAGCTGATTTCAGCACATCCAATGGACCACCACAGGGCATAGCTGAGCCCCACAGATATGATGGCAGCTCCTGGGGAAAGCCTGGGAAAGGAAGTGGAAAGCGCTGCCTGGTAGTGAGGGGAAAGTATCAGAAAGACACTGTGAGCACTGAGGGAGAGGGGCAGGACGAGAGGAGGAGGTGATCCAGGCAGGGATTCCCTGCAGCCCTGGACAGAGTGCAGTGCAGCAGATATCCATACTATAGCCTGTGGATGACTCCATGCCAAAGCAGGTGGATTTGCCCTGAAGGAAGTCACAGCCTTTGGAGAGGCCATGTCAGAGCAGGTTTATCCTGAAGGACTGCAGCCTGTGGGAATAACCCACGCTGGAGCCAAGGAAAAGTGTGAGATGGAAGGAGTGACAGAGATGTTACAGAAGAACTGCAACCCCCATTCCCCATCTCCCTGCACAACTTGGTGCGGAGAGGTGAAGTACAGGAGTGAGATGATTGAGCCTGAGGCAAGGAAGGAAGGAAGGGAGAAGGTGTCATTTTAAATTTTGTCTTTGTTTCTCATCATCCAACACTATTCTAATTGGCAATAAATTATTTTTTCCACGTTTGTTTTGCCCATAATTGATAAATAATTGATAAATAATCTTCATATCCTTGTCTCAACCCATGAGCTTTTTCACCTTGTTTTCTCCACACTGTCCTGTTGAGGAGGCAGAGAGAGAGCTGCTGAGCAAGTGTGCCACAGCTAGCCAATTAACAGTAGAAAGGATCCGTGTAGGTGCAGAAATGGTTACAAAGAGTAGTCTTATGTACACAGTTGGCATATTTAAAGAGTTATTTTATATGTAAATAAGATAATTAATAGAGGTGGAAGGTGCATGTGCTGGGGTCTTACAGGACCACAGTCAGTTGAAGAATAAGAAATGAGAAAAACAGCAGTTCAGAAAGCCTTACACAATTGAGCTAAAGATGCTGCTGTCAGCCATGGAGACACCCATCTCCACTGAACAGTGAGTGACCATCCTGTTCAGAAGATTAGACTCTCCATGTGAACATTATCCTATGCCAAGTCTCAATAAATTGGTTTCTGTTTATAATCAACACTCTGTCCCTGAAGGGTCTATGCAGCAAAAGTGTTATCTACAGCACTAAAGAAACCTACAGAAGCCTTTTCCTAATTACCATCTGAGGTTAAAATAGTCAGTTCTGTCAATGTTTTGAGACTGAATTTACTGAACTAAAATAGCATACCCTGTTTGATCCTCTGCAGAGCACTGAGTTTCAGATGTAGCTCTGTATTTTTTGGTTTGTACTACTGAATTTGTTTCATCTTTACTATATGTATAAAACGAAGGGGTTCACTGACTTATTTTGTATTTTTTCGGTTATAACAACTCATTAACAGCAAGTAGCATTTTAGCATTTAATATGTTCTGGAAAACCTACAAGGTGTTTAATTGTTTACTTTACCTGTCTTTTCATCCTCAGTTTTATTTTAGTTTTAATCAGAGAAAACATAAAGCAAACTGTAGAGTAGTAAACTGAACTTCTCCAGGGACTTTGGCAGAACCCCTGGATACTGCCAGGTACTGGGCACTGCATGATGCAGGAGAAGGTCACTTAATTGCCTTGGTCTTTTGCTCCCATGCCCTGCCCTGTCTATGATCTGTCTCACCTATTAAAACTATAGTCTAAGAGAGAACTATCCCCCCCCCAATGTGGATTATAGCAGGAAGATGTAATTTAAGACAGACTTTAGAAGCTTAACTTCAATAAGTGTTTATATCAAACTGTGGT
The DNA here is from genome assembly GCF_033815535.1 of Pezoporus flaviventris. NCBI lineage: Eukaryota > Metazoa > Chordata > Aves > Psittaciformes > Psittacidae > Pezoporus > Pezoporus flaviventris. The sequence goes on from NW_026892563.1 coordinate 23,057,459, forward strand.
GATTCATGTACTTCACAATCCCTGCTGTGTAATGTATTAATATTGGTTTTCAATATTGACAACAAAACATTTTTGCATTTCTCCTGATGCTGAATTAAAAATAGATCAATATTTTCTTATAATATTGCCTTTTAATATTTAGAATTACGAACACAGATATAAAAGTTGGTGTTTGAAAGCAAAGATTTTAATATTCATTATTTTTTATTAAATTCCAATGAGAGAATCTTCCTAATAATTCAATATTCTGAAGTATTCTAGCATTAGCAGCAGTTTAATAAAAAGCAAGATCCAATTTGAAGGAGCACAAAGGTTTCGGATTATTTTTTTTTTAAATGAAAAACAGGGGTAGTGGAGGATATGGAGAAATAATTCTATGATGAGATAATATAAAGACTGCAGGTTTGTGTGCCTTCATGTCTTCATATAACTACTGAGTATGAGGTCTGATGTTTGTTAATTAAAGACTTTTATTTCCACTAGATGGCTTCTTCTGAAAGACTAGGTTCTTAGCATAAAATTAATTAACCTTCAGAAGACAGTCAGAGGTACTTCAGTGACCCTACCATTGCCAAAAAAATAAATCCCTTTGCAGGATCTTTCACAAATCTTTTAAAGGCCTTCTACAATATGCATGGTGAAGGAGTATGAAATATCAGATACCTTTTTATTTTACATTATGTGCTAGAAGAACACAGAAGGCAATTATTTCTGTGTCATATATCAGAACAGTGTGTCTTCTCACATTTTAAGAGGCATGGGAACATTATGAAGAAACATGTAGAGGATAACATAGTTTCACTCTCCTTGCTCCTTATAGTATTTACATATCTATCAGTATACTATGTGCAAGGACATTTCCTGCTCAGTTAAAAGATGATCAAATACACTGACCCCAAAAGAAGGAGTAACACCAGTAACCATTTAAAATAGTTAAAAAACTAAAATGTAACTCTAAGAGGTCATATAGTCTCTTTTAATATTATGAAGTAGGACATTTAAAACCATTAGTTTAAAATCACATCTATACAAGTAGGTAAATGCTATGCTCTTCACCTCCCATGGAGAGAGTTATTGAAACTCTGGGACAGTTTAAAATAAACATAATTAACAGTTCTCCATCTATCCTCAGTCATTCTGACACTCCAGAATTTCAATATGAAAGGCTGACTTCGCTGAAGGATAATGCTGGGCATTCTAAGTCACCATTAGGACACAAACCTGAATGCTACCTATTGCTAAAATATAGTCCATTTGCATACAAAAAAAAAAAGAATGGTCAAACAAACAAGAGTGCTGCTTCTGCAATCCAGAGAAACTGAGATGTAAACCTGGATTTAAGCCAAGAAAAGAACATTTCGGGGGGGGGGGGGGGGGGACGGGATGACAAACCAAACAAACAAAAAAACAAGCAAAAAAACAAAACACAACAACTTTCCTATTTCAAGGTTGTTTGTAGTGAAAGAAATATAAAGTCCTTTGTAGAATCTGGTCAATCCATACATTTCTGCATTCCAAACTGAAAACAACTGATTTGATAGATTTTGTTTCATTATGAATAACAGAATTAAAAATAAAAAAATAAAAAATCCAAGCAAACCACAACATAGTTGGAGACTTACAGAGTGATTTAGCTGTATTTTTGAGACTCTTAATACCAGAACTTCAGACCCATCTAAAGGCAGAAGAGATTACAATGGTCAAATGACCCCAATTCTTTTCTCTTACAAGTTATTCAAGTCCTAAATGTTTGTTTCTGTGCTTTATAGCAATAAGATATGAATATAACAGAAGCCTAATTACAGTCAGGATCTAAAAATCTGGTTTCTTTATGGCTCTCCTTAAGGTAAAAATTAATTGGTGCATCTGTGTTCCATAAACAGCTTCCCAGATTTTTCTGATACCAGAGTAGTCTAATCACCAGTTCCTGTGTTTTAAATCATATGTGAAGTAGCTCACCTGTAGATGTTGAATATACTGTTTTTCCTGTCATTGTTTTAAGCACCTTCAGATAAGCAAAAACAATGAAGCACCACATTACTTTTAAAGTAGTTGAAATCAACTCCTGGAGTCTGCAAGTGAGAGGAAAATGCCATAGAACCATGCCATATACACATTTATACAAACGTAGCTATTAATAGAATACTAGATGGGTAGAAACAAGCACTCCAAAGTAGAAAATGTCAGAGCTAAATTTATTCTCTATGACCTTAATTCATTATATTTCACGGCATGTTCATTATGATGTAGGATCTAATTACATAATTATATAATATGTTTGGGTTTCCTCATGAATCTGTACAGGTTACTTGAGAAATAATTTGCAGTGATAATAAAACAGGGGGAAAAAGTACTGTTGTCACAAGTCAGTCAGAGAAATCACCTCCAAAACTGCACTTCTAAATTAATTGGCTGAAATGTGGCAAGTATATTCATTCTGCTGGAATGATGAGACCGTGTTCTGTGCAAATACTTTCTTTTTTTCTTTTTCTTAAGATATATATATATATATATATATTTTACTCAAGTATTTCCAGCCATGTATCATGGCCAAACACACACTCACACAAATATACACAAGTTCTTTGCTAACTTTGGAAAGGACTGTGATTCTGTGAGTGGTTCAAAATCCAGTAATGGAATTTGTCACTCCTCTAAGCATTTAAAATCCCGCTCCTAGCTAGCTTCAGTTTATGTGGCCAAGAAACAGCCCTTAATTGCAAAATTCAGTATAGCACATGCAAAGGAAAGAAAGAAACGTCAGCCTTTGCAAAATGTGGGACAGTAGAACCAAAGCATGTTTTTTTCCTCAGCTATTTGATATACAGTATTTATCTAATCCCAGAGCCAGAGACTCAGTTCTGTTCCATCACCAGTGTGATAGCTGTTACAGAAAATAAAATATTTCCCATCAGCATACACATTGTTTTTAGCAGTTTCCAAAGGGTTCCATTTGATGCTTCCTCCCTTATCTAGTCCCAAAATTAGTGATCTTGAATTCTGGAGTTTTACATTCTTCTAGGCACAACACAAATGTCCTTTTGATCATGTAAATTCTAACAACCCTAAGGATGATTATGTGCTATCTTATGGGCTTGGTAAGCTATTGCTGAATTCATCACTTACTGAAAATTAAAGCCACACAGATGATGAGTGTCTCTTAGGGTAAAAATTTTCTTTTAATTGCTCATTTTATATTAATAAGTATAAGGACAGTCATAAGTAAGATGCATGTAGACACATAGAATTGTGTGCAGTCTTGTCCAAGTTGTTAACTGGATCATGACAAATACCTCCAGAAAACACAATACAGCTGAACCCTACATCTATTTTTCACTGCTAGGCAGTCAGAAAAGGCTTTAAAAAGAGTTTTATAGTAGATACAGCAGCAAAATAAAATAATTTATGGAAGAAAGGAACTATGGAGATTGAGAAGGAAACAAGCTATATGAGATAATTAAAAACTAAAAAGTGATGAACCTCTGGTTATTTCACCTGAGTAGACATTTGAAAGCCTACTGGAACCTATGAATATAGGTGTTTGATATCTGGGCACAGTTGATTAGGTTAGGGTTTCCTAAACCCAGCAACCAAGATTGCCCAGGGAGGTTGTGAATGTTCCATCCCTGGCAGTGTTCAAGGCCAGGTTGGATGAAGCCTTGGGTGAGATGGTTTAGTGTGAGGTGTCCCTGCCCATGGCAGGGGGGGTGGAACTTGATGATCTTAAGGTCCTTTCCAACTCTAACTATTCTATGATCCTATGATTCTAAGATCACTTACTGTTCCCACTGATTATTATTTTCTGAAAAATAATAGACAAGCTTCTCATCAGAAGATGAAGGCAGAAGGTAGAAGATACAGTTTCTAAATTGTTGTATACTTAGCAAATCACAGTCTGGCCTTATTCTTATATTGCCATTAACCTTTACAGAGTTTTTAGAAAACCTCTCTTCAATACTTCAGAAAACAGCAAAATGCATGCCTTACATTCATGTGGACACATAGTGAATGAAACAAGTGAAAAAAAAACAAACCTCAAACTATATTTAATGAAGAATTAGTATCCAAGCTAGATAAAAAGTGAGTAATTTTATGGAAATCTTTAGAATTTAAATAAAATTCTCCTGCAGTCAAGAGTCTGCAAAGGACTGGCATGTAACATACCAATTCAGATCAACACAGGGTCTGCCTGAAACATCAGAGACCTGCTTCAAAGACCTTTTTCAGAAAATGGAAAGAGAATGTCCTTTTGCGCTTGCTTAAAGAAGCTTTTAAAAGTAGCAAATATTTCTTTATCATAATTGATTTCTAGTTCAGTAATGTTCCTTTCAAGTAATGTACTCATAAAATTTATCAGTTTTTCCCTCAACTTCTTAATCTTCAGAAGTTTTAACTTTTGGCTGGTGAAACTTCATTTTCTATTTTACCAATATGTAACATTTCCTATAACAACCTTTCATTTGGCACACAAAACTTTAACAACTCTCAGTGAAGCAAAGAGACTTCCATAAAAAAATAAATATTGTAATACATTGACACATGTATCAAGAAAATTAAAGTTAATCCAACCTTTCAGCAGATTTTGGTTTAATTTTTTGCACCTACTTAGTCTTACTTTAACATGTTGTACTAAAAAATCCAGGTAACCTTGACATACATACAGATGGGTAGGTATGATTCCAGATTGCTCTTTCCATGGTACCTGGAAACTGTATAAGTGATGCTGTTATCTTTGTGTCTATTCTGAACTACTTAAAACCTTGGTGAAATAGCACTGGACTGCTGTTTGGTCCCTTAACATTTTTATTATTGCTTCCCAGGGAGTCAGTTCTTTCCTTATATTTGATGTCCATGAATCTGTCTATTTTTGTACTGCCAGGTCATGGTTGTTTAGGTTTTATTCAGAAAGCTGTCCTTTTCTTTGTGGACAATATAATTAGAGATTCAGAATCACTGTTGTCAACAGTTATCTACTGGAAATGTTGACTGCTGCTGTGAGATAAAAGACCTGTAATTCAATTTGATCAAAGTGCCTTAAACAGCTACCCACAGTGGTGAAGCTATATCAAATATTGATCAGTTCTTTCAAGTAATTCTGAAATAACCCACTTAAAACCTTAAAGACATACCCAGATTTCCTATCTATCTTAATTGTCTAAAACAGTTCTTTGTTAGTAACTGAATGGATTCAATAATGTTTACAAATAAAATGATATTAATACCTAATTAATTTATTTCCAAGACTGCAAAGAGACTTGAAGGAGTTTTAGGTTAATTGGATAGCCATTGTTTGTTTTGAAAAAATATTTTATTTCTTTTGAATATTGTGAAGACGAAATAAAACTACTGATCTGCCTGTATATAAAAAATGCAGCTCTTTTGATTACTGATTACCATAATAATACTACTTGACCTTTATAATACACATTTCATGTTCAAAACACAGTACAGATGTGAAGTAATTAATCCTTCCCACCCTGCTTGTGAGCAACAAAGTGAAAAAACTTTGTCATTTTCATTTCATGTTGATGACACAGAGGTAAAGAAGTGGAATGGTTTAGACAAAGAAATGCCAAGGTAAAGGGACAGCACTAACATTATATACTGAGGCCCATTTTATTCCAAGATAATATTTTCTTCTCATGATAAACTAATATTTATATATATTAAAACTGTATCTCTCTTCCTCCCCTCTATCTTCCTGAAAACTGTAATGATTTTGCTCAAGGTTATATTTTGTTGTCATAAATCATATTATTTTTTTTTATCTCCATCTTCTAAAATTTTCTGTAGCTTTGCCTGTAAAGCCAGGTGTAAAGCCCAGAGTGCCACAGGAGCAAGAGAAACAATTTCACCTACTGCCTTAAAAAGAGTATTATGTGCTTAGCTATGTTAAGTGTAGTTCTGTATTCATGCACTTCAGTACACAGTATTGACATTGACTGTCATTTGGGAGTACATGACACCATTCTGGTACTGTGCACACTCCAGAGCAGTTATGCTGGATTTTAGGAGGCTGTAAATTTTTTATGTTTCCCCCCTTCCATACCTTAGAATCACAAACTGATTGACAACCACTTTATCACTGACGTTCACTAGGCCCCTAATATCCTTTTTCTTCCTCTGCAGCCCTTGATGCCCACCCAAAACTGGTAGCAGCCTATCTTATTCATATTATTATATTGCATCTCTCACATCATATTATACTGCATCTTCTCATGGTCTTATATTCTTGGCATGTTGCAAACAATATTCTCTTAGTTATGGGAATGACTAAAAGGTGGAAGACAATGAGACAAACACTACCCAATTTGTTTATTATTTTTTTGATTTTATATACTCATATGGCAAATACCATAAAACCCTCCACTGCATGGAAAGGACCCTTATTTACTGACTAATACTAAACCAGATCAAATATCCCAGCCTTTCTACTGAATAGCTCCATAACTTTGTGAAAGTCACAGAGTACAAGTCAGTAACCATACAACTACATGATACATTCATTCTAGTTTAACTGGAGATTTGGTAGACAATAATATTGGAAAGAAAAAAAAAAAGAGATATTTTAGCCTAGATTATTATCTAGTTTGTAATTACAAGAAATTACAAATGGAAGAAGTTTGCACCAGTGTCTATGTGGTGTGAAAATAAGAGGCTGCTATACAGATTAGGAGAAGTTTGTTCCCTTAGGTTCTATGTACTATTGCTGAAAAGAAAGCAACATCAACTTCGCAAGGATATTATTTGTCCTCAGGCAGATATGGGAGTTATATATGCTAACAATATCAGGTTATAATATTTAATATCTTGAAATGCTTTGCAAATTTGATAAAAATTCATGATTCATGATTTAAATCTCTAAACATGCAGGATTAAAATGGAACATTTATGTATGACAAATTGTCTCACATCCATTTGTTGCGTGATTCTTTCTTTTTATTCCTTTTATGTAAAATATTTGGTTACTATTGGTTACAGCTAGATATAGGATAGATAATTTGGAAGACACTTGTTCAGTACAGCGAATACTATTTTTATAATGACTTGCACAGTACTTCGGGTTCCTGAAATGAAAGGTGCTAAATGCATGAACATTATTTTTATAGTTGGGAAACACTTCCATCACACGTAAAATTTAAAGTAAGTTTAATTAAATTAATTGCAGTGTAATGTCTCTTGACAATGATGTGAATAAGTATTTTGAGACTGTTACTGTAGTCTGATCATGTATCTTCTATGGCGCCACGGATTCACGCCATTTCTGTACCAATGAGGAAGGAAATTATCTTTTCATTTACATCTGTGCAAACCTGCTATATGGTAAGTTGAAGGAAAACACTGGACCATACATACCTGAAGTTTTGAGAGAGAATACCATGGGTGTACTATTACAAAGCTAAGCCTAAAGCTGACTGTATTGAAGCTAAAAGGTATTATATCCCTACTGCAAATCAGCATCTGCAAAAAGTCGTCTCATATACACTGTCAATGCTTTTGCACCAGTATAGAAAACAAATGGAAGCAGATTTGTTGTACAAATGTCCACTGTATTTCTTTACTCTTTGAGTATTGACATGTAGTTCTTAGGTCTAGGTATCATTGCTGTGTAGAAGGGTAAATGGGAAAGATAAGGATGCTTTAGGGACTCCTGATCATACTTAGAGAGGGAGTAATAAATCTTATTTTGCATTGGAAACAACAAAAATTTAATTGGCTTCAGTTTAAGGTAAACAGTCAGAACTTCCAGCTGTGAACGGAAGACTTCATTGTATTAGTGCATTATCTCTGATTGCTTTGGAGACAGAATGGTGTCAGTAGTGGAGTGTAATTATAACCTAATAGTTAAATTGGAGTTAATGTGATTTTTAACAATAGAAAGGTGGATCATCTATGTAAACAAGATGGACTTCAGCTGCCAATCAAGTGATCCACTATAAACCAATAAGTGGTTGATAGTATACTCAATGCAACATTACTGTAGTTTGAGAAAATGAATTTGAGATCCTCTACTAAAAGACTGCTAGAACACTTAATTCTAGCTTTCATGTCAGGAAATAAAGCAATTAAGTTTAAAGCCTCTGAAACATTTTGTTTTACTCTCTTTTGCTAACCAAGAGGAAATGAATTTTTTAAAATGCTTTTAAATCACAAAGCAAAAAACACCAACAACAAACCAGAAAGCACATCTACAAAGAACACTGGACTTAACCAGCATTAATAATTTTACCAAGATAAGCCATAGGCTGGGTTTGGGGCTGCATACCCAAATGCCCACTGTAGATAGGGGAATTCATTTCCCACTGAACTTCAAACTGAATAAGTGTTTAGAATATGGGTAACATTATACAAGACGCAGGGTATGATACAGAATGCTGCAGTGTCGTGGTTTAAGAGCTGAACACAGAACATGCAGTTTTAAACTATTTGAAGTTATCTGTAGCAGATACTTGATACCTTTTTGCAAAATCAGGAGGTAATTGATATTAGAATCATAGAATAGTTAGGGTTGGAAAGGACCTTAAGATCATCAAGTTCCAAACCCCCTGCCATGGGCAGGGACATCTCACAATAAAATATGTCACCCAAGGCTCTGTCTAACCTGGCCTTGAACACTGCCAGGGATGGAGCATTCACAACATCCCTGGGCAACCTATTCCAGTGCCTCACCACCCTAACAGGAAAGAATTTCCTCCTTATATCCAATCTAAACTTCCCCTGTTTAAGTTTTAACCCGTTACCCTGTGTCCTGTCACTACAGTCCCTAATAAAGAGTCCCTCCCCAGCATCCCTATAGGCCCCTTTCAGATACTGGAAGGCTGCTGTGAGGTCTCCACGCAGCCTTCTCTTCTCCAGGCTGAACAGCCCCAACTTTCTCAGCCTGTCTTCATACAGGAGGTGCTCCAGTCCCCTGATCATCTTCGCGGCCCTCCTCTGGACTTGCTCCAACAATTATAAGCTATAGTTTAATGAAGCTATTGTGAATGCTCTTGAAGGAGTATATAAATAGTGTAAAGTTATGTTCTGCCAATTACAGATCCTTTGCAAAGGACAAACATTTTGGCAGTCCTTAAACAGCTGACTCATGAGAGGACAAGAAACATGTTTACTTCTAGAGATCCCATAGGTACTAATCACTTCAAAAAGTATGGAGAAGACATGAGACACTGACTTGCTCATGCACAGACCAAGTCTGTGAATGAATAGTTTAAATAATACAAAAGTTGATGCAGCTTGCAAATTTTCACTTCTTTTCTGAGGAAAAGGGCAGTTTTGTCTCCATCTGGAAGCACACTTTCACCCTGTGTGCCCTAAGGGCTTCAAAGAGACCTGGAGTTAACCAGAGCTTTGAGGTAGATCTGGCTAGCTTGCCTCCTATTCTAAATTCCCCAAATAAGAACTAAGGTGACTTTTAAAATTACCTTCCCCCATCCTAAAAGAAAAACCCAACACAAAACCCCACACAATGAAAAGGACAGGCTTTATCAAATGAGATACTAAAAAGACTAGTTTTAGGTAGTCCCAACTGAAAGTGACTAGCTCAGACGCAGTGGAAAGAATAAATTTAGAAAATCACATACAACACTCTGCTTGCTCACTGTGTCTTTGAAAATGGTCCTAGGCCAACCTTTGGTCTGAATTAACCTATGACTGCAAATTTTAACAAACTTCCCATAATCTCCAAGACATCTTTTGCTATTAACTCTAATGTCTGGACAGCTGCTCTCTTCTCAGCAGAGTATCCTGATCCTTGAGACTCTCTCAGCATTTTACAGGCTCTTCTGCCTGAAGTATCTTCCGTTCTATGAAATCTTGTCTTTCCTGAGCATGGTGAGTAGCTTCCTGAAGAAAGCACAATCTCACCCACGTGAGAAAGATGTCTTCCAGCAAGCTGCGAAGAAAACATTGTTTTTATCAGATCATACTTAAACCATGATATTGCATCACATTTGTAGAAATAAACTATCCAGTAATTTAGCATATTCATGTGTAGCTGATGCTTAGCTGACACTTCACATACTTAGTGACATATTTTCAGTAAATCATGTTTGTGTTTTCGTAGCCCACAGAGGTTTCACACTGCTCCACTCACTTAATGGAACATAACATAAAAAGATAACAAATAAAATACACTATGTCTGTCTCTAGTACAATGTAGAACCCCAGCAATATATCAAAATCTTTATGTCTATCTAGCCTTTCATAATATAATAAAAGAAAAATGTATGTATGATGGTGTTACAGGAAAATGTCCATCCAAACATATTAACTCAAGAGTTAGATGTGACTAGTATGTATTTAGATATGTATGTAGATCTGAGATTCTTTTTATTGACTATAAGGAAAGATCCTCCCTTATATTAGAGCTCTTATAGCTGAGGAACAAGCATTTAAGGCAAATGCAAACAGAGTATAACAAGACCAGAGTGCCACAGTTAAGTGGCACTTAAGTTATTTGTAAATTGACCAATTTACACTGGTACTGGTAAGATTTGTCATCCCCAGTAATGACTACAAACTATCTCGTTGGCACAGTATATAGATGATTAAGTAGTATTTCCAACCTTTCTTTTTCTTTCAGAAAGACAAAATGATTATCTTGCAACATTTTGAGAAGTCATAAGCAAAAATTGTATTAATTTAACCTGGATCAGAAGAGGCCTCAGTCACTTCATGGTTAAAAGATATAAAAGTTGTTAATTTTAATTTTTAAAGGTTCATGTTAATCTACTATTTATTCAATTTTTATAAAAATGATAATAAACATTGTCTAATAATGATCGAAGAAATGCAAATTCTTATGTTAATATGAGAAAACACTATATTAAAACATAATTACAACATATCATGAAATATGCAACATTACCATTATGCAAGCTCATATATAAGCAGCTCTTGCATATTTATATATAAACTTTCATAAAAAAATAATTTACCATGCTCTTTTTATTTATTTCTATGTGGTTTATCCTAAAAACAACTGACTTTTACAGCATATAATATTTGTGATTTTATGTAGGACAGTGTCTTTCTACAGTCAAATTGTATTAATAGTGGTATAGTAACACAGTGAGACCAACAGCTTTGTGTTCATGCATGCAGGCATAATGACATACATGTTGATGATTTTCAGTGAATTTCTGAAATCATTCAAGATTATAATAAACAGTGCTTGTAGAATTTAAGATTATGCTTATTCTTGGCAGTTCTCAAGGCCAGGTTGAACAGAGCTTACAACAACCTGGTCTAAGGAAGGTGACTCTGCCCATGTCAGATGATCTTTATGGTCCCTTTACAATCCAAATCATTCTATGATTCTATGATATGTTATATAATTTGTGAACATCTCACCTAGACAAAATGTGTTTAATTCATGTTTCAACGGCAGCAATCTGGTCATATTTTTTTTCTAGAGAGTAAGACGCTGTAGGAAATAAGATCAAGTAGTGGTACAGGCTAGTAGAACAGTGCCACTAGGTGAAGAAGCTGCAGGAAGAGGCAAACTGACTATGCACCATCAAGTTAGCTGAGCAAGATTGCAGGAGTCCTTGGGGTGACCGTGCAGAACAAAGAGCCCGAGACACATGGTTTTAAGTAAGATGTATAAAACACCTTCAGATGAGCAGTGGGTGAAGATTCCCCCATGCAGAAAGGCTGGAAACTTGTGACTTCTGGCAAAAGGAGAAAGATGGCTTTCCTGCCAGCTGCAAATCTGTAGATTCAGACCACATATAGTGCCCTGGGGAGTCAGACCCAAGTGTCTGTGTGAGAAGAAAAATGTGGGTGATAGCTGCCAGAGACTGTTCCCTAAAAGGATGGAAACACCCACCTGATAAGATCTAACATTCATATCTCAGGAAACTTGTTTCTTGCTGGGTGCAATGTGGTGGGTTAACTTTGGCTGACTGCCTCAGGAAGAAGGGAGAAAATAAGATGGATTTTGTGGCTCAAGATAAGGATTGAGAAATAGCTCAGGAATTACTGTCATGGGCAAGGCAGACTTGACCTGAGGAAGATTAATGTAAATTATTTTTTGCCAATTAATAAGAATAGGATAGTGAGAAATAAAACCAAAACTGAAACCATCTTCCTTCTCACTCTCCCAGTTTCTTCCCAGGATCACCCTCATCCTTGACCCTTCTATCTCCTCCCCTGTCCTGAGCAGTGCAGGGGGACAGAGACTGGGGGTTCCAGTCAGCCTGTAACACATTCTCTCTGTTGCTTTTTTCATAGAATCATAGAACAGTTAGGGTTGGAAGGGACCTTAAGATCATCTAGCTCCAAACCCCCTGCCATGGGCAGGGACACCTCACAAAAAACCATGTCACCCAAGGCTCTGTCCAGCCTGGTGTTGAACACCACCATGGATGGAGCATTCACAACCTCCCTGGGAAACCTATTCCAGTGCCTCAACACCCTAACAGGAAAGAATTTCCTTCTTATATCCAACCTAAACTTCCCCTGTTTTAACCCGTTACCCCTTGTCCTGTCACTACAGTCCCCAATGAAGAGTCCCTCCCCAGGCATCCCTATAGGCCCCCTTCAGACACTGGAAGGCTGCTATGAGGTCTCCACGCAGCCTTCTCTTCTCCAGCCTGAACAGCCCCAACTTCCCAGCCTGCCTTCATACAGGAGGTGCTCCAGTCCCCTGATCATCCCTGTGGCCCTTCTCTGGACTTGTTCCAACAGTTCCATGTCCTTTTTATGTTGAGGACACCAGAACTGCACACAGTACTCCAGGTGAGGTCTCACAAGAGCAGAGTAGAGGGGCAGGATCACCTCCTTTGACCTGCTGGTCACACTCCTTTTGATGCAGCCCAGGATACGGTTGGCTTTCTGGGCTGCAAGCGCACACTGCCGGCTCATGTTCATTTTCTCATAGACCAACACCCCCAAGTCCTTCTCCGCAGGGCTGCTCTAAATCTCTTCTTTGCCCAACCTGTAGCTGTGCCTGGGATTGCTCCAACCCAGGTGTAGGACCTTGCACTTGGCATGGTTAAACTTCATGAGGTTGGCATCAGCTCCTCACACTTTTCCCTGCTCCAACATGGGCTCTTCCCTCAGGCTGGAGTCCTTCATAATAAACCTGCGCCAGTGTGGGGCTCTCCAGGGGCTTCAAAGTTGATATGTGCTCCAAAGTGGTCTTTCATGTGCTGCTGGGGAACAACCTGCTTCATGATAGTCTTCTACATGGGCTGCAGGGGATCTTGTCTCTGTCACCTGGGGCATCTCCTTCTCTGACCTTGGTGTCTACTTAGCTGTTTCTCACTGGGGTTTTTTTCACTTCTCTTTCTCACAGGTGTGGCACAGCATTTTTTTTGTCCTTTCTTAAATCTGTTATCATAGAGGAACCACTAGTCCTGCTGGTACAATTATCTTTGGATAGCAGTGTATCTATTTTAGCACTTGCTGGAACTAGTGTTCTCTGATATGTGGGCAGCACACAGAATTGACCCCTGCAGTCCTGCCCACTACCAAAACCTTGACATGTAAACCCAATACAGACTCAAATCTAGGATGTTACGGAGAGAATACCAAGTCTTACTTTATCCTCGGGCTATTAACCTCTGCTATCCACCCATCTGAACACCAATGGTGCTGTTTTGTCAAACCCAATCATCTTAATGGAGACTGACTATGAAGTTCTGAAAATGCAGCTCAAGGGACTGAGGGACAAGAGGCTCAATCGTGCCAGTTAAGGGAGAAAAAACCTGGATATTTACTGTGGATTGATACCTGGCTGTGAAGCTGATGACACAAGGAGAGCTTCAGCTGAAACAAGAATTAGCCTTGTAGCACCATTTAGTGGTCTTGCATCAGCCTGTTGACCTATCACGTGATTGTATATGTATTGATAAGCTAGCGCAGGTTTTCAAATGCATATCAATATATGCTTGTAGGCAAATAACCAGGCATAGGAATAGACTCTTTCAGTTAGCTCTTTATACAGAGCTGTCTCAAGTAACATAAATACAGAGGTCCTTTCCAAGAGACTGCTGAGCTGTGTGCAGTGCTGAGTTCATAATCATCACCTGGAGTATTGTGTGCAGTTCTGGTGTCGTCAACATAAAAAGGACATGGAACTGTTGGAAGTCCAGAGAAGGGCCATGAGGATGATCAGGGGACTGGAGCACCTCCCGTGTGAAGACAGGCTGAGAAAGTTGGGACTGTTCAGCCTGGAGAAGAGAAGGCTGCGTGGAGACCTCATAGCAGCCTTCCAGTATCTGAAGGGGGCCTATAGGGATGCCTGGGGAGGGACTCTTCATTGGGAACTGTAGTGATAGGACAAGGGGTAATGGGTTAAAGCTTAAACAGGGGAAGTTTAGATTGGATAAAAGAAGGAAATTCTTTCCTGTTAGGGTGTTGAGGCACTGGAATAGGTTTCCCAGGGATGTTGTGAATGCTCCATCCCTGGCAGTGTTCAACACCAGGCTGGACAAGGCCTTGGGTGATATGATTTAACGTTAGGTGTCTGTTGCAGAATGACTCTAAGAGCAGGACCATAGAGCCCTGGAGGACTGTGCGAGCAAGGCAGGGGGTGGCCCCCACAGGTAACCGGAGACCGGACATGGGAGGAGAATGTGGAGGAAGCTGTGGGGGGCTAACCAATACTGTTGTGCCAAGGAGGAGTGGCTGAATACCACTCCTATATATATGTGAACTGCGTCACAAATAAAGTAGAAGTTTGCTTATCACCCATATTGGGTTGGCCTGTCTGCTTCTCCTCACCGCTTACAGGTGTCCCTGCCCATGGCAGAGGGGTTTGAACTAGATCATCTTAAGGTCCTTTCCAACCCTAACTATTCTATTATTCTATCAACAGTGCAGCAAGAACGGAATGTGCATGGGATGGAATATTCACGAAGTGTTTGCTCTATCACACTCAGTTGTAACCTCTAGCATCATAAATATGTATAATGGTTAATTGAACTGGGCATTATTACATAGCTGAACAAAGTATCTGACCTTTATGCAATGTCTCTGCTGAAGTACCTTTGTCACACAACTGCAGTTATCTTCAGTGTATTTCATAGGTTTTTGGGGATGTCCATAAAGGTGCTTTCCTGCAAGCTGCAGTTCTGTAGCTTCATGTACCTTGACCTCCTGCTTTTGCTGCTTTTTCTGTCAGCTCAGCAGACTGTCAACAGTTATAGCCTTCTGTGGCATCATCTGATTAAAGCAGGGGTCTTTCTCTAATGGGAGGTGCAATTATTTCTTCTCCATGCTCATCCTGGATCATACTGTCGGCCATTAACTAAACTCAAAGCCAGTTTCTACCGACAATGTAGCAACATATTGATCCACCCAGTTTGTCTGCACTGGCAAAATACTTAACAGCCCATTACATACGCTACTTTAATGCTAATGGATTTGACACTCACACATGGAAGAAATGTGAGATATATGTTGTTTTTCTGCTCTCAAAGAGAAGTCTACTCCACACTTTAGCCAACTATTTGCTGTTAATTGCAGGTGCAGTTTGCCAGCTCTTGAGTTCAGAGACTGTAGCCCTGCCACAAATTTGAAACATGAAGTAGCACGATTCAAGGGCTCTGTTGGCTTTCTGATTATTAATTCGTTATCTAAGGGACCAGGATGAGCCACTACCTAAAACAGTTTCTCTTGACATGGAAGAGCAATTGTAACACAGTAGCTATCATTACTGAAGTGTTCCTGGAGACCAGTATCACTTAGCACTTCATTCTAGCATCTGTGTAAATTTCCTTTTGAATTTTAGCTAAATTTGCATTGTAATCAAAGCTACTGCATATGGTCTAAACATATTTATACAAAAAAGCTTAAGAATTGAGTATCTTTTCATTTAAAATTTTCTGGCTTTGGCAAGCTATCCCTCTCAGCCTGTGCTGTAATGCATTTCATTTGATAATTAAAATACTAAAGTAGTAAGCCTTCATATATAATCCTTGCAACTTGTTTCGGGACCACATTTGCAGACAGACTTAGGTTCCATTTCTGCAAATACTGATGTTAGTGAGAAAGCTTATGAGGAAAATTATTGGCAGTTTGACAATACTGTCTAACTCAGACTGTACGGAGAAATGAAAGAAACAAACTTTGCAAGTTACTGTAGTAAAACAACCTATGACAAAACATGCCCTGATTTATCAGCCTCTTTAGCCAAAAATTCTACTTATTTTAAAATTAAATATAACACTTTAAGGCAACTATCATTCTTAAATTATTATCCTTTCTGAGATAAAATGAATCCCTTTCAATTCAGATGCATACAAGTTATTTTTTCTAGGTTCATGGTTAACTCTCCATCTGAAGTTTCACTCAAGAATTTAACTACAGGAAAACAAATCACAGATGTATTCAAAATCAATTAGACTTCTATTAACTATAATAGATGTCTATTAACTATAATTGTTATTAACATTTTTAGAAGCTGAATGCAAAAAATAACATTATCTGTGAAACAAAGACTTTTTATTTTTTTTTTTTAATTTTTTTTACACCCTCAATATATTAAGTGATAAAGTTAGAGATCAGGATTCACAATTTTCTCAATTAAAAATCCTGGTAAACCAGAACAGCATTAAACAAAACCTAAAAATGCAGTGCTATTACTTCACATGTGCTGCCCCTTAATTTTCAAAATAATTTAAGTGTTCTTTGTGCACACATGTTTATACATATATACGTTCAGTAAGTTAAAAGCTGAAGAAGAATCAATATGTAATATATCATGTTATGATAATCCCAGGAGTTACAATACTTTATTTTCTCTAGAAATTGCTTGCAGAGAAGAAATGTGCCTCTTAAAAGCATAATGTAAATAACAGATATTTTTAGGGTAATGTAATGAGGATTTTTTATCTGAAACAGTACATGTGTCTTAGGTCACAACACTATTGAAAGGATGTTAAAAAGAGAGAATAAAAGATCTGCAGCAGAAGACAACAAAAATTACTTGTGAATTTGGGGGCTGAAGCTGCAATGAAAGACCTGTCAGGCATGGTCAACATAGAGTAGAAGACCTGAGAGGAAGCTTCTTAAAGTCCATATAACATGCTGTCAGTGTTAACTTCAAGGCTACATGGATTTTAAGGCACATAAAATGAAGGAATAGTACATGTATTAGCTATCTAAATTCTCATTTTAGGTAATGCAGTTTAATTGAATGTTTAAATTGAATACTCATATTTAGTCACATATGTGTTAATGAAACAAGGAATATAGACTAACTGCTTATTTGTTATTTAACCTTTTAAAAGCTGACATTCTAGGGCAATGTTTTTGCCATTGGTATCTGAAGTTGTACAAGAAAAATAGAAACTCTCCTGAAAATACTTTTCCATTATAAAAGTAATTTAAAATGTAATTTCTCTCAGGATTTTCTAAGCACTTGCTGTATTTTACTTCCTAAACCTATAATTTCAATTGTTTTCTCACCTGTTTCTGTCATTGGTGAACAAAGTCTATTATGTCTAATGAAACTTGTGTCTTCACTAAAAACAACACTACAACTATTGAAAGACAGTCAGGATGCATGTTCAACACAATTGAAACACTGCTATTATATTGGAATTCGAGTTTTACCCTGCACAAATCTGAACTAGACACCATCAGGAAGCTCCAAAATCTCAGCTCATCATTCTAAAAAGCTTTTGAAAATCACAGTTAGAAATTCTAGTTACTTCCAAATAATTAGATGAGGTGAAAATGGAGCTTGACTGCTAGGTATAAAATATCACAAAAAAGAGGTGGCTATCTTTGTCTCATATTTAATTCATTTTGAACTCAGTTACTATGGAACAACAATTTTAGGTAGATAAATCCACACTTCAAAAAAGAAATTAATCAAAAAGTCTTTTTAACATCTGTTATGCTGTGGAACAGAGGAGTTTTATGAATATTAATAGTTTTATCAAATTTGATTTTATGTTGAAAGTAATTTCCCTTATTAAAAGAAAATGTTGTTCTCATATCAAATGTTCATGTCCCAGCCTCTGATTTTATCTGTGCAAAGTTAGAAACCTAGTATTTTCATATTGAGAAGTGTGCAACTTTGTCCTAGCTAGAATTTGATTATTTGTTAGAGTCTAAAGATTTATAGCAAATAAACTCCTTACAATTTGCATTCTGGAGGGTGCTAACAAAAAGTGCCAAACAGATAGATAGTCAATAATACTTTTAAAGAGGTATCTGAGCATAAAGGGATATGCACCTTTAACAAAATGGTTCTATATTTCTTCCATTTTACTCAGAAAAATTAGGTCACATAGTACTTGAGAATGTGCTTATCACCGTACAATGTAATATATCATCCTAGCTAATGTCTTCTTCCAGAGACAAAGTAACTGAACATCAGCAGAATTTGGTTTCAAATACTCTTTATTGATGCTGATTTTTGTCCTGTTCAAGCACAGCATTTGTTGACTCTTGCTAACACATAAAAAAAGATCTTTCATTTTATCTCTATCTTATTTTGCATAAATGAAGATTTACAGCAAACATAAGAGCTGTACAACTAAGCAATATTTTCAAATATTGTTTACATGTGTTATTTTCTCTCTTCAGTCAGCACCAATATATTGTGAATTGAAGATAAGAAGACAGGAAAATAAAAGGTTGGGTTTTTTTTCCTCTGTCTCACATGCTAAGGCCAGGCAGAATTCTCACACTGGTAAAGACTTCTGATCCCTCAAAGAGAAATTGCAGAGTTGAGCATGAACCAAATGCTCTAGTGGTGTTATGTGCTGTAATTCAGCAAAGCAAGATCTTGTTTTCTGTACTTTGACATCATTTTGCCATTCTTAAGAGGCAAAGATTCCTTCCAGAATGGTAATAAAGTTTTATCTTGTCTACAATTAGTAAAATACAAGTAAATCCATGAACTATACTTGCTAGCAATAGAACTGAACCTTATTTAGACTTAAAAGGACACAATATGAAAAGAAGATATTTAGTTTATAAGCATTACTCAACAAGAATTGGGACTTAAATAGATTTTAATATTCTAATTTGCCTCTATGAG
This sequence comes from Pezoporus flaviventris, assembly GCF_033815535.1. Lineage (NCBI taxonomy): Eukaryota > Metazoa > Chordata > Aves > Psittaciformes > Psittacidae > Pezoporus > Pezoporus flaviventris. The sequence continues at coordinate 23,076,462 of NW_026892563.1, forward strand.
CTGATATTAAATATAGTATCTGGTACACCCCATTGTATTTTCCACAATCTCTGTTAGTTTAGAAATTTGTGATTTTAGATAAAATAGCGATAAATATTGCAACACTTATTAAGGAAGTAACGGAAGAATTAAATATACTTTACCAATTTTCTTATTTTAAAAGGGTATAAACGTTGTAATACTTAATTCATATGTTGAGAATATTTAATAGCTGTTTTTTTAGCTTTTATCTAAGGCAACAGAGATTTCTACTTTCCATAGGAAAAGTAAAAGAGACAATCTCCTGAATCTTTGTTATTTTGAATTGAGACTTTTTTGAGTCCACTTCCTTTATTTAGATTTTCCTCTGTTAACCAGTCTTTCAAATGAACATTTGTGCACACTAGAATAACAAATGACATTTCTAAAGATAAGTACAGATGCTGATACTCAAGTCGCAGACTAAAAACCTGGCTTAAAATTGAAAAACCAAAATCAATCAAAGAATTTGAAATAGAAAATAATGTTTCATTTCCCTCGATCGAAACCACTTGTCAGATTGAAAATGTTTTCAATACTTTGAATCTTTGGTAAATAAAACTTTCATTTCTAAACTGTAGAGCTGAAATTATACTTTTCAAAATCATTCTCTCTGTGGCTGACTGAGGAATATCTGAGATTGTACATTATGCAAATTGTTATCTAAGGATTAAAAAAAATAACTTCTAAGGTACAGTGTATTGGAAAACAACTAGACAGTGATTTTCTTGTTCATTCAAAAGTCTCCATATCTTCCTAATTGGCAATAGGCAGATCATTCCTGACACTGGGAAGAATTGTGGTTTAGAAAATTTGCAGCAGGTTAATAGAAATAAGACATCCTGCAGCAGGTAGCAACTCTTAGCAGATAATAACATTAATAAGAATTTGTAGTATTCCTGAGAAAGACAAAAAAATAAGAGAAAGTGAATAAGAATTATTTTAATGAAAGTCCTATGACATGTTGTTCAATTTTCTAGGCCTGGAAGTCTTCAATCAAAGATGATATATTTGGGTAGAAATTTTTTTTCAGAGTTTTGTCCTTTTTTTTTGTTTGTTTGTTTCTTTTGATGTTAACTTTATCAATGATTTCGTTCTAAACAGTGGTGGTTGAAGCTTTCTTTTCAAGCAAATTGTTAGTTCCTGCAGAATGAGCACAGATGGATATGATTATGGATTGGAAATAGCAACCATAATATGAAGCTACCTTATGTTTTCACAGGATGTTGTGGAAAGGAAACGTGAACAATCATCAAAATAAGAAAGGATTTTGTTAGCTACTTTTATGGACTTTGAAATACCCCTAGACCTGTAAAGCCAAAGACTGAAAACCACCAATTTAGATGTTTTCTAAAGTTTCAGAAAGTACAGTCTTTATTTGGAGGAACTGGGAACCAAAGGAACTTGTCTTGACCTGCAGGGACTTACTCTGTTCCCAACTAATAAGCAGCTGATCCACTGCTTAGCATCTTTCCTGGCTTCCCAACCACTAATTAGTTGTGGCAGCTTCATAAATCCAGTCTGCCACAAATCTATTAAACCTACAAGCTACAAATCTAGAGAAACTTTTTTAATTTAAGACCATAGTACTATCTTCAAATTGAACATTGCCCTTAAACTTTTGCACAGATAAGAAGTTATATTTTATATAGTTCTTGTGCATACTGACATTCCCAAAGCTTTTCTAGGAGAACAGAATTTGCTAGACTACTTGCTTGATTTGTTCATCCATTTCTGCCAATATTCATACAAGCAAATTTTTGTTTGCAAAAATGTTTGCAGAAGAAACAGTTGTGAGTAAATATTTGTACAAATGTTCACTCGAGAATTTACCTTGATGGCCTTTGCGAATTTCAGTCTGTCACCTCATCAGGGAAGAATTTGCTGTTTAACTTCTTCCTGTTTCCTGTATTTCATTAATTTGGATACTGGCCAGAAAACCCCAATGTGTCTAACTCAATTTAACTTTAGTGTAGAACCAGATATTTTACATAAGTTTATCAATAAAAATACACAGCAAAATCTTCATTCCCCCCAAAAAGTTTTTTCTGTTTTTTCAAACATAATCCCATTTGAACTACTGCCTCTTTTTTTTTTTTTCTTTTTTCTTCTGTTCTAGTTTGCAATGTCATTAAATATAAATACTTTGGTGAACTAAGTTATGTGACAGAGAGGAGGTGATGCTAAAGGTATGTGCCATGATAAGACCTATGCAACTGCTTGGTTATTTCTGTTTATATAGCATTAACACGGGGATTTTAGATTAGAAAGCATGAGAGCATGTCTAAAAACCTTCAATCCAACACTTTCCTAAACCAGAAGAATTATATACATTTTTCCTATGTTAAGTCATTTCCAAACAAAGTGCAAAAACCGACTCGTACTTAAGAGGGGAAAATGTTGAAATGCTGCAGAGCAGGAGATACCTTCAGCAGAAATTTTCAGGCTCAGAAGAATGATACAGGCTTACAGAAATAAGATATATTATCTAAGGATAGCTGAAATGATCCTGCTTAAGGGGCTCAGATTCTACAGGAATTAACTGTGGCTGCTACGACTTCAGAAGTACCAAAGGAACGATGACAGCTGTTTGTATTGCAGAAGCAGTGGCTACATGTGAGAAAGCAGCACTCTCTTCTCCAGACACTGCCAGAGAAACAGAGATGTTGGCAGGTCTTGCAGACTGATGAAGGGATCAACAGTCACCTTCCTCCCAAGAACTCATCTGTCTGCATCACCAGGCTGGGTTTGGTGCGTTACAGCCCTGTGACCTTGGCTCAGTGTTACTGGAAAACTGCTTTCCAGGCACAGAAAGTATGTGAGAGAAAGCCATACAAAATAAGAGAAGTAAAACTCTAAAGTGTCATTAGTGAAATAATACAAGCAGCTGAGACTTTCCAAAGGGAAAATACTTACAAGAAAAGTTATCAAACCATTGGGGGAGGAGGGGCATTTGAAAAACAAGGAATCAGAAGACAGTAATTCAGTAAAATCAAGGATCTCCAAGTAGTAACAGAGGCTGACAGTTGATTGATAGCTGACTGGTAAACACTCAACTGGTGAGCCTGTTAATATACTAGTAGCTTCTTTGACTGACTTATATACTGTGTATGTATTAGCCAATAAATAATTATCCTGCACTACCACACTGTATGTGTATTTTCAAATTGCCTGACTTAAGTGACCCAAGGAAAGTATGGGAACATAGGAATAGAAAAGGACCTGAGGTAATGCTGGCTGCACGGGAGATAATTGCTTCCTTTACCCTAATGCAACTGACACTGAAGCTGCAGCTTTAAAAGGGAAATTAATAGCTGGCCTAAGTCGTGCTTTCATGATCCATCTTATTTTCTTTAATGTAAAGTCACAATTTAAAAGAGATTCATTACTGAAAATTTGTAAGTATGAAATCTCAGGACTGCTAATAGTACCCCTCCAAAGAGACTTTATAACAATAAATGTAATGAGAGTATCAAGAAGAAAGAGGAAGAATAATTAAGAAAGGGAAAAGAAGAGAGGGATGAAAGGGAGAAAAGATAAGGAGAAGTAGGAGAAAAAGGGAAATAGAAAAAATAAGCAATAGGAGAAAAGGATATATGAAAAAAATAATAATGCTGAAAAATGCATGCTTTTACATTTTTGGTTGTTGGCTGCTATGCTGCTGTATCATTCATTCAGTGTAGACTACTAAAATCACATTCTCTGAATATTTTGCAGTACAGCGGATTATTAATGCATAAAAAACCTCATGGCAGTTATCTGCAATTGACTGAGCCTTATGAATTCTGACAAATGACTCTTGATAGTAATCATGCAAACAAATGAGTGCTCTAAAAATATTCATCTCCAGGAATTCCATGAAAATATATTTCAGACAGATGTGAAAGCATATCCTGTTGCGCTTATGAAGCCCTTTTCTGAAACTTCCTTTAGAACAACCTCATTCTTATATTATTTATCATTCTATTGTCTCTGATCTATAATTCAAAAAGAAAAATCCTTTGATTAATATATACATAATATGTTTTCAAATCAATGCTGAAAGTTTCCTCTATTAGGTGTCCAATATTGTTATCAGACACAAAAATGTGAAGGTGAAGAACAGTGATGAGGTCATTCTGACCAAATTTCTGCCAATAAAGGACTGCTTCTTTACTGTTGTTGTTATTAAAAAAGAAAAAGAAAACAAACACAAGGATTGAAAGAATTGAAGTACTTTTTCACTCTACAGCTGTAACTACTAAAATAAAAAGTCTTACTCTCCCTCTGTAAACTAGTCCTGTCCTGCCCGAAACATGAATTATATCACAATTTGCTCCAGGGTCAGTCTGCAATCAGATATTTATTTCAGTCTTTTCAGTGATTGCATCCATCTATTAAACTAAAAATAATCCCTAAAAATGAAGATAAGTATTCGTAAGTATACTACTGATGAGTTGAGCTCTAACATTCTAATAGGTATCATTATATTAGATTATGATATATTGTCTCAAGTTTCTCATTAAGATTTCATTGCAAGTTTCTAATTTTAATGGTGGTCCCTAATTCTACTAAAGGAAAGCATGTGCTATAGCTCAAAAGCTAAGTTTCTATAGGGGAAAAAAATCACAAAGGCACAGATGTGCCCAACTTGCATTGAAATTCAGTAAGAGTTAGCTACTTAACTGCTATTTATCCCTTAGGAGTATAACAGAAGCATAAATATTTTTTGTGGTTGCACAGCTTGGGGGTGAGGAGAAGAAAAGGTTTGCTTTTTATTAAAAAAAAAAAACACAGAAAAAAGTTCGATTTCCTTGATAATTATTTGACAATTATAATAGGTGATACATTAATAACCCTATATATTAAGAATTTCTAATTACAGTGAACACAGTTGTTGTCCTTCACTGTAACTCTATATATCTATGTAAACTCTATGTTTTTGGGAATATATATTTATCTACCTAGAGGTACATCTCTATCTAAATAGATACATATAACTTGGAAATAGGTCTATTATGAAATGTGAATGACTCAAATTTCTAATATGACATCTGAAGCTCTCTTCTTCTACACAACAATCTAGAAAAGAAAGGCTTGTGTTGCTCTTAAGTCACATTACTCTTAAGAAGGGGAAAGTGAAAAATGTGCTCTTGAGGGATGAGTGATATGAAGAAGATAGATGCTAATACATAGCTGATTGATAGGAAGGTTCTTCTGAGGACTGTACTGTCCCACTAAGTTTAAAAAGCAAAAAAAAAAAAAGGAAATGAAGAATGTAAGATAGCATCATCTGTCACAAAACATAGGAAGTGGGAAATGGTAAGGAAAAAAGAAAAAATGTACAGGAAGACTTAAAATCAAGGACAAACAACCTTGGATTTGTTTGGCAAATGGTGGAGGAGGAGACTGCAGTTGTGTGAAGACAGAACAATATCAATAGTTGTTGTGTGCCACAGTATAAGGCTGTGACACAAACACTCTAAACTGGACACCCTAGGAAATACTGATGTCCTCTTTCCTGTAATGTTAGTGTCGATAGGAACAGAATAGTCTAATTATTCTTGTACAAAGGGCATAGCTTAGATTTCAGCCTTAAATTTCTCTTCCTTTTCTGTCTGTACACATTCTCTTCTTTTTGATGTATGCAAGATGATTTCTGTCAAGTTACAAAATCCAGATAATTTTACAGCAGAATATCTGCCACACCGTAATTCATTCTGCTGCTGGCGTCTATCCTACAGGCTTTTGGGTAACAAGAGAAAAATGTAAGCCCTGTAACAAATAACCAGGAAAAATATTACAAATTTAATGTTCTGTATTTTTAAAAAGGGATGTAATGTGCTCAATAAATTTTTTTTATGCTCCAATATTAAATCTTTTGCAATTACCTAAGGCTGCTTTTCAAGGGTTCTTCTAGATGAAGTGAGACAATTCCTTTTCATTTTGCATTATTCACCTTTCTTTAGCCAGAGAATTACAACATACAGATAGGTTCATCAGTTTTGCACAGCATACACACTTGTTTCATTTCTACCAGTAGTTCACTAAATAACTGAAATGAAAGTGATGATAAATTAGAAATCTTATGCCTATAAATGCATTTCTGATCATATGGCTTTTGCTCAGAATAAGTGATTTAAGCATATGCATACAGCATATATACTGTATAGTATAACATATAGAATGCATATGGCATAACTGATGTCCCAGAGGAATCTGGTTCACCGAGAAAATAGTTTTATAATTTATAAAAATTTAGCATGGCTTTTCTTTTCTGAGTATGTAATCAAATACCAAAATCTTGGGTATCCTCAAATTAAAAAAAAAAAACAAAAACAAACAACCCAACCCTAAATCCAACCCAAAAAAAACCAAAACAGCAGAAGATTTTGTATTTAAATAAAATTATACATATGGATATGCATACTTACACAGTTACATGACAAACTGTTACAGGTAGCAAAGTCACAAGTATTACTGATTAGAACAATCTGATATTTTAGGGTTACCAATATAGTAGTTCTTATTTCAATGAACTTCAAAACCTTTTTCAACATTCTATTACCATATACTTGAAGAATTGGGGCTTAACATTATATAACATACATGATAGATATGGGGGTGGTGGTGATATTTTAAAACAGATATTTGCCTTTAAAAACCTCTTAAAAATTAAAGGGTGTAACTGTAAACATCCTAACTTAATTATGTATTTCATTCCTCAGTTTGTAAATTCTTCAGTGCAGAGGAGTGGATTTCTTTTAATTTCTCTTCGTGCTAAAATTATTGAAGATTTTTAGGAAAAGCTTTCAGAGAGGAAAATGCTAAGCTGTGAATATGTATCCTGGTCATAAAGGACATTTAAGGGAAATTTGGCTCAGTTTTTGTGGGTTTAAGCACATGCCATGCCATAGTTTTAATTATTTTGCTTCATAAAGGCATTTATTAATGGTTTATTAAAGAAATGACCGAGTGATAACACATGAGGTCTGTAACCTAGTCTTCATATTACCACTAGTTGACCATAGCCAGTCAGTGTACCTCTCCATATCTCACTTCCTGATGAAACACAGTGGAACAGTCAAACGCCACTGAAACTGTCCTAGCAAAACTCTCCTGCTTTTGCTCCTTTATCGTACTGTTTCTGGGCGTTGTTCACACCACCCAAAGATCTTTTTCTTGTTACAGCAACACTTTCTGAAAGGAAACTTGCTTGAGCTCTACCAGCTGAGGCAATATTGTTGTGCTGTGGCTCCCTCTCTGCTCCTAGCCTTTTGGGGATCAGCCTGCAAAGAAAGGAAAAAGCAGAGAGGTGTCTGAGCCAGAATATCTCCATGTTATGTGAGCAACCAGAGCAGAAGCACAAAGAGGTAAAGAAAGAGATAGTGGTGGCAGTCCCAGAGGGGTAAACACAAAAAGCGTGTGAAAGTAATGATGTAGATGAGTGGTTGTGTTCAGCTGTTTTTTGGTATACTTCTTATACTTTTTGGGGTGATAGATAGACATGAACCTTTGTGACAGTCTACATAATATAGTCTGAGATCTTTCATACTTCTTAAGCAATTTTTTAGTTAATTGGATATTTTGCCTATGCTCAAAATCTGTCTTAAGATAAAATTGGTGAAATGCTGAAGATAGCTTGAATAGGAATTCATCTAACTGAAGGTCAAACATCTGAAGCAAGCCATGCTTCAGCCTACGGTTCCCTTTATATCCTGATATATTTTAGTCATCTGTTTCAGACTGTGATTTTCTTACCTCAGACCTTAAATTGAGACAGGGGTGGCTAGCTGAATAGAAGATTCCTATAATCCCCGATATTAATTCTATGTACCTACTTTTAACAGTGGTTTCTGAGCACAGGTGCCATGATCTAACCCACCAGTGTGAATGCTCTCAGTTTACATCACACTTCACAGAAAATTATTTTATCTAGTGCAAGGTGTCCCTGCACACAGCGTGTGGAGGGGTGGAACTAGATGATCTTAAGGTCCTTTCCAACCCAAACCATTCTGTGATTCTATGATTCAAGGTACATGAAACTGTAGTGTATATACATATTAGGTTTTGACTCTTAAAACAGCCTAGATGATAACTAAAGAGCATCAACCCTTTTAATACAGCACTTTCACAAAACCATTCATTCCAATTAGAGATAAGGCCACTCTATTCAAAACCTGAAAGTATAAATTCAGAGTAAGAAAGGAGATGGCCAGCCTGCAGATACAGCAGCTAAGGTAGAGGACTGAGTAAAAAATATGAGTTTACCTGCAGTATAAAAACAAAATGAACAAACAAAAAAACACAAACAAGGTGATATTTTTACCTGACATTTTCCTCAAAGCTTTTCCTCACAAGAAAATATCTGCTTTATTTTTTAAAGATAGCCAAGGATATTTGCTTTTTGTTAAAGACAGTTGTGAAGAAAGCAGCAAACATAAGTAGAAAAAAGACACGTGTGATTTTTTTTTTTAAAAAAAGACATTAAAATATGTTTCCCAATTACATATAGCTGCAGTCTTCCCTGCTTGTGTGCTCTCCCCATGAGTCCAAACCTACTGGATGTTTTAAAATCCAAGGTAAGAATCCACAGGTTTTCATATTACTCTTTCTTCAGCTACTATCATAAAACCTTGAAAATTCAAACTAACAGTAAAAGACAGATTGAGAACATAATTAATTATACACAAAGCCACCATTAAGTAAGACTAATTGTGTCCAAATGCAAATTCTGTCATTAGGATGCCCAAGGGAGCTGTGCTAACACATACAGCAGGAAAATTTTGTTCTTTGGAATAGAACTATTTTATCTCCCTGTTTATGTGGGTGTAAACATATTTTATGTGCAGATTGGTACAATTTCAGGTGGTGTTCTTTAAGATAAATGATTACTATCCAAGTTATTTCTTCTCATTCTCCTCCCACCCTCCCCTTACTTAAACTCTTGACTGACTGTGGTGGGTTGACCCATGCTGGATGCCAGGTGCCCATCAGAACTGTTCTATCACTCCCCTCCTCAGCTGAACAGGGTAGGTAACATATAATGAAAGATAAGGGCAGGGAGAGATCACTCTTCATAGGCCGAATAGACTTGACTTGAGGAAATGAATTTATTACTTATCAAATCTGAGTAGGATAATCAGAAATACAAACTAAATCTTAAACCACTTTCCTCACACTCCCACCACCCTCCCTTCTTCCTGGGCTTAACTTTGCTCCCAAATTCTCTACCTCCTCCCCCTCCAGTGCCACAGGGGCATGGAGAACGTGGGTTATGGTCAGTTCCTCACCTGTTGTCTCTGCTGCTCCTTGCTCCTCAGGGGAGACCTCTTCACACTATTCCGCTGCTCCAGTGTGCGGTCCCTCCTAGAGGAGACAGTCCTACATGAACTTCTCAAACGTGAATCCTTCCCAGAGTTTGCAGTTCTTCATGAACTGCTCCAGCATGGGTCCCTTCTATTGGTTCATCCTTCAGGAACAGACTGCTCCAGTGTGGGCTACAAGTCCTGCCAGAAAACCTGCTGCAGCATGGGCTCCTCAACTTGTGGGTCCCCACAAGTCCTTCTGGGACACTGGTCCAGGATGGCTTCCCTCGTGGTCACAGCCTCCCTTGGTGGCATGGGGTCCTGCATGGGCTGCAGGTGGTATCTGCTCCTCCATGGGCTGCAGGGCAAACTCTGTTCTAGCACCTGGAGCACCCCTTCCCCTCCTTCTGTGCTGACCTTGGTGTCTGCAGAGCTGTTCCTCTCACTTATTCTTACTGCTGCTGATATGACTCAAGAGTTTTTTTTCATGCTTCTTAAATCTGTTACCCTAGAGGCGTTATCACTGTTGCTGATGGGCTGGGCCTTCATAAGCATCATGTCTGTATTGGAGCCAGCTGGCATTGGCTCTGTTGGACATGGGGAAAGCTTCTCACAGAAGCCATCCCTGCAGCTACCCTGATACTAAAATGTCGCCATGCAAACCAAATAATACACTCTAAAGAGGCCAAGGCCTCTATAAAAATATAAGAAAAAAGGTAGAGATAGACAAATTACAATAAGATGTTTGAGAACTTCACGCTTTAGACGATGAGATTTGGTTTTGTTAAGTTAAAATAAACCTTAGCTGTATAAAAATGAAAATATTCACAGAAAATCATAACAAATACTGAAGTAGATGCACAGTGATGAAAGCATTATTATGGCTTCAATTGAACTATTAAATATTCAGGAATAGTGCGCATGTAATACATAAAAGTATGATTATGTTTGTAAAATACAACAGATGCAAAACCCAGGATTATTTCTCAGAAGAAATATTATTACATTCAATTGAAGCACATAATGGAACAAAAAGCACACATTCAGAGGGTCATCTTTCTAAGGCAGATAGGAACATCCAAATTGTAATGGAAAGAAGTACATAAAGAAAGTGGAGACACACTTTGCTACAAGTGAAAGTTAAAATTTGCAGCTGATCAGAAAGAATGAAATGAAAGGGCTAATGCACCAGTTTATGTTCTGATACCAGAAAACCAGAAAAAAGACAACTTTTTAAGGGAAAACGCTCTAAAAGAAATGTACTTGAACATTTTTTTTCTCCTGGTGAATACTATAACTAATAAAAGTATTTCTTCAATTAAAAATATTGATCTTTTTCCTTGCATATATACAGTTGACTAGATCTCAGATTAATGTAAAGAATATATTTTGTGGAAAACAGTACAACTGTTCAAAACTCAATTTTAAATAAGAACAATAAAAAAGAACTATTTATGTTTCTAAAAAACTTGATTTTTTTATGTTTATAAAAAATGTGTAATTCTCGAAAGTTTGAAACATCTTTGAAAATTCATTTAACTCAACCCTTAATTATGTTTTAGCAAATCAACATTTTCAAAGAAAGATTTGTGCCTTCCATAGGTTTTTAGTGTAAATTCTCTAATGCAAGAACTTCAGGAATTGTAATGTTATGAATGGGTCAAACATTACCATACTTCAATTGCCTATCATCAAGCTTCTAGACATGAGAATATTGAGAATAATTATAGTATGCCATCTGTTTGAATTATTTAAAGCATGCAATTTAAAGAAAACATTTCATGTATACAGGCCATAATTCAAGTTCTGCTTTTAGGTACGCATATAAGACTTTTTTAGTTCATTGTTTCAAGATCGTCTTGACCAACATTACAGGTTTGATAAGAAAGGCAGCCCAGTATATTGTCTGCCATGGCTACTAAACAGATTTGAAAATAAAACAAGCAGCAGGTAAGTAACTTCAGAAAGACACAAACATAGTTAATCTCTTCTCCAATTAGATGGGATGAGTTAAACAAAAAATTAGAGGTTGGAGAATGAAAAATGCATAATATGGTGGTCAAAAGAAGATTGCAGAGGTTACCAAATTAATAACTTGCATCTCATACTTAAATGTTCTGTCAAAAGATCCTGTGAAGTTTATTTCAGTCGGACAAGGATTTCTGTCCTGTCACTGTGGAAATTTTGAAGGACATAAAAAAATAATCAAGATGCAAGAAGCATCACTGTAACAAAGGAAGCAAGGCACTGCAAATATAAAATACTGAAGAACTGCATGAGATGACCCAAATATGCCAGCAAAATCTTCAATGATATTTTTTCAAGAAGTGATAATTTTATACAAGGTCTGCATTTGACAGATATTCACAAAGTACTGAGAAGTAGTGCAGCCAGCATTATATTGCCAACAAACTTCTTCAGAAAGCAAGCCATGGCAGTTTGGATCTACATTTAGCTTTACTGAACTTGCTTTTATCACAAGAATAGACTTGTCAGCTCATTTGGAAGAAGAGCTGGAAATCTTTCTCAAAAAAACCCACTTATTACTGCTATAATGTGTGATCACTGATTATGAAGTATAAGCACTAACTTCTTCTTATGGCATTGAACATGGCTTGGCCAGCAGTTTGTGCTTCTGTTAGCTTGAAGGAAAATCTCTAAAGAGGGGAAAAGCTGACATACTAACAAAATTCATATAACTTCTACACAATTCAAAAAGTTGTACAATATTTTAAACCCAAATATTTCTAGAGCTTAAGAAGGGCACAGCATTCAGCAGTTCATTGAGGAGACAGACTAATATTGCTGTTTGCTGTTTTGTCTGACTGCTTATATATTCCAACTATTTACCAACATGATTACCATGTACAGGTTCCCCTTTTTTTGACAGGCAGAAGTGTGACTACTCTGTAGGTTACGTAGTCACTAATGAAAAAAATGGGAAAAAAAAAATGGAATAGAGTAAACAGCTGCATGGTACCTGTTTGCCAACTGGGGTTAAGCCGTGGCAGTCATGCTTGCCTCGAAAGTTTGGACTTCATAATTATTGGTAACTTTATAATTATTGTCAATTCTCCCTCTGTAACAATAGGTAACATTATTAAATGGAGCTTTAACCAGAATAAATCAGACAGTTTATTTTAAACAGGGGCTAAGTAATAATTATGCCATTTATAAGATTCAACTCTGACTACTTTTTATCATGAAGAAAAACAAACCTTTTTTTCGCCTTTTTTTTTTTCATCCAGGAATTACTTGTACACAATGAAACTTTATGAGTAATTTGTTACCTTTTATGTATCCACATTCTTCAAGTTCTGACAGAATAAAATGAGCAACAGATCCTAGTCTTGGGAAAAAAATCCACAGAATCATTGTATCAAAAATTGCTTCATTTCAAAGAAAATTAGCATAACCCAAGCCATCTAATTAATACATTAACCAATGTTTAACATATCCCATGATACATGTGTAACATACTCTTTTGGGTATTTACATTTATATAATTTCCACAATAATAAAATATTTATATCACATCAAAATATTTGTCTGTAAAATAGTGCATTCTCATAGCTGTCTTTTCAAGATTTCCTTATTACACAATGCCAAAATATACTATCATGTGCCTAAATACATTCCAGTCCCTCAAATACACACATATTAAGGTTTATTGTCCCCTGTAAAAATCATAGTAATAAAAGCAATCACTCTTTTGCCTCAAAGGCAGCTCATTCCTATTCACATATCTGTTGTTCCACCAAAAATGCTCACGTTGCCCCCTCTGGGAGCGAGTTCCTTTCTCTGTCCACTACTTCAACTTTCTGCAATCAAAATATAGACCTTGTTATAGAACAAGCTGAGTTCTCCCAAATTCTCTTGGTAAAAAAATGTGCCCTATGCTGCAGAGTTTATAATTTTATTCTGATTGTTATAATTCAACAGTTTAACAATACCAGCTTTGGCAGTATCAGCATGCAGTAGAAAATACCAATCACCAGTTGCAGACCCTGGTTCTGTGCCAGGCTAAGTATCACTTGAAAGTGTTTTGTCCACCAGAAGCATTGGCCGGCAAGGGGTTGGGAATGTTCAATTAAGCCAAATACATTGGCATTTGTGGATTAACTGGTAATATGAATTTGGCTTTGCTTGCTAACTGTGTGGTTAATTATACACAGCAGTAGTAGCATCTTCTGTCAGCACCCTAAAGCATACAATGGAGTGATAGGTGCCTTGACTGACATTATTTTCTTTCTATGTCAGACATCTTAATGATAATAGAATTCAGCCTTGGAAGTATAGACCAAAATAAATTGCATATATAATGTATAATTCACAGTGTAGTTTAAAGAATTAAAGACTTTTTGTTTATTCAGAGGAAAACAGTCATCTTCTTTCAACAGGAAAACAGGAAAACAATTTGTCTCAAAGGCCCAATGATAATTATACTTTAATTCTGAAAGTGTTTGGTTTGTGTGGTTTTGGTTTTGGTTTGGTGTTTTGGTTTGTTTTTTTTTGTTACTGTTGTGAATTTAATCCAGAAATCTAATTAAATAGACAAAAAGGGGAAAGAAAACCTGTACAATATATCAGTTAGAAAAACTTTTTTGTCAGAAAGGAAAATCACTTCATCTCACATGTCGACTGCAGTTACTGAAATTAGAAATTACTTTGTGAAGATCAGCCCAAACAGAATACATGTAAGTTGTGTAATACCCTGCAACTCTGTATCATACTAAATCATTTCTATCTGGGGCATAAAGATTCACTTGCAGATTAAAGTATTTCCTGTATATAAATATTTTGGGGTTTGCTGGTTTGTTGTTTTTTGTTTTCTTTTTTTTGTAGTTTTTTTTTTTATTTTATTTTTATTTTCACAGAATTGCTTCTTTACAGCCATCATCTGCAGCTTTTACCTTTTTTTTTTCAGACCACCTTTTAAACCACCCATGTGCTTCACTGCTTGGCAGATGACCTTCTGCTGTGCCTGGCATGAACATCCTTATGGCTTTTCCCTTAGGCTACTTACTGCAGCTGCTTATCTTGATTGACCCATAGTCATCCACTCCTCATGACTCAAGTTCTTTCATAGATGATACATCATGTCTTGCCTCCTGCTCTTGTTTCCCAAATGGTGATTCAAAGCCACTTCTAAACTAGCTGTAACCCCGAGGTGTTTGCATGTTCTCTGGCTTGAACAGCCTCTGATTTTCATCTAACTTTATTATACCATCTGAATTATTAACTAACCACAAATTTAAGGAATTATAATTCAACCATAAGACTGGGAGAGCTTTTTTCCAACTCTCTTTGCATTCATAAAAAGTCACATAAAAATAGTAATAGCTGTTAAAAATTATGAGCTAAGAAAATAACTAAATTGATTCAGGGACTAAATGCTGTATAGATTGCTTTCTGTTTTTTCATAAAGCATCTGGGTTTTATTTCTTTTGTTTTGAGATGATGAAAACAACCTTCGAACAAATGCAAAACACAGTGTTTTGTTGAACACATGCAAGGAATGACCATTGGAAATCAATTTAAGATGCCTAGTCATTTGCAAAACCATTTATGCAGCCTGATATACTTCTAAGTGAATTCCAGTATTCTGAAATCTGTAAAAAATTGTCATATAAACTTTGCTTCATCATTTCTCAATCTGTCCCAATATTCTTAAACTTTTCTTTATCAAAGAGAATATTTAAAGGTTTCTGTGCCTCATGTGGCTTCTTTTTCCTAAATATTGTCATAAACAAGAGGAAATATGTGATGAGAAGAGAAAAACTGCTTATTATTCAGGTCTTAAGAACTGTGAGAAGAATTTCTAGAGGAAAACATTTCTGTCATTTCATTTTTCTCAGAAATAATAATACTAATAATAGAAAAACAGTGCATGTCTGTAATGAGAACAGAATCTAATAGAAAAGCAAAATATTTTTAACGTAAACAGAAGGTAGAAATGAGATTATCTAATTTTAGCTTTTTAAGAGCTAGACTTGTAGTCAAAGCTAGTCATTAAATTAACTAGTGACTAGTCTAAGGCACCCTCTATGGTCAATAGGGACAGACACCCTTTTTAGTTTAGAAATCTACTGTAGGTGAAACAGACTACCCTGTGCGGACTAGACTACCTATAAACTTATAGTGAGAGATGAGATGAAGTGACATTACCACATCAAAGTTTATAAAGCAATTCAATTCATTTGTATAGTGTGACTTCATGATAACTACTTTGGGTTTGTTCACCTTCTTACACATTAAAGTTTTTATTTATTAAAATGTGAAATCTTTGTTGATCTTATTTACAGAAAATTAGTTAGTACTTTTGGAAAAAAAAAAGGCGTTTTTGAAATATGTGTGTCTACAGTCATTACTTCATTGCCTTCTGGAGCATTTTTGAATAAACATATCTGTTAAATACAAATTAAATCAAATTACAAAGAGTGATATAGCAGGTTTTCAAGTTTACCTCTTTGTCATTGCAGATAGAATTGAAGGTCCTCAGGTGTTTATGCAAAATGTGTTTGAAGGAATATGTATTTAGTTCTCAGGCACCAAGACATTACCTTATGTCTGGCTATTTAAAGAAGACAGGTTTCCACCTTTTCAGTTAATATCAGACTGATTATCCAAACTGATAAATAAGTTAGTGTATCATTTACTGTACTCAAATGTAATAGCCCTATCACATGTCTATGCAAAATCAAAAGTTGAACTACTAAAGTAGTTCATTAAGGTTTTATTTTCTTAAGGGGTTTTGAGACAGAAGCAGAAGGAACTGTTGCTCAGTGATTTGTTTCCAAAATTTTAAACCTAATTAAAAAAGAAACAAAAAACCCTGAAACAAAAAAAAACAAAAAAAACCAAAAAACAAACAAAACCCCCCAAACCCCAAAGCCAAAACAACCCCCCTCCAAAAAATTAAAAAAAAATCCCAGCTGGATTTATCTGAGGTAACTTAATTGAAGACATTACTGAAACTTAAAAATTATTCACTCTTCTAATAAAATACATCACCATAACAGTTAACATGAAGATCTGGGATAGATAATTGAATAGAAAGTTTTATGGATGGGCCAAAGTGAAATGTAAATGCATCATTTCTAATTTCCTTCTGTCACATCAATTGAAACCCATATGCTCAATACAAATTCAACAAAACCAACAACAAGAAAAAAGGAAATGGAAAATTGACCTTTAAAAAATGTAGAAACATAGCAACAGAGAAGTAAAGCTTATTTTCCTCTGTATTTTTCGCCCTGCCTAAAGATCTGATTCTTTTTTAGCCTAACAGATGTTATGAAGCAGACAGTACTGCTTGACAGTAGTTCTGGAAATCAGAAGTTTTTCCTGAATCTCCTTTTTTTTTTTTTTCCTAGGCCAGCAAAGTACTTGAGTATATAGGGAAAATCTGCATAATAATGTCAATGTAAGTAACTGCTGTGCTGGATCAGAACACAGCATTTGTTCGATTAAAAGTTAGCCTTGTAATTATTAGCACCAAAGTGACAATTCATAAGCTTTTTGGATTATTTTCTGAAGGAATGTAAAAAAAAAGAATATTTTCCCCCTCTTAGCTCCTTCTTAATTATTGCCATAAAAATATGCAAAACAAGTGCAATTTCATTTGCAAAATGAGAGGTTTATGGACTTTTAGAGCACATTGAAACCACCCAGTTTAGTTATAACACAATTGCCATGTAGCTTTACTACATTAAACATTATTGATTTCTACAGAATATTCTTTGTCAGAAACACTGAGTTATATTTCAATACTGATAGTATAATTCCCCAGTGTCATGGAAATAAGTTGTTCTGTCTTTCTGTTGGTAACTCCAGGAAAGACAACACCTTCAGGTAGTCAAGACAGCACTTGTTTTAGGCTTTTTGATTTCTTCAGGTTTTTGTAGGCTTTTTTTTTTGGGGGGGGGCTGTTATTATAAATAATAATACTGCAGTTGCAAATTTGAAGTAATCTAACCTTGTTTATATTCAAATTTGTCTTAATAGACTTTTAGTAGAAAATTAACATTAAAGCTAATATTATTTTTGTTTATGTTTGGCAATTCAAAATAGCAATATTTATTATAGCACAAGTGTAATTGTTACAACTTCTTTCCTGCTCAGAACCACCCAGCCAGGTATTGAACTGATAGGGACCATGCTGCTCAATTTAAACACACTTAAATCATAACTCTAAAAGGATGATGTTTTTACAATAGTTAAATTGGCTGAGGTTCAGCAGGTAGTTTTATGATTCGTGCTGTCTTCTGTGGTATAAAAAGTATAGCTAAAAGATTATGAAAGTAGCCCCAGACCATAAACAACACCATGGTTACTTTTTATGAAAGGTATTAGCCTCATCAGTCAGGTAAAAACAGCTTTAGAGAGTAGAAAGAGAACAGAAAAGACATGCAAAACATAAAATTAGGAAACAATAAACAAATTGTAAATCACACATTTAAAAAAATTATAGATATGAGAATTATGAAATATATAAGTCTTATGAAAGTAGACCCGTGTCATTCTCAGGCCATTAGCATCATACCTTTAGCAAAATAGTCTAGATACTTGATGACTAATTGTAAATTGCTTGTTCAGTGCATTCCTGATGTGTAGCACCAAAGCATTTTCTCTTGTGCCACATGCATTTTCTCTTGTGTCACATACTAGTGAGAACGTTAACTTTGACTCTTCATAGACCAAACCGACCTGAACACAAGAAATTATTCATTCTTCTAGTGCATATTCACATACAAACATGTTCACATATTTATATTCATTTCATAAGTGCAAAAAAAGATTCTGCTGTGGAACTGTCATATTGCATCAATAAGTTTAATACTGTCATTTAGTTGACTTATTGACTTCTTGCAGCAGTCCTTTTTCTAACAAGCTCTAGTTCCTTTCAGACGCTTTTACATTACTTTTCAAAAATAGCCTGATGTGGTGAAACAGGTCGTCAGAAATCATGGCTAGAGATGCAACTGATCATATACCAAACATATCATTATTATCCATATATACATACACACACACACATATATATATATAAAAGATTTTTTTATATAATTCTTACAAAGTTTTACTGGAAAGAAAGCCCTGCTTCAAGCAGAATTAATGTGTCGTGTGAAGGATGAACAGAGGTATATGATCTGACATCTACATTATTACAATGAAAAAGTCAATGACTTCCTTTTAAACTCATTTTTAATAATATTAATCTTATGAAGAAATTATATTCTTACAAATGTAGATTTCACTTCTTTACCTCTAGCATCTGCAAGTCTATTGATGTCAGGGAACTTTCTCATATACAAGGACACAAAGCCTTTTAAAAAAAAAATGTAGGGTCAAGTCTCAATGTCAGGGTTTTTTTGTTTATGGTACTTTTTTTTTACTTTCCCTTCATGGAAACACTCTAAAAGCTTTCTGTCATCATTAATATTCTTACTAGCATTGTAATTGATTTTCTGCTAATTTTTCTCTCTATGTATTTCAGACACACTCCATTAGCTTGCTCCTTTGAAGCTTGATAAACCTTTCCTTATGCCAAACTGTTAGCTTCTTTTAAGTCTTATTTTATACAAAAATAATACCAATATAATTACATGCATATAGTTAACACACTACAGTTCCTTCAAATTGTCACAGCTGTTCTACTATACACATAAGCCAGTAGAGATATTTCTTTACTCACTGCTATGTGACAAATTCTGTAAATCATTTCATATTACTGGTTTTACTGGAAAATTAACAGTTTCAGTAGAAAATTGTATCCTTAACCACAGTAATTACACCAGGATGAAATCTAAGAATAGACAGCTATATTCTTTGGCTCTCTTCTTGCAATAAACAAATGATCAAGCTCTAAATTTGATTACACAAAGGACTATATCCATAAAAAATGAAATTATTAGCATCATGGGCCAAAGTATTCTTTTCAAAAGGAGTGAATGGGCCCAGCACTCTCTCATTATGAAATGTAGCCTTTAAATAACAGTGTATAGAAAGGTTTAATTTTATACCTCTCCAGTACTAAATGACAGTGTTTAGCATCTTATTACAGCAAGATGAACATGATTAATACTTCTTCACAGAGAAAAGATCATGCTAGAATCACACTTCACAGTGAGTAATGAGTTCCCCTCTGATTATGAGGTAGAATGTCCTTATATATTTCATAGGAGGTTTAAATCATGATTCCACTGAGGTCAATCAGGAAAACCTCTTTGCCTTCCATAAGGACAAGATTCTGCCCAGTGTTTCCATTTAATAACACTGCAAAAGAACTCCATAACCAACTGTCATCTGGTTTTAGGTATTTATCTAAACCATGAAAAGCCATTTTTGCTGTAATATGTTTTAAGGTGGGAATGTTTTCTTTCAAAAATATTGAATTCTTATATTAAGACTTCAGTACAGATTTTTATTTTTGTTAGTTTACACACTTATTAGGAGATTAATTTATAATGCTCATTCATAGTTTCATTAATTTCAGAAAAATTAACAGTTTAATCAAGTAGACTGCTTAAGAATTACTCTTCAGATATGTCCCGCTCCCCACCTGTACAGACCAGTATTTCAGCTATTAACAGTAAGCACTCCTGTCTCAAGAGGGAGCACTTAGAAGGTACATACCATAGGATGCCCTTTGATTTTACCTGTGGACCACAGAGAGGACATGAGAAACTGGGATGGAAAATCTCCACCCTAGAGGTATGGATACATGAATTTATGTAAAAAAAGTACTAATATTTATTTTGTAGTTTTGCTCTATTATGGATCCTAGTTGCATTATCTTTTTGCAGGGATTAAAAAATGAATGAATATAAAAAAAAAACCAACCATAAGTTTGAAAGAATATCAGTTGACATTCTGTATATTAAAGCATTATATCCCGCTGCTTTACTAGAAAAAGTAGATAAATGTTTCAAAAAATATTCATACAGCACAGTTGCAAACAAAAACTTCCCCCTCTTCTTCAGGCTAATTACAATAGCATTTGAGAATTTTGAAAATTTTTAATACCCTTGGGATCTAGAAACCAGCATGATCCCATATGAAGATAGGCTGAGAAATTTGGGGCTGTTCAGCCTGGAGCATAGAAGGCTGAGTGGAGACCTCAGAGCAGCCTTCCAGTACCTGAAGGGGGCCAATGAAGATGCTGTGAAAAGACTCTTCATTAGGGACTGTAGCGATAGGACAAGGCATAACGGGTTAAAACTTAAACAGGGGAAGTTTAGATTGGATATGAGGAAGAAGTTCTTTACCCTAAGGGTGGTGAGGCACTGGAGTGGGTTGCCCAGGGAAGTTATGAATGTGCCATCCCTGGCAGTGTTCAAGGCCAGGTTGGACAGAGGCTTGGATGACAGGGTTTAGTGCGAGGTGTCCCTGCCCATGGCAGGAGGGTTGGAACTTGATGATCTTAAGGTCCTTTCCAACCTCAACTATTCCATGATTCTATGATAATATCGCTAAGAACCTTGAATGGGGTTCAGATCCTGTTTAGGGTCAGGCAAATATTTGTGGCTATTCCAACCCCTGGGACAAGCTACTCAAACTCCAGCAACAGGCACTACAGCTACTCAGACCCCAGTGATGGGTGATGCAGCTGAACCAGAGGACTAAGACCTGCCAGTATCAGTGGCCACTTACACAAGAAGAAATTAATATGAAAGACAGCTCAGTTAGTAAATGAGGACAAAACAGAGCCATCAAAAACAGAAGAAAAAGAGAGAACAAGAAGTAATCTCTCAATCCATATTCCTGACTGAGCTGCAGGATATACAAAAAGATTTCAGCCATATACATGTAAGCAACATTATGACCTGGCTACTACCCTGGAGATAGAGCACAGCAAAGCCAAGCAGGTGTGATCACTTGCTAGGGAAGGGGGCATTGACGAGGTTTATTGAGTTTGTATTCTAGCTTGTTTTACTTCCCTGAAGCATGGAATTAAAAAGAAACAACGGCCTGGCATAAGCAATCTAGGAGGTTCCTCGACTGTGTAGAAGACAACTTCCTTCTGCAAGTAATAGAGGAGCCGACCAAGGAGAGGTGCCGTGCTTGACCTCAAGCTCACCAACAGGGAAGGGCTCGTTGGAAATGTGATGCTCCAGGGCAGCCTTGGATGCAGCGATAATGAGATGCTCAAATTTGAGATCCTCAGGACAGTGAGAAGAGCATGCAGCAAGCTCACCGCCCTAGACTTCAAAAGAGCAGACTTTGGCCTCTTCAGGAACCTGCTTAGTAAGGTTCCATGGGATACAGCCCTAGAGGGCAGATGGGCCCAAGACTGTTGGTTGATATTCAAGGATCACTTGCTACAGGCTTAGGTGTATTGCATTCCAACTAGAAGGAAGTGCAGCAGGAGGGTCAGGAGACCTCCTTGGATGGATAAGGAGCTGCTGAGGAAAATTCAAATGAAAAAAGAGGCTTATAATAAGTGGAAGCAAGGACAGGTGGCATGGGAAGAGTACAGGGATGTTGCCCGGGAAGCTAGGGACCAGGTTAGGAAAGCTAAGGCACAGTTAGAATTAAACTTAGCTAGAGGTATTAACGATATCAGGAAGGGATTCTACAGGAACATAGCAAATAAAAAACAGACTAGGGAGAATGTAGGCCCCCTCAGGAAGTTCTCAGGAGAACTGGCTACACAGGATTTGGAGAAGGCTGAGGTTCTGAATGACTTCTTTGCCTAGGTCTTCACTGGCAAAGGCTCTGACCAAACCACCCAGGTCTTGGAAGGCAGACACAGGGACTGGGAGAATGAAGACCTTGTGACCACTGTAGGAGAGGAACTGGTTCGAGACCATCTTAAAAATCTGAACGTGCACAAGTCCATGGGTCCTGAAAAGATCCATCCATGGGTCCTGAAGGAGCTGGCAAATGAAGTTGCGAAGCCGCTGGCCATCATATTTGAGAAATCGTGGCAGTCAGGGGAAGTTCCTGACAACTGGAAAAAGGGAAATATAAACCCCATTTTCAAGAAGGGGAAAATGGATGGCCAAGGGAATTACAGACCAGTCAGTCTCACCTCTGTGCCTGGCAAAATCTTGGAGCAGATTCTCCTGGATGGCATGCTAAGGCACATGAAAAACAACAAGGTGCTTGGTGACAGCAAGCATGGCTTCACTAAGGGGAAATTCTGCCTGACTGTAAGCGGCGAGGAGAAGCAGACAGGCCAACCCAATATGGGCGATAAGCAACTTCTACTTTATTTGTGACGCAGTTCACACATATATAGGAGTGGTATTCAGCCACTCCTTCTTGGCATAACAGTATTGGTTAGCCCCCCCAGCTTCTTCCACATTCTCCTCCCAGGTCCAGTCTCCGGCCACCTGTGGGGGCCACCCCCTGCCTTGCTTGCACAGTCCTCCAGAACTCTATGGTCCTGCTCTTAGAGTCATTCTGCAACACCTGACCAGTTTGGTGGCCTTCTATGATGGGGCTATGGAAGTGATGGACAGGGGTAGAGCAGTTGATGTCATCTACCTGGACTTGTGTAAAGCGTTCGACACTATCCCACACGACATCCTTGTCTCTAAATTGGAGAGACATCAATTTGATGGATGGACCACTTGGTGTATGAAGAACTGGCTGGATGGCTGCACACAAAGAGTTGTCAATGGCTCAATGTCGAGCTGGAGACCAGTAACAAGTGGCGTCCCTCAGGGATTGGTGTTGGGACCGGTCTTGTTTAACATCTTTGTCGCTGACATGGACAGTGGGATTGAGTGTGCCGATCATTGCCGATGACACCAAGCTATGTGGTTCGGTTGATACACTGGAGGGAAGGAATGCTGTCCAGAGGGACCTTGACACGCTTGTTAGGTGGGCTGATGCCAACCTCATGAAGTTTAACCATGCTAAGTGCAAGGTCCTACACCTGGGTCGCAGCAATCCCAGGCGCAGCTACAGGTTGGGCAGAGAAGAGATTCAGAGCAGCCCTGAGGAGAAGGACTTGGGGGTGTTGGTTGATGAGAAAATGAACATGAGATGGCAGTGTGCGCTTGCAGCCCAGAAAGTCAACCGTATCCTGGGCTGCATCAAAAGGAGCGTGACCAGCAGGTCGAAGGACGTGATCCTGCCCCTCTACTCTGCTCTTGTGAGACCTCACCTGGAGTATTGTGTGCAGCTCTGGTGTCCTCAACATAAAAAGGACATGGAACTGTTGGAACAAGTCCAGAGAAGGGCCACGAGGATGATCAGGGGACTGGAGCTCCTCCCGTATGAAGACAGGCTGAGGAAGTTGGGGCTGTTCAGCCTGGAGAAGAGAAGGCTGAGTGGAGACCTCATAGCAGCCTTCCAGTATCTGAAGGGGGCCTATAGGGATGCTGGGGAGGGACTCTTCATTAGAGACTGTAGTGACAGGACAAGGGGTAACGAGTTAAAACTTAAACAGGGGAAGTTTAGGTTGGATATAAGAAGGAAATTCTTTCCTGTTAGGGTGGTGAGGCACTGGAATAGGTTTCCCAGGGAGGTTGTGAATGCTCCATCCCTGGCAGTGTTCCACACCAGGTTGGATGAGTCCTTGGGTGACATGATTTAGCATAAGGTGTCCCTGCCCACGGCAGGGGGTTGGAACTAGATGATCTTTAGGTCCTTTCTAACCCTAACGATTCTATGGTTCTATGATTCTAAGGTGTCCCTGCCCACGGCAGGGGGGTTGGAACTAGATCATCTTAAGGCCCTTTCCAACCCTCGTTATTCTATGATTCTATGATTCTAAAACTCCAGCTTCTCTCTTATATATTGGAACTCCATTTTCCTGTATCTTTTGTGATAACATAAAGAGCAGCAAAAACTCATCAACTTGTTTCATCTTATCATCAGCAAGTGGTGTAATGACTTCAAGAATGGTAAGAGATTGTAGGTGTGAATCAAGTCAGTGCACCTATTGCATCACAGACATGCTATTATGGCTGTGCACCTCATTTAAAATTTAAAACTTATCTGCAAAATTTTGTATGTTATGGGATCTGATTGTTCTCCTTAACACAGTAGGAACAACTTTGAATTGTGATACATATAATCTGTTTTGTCATTCTGCTTTGCAGTGAAACAAGTAGTAAATACCACACAGCATTTGGATATTCCAGAAGAAGAATAATCTAAGGGTTGGTGTAACCTATTTTGAGCCACTGATAAAAGATTTTTATTTTCTTCAGTTTCAACCATTATCATGGATTGTTTATTGCTCACACAATGGAGTTATGCAAAACTCTTCAAGGCCAATTGAAATGCAAACTAGCCTGTAAGGGCTCATCATTCATATTACGTATTGTTTTCAAACTTTGCATAGTTCGCAGTAAAATCCAAGAACCAAGGGTTCATCCATCACCTGTTTAATTGTCTGTATCATTCAGGCAGAAAGAGGAGGAAAGTGAAGACAGGCAGTATATTATTAGCATAAATTGCAACCAGGATATTCTTCTGTTATCTTAGTCTTATCTTCTGTTATTTTAATGCCACTCATTCCTGTCCACAGGTCCATTCAAGCAAAAGACTGGGAAAAGATAAATCCTTGAATGTTGGATAGTTTTATTCCCATATATGCACTCATAAAGTTTGTGTGTTTGGTACTTTCTAACAAGTACAGATTTTATGAGCTTTGCAGCATTTCTTTTCTGTTAATACATATAAGGAGGATGCTTTAACTGAAATAATAGCAAGCGCAAGTACATTGCTGATATAAACAAAGTTGTCAATGATTACTACAGTAACTGCTGTGGAATACTCTAGATGACACAAATGAATATAGGATCATAATAAGTATTGGTTGGCCATGCTTACAAGGTCATCTGCTCACTAGGAACAATTGTTGCCAGTACTTGTGTGTTTTAGTTTTCCCAAGGGAACTAAGAGAAAGAAATGTCTGCATGGAGCCTCAAGCACTAAGAGATACATAAGGAACTCCAGAGAATTTTCAGTTAGTTTTCATCACAGCTGTATCTCTGAAGCACTATGTGTAAACATAAAAATCTGGAAATAGCCCATGCCACTTCATATTCCTCTGTTCTGTTGTGATAAGAATGTGATGTGTTTGGTAGTACAGGAAGCTTGGAGGTCAGTAAAAACAAAGAAAAAACCCACCCGAAAACACCAATCTATTTAAAAAGTATAAAACAACTCTAAACACATTTCTTCTAAAATAATTATTAGTTTCAAGAATCTTTGTCAAATTGTCATGATATAAGTGTATTCTTGAAATAGAAAATGGTGGAACTGAGAATTGACATGTATCAGTCTTGAACTACTAGAACTTTCACATTTGAGGTTCAACTCTTTAGGTTTTCTAAGAGAGAGAGTAGTCTTCGAGATAGCAATTGTAAATAATGCTGCAGTAATTATGCTGACATTGAGGGGTATCTGTAATGCTGATATCCTCAAACCATGTACAGGAAATTTAGATACTAATTGCCATTATTTAAATATGAATTAAGCATCCAGACTTTCAATTACTGTTGGAAATTCCAACTTAAACTATAGATTATATCTTTTATGTGTAATATAATGTCTATAAAACCAGAAGTGATATATGACAAGAAGTCTATTTAGGAAGTTTGTCTATCCATCAGTAGAACAACTGATTTCTAGATGTTCTAGCATGTCATTTCCCACTGTTGGGAAATACCAAAATCCTTAGGACTAACTTTCTTTTTAATAACTTATTTTCACTGTCTAGACTTTATTGTATAGGTGAACACTTCTTATTTGAAACAATGACAACAACAGCAACAACAACAACAAAAACCTGTCTGCAAATCCAATTTTCCTTAGACTGGCTGAAACATATAAAATTTCCAACAAAACCTGTTGTTAAAAAAGTGTATTGATAGCAAATAGGATTTAAGCTGCCTACATAGGATAGGTTGTTATGTTTGTTGAAGTTTATTTCTGAGAACGTAAATAAAGATTTCAATCTTCCATATTTCTAGGCATACCTAAGACAACAGTTTCCCTTAACTGCCTTAATGTGAACCAGCCAAGATCATTCCCTTCAGAAATGAGTTCTTTCAGGTTTTAAAATACGTATTCAAAAAATGTGAGTGGTCATCTCTGACATAAACAGGAGTGATATAAAGATAAGAACATTTAATGCTACATATTGCAGCTCTTTGGTAGGTATGTAACAGTGTAATAAGGCAGCAGAACTGTAACAAAAGACTGAAAATATTCACAGAAAGAAAGGAATCAGGTGAACATTTGCTTTTCCTTTCCCTGACTCCTCTTTGGAAGCATAGATGTGAATTTTCATTTTTTTTCATCCTTTGTAGAAGATGAATTGCCCAGATCCTTGCTTTGCCACTCTGCTATTTGGTTCTACACGTTGAAAAGAAATTGCAACTTGCCATCTTCAGAATCTTTATCTCCCACCATGCACACAAAAATGAGTCATTTATTGGGATTATTTCTTTTTTACCAGTACTAGCAGGGAAGGCTTCTATTCTTCAGAAAGGAGATAATCCTTATAATAATAAAAGACATGAGGAGGTCCTTTAATATGAAACAAAATTTACCAAGCTCAGAGTTGCCTGGAATATCAGTTTTTAAAACTTAATTTTGGAGAACATTTCTTTGCTACATGTATTCTGGGCATATTTCTGGAAAATATTAATTCTATACAGCTGATATATTCAAAAGGTTTATAATTTACACAACTTCCCAGACGTTCAGGACACGTTTTGCTGTAGATGCTCACAGCAGAGATGCTAGGGTCTAAGATTTGAATTTCACTGTCTTTCCTGTTTATGATACCCAGTAGTCAGTCTACAGGTAGACCTGTAGCCACTGACTCGTGGGTCAAGTTCGAGACACAGACATCACTTACCGATTACCATCACAGACAAAGCAGACTCAACTTGGGGCAATTAAAACCAATTTGTTTAGTGTCCTCCAGCCCCACACATTTTCCCAGATTCACTTCACCCCTCCATTTCTGATTCCCCTGCCTTCTCTCCCCTCCCACAGGTAGATGAGGAATGGGGGGATTTCAGTCAGTCCATAAAATCTCTCTGCCACTCCTTCCTCTGCACACTGTTCCCCTACTCTGGCATGGCTGCAGTCCTTCAGGATAAACATGCTCTGGCCTGGAGTCCTCCAGGGGCTGCAACATGGGTATCTGCTCTGGCTTATTCTTTCTCAGGGCTGTAGAGGAATCTGTTCCAACACGTGGACCACCTCCCACCCCTCTCCCCTCAGTGCTTGCAGTGTGTTTCTCACACTTTTACCATCACATCTGGGCAGGGCTTTTCTCTTCTTTCCCCAGACTTTCCCCAGGCACCACCATCATGTCTGTGGGGCTCAGCCGTGCCCTGTGGTGGGTCCTTTGGATCCTGCTGGAACTGGATATGCCCAGCATTGGGCAGCCCCAGCCACTCCTCACAGAGGCCCCTGCAGCTTCCTGGCAGCCCCTGGGTAACTGTGCCTATACATACATACACCCCATACATTAGTGTGCATAGAGTAATATGAACAGTCAGAGGGTGATAATCTCAAGTGTTGCTTACCATGAAAACTCAATACAATTCTGCAATATTTGTCTTTAAAATATCCTAGTTTCTATGACCACCTTTTTTCCAGTTTTCTTATGCTGAGTTAGGTACACAGACATTAAGGTTACAGTGTCTCGATAATACTAGCTTAGAATGAGGTGAATCTCCACGTACTAGTCCCCATTTAATATTGAAACGGCAGGCAACATTTATATATGCAGTAGCATACCTTTTCACTTTTCAGAGTCTTTTTAGCATCACAAGAAAGTATGCATGAATATTGCATTTTATTTAACTTGTATATATGATATATGTAGTATAGAGGTGTGAAAACACCAGATCAAGAAAAATACATGGCAGTACACTGCTAGAAAATAATAAATCATCCTCTCCCACTCTGTCTTCATGCAAAAAATATACACCTATGGTGGTTAAAAATGGATTATAATTTTCCCCATTTTAAAACCTCATTTGTAAAGACTTTTCTTCCTTTGCATTTTCTCTTTTGATTTGTACATGAGGGTTCAAGTCTGCAGCATCGGTTTTAGGAGGCATTATCGCATATTTCTCCTGCACAAGTTGTCACAAGTTTGTATTTACTTGCTCTTTCTTTTCCCTGAAAAGTAATATATGCCATAATGCTGAGGGAGAAATCCTGCCTGCAAAAGATTATTCTGTATTTGTTCATACTGCAGTTCTGAAGCATCCTGGCAGTACAGAGTTTTCATTCAGTTACTCAATTGGTCAACACTTGAACTTAATAAAATATGGTCAACTTTTCTTAACAACTAAAAGAGTGGAATGAATAATTCTGGACTGTGCAAGATGAAGAGGAAAACATGAATTCAGTATTTCTATAATACAGCAAAGTTTGGTTGGCAGTGATTCACAGGGCCATGCTATCATTCACAATATCTCAACAGGTACCTAAGTACTTACATGCCTTCCCCTGAGTATATGAATAGGGCTCTAAAAATATTACAGTCAGTGACACTGTAAATGCATATAAAATTAAAACAGTTTTCCTAGCCATATTTACCCTGTTCTCTTTTTTTTTCCATATCTGCAGCTGCTCATCTTGTAACTGCAAAGCGCTCCCTGTAACTGCTGCCTGCTACTCTGCTTTCGAATGTCTAAGCTGCAGTATTTGCCTATCATTATCTCTTTTTGATTTCCCAATTATTTGTGTTCTCTTGACAGCTTAATGCCTTGTTTTACCTACATCCTCAAACAAATGTAGTATGCCTCTGGTATTCCAGAGTATGTAACACTGGGATTTGCTCAAGAAAATAAGCTCAGCCACCTTGGGTATTAGTGATTTCCATGAATGTAAAATGTGGAATCAGAATATATGGAAACCCACAATCTCCTTCCAAATCTCGAAACTTCCTCCCTTACATCTTCAACTAATAAGGGTTAACAAATATTGAAAAATGTCGCCTCTGTTTTATTAGCTACCTCAAGTTTCTCAAGACTGGATGTTATCTTCATGTAACTAAATTATTACCTGAATTTCTCCAGATTTGTATAGTTTTTTGTTGCATCTTCCCTACAATCCATACTGTAAGCCATCTGAGGCAAAGCTGCATTTTTCCTTTCTCTGTTTATATAGTCCTTCATATCACATGCCTCTAAACCTGGTTTGCAGTTCCTGTGTGTCACTGCAGTAAAATTAGACTCCTTTCTATGACTTTTGAACAGGAAATAGCATTTCTCACCAGTTGGCAGATTTCTCATGTTAATATTGAAACTAGGACAAAAGCTAGAAATTTAATGATTTCGCCGCCTTGTTGAAACACTGAAGTGTCTTCTCATGGTTGCCTGATACACTCACCTGTTTAAGCAAATATACCATACAATTAGCCTCCATTTACTAAAGACTTATAGATCTTATATGACACAATACACTAAATGTGAACAGTCTTTCCCTTAAAGTTGCTTATCAAGGCAGAGTTTAAAGTGTTCAAACATCTACACCTCTTTTTTAAGCTCCTACATTCTCATCAACTTTCACAATCCTAACACTCCATTCCCAAGCACCATTGCTCAAAGTTCTCTGCCAATATGGCATTAAGTCAAATGAGATCTTTTGCATCAGATGACTAATTAGACATGCAGATTTTTTTTTGGTGACAAACGGTTCCCTGTGAACCAGGAGGACAATTCACCTGTCCACAACCCAGCCCTTACTGCCATCACACTCAAGGTCTCTCAGAGACAGGCTAAATGAACAATGCTAATTGTCTCAGTCATTTGTTAAGGCATTCTTTAAACAATATGGTGAAAAAAAACATAAAGGTTTGACTTTTATATCTCCATTATATTTCATGCACTAAGAACACATCAGCTTTTTAATATGTGGCTGGGAGCAGGGTGAGATTTCTGTGGAAGTGCTTGGTCTGCTCTTGTGCTCAGTAATGTATAATCAACCCTTGGTATTAGTATTGTCTGTTTTCTAAAGCAGGATGCTATATGACCTCTGTGTAGTCTGTTCTGATATAGGCAATACTAAGTTCTTATGTAGATCTACTATTAGATCTACTATACTCCTCCATGTGCTTTTTAAACTAGCTTGCTCAGAAGAAAAAAAACAAACAAACAAAAAAAGAAACAAAAAAAAATTAAAGCCCAGAGTGACAAAAAAATTTGGATAACATCCTTTGAATAAACTGGGAAGATTCAGATCATGTAGGACCAGGTTAAACAAAATAGAGCTTCTAGCTTTCACTGAAGAAAATTGTGAATAGCTGTTGAAGCCAAGTTGAAAATAGTGTCGAAATAGGCATTGAAGACAGGCCTATACAGATTGTAGCTTTCCTGTTTCTTATGGCCTAACGTTCAAGATTAGTTAAGGACTTGATATAAGGAAGGAAATCTTCATTGTCCTACACTAGTTGTCAGTAACTAAACAATGCCAGTGATTTATTTTCTTTTATTTATTTTATTTATTTTATTTTTATGGAATTCTACATTATTTTGATTTGATCTAGATTTTTTTAAATAAAAATATGGCATCTGTCCTTATTTGGAGCTCTTCCTTTTTGTGTCATGAAATTCACCTACCCATCTTGAGATTACTATTTTAAAATCACCTTTGAAATTAGTCTGAACAAATAATGATTTAAAAATATTAGCAACAGGCTTTTCCATGAGAAGGTAATAAGGTCATCTACTAATCCATTTTTTACCAGCTACATTCTCAACATTCAGCAAACTTATGTTCATACATTTATCATCATATTCATTGGCCTACATGATTTTACGTAATGATGATTGGCAAAATGAAGGCACATATTTCTGTGAGCCCTTTCCTAAGTGCTATATATGCTTAATGTTACAAGTGGTACTATTCCAGATGCAAAGTTCCTGTCTTATTAAGGAACTAAATTTAGATATAGTTTACTATATTTGGAATGAAGAAAATATTTAGTGTTTTTACTTTAGTGTTACAGTGCATTTATAAGCTGAAGTCACACAATAAAAGCTTCAGGCTTTCACATGCTTAACATCACGACCATCCGCCTAAACTGTATGCTGATGAATTTTATGGATTCAGAGAAACATAGAATCATAGAATAGTTTGGATTAGAAGGGACCTTTAAAGGTCATCTACTTTAATCCCCCTGCAAATTGCAGAGACATCTTCAACTAGATCAGGTTGCTCTGATCTCCATCCAACCTTATATTTAATGTTTCCAGGGATGGAGCATCTCTGGGCAGCCTGTGCTAGTGTTTCACTATCCTCATTGTAAAAAAATTCTTTCCCTATATCTAATTTGAATCTGTCATCTTTTAGTTGAAAAACATAACCTTTGTCCTATCCCTACTAAAATGTTTGTCCCCATCTTTACTGTAGGTCTCCTTTGGGTACTGGAAGGCTGCTCTAAGGTCTCCCTGGAGCCTTCACACTGAACAAGCCCAGTTCTCTCAGCTTGTCTACATAGGAGAGATGCTCCAGCCCTCTGATCATCTTTGTTACCCCCTCTGGACCTGCTCCAACAGGTCTATGTCCTTCCTGTGCTGAGGACTCCAGGTCAGGCCTTCTGGTCAGGTCTCACAAGAGCAGAGTAGAGGGGGAGAACCACCTCCATCCATTTGCTGTTTATGCTTCTTTTGATGCAATCCAGGATAGGGCTGGTCTTCTGGGCTGTGAACGCATGTTGCCAGCTCATGTCCAGATTTTCATATACTATTCTCCGCAAGGTTGTTCTCAATACCTTCATACCCTAGCCTATATTGATACTGGGGATTTCTGCAACACAAGAGAGGACCTTGCACTTGGCCTTGTTGAACCTCATGAGGTTCACACAGACCCACTTCTCAAGTTTTTCCAGGTTCCTCCATTTGTCATCCCATCTCTCAGGTGTGTCAACAGCACCACTTGCTGAAGGTGAACTTGATACTGCTGTGTATGTCACTGATGAAGATATTAAACAGTACTGGTCCCAGAACAGACCTATGAGGGGCACCACTTCTCACTGATCTCCATCCAAAGGTAGAGCCGTTGGCCACTACCATCTGGATGTTACCATCTGACCAATTCCTTATCCACCAAACAGTCCACCTCTGAATTCTATATCTTTCTAATTTAGAGAGAAGGATGTTGTGGGGAACCGTGTAAAATACTTTACAGAAGCCCAGACAGATGACATCTGTAGCTCTTCTCTTGTCCACTGATGTAGTCACCCCATCATAGGTCACTACATTGGTCAGGCAGGACTTGCCATGTCTGGCTCTCTAGAATCATCTCCCTGTTCCCCATGTGCCTTAGCACTACATATACCAACAGAACATATTTGTCAGGAAATGCACTCAATGGGAAGTTGATTATTGCTTCAAAACTTTAAAATTCAAAGTCAGGAAAATTTTAAATTTTACCCTTCTTAGGTGCAGAATCAAGGAAAAGCGACTAGCAAGATGTGTTGGTGCTATAAATACAAGATTTTAACACACTTCTTTATCTAGCTACCACATTTTTCTCACTTATTCAACTTTTTATACACCCTCAGTTACAATTGATGTGGTATATAGTTGAGAGTAGAACCAGCTGGTGTTCTATGGTGCTCTACTGAAGTTAAGTTAGGTTAGGCTTCTCCTGTAAGCATCTCTTACAGACACCTATTCATATTTTCTAAAGAGTGTTTCTGTGATTACTTTGCTACATTTTCTTTTTTCAGCTGCATTAGAACTAAATTCTTTGGTTATAGCTCCCTAAATTATCAAGTTATGCTCTTTCCACTTTCACTTCTATATACCATAGAATGGTATGGGGTAGAAGGGACCTTAAAGATCATCTAGTTCTTGTTTTTTAAACCCTTTTGCTTATACTCCTCCTAGCTTATGTCTGATCACTGCAGTTAAGTTGATAACCTTATGTTCTGGAACTCATCGATAACATATTGTTCATCTTTTTCCTTTTCTTTTTCTTTTTTTTCATGCTTCATGAAACGAACTAGAAAGAGACATTAAGATAAAAAAAACCAACTAGGTTATCTATGTGAGATATATAAGGAAACACCTGTATTTCAGTGAGCATTTGGGCCTCTTTCTGAAGTCCCACCTGGACTACTAATGCTGTCATACAGAAGGGGAAGTGCAATTAGAGGGTTAGTAATCTCTTTCTGAAAGCTTCTGGGTCACTGAATTTCTCTTCTACCTTACCAAACACTGCTATATATTTGTTATTCACCATTGTTCAAAAAAGAAAGGACTGTTTTGTTGTTAGATACACTCCTTTTATTCCATTCAGGAAAACCTCTCCTAGGGTAACTTTAAAAAAAAAAAAAATTAACAGAGGATTTATTTATTTAGCAAACCAGACAAAACAAAATCTACTTAGCTGGGATAGAAAATTAAAATTAGCCTTATCGTTATTAAACACTGAGCACCCTTTACTACTTCTCTGGTCTTCCTTCAGAAATGCACTGCAAACTGATGGCTATACAGCTGGAGAGGACATAGAAGTAAACATTAAATGAATAGCATTTCATGTTATTAAAGCCTATCTGTTTTTTCAGGGTAAAGATAAAAAACTTGAATGCCAGATTTTCTTTAAAGTCTTTCTTTTGTATGAAGACTGGCATATGCCAGCATTTTTCAAACTTGCTTAATGCAATGTAATTGATGGGAATAAAAGAAAAAGAGTTGGAGAACTCACAAAGCTGAGCAAACAACAACAGAATGAATGAATCAAACATCAGCTTTATGTTCAGCACTCAAAGCAGTCATAAATATAATGTCCATATGCTGATTGTTCACCCTTAAATTGAACTGTAGCAGGCAAATTTATATTTAAAGAATATATATCCCAGTTAGTGGACACCTATCTTCTGACGTCAAGTAAGCGGACAATCATTTTTAACACACACAGACTAGAAATGCCCTTACATTAAGAAAAAAAAAAAAGAAACCCAAAACATTTTTTTTTTTTTTTGGTACTTTTAAGTGTACATGGCCTCAAACTGTAAAAATATGTAGGCGAATGAAGAACTATCAGCAAGCAATATTCCTAAATATGGTCTAAAATACTTAACTGTCAGAAGTAATAATTTATAAAACAGGACTGTAGACATTTTCCTGGTAGATCTGAGGGGCATGTTAATGAAGCACAACAAAGACATAGCTCCATTCTAATACCATCAAGCAGATAGTGCATGAAATGCACCTCTGCCAGTGCCCATCAATCTCACCATGACGGCTGCTTAGATTAGACACAGAAAAAGTACTCCTGTGAATCTTTAAAAGGCTATTTCTGTCTTTTGTGAAGCTGTTTAACTTTGTTTTCATTTTATTAATTTGGCTGGGCATTAATGTACATGGGAGCTTTCAGACGTACCCTTATAAAGTCCTATGAAAGCAGCTGTTAGAAAAACATAAATTGCATATTTACTGTTCTACCCACTTGGGCTTGTCCTGTTTCACATTACATGCTATTTTATCATTTTTTAATCAGTTGTGTAAACCTATTAATACAGAAGTGCAATTTAACAATATGCAAAGTTAAGCTTTATAAGGCTGTGTTGTTCTCATTGCCACCAATAGTCTATCATTTGAAAAAGTTTAAAACTCAGTCTTTATAAAAAAACCCTAAACTTTGTCAGTTCTTTTTAAATTACTTTCCTTTTCAGTGATTTCTCCTGTTTATGTAGCAGTGGGAGTTCAATGAGTTGCTTGCGAAGAGCTAAATCCAGTCATCTTACTTGCAACGTGTAACAGGAAATTGTGTTGAACTCAGCCATGTGTTACAAAGTGCCATTAAGTATGATGGGTTCTTAGGCAGAAAAATAAGTTGTTTCATGACATTCATACAAGAGAGAAGCCTCAGACTCTATAATTTATATATCAGGTTCATGGATTTTAACAGAATTTGGTCAAAATACTATTTTGGTTTTATTTTTAAATATCCTTATCTTTAAATATGTGGGTTTACTTCTTCTAGTATCTTTCAGCTACATCACTTCCAAATTCAGGCATATCTGCACAAATAAGCAAAGCACTCTGTCCATGTTCTGGGCAAGGATATGTAGTAGTAAACTTGTGTGCCAGGGCTAACCTATGCTTTGATCAAGTTGGAAAAATACTGCTCACTAATACAAAAAGGTTCTGTGAGCATTACAGGCCTTTTTTTTCCCCCTAGTCGACAAAAGAATTTCAATGGAATAATGTCAAAATAAAGCAAAGGAACAGGAGTTCCTCTTGGTTAGGTTATCAAAAACACTGCATCTACACAGTAACTTTACACACTCAAACTTATAAAAATTATATAAGCAATTTTGCTTTTGTATGAGACATCTGTCCAGGTTTTTTAAATCAGGAGATCAGCATCCTCGCTTAGACCCTCGAAGAATAATGAAGTCAATAATCGTGGTCAAAATTATG
The DNA here is from genome assembly GCF_033815535.1 of Pezoporus flaviventris. NCBI lineage: Eukaryota > Metazoa > Chordata > Aves > Psittaciformes > Psittacidae > Pezoporus > Pezoporus flaviventris. The sequence continues at coordinate 23,112,142 of NW_026892563.1, forward strand.
GTCTTTCCACAGCATCCTTATAGGCCTTCTTCAGATACTGGAAGGCTGCTATGAGGTCTCCATGCAGCCTTCTCTTCTCCAGCCTGAACAGCCCTAGCTTCCTCAGTCTGTCTTCACACAGGAGTTGCCCCAGTATCCTGATCATCCTTGTGGCCCTTCTCTGGACTTGTTCCAACAGTTCCATGTCCTTTTTATGTTGAGGACACCAGAACTGCACACAATACTCCAGGTGAGGTCTCACAAGAGCAGAGTAGAGGGGCAGGATCACCTCATTCAACCTGCTGATCACGCTCCTTTTGATGCAGCCCAGGGTACGGTTGGCTCTCTGGTCTGCAAGCACACACTGAAGCCATCTCATGTTCATTTTCTCATCAACCAACACCCCCAAGTCCTTCTCCACAGGACTGCTCTGAATCTCTTCTCCACTGAACCTGTAGCAACTGCCTTGGTGAAACATCATCAGGTTGGCACTGGCCCACCACAGAAAGGTGTCAAGGTCCCCCTGGATGGCATTCCTTCCCTCCAGCATATCAACCGAACCACATAGCTTGGTGTCATCGGTAAATTTGCTGAAGGTGCACTCAATCCCACTGTCCATGCCACCGACAAAAATGTTGAACAAGACTGGTCCCAACACTGATCCCTGTTCCTGGCCTCCAACTGGACATTGAGCCATTGACAACTCTTTGTGTGCAGCCATCCAGCCAGTTCTTTATCCACCAAGTGGTCCATCCATCAAATTGATGTCTCTCCAATTTAGAGACAAGGATGTCGTGTGGGGTAGTGTCAAACGCTTTGCACAAGTCCAGGTAGATGACATCAACTGCTCTACCCCTGTCCATCACTTCCATAGCCCCATCATAGAAGGCCACCAAACTGGTCAGGCAGGATTTCCCCTTAGTGAAGCCATGCTGGCTGTCACCAAGCACCTTGTTGTTTTTCATGTGCCTTAGCATGCCTTCCAGGAGAATCTGCTCCAAGATTTTGCCAGGCACAGAGGTGAGACTGGTATGTAATTCCCTTGGTCATCCATTTTCCCCTTCTTGAAAATGGGGGTTATATTTCCCTTTTTCCAGTCATTGGGAACTTCCCCTGACTGCCACGATTTCTCAAATATGATGGCCAGCAACTTAATTTGCCAGATCCTTCAGGACCCATGGATGGATCTCATCAGGACCTATGGACTTGTGCACATTCAGGTTCTTAAGATGGTCTCAAAGCAGATCCTCTCCTACAGTGGGCCCAAGGTCTTCATTCTCACAATCCCTGCATCTGCCTTCCAAGACTTGACTTGTGTGGTAAGAGCATTTGCCAGTGAAGACCGAGGCAAAGAAGTCATTCAGAACCTCAGCCTTCTTCAAATCCAGGATAGCCAGTTCTCCTGATAGCTTCCATAGAGGGCCCACATTGTCCCTAGTCTATCTTTTATTTGCAAAGTAACTATAGAATCCCTTCCTCTTATCTTTAACATCCCTATCCAAGTTTAATTCTAACTGTGCCTTAGCTTTCCTAACCTGGTCCCTAGCTTCCCGGACAACATCCCTGTACTCTTCCCAGGCCGCCTGTCCTTGCTTCCACCTTTTATAAGCCTCTTTTTTCATTTAAATTTTCCTCAGCAACTCCTTATCCATCCAAGGAGGTCTCCTGGCCCTCCTACTGCATTTCCTTCTAGTCAGGATTCAACACTTCTGAGCTTGTAGCAGGTGATCCTTGAATATCAACTAACAGTCTTGGGCACCCCCACCCTCTAGGGCTATATCCTATGGAACTTTACTAAGCAGGTTCCTGAAGAGGCCAAAGTCTACTCTCTTGAAGTTCAGGGCAGTGAGCTTGCTGCACCCTCTTCCCACTGTCCTGAGGATCTCAAACTCGACCATCTCATGATCGCCGCATCCAAGGCTGCCCTGGAGCATCACATTTCCAACCAGCTCCTCCCTGTTGTTTGAGCATGACGCCCAGCATTGCACCTCTCCTTGTCAGCTCCCGTATTACTTGCAGAAGGATGCTGCCTCCCACACAATCAAGGATCCTCCTGGATTGCTTGTGCTGGGCTGTACTGTACCTCCAACAGATTTCCGGATGGATGAAGTCACCCATGAGGACAAGCACCTGAGAGCATGAGGCTGTTCCTATCTAAAGTATTTCATCCACAGATTCCTCTTGATCAGGCAGTCTGTAACAGATCCCCACAGTAATGTCCCCCCTAGCTGTTCTTCCTTTAACCCTGACCCACAAACTCTCTGTTGACTGATCACCTATCCCCAGACAGAGTTCCATACTCTCCAGCCTATCCCTAACATAAAGGGCAACTCTCCCTCCCCACCTGCCAGGCTTGTCTTTTCTAAAGAGCCTGTAACCTTCCATTCCAACACTCCAGTCATAGGAGCCACCCCACCATGTTTCTGTGATGCCTATGATATTGTACCCCTGAAGACATGCACATGTCTTTACTTCCTCTTGTTTGTTCCCTGTAGTATGGGCATTTGTACAGAGGCATCTGAGCCGAGCTCCAAATGAAGCCAGCTCATTGGCTGGAGCGTCTGGAATATCTCTACATTGCTGGCAACTGACTGGGAGTGATGGGATGGAATGATGCCTCCTTTCCCCAACACATCTAGTTTAAAGCTTCCTTGACCAGCCTGGCAAGCCTCCTACCAAAACCAGCTCTTCCCCAGACAGCTCCACCAGCCTCCAGTAGACCCGGCCTACCAAATCGAGCCCCATGTTCTAAATACCCAAACCCCTGACTATGGCACCACTGTTCTAGCTATTTTTTGACCTGCCAAATTCACCTAGCCTTTTTAAGGTCCTCCCCTTTATCCTGAAGAACTGATGAAAGACAATCTGAGCTCCAGAGCCCCTAATCACTTTTCCCAGTGCTCTGTAGTCCTTCTGCTGTTCTCTGGGCTACTGCTACGTATATCACTAGCACCGACATGTATTAGCAGAAGTGGGTGTCAGTGGGACTTACTAGACCAGGCAGCCTCTCTGAAACATCCTTAATCCAAGCCCCTGGTAGGCAACCCACCTCCCTTGAGACTGGATCAGACCGACAGATGGTGCCTTTCGAAGTTCAGTCACCTACTGCTATGCCCCACAGCCTTTTGCCTGGCAGCACCAGCAGTGATCTTTACCAGTGCACCAGCTGGTTGTTCATGTTGCGAGCTGTGTGTTTCATCGTTAGCCCCCAGCAGAAATGTGAAGTGGTTCTGGGTGGGGATGTCAGATTTTGGAGGAAGTCCCTTGCTTTTAATTGTCTTCTTCCCTTTTTTTTTGTTGGTTTTGTTACTAGTTCCCAGCTTCCTGGGTTAAAGGCTTCCTTCTTTCCTGCATGAGCTACGATGGATGCTTGAGGCCCCTGCACAGTTTGGGCCTAGAGCAAGCAGTGCTGCTTCCTCTCAGCTTCCCTGACATCTTTCAGCCCTTTCTGCAGGAGGACCTCCACCAGCGAGCACCGAGTGCAGCCCTGACCATTGTGCACCCTCGACAGTGCAGGCACTCTCTACACCTTGAGCTCTGCGCTGCAGCCTTCCTTCTCATCGGCTCTGTCTGGGTGCCGACTCTGGCCACCGCCGCGGCAGCCAGAACATAGCTCCCAGACAGGACCCTGGTCATGAGGCGAGGGCTCACCATCCCGCTTGCTGCTCCCTCGAACTGCCGCGCCAAGCCCTGTTTGCCCGCCGTGTTCGCCAAGTTCCTGGTCTCTCACGCTCCCTGGCGTGGCTTTCCCATTTCAGGGCGGTGCCGTTCCTCCTCAGCGGAGCTGTCAGCTGCTTGGCAAGTGCTGTCCGGCACTTGAGGCTCCCTCGGTGTCTCTTGCCTCTCTGAACTGGGGCTCCTGGATGCTGAGCTTCCCCCCCTTCAGGTGTTGAAATCGTCCTCTCTGGACCTACTCACCTCAGCAACTGAGTACCATACATTAATGTTTGATTTAGTGCCTACTTTGAAACAATCTTAAAACCCACTTCCATTTAGCCTCAGGAATTCCTTGCTATTTTTCCAAAGAACTTCATCTGGTTTTTTGTTCTGATCTGATACTATACGTTACAGAGTTCTAGGTGTGTACCTTTTTAATGGGATCTGAGTTGATGTTACGAGCATATTTTCCACTTTCAAGTGTCAGATGCAGTGCATGATGACTCCCTCATTCTCCTCCATTTTGCTGTAGCTTAAGTCTAACTGATGGTTACTGTCATTTCAGTCTGAAAGCCCAGCATATCGCTAGGGAAATGTGGTGAGATGACATCTGTGGTGGTGAGATTGTCATAAGAACAAGAGGTAATACAGAAATGATGAGTGTTCATGGAGAAAAAAAAAAAAAAAAGATTAATGACATAACTTGCCAGCCAGAACAAGTTCTCCTCAGGGGAAATCAAAAAAAGAAAGAGTGGGAAAAAGCAGCACTGTAGCCATCTGAAAACATCACCAATGTCATGATTGCATCCTGAGCACCAACAGAAACATTTCTTGCAGAAACAGAAGTTTGGTCGTTCTGCTGTGTGGTCACTTTGCTATCTGTAATATTATTATCCAATATGTCTCTTATTCACAGTGAAATTGAATCCAGAACAGCTGAGCTGCTATCATATTTTACTTGAACATTTAACAACAATTGTAAGGAAAGACAGAATCTAAAGATAGCAACAATTTAAAGGTAACTGAGTTTGCTCAGCCTATTCTGATTGAACGCATCTTCACCCTATGAGTTGCAATAGTACTGCTGGGTAATGTGATATAGTCTTTGGTGTGGAAGATTAAGGTATTTTATTTATTTTATTTTATTTTATTTTATTTTATTTTATTTTATTTTATTTTTTATATTTTATTTTATTTCATTTCATTTTATTTTATTTTCCAAATGCAACAAGGCCCCTATTAGCATAACATTTAATTGCATATAAATTAAGCAAGTGAGCAGAACCAACAATGAAAAGGATGCTGATATATTCTACCTAGGGGAGGACAACTCACATTAAGATATGGAAACAGAGAGAAAATTAATTGAGACAGTGGGTCTACCTGATTTATACTACAGAGGGTGGCATCAGGTGATTTCAATGTTCCTCTTAGAGATCGCCTTTCAGGTAGTGTAGCAATTTTACATTGCGTGAATTTCTCAGACTTCAGCATGTTTTCTGAACGTCCATCTCAACATGTTAATCACTATGCTAAGATTTTTAAAGGTTAGGACACCTGCTTTGGTATTAATATTTAAGTCCCTCAAGTACTTACTGAACTAGGGTTTAATCATATAATCATAGAATGGTTTGGGTTGGAAAGATCATTTAGTTCCAACCCCTCTGCCATGGGCAGGGGCACCTCACACAAACAAGCAAAAAAAAACAAACTAAAAGCCACCAATAAAACAAAAAAACAACACAAAAAACAACTGTGGAAGAAAAATGTTAAAAAAGTAAATGGAAAATTAATACTGTTTATAACAGCCAATCTTTGAAATGCTGTTAAGATGATTCAAGGTTTAAAACACGCATATACAGCAAGACATACACGTTCACTGGGAACAAAATCAGAGCACAAGCTAGATGACTGAGAGAATGTCAATATGGCAGGGGGATATTATAACTATGTATGTTAATATGTGGATAAACAGAAAATGTTCAACTAGCAGCAAGTAGATAAAAAAGTATATCTCCATTTTATTCATGTATTAACTGCAGCTGGCCTAAATAGTAATTTATTTGGAGAAAGTGCATTATTTTGAAAATAAAATTTATACTGTAAAAAATAAAAATGCATCTGAAAGTTGGAGTATATAATAAATACAGGAAAAAAAAAATAAAATCAACAGATATTTCTAAACCAGAAGAAAAAAGAATACGACAAGGTTCTGTCTGTCTCCACATCTAAACATCTGTTTCACAACCTAGTTTTCCAATATTTCAATCATAAATGTAATTGCAGTTGTAATCAGGAAACTGGTAGGTGGGATCCCATGGGAAGCAGCTCTGAAGTGCAAAAGAACTTTGAAATCTGGCAGCTCTTTAAAGACTGCATGCTCTAGTTACAATAGCAGCTCATCCCAGTAGTTAGAAAAATAAGTAGATATATCAGGAGGCTGGCTTGGCAAAACAGGCAAGTCAGATCTCCAATGCAAAAAGGCAGGATGCAGAAGGCAGAGCAGAAATAAGTAAGAAGGAGGCATTTAGGAACAACGCCTGGTCATGAAGGGGTGGTGTTATAATAACCAAAGCTCAAATGCATATAAGACCTGCAAGGTAAGTTAAGGTCAACAAGAGTTTCTACTGCTGCATTAGCAGTGATAGACTGAACAAGGGAAATGTACCTCAGTTGCTGAATGGAACTGGTGAGTTAGTGACAGCAGAACCATATAAGGCTGACTTTGTGTCAGTTTTCATCAACAGCCTTCTGGGCCTCTGTGCCTACTGGCAAGGTTGAAATAGGAGGAGAATAACCTGCAATGGATTAAGATAAAGTCAAGGATCACTTTTTAGAACTCAATCTGTAAAAGCCCATAAGACCAAACAGGCTGCACCACAGGCTCTGAAGACAAATGGCAAATGTCCTTGCCACTCTTAGCACCTTTGAAAGGTCAGGGGAATTGGAGATTACTGGAGATGAGCTAAATGACTGATGAAAGGCAACAGACAGCAGGAATGGATCCAGGCTGACTCATTCCTCACCAACCTGATTGCTTTCTAGGATATAATGACTGGATTCCTGGATGAGAGGAGGGGCACAAAATGACAAGATTTATGGATGAGGGGAGGGGCACCAAATGTAATTTACCATTATTTTTCTAAGGGTTTTGACACTATCTCCTGATAGATTCTTGGATCTAATTAAGACATTACAGTCTTGATGCACAGATAAACTAGATGGGTAAAACACTGATTGGATAGTTAGTGGCTAGTGGGTTGTACTGTGTTGGAAGCCAGTAACAAGTACAGTACTGAATGGGTACAATGTGGCACCTGTCTTGCTCAAGATCATTATCTGGAAGAGGCAACAGAAGCGTCCTTGCCAAATTTGTGTAATTTGAAACAAGAGAGGTTTGGGCTGGACAAAAGTAAAATATTTTTTCCCTGTGAGGACAGGCAAGCAGTGGAGTAGGTTGCCTGGTGAGGTTGTGCAATATCTGTCCTTGGAGATTTTCAGGACCCAACAGGGTAAAGTCCTGAGCAACATGATATAATCCCAAAGCTGATCCTGCTTTGAGCAGGAGTTTGGACTGAAGACTTCTCCAGTCCCTTCCACTTGAATTATTCCATAATCCTATTATCATTTATAAACATTCAAATGGTATCTAGCGAAGACACCACCACATACTTGAATTCGAAATCTGTCAACATTAGCAAGACACTTAATTTTGATTTTGGACTTTAAAATACTAATCTGACACCTGCAGTATGTAGTTTGTTATTGAACCATTTCAATAAAACTAAGCAGAGAATGGATAAAGCACTCATTTCATTACAGAATAGTCCAAGCCTGCTTCCTGATGCAAATATGAGACGACTAACCAATAGAACCCAGTATAATATGCGTGAACTGATGTCACAGTTTAAGTCCAGTCAGTAACTCAGAACATGTAGTCGCTCTCTCACTCCCCTCCTTCCTCCCCCTCGCTCCCGGAGGGATGGGGAGGAGAATCGAAAGAATGTAACTCCCACGGGTTGAGATAAGAACAGTCCAGTAACTAAGGTATAACACAAAACCACTACTGCTACCACCAATAACAATAATAATGATAAGGGAAATGACAAGGGAAGAGAATACAACTGCCGACCAATACCCAGGCTGACCAGAGCAGCGATCTAACCCTTCTGGGTAACTGCCCCCAGTTCATATCCTGGGCATGATGCGCTGTGGTATGGAATACCCCTTTGGCCAGTTTGGGTCAGGTGTCCTGTCTCTGCTTCCTCCCAGCTTCCCCTCCTCCCTGGCAGAGCATGAGACTGAGAAAGTCCTTGGGCAGACTAAACATTACTTAGCAGCAACTAAAACATCAGTGTTATCAGTGCTGTTCCCAGGCCAAAAGTCACAAACACAGCACTGCACCAGCTACTATGAAGGAGAAAAATGACTGCTACTGCTGAACCCAGAACAACTGATAAGGAAGATCTAAGTAGCACTAAATAATCCACAGCTTTCCTACTCAGCTAAGTTACCAGCAATGTGTATTTTGAAGTTCTGTTAGCCAGGCCTCTGGGAACATGCTTCATATCAACAATATTTCCCCCTTCCTTGAAAGGTTTTATTTTGTGTGCTGTGCTGTTTTCTTTAGAGCAAAGAGGGCATAGCTGGGCAAACTGATGGTACTGTGAAGAGATGGTCCAAAGCTACTCAGCTGTCTTTTTTAAGAAGCTTATCCAGCTTTCAATAACTCTCAGAATTCAGTCAATAAACACATTTCATACAAAACTGAGTCTTGCCCATATTATTTGAAATACTCTGTTGAGTTTCCTCACACAGACAGTACCAATAATGTCTTTTACTCACTTATCTACTACTTTTGCTGAGCATAGACTTTGAGAATATTTGTACTTGCTCCTGAACAGTGACAGATTGACACTACATATGGCTTGTCTGAAAGCTTTGGCACTCATTTCTCAGTGTCTGGATGAATGCTGGGCTTACAGTTTGCTGAAAGGGATTTCATTTAATGAACAGACAAATATGTGCTCTTCAGAGCATATACCTTAAATTCAGTATGTATGCATTAATTGCAGGCTACTTCAAGATATTCTTTAAAATATTTGGAATCTTCATATAATAAATCATTTCTTACTATATCATCCCATGGTTATAGTGCTGGCAACTAATCTATTTTATTTTAATGTACTTAAACAGAATACTTCCACACTTTTATTAACTAATAAAACCACCACTACTTTATGCTTTGCTGAATGTTCTATTCTCAAAATGTGTTAATAAAACATATTTAATCTCTTTCTGGTGATTATCATGCAAAATTAACTTTAGATTCTTATTCAGTTGAGTGTTACTTGCAAAATATGACTAGTTCAGTGTAATAGACAATTTCTTTAATGAAAACACTCACTTCCCCCTCCCCCCCTTTTCTTCCTACCCTCCCTTTTCCCTAAAAAGTACAAAAAAATAAAGCTCTGGTTACTAACAATTTTAGACAATACATTGCACATCACTTACTGTAAAACTTTCAAAATACTTGTAAAACATAAACATTTAGGGAACTTGTAAAAAATTATTTTCTGCCGTAATTATTATATAAAATTATATAGTCATCAATATTATATAACATAAATTGGTGAACAACATATTTTCTGTTGTATCTGTTATCTAAAAATTTGCAATACTTTAGCAATCTACAATAGTGATCACTTGATACGCATTTGCAAACCAAATAATGCTCTTCATTTCAGATCTCAATACTGCTAAAGGACACTCAAAGTGTTTCTGATGCACAGGGATTGCTGTACAAAATCTTTTTAATCTTCATGTGGTCATTTTAACTTTTTGCCAGTGTCCAAGCGTCTCCATTGATTCTGTTCCACCTTCTGACTTCCGAACTATATGAAATCCACATAAAAATTGACAAGTGAAGCAGAGCCACTGCAAAGCAGTAGTGCAAGTGAGAAAGGAGTATACTCTTCTGAAGAAACAGCATTCTTATTTTTGAAGAAGACTTCCTCTATAGCACAAAAAACTCTAAGAAAGAAATCTGCTACCCACAGTAGATATTGCTTCTTCGTACCTAGCTGTGTTCTCATGCTGTGCACTGCTTTAAATTATTTCTATGGTCACAGCAAGCTCCTGTCTTTTTCAAAGAGAAAAAAATCTTTTTCTTGCCATTTTTCTTGTGCTTTCTAGTTCCTGGGATTGAGAGCTTTATTTTTCTCTTGTTGTTGACAATTTAATAACCCTATATCATATGTGTGTATGTATATGTCTGTGTATACAATCTGCAATTTAATTGAAAATTTGTAGCTGGGTTTGATACTAAATCCATTGACTTAATTATCCTTTGCTGACTTTGAAGTTTTCAGGAACTGTACTTTGCCTTTCAGCTACACCTGATGTAGTTAAAGAAAAAGAAACTATGCTCTGCTCAGCATGGAAACCATGCTGTGTGGCTGTTGTTCAGACCGAATCATCTTGTAAAGAACTTAGAGACTTCACAGCATATCAGGAAACTAAGGTTAGACTTAAAGTTAATGCCTGTAAAACATAATGAACATGGATGAAAATACTATCAACTGGAAAAAAAAAAAAGCAAAACTGGTTTTATCATGTAAAGCAGACCTTCCTCCATTGGATTTGTCTCTGAAGACACTTGCTATAAAAAAAATTCTTGAGCACTTTAAAACTTTTACAGTGACAAGTCCAGCCCTTTGGCAATGACCAAGCATGAAGAATGAACTGCAATGTGGTCAAAATGGCCTTACATGCAACTGCTGTCTCATAAACAGTTGTTTGAAAGTGTAGTAATCATTTTCCCTTGCTATAATTATGAAGAATTTACCTGTAACTCTTTCTCAGTGGGATCACTTAGGTAAGATTTATTCACATAAGCTAAGGCTATAGGCATAATCTTATCATTTATATAATAGCTTCCAAGACTGGGATATTAAGAAGTCACTTTTTATGCTCTGAAATTTTCAAAATTAGGTGAATGGGCTACAATGACTCTTCCAGAAAGAAAGAACCTATATCCATTTCTTCCTTCCTCTCTTTTAGCAGAGAAATTAAAAAGGAAAAGGAATTTATAATGGTTCTATAAGAATCAAAGTTGCAAAATTAACAGGTTTTTATTTTTTTTTAATATTTTTTAATTACAACTAAGCATTCAGAAGCTCTTTGCAACATTACATAGATTGTGCAGTCAAAAAGGAAGAGTTCAGGGAAATACTAAGTGATATTCAAAATATCACAATAACAACCCAAGTTCCTTATCACAGTTAATAGCAAATGTCCAGACTTTGAGGATTCAGTTATATTAATGGTAATCATATCTTAGTACAACTAAGGTTGTTACTTGGTTCAGCAGTAGCAGCCATTTTTCTCCTTCTTAGTAGCTGGTGCAGTGCTGTGTTTTTGACTTTCAGCCTAGGAACAATGCTAATAATACCTATGTTTTTAGGTAAGTAATGATTACTCCAACCAAGGACTTTCTGAGCCTCATGCTCTACCAGGGAGGAGGGGAAGCTGGGAGGAAGCAGAGACAGGACGCCTGACCCAACTAGCCAAAGAGGTATCCCATACCACAGCACATCATGCCCAGAATATAAACTGGGGGCAGTTACCCAGAAGGGCTAGATTGGTGCTCAGGTCGGGCTGGGTATCAGTCAGAGGGTGGTGAGCAGTTGTATTCTCTTCCCTTGTTATTTCCCTTATCATTATTATTATTGGTGGCAGCAGTAGTGGTTTGTGTTTTACCTTATTTACTGGACTGTTCTTATCTCAACCCGTGGGAGTGACAATCTTTCAGTTCTCCTCCCCATCCCTCTGGGAGCAAGGGAGGAAGAAGGGGGCAGTGAGCGAGCAATGGCATGGTTCTGAATTAAACCATAACAAAGATTAAGTGGGTTTAACAGCTGTATGATGTAAGCTGTATAATGCTTGCACTACGTTGCAAACAGAAGTTCTAAAATTATCTTTTTTAAGCAGTCAATAAAATATCTAGTGCTTTTATATGTACAGTTCATTTAATATATTGCATTTATAAATGACGAGAAAGCTAATACTTTCGTGCACATAACTAAATGGTATATTTTAATAAGAATTCTGCAAGACCATGAGTATGTGATAGAAGAGTACAGATTTCTGATGCTCCAGGTGAACTTTTATAAAAGCAACACCTTTCCCCATTGCAATTCTTAACAATAAGTGGAAAATGAAAGTGTGGTGGCGTGACAGAAACCAAGCATCAATGCACTATGAAGACAAGTGATTGCTTTCATTCTAACAAGCTACAATACAGTTCTTGGCTCTCCTAAATCCAGAAGAAACTTATTTATTCAATATTTTTGACATAAATACCAGGCCTGACTGAACAATCAGTTTAGGATGTTGTCTGACTTTCCAGAAGCATCAGTGTAACATACCAACAAAAGTATATATATACTGTATGTTATCAACTGCAGTGAAAAGTGTAAGCTCAAGAGGTAATTGAAGTCCATGAAAGATGTGTATACATGTATGCTCTCCACTCAAGAGAGAGACCCCAACTAGAGTGCTGCTTTCAGCTCTGGGGTACACAACATAAGAAGAATGTGAACCTGTTGGAGTGCAGAGGAGGGTCGTGAAGACGAGCACAGGGCTGGAGCATTTCTACAGACAGGCTGAGAGAGTTGTACACGTTCAGCCTGGAGAAGAGAAGTCTCTGGGCTGACCTTATAGCAGCTTCCAATATCTAAATGGGTACTGCAAGGTGGAGAGAGACTTTTTACACAGGCATGTAGTGACAGGACAAGGGGAATAGTTTTAAACAGAAAGTGGGTAATTTAGAAATTATTAGGAAGTTCTTTACTGTGAGGATACTGTGAGACACTGGAACAGGCTGCTCTGAGAAATTGTGAATGACCCATCCTTGGAACTGTTCAAGGCCAACAACCTGGTCTAGGTGGCTAGTGGAAGGTGCCCCTTCCTGTGGCAGTGGAGGTGGAACGAGATTTTCTTTAAGATCCCTTTCAATCCAAACTATTTTATGATTCTATGAAATGTAAGTAATTCAGTTAAGAATAATACTGTAATAATCAAGTAATTCAGACAGGTTCCAGAAGTATCAGTCTAAGCCATTGGAGCAAAATGACTTTTACAGAAAGTGTTCTGTTTGGTTCTTATGTCTGCTCCAGTATTATAAAAAATACTTAAAAAGAAATACCTTTGAAAACCTTTAACACTAGTTTAGCAAATTATTCCTCAGATAAAAATAGGGTGTAATCATAAAATAGATTGCAATTAATAATCAAATCTCATCAATACTTCTTGGTTTTAATAGAATTTTACAACTGTCATTTCACACTTTTGTAATCAAATACTGCAATGCAGAAAACAAGACATAAATAACTGCCGACAGTCAGACACTGTGCTTGGAAAGCAGTGAAAAGAGATTAAATTCCAAATGTGGTAGCTTTAGTATCAGACCTCCAACATTATTTGAGTAGGGACTGAAAAACACAGGTATCTAGTTATTCAGTGTGGACAATAATGTGTCTAGAGCATTAATTTGGTTATGGTTGCATCGTAGACCCAATGGAATAAAAATTGTTGTAATATCAAACTTCTTTCTACCAGTTCCTGGGTCATAACACATATGTAAAGTTACGCATGCACAGAAGTCCTTGCACAGCTTTATAAATTTTGCTCTTTACACTTAATACCAAAATAATATTTCAGGAAAACACATTCACTTTGTGCTACAATAGAAACATCTTTTAAGAAGAAAGTGTCTTATTTCCAGAAGAACAAAAAAATAAGGCCTCCCCTGGAGTAAATTATTTTTCATTTTCAGGTTTAAATTACAATATATACCCAGATTAATGACACATCATTATTCTCAAGATATGACATTTTCAAAATACAAAACATTTTACAACAAATTCATGATTAACAAAGTAATCTATTCACTTATGCTTAAATTAATCATCAGTTTACATTTTGCAAGCTCACTAGACTTCAGTTCTACATTAGTCATGATCAGCATTTGTATTTTGTTTTGACTGCATAGGTAACATTTTTAAATCATAACTAAAGCAATAATTAATTAACACAAATTTTTATATGTGCAAACGAATTTGAGCAATGATCGATTCCTCTTATGTTCGTGCTTGGCTTTAAGCATGACCAATTTTTGAGTATTATTCAGTTTACACCTTTGTCTTTCATTTGAATTTGGTGTTTCTAGAGGAAATTCCATATATGCTGTCCTTGGAATAAAGATAGTGAAACAGCAAATCTTTACACTAGAGAGCAGTTTGCAAGTAGAAAACAGAAATTGTGTGAGGAGTACAATGAATTCCATATTCTAGCTTCCCCTTAAACAAATTTTAAGTAACATTTCTTTCTCTGGAAAAAAATCTGGAAATCTGTCTCCAGTATTTTTTAAAACAACATGTACAAGAAAAGAAAAGGACAGAGAAGGTTAAGGAGAAAAGAAGTTTAGGGGCTTTTTTGTCTAACGAAGGAGTGAAGTATGTCCAGGAAAAGGAGCATGGCACCAAATATAAGGTTGTAGATACAAAGCACAGCCTGATATTTTACAGATTTAAAAATATTAAATTTGTTTCCCAGCTAATAAGTTATTGTTGTTTTGTCTTTTGTGATATCTGTGGGAGCAACTGCTATGTATTGGAATTGTAAAATCAGTATGCTATGATTTATGGAATTACTAGATTATTCTGTCATTACTGGATTGAACTAGACTGTTATAGTGGTACAAACAGAGCTAGAAATTTACAGGGAATTGCTTTAGAATCATAAATAAAGTACAATTTTTAGCAAATTAGCTCTAAGCAATTAAGATCTAAATAAAATAATATTTCTCCTATTGATTTTTCTTTCCTGCATAGTTTCTGTTCAGCACTTTTAACATATTTTACTTCTCAGAGGAAAAACAAGTTCTTGAACAACAGGGGACTGGAAGAAAACCATAAAATTGACTGTTTTCTGTATCTAATTCAGCACAAACAGAATAAAGATGAAAAATGAAAGGACACGTAAACAAGAATAAACTGAACAGCATGGTCCACATACTACTGTAAAACTCTGTGTAGCAGTGGTATTCGAAATATCTGTGATGTGTTAGTCCCTGATATTATTACAGTATTGTGGTAGGCATGATGTGAGGTAGCAACCAATTGGTCCTACTGTAGACCATATTCTGAATGAATTTCAATCTTTCCCGAACATCTCAAAGGATAGGGCCCGAATCATGAAGCACACAGATTTTTGCTTTATCATAAGTGTGCATTGATGGAGAAATGAAAGGAACGGTTTGCATGGTTTTGTTTCTTAACACCAGAAAAGTCTCAAGTAAGAAACCTGGCTACCCTGAAATCTAAGCTTGACCACTTCCCTTGCAATTTCATATTTACCAGCTGAAGACATACTTGACAGCTTTGTGAAAAACCATGCCTAACCACCAAAGATTGGACTCATCATCCAATCAATATTTGTGTTTACCTATAGGAAAATATTGCTGCCTGTAAGAAAAGTGACTATACATGCCAAAGTATGCAAATAAGAAATCTCTGTGAATTTCTAATTCCTGCTGCTGCATCTGAACTATCACACTATAAAATGTGAATTTGACTTTTCAGTCTTGATCCAAACCAAGCCTGAAATATCTTCCTTGATATTTAATCTCTTCCTTGCCATGAAGTTCTCTCCATATTATAAAACAAATGAAGGGAAGAAGTAGCAATTTGTTTTGTTTGGATAATCAATCAAAGTGGAGAAAGACATTTAACAAATTATATCAGCCTCCTTGATTAGGAAATCAAACTGTATATGAAAACTCATTAAATTTTTTGGCAGTAGACTGGAAATATTATGAAGACATCATTTTCTTCAGAAAATTTCTAAGTTCTGATTGTGCTGAAAAAGAAACGTAAAATTTTACAAGTATAACATCAGTCTTATATGATCTGGATTAATTTCAAGACTTCAGTAATTTTGGTCTGAACCTGTTTAATTATGACTTAAATAAATGACTAGCAACAACAGAAAAATCTATTTCAGTTATGAGTTTGTATTATAACTGTTATGGAGATAAATTGTAATTAAGCAAAACCACAATGTATTGCACTTTGATTTCTGTTTGGGTTTTGCTGTCTGTGGGAGTTGTTTGTTGGTTTTTTTTTTAATAAAAAGTCCCAATCATATTTGTAGAGAAGTGGTAAATAACAATGCTTACAAAGCAACTTGAAAGAATGAGCAATTCTGGAAGAGGAAGAACAGTAAGCAAGTTCAGAGACAACAAAATCAATTTTGCTACTTTACTGATAGGCATCCTTACTTGCATTATCTTTAACAGCAGCCTCAGTATCAAATTTAAAAAAAAAATAAAATTGTAATTAAAGAAGGACCAAATTTTAATTATTTAGGAATAATGTATGTTCCTACTAATCTCTAGGTGAAAACAAATGTAATTTGTAAACATTTTGTAATTTGATGGTAAAAAAAAACAAACCTGCATGTGAAAGTGAAGCAAAATAAGAAATCCATTCACTATTCTCAATTGTCAGGCAGATGTTCAGGCCTCCCCAGCAAATCAGGGCTCTATCATGTGTAACAGTTGCTTAGAAAGACAAATACCGTAATTCTCAGTGCCCTCCACCCCTTCCTCCTTCTTTCCCCCACTTTATTTGCTGAGCATGATATCATATGCTACGGGCTATCCCTTTAGTCAGTTTGGGTCAGCTGTCCCAGCTGCGTCCCCTCCCAGTTCTTGTGCATCCACAACCTGCTGGTGGGAGAGCGTGAAAAGCAGAGAAGGTCTTGATGCTGGTAAGCACTGCTCAGTGATGCCTAAAACTTCCCTATGTTATCAAGATTGCCTTCATCATAAATCCAAAATATAGCCCGTACAAGCTACTGCAAGGAAACTTAACTCTATCTTAGCCAAAACCAGTGTAAGATTCCATAGTAAAAATTTTATTTAAAGTACTATTTCTTTTATTATATACATTTTAACCTTGATGTTATCATTGCAAACATGAATAATCACACATACAATGAGTACACTTTCTACTAAGCTCCTTAGAATCATAACTGTTTGGATACTGTGCCATATGAGTAACAAAATATTCCAAAAATAATCCTGTAACACTCCCATATTGTAAAAATATCATCAGATTTAAAACATAAGACAATGCAACATAACATTCTACTGAGTCAGTGCATTCGTTTTTATAACAGATCTTTCTTTCCTTTTCTATCTATTTTATAAGGAATTTTAACATGGCAGACATAAGTGACATAATCTTTTTTATACACTTCACCAAAGCCTTGCCAGTGACTTGTCAGATTTCTAGGTAAAGTCATGGTTCTTTAAGGTTGCTTAAAGAGCATTTGTCTCCTCTTTTCCTTCCATTCACTTGCATGTTTGATGCTGTTTTCTGCTTACTTGGTTTTGCAGTCATTATAAAAAAAAAAGAAAAAGGATTAAAATGTTTGGCTAGAGGAATCTCACAAATAAAACCATTTACTGACTGATACAGCTTCCCTTTTCTTAGAAACACCAGATCGAACCCCCTACTCCATATGATTAGATGTATTAGAATATCAAGGAGGATTTCCAAGTAGGCATCATATTTTCTTTCTTCTGCTCATAACAGGAAATGGTTATGTTATATACTGTGGAACGTTTAGTGAAGATAAAAATCTTGTGTTGAGCTTCGCAAGTGGAGACACAACAATTTGTATTGCTGCAATAAGTGATAAGTATCCTGTGCCACACAAAGTAATTTTAATATATAATTTTCACATTGTTTTTTGTTATTGTCTTGGTGAAATACCACTCTGGTATCCCAGCTACAGAAAGTCAAGATCTTAGTTATGCCACACCTGCCTGCAGTCTCGCTGAGGTTAGAGAAATTAACAGCAATGTCCAGAACACCCTCTGCAATCCCTTGAGAAATTCCAGTAGAATACAGCTACCTTCTGCCTGGCCTTACTAGAACAGGACTCATTGTATCCTTCCTAATACAGTCCTGCCAAGACTGTATTGGCTGTAAACAGCATAGGCCACAAGGGAAGAGTGAAATTTATATATATGCACCAACAGCAAGCAAGAAAAAATAATGAGAACCACAGGAACTCTTAACATAATTACATAGTGTCCAGCAGAGCCAACAAAACATGAAAACTAATTTCAGGAACAAAAGCTATAAACATTAATATGATCTTAAAAAATGTAGGAAACAAAGTAAGTCCTCACTTCCATGATTTTCAATAAGGAAATAGTACTGCAGAGCAATTAAGTTCTCAGATCTTATCTAGAGCTTATTACTTGAAGTGTTTCAGTCCAGACACTGAAAATAAAATGTCTAAAGGCAAGCTAGGTCATAGAATGGCGCATGGGTTTATAGCCAGCGGAAGGAATATCCCTTCCCACTGACAATTGCTTCTTCTGTCTGGAGCCCCTTCTGCCTGGATGAGGGAGTGAGGAAGGAAAAGAAACCCCACAGTTTAAGCCCTGATTACATTATTATACACTCTCTGTAACACAAGCCTTTGGGCCAGGGCTTGATCACTTGATCATCCACCAGCATACCTTCACGCCCAGTAGCTGTGTGAGGTGGATGCCGATGGCTTGCAGAGGAAGAGGGAGAAGAAGAAAAGGGGGCAGTACCAGGGCAGCACTGAAGTGCTGATGGGAACCCAGCGAGTCTCCTTTCCTTGTTTAGTGCTTTAGGGCATGGGTCCGTAAGGATTTTGAGCATTGCAGGGCTGCTCTGAGGATGGGAATAGGAGCAGGAGCCAGGGTGACCTGGGCACAGGCGAGGCACTGCCCTCTCCCTCCAGCCCCTGGATGTGGTGGGCTAAGCCAAGGGCATCAGCAGACCCCTCAGTGGCTCCAGTGGCAATGAGGGGTTGGACTGGTGGTGCAGCTGGGGCCAGGTCGGGGCACAGGTTTCTCACAAGTCCAGAGCTCCTGGGCCGGCAGAGCAGCAGGGCCATGAGGACAAGGCAGGGCTGCCTGCATCCCTCAGCAGGGCCCTGTGCCCTGTTTGGGGCTGCAACACCAGGTACTGAGAACATCTACGGAATCACAGCATTCATTTTCAAAGCTTTTACATGTTTCTACTTCATTTACATACTGAAACATGGTGAAACGCTGGGAATTTAAAAATGGCCTACAAAGCTTTAAATTGTTGAGGGAGGTGGCAATAAAACTGTCACTTGCATTTGTCAGTTGGATTCACAGCACAAAGAAAGACTGAAAAGTCATCTCATAAGGGAAAACAAGATAAACCTTATTTTGATAATAAAAGAATGTATAATGTGATCCTCACACAATTATTCCCTCTGGTCCTTATGTTTGTGTAAGACTACAAAGGAATCATTCAAATATCAGCATGGAATTCACACACTCTAAAAAATACTCAAATATTAAAATGATTCAGAAATATGACTGCAAAAGAGGTCAGAGGCCTGGAAAATTTATCTGTGGTGAAAAATTAAAGTATTTCAGTCTACTTTATTTCTTCAAGAGATTGTAAAAACTCATTTACAAAAGCTTTAATCTTAACAAATTTAAGTGCTTTTTTCATATTGGAGACAACGTTTGATCTGAAACACTATTTCACACGTATTTCTTTGTCTAGCAAATGCAGTCCAAAGTGTTTAAAAAAAAGTCACTGAAAAAGGAAATTACTTTTAAAAAATAATAGAGGGTACCTTAACAGAAGGGGAAAATGGGATAAAATGAGAAAGCAGAGGAAAAGGGAAAGAATTGTGATTCATAAATGTATTATGAAAACAAGATGGTGTGTTCTCCTAACAACCCTCAGTGATCCATATTTTCTAGGCCCCTTGGCTGCTTACACTCACTTGGAATATTCCTTGACTTCTTGTAGCACTAAACCAAATTAAAAAAAAACCTCAAACAACTCACATCGAAGCCTGTTCTCTTACTTTTTTTTTTTTATTGACATGCGGTAAAATGGGATGCTCTGTAAAAAGAAAATGATCCACCAGTATTTTGTTGGTACGTGTACTAAGTTAGAAAGATAAACAATATTGAGACTCTCCAGCTATGGGATAATGAAATGAAAATCAACAGTAGTGTCAAGTGTCACTGAATGACTGCTATAGTAAGCATGATTGTCCATATGATTTTCATTGGACCTCATGGGTAACATTAATACACAATTTTGGAATGGCTTTTTATTCTGCTGTTGTTAGCCTACAAAAAAAATGAAGATGATCCTACCACTTATAGCACACTGGAGTGTTCAGTGGAAGCCTCAGGGAGCTGAACTATCATCTACAAAACTGTGTTCCAACAGTAATCCTCTTTGTGCTGCATTTTTCTGTAATATCAATTCTGTAAATATGACAGCCAGCACTTTACCATGCAGCTATGGAGCTTTGCAAAACTAAAAGCAAATGAAAATGCTATCAAAATGCTCACCCTTTATTTTTTTTTTTTTATTATTTATTCTGTCACCAGTATTGTGCTGATGCTAGAGTTACAGATTAATATAAAGTAAGGGAAGTGAGTTGAGAGCTGTAAATTCTGTGTGTTTGTTTGTGCAGTTTTGCATTCCTATTTGAGCAGAAAATATCTTTCATAAATATTTTTGATTTAAGGTAAGAATATAGAAATATACTACACACACTGAGAAAAGGCAAGAAATGAAATTTTGTATTATAAAGCTTTTGAGAAATTTCATGTGTCAGTCTGAAATTGCCAGAAAAAGGAAGACATCACAATTTAAAATAAGTATATTCAAAGAAAGTGAAATTTATTATTGGAACTCTTCATTGAATAGAATAAGTCTCCTTTAATTTCTTATTCTGCAATATTGAGTAATATGAAGAAATATGCTTTGATACAGATTGAATAAAGAACAATTTCTGCTTCTCTTAACCCAGAAATCTTTGAGGCTTTGCTATCATCTGAGGAACCTGTAGAGTCATAGTACATATGGGATTATTAAAGGCATTGAAAAAACATGTTTTAAAGGAGCTAAAGTGACACCAGTGGAGATGACTGACAGAATTACACATACAGAAGTCTTCTGAACATCAGTAATTTAAAAAACTCTATTTTTGATGTATTTTAGGAGCATGTAAACTCTACTAAATTACAGAGTCATAGAATCGCAAAGTGATTTGGATTGGAAGGGACTTTAAAGCTACACTAGCTCTACCCCTTTTGCTATGGGCAGGGACACCTTCGGCTAGACCAGGTAGCTCCAAGCCCTATCCAAACTGGCCTTGAACAATTCCAAGAATGGGGCATCCACAGCTATCTGGGCAGCCTGTGCTAGTGCTTCAGCACCCTCACAGTAAAGAATTTCTTCCTAATATCTAATCTAAATCTACCCACTTCCAGTTTAAAGCCATTCCCCTTTGTCCTGTCACCTTCCTGTCTAAAAGTCCCTCTCCAGATTTCCTGTAGGCCCCTTTTAGGTACTGCAAGGCTGATACAAAATCACCCCAGAACCTTTTCTTCTCCACGCTGAACAAGCTCAACTCTCAGCCTGTCTTCATAGAAGAGATGCTCCAGCCCTCTGATCATCTTACATGGCCTTCTCTGAAATCGCTCCAACAGGTTCACACCCTTCTTGTGCTGGGGTCCCTGGAGCTGAAGGCAGTGCTCCAGGTGGGGTCTCTGGAGAGCACAGTAAAGGAGAAGAATCACACCCTGTTTGCCGAGGGTGTTTTCACAGTGTTCCTGGTCATTTGCACTCCCTAGGGGGCTCTAGGTCATGGCTGCCCCGCTCCTGGCTCCACTCACACCTCATCAGCTAGTTTCATGGTTGCTGCTGGCTCCTGGTGTGAGTCTCTGAGCTCCACGGGGGTTTCCTTGGCTCAGTGGTGTATGCCAGGGTCACCCAATCCACTGTAGAACACAGCTATACCAGAGCTAATTGCCTCTTTGCATGACTGATGGTGGTGGTTACACTACATTTAAATCAGCCGCTTACTCCTGACCCCTCCCATGACTTCATGAGGCAATTTTCTAAAAGCAGATTTGAAAGAATTACAGTCAGTATATTTTCTGCCTGCTGCAAGGAGTTAGTTACTTAAACTCACTGCAGAGCATCACAAATAAAACATGGAAAAATCCCCAAATTTTGGGGGATGACTTGTTTCCTTCAACTTACTTAAGAACCGAGGAGGATAGAATAATGAAGTCAAAATGAAACTCACAGTATGTGAACCAGAGCAAACTAAAAAAATTTCATTTAACAGAATTTATGTCAATGAATACATCTAAGATCCATGCATTTTTTATATTAAGATAGCATTATAGAAACATTAGCCTAACAAAAAAAAAAAACAGATCAAGTGTTTAATATGTGACCTATTCCATGCTACAAAAGACATAGTAATAACTAAAAGGGATGATTTTTTCCCCCAGAATTTACTAATTGATTGATCTGCAGTTGAGGGAGGTGTCAGTTTTGATCTTTTCTTTCTTCTGAAAGTTTATTCACAAATAAAGCTGTCAGATCTAATGAAAAACCAAAGCAGCTTACTTACATCATCTCTCCTATTCCAAAGTTAGGATAGAATCTCAGAATTCATCAAATGGAAAAATATTCTATAATCTAATCTTCTCTGAGAATTTCCACAAGATTCAGCACCTGAGTATTATGAGTTGAAAAAAAAAAAGTAATACATTGTTGGCATGGTTTAAACCCAGACAGACAGCTTGTTCACTCACTTCCCCCGTTTCCTCCCCCTTTCTTTCCTTCCCTCTGCCCCTTGCCCACTCCCGGAGGGATGGGGAGGAGAACTGAAGGAATGTAACTCCCACGGGTTGGGATAAGAACATTTCAGTAACTAAGTGTCGTGGTTTAAACCCAGTCAGGTAACTTGTTCACTCACTCCCAGTGAGTGGTGCCGAGCTGACAACAATCGAGGTCCGTGTCCCCCCCCCCACCGGGGCTCTCCCTTTCCCCGGAGGAACGGGGAGGAGGATCGAGAGAGTGCAACTCCTACGGGTTGAGACAAGAACAGTCCAGCAACCAATGTACAACACAAATCACCACCGCTACTATCAATTACAACAATGATAAGGGAAAATAACAAGGGAAGAGAATACAATACCACCGGCCAAGAAAACGAGTTCCACCCGGAAGCCTGTGTCCTTCCGGGTAACTCCCAGTTACCCCCCACCCCGGCCATGACGTGCTGTGGTATGGAATACCTCCCCGGCTAGCCCGGGTCAGGCGCCCCTTCTCTGCTTCCTCACAGCTTCCCCCTCCTCCCTGGCAGAGCATGAGCCTCACAAAGTCCTTGGTCAGGGTAAACATCACTTAGCAACAACTGAAAACATCGGCTTCGCCAACACTGTTCTCAGGCTGGAAGTCAAAACACAGCACTGCACCAGCTACCACAAAGGAAAAAACATGACTGCTACTGCTGAACCCAGGACACTAAGGTATAACACAAATCACTACTGCTACCACCAATGATAATAATGATAAGAGAAAACAACAAGGGAAGAGAACACGATACCACCCGCCAAAACTAGCCCAACCCAGAAGACCCCGTGTCCTTCCGGGTAACTCCCAGTTACCTCCCCAGGCATGAATTGCTGTGGTATGGTATACCTCTTTGACTAGCTTGGGTCAGGTGTCCTGTCTCTGCTTCCTCCTGGCTTCCCCTCCTCCCTGGCAGAGCATGAGACTCACAAAGTCCTTGGTCAGAGTAAGCATTACCGAGCAGCAACTAAAAACATTGGTGTTATCAGCACTGTTCCCAGGCTGAAAGTCAAAACACAACGCTGCACCAGCTTTTAAGAAGGAGAAAAATTGACTGCTACTGCTAAACCCAGGATAATTGTACTCTATTTTCAATGAATAAAATCATAAAGCATGAATTGTTGCTCTTTCGAGTACATTATTTTATATGTTTAGAGTACGTATTTATTCTAGATTGCCTTTTGCTGCACCTGTAATGATAAGTTTAACAGAAACAACAAATATCAACCTTCCCACCTATGCTGCCCCCTTTCTCCCCATTACATGATAGAAATTATGCTGGTTTTCTGGACTAAATAAAGTACAAACATGAAATCATTGCCTATATCCCCAACAGAATAATCATGCCTATTTTAGGGCTATTTTCCAGGACAGAAGCAATACAAAAGTAGATAAAACAACCCCTAAATATTATACAGACAAAAGTTACTACTCTGAAGTTGCCCAGATTGCATTTATATGCCTTCATTACACCTGATAATTTACAGGACACATTAATAACCTATATGCAGCTGTATGATCTTTT
The DNA here is from genome assembly GCF_033815535.1 of Pezoporus flaviventris. Classification (NCBI taxonomy): domain Eukaryota; kingdom Metazoa; phylum Chordata; class Aves; order Psittaciformes; family Psittacidae; genus Pezoporus; species Pezoporus flaviventris. The sequence continues at coordinate 23,136,076 of NW_026892563.1, forward strand.
ATACCGGAAAGAATAGGGGTAAATATTCAACATTGAAAATCTAAAGTTTATTTTAGCATGACTGTATTTAATCAATATTACTGCAATCAGTTGTACTACCTGTATTATTGTAAAGATTTCTGTTCTTAATAACATTTTGTCTTCGCAAAGCAAAGAATATGTTTTGAAGACATAAAGTATCTATGCTATTCTCCCCTTAATTCCATCTCAAAGTCTTTTGAAATGGAAAGGATTAATATTTTCTTTTTTTGAGGTAGGGTATTTAGCAGAAGTAATATGCTGAACAGCTTGGTGTAAATTAATTATCAAGAATTTTCAATATCTGAATGAAACTACCTTGTGAAATATTGTAGGGGAAATGCTAGAAAAATATGAAAAAGCAGCAGATCATGATATAGAACTTGATATGAAGAGCAGAGATACAGAAATACTTCAATAAAAATTGGCAACCAGGCACAGAGAAAAGTGTGTTTCATAAATTCAATTAATAAAATTGAATATTAAATAGAGTATTTATATTATAAATTATTTATATTTTAAGTGATATAGTATTTTCCAGTATGATGCATTCAAAATCAATAAAAGTTTCCTGGTAATCGAAGAAGAATTTACAGAGTACTCTGTGTTCACACCCCAAAAGCATCTGAAGAACTGTTTCCTGTGCACAGTAACTGTCTACCCAAGCTTTTCATAATGAATTTCCTAAATTTTTCTCTGTCACTCTCATCAAGTCATTAATCATTTTTGTTGTTCTCTTCTAAATTTACACTAATGTTCTCAGTGTTTTTTCTGGTGTTTTGAACATCAGAAAGTAAGAAGTTATTCCTGGCAATATTCATTGAATCTTCACTGGAGCACAATAAAGGCATGTGTGACACAGTAATAAATCTTTTCAATCAGTTGGGTTTTCCTGTTTTGTTTTGTTTTGGTTTTTTTGTTTTGTTTTTCACACAGTTAATTTCTCCACCAAAAATCTTTGATAAACAGAGAAGCCTTAATAATTATCTACTGAAGAAAAAGAAAGTTTTAGACAGATATAACTGCTAATAATATAATGCCGTGATGATGAACCTATAATATTTGAGTCAAAAATCAGCAAATGAAACTACAGTCAGTATGTTGCGAATATACTTAGTTTATTTTCTTCCCACCTAGCATTTTCAGTGTTGAAGAAAAAGCTTTCACTCTTTGGAAAATTGCTATTTAAAAAACATGTTTCATAAGTTACTGAAGAGTGATTGAATATAGAAATGACAATGGTTTGTTAACTTATTCCTCTCAATGTAACAGAATAAATTCAGCATTAGTCTTTTGAGAGAACCAAGCATTTGACAGTACAGACAAATATGTCTAACTCCAAGAAGCTTACAATGTGAGCAGAAGTGCTTTGAAAACTGAGGGGGCTTCTTTCAAAATGGAATTATTGGAGTCAGTGTGAGGAATGTTTCTCCTAAGCTGAGACTTGTGGATTTCATTTCTCATTTATTTATTAGACTATTGATAATACAGCTGATGATTCTCATGTAGAGGCAACAGTACTATTCATCTGACACCAAGACTGATACCCCCTTAAATCTATAAATAAACACAGTATTCAATTTTTCATTAATTAATTGTATCTATGATTGTATCCTTAGCAGTTAGCTTAAAACCAACATCCTTAACAATACCTGTATTCATTTGACCTAAAAAAATAACAAGAAGACAGGACTTCTCAATGTGTAATCAGTGATAGTAATACTCCTCTGGAAATTTTAGACTTGTAAGTTTTGTTACTTAAGACAGGAAGTATGGATCTCAGGTCACAGCTCCAAGCAATAATAACTGAAAGCAAACCTCATTTCCACAGTTTACTGTGCCATCAGCGTTTTCCTTAATCTAACAAATGTGCTATAAAAATGTCAGTTTGGCTTCTTTTGAAAACTGGGAAGGAAAATACATTGCTATTTCTATTTTGATAAAAATGCAGAGCTTCTGAGGAACTACACTGATGGGAGTAATTTCAGTATTTAGCTAAACAGAATGAAGAATATTATCTATTAACCACTAATTAGTATTCATCTCTCCCTGCTTAATAAAAAAAAATAAAATAAAAACCAAAATATTTAATTAAATATTGGATTCAATATTTTGAATCCAGTTTTCCATGGGGTAAACTGTCAACAGCTTAGATATAGAAGTTATAGTGAGAATTTCAGAGGTTCATGACCGACATAATTTGAAAGCCAGGTACTTACACCTCTAGGTTAAAAAAAACTGAAACAAAACAACCAACCAACCAACCAAAACTCCCTAAAGCAAACCCAACCCAACCAAACCAAGCCAAACAAAGAATCCTTTGAAGTATTTGCTGCTGAAAAAGAAAAAAAAAAAACACCTTCCTTCTGTGCTTCCATAGTTAAGCATGTTAACATCTGCATTTTTTTGTCAAATTCGATATTTGTGTGACTTTTCCTTACTGGCAAATTTATCAGCTATTGGTGCCCTTTCTCCTCACTTATACAACTGTTCTTTCTCAGCAGTCTGAGAGTCTCCTTTTTTTAACCTCCCAGATACTGCATGCTTTTTCCAAACTCACATAAAACTTAATGGCAGTTATTAAAAAGGCCTCAGGAATCTCATCCTGTGTCACAAGCGTGTGTTGGATATATCTGAAAGAAAGTATTTAGATGTCTCCATTGCATAGATTTCAACTGAGTTTTAAGCCTGTATGTAGGAGTTAGACTTTAAATATAATTATTTGTTGGGTTACGAATATGACTAATTACCAACTAAAATAAAATTACGCTAAAATTAGCACCTCCCCAGTGTACAAATGATATGAATAACCTGAAGAATATACTCTTCCGAGTCTTGCTGTAGCAATGCATTTATACACAAGCAACAGTTTTAAAAAGCTTAAAAGCATAATTTGAAGACTTTAAATCTAAAGCCACATCTTCATTGGTTTATATTTTGAAGAAAGTCCTGATTATAACTGACAAGGGTTAATGGAAATCCTGGATACAAATTTCAAATGTTACATTCTGCCCTGCACTACAGAATTTATATTGATTTCAAGTGGAGTTATCATTTTACTACAAAAAACCTAATATTTTGTTACTTGCACTGCAAATTCCATAAAGAAAGAAAAAGGAAAAAACAAACAAAACAAAACAAAACTTCATCTGTACATACTCTAGGTATAATGTGCCTTGCCTATGACTGGGACAGTTAAATGCTACTGCAATAAAAGACACACTATGCCCCAGTAAAAACTTGTAACTGAAGGCTTAGAAGAGATCTGACATAAGCAACTGCACCTGATGGTAAAATATAACCAACAGTTGTTTAGATAGAGTGAAGGTGTTTGTGTGCTTTCCTAATGTGTAAGCAAGAAAGACTGCTAGAAAATCAGTGTAATGACCAACCAACTAAACAACTGGCCAGCAACTGACATTGCGGTTTTCTAATGCAAAGCAGTAGCAAGTGTTTTTATGGATCTCTGTGACATATGGCTTCAAATGTACTGGCATGACATCAACTCCACTTGACTCTCTTGTAAAAAGAGTGATCACATTGGGACCTTATACGATAAATGCATTGTAATTTTGAAAAAAGCCAAAATAAAGTCAAGGTTGATCAACCTTTTGTGTTTCAGCTTCCCCTGCTTCAAGCCCTTATTCTTCCACTTGCTCTTAATTATGATCTTATTTGAAATAACTCTACTAACCAATAGATTAAGACAATGTAGTTCATCTTGCTTTTGATTTAGAGGAATTGTACTTCTGCCAATGTAATGTTTACACAGGATAAATATTGCATATATTACTTACCATTTCCTATAATATAGCAATTTTTCATATTTTAGATAAATGTAGAGGTTAAATTTTATCTCTGCTTATAATTACCTGCAGCACTTTCTGTACATATGCTTATATTTTATCTTGCACAATATGCATATCTATACTGTGTTTAAAAGACACATAAATTATTGATGAACATTTATAAAGTATGTAGAAAAGATTTATTTCTGCTTATACAGAGTATTTATATATAAAGCTTGCTGCTAATATTTTACATATTTATGGGTTCATCTTCAAATATAATGAAAGACTTCATAATTTAAGAAAATGAAAGAGAACCACACATAATAAATTTAAAATATGGGCCCCTAGGAAATTTTATTTACTTGCAATAAAGCACTTGAGAAAATCTTTTTTAGCACAGTTCCACCCAATCTGTAATCAAAGACATACTCTTATTAGAAAGCTTTCCCTTTGTTTGGCTTTTCTCAAGTTATAATAATGTCACAGTTAGTTAAAAAACACAGTAAAAATAAAGCATTGATACTGTGACTATTCATTGTTACAGGTCACTACATGTTCTGGAAATCATTCCTTAAGCTTGTGCTGTTGTTCCCTGGCAGTATGACATATATGGATCCTAGATTAAAAATAGTTCCATTGTAATAGGTTTTGCTAAATATTCAGCCTCCATTCTACGCCATTTAATATGCCTTTAAATTAGCCTATCATTATACAGGCAAATTTGGTGGCATTTCAGCTTCCAAGACAGGGACTTTGGTTGTCAGCATTTTTTTCCATTCTATCCCAGAAGTGGAGCTAAAGTAATGACTCCAGAGAGATACTTCATTTTAAAGGACAGCAATGAAACCAGAGAATCAAGAAGCCCATCTAAACAGTTTCCAGCTAAGCAATTCAGCTTTTAGCTCAGTTAGTAAACTAAACCAGAAGTAGTTTAAAACATTCAGAGTTCTTATACTCATTTGGTCAATGTTATAAGACATAGTTAATATTAGCAAGAACAACAGGACCAACAGACAGTAAACCTTGTGAGATTCTATTTGAATTCTGCATTACATAAAAAATCCAAACTCTTCTCACCTCTGTGGTTACTGATGATTAAGAGTTAATGTCCCATTGATTCTTTCACTATAGTGCTTCTCAGAAAGATAGCTTTATACAGGTATTCAAGGACATTTCATGGCAGTCTAGCTACCTTTACACTATTTAATTTACCATAGCTTGCTTTTGCTTAGAGCTGGAAGTAGCACTTGAATTTATAGTGTTAGCAGTAAGACAGACTCAGTATACACATCGCTCATAAAAATAGCATTGTGGAGAATGCTGATAGGAAGCTTCCTTAACAACCAGTAGGATGAAAACACATGCAGCACATATGCTATAGTATGGAGAAGAATGCTTAAAGTCTGTTTTGTACATTCTAGTGGGAGAGAGCTGAGGAGTTTTTTGATTGGGTTTTAATACGTGCCTGCAAATCTGATTGCATACAGCTAGTCTGAAGACAGAAGTCCTGCAGGAGGCAATGCTCTAAGAATTTTCACTTACTCTTCAGATTCATTTCTGGTTGTGGAAAGGACAAAAAGATGTTCAGGGGGCCACAAAGATGTTCAGAGGGCTGGAGCACCCCTCCTATGAAAACAGCCTGAGCGAGATAAAGGCATTCAGCCTGGAGAAGAGAAGGATCTGGGGAGACCTTATAGCAGCCTTCTAGTATCACAGTATCACAGTATCACAGTATGTTAGAGATTGGAAGGGACCTCGAAAGATCATCTAGTCCAATCCCCCTGCCGGAGCAGGAACACCTAGATAATGTTACACAGGAATGTGTCCAGGCGGGTTTTGAATGTCTCCATGGAAGGAGACTCCACAACCTCCCTGGGCAGCCTGTTCCAGTGTTCCGTCACCCTCACTGAGAAGAAGTTTCTTCTCAAGTTTAAATGGAACCTCTTGTGTTCCAGTTTGTACCCATTACCCCTTGTCCTATCATTGTTTGCCACTGAGTAGAGCCTGGCTCCGTCCTCGTGACACTCCCCCTTTATATATTTATAGACACTTATAAGGTCACCCCTCAGTCTCCTCTTCTCCAAACTATAGAGACCCAGCTCCCTCAGTCTTTCCTCATAAGGGAGATGCTCCAATCCCTTAATCATCTTCGTTGCCCTGCGCTGGGCTCTGTCCCCCAGCAGGTCCCTGTCCTTCTTGAACTGAGGGGCCCAGAACTGGACACAATATTCCAGATGCGGTCTCACCAGAGCAGAGTAGAGGGGAAGGAGGACCTCTCTCGACCTACTAACCACCGCCCTTCTAATACACCCCAGGATGCCATTGGCCTTCTTAGCCACAAGGGCACAGTGTTGGTTCATGGTCATCCTGTCGTCCACTAGGACCCCCAGGTCCCTCTCGCCTACTCTGCTCTCTAACAGGTCGTTCCCCAACCTATACTGGAACCTGGGGTTGTTCCTGCCCAGATGCAGGACTCTACACTTTCCCTTGTTATATTTCATCAAGTTACTCCCTGCCCAACTCTCCAGCCTGGCCAGGTCTCGCTGGGTGGCAGCACAGCCTTCTGGCATATCAGCCACTCCTCCCAGCTTAGTGTCATCAGCAAACTTGCTGATAGTACACTCAATTCCCTCATCTAAATCATTGATGAATATATTAAATAATACCGGTCCCAGTACTGACCCTTGAGGCACTCCACTAGTTACAGGCTTCCAACTAGACTCAGCCCCATAGACTACAACTCTCTGGCTTCTCTCCTTCAGCCAGTTTGCAGTCCACCTCACTACCTGATCATCCAGTCCACACTTCCTCAATTTAGCCGTGAGGATGCTGTGGGAGACTGTGTCAAATGCTTTGCTGAGGTCAAGGTAGACCACATCCACCGCTCTGCCATCATCCATCCACCGTGTTATTTCCTCATAAAAGGCTAAGAGATTGGTCAAACATGATTTCCCCCTGGTAAAGCCATGTTGACTGCCCTTCATAACCTTCTTATACCTAAAGGGGGCCTACAAAAAAAGTGGAGCAGGACATTTAGTGACAGGAAAAGGGCTTTAAACTGGCTTTAACCTGGAAGAGGGGAGATTTAGATTAGATATTAGGAAGTTTCTTTACTGTGAGGATGGTGAGACACTGGAACATGTTGCCCAGAAAAGCCTGTGGATGCCCCACTCCTGGCAGTGTTCAAGGCCAGTTTGGATGGGGCTTGGAGCAACCTGGTCTAGCGTAAAATGTCCGTGCCCATGGCAGGGGTTTGGAACTGGATGAGCTTTCAAGTCCCTTCCAAACCAAAACATCCATGATTATATGATAACTCCATCTGTTATCGTAGGTCACTGGCCAATTATTTATATTGCAAAATAATAACCAAAGTACAATATTGACAGTATGAAACAGCAGTTGACATAAGTTATGTCTTTGCAAGGGAACTATTTATGGACTATCATAATAGATTAATAAAAATGTTCTCTGATAGTTTTCACTAATTATATGAGAAAATCACAAGTTTTAAAATCCCTTCTCAACCACTTTTCCATATTTTAATTTAAATAGTTTTTAAAATGGTCAACTGAAATGATGTTATTTGTCTTGGCAAATAAAGCCAATGGAACAATATAATTGAATCATGATTATAGTCCCTGCCAAACATAAAGAGTAAATAGGAACCGTATTATATTCTATTATCATATTTTGTGAAGATAAAAAGTGAAACCTTCTATTGCTTGTTGAGAGTACCTTTAAACACATTTCAATTCTTTCTAACTGGTCTCTATTTCAATGACTGCTTTATGTCTTCCATTCCTTGATAATGCAGTAACAGCTTGTTTACACAGTCTCAAAAACCCAAAGGTTTGTGTTGAAATTTCTAGAATTGTCATTGACTAGAACTGAAAACTATTATTTTCTCATGCACATGATTGTCAGCAACAAAATAATTACAGAAACAAATGGATGTTCTTTATAAAATGTGTAATTCTGTTTAGGTTTGTTTTTTTTTTAACACAGTATGTTAAGGACCTAGTTTTAGAATAGGTCCTTCAATTCTGTTGCAAGTCTTCTTTATTGGTGCCATAAACAAAAGTGTTACCCACTCTTAAAACAATTAGGCTGGTAGTAAAATTAGAAATCTAACCAGCAATATCCTATTATTTTGCTACTACAGTTCTATAGAAATGATACTTGAAGCCCTATATTTAATTTAAGGAAAGTTAAAGTACGTTTTTTTTCCACTACATTTAACCCATGCTCCCTCCCATTGTGAGTAATAGCCCTATGAAGTGAAAAAACAAGAAAGAGCATGAGACAGAGTCAGAGGAAAATAAATACTCATGGGTATCACATTTTATTCTGAGACAAATGAAGAATTAATGGATTTCCATTTTTAACCTGTTTAGCAAAAAAAACACAGAAGAAGCTGAAGACCTTTCTTCTGTGTCCATATTTATGCATATTTCCGCTATGCACCCTCTGGTTTCTTCCAGATGCTGTTGCCAGTTGTTACTGACATTCTGGACATTCTCTCTTCCACATACAGTGACAGATTTCACTTTATTTGAGTAAGATATTTGGAAAATTCTTCATAAGTGTCGCTTCAAAAAAGGGACATCCATTGCCTGGGCATTTGATTATCTCACTGTATACCACAGAACTGAAAAAAACTGCAGGTATTTCTAATTTTGCTCTGTGTTATTCCATCCATCTAAATACTGTTTTTCTACTGATTACAAGCTCCTTTTTAGTATGCAAAAAAAAAAAACCCAAAAAACTTTTATCATTATTTAGACAAATCCAAACCTTGTCTGACCCAGCAAACCAAATGTTACCATTTCCACCAGAATTATTCTCTGTTCTGTTTCATGTTAATCTTCATGCTTAACCTTCAATATATGTTGGAACATCTTCACATGGAAGGTAAAGCAGAGCAGGTTGCAGGCATAAACCATTTTCTTGTCAACTTTTAGTCTGAGTTAATACCACCTTTATTATCAACATTCTCAAGTTTCATAAGAAACAACTGCATTTAAAAGTGAAAGAAAAGCTCGCTTGGATTTAGTGGTCACATCAGCCTTCTATCTGACCTGGGACAGCCACTTTATGGTACCTGAGTTACTTATATGGACCAAACAATTTTATTGGCAAAAGCCAAAAATGTTGAACAGGTCACAATACACACCAAAATTAAAAAAAAGAGGGATAAGTTACAAGCTGTGGAAAACACAAAAATTGAACATGAACAGTATTTGACTCGTGAGTTATAATCATTGTGTGCACGACTTCAGTGCGACTGTGCAAGTGATAAGAATTAGCTCTGGAATGACTGAAATCACAAGAACATCTGCCACAAAGAAACAACAAAGAATCACAAGAAATTCAAAGATGTCTTAAAAAAAGACAATCTGTAGTTAAACTACTGAATAGAACTTGATCTGTACATAGACTTTGAGCTACTCACTGCAGAAATGAGCTTAATTCATAATTAAGCCATTCATAAACTTAGATTTATATATAACTAGTTTAGTCATTCCTGCAGTTGGAATTTGAATTCAGGTGTCAAGTGGTGCATTGTTCTAGCTTTGGTGTTCTGTAGCTATGCTCTCTTTCAGCATGACAGATTTGCTTGTCGCGTGTATTAATATCAAACAGCTCCTTAAAACCTAGTTTATTTTTTAAATAACAGCTGCTGATCCTATATTGGGTAAATATATGAATAGTTCAAAAATTTTCTGTAGAAATAAAAAAAAAAATAAAAATCCAAACACAAACCCCAGTGTCCTGTAAACTAAAATTGTGATTAAGAAAAAGGTGCAAATTTATTGTCAAAAAAAAAATAATGTAAAGAAAATGCTACTGACCGTCTACATGTGCCATGGGCAGGGATGCCTCACACTAGACCAGGTTGCTCAAAGCCCCTTTCAGCCTGGCTTTGAACACTGCCAGGGATGGAGCATTTACCACTTCTTTGGGCAACCTGTTCCAGTACCTCAGCACCCTCACGTAAAGAACTTCTTCCTTATATCTAGCCTGAACTTCCCCTGTTTGAGTTTAAACCCATTACCCCTTGCCCTATCACTACAGTCCCTGAAGAGTCCCTCTCCAGCATCCTTGTAGCCCCCCTTCAGGTACTGGAAGGCTGCTATGAGGTCTCCACGCAGCCTTCTCTTCTCCAGGCTGAACTCAGCCTGTGTTCTTATGGGAGGTACTCCAGCCCTCTTATTATCCTCGTGGCTTTCCTCTGGACTTGCTCCAACAGCTCCATGTTCTTCTTATGTTGAGGACATCAGAACTCTACACAATACTCCTAACTGAGGTCTCGAGAGCAGAGGGGCAGGATCAACTCTTTTGACCTGCTGGTCACACTCCTTTTGATGCAGCCCAGGATATGGTTGGCTTTCTGGGCTGTGAGCATGCACTGAAGCTGGTTCATGTTGAGTTTCTGTTGACCAACACTCCGAAGTCCTCTGCAGGGCTGCTCTGAATCTCTTCTCCACCCAACTGTAGCTGTACCTGAGATTGCCCCGACCCAGGTGTAGGGCCTTGCACTTGGCATGGTTAAACTTAATAAGGTGGGCATCAGCCCACCTCACAAGTGTGTCAAGGTCCTTCTGGATGGCATTCCTTCCCTCCAGCGTATCAACCGAACCACACAGCTTGCTGTCATCGGCAAACTTGTTGAGGGAACACTCAATCCAACTGCCCATGTCATCTACAAAGATATTGAACAAGACTGGTCCCAACACCAACCCTGAGGGACACCACTTCTTATGTGTCTCCACTTAGACATTGAGCCATTGACCACAGTTCTTCTTTGCGGGTGGTCATCCAGCCAAGTTTTTATCCACTGACTGGTCCATCTATCAAACTGATGTCTCTCCAATTTAGAGACAAGGATGTCATGTAGGACAATGTCAAACACTTTGCACAAGTCCAGGTAGACAATGTCAACCACTTTGCCCCTATCCATTAGTTCTGTAGCCCCAACATAGAAGGCCACCAAATTGGTCAGACAAGATTTGCCCTTGGTGAAGCCATGCTGACTGTCACCAACTGCCTTATTGTTTTTCATGTGTCTTAGCGTGCTTTCCAGGAGAATCTGCTCCATGATCCTGCCAGGAACAGAGGTGAAACTGAGTGGTCTGTAGTTGCCCAGGTCTTCCATATTCCCTTTCTTGAAAATGGAAGCTGTATTTCCATTTTTCCAGTCATCGGGAACTTCACCTGACTGCCATGATTTTTCAAATATGATGGACAGTGGCTTAGTAACTGCATCCACCAGCTCCTTCAGATTGAATTTCATGAGGTCCCAGAGGTAACACGTTTGAATTGGAAACCACACTTAACTGAAATTTGGCATGCTAAGCAAACATAATGCAGCAAAAGAAGAACTGAGACATAACATTGCAGAGTTAGGTATTTTTCTTCTTTTTTTTTTTTTTCTTTGAGAGGAAAGAAGCACAGAACTGAAGGCTAGGAAGGAATTAAAACCCCATTAACTTAACCTTAAACGTCAAAAATTTTGAACAACTTCAAACAGGGAAAGGGAAAAAAATTGAAAAATAGAAGGAAAAATTTAAAGAAGTGTGAAAAAAAAGCAACAATTTTTTACAAAAGTTAAACGGAAGTTTGTATGCCAGACTGCTGTAAAACCTTTTTTTTAATAACATTTTTCTAGAAATAGAAAAATCTGTTTATCTAACCAATCTAAATGTCAATAATTCATCTTTATCATTAGACAAACCGAAGAAAACAGAAATGATAGGAAGTTAGAGAAACTGCTAGCAAAAAGTGTCAGCAAGCTGCCAGGACAACTGTCATAGAAGGTGGAGATTATTAGTACAATTTCCCAAGAAACTGCTCAGACTATTTAACATTTTCATTAGTGTCCCTGACCTGAAAAATAAGTATGTGCAGGGTGTGTGTGTGTGTGTTGTGTGTCTGATTGCTCTCTCCAGCCCCTACCCAATTCCCTGCCCTCAGAGTGTTAAAATGTGCTAACAGGAAGAGTCATCAATACGAATCTAAGTACAAGAGGGTAGGAATGACCTTGAATACTGGAGTAACAGCAGTGGAATAAAGTGTAAAGTACAAGGGCATGTATTTATGCACTGGAACTAATAACAAGAATTCCTGATCTATGATGAGTACTCATCATGCACAATGACAGACGAAGATTTACTATATTGCTTCATCTGCAAATAGTTATAAAGTACTAATGTATTGCAGCAAGACATAGATGAATTTAATCTTGCAGTACATCAAAAGAGAATTTTCTTGTGCTCTGTTTAAATCCTTGGATCATGAATTGGACAGTTTTGCTCAAATACATGGAATTCTAGATCTATGTTACAGTATGAAAATACAGCAGATAAATCTTCAGGATTTTTTTAAATTATTTTTAAGGAAAATACTGCTTTTTAAGTAAAAGGAAAAATTGTGTTATAAAATTTTCATTAGCTAGCACACCTCTTGGTGCCCAGTGTAAATACTAATTCTGGATTAGATTACAAAGTATTTACACTATGTCTCCCATTCATCTGAGGAAAATGATGCAGTCATTTACTGCCATTGATGAGGCTTCTAAAACAGAAATTGGACCCTACTGGTGGAGACAGTTGAACAGAATTAATAGCATGGGATACAATAAAACTGCTTTCTTTCTATAGAAAGAAGTAATCAACAGAGCTCTAGATATGTATTTTCTGTCTTTAGGACTTCAGCTCATGCTTCCTTCTCCCTGAAGCCATGTGTTCAGTTGACCTTGGCTATCTGCCATATGACCACTCAGCTGTTCTCTCATTATCCCCCAAAACAGGACTCAGGGAGAAAATGGGATGAAACTGCTCATGAGTCAGGATAAAGACAGAGAGACCACTTACCATTAAGGGCAAAACTGACTCTACTTGGGAAACATTAACTTAATCTGTTGCCAGTTATAATAGATTTGAATGGTGAGAAACAAAGATAAAACTAAACACCTTCCTACTACCCCTGATTCTTCCCAGGCTGGATTTCATTCCTTCACTGCAGTGCTGGGGCGTAAAGAATGGGCGGTTATAGTCAGTAACAGCTGCTTTCTGCTTCTCCTTCCTCGTCATGCATTTCCCCTGCTTCAAGACAGGATCTCCAAAAGCTGCAGTCCTTCAGAATGAACCTCCTTCAGTGTGGGTCCTTCCCACAGGCTGCAGTTCCATCAGGGTATATTGTACTTTGGCACGGAGCCCTCCACAGGTGCAGTATGAATACCTGAATACAGTATGAATACTGTAGCCTCTCCAGGGGCTGTGAGGAAATCTCTGTTCCCAGCCCTTGGAGCATCTCCTCACCTCAAAGTTTGCAGAGCTGTTTCTCTCACAGTTCTTCCCTCACTTTTCAGCAGCTTTTTGCCCTTTCTTACACACATTTTCACTGAGGTACCACCATCTTGGCTGAGAGGCTCAGCTGTGTTCTGTGGCGAGTCTGCTGGAACAGGCTGTGACTAGCTGTTTGCAACATGGAGCAGCCCTAACACCTCCTCACAGAGCAGCTACATGTCGTGGGTGTGGACCACACTCCTTGGGCATGCATACCCAGAGCCATCCAGAACTGTTTTCATGGCCAGTCAGAACCTCATTCCCCTGGGTTGCCACTCACACCTCATTTTACTCTCCAGCCATTCCTGCAGCTGGCCATCCAGACCACGTATCCCTGGCTCATCAGACAGAACTGCTCAACCCGGCACCTGAGTCTCTACCCCAGCTGGAGCCTCCTTCCCTCAACTGATGACCCAGAGCCACTCTGCCCAGTTGGTGAGACACGCTGTTCACAGCTGTTCAGCCAAAGCCTATAAGCCTGGTGGCCAATCAGAGCCTCTTTTTGTGGCTGGCCAGGCAGAGTCCTATTCCCCAGGCACATAGGCAGATCCTCTTTCTACAGCCACAAGTCTCTCCCTAGCTGCCCCACCAGAATCATCTTTCCCCAGGATGGCCAGCTAGCCTGAGCCCTCTCTACCCAGCTGATACTCCAGCTGATCAGCCAGAGTCCTCTGTCCTCTGGACAGACAGAGAGCCCTCTCTCATGTGGCCAAACAGAACCCATTTCACTGGCCAACCATGCAGTTTTTCCAGGGTAAAAGCAACTCTGCTATTGCCTACTTCATATGCCTGAGGGTCTTGAGTTCCTACTATGTCATAGTCAATACAGCTATGGCTTCTGTTAAGATCTCTGACCAGTTCTGTAGTTTTATCACTCTCTTTGGTGCCTCTGTTATTTGTGCTGCACACCTGTTTGAGTACCTTGGAGCAGCAAACAGCATGCACTCTGCACTGCTATAAGCTTTCTCTGAGGCTGCTGAGGCAGTGTTTTCAAAGCCTTTTCAATATTTCCCCTTCAGTTATCTCATGCTATTATTTTCACACTGCTGCTCTCATGGTCTTGTGCCTGTAAACCAACAGTGCTGTTACGGGACATTTCCATGGGAAGCAACAACTGTTTGCTGGGCAGAGCATGGGAGGAACAATGGGTTCAAAACCTCCTTTTGTCTACGTCATTACCTTGGTTTGTACGTCTTAAGTTTATGTTGGCAAAAAACAAGCACATTGTACAACAAAGTATTTATTTAGTTATTATTTATTTTATAATTATCATTTATGATTTAGTTCATTATTTTATTGCAACAAGAAGAAATCATAATTTGAGCTGACATAATTTGGGTTATAACTGTAACCTGTCTTTGACAATGTTAACAAAACTTGTACAACTCAGAAGCATTTTGAGGGTGGTGGTATCACAGAACGGCCCTAAAGATTACTCCTTTTATGTGGGATCCATTCTTACAGGCCTATTGTCTAATAAGAGTTCAAATCAGTCATTATGGCAAGTCCAATTTTAGCAACAGAAGAACTGACTCAATATAATAGAGAAACAAGGTAGTGAGCAGATTCACTATAAAAAAAATCTAGGCAGTTACAAGTGTTCTTTTTCTAAACTGCAGTGCTTTCTCAGTATCTCTTGTTTAATTCAAAATATTTATTCTGTACCCAATGTAGGGAAAACATGTAAAGTAAAGGAAGTGCTTTTAAAAATATTATATATAGCTGACTCTTACAACATTATAAATAATGACCTACATTGCTCGTCTCTGTGAATGCCTAAGATTTTTAGCTTTCTACTACAAAACCAAGAAAAAAAATATGGTTCACTTTTTACCTAATTCTTTTGTAAGAGAAAATAAATGCAAACAAATACTTGATAAAGCTGCTCTTTAAAACTATTTTCAAATAGTAGCCTGTACTTTTTCTGTGTTTTTCTAACAGATGGAACCAAGAATTTAAGAGTACAGAGCCTCAACATAGCTACTGAGAAATTGTAGGCAGACCCTATGCTCACAAATATCCACTGCTACTGTTGCCACCTTTGATTCTCGGACATCTATCTTCAGTCCTGTGGTAGAGCTTCTTCTTTTCTGTGGCTCGTTGCAAAAGCAAACCTCTAATTTTTTCCACATGACCTGTTATTCCAGACACTTTCCACAGCAATAGTAGAAAAACTATTCTTTGCTATGATGTCAGGCACAGCTACTGATAACCAGCCCTGCATCTCTACCCAAAGTACCACTGCATGCGTGAGAGAAGTCCGTATTTTATTGCTGCAATACATGGGCAGTTCACCTGATATCAATTGTGTTGCTGACATGAACCTGTGTTTTTATAATTGTGGTCCTGTTTAATATAGGAAATGAAGAATATAACAGAGGAGATTTAAGTAAGCAGAATGTAATTGCTTGACTTGGTATCTAAACAGCACAGTAGGGTGCTAACACTGCTATTCCTTTTAATAGTTTGATGGAGTTTTTAATGACCACAAGGTCATTGAAAAGTTGCTTATTTGTAGCCCTAACTGGAAAGAGAAGTAAGAAGGCAGAGGTTTGTTTTTTTTTTTTTGTTTAACTTTTTAAGGTGTCAAAAATTAAAAGGAAAAAACAGAGTGAGGTTAAAGAGAACATAAGGCAAGAAAAACAAAAAGCTTTTCAACAAGAAAAAAAAAGGAAAAGATGCAACCTTTGTGATTCTATCATGATTTACATGTATGTTATCCCATACTGATAACTTTTTACGTTTTGTATTAAGTAGGTGAAAACAATATAATGCTCACCAGCAATTCTTTCATGAAGTCGTTGCATTGAAAGTTTTTAGAACAGACTAAAATGGTATGATGTCCCCAGCTGAGTTGCTAAAACAGAAAATTACATGTCTAGCTGGGTTTAATTAATTTTTTCTGATCTTCTAGTAATTTGGATCTCATCCAATGAAATTTCTGTCCTGGAATTAATTGCTTTCAACTTTAATTGATATGAGTGGGAACACAGTTAATCTTAATGTCCTGTTAGTCAAAGTAAATATGGTGGGCCACTTAAATAATTTTGCCTAATGCGTTGTAATAAATCAGGCAATCGTATTTTTACACGGATATGGAATAAAAAGGTATAATTTATTTTAGTGAAGGAATTGGTCTTTAGTTTTCTTTCTGGGACTAGTTGACCACCTCTGAACGTAAAGTACTTGGGGTTTTGTACAGTCTGACTTCTAATCATATCATGCACCATGAAGTAAATTGTCTTTCAGAAGTCTTAAGTTTACTAGGTTTCCATGGTAACCAATTTATAATCTGCTAAAATAATGTATGAGTTTTGTCTTAAAAGATCTCATTTCCATAAAGCTATTTTCATTACCATTAAGTTTCAGTCTTTTAATACTTTACCAATTATGTCCCTTATCAATTTTGTCCAGGATTTGTGTCACGCTAACTAGCTTAAATGTTGCCTGAGTCATTGCACATTCATTTTGAAATATGAGGATTAACTTCTTCTGCACTGCTGGGAGTCTTTCCAATAGTCTTTAAACACATCCAGAGATGCAATCTGTGTCAGAATGCTTCTAGGCCAGTTTTAAAAGTCATTTCAGGTCAAAATGTGGGCACTTCTTAAATTTGATCATTAAGTTACTGTTTACTATGTTTATAGATAGGTACAAATTATTTTTTTCCATAATAAAATACTAAAATCTGTCATTAAACAGGCCTTTGTGTGATGCTAATTGGAGGAACAGAGTGTTTAGTTGCATTGTATTTTGCAATAGTTAGAAACATCATAAGAGCAGATTGCAGTGCCATAGCTCAGGAGGAGAGTGCTAAGGCTAAAGCTAATCATGAACTAAATTTCCTGAAAGAAATGTTTTTTTCCAACTGTGTAAAAGCATAATGATAGTTTTGTCATTCTTCTGAAACTGTCCATCTCTATGAGGGAAAAAGTCAGGGATTTTGGAAAATATAGAGAAAATCACTGGAAATCAAGTGACATTTCTGAGCAGTACAAAGCCTGCTACCATTTGTTTCTGTTGCATTTAGAGAAATAGATACAGAATTATACTGAGAAGGTGAAAAAAATCTCAACCTTATCTTACAGCAGAGAAGAAAAAAAAAAACGGAAAAATGAATGCATTGAACTTCTCTCCACTAAAAGGAACATATATATTTATTTGACTGCTTCTAATCTTCTGTATAGTGATTGACATTTTATCTGCCCTAACAAAAACTGACCCTAAATCATACCTATAATATTTTTTAAAACATTTGAATATAACTCTAATTATGCTGATATTACTCTATTTCAAATTCCCAGGCTACTCATGAATCTCAAACAATGCTTGGCAGTAGAAAGTTCATCCCAGATTTTATGTACTGACAACATTATTATTTGATTGTTTTTCTGTCAACCAGAATAATAATTTTGTCCAAGCAAGCAGAATGTAGTTAGCATCATATGTGATTATTTTCTTCTGAGACTATTGTAATGGGGATGGAAGAAATATAACAAATCAAATAGCAGCATTTTGTGCCACATATTTTAAATATAGTCTGTTGGTTTTGATGGTTGGCCATAGTTCCTTCATGACCAAACTCAGAATAAAAATTGCATATAGCGGTAGGGAAAAAAATTGTTAGATTCTTGTGAAAAACAGCATAAAAATAAGAAAACATAGCCATTACATTATTGTAACAGTTTCCCCCTGTAACCAGTCTATACTGGTTATATATAACAGCCTGGTAAAAAGGCATTAACATTACATAAATATGCATTGCCTTGTTTAGTTCATGTTTATTTTGTTCTGCTTTTTATGGCACTTTTTAACATCTCCAGGATTTAAAACCTATTTTAGATGTGACTGGCTATAGACAGTGTACCAATTATGACATTTTGTGGCTTGTATAGCTCCTCATAATAAATTTTGTGTTGTATGTATCTAATCTTATTATGTTATTAGAGTATTTTAAATGTAACATGTAACAAAGATACATGCTTGTAAATGCAAGAAAAAATTTAAAAAACCCACTACCTCTTCCCCCATAAGAATTATTCGTAATAGATAAGGAAGTCAAATAGGTAATATATATACCTCCTTCTCAATGGCTCTGCCAGTCAGATATTGTAAACCAACTGCAAATACTTCAGCAAGCATCTGGCCCAAGAAGTAGAGAAAACCTTCCAATTTACTTGAAATTCTTCCCCCTTGGTCAGTGTCCATTAAGATGCATATGCAAAAGGAGGGCATATATTATAGAAAAACCTGCGAGTTCACCATCCGTACATGGCCTTGAATTCAAATGAATCAGTATGATTTCTATCACTGAATATTTTCTGGCTTATGAACACTACGTTAAAAATAAAATTTATGTCACTTTGGAGTTCCAATGATAAAAGTGGCATAAGTAATGCTAGAGTAGACTGTATGTTAATGGATTTTTCAGTTTTGTCACATTAGCAATACTTCCATGAACATTTGTCTTGCTGACAGTGACTTTGACAGTAAGAGACCCACTGCACAGAAATGTAGCACTTTCATTAAAAAATCAAGCTGTTTTTCATACCTGGTGGTCTGGAGAAGGAATGCATGTCTGCCTTCTAAATTAAGACTGGAGAGAACATAACCTTGAGACAGTAATAGAGTAATGTTACTGTCTAGTGGTGGGAAGAGTAATTTTTCTTAGTGCATGAGTGGTACCTGCTTTTACTTTTGGACTTTGGAATCCCTTTTTCAGGTTAATGAAATGTTAGGAGGAGAAAGATTCCCACTGAGAACATCAATACAACATCTCTTTGTGTTATAATAATGCTATTTTCACAACTGAACATATGATCATATTCATACTTCTAAGTATAAAGATGTATAAGGAGAACAATCTAAAGAGACCTCGGAGTTTACTGTTTTGCTGTCTCCTCTCCTTGATACAAATACTGAAGAATATTGCCAGTAATTTTCAGACACAAAATTTTTTTTTTCCTCACTCAGACTGCCTTTGCGAAAATCTGACTTACTCATTTTCACCTGCCAAAATTAGAAGAACGCACTAGCACTCTAAAGCTGGCTGAACCCAGAGGATTGTTGTTTTTCTCCTTTTAACCTAATTAGTAAGAAGTGAATATTTAAATGCTTGAAAACAGCATTCTTAGCATCACAGGCTCTTTTCAAAATACAGCTAAAGGATTCTTTTTTTCAGAAATACTTTGCAGGGAACAAATTGTAAATGCTTCTGTAATTTATCAGATTATTGTAATCATGAGTTATAAAGAATCCATCTAGAAGGAATTAATTCTGCTGTCCTCAAGTTGACGCTATGTAATAAAATAGACATTGTATACATTTTTCCTAGATCATAGAATGATAAAACGGTTTGGATTGGAAGGGGCATGAAAGATTACCTACTTTCAACCGCCCTGACACAGACTTCCATTAGACCAAATTTCTCAAAGCCCTGTCCAGCCTGGCCTTGAACACTTCAAGAGATGGGTCAGCCACAATCTCTCAGGGCAACTTGTTCCAGTATCTCACCACCCTCATAGTAAAGAACTTCTTCCTAATGTCTAATTTAATCTGCCTTCCATCAGCTTAAAGCCATTCCCCCTTGTCCTGTCTCTACATGCCCTTGTAAAATGTCCCTCTCCAGATTTCTTGTAGGCCCCCATTCATTTTTACTATATTACTTCATTATTTAGAAAATTATCCTAATCTGTTTAAACGATCTCAAAAACTTTGTTTTTCACTGGACTTTGCAACTATTCTTCCATTAAGATATTAGTATGTGAAAGCGCTAGTTAGTTGTGCATTTCCTGATTTCTTCAGGAAATTCATATACATTCAAGATACAAGACTGGTCTGAATCATTCTCATTTTCTTTTGTTACATAAGTGATAAGCATCAATGTCAGCAACAAAAATCCTTTCCTTTACACTGGCTGCTACAATAGGATGCTGACCAAAAATCTAAAAAATTATTTCTAAAAGCAAAAAATTGGTGAGAAAGCAGGGAGTAGAAGAAAAAAAATATATATTAAAAGAATTCATGAAGTTTTTCCCAGCTGTCATCAGAAACATAAAGGACATTTGCTCTGAACATGAAATTCAAGCTCAGAATAATTTTGGTCAGGAACGTTCTTCAGCTATAGAAGAAAATAATAAAAATCTTTTAGAAAGAAGAAGAAACAGAGAAAAAAAATAGCAGATGTCTATGAATCAAGGGGTTATTAGCCAAAGAGAGGAATTAAAATGATTAGTCTGTTGTCACTAGCAGGATACAAGTTCATACAATGTACTGCAGTCCATAGAAATGCAGTAGATGACAGAACAAAGACAAAAGAGAAAGAAGAGAATAAGGCATAATTAGTAGTTCATTGTTCTGCTCAATTGTAACATCTTTCAAATTAACTCAGTTTGAAATATGCAAATTAATAAATTCAAAGATGTTTACTTGGCCTAAAGAGAGGCTTAGAACTGCAGAAAGTATATTATAGTCTTGTAATATATTTTGTTTAAAAATTATATAAAATCATTCTGTTAGAGCTTTATTAGTTAGGTGTAGTATATTGATTTTTCCTTCTTTCTTTCATAATTATTGTGGAGGTCAGGGAAAAAAATAGCAACTTGTTCCTTTTGCTCATCCTTTAAGTATTTTTTCAGGGAATTTCACTGAAGCATTAAATGCATATGTCACAGGACCTTGAAGAACAAAAATTCTTTACTATTATGTGTTTAAAGTATTTCTCAGCTTTCTTGAGATTCCTATTATCATAGTATCATAGAATCATAGAATAATTAGGGTTGGAAAGGACCTTAAGATCATCTAGTTCCAACCCCCCTGCCATGGGCAGGGACACCTCACACTAATCCATGTCACCCAAGGCTCTGTCCAGCCTGGCCTTTAACAGTGATAGGGATGGAGCATTCACCACTTCCTTGTGCAAACTGTTCCAGTGCCTCACCACTCTCACAGTAAAGAACTTCTTCCTTATATCTAACCTTAACACATTACCTCTTGTCCTGTTGCTACAGTCCCTGATGAAGAGCCTCTCTACAGCATCCTTGTAGGCCCCCTTCAGATACTGGAAGGCTGCTATGAGGTCTACACACAGCCTTCTCCAGGCTGAACAGCCCCAGCTTTCTCAGCCAGTCTTCATATGAAAAAGATTATAGAAATATGTTTAATTATAGGTAAGAAGTCAAGCAGATCTTCAAAACATGAAGACTTAGCTGTAATTTGGCCTACAATGGATTAGAAAAAGCAGGAAAAATTGTCTAGAAGAGTTCTTATAAATACAGAAATTTTCCAGATCTCAAGTTCAATTTCTAATTCCAAAAATATCCCACTCACATAATTTCTCTGCTTCATGGCAATTTTAGAAGTATGGAAGTCAGTTCTGGAAGGGAAGTTATCTGTGAAATTATTATGGGCCTTCTACTTTGCTAAGATACTTCTCGGTAGTTTCAGCAAAATTTTCCTTTGGAGTACTCTAATTGTTTTATGGCTGTAAAGCTTCCTGCCTTTGGACTGTCCATGTCTTTATCAAAGGAGAGAGTTATTTGGAATCTTCACTTTTGACTTTAAAGGGCTTTTTAATCAGTTTTTATTTTAATTTTAAAAAAATTGTCAGCAGTTTTGTCACGTGAATGTTCAAAAGATGACATCAACCTAGGACATTTTAAGGAGAGGAAAAAGAATGTTATTTTTTTTTCTCTGAAACACATGCTATTAAAATAGCATGAATTTGGAAATAAGATACTTTAAAACTATTTTAAAACAGGTGCCAGAAATATTTAACACTTCTGTGAAAATTTTAATATTTAAAAAGATAAGATTTAAAAGCTAGGAAGTATTTGGTTTTTATACTACTAAAGCCTTATGACAAAATTTAACTAAAATTGCCCAAGAAGGGGAACCTCAATACATCCTACTCCTACCAATCTGATGCTAGTGTCAGCAGGAGATGCATTCAGCTCTGGGGCCCCCACACAAGAGGGACATGGACCTGTTGTGCAAGTCCAGAGGAGGGCCAAGAAGATGATCAGAGGGCTGGACCACCTCTCCTGTGAAGGTAGGCTGAGAGAGCTGGGCTTGTTCAGCCTGGAAAAAAGAAGGCTCTGGGGAAACCTTAGAGCAGCCTTTCAATATTTCAAGAGGGCCTACAAGAAATCTGAAGTGAGATGCTTTACAAGAACAGGTAGGAACAGGACAAGGGGGAATGGTTTTAAACTGAAAGAGGGGAGATTTAGATCAGATATTAGGAAGTGTTTCTTTACTGTGAGGGTGGAGAGACACTGGAAGAGGTCAGCCTGAGAAATTGTGGGTACCCCAGCCCTTGAAATATTCAAGGTCAGGTTGGAGAGGGCTTTGAGCAACATGGTCTGCTGGAAGGTGTCCCTGCCCATGGAAGTGGGGGGTTGGAACTAGATGATCTGTAGCATTGTACAGGAACAGTGGCATTTATCATGCGCAGTATTCAAGTACCATCTGCTTCTATACTGTCTGCTAATATGCATGTATACACACGTCAGTTTCATAATTCACACACATCAGTTCCACAATTCAGTTTCATAAGAATTTTTTAAGTATTTTCTCCACATTTACTCAGCTTCAGACTCTTGACAAGATTTGTTGAGAGAGAAAGCACAGAATACACAGCATTCAAATACAATGGATAGCTTTTTGGTAGATAGAGAAGGTTTAATCTGAGGGATTTTTCAGGTGTTTTCTTCATCTGAAGAAATCCCTTGAGGATTCTACCTTCTTTAATGGAAACAGGCACACCTTAATTATTTGACAGACATTTTCTGCCAAATGATATGAAATCTCCAGCCCTTTCTATCACTCTCTACTAAGGAAACTGAGGGGAGCTAGATCAGACTGCAGATGTTTAAAGTTAGGTGAGATGACTCCAACCAATATCATGACATGACACATATTCCAAACGCTTCTTGTCAAAATCTCTCAACCACTCAAATAATATATTCAAATGCAGTGTGTACTCCTTGTAAACATAAACTGTTGTGTTTCAGGGAGCTGTTAAGCAAAGATTAAGGTAGTCTTTCTAATGATATAAAATCTCCTTACTCCTCAGAGAGCTAGAGAGATACAATGACAAATACTTGTGTGGCATATCCTTTAAACAGTAATTAAGTGCAAAATTAAAATTATATCCTTAGTAAGATGGATCACTGGGGAAGCTGAACTATTGCCTTTTGCTGTAACCAACACTCATTACAATTACAGTCCAAAACCCACTTGGGATTTTAAACCATTAGTACTTTAAAAAATTATGCTGATTTAGGTATGCAAATCAGTGTAATTACTGTTGCTTCCTATAGGTTTCCACATAATCAATGCAAGTTGTATCTTCCTGCTGAGGTCAAAACTCAAATTTCCATTTTAAGTCAGTTTTTTTGTCTATTAGAATGATTAAATTATCTTTCACTTAAAGAACTGCTGATATTTTATTTTAGTTCAACCGTCAAAGTACATGTGACTTTGCCAAATTATAAGAGTGAATGCATATATAATTAACATTAGCATTCCTTCAAAGATAAACTGATTATTGATTTACCTTTTCTTCCACTAAAATGATGTGTAAATTAAGATTTTCCTATCCTATCCTATAAATATTGATAAATGGAAGCACCAAGTGACTCACATTTTAGTGCCATACAGTATACATCTTTTGTGCTCATCTAACCTCAAGACATTGACTTGCGGTAATACTTGATGTACTTTAAAACATTTTCTCCTTCACACTGGCTGTGGCACATGGCACATGAAAAAGCAGAAAGACATTCTCTCTTGTTTTCACCAATGTCTGGTGACTAGTGGCAAGATAATCAAGGAATAAAAAGGATTAAACAGAAACTTTGTGATACAGAAAGCTGAATGTTGAAATGTGGGAATGTAGAGACCTATGACACAAGACAGATAGTGCAAGGAAACAGGAGAGGAAATAGGTAGGAGGAGGGGGGAGAAGGATACTGGGAAATCAATAGGAAGTACTGATGAGGGGATGGATAAAGAGAAGGAGCAGAACCTAAAAGGGGCCTTTGATAAATGCAGAGTAGAGACAGGACAAAAATCAAAGTGGAAGGGAATACTGCTCAAGATGATGAGGAACAGGGGCAAAATATTGTTTAAAATAGAAGATAGTGGCCATGAATTAGGGTAGAGGTCAAAAATTAAGAAAAACTTATTCCTGCACATTTTATCTTTGAATAAAATTTTTAAAGCTGTAAGACTGGAGAGGCCAATTAATTTATCAAGCACTGTCCCTATGAGAAGAAAACCATAAAATCTAAAGCTTTTCAATCCTGTACTGAGCAGTTTTACACTGATTTGCTTTTGTACCTAAAACACCTGTCAATCACAGAACAATATTGCTTTGTTCTATATTCAACTCTTCTATATATTTATAGAGCAAAATCATATCCTTCATGAGATTGCATTGTGCTAGCCTAAACAAGTCCAGAATTTTCAATCATTTCTCCTAAAAAGATTTCACACTCCCTTAATCATTCTCTGTGGCTTCTCTGTCTCAAATTCGCCTGTCTTGAAAATAGGTGGACCAAACTCAAAAGATATACTACACAAAGACTCAGTAGTCCCCTGAAAAAAAGGTCTGGGTTTGTACATATAAAGAGCTAACACCTATATACACTGTCATCACATCTGCCTTTTTCACAGATGTATTATGTCCCTGCCTGTGTGCATTAATGATAGTTTTACTAATCCCTTTGCTGCAACGAGTTTGATAAAAGAAAAACTGTGTGGAAAAATATGTAATGAAGTAATTGACAGATAAGACACTGCATGAGTGACATTTACTTTTTCTCCATTTTTAATTACCCTTGCTTAGTTGCTACATACTTTTTCATTCAAAATGACATGCTTTTAAAATGTATATTTTATTATACCCTATATAAAGCCAACTCTGCTATTTTTATGTCCTCTCCTAGCTCTCTAATAACAACATTGGCATGAAAACTCTGAAGCAAGATGTGTTTTCTTATGTTCTGAATTCAAAAAATTAAGCTCCAAAGAATTATGAGGAATGAAAATTAACCAAACCCTTTTTATATTGTATGAGAGTGCATGGAGGAACTAGGATCTGTTTATTGTATTTTTAAATCTGCTTTCATGCCCATGTTTAAACTTCATTAATGGTTTTGCATTCAGACATTAATGGAAAAGAACCTATATTCTTGAGAAAAACATATTACATCAGTATTTCAGTTAGAGAACATAGTTATTCACAAAATATCCAATATGTATTCAATTCTACATAGAAAACAATCTTTCAAATGGAGCATCTTTATATTTCCTGGCTCACAAGCAAAAAATCAAAATCTTAAATCTGTAATCAAATATATGAGGTGTAACACAGAGGTATCAGAGAAAAGCACCTGCAGTGTTTTAGAGATTCTGGGCATTCTATAGAAACGCCTTGACTAAATTATGTACTTTAGGGCTGCATTCATAAACTAAGTTGCTGTGCCCTCCTCACTGAGTGTTCATGTCACATTTAGTAATAAGTTCCACCCACATTTTAAAACCTGTAGTCCTTTATAATGAAACCACTTTATTAATAGTGTCATTAAAATCGTGATTGAAAATGTCATCATTCTTCTTCAGAATCATGTATGTATGAAATTCAGTCATTTAATTCTGATATTCTTAATATGAAATCTAATTTTAACAGACTGCTATTAAAGAGAACCTGCACTTGTATGATTTTAAGTCTTCACACAGTACTACTATATACAAATAGCTTTATTTAAACCTTGAGTAAGACAGTTCATTTATTGAAGACATTCAAGTCTAGTAAGGCAGTTCATTTATTGAAGACATTCAAGTCTAGTAGATACTGTCGAACTGTCATGGATTGAAGATGGCAGTCAGAAAGTTTGCTCTATTTTTGACACTGGTAAAACATTCATTCTGTGAATTGAGGTTCTTTCATTTTTCCACAGGCTCCATCAACTTAATTGGATCACTGTAATTTATCCCTGAAGAATTATTATTTAATATACAGCTATTGTTTATCTCCATGCATAGCTACTTCATTGTAGCACATATTAGTTTTTGATCCATTTTATATTTTAATAGAATAAACAAGCTAAGCAGCTGAGTTTACCTCTATAAGCAAAGGTGACAAAACTAAAACTTGACACTGAATACTCTTCTAGTTTGCCTATTGAAAAGAAGAACATTCTAAAAATTGGAGATAATTAAAAACAAATGCACATAATTGGCTTGTAAAAGTGTTTTAAAGCAACAGAAGTAAATATATTGACTATGTTAAATACGTTTAGTGTATTCGTCAAAAAATTATAGACTATTGACTTAATCACACACTTCAGAACTTGAATGTAAAACAAACAGAGAATGGTAATATATTTTTAATCCGGAGGAGAAAGACTAACAACCAGTGACTGTTCACAGTGAAAATTAGAAAGTTGCTCTTTTAACAGCTATTGCTCAGTGATGAAAGGGTAACAAAGGATGCTACACAACATAATCACTGATGGTCTACTTTTTTTTATAGACAAAGACATTTTAAGGAAAGGAGGCTGTTAAAGACAATAAAATGTCAAAATGCATATTTTCATGAAAGAAGAATTTTATTTATTTTTAAACTTGTTCACAGAGGCTATATGAATCAAGGCACTTAAATCCTTATAGTAATATTTACTGAGTTGTACACAACTTCTATCTACTTTTGGAAAACTTTACCATTTCATATGAAAATGTTTGTGAAATGAAAAAGAACAGCATGTATTATAGCAGTTATGGCAGGTTATAGTACTGCCATGGAGAATAATAAACCCTAATGTTTAAATGGCATTTTCCATCTGTGGATATAAATAGCAAGATGGAGAGGAAGAGGAAAAACAATGAGAAAAATGTAGAAAAGAAGAATTGTTAACAATTTTGTAACAGAAAAGACAGTACTCTTCTGTCTGCTGAATCCCAATCCAGTGTTTTACCAATTCAGATACTTTTATAGGGAAATTGTTGCATTTGAGGCTCTTCATCAGTTATACAAATTGAAATAACTTACTCTTATCACATACCTACTGTATAAAATGTTTCATCATATAGAGTTATTAATATGATACCTAGTAGAAAAACTCAGACTTTGCCAGAGAAATAATGACCTTTTTTTGGGTTGTTTTTTTTTTTTTAAGGAAAAACATTAAAGTTTTCCAAAGTTTGAAAATCAAAATACAGAAAGTTTAAATATTTTTAGGTAACTTCACAATCAGAATGTATGTTAAAATGTAATGACTTTCAATAGGCATTACAGCAGGAAAATTATGAAATACAGTTGACCATTATTCACTGGAGTTGGTCATAATGCAATATTGAAAATAATTTTGATGCTTTGTAGTAACTTCCCTCTCCTTTCATCTTTGAATATGAATAAAAGAAAGTTTTGTAGGGGAAAGCAAGTTTGGAATAGGTTTTCTGATTTCAGAAATAGATCTCTTAAGTTGTATGTAGAGACACTTTTTTCAGTCTGATATTTTATCTCAAGCTTGATGAACAAAAATGAGGTCATAGCAGGATAATAGCATCTGGTTAACAGTAAAAATGGAGCTTATTCAATATTAATTCGATATCTAGAAGATTCAGTTCATCTTCTTAGGAATATAAATTGGGAAAATAGGTACTACAGTTAAAACTTACAAAGAACAATTGGACTATAATTGACAATATATTTTTCTCTTTGTGGATGACCAGATCAAGTTATTTCATGTTAAGGATGCCAAAAATACATTAAAACTAGTAGTCATAAATATTCCATTTTCTGTAAGAAGTAGTTAACAGGGGTCAGATCCAGTTATTCCAAACACACATTGTAGTTACTGGCAAATTTTGCAAATTTCTATGATAAAAGGGATATTATGCAAATATATTAGAACAGCTGCAGCAACATGCAATAAGACAGAGTGGAGATTATGTTTTACATCTGTTTCTTTTTTCTAGATTGCATGCTAAATCTCAAAATTTGACAAGGAAGGATCCAGTTAAAAAGTCAGAAAACTGAAAATGCAGTGCTGAGTGTTATACTCCACAGAGAAATAGGTGGAAAACAGAACTGTAAAACACGAGCTCTGCACTGACACCTGATTTTATTTTTCTAACAGAAGTTCTCTATTGGAAACTGTTGGCAGAGCTGGATGGAGCTGAAATGCAGGATCTGTGGGTTGCAAAATGGGTAAATGGTTGTCATGGTTTAAACACAGTCAGCCATAAATCACACAGTTGCTCTCTCACTCCCATCCCCTTTTTGCCCTCTCCCTGCTCCTGGAGGGATAGGGAGGAGAATCAAAAGAATTCAATTGCCACAGGTTGAGATAAGAACAGTTTAGTAACTAAAGTAAAACACAAATCACTACTGCTACCACCAATAATAATAATGATAAAGGAAATAACAAGGGAAGAGAATACAACACCTCAGCACCCGCCAACAGATAACTCGCCCCACCCCGCCTGACTGAGCACCGACTGATACCTAGTCCAACCCTGCAGTCCACTAGCCCTTCCGGGTAACTCAGTTACATCCTGGGCATGACGTGCTGTGGTATGGAATACCTATTTGGCTAGCTTGGGTCAGGTGTCCTGTCTCTGCTTCCTCCTGCCTTCCCCTCCTCCCTGGCAGAGCATGAGGCTCAGGAAGTCCTTGGTCAGCCTAAACATTTGAGCAGTAACTAAAAACATCAGTGTTATCTGCTCTGTTCCCAAGCTAACAGTCAAAACCACAGCGGTTCACCAGTTACTATGAAGGAGAAAAATGACTGCTACTGCTAAACCCAGGACAATGGTTGTATAGGCTTGTGAGAGGGACAGACTCATAATGTTAACTCAGTTCATTTACAAAAGTATTGCAAATATGCCTGCACTGTTTTTCACTAAACATTTAATAAAAATTCTAAACTTTTTGCCATTGTATGAATTCTCAGAAGACACATAACCAAGAGCTTTAAAGGCCTCTTGATACTCATTGGTGGAATAGATTGCAGTAGGTTCTAAGGAGCTCTTACTGTCCCTGGGTCAAGGCATACCTCAGTATTGATTTATGAAATTGTAAAGACTCCAGAGGAGCAAATAATGTGAATTTATATAAGTTCCACATGGATTAACCTAATGAATCTGAACTAGTAAATATCGGATTTTTTTTATTCTTTAGGGAGTAAAGTCCTATGTGCCTTTAAATTACTGATTTATATTTTCATAAGTCTTTAGAGGAGCGGTCCCAAAGTGCAGAATCTCATGCAGCATACCACAGAGACCTAATTTTAGGTATTCACACAGGCAAAACTAGAGTCTTTAGTGAACTTGGTCTATTTAAAACATAAAGTTGGTGTAAGGAGAAATAAAATGAGTAGACACACAAAAGCAAAAAAGGGCAATTTTCCGCCTTAAACTCCCTCATTTTAAGTGTATGAAATTTCTCTTAGACCCCTATCATTTAAACCCTACTGAAACTGAATGTCATGGAACTTAGAACAGAATTCATAACTCTTTTGTTTTAGAAGTGTTTGGTATTTTTACTAAAACTATAGTTATGTCTCTCTGGTGTTGTCCCATCCCACCCGGTGGGTCCGGGGTAAAACAATCTTTTACCACTCTCTGCACGGTTAACAGGAGAAACCCGGAGGCCCTCCAGAGGTTGAGAAATGAAACAACAATTAATTTTTTTGGTAACCTTTAAAACGGTGTCAGGATAACAGAAGTCTTGGCAGCTTCTTTTATTCTTATTCTTATTCTTATTCTTATTCTTATTCTTATTCTCGTTCTCGTTCTCGTTCTCGTTCTCATTCTCATTCTTATTCTCATTCTCATTCTTATTCTTATAAAAGACACAAAGTAGAAGGAGGGAAGAAAGAAAGAAGGGAAGAAAACAGAGAAATAGCATCACCACACACCTTGTGGATACAGCGTTGTCTTCTCGGTCAGCGAGTAGAATTTCTTTTAGTTGTGGTCCTTTCAGCTGCGGTCCAGGGTGGAGGAATGAGCCATGCGGCTGCAGGAAGGTGCCTTTTTATAGCGTTGGACTCTCCTGGAACCCTGCCACAGGTCAGACTCACTCGCAGGGAGCTGGTGAACTTCAAACCCAGCTCACGTCGTGCCCTGGCAGGTGCCACAATGTCTTTGCATCTGTCTCCGGGTAGTTTGTTGCCCGGCAGTTGATCTTCACCGCCTCAGGGCACACAACACAGGGAAGCCTCTCCTGTCTCTGTGGAGCAGGATCCCCTCTCTGCTCCCCGGCCGTTTGCCCAAGCGACAACAAGCTGTCAGGTCCCTTGTCTTTTGATTTCTGAGACACACACAACAAAGGTCTCTTGACCTTCACAAGTACTCGTCGAAGCTAAGGGAAACTACATTTTTAAGATAAACCTTTCCTATCTTCCACTCTAGTAAAAGAAAAAAAAGGTAGATCCAGTTCACTATTTTAATTGAGAATTAGAATGTCTCTGGCCTTGTATATTGTATGTGTGACATTTTTAATTAAAGTTAGCCACGGTTGAACTATAATGTAAAATGAAATTACCAGAATTAATCCAAGTGTTTTTTCATAAGAAACCAGAAAATGTGCCTTGAATAGATTGACTTATGGGTATTAAACTACTATAAATTACTTCAAGTAATATTAAGGATCTGACTTAATTCAACAAAGGCAAGCAATTTGATTAAGTTGACACTATATGCCTATCCTGCCAATTGCCTCTGCACAGCTTGGGCAATATGATCTTTATCCAGGAATCTGAAAAATCACGTTTTGTCATGTATGGTTTTCAGAGGAGATCTGGGTCAAAAACATAAACATAAAATAATTTGGATTTCTTCTTCCAGTATCAGTGGTCACCTGTATTGTAGATAAGCAGTGGTTCAGAGCAAGGATACCTGACATGCCTTGCAACTATGCATCTTGCATAGTGCTTCCAGCTGAAACATTGCTAATAAAGTTCCATGGTGTGTAGAATTTCCTTGATGACTGCTGAGGTTTTCAAGTGGTTTCTGATCTGGAAATGCATTTAGCCATCTTACTAAATTCTACCCAATTAGGGGTTTATTTTGACATAAATGTGTCATGGCTCAGATTTTACTGATGTTAGTTGCTACTTATAATAAAAGGAGTTGTTAGTAGTTTTGTACTGCTATCACATAACTTCAAAGAAAATTTAGAGAAAAAAAGAAAACAGCAAAACAATGAAAAACTCTGTTAACTGACTTTGGATACAAAATTCCATGAGGAAAAAAGCCTTCCATAACATAGGTATTCTCCAGGCTAGTGTCACAAGGCAGAGATCCATATGTCTTTTATATCTAGGGCAAACTCCCAGGTCTGTTAATAGTGAAGCTGACATGAATGTTAACAGGGCCCAGAACTCCACATTTATTCTTTAATTTTCAATAAAGACATTCATATTAATATATTTCAGACTTTCAAATATGTGATACTTAAAACCAGGGGTCACAGGATAATTAAAACCATTGTTTAATGAAATATTAGTAGTTTAAACTGTAAACCACAACCTATATTCTTATTAAATGCTTTTAACACCAAACACAGCTATAGCTTGTTGATCAAATCTGACAAGACGACACAGTATAGATTATGAGCGTCCATTTGTTCCTATATTATAAAATTCTGAAGACAGTTTGCATTCTTTAACAGAAGTTATAGTTCTTAATATGAAAAACCATCTTTGTTGCTTTTTTGTGGAATAATTTATAGAATAATAGGATGGTTACAGTTGGAAAGGACCTTAAGGTCACCTAGTTCCAATCCCCCTGCCCTGGGCAGGGACGCCTCACATTAGACCATGTCACCCAAGGCTCTGTACAACCTAGCCTTGAACACTGCCAGGGATGGAGCATTCACCACTTCTTCATAGTGTAATTTGTTAGTTTTTACTATCCACTCTATGAGGAAAAAAGAAATCATTTTGTTATCTCCCAGTGTTTTGTATGTCTGCCTTCGTGATGATTATGACCTTGGCCAGAAAACAACAAAAAATCCAAATATTAAATTTAGTGATATGAGATTAATAATACTGTGAACCAGTTCAGCAAGCAACTGAGAGACTTGGAGTCCCTGATGGAAATACAGATATCTCGTTCCTCATTATGTTTATTATTGTTTAAGAAACAGGCAGTTATTTTATAGAAAAGCCCCTAAGAATCTCAGTAGGACAGCCGGTGTATTAAGCTATCCATGTTGTTAATAAAAAAAAAAGACTAATTAGATTTTTTTTCCCCAAGATAAAATGTTCAGTAAGTAGCATAATCATTCACATCTTATCACAAAGCTAAATAAAAGCAAAAAAGGAATAATGGGATCCTGAAAGGGGTTTTGAGGTTATAACAAGCATGCAATACATATAATCTGAGCAGAGTCAATGGTTATAGATGATGCTTAGCTGTAGTGATTCTGAAATATTGAAAGGCTGAAAACTGAAACCACCCAGGCGCCTGCTCAGAGGATACCTCTGGAAATAAGGAGATACAGAATAAAGAAGTTTCAGTGAAATGTGATTTATGCATGTGATTTATGTGGAGCTGAAACTAGCACTCAGCTGCTGTATGTTATTTATATATCTATATGTTATATATATATATGTTATATGTACAGTGCCAGTATGATCCACAGCGAAATGCTCTACTGTGATGTACGGGCGGGCCTCCTGAACTGGGGAAACCTCAGGGGTAGCCAAGAGAGCCACTGTGAGCCCACAGCTCATGCAACAGTGACTGATGAGACCTAGGCAGGACCAGGAGCAATGGTGGCTAAGCCCTCCTGCCCTCTCCTCTCTGAAACTCAGCCTGCTCAACCAGGGAGCAGCGATATCCACCTAGCAGAAAACCTTGGCTTCTCTGAGCTCTGCACCCACCATGGCTGATTCAGATTCCCAGAGAAAGCTCCTACGGGAACACGGTGCCACCCAGGTGTCAGGCTGCAGCACGTGCCCTGCTCTTATGCCAGTATTGGTTAGTAGGGAGAACACCTGTGGGAGGTTCACCCAGGTAGAGGATCTTCTCTACTTATTGTCAGATTTGCAGGGGGAGGTGGGAAGGTTAAAGAGGATCAGGGAGTCTGTGATACAGACTACTGAAACAGCACACTACTTTCCCTGGGACAGGTCCAGCAGGCAGACAGGACGTATGATAGGGAAGATTCCCTATCCTCTTCACTTAGCTGAATGTGGTGACTTTAAGGCAACAGCAATATTTTCCTGCCAGATGCAGCAGGCACACTCCCTCTGTGACTACCCCACCTTGCCAAATGCCCTTCCATAACAGGTACAAGGCTCTTTAAGTGAAAAAAAAAAACAATAATGAGGGTGATGGTTCATCTAACTTGGAAGCCTAGCCAAGATGAAAGTCAAAACTGCTTCCCTAAAGAAGAGAAAATGGGTCATTGTCATAGGAAACTCACCAGGCTCCCTAGGGAAGTGGTTGAGTCACCATCTCTGATGGTATTTAAACATGTAGGTATAGATGGAGTGCTCAGGGACACTGTTTAGTGGTGGCAGTGTTAGGTTTGTTTGGGTTTGATGAGGTTGATTCCAGCCTAAGTGATTCTATGTCCATGTTATAATATGTCAATGTTATAATAATTAAGAAAATACTTATATTTCAGTAAACTGAAGAATAAAGTCTGCATGGACCATTTTGTTTTATAACATCTGGCATCTATTTTTAAGTTTTTGGTGGGCTGAGAAGAAATAGTGCTGATAAAACTAAGGTGAGAAAATTTCCTTAGGATATTTGTATACTCATTAAGGGCTAGAAAAAGCCTACATATAAGCTATTTAATTTGAATGTTATCCTCCCAATCTGTTAATTAAAATAAAAGGTAGGGAAACAGAATAATTGAATATTTACAAAGGGAGAAATTTCAGTGCATGTTGTCTTATTGGTAAATGTAGGAAGGAGAACAAATTCATCTCCAAGCGTACATTAAATGTTTGGGTTTGTATTTAACTGGTGTATTTGCTTTCTTTACCACAATTGAAATGAATGGCTTGCTTTCTGCTGTAGCTCACCTGAATTCTTCTTCCTCTCAGAGAATGGAACAGCTTCATCTGTCTATCCCTGTAGTCTGTTTATCTAAAAAGGACATGGTCTTAAGAGAATTATTCATTGTTTCTTTTTTTGAATTGGAAAGAAAGAAAAAATTGTAGATGGCAATCTTTATGATTTCTTTTTCTCTCTTAAGTATCCCATTCTTTCCTATCTTGACAGTACCTGGGGGTCTTTTTTGTATGTCTCCATATTCTAGGATTTCAGTATTCCTTAAAATAAAATATCTTCTTATGCATTCTTATGTTTCAGTTTAATTAAACTGTTCCATTGGAAATCCACTCCATCAGCAACAGAAGGCCATACCAGCTCATATGTAAGTTCCCATCTCAATCCTGATTCCTGTGTTTTGCTCAGCAGCATATTCATTATTTCATGAAAGGAATAAATGTTTGGGAAAGATTAGGAAAACACTGCCAGATTAAGTTTCAGAAGGCTGAAGTAAGCATCAAATCAAAGTCTGAGTCAGGTGGAATTAATTCAACCGCACCTCTTATCACACCCCTTTGGTGGTACAGCTGGGCCTGAAGGCTAAGAATACAAAAGAGCGTCTACTTGAAAGCATACTCTAAGGAAGAGTCAGATCTGCACGAGCTTTATATAAATTGTAAGTGAAGTCTAGTTGCCATATATGTGTGGTGTGAATAGCATCAGTGGATCCTGACCCTTTCATCCATACCCACTTTCCAGCAAAACCTTGATTCACAGAGACTAGGGGCAATAAAATGTCCTGTTGCCATCTTGAGGCAATTAATCATGTCCTTGGGCAAAATCATTATCAGTTGTCATCTGAATTTTGTGCAAATACCATTTTTACTTGCTGAAAACACATTTCCTGCACAGAGAATGGAGTACAGGTTTCTGTCTAGTTAAATCTAAGAGACTTCTAGAACATTTATGTTAACACTGAGTGCAGTATGAATTACAAAGATACCTGTAAATGGCAGGGCTTTTTTTAAATGTTGACACTCTTATCCTCATCTACCCTGTGACACTTAACTTGCAGCACCTCATGTTTTCTGGAAGAATGCTATGGATTTCCTTCTAAGGCCCTGAAGTGAGAATACACTGTAATTACTAAATGCAAATATTTATGCTCACTCCACTTTATTGGTGAAACTGCACCTAACCATATTTCCCCTTTTACTTTGTTTTTGTGAGCTTCAGTTTAAGAAATGTTATATCAAAGCTTTAACAAGTGCTGTAGTTACAGCGTGTGCCTCAACATGTGGCTTTCCTTTTGAGATTAAAGTGAAAATTAAAATAATAAAAAAAATTAAGTATAAAACAAAAAATAAAAGGCACATATGTGTGAACAGAATACAGGAATGTCAAAGGGAAGAGAAAGAGAGACCTTCCTAGGAAATCTACCAGAATTTACAGAAAGGAGATAATGAAATAGCAATAATATTAAGCTGACCTGTTCAGATATTTATTCCAATTAAAAGAGTGATATATATATATATAATTCAGGAATCAAATGACAAGAGACAAAAGTGATGAATTAGGAAGCCAGAAGGTAACTTTGAAAATTGTTGTTGAAAGATTAGAGACTTGTAAAAAACTGACAATTCAACTACATTATGTATGGACTTTTGGAAAAAATTAAAAAATTGCTGTGGGAAGGAGAAATATTCTTAGCATACAATTTAACAAGTTACCTTATACATGATAATTAAAATAACCTAGGGCCACATAGCCTTTTCTTAGCAATGTCTCACCCATGAGAAAGATCAGATAGAATGATATATAGTAGTTAGTACTACTCATTGTTTACAGGAGAAACAAAGTCTATCTTAAATTACTGAAAGCAATGTTTTCATATACAGAGTTTGAAATGCAACAAAACTTTGAAATCATAATTAAAACAAAAGGATTTAAAAGGGGGAAGGTGGAAGAGGGAGGAAAGACATGGGGAAATAGGCTAACAGCAAACTCCTGCTTATTTAATATGCTGCTTCTGTTAAAGTCCTATGTTCACTTGCTGTCACAGTTACAGAAGTGAGAGCTACCTTCTTTGACATGATTCATTTTACTAGCTTGAGATCACAAAAGCTTATAGATTTGCTTGTGTAACAGTTCTTGTTTTGTTTGCTTGCTTTATTAACTCAACAGTCAGTGCAGTGTTTGTTTCTCTTGTCTGCAACATTATTTTTAGCAGAGTGGCATTGTTATTGCAGGGTGATGATGAAGGATACAGTTCGTGGGTAGAGCCTGTAATTAATTAGGTTAAGCATTTTACTTTTTCTGACATAGTGTAACTGTTCCACCAATTATATTTGAATCTCTTTAAAAACTTTGCCTTTTAAGATGTGTGCATTTATAGGACTTAGGCAACAGCATTTAGGAAAAAAAGAGTGATAATTATTACTAAAGTTTACAAACTAACTGGGCACTACATACCAGAACTACATGTCAAGGTTTATACTTACATTTGTTCTAAAACTTACTGATGGAGCTCAAAGTTATATATTTATATATATATATGTGTGTGTGTGTGTGTGTATCTCTGTGTATTTAAAATCTTGATAAAACTGACAAGTTTGTTAGGGTGCTAAAAGCCGCGTTAACTAGGCGTTGCATAACTAAGACTATACCTACTGTTCGATTTTGGTTCTTAATGTCAGATTACAATTACATTTTTCTTTTTTTTTTAGAGATTTGGAGGGCAAGACTCCAACTTGGAATATCAGTGATTATCAACCATGTTCTGATGTTTCAGTTGAAATTTCATCTTTCTAATTGTATATTGGCATAACAGAATTTATGAACATCTAGCTCTTGTATCATGCATTCAGAAATCTCTACCTCTCATAGCTCTTCATCAGAGCTTCTCTACCTTGAGCAAACCAGAAAAAAGTTAAAATCGAAGGCTGTGTGGGTTGATCAGTGACAAAACTCTGAAGAAAAACAGATGCCTCTCTAAAAAGTTCAATTGTCCCCTTTTTTATGTATGTAGGTCTTGGTTTCCACAGGAATTGCTTTTGAAAGCAGAAGGATTTCTTTTGGGGAAGGAGTCATCTGGATGAATGAAACAACAGGTTGCGAACCAAACGTCAGTTCTGAGCAACAGACTATTGATAACTGATACACAATCATAAGGACATGTCACTTGTTGCAAAAGACATCTTCAGAATAATTTTGAAGGGTCATAGAATAGTCTGGGTTGGAAGGGACCTTTAAAGATCATCTAGTTTCAATTCCCCCTAGAACTGGAATTTCACCTTCTACTAGAACAGGTTGCTCAAAACCTTATCCAACCTGGTCTTGATCACTTCCAGAAGAAAAGCACATTTTGGAAATGAGAAGTCTGGTTGATGAAATAATAGTTATTTTGATTTCAGGTGAGACCACTATGTCTCATTAGACTTTTGGAGTGCTTTAAAGGTATTTTTACTGCCTCACCTAAAAAATCGACTGTGCATGCTGGAAGGGCTTACTCTCACTTATCTGTATGGACAGGTAAGGGTCGTAATGGCAGGTGGCAAGGTGCTTGGGAAGCTGCAGATCCAACCTTCCATGCGGGCGAACCAGCGCATGGGTAGCTTGAGATTGCGCAGGAGATGTCAGTCCTGGTCGGACACTTCCTGATTGTCTAAGCACCCTTTTTTCCAACCAGATTTGTATATCCCACATGACCTTGGTCATCGTGCTTGTAGTAAGCGTGGTTAAAGCCCTTCCCAAATCTTTGCTTGTGAAGCCAAGCCATCAATATAGCATATATTTTACAGATTATTGCTGACAACATTTGGTAGAGAGAAGGGAACAGGTAGGAATGAGAAAAACATATGAGAAGAAAGCTAAGGTAACCCCAGAACTGAGGAGGAAGGGAGGATCCCCAGCACCAGCATCACACATGTAATGACCCCAGAAACATCTGGGAACATTAATGGTTCACTGCAACACCCCCAACATCTTTATCTGGGGATGGTTGAAACTGCATAGCATTGGACCCAGAAGGACTTCAGAAGGGTGAGTGTAACAGCAAAAAAAAAAAAAAAGGCAGATATTAATAAATTTAATAATTTGCTTGTATAAAAAAATTTAAGGATATATTATCATTGAAATCTGTTTGTATAGATGTGGATAGATCTAGATATAGATCTGGAATTTAAGTGCTGATGTTATTATAAATGGATATAAAACTCCTTATTTAATAAGACTATTACAGTATTATCCTAACAAAGCCTTGAATGAGCATGTATTTATACATATACATATACATCCACATGTACATGTGCCTGCACATACTTCATATTTAATATTTACTTTTAGCAGTTTTAATAAAATACAGCTCTTTTTCTTCCCTATCTGCACAAGATATAAGCATATTTTACACAATTATGAGCAGTTTTCTATGGTACCCAAGGTGGGGAAGAAAACTCAAAACAGTGCAGCTTACCCACATTTACATTAGAAGTATATATTACAGTGAGAAAACATTAATAAAACCCTTCTTTACAACATGCTATAAAAACTTTGAGGAATGTCTTACTAAGCTGAAATATCTGTACATAGGTTACTTTGCCAGAGTTCCTTGAGAAAAAGAGTGAAGATAGATGTTTTGGTGGGAAAAGGAAACCTGCTGGCTTCCAGAGCACATGAACGCTACTATCTTCATGGAGCAGCAGCTGGCAATCACCGAAGCAATCAGATATTAAACAGAAAGAATGAAACAGTCATCAGCTCCTGGTCAATATTTATTCCACTTAGAAAGAAAGGTGTCTAGTATTGCTTCTGGTACAGTGCTTGGTAACTCAGTTATGTCATGTTTTCCCTTATGTCTTGACATTTGAATCTTTAACAAGCATTGTCATTGGGATGGAAGCTTACATATGTCTTCATCGGCACTATTTTTTAGGTTTTGGACCCTTTGCAGTTCAGCAAAACCATCTTTGCTGAATAAAGTTCAGCCCTTTCGAAAAGGAGATAATAGCAGAGCTGTGATTATAAACAGGGCATAATACTTATGAAATTAACAGATTTAATAACATAGTCAACCAGAGTCTGTTTTTATAAATTACAATACTCATGAATAACAAAATATTCTAGGGGAAAACCTCTCTCAAACCAATTATGTGTATTTCTATATGCCCAAGCATAATCAAGGAATGTACAGAGCAAGGGGAAATACAGGGTGACATGAAAGGATAAAGTGGGAATAGTTGTAAAAGCTGGTAGAATTGTATCTTTCTTCAGTTTCCTTCACCTCCCTCTTCTGTTTTCCAACCTCTGTTTGAAAATAGGACTCAAATGGATGCAAGCATGTCCCTTATGACAATTTCTTCTATAGCATTTAAGGGGCTTTGCCATACTTACTTATGTCTGACTTACCATGTGCGCATAAAAAAGCTTTGCCAGGTGTTGACTTCATTATGTGCTCCAAATAAATAAAGTTAATTCTATTAACTCAGGGATAAAACATGAAAGAGAATTTGGAATGAGAATTATTTACCTGTTGTATACAATGATTCCCCAGAAAATACATTGACTGATTTGGGGAAATAAATTTACTAACAGCATTCTTGATACAATCATCTATGAATATTCAATGAGCCCACAGCATTCAGGACGCAATGAGTAAACTCTGTGTAATCTTCCTCCCAAATAAAATTTCCACTGCAAACTTATAACACATAAACTGGTTTGCAGGTCCTCTACAAGCTTTTTATATACTCAATTATGCTGTCTTTTAAAAAAATAATGTTTATTTCTCCCCACATGATTTATTTTTATTTCACCAGCACCTATTCAACAAAACCTGTCTTGATTTATAACTGTAAATTTTACAGTAACAATAATAGTAACTAATAGTAACAAGTAATTGTAAAATAAATTGGCATATAAATAATAGTATATCTACTTGTCCTC
This sequence comes from Pezoporus flaviventris, assembly GCF_033815535.1. NCBI lineage: Eukaryota > Metazoa > Chordata > Aves > Psittaciformes > Psittacidae > Pezoporus > Pezoporus flaviventris. The sequence continues at coordinate 23,176,190 of NW_026892563.1, forward strand.
TTTGAATTCTCACAGGGCATAAAATAAACATCTTGATTATCATAATTGCTTGTATTTGTGTTGTGTCAAATTTCATACATATGTACTAAAAGCCTAGCCTGAAAAATGGCATGATACTTTACCAAAAAGGACAATATAAGCTTTTTTTGTATCCTTAATAGCAAGCTATGTTATGTAAAACATACATTCCTTGCATTTCCATTCCTGAGAAATTTTTACGAACCCACCAACCCTTTTCCTCATGGTTCACTTTATCTTAGAACTTCTGCAAGAAATTTGTTCAATATTTCTTTACTCCATATGCTACTACACTATTAAATGTACACCACATACAGTTATTAACAAAAAAATAAACTAAAAGGATCAAGTTTTTCAACTTCCTCTGGGGCAGTCAGTGCTATAGCAGGTAGCTGACACAGTAGAGGACTTATGCAGAATCTGCAGACCCTGCATGTATGTGTTGTGTATCTGTGCATTCACATCCTTTAAATCTGCTCTGCAAAACAGCAGTAATTTATATGTTGATACTGAGCACTGCAGGCTGATTACTTTGCTATTGTATAGTGGTTTGCTACAAGATACTTCTACGCCTGACTTAACATGTGCACATAAAAAAGCTTTGAGCTCAGCATATACTAGATAGATGGACTTGTATTTTGCTGATAACAGAATATATAAATGCGCTGCTACAGATGTAATTCATATACGAACAAATTAGGTTGAAGATGTCCAAGTGGACTATCTCACAAATACAGATGGTAATACTTGGCTTTCCAGAATAATTGTCCCACTAGGGTCAATTAACAAATGCAGAAAATTCAAGAATCTGAACGTGCACCAAAACTATTTATTATTAGGGAACTCTGTTCTTATTCAAAAATGTCACCAGCACTGTCAACTGCCAATTATACAGGTAAAATTTCATTCCAAATGGATGTGAGGTTTTTTCATATTAAAAATGTTATCACGGCCAAAAAATTAATTTAGTGTGTTCTGCAATCTTCCTGGAACCTAGTTAGAGAGACAACCTTAGTGAGATTATGAGGGGAAAAACTAAACACTGAAAAGTAGACTTTAAAATTGTTCAAAAATGCAAAGTGATCAAAATATGCTTCATGAAAAAAAAAATTCAAATCCAAAAAGACACGTCAGCAACTGTTACATGGTTTAAATTAGTCATTAAGCTGAATTCATTCTGGTGTCAGAGCTACAAGAGGCATTTTTTTGCTGTGATTTAGTTTCATGGCTATTTACAGTAGAAAAACGTTATTATCATGCCCTGTGTAAAATGGTACTGAGAAAGTTGGGGCTCTTTAGCCTAGAAGAAGAGAAAGGTGTGTGGAGACCTCACAGCAGCCTTACAGTATCTGAAGGGGGCCTACAAGGATGCTAGGGAGGGACTTTTCATCAGGGACTGTAGCTATAGGAAAATGGGTTATGGGTTCAAACTTAAAGGGAATGTTCAGGTTAGATATAAGGATGTTCTTTACTCTGAGGGTGGTGATGCACTGGAATAGGTTGGCCAAAGATGTGATAAATGCTCCATCCCTGGCAGTGTTCAGAGCCTTGGGCAACATGTATAGTGTGAGGTGTCCCTGCCCATGGCAGGGGGGTTGGAACTAGATTATCTTAAGGTCCATTACAACCCAAATTATTTTATGATTCTATAAACCCCAAAAGATGCAACTGACCTCTATAGGAAAACCCAGGATGTAAAATGTATCTTTGCCCTTAGGTATATATGAATATCCATCTGATACACAGATCTATCTGTAAAACCTGAGGAATTTACACCTTCAGATCTGCTTAAGAGGTGGAGCTGAATGGTGGTAAAGACAGTAGCAAACAGTGATGGCATTTCATTATAAGAGTTGGTTCTAGCAGGGAAATCCAGTACTGCTCTTTGAATTTGACTTGCTGCTGTGTGGCACTTTCGGAGGTATGAGCTGAGAAAGCCCCTAAAGTACCTGACGACAGAAGGCTAATTTCAAAGTGCACAGAACAGCAGAAGCAGCTACTTGCCTAGCACACAAGCAGCTGAGCTCACTAGGAGTTCACAGCATGAAATAGCAACCAATTAGGATAAAATCTAATTGTCTTTACCTGAGAGAGTGAAAGTCTGTCCTAAACTCTAGGCATCAGAAATGGCAATGAATAGGGCATGATACAAGCTGCTATTTGCTCAGAGGACTCTAACCTCTTTTCTTTTCCTAGCAGATTTTACCCTCAGTTCAGTTCTGAAAACCTTAATCTGAAATTCCACTGAAACCTATCATCAATTTATAAATTGTAGAAGTAAAAAAAAAAAAAGGTTTCTTTGGATGCCTGTCCTGGGTTCAGCAGTAGCAGTCATGTTTCTCCTTTGTGGTAGCTGGTGCAGTGCTGTGTTTTGACTTCCAGCCTGGGAACAGTGTTGGTGAAGCCAATGTTTTCGGTTGTTGCTAAGTGATGTTTACCCTGACCAAGGACTTTGTGAGGCTCATGCTCTGCCAGGGAGGAGGGGAAGCTTTGAGGAAGCAGAGATGGGGCGCCTGACCTGGGCTAGCCGGGGAGGTATTCCATACCACAGCACGTCATGCCCGGGGTGGGGGGTAACTGGGAGTTACCTGGAAGGACAGGGGCTTCTGGGTGGGTCTCGTTTCTTGGCCGATGGTATCGTATTCTCTCTCCCCTTGGTATTTTCCCTTATCATTGTTGTAGTTGGTGGTAGCGGTGGTGATTTGTGTTGTACATTGGTTGCTGGACTGTTCTTGTCTCAACCCGTAGGAGTTGCACTCTTTCGATCCTCCTCCCCGTTCCTCCGGGGGGGGGGACACGGACCTCGATTGTTGTCAGCTCGGCACCACTCACTGGGAGTGAGTGAACAAGTTGCCTGACTGGGTTTAAACCATGACAATGCCACTCATAAAGAATCAAATAATCAAAAAAATCTTTTAATTACACATGTGCTCGTGCTTGCAAATACTTTCTCTTGAAAAGTATCCGTCAGCTTTGACATCTAAAAGCCTTGACTGCTTTCTAATGTTTAATCTAGATGTAGAATATTCTCAAATTATCCACAAGAAAGAAAATGCTTTGTGTAAGACAAAAAAAAAAAAAAAAAAGAAAAAATAGAAAGAAACCTGCTACAGAACCATGTTCTTGTCAGGGATGCTGATACAACTAACTGTGCTTGGGATGCAAATTACTGAAGAATGTTTTCATTCACTCTTGGGAACTGGAATGCTGAGAACTGTCAAAAGTCTTACAGCCTGAACCCACATCCATTTGACCAGTTCTCCTCTCTATCAGCTTTCAGTAACCATTTTTAGTCATCCAGTTACTACGGAAATCAAAACTATTTCGAACATGTTTGTATTAGTGCTATAGTTACATGAAATTTTTAATGGAAAAATGGTTTACAAGAGAAGCAATAGAATGTCGAAAACACACTCATACACACAGAGTGCTGTGTCTATGTCAGTTTTCCTCATACAGGGGGAAAGAGCTATCCTGGTTTTCTGTAAAATTCAGTTTTCATGGGAAAACACGTCACAAATACCAGCACCTATATTAGCCTTTTGAGCTACTCTGAGTAGATATCTCGCACAAATATAGACAGGTATCAGCTCTACTCAGTGTATGTAACTTCTATTATTACCCTTTACCATAAAAATTCAGCAAAATATAGTAGATATCAAATAAGTAGATATCAGTACATGGAAAAACTCCATACATTGTTGCTCAGCTGAGTTTCTATGCTACTGTCTTTTAAATATCTGAGGAAATTGCTTGCTAAAGAATAAATCAAAAGTACTAATTGCAACTAGTCTAGTTGTAGTACCATAAACCATATCTATTATATATTATAAAAGACAATGTTGCCAATATATGCTTTTTTAATGTGAAACCAAAAGTTTTAAAAAGTCTTTTGGCAAATCTGTAAAAATATGTCACAAAAGAAAAAAAAATCATATCATGCAGATGAGGTAGAAGTCACTGTTGGGTAACTTCACAACCATTTTATGTTTCTCCATGGACAGACTGTGCTCCTGTGTTCCTCATAACATCTGGGCAGAGATTGTTATCTAAGCCTTATAAATGAATGACTAACAAATTAGAGATCTTAAAAAAAATATAAAATAAATAAATGGAGAATCTGTAGATCTAAGCATCCCAAAAGACAAAATATTTATTTATCTTTCAGAACCACAGCAAAATAAAATCTCATTGTCTTTTGAGTTCTCTGATTTGAGTCTGAAGATTTAAAGAGTTAGCAAATACATCCCAGGGAAATTTTTGTAAGAGAACAGTAAAAGATGCTGTCTCCAAGGTGACTTGAATTAAATCTCTGTGTTCTATGTAGTGTGCTTTGGCTTTTAAGAAGATGAAAGATCTTTTATAGTATTAATATATCACCAGTACAAACTGGGGCTCTGAATGCAGAGACAAGAAAGTAGCAGTCATCAGGATTTCACAGGAAAAGGAATTATTATTGGTTTTATGTTGGTGTTTTTAAGGTAGGGGGTGTTAAATAGAAGTTTGTGCTTAGAGCCTTTAAATAAAATAGATTGTGGAATCTTTTGCAGAAGGCAATACTCATATGGGGAATTGAATCTCTCACACAGGATAGTCAGCTGATGTCCAGATGCTGACACCAGTTTGTTGAAAGAGTTTCTGCAACTGCGTAGAAAGCATAGAATCATAGAATTATTTGGGTTGGAAGGGACCAAGGAAAATCATTTAGTTCCACAATACACACACTCACACACTGCCTAATATCTAATGTATACCTCCCCTCTTTCAGTTTCCCCTTGTTTTGTCACTACATGCCCTTGTAAAAAGTCACTCTCCAGCATTCTTGTGGACCTCCCTCTAGGTACTAGAAGGCTGCTACCAGGTCTCCCTGGAGCCCTCTCCAGCAGACGTGCAACTCTCTCAACCTGTCTTGTGCTCCAGTCCTCTGATCATCTTCGTGACCCTTCTCAGGATTCACTACAGAAAGTCTATGTCCCTCCTGTGTGACTCAGATTGTTCTGCCTATATTTTTATAGTCCACCTTCTGTAGGGTCCCACATGATTGCTCTAACACATGCATGGCCATTTCTATTGATTATCTCAACCCATGTCCAACAGTCCTTTTAGCTGTCTTAAATACGTGAAAAAGACTATCCTTCATGACCATTTCTGCAGTTGTGGGAACAGTTAACACAGACTATTAGAAATTACCAATGTTCAGTTTGATTAGTTTCTTCATATACAGCAGTACTTACCTCAGTGGGTCCCTTGTACAGGCAGATTCTCTGACCAGAATATCAATCAACCATCAATTAATTAATTGGTGGTCTAGGTGGTCTAGGCACAGCAGAAGTCAACTTGTGGAATCTCCTGGACTGTTCGGAATTCTTGCCTGGAGAACAGTCAGAACTAGTCAGGTTCCAACCCTGTGAGTCATTTTATCTGAAGTTGATGTCAAATCAGTCCAGTGCCTCATCTATGAGAGACTACTTGGGGAGTACTTTGACTTCTCAGGGAACTGATGACTAAAGTGTAATGGGCATGAACACAGGCACATGGCACATCTGGAAAATTTTATTTATTTACTTACTGCAAGAGGTTTTCCAAGTTTGTATGTGAATCATATGTTACACTAAAGTAGAGATTTGGGGGGGGGGAATTTTACTGTCTTTCTTAACAGCTAATCTGTTTTCCTTTTGAAAAGCAAACTGTTTCTTCCTATGATTCTTCCTGCGATTTTTCTTAACAGAATACATACTTTAATAATTTCTATTTAGTCATCTGAAATGCTTTATTTCTCCTGCTGATGCTTTTCAGGGAACTTTTAATAACTCACTAGTTCCAACAGGTGTTCTCTCAGACTCATGATGTTTGTTTGATTCCTCACTGTTTAAATAAGAAGTTAGAGCTTTGACAATTTCCCCACATGAAAGATCAGTCTTTTATTTAATATTATATGAATGTACTTTTTTCTTCTCGAACACTTACCTCTAAGCCACAGGAAACATTTTAATGATGCATTTATAAGCAATCATGCACCTCATTTGAAGAGATGTTATGACTCTGTAGCTGATTTTAATGGAAGGTATGTCTTCTAGAATTCAGATACTGGTTTTATAATCTTTAGGGTTTGGGTTGTTTTTTTTTTTCCAAAATGTCACAATACACTATATTCTCCCCCCCCCCCCCCCCTTTTTTTTCCCCTTCCCACAAGCATTAAACATACTCTAAGTCCATTAGTGACAGATTTAGTACTAAATTTCATACATCTGAAATGGAGGTACCTCATTAAGAGTCAGAAAAAAAACATTTACAAGGATAAAGCAGCTGCTGTTTCATAAAGACCTATGGGATCTAGTTATGTAGATGTTTTGTGTTAATTTTTCCCTCCAGATTTAAAAAGGCAACTAACAACTTTGGTTCCAGAAAAATCTTCCGTCATGTACATTTTAAGAGCTTTATAGAACAGTGGCTATTATCATGAAGTATTTAACTTTTTTTAAAAAAGTGTGCTTTTCAACTTGAAAATTTAATTATATTAGCTAAGTTTAAAGGTATGAAATATTATAGTTTTTAAAATAGTGTCAATAATAAATATTGCATATTGTTCCTTAAACTAAAGAAATAGTCAACATCTTAATTCATTCAGAGGTCTATTCTTCCTCTGATGGAGAGGAGAGTAGATTACAGCAGCTTTTTCAAAGGATTCTTTTATTCACAGGTGTGGTGGTTTAAACCCAGCCAGACAGCTTGTTCACTCACTCCCCCCACTTCTTGCCCTCCCCCTACTCCCAGAGGGACGGAGAGGAGAATGGAAAAGAATGCAACTCCCCCGGGTTGAGATAAGAACAGTTTAGTAACTAAGGTATAACACAAATCACTGTTGCTGCCACCAATAATAATAATGATAAAGGAAATAACAAGGGAAGAGAATGCATCACCTCATAACCAGCCAACAGATAACTCGACCCCCCCCAGCCTGACCAAGCACCGACTGATACCTCCTCCAACCCTGCAGTCCTAGCTAGTCCTTCCGGGTAACTCAGTTACATCCTGGGCATGACGTGCTGTGGTATGGAATACCTCTTTGGTCAGTTTGGGTCAGGTGTCCTGTCTCTGCTTCCTCCCGGCTTCCCCTCTTCCCTGGAAAAGCATGAGGCTCACAAAGTCCTTGGTCAGGGTAAACATTACTTAGCAACAACTGAAAACATTGGTATTATCAGCACTGTTCCCAGGCTGAAAGTGAAAACACAGTGCTGCACCAGCTACCAAGAAGGAGAAAAATTGACTGCTACTGCTAAACCCAGGACAGCAGGCTAAAAAAAGAACAATCTTTTCAACTTTGTGCCAATGACAACTTTGTCCCGAGTCTCATCCTATGCTCATATATTCTTAAAGCAGTAAATTTAGTTTGCATGCAAATGTCTATTACATTAAACATGAGCAGACACCTGAAGGAAGCAGAAGAGTTATTGCATATGGTATGATCAGTGATGTTACTAAGGTTATTACCATGGGGTAACCAGGGTGGGTTACCAGGCCCCGAAGGAAGGCTGTGGATATGAGAATACTGTAAATATCAGAACAATTACTCTGACCTGTCATTTATCCCTCCTTATTTTAGGTAGGTAGTTTTGTTTGGGTTTTGTTTGTTTGTTTCTCGTTTTTTTATCTTCTTTTTTAATTTATCTTTCCTTATTTTTCAAAAGGCCTTGGAAAGCTACAAGAGCTTATCTGGATGGGTACACTGCCCTAACGGGCATCAATAGGTCTTCCATTTAATGTATCTAACTGGAGCTCTTAGTCCTCACCAGATGTAAGAGCAAGATGTGTTTACGGTTCAGTGCAGTTGCAACCGTATTAGTAAACCTGATTACAAGCCACTATCAAAATAACAATACTAAGGACATGTGGAACCTATTGATATTAAATTAAATCTTCAAACTATATAGGTTGAAGGCTGCTTTAATTGAAAGCTGCTTAATGTTGGTACCACTAAAAAATATAATTAAAAAATATATCTAGATTACACATATGCACCACTGTACACATACAGACACAAAGAGATATAGGAAAGATTTTATGCGTCTTTTTATTGACATTTTGCCATAACCTAATATCTAAATCACTGTAGCCTGTTATTCATACTCTTTAAGTCAATGTGCTGTGGTATAGAAGAATTTGTTACAAATATTACATAACTGCCCAACTTCTTAAAGAAGCAAGACTGTGTTAAGCAGGAAACATTTAATTAATAAAATAAATGCTTACCACTCATTAAAACTTTTTTTTTTTTTTTAATACCTTATTTAAACAGTGGAACAAGGAGTTTGGATTCTCTCACTCATCCCCTTCTTTTATGTTCAGACATGTCAATATGTCTGAGAGTCATTTCGTCTTGTGTGTAGGTATAGCAAAAATAGACTTCTGAGTAGATGTCAACGTTTAAGATTTGGTGAGTTCTGAGTAGAAGGAAACAAACACCCTTCTCCCCAGGTAAGTTAACTTTTTTTTTTGTAGTTTTTTGCATGAAGAAGTGGAGTGGTACCATTCCTGTGCCATCACAGCCTGAGACTGACTGGAAAGTAGACATAATGCATGTTTATTTTATGTTTTTGTTTAGGAAATTTCTGTGTGTCCGTAAATTGTTATCAAGTGTGATTCTTAACTGAATTGATTAAATATTATTCATTTTTCTGTTTACTTTCTATTTATTTAATCTATTACCTTTGAAACATGTCCAGTACTTTTTTTTCTGAAAAAAAAAATACAATGGTAATTAAATTTTTTTAAGTGTACAAGCATTTGTCATTACGGATAACAAAAAACCCTGTAAGATAGCCCACTGTAGGAATGGAATTAGATTCAAGACTGAAACCTTCATCTTCTAAAAGGAACATCTGAAAGAGCAGGTCTGTGAAAGAAAGGTGATATGAAACTGTCTAATCTGAAATGAATTTTAGGGCAAAAAATAGAACAACAATAAACTGTTACTTGAAGGACAAATCAGTTCAATATCAAATTTGTGAAGAATTTTGGAAAATAGTAAGAAACATTTGAAATACAGGGAAAAGGGAAACAATTGCTCTCAATAAAATAATAAAATTAGAAAAGACTATTTTTCAGGTCAAGGGCATTAGATCTGAAGAAGTCTTGAACACGTAAATGGACAAGCATAACACCAGGAAGAATTACTTAGAATAACAGACTTGCTACAGCTTGTTTTGATGCATAGACTGTGAAATCAAATGTTATTTTGTAAAGATACCTTAAAACAGTTGTGTATTTTGTCTTGGCAGAGACCAATGTATATAAGTAGAATCACTGCTACAGCCTACATCCATAGGTTTATCACAGTGAAATTTTACCATGACAGCTCTGGGTACATTTATTGGTCATATAAATATCAAATATGTCTATAAACATTCTTTTTTTATAGCACATATTGGAATGAATTGGTGCAAAAGAGTTTTACCATAAAGAAGTGTTCCTCAATACAAATTCTAATATTTCAATTTCAAATACCTAAAATTTGCAGGCAGAAAGATGTATCTTATTTGAAGTTAAAAATGACCTGAAAACCCCAAAAGTTTTTCTGGTGGTGTAAGTTTATTATTATGTTACAGTTAACTCCTGAGAACTGATTTTGGTTTACTTCTTGTAATTACAAGTTATTTGTCATTTTTCCAGTCACCACAAGAGGTCCCAAATTATTGAAGAAGCAAACTCAGAGACAGCTATGATTAAAATATGCACAAATACATCATAAACCCAAAAATCAATAGCATTAGTTACTGGATACACACTCCTAAAAAGTTTTAATCAACTCTTCCTCTCTCCAAATGTTCTTCAGAGTCCTAATTTACATAAGAGTTCACATGATGCATTATGCCCCTTTTATTCAGCATATTTCCAATTATAACACATTGAAAGCCAAAGAACAGCAGATTGCACAGTGTCGGAGTTAACAGAAGGATAGAAATGGAATACCCAGTAAAAGAGATTTAGAAGCAACAAAGTGAATTAAATGCACCCATTCAATGAAAAAGCTACAGTACATTTTCAAAGCACTTAACAGAGCACACTAGATGTTTCTAAGTGAGACACCTAAAAATAATAATTGAGTACTTAGTTCCCAGTGGAACCAAAATAAAAAAAAAAAAAAACAAAAAACTCAGCTGAAAAAATAAATACATTTTTTAAAAAGAATAAATACAAATACCATTTTTCAGTCAAATCCAAACTATCAAATGAGCAAAACTAAACACAACAAGAATTAATATAATTTATTTGCAGAATTATTAATCACTTCTGCCATTTTAACTTGCAGTTATGATTATAATTCAGCCATCACTGTAAATGTTAAGATAGATTTTTAGATACAGGACTCTAAAGGGCTCCTTGAAACAGAAGAACATGCAAAAAATTTACTTATGACAACTGAGTTTTGTTGAGTTCTAGTTTGATCTTTTTAATGCAGAGGACGTTCTTTCACCGCTAGAAGACAGCTATACTCATCTCTTCACAGGTGTTGAATATTTTACTGTGTTCCTCAATATCTTTTCTCAAAGATCAGCTGTTACTTTATATGATAGGTAGGCTGAGGAGGACCTAAATAATTTGGAAAGGCTGTACTGTACTGGGATGTCAGCTGAATTAGTATATCTCGATAAGGAGGTGATGTTTGTCACCTTTCTCTGCACTTGCTAATGCCTCTGCTCTAGTGTCACAGTTATTACTGCTCTAGAATCACAGTTAGTTGGGTTCTCTTGCACATTTACTCTCTCCTAGGAAAATATTTACACTGTCATCTTAAATTAAAATTTAATAATTCACTTGAGCTCAGACTACCTTATGCTACTTGCTTCTGCAAATAATCCCCACTGGATCCTCTCTGTCAGTAACATTAATATGTAGACTATTAATTTCCACAGGTCTTTGTGTACATAATCTTTGCCCCAATATAGGCTTAGCTCCAATAACGGTGTGGTCTATTTTCACCTGGGTTTTTTTTTCTCTTTTTTTTTTTCTCAGAATTTAACATGGACTCTTTTATTTTGTTTGATACAATGTTAGTCTTCCTAAAGAACTATGCTTAATTTAGAAAAGGGTGAAACAAGAAAGAATGGGAATAAAAGATAAATTATTTTATCTTAAATTTCATCACTTGTGGTTATACCTGAAAAACTGCAAGGGTTGTACTTATTTGCTGTGTTTCTCTTTCTGTGAAGATCGTTATAGATACCTAAAGATCTTAATAAAACAAAAGAAACCCATCACACCGTTTGAATAACAGGAAAGAAAGCAGGGAGAAGAGGGTTTGTAAAACTAGCCATTGCCAATGAGAGCTAGAAGGGGTACACATCCTGTGGAGCTGACTTAAAACAGACACCCTCCTGTTTCAAAACCACAAATGCAGCTACATCTACCAAGGAATGCATGCTTTTTTTTTTTTTCCTGAGCTGAAGAATTCTAGCTTGCTTACTCATTTAAAAGCGCATATTTCATACTTGTTCATCCTTCTTGCCCTTGCCTTAACCTTCTCAGTTGCACTATATCCAGGAAATGTAATGACAAATAGCATTCAAGCTGTAATAACCACTTCAGCAATTTCTGGTCAGGAAGAGGGAAAGCATATACTTACAGTTTGAATACCCTCCCAATATTCAGCACATTGGATTTTCTTGAAACAGAAGCACAAAGTAAAATATTTCTTTTTTTATTTTAAATTAGGAAGAACAAAGCAATGATTTCTGCACTAAATGACTGTAAGAACTGATCGTATAATTTTTAAGATATCTGCTCTCCTAAAACAATTATTTCTCTGTGGTAAATTCTAGGATATTTTAAATTCACTACCAAAATGCCCATAGTCATTGTTGACTGTGCCTACTAACATATTACTTCTAGCATGTCTTTTATATTGTTACTTAAAAGTCTAATATTTTTTTTACAGAAGTTCAATTTATATATCTTCAATTAATTGCTAACTTTTTTTATTTTGAAGAATTAACTACAGCTTTCTCTAGATGAGGAGACTTTTTATGGATTTCTTCTTTATCTTTTACCTTTTCCAGTTCTATTTACAGAAAACTGCATGTCTTGATGTAATGCTCAAGAGAACAAATGAACAATTTTCAGCATTATCTTTAAAACGAAAAATAAGTTAAATTGAATTTGCATCAGAAATTTTGTTTAACCTGCATGTCAATGCTGTTTATTTTTGTCAGCAGTGAAAAGAATGAATTCATTGAAGAAACAGGTAATAGAACCAATAAAAACCATCACTGACTATGTCAGAAGGCTTTCTGTTTAAAATAGGATAGTTAAATAACAGCTTCTGATATGTGGAGATTAAAATTGGTTTATTCATTGTTAAAGCATAGTCTGTAATCATCACAACAGTGCAGAAATATAATTTCTTTGGCATCTAGTCATTAGCACTGGTAAGAACAAATTAGATAGTAAGCTAGTGTTCACAACAGTGGAACTGCGACAGATTTGCAGAACATATAAGCACAATCATTAAAGAATTCAATGTGCTTCACTGTCTTAAAGTAATAATTTATTCCCTTTTATCCAATGTTTGCCTAACAACACTACTGTAAATTAAAATTAAACCCAAATAAAAAAAAAAATCCAGTAAATAGTTCATGGTCTTGATTTAATTTGTACTGAAGTAGAGTTAAAACATACCAGCTAAGCAAACCCTGTTTAATGAAATGTGATTTCTGGTAATGGCTAGAAAGGAACTTGCAGAACTCTTGTAACAAAAACAGTAACAATTAAGAAAAGTCATAGAATTCTGCTCTTCAAAACTATAGTCTAATTACACAAGTAACTTTAAGGTCTGTACAAGGTATTTAGGTCTTCTCTAACTCTTCCAGCTCTTACTGTTAAAATGACTGTAGATTTCTCTTGTTTCTCAAATTCTTTCAGTAGCTAACTATGTACACAATGTTCCACAGATATATTAAGTAGTCCACTTTAGAAAACTCAGGCCTCTAACATCTCAAATAGTGCTCTACAAATCAACTTTCTAACTCTTCTGTTGTTGTGTACTTTCTTGGGCTATGATAGTATTTTTTACCTTGATTACACAAGAACTTCATGCCTGAACAGTAATGTTGTCATGAGGTTTCAATTAATTCACCTGTCCAGTGGAAAATTATTTCATGAAAAAAGGAGAGAAAAAGTTGAGCCTTGATCTCATCATCACCCCAGTTTGAAAGGTTGAAAAAATGAGGTGGAGTCTGATTAGTGACTACGGCATAAAGTCATAATAAAATATGACAGAACAGAGTATAATTAATTATGCAGTCAGACAAAATAACCACAATAAAAAAAATATTGTACTGATTGCAGGATTAAACTCTTCCAGTTAGCTTTTTATTAAAAAAACTGACCCAAAACCCAGAAGAGCCAAGAATAATATATATATTTGTATTGGAAAAGAAAAGATAGAAAATTTTGATTCATAGAGAATTTTGAAATCACGGCATTATGAAAGAGTTTGGGTTGGAAAGGACTTTAAAGATCATTTAGTTCCAACCCCCCTACCATGGGCAGGGACACCATCTAGTAGACCAGGTTGTTCAAAGCCCCCATTCAACCTCGCCTTGAATACTTCTTCCTTATATCTAATCTAAATCACCACTTTTAATTTAAATCCATTCCCCTTTGTCCTATCCCTACATGCCCTTATAAAAAGTCCCTCTCCAGATTTCTTGTAGGCCCCCTTTAGTTATGGAAGACTGCTCTAAGGTCTCCCCAGAGCCTTCCCTTCAGGCTGAACAAGCCCAACTCTCTCAGCCTGTCTTTGTAGGAGAGGTGCTCCAGCCTTGCGATCATCTTCATGGCCCTCCTCTGGACTTGCTCCAACAAGTCCACATCCTTCTTATGTTGGAGCCCCAGGGCTGGACACATTTCTCCGGGTGGGGTCTCACTAGAGCAAAGTAAAGGGGGAGAATCACACATGTTCTTTCAATGCAGCCCAGCCAGATGGCTGACTTTCTGGACTGCAAGTGCACACTGCTGGCTCATGTTGAGATTTTCATAAACACCCTTCGGTCCCCAGCCTGTATTTATGCTTCAAATTGTGCCTACTCAGCTCCAGGATCTTGAACTTGGCTTTGTTGAAATTCATTAGGTTTGCATGATCCCACCTCCTGTCAAGGTCCCTCTGGATGCCATCCTCAGGTGTGGTGACCAAATTACACAGCTTGCTGTTGTCTGCAGACTTGCTGAGGGCACCCTCAATTCCACTGTACATGTCGCCAGCAAAGATGTTGAACAGCATTGATCCCATACAGACCCATGAGGAACACCACTCATGACTGGTACATCGGGCCATTTTCCACAGCTCTGTGAGTGTGACCATCCAGCCAATTTCTTATCCACTGAGTGCTCTATCCACCAAATCCATGTCTTTCCAATTTAGAAACAAAAATGTTATGCAGGCTAGTGTCAAATGCTTTGCGCAAGTCCAGGTAGACTACTTCAGTCACTCTTTCCTTATCTGTCAACACTGTAAGCCTGTCATAGAAGGCGACCAAATTTGTTAGGCACAGTTTGCTCTTAGTGAAGCCAGTCACCAATCATCTCCTTATTTTCCATCTTCCTTGGTACAGTTTCCAGGATGTTTTTGCCCATGATCTTGCTAAGCACCAAGGTGAGACTGACCACCCTGTAGTTGCCTAGGTCTTCATGTTTACTATTTTTAAAAATGGGGGTTAGTTTCCCCTTTTCCAGTCAGAGGGAATTTCACTGGACTGCCACAGCTTCTCAAATATGATTGATAGTGACTTAAGACACTTCACCCACCAGTTCCCTCAGGACCTGTAGATGGATCTCATCTGGTCTCACGGAATTGTGCACTTTCAGGTTCCTTAGATGATCTTGAACCTGATTTTCATTTACAGCAGGTGGTTCTTCATTCTCCCAGTCCCTGCCTTTTGCCTCTGTGACTTGGGTGGTGTGGCTGGAGCACTTGCCAGAGGAGACTGAGGGGAAAAAATTGTTGAATATCTCAGTATTCTTCATATCTCAGGCAACCAGGTCCTGTTTCCTTCCAGAGAGGACCCACATTTTTTTCTGGTCTTCTTTTATCACCAATGTACCTGTAGAAGCTTTTGCTTTTGCCCTTGACATCCTTGGCCAGATTTAATTTTATGGGGGCTTTAGCTTTCCTAACCTGTTTCCTGGCTGCTTGGACAATTTCTCTGTATTTCTCCCTGGCTACCTGTCCATGCTCCCACCCTCTGTAGACTTTTGTTTAGTGTTTCAGTTTGTTCAGGATCTCTTTGTTCATTCATGCAGGCCTCCTGCTGTTTTTTCCTGACTTCCTTATTGTTGGGATGCATCGTTCCTAAGCTTGGAGGAGGTGATCCTTGAATATTATCCAGCTTTTTTGGGCCCCTGTTCCTTCCAGGGCCTTATCCAATGGTACCCTACCAAGCAGATCTCTGTAGAGGCCAAAGTCTGCTCTCTAGAGTTTTCAGATTAGTTGATAAGGTATTAGTAATTCATGTGTAATTTTTGTTTAATATTCTCCCTATAACTTATATATCTGTCACAGCAGATGAAGTGGCTTTTATTTATATGCTACTAGAGGTTTGCAGTAGAATTTGTTTTATGTAAAGCTCAATAAAATATTTTCAATCTTCAAAAGGAAGACCTATAAGGTCTTCTGAAAGCTGTCTATGGAGATCTAAGATTCAAATGAAAAAAAAATGTACCAGTATTTTTTTATTATATTGTGTAGAATACTTCAGAGCACACTGTTAAAATTTAATAGGTGAATTTTGTAAATATTACAGAACAGATGTTGAAGAGCCAACACATTTTACACATATTAAACACTGTAAAACCCCATTTTTACAATGTTAAAGTGTTACAATGGCCCATTTCAAATTGAATAAAACTATTCAAATAAACCCTTCATCCATGAGATTGTAGAGGGCAAGAATTCATTTAATATGATGTACATTAAGCTTGCATTCAAAAGTCTTTCTCCTGTCTGGGTCATTTATTTTAAAGGTAAAAGTATGAATATTTCCTTCTCCATGGATATTTTTATCCTTTTATACTTCTTGGATTACAATGCTAAGCAATGTTTTATTGCCAGTCTACACAGATGAAGGCTAATTTTGAGAGAAACAATATTATTTTAAATAAACTTTTTCTACACAGTTTGAACATTTTCTGCTGGGAGAGGTTGGCCTTGCAGATAACAGCTGTAATTTAATTTTCTAAAATCCTTGTATTATAATTAGGAATAAATAAATAAAGGTAGACTACTCCAATGAACCAACAATTTGCCTGCTGTAGTTACAGCTGGCTGGGATTCATGTTTGCCTAATATATTCCCACATGTGTTTTGTCACTGCTTGAGCAGAGGCTGGCTTGGAGTAATAAACATGTAGCTAGTATGCTGGTAGGAATTAGACAAATTTTAATTCAAACCCTCCAAGCAAAAATTTTTAAAGTCAAAGCTTGATGTAAAACAAGTCATTGGAACTGGAGAAAACAACAAAGCTTCGGAATAGAAGATCTAAGATTTTGCACAGGTATTACTTTTTAGTGTTTTTATTACTCTATGAAAATAAACAATCCAAAAAATGAGCAGAGAGTTAGACAATTACATATATATATACATTTTTTTAAATCCATTTGCTCATCTTTCACACCTATTCATAGACAATTGTGTCTACAATTGTATCTGCTTAACTTCAATGGGCTACTGTAAGTCTTAAAACCAAAATAAAAAAGGTATTTATCTTTTGTACCTGTTAAGAGGTTTACAGTAATCTGGTATGATTATTTCCTGTAGAGGTGAATAGTAATATTCAGGAGATGGCAATAGACTCCCTCTCACAGGATCCCTGCAAGAGAATCTGAAATAAAGAGGATCATATACTACCTTACCATAGAATTAATTTTGGTTTTATCTACTCTTGCTTTTAAAGTAGATATGCACACATAAAAGACAAATCAGAACTAGTCTGCAGGGTCCAATCAGATTTCCACTGAGTGTATTCGGTCTTCAACATTCTAGCAAATGGTTAAGAAGCAAGAAGAATATAAAGGAATTATTGGCCCTTTCTACAATCAGTTATATATGAACTAAGTAAGACAGATTCAGATTCATACTTTAATATTTAATAACTAGTAATGAAACTATTTTATTTTCTTTTAAACTTTACAATTTTCTTTTCAATAGGTTTAATTAATTGAGAAATATTTTCCTGCAAAAAAAGTTTTTATGCTATAAGAAGTAGAGAAAAATTCCTTCTCTGTTCACATGCTCCCAGACATTGGAATGGAGGTGCCTTCAGTCAATATTCTAAATATTCTCCTCAAAATGGTGATAAATTCATCAGGATTAGAATAAATAGACTTCTTACACAAATATTATTGGAAGCAGCTAGAAGCAAGAACATATGATAGCAATTAACTGTGTTTTTCAGAGAAGATACATATATGAGATTTGAAGAAGCAAGGAAGTATCAAAGGAAGCATTTTTGCTGGGACCTGACAACTTTGAAAATATTACTATGCAGCCAGAGGAGTACTGCCAAACTAATATCAGTTTGGTATTGGGACAGGGCATCTCCTGCTCTGACCCTGAGAGACAGAGCTTGATGCCAGGTCACGAGTGGACAGTGTAGCTCTCAGGAGGCAAAAGACTCTGGTGAGAAACAGCAAAGGCTCATAGAATATAGGAGGCTGTGCTAGTTTTAGATAGGATAGACATAATTTTCTTCATAGCAACTGGTATGGGGCTGGATTTATGCTAAAAACATTGCTGATAACAAAGGGATGTATTCATAATTGCTGAGTAGTGCTTACACAGAGCCAAGGCCTTTTCTGGTCCTCGCCCCACCCCACCAGCCAGTAGGCTATGGATGCACAAGGAGCTGGGAGGGCAAACCACCAGGACAGCTGACTGTAAATGATCAAAGAGATATCACATACCATATGGTGTCATGCTCTGCACATAAAGTTGGGGAAGAAGAAAGAAAGGGATCATTTGGAGTGATGGGATTTGTCTTCCCAAGTTACTGTTACGAGTGATGGAGCCTTGCTTTCCTGGAGATGGCTAAACACCTGTCTGACTATGGGAAGTGGTGAATGAATTCCTTGTTTTGCTTTGCTTGCGTGCACAGTTTTTGCTTTACCTATTAAACTGTTTTATCTCAAACCACAAGTTTTCTCAATTTTGCCCTTCTCACTCTCTCCCCCATTCCACAGGGGAGGAGAAGGGTGAGAAAGCAGTTGCATATGGTTCTTAGTTGCTGGCCAATGTTAAACCACAACAGAGGCACAAGGAAGTAAAAATATCACATTTATTTTCAACAAGAATGAAATAAAGACTAAGCTGTCTCCCTTCATTAAGTTCCACATAAGGAAGTGAGTGATCTCTATTTTTCTATATCAAAGAATGAACAGAAGGTAACAATGAAACTTTTCAAGGAGAAGTGAAGATATTGCTGGAAAATAAATTAAAATATTGATGTAGTGTGGAAATGACAGAGAAAGGGAAGTAAAACCCAAGTCAGTAGTTACAGCTTTGCAATGATATGCTCTATTTTGGTAATGTTCAAGGCCAGACTGGACAGAGCCTTGGGCAACATGGTCTAGTGTGAGACGTCCCTGCCCGTGGCAGGGGGGTCGGAACTGGATGTTTTTAAAGTCCTTTCCAAAGCAAACCGTTCTATGATTTGATTCTATGACTTCAATGAGCTGTTGTCAGATAGATGTCAAGTGTTAGATGTTTTCCAGTCAAATTTGCAGCAGTATAAACCCATGACAGGTTTGTGTTCCCACTATGTCGTCAAATATATATGATGGATTTGGGAAAAAAAAAAATATTTTGCATATGCTCAGTTGTGGCATTTTCACACACAATAATCAATGCATTTTACACAGTCTTTTCTGTCACCTTGGGTGCTCTTCCTATTATGTAAAGTCTCTTTTTTTTTTTTTTTTTTTAGATTCCACAACTCTGCCATATGCAGGTTTTCTTCTAAATTGTTCCTTTAGCTTTTATTGTGAAAGATGTACATCAAAGCTAAAGTTGTAAACCCGACTAAGAAAGAACAATAGTAAAGTTTGTGTTCAATTAAGATGCTGATTCCAGATTGCTATATGGCTTGAAAACTGATGTTTCTCTCTTACAGTAGTACTTCTGATTGAATGTAAAAATACTATCTTAATTACATTTCCAGAACACTAAATTTTTTAAAGGAACAAACACTCCTAGAGGAAAAAAATTCAAATTATTTAAAGTTGTTATTTCGTATAAAGGATAGATAAGATTTTCTTCTCTCACACCAGACTTCTTAGCGGTTTAAGGAAGACATTCTCTTTAGTACTGAAGGCAAAAATGTCTTACAAAACTGAGAAATTTGAAACCATAAAGCCCTGATACAATCAGCAGAGTTGGGGGTAGAAGTGTGATCGAATACAAGTACAGTTATTTAGTCACTGGCTAAGAGGATTCAATAGTATATCTTTATCCTTCCAGAGAACAAGAGACTTAAAGCCCTTCAAATGTAAGGGGGTTTGGGTTTTTTTTTGGTTTGTTTTTTTTTTTTTTTTTACTGAAGATAGAAAAACATAGATAAGCAGAGATTTGGCTTTATGTGATTGCTTCAAGAATATGCAGCAGCTGAAGAGCCCAGTCATTTAACTCTGAAACAAAATGCATACTTCTTCCTTTTTGTTAATAACAATATGTAAAATGCATTAGGAGATAGGAGATGAAAAGCCGATGACAGATTTTGTGAGCCTTTTCAGTACTTTAAGGGATTATTTGTGATTTAACCAATTTGATCACATAAGATCTAGGAATGCAACTGCCCCATAAAAAGTCTGCATTTGCTGGAAGAGCAGTTTGTACTCAGGATATTCCTTCCATAATCAGCTTAATGCAGTTTGAATAAGATCCTTTTCCCTCAGTAACAGAATTTGACCCTTGAAACCTTCATGCATCTATGCACTGACATGTAGGTGTTGGCATCATCTGTTGTTCCTTCCCCAAAGGCACTATGAAGTTAAATTGGTTAAGGGGATTTTATTTTTTCCTGAAGAGAATATCCCTATGAAGAATTATTCAATTTCAATAAATTATTAATTGATGGACTAGAATGCTAAACAAACACAAACAGGATTTCTATATATATGCATGACTGCTTTGTGTATATACAAACACTACAGGAAAGTATTAATATACAATAGGAATATTAATTTCTTACTGAAAGTACAAGTGTATTATTACACTTTTATATAAATCTCTTCTGTATACATGGGCAAAGGGACATTAAGATTGCAGAGTCTTCTTTATACTTTATCAGATTTTTAGGTTTACAGAGAACTGAACAAAAATGCATATTAATTAGCTAGATCTAAGTGCTGAGTAGTGCATCCAGCTCTGGAGTTCTTAGCACAGGAAAGACATGGACCTGCTGGAGTAGGTCCAGAGGAGGGCCACAAAAATGATCAGAGGGATAGAACAATTCTCCTATGAAGAAAGCCTGAGTTGGGATTCTTCAGCGCTATGGGGAGACCTTATTTTAGCCTGTCAATAATTTAAGGGCCTTATAAGAAATCTGGAGAGGGACTTATTATTAGGGTATGTTGCAGGAGGACAAGGGGTAATGTTTTTAAACTAAAAGAGAGTAGATTCAGACTAGATATAAGTAAGAATTGTTTTACAATGAGTTTGGGGAAGCACAGGTTGCCCAGAGAGGTGGTAGATGCCATATCCCTGGAAACATTCAAGGTCAGGTTGGAAGGAGTTCTGAGTTGACAATCTACTTGACAATGTCCCTGCATTTTGCAGAGCGGGGGTTAAATTAGATGACCTTTAGAAGTCCCTTCCAACCCAAAATATTCTATGATTTAATGATGCTGTGTTACAGAAGTTAGTACTTTATTCATTAGATAAATTTAACGAGAATAACTCCAAATGCCTAAAGAAAAAGAGTAAAGTCGTATTCTCTTCTAAAAATGTTTTACACAAAAGAAAGGTGGTAAAAACACAAGGAAATGATAGCTGAAACATTAAGTGTGACAAAACTAAGACTGCCTATGTAAAGTATGAAAAACATAGGTGGCGGAAGCTTTTTGGACTTTGGTCCTACTGATGCTGCATTGGTACCTAGATGGTTTGATCACATGCAAAATACCTAACCTCTTCAGTTAGTGGAAAGAGAGCTATTAGGCTTAAAGAATGAAAAAAAAAGCTATCTCTGCTTTCACGATAAAGAAGATTTCTGACAGGGTAGAACAAATATAGAACAAGCAGAAGTTTACCTGTTAAACAACAAGACTTTTTGAAAACCTACATAAGTGGAGATATTTTAGAAGTTTGAAAGAAGTGCACGGACTCACCTTGAGACAAAGCCTTGCCTCTTTCATCCTCCATCATATTCAATTATCTGTTATATAACAGGTGGTTTGAAATTTTGCCACAAAAAAAAGACTACTTAAATAAATGCAAAAAGCTATTTCTCATGACCAGCAGAATTATCATTAATCATAATTATACCAAATAAAATCAAATTTTAAAAAATGAGCTAGATTTAACTTGGAAACTTTGTACAACAGCAATTACGATATCCAAGCTCCTCAAATATGGATAAAATGGCTAAAAATGTTAATTAGAATTAGAAATACCTTTACTAATTATACTATAAATAGGGAGAATATCTACATCTAAAACTGACAAATTCATATCTCAATTAAATCCATTTGTAAATTACAGTATCACAGTATCACAGTATGCTAGAGATTGGAAGGGACCTCGAAAGATCATCTAGTCTAATCCCCCTGCCGGAGCAGGAACACCTAGATAATGTTACACAGGAATGTGTCCAGGTGGGTTTTGAATGTCTCCAGGGAAGGAGACTCCACAACCTCCCTGGGCAGCCTGTTCCAGTGTTCCGTCACCCTCACTGAGAAGAAGTTTCTTCTCAAGTTTAAATGGAACCTCTTGTGTTCCAGTTTGTACCCATTACCCCTTGTCCTATCATTGTTTGCCACTGAGTAGAGCCTGGCTCCATCCTCGTGACACTCCCCCTTTATATATTTATAGACACTTATAAGGTCACCCCTCAGGCTCCTCTTCTCCAAACTATAGAGACCCAGCTCCCTCAGTCTTTCCTCATAAGGGAGATGCTCCACACCCTTAATCATCTTTGTTGCCCTGCGCTGGACTCTCTCCAGCAGCTCCCTGTCCTTCTTGAACTGAGGGGCCCAGAACTGGACACAATATTCCAGATGCGGTCTCACCAGGGCAGAGTAGAGGGGAAGGAGGACCTCTCTCGACCTACTAACCACCCCCCTTCTAATACACCCCAGGATGCCATTGGCCTTCTTGGCCACAAGGGCACAGTGTTGGCTCATGGTCATCCTGTCGTCCACTAGGACCCCCAGGTCACTCTCCCCTACACTGCTCTCTAACAGGTCGTTTCCCACCTATACTGGAACCTGGGGTTGTTCCTGCCCAGATGCAGGACTCTACACTTTCCCTTGTTATATTTCATCAAGTTATTCCCTGCCCAACTCTCCAGCCTGGCCAGGTCTCGCTGGATGGCAGCACAGCCTTCTGGCGTGTCAGCCACTCCTACCAGCTTAGTGTCATCAGCAAACTTGCTGATAGTACACTCAATTCCCTCATCTAAATCATCGATGAATATATTAAATAATACCGGTCCCAGTACTGACCCTTGAGGCACTCCACTAGTTACAGGCCTCCAACTAGACTCTGCCCCATAGACTACAACTCTCTGGCTTCTCTCCTTCAGCCAGTTCGCAGTCCACCTCACTACCTGATCATCCAGTCCACACTTCCTCAATTTAGCCGTGAGGATGCTGTGGGAGACTGTGTCAAATGCTTTGCTGAAGTCAAGGTAGACCACATCCACCGCTCTGCCATCATCCATCCACCGTGTTATTTCCTCATAAAAGGCTAAGAGATTGGTCAAACATGATTTCCCCTTGGTGAAGCCATGTTGACTGCCCCTCATAACCCTCTTATCCTTGATATGCCTTAAGATGGCACCAAGGATAAGGTGTTCCATCACTTTCCCAGGGATGGAGGTGAGGCTGAACGGTCTATAGTTACCCAGGTCCTCCTTCTTGCCCTTTTTGAAGACTGGAGTGACATTTGCTTTCCTTCAGTCCTCAGGCACCTCTCCCGTTTCCCAAGACTTGGTAATGATGATGGAGAGTGGTCTAGCAATGACTTCCGCCAGTTCCCTCAGCACCCGCGGGTGCATCCCATCTGGACCCATGGATTTATGGATGTCCAGATTGCTCAACTGGTCTCTAACCCATTCCTCATCGACTAAGGCAAACTGCTCCGTCGACCTGACTTCATCTAAGGTCTCAGGGGTACAGGGCTCTTCAGGACTGCCTGCAGCAGAGTAGACAGAGACAAAGAAGGCATTCAGTAACTCTGCCATCTCTGTATCTTCTGTCACCAGGGCACCCGTTCATCAGTGGGCCTACATTGCCTCTGGTGTTAGTTTTGTCTGCCATGTATTTGAAAAAGCTCTTTTTGCTGTCCTTGACCCTTCTCGCCAGGTTTAATTCTAAGGAGGCCTTAGTCCTCCTAGCTGCCTTCCTACATCCTCTAGCAGGCAGCAGCCTTATATTCCTCCCAAGTAGCCAGCCCCTCCTTCTATGACCTGTAAACTCTCCTCTTCCACTTGAGCATACCCAGCAATTCCCTATTTAGCCACGCAGGTCTCTTGGCCCTCTTCCTTGACTTCCTACGTGTCGGGATGCTCCGATCTTGAGCACGGAAAAAGCAGTCCTTGAATGCCAACCAACTATCTTGGGCCCCTTTACCTACAAGCAGCCTTGCCCATGGGATTTCCCCTAGCAATTGCTTGAAAAGGCCAAAGTTTGCCCTGCTAAAGTCCAGGGTTGCAATTCTACTTGGTATTCTACTAGTCCTACCACATAAGATCTTGAACTCCACCATCTCATGGTCGCTGCAACCAAGGCAGCCCTCAACCCTTACTGCTTCAACCAGATCCTCCTTGTTGGTGAGGATGAGATCCAGCAGCGCTCCTCTCCTGGTCGGCTCCTCCACCATTTGCAGGAGGAAGTTATCATCCATACACTGGAGGAACCTCCTGGACTGCGGCTGGGTTGCCGAGTGGTCCTTCCAGCAAACATCAGGGAAGTTAAAATCCCCCACGACGACCACAGCCTGTGACTGTGAGGCCGCTCTCAGCTGCCTGTAGAAGGCCTCGTCAACTTCCTCATCCTGATCCGGTGGTCTGTAACAGGCACCTACAACAGTATGCAGTATTATTGATATTTTTACATAAATAATGAATATTTGATTACTCTAGCACAATAACTTCTATATAAAAATTACTAGGGCAATTACATTATGAAATTTATTATGTATAAGCTGTAGTCCTCTGCTTAATGCAAACAAATGAAAATTTGGCATGCTCAAATAAAATGTGAAGTTGTTGAATTTTTTGATGATGATAAATATCTGAATAGTAACCTCTTGCCTACACCTCATCAAAATTGCATTCAAAAATTATTTAGTTTGAATCTTTGGCTGCAGGAGAAAAATGTTTTCTGAGACAATTCTTTAAGTAAAGGAGATTAGCCAGTATTTTAAAAGCATCTACAGATCAAATTCCTCAGAAATGTGGGTGAATTCAGCTGCCATCTATTCTATTTTTAATCATAGAATCATTGAGTACCTTGAGTTAGAAGGGACCTGTGAAGTTCATCAAGTCCAACTCCCTGATCTTTGCAGGATCTAAAACTAAACCATATGACTAAGAATGTTATCCAGACACTCCTTGAATTCTGACAGATTTCACTGACTTGCCATAAATTGATCCCAGGGAACCCCAGCTACTGACTGGCTGCCAGGCTGATGCAACCCCCATCAAAATATGTATTTTGAATTCTTGTGTTTAAGGAAAAGGATAAAAATAAAATAAAATAATACAATAAAATACAATAAAATAATACAATAAAATAAATAACATTTATAACATTAATTCTATGCTGCCTTGTATGGCTGAATTCAATTAAATTATTTCAGTTATGTTAGGTTGTTGGGTTTTTTTTATTTGCTTTTTTTTTTGACCAGGAGATTCTTCTATCAAATGCCAGATTATTTTTCTCAGTTCTTTACTCTTTCTGATGACTTTCATAATCATAAAATAATGCACTCTTAGTTACTGTTTGCTAACATAAAAGCCATAATATTTATCTGAAAAAGTTTTATTGCACTTGTTTTGATTTCATGTTTTGGTTTACATAGGTATCATTATATTTGATTATTTTATAGGTCAAAATGTCATCTTCTTTTGACTGTCTATAAAATTATATTGCTTCTTCATCTTCTGTCCCTCCCAGTTAAAGAAAAAAAAAGTCCTTTATCATCAGTTGTGATAGGATATAAACATCCTGATTATTCAACTCAGGGAACACATGCTGTGCATGGGTGAAGCAGTATTTCGCTGTCTTGACTAACACAAAATTTTGTTATAGTGAGCCCTGAGTACTGAAACATAATCAAACAGAAATTGTTTGCCAAAATCAGTCTATCTGAGTGAAACCCAGGAAACAGAAGGTACCAAAACCTCCAGCTTCCTCTTTGTTAGAATCTGTACCCTGAGAGTAAAAAGAAATTTGGGTTTCTACTTCTATCTTCTAGTAGCATGAAGAGGAGGAGGGAAGACAGCAGAAAATTCCAGGCAGCATTTCATGGGTATCTTCATCAACTACAAATGTACTCAGTCTGTGAACTTAAAGAATCATATTTAAGCATATGTGCACATAGGCATACGTGGAAAGAGAGAACAAGAACGTACTTTCATCACAGTATGTACAGAAATAATATGTAGTGAAGAAATTGATATAGAACTTCTTATACGTAGTGCCATAACAGAAAACCAAAGGAAAATGTAATTTGAAAATACAGCAAAACATATTCACTTGTATTGATAAGAGGAATCTCTCATTTTACTTGGGTATCATCTTGAATTGTGCTGCTTCCTGTTAAAGCTGTTTGTTTTTCCATACTCTACAAAATAAGTTTAATCCTTAAAATGATAGCAAGCCTGCCTTTTGGTCTTCTTTTCAAAATGTAAAATATAAGAATCCACCAAAAGGCTTTCCTTCACTGAAATTCTTAAGATGTTTGTGGTACACAACTTCAAAGTTACACAAATGCGGTTGCCTCTGTCACCAAGCTATATGTCTACAGCTTTAGAGCCTCAAAATTTTTTCTGAATTCTGTAACAAAAAAGCATGTATTTACTAGTTGTATCTGAAAGTGAAATATAAAAGCTAAACCTCATTGGAAACACCTGGTATTATAGGGTGTAATAGTCTTATTTCACATCTAATTCATATAATAATAAAAAATGACCTGTAAAACCTTGGATGTAGAAATTTAACTTTTTTTTTTTTTTATTCAGTGATTGTAGTATTCTGTTAGTTTCAAAATCAGTTGTATTTTATTCAGTCATGTCTAGAATTTCAGGATAATTATTTTAAATATCTTCAATGACTAAATTATCTACTGCAATTTTTGTCTTGTAACGAAATGCAGCTATACCTGGTTTCATTTATTTTATTGTCTGCTGTTAAGGATTGAGCAGCTCTACTCAGGACATGTTGCTGCTTATAATTCATTCCTAAAATCAGAATCTTTAGCTTTATTAAGGTCAACGACCACAATAGCTGGCTCCTGTTCAGAATAAGATATTTTAAAATATTCTGCAGAATACATTTACTACTAGAGAAGACATTCTTAAGCAAAAGGGAAGGGAGAGGTGCACAGTAACCTCTAGAATGTGAGGACTTTGGAAAGAGGACAGGACTAGGATTATTTAAATTTGAGACAGTGCAGAAAACACCTGCATTACACTGAGTAGACTAGACAAAACAAGCTGACTCCTGAGATATAGCTCTTTTTCTGTGGTGGCATTTGGTCACACCCAATGGGATACTGAGAAATAAGCAGGTGAGAATTTACAGCAGACTAGAAGAGTGATTGTGCCTGCATATATATGTCTATGAACGTGCGTACACAGATGAATCTGGATGTAGCTATCTGCGATGAAGAGGCAAAAAAACCAGAACATATTACAGGAAGAAAGAAGTGTAATCCCCCAATACATAAGTTAGAGGACTACTGCTGTAAAGGACTAGACCCAGAGCAGACTTTCTAAACAACTCACTGCTAATTACTATATTATTTTCTCCAGAGTAACACTGAACTATTATGACAAGAATGACAAATACAATTACAATATGGTGTTAGAAAACTAAGTTTTTCTTGGAGCAAAAGCTTTGCATGAGAAGTGAGTGTTAGTTGTCAGAAACAAGTATTGGCAATGGCAAGACATACACAAGCCCAGAAGAGAATCTTCTATGCTCTCAGTTACTGTTTGCTAACGTAAAAGACATAATATGTCTCTGAAAAACTTTTATTGCCTTTGTTTTGATGTGTTATTAGTCAGAGACTAGCTAAATGCAGCAATAACCTCTTTTTTAATTAAAAAAACCCACAAAAATCTACTATCTCTTTATTTCTGAACTTAATCTGCTAAGATCCTGTACTATCGAAGCACTTGAAAATAAATGTCAGCATATGTCTGTGTTGTCTGGAGACAGTAATACTTTTATCGAGATTCTTGGCTTGCTCTGTGCATTCAGTCATTGATGTGAGTGGTGGTTCCTTGATCAATACCCAAAATAAATAAAGATCATATGAAAAAATGCAGACAAATACT
This sequence comes from Pezoporus flaviventris, assembly GCF_033815535.1. Lineage (NCBI taxonomy): Eukaryota > Metazoa > Chordata > Aves > Psittaciformes > Psittacidae > Pezoporus > Pezoporus flaviventris. The sequence goes on from NW_026892563.1 coordinate 23,203,981, forward strand.
TATGTGCCACTTGAACGTATTATACAAAACACTTTTGAAAACTTTAATTTAAATTTAAAAATCAGGAGCTGTCACTATATTATATTGTGGTAGAGCATATTATAAAGATCACTACTTCAAAGTAACTCCTAAAGATTGTAGTAAGACACACACCATCTGTTGGTTCTTGTTTGGCTGGGTTTTTTGTCTGCTTTAATTACAGCAGAATGTACCTTTGCTCTGAGACTGAACACACAGAATTAGTATCTGAATGAGAACTTTTCCTAAAGGTTCAGAAGAATACAAGGAACAGGCCAAGCCTTAGCTTTTTTCTTTTTTTTTCTTAACAATGTGGAATATACTCAAGTGAAAACAAAAAAGAGTACCATATATGGACAAACATCTCCAGTTCTCTTTCTCTTTTTTTTTTCCTCCTTCTTCTTCTGTTGTTGCTGGTCCTGAGAAATGATGAAAGGACATAAAAACCCAACTAAGACGTATCCAGACTGAAATATCTTCACAACATGTGAATCTCTCTCAGTAGCCCGGTTAGATGTTATTGTCTCTGTCTGGCTCACAATAGGAAGTCATACTGTGAAGGGCCCTCCTGTTTGCTTTAGGAATATTCCAGGGATAGTGTGCCTCATTCACCTGTTACGTTGGGGAAACAACTTTGCACATTTATGTTTGAACAGACACTTCAATGCATTTGTGTGCTAGACTGGTAACAAGCAGATATTCTTTATAACATGCTCAAGAAAAATATAATTAATACAGAGATTTCCTGAAGCTGGAAAAGGAGGTGCAGAACACACGCAAAATTTTCAGTGACTGAATAATTTTTTAGTCAATTTTCCACAATACTATGTGTTGGTGAAATACAGTGCCTTCTTTCATAGCAAATTTTAATTTAACGCCTTTGGAGTCTTCACCACAGTCTCAGCTTCCTTCCTCCCCTTCATAGCAGACTTTTCACACAGTGGAAAAAAAAAAAGTCGGGACACTTGTAATTGTCCCCACTGGTGCCACACTAAATTTTTTCTGATGTCCTTCTCTATGTATTCTGGCATCCTGACTGACTCAGTCCCAGGCTTCAGTCTTACCTTCCTGATCCTAATACTCAGAGTTCATTTATCTGGTTTCAATCTAGTGACCAGCCAACTCCATGTTACTCTGACCATCTTTCCATTTGCAGCACCTGTTTGTGATGGCCAGTGTAAGTAGGAGGGAGTTAACAGTGGTACTCTGTGTGGAAGGCAGCCATGAACTACCATGTGCTGGTCACAAAGGGTGACACATGCTAGAGCAGGGACACACTTGGGGGACTGTGGGTGACTTATGCAAAGAAGAACTGAAGTCCATGGGTGACCCACACCAGGCATGAGTTGCCCATGAGGTACCATGTCCTGTGTGTAAACCATGCCTGAGAAAGTGACATACCTGAAGAACTGCAGTCTATGGGCAACCCATGCCAGGGAGGGAACAGATCTGAGGCACCACACCCTGAGGGCAATATAGATCAGAGCAGAGAAACAAAGGAACAGGGTGGCAGGAAACCATTAACTGTAGGGTAACAGAAAGGAACCACTACTCCCAAAATGGCCAAACATGATCTCACACACACACACACAAAAATCAAAACATGTTTATGCAGATCACTTCTCCCTCTTACGCCACTCAATGCCTCGGTGAAAGAATTTTGGCATAGAGAGTGTAACAATGAACATACAGAAAATAAAGGCTATGGAGGAAGGAGAACAGAAGTTATATGTTTATTTAATTAATTGTTTGTTATTCTTTTTCTCAATGTCTGAATCAAGAATCAGAAGTGCATGTCCATTGGCAAGGAATTAAGACCAAAAAAATTTACCCTACTCAAGACCACCTTGCTGGCAGCACTTTACAATGTTCTAAGCATGCTATCCATACCTCACCACATATTATAGTTCTTTTGCCTTGCCAGCTCTATCAAAGTCTCCTTTGGCCAAACTAGTTTATTTTTCCAGCCAACCTAAGCCATCAAAGCCACTCTAAGTCCAGGTTTCAGCTCCCCATTTTTACCTGTCTTCCCGCACTCAGACCAGGTATCTCCTTCTAATGCCCTATTGTGTCATACATACCTTGGTGAAATATTCAGGATAAAACTTCTGTTCTGTCTCCTGATTCTTTCTTTAATGGGAAGCGTGGAAAAAAAAAAAAGAATAGGGAGGACAGAGCAGAGAAGTAACACAGAATTTTTCCTACAGACCAGGTCTGGACCTCAGGCTAACACTGCTTCAACACAAAAGATCAATAATTGCAAGGAGAATATTCTTAGAGAATGGCCAATGCAAGGAAAATCTTTGAGGAATTAAGCAAAAAAGCTCTGAAAAATCAACATGCTAAGGCTCTGCTCGCAATTATAAGGTTGTTTCAAATGGCTTCAAGATTTGGGGGTGGGAGTTTGGAGGGTGGGCACTGATTTTTCTGAAATAAACCTTAGACAGTAACAGTAGTCTTTACTAAAACATCTGACAGAAAAATCAAGCCCAGACTGTTAAATATTAGGAAAGTTAGAAACTACTTTAAAAACAGGGTGTAGCAGGTTATATTGGGAAGCATTATAATCTCAGTAATAAATTGTACCCCTATCCAACCTCAAATATCTGTTGCAATAAAATACAGCAGAGAATTACTTTTTTTTCATAAGAGTTAAAAAATGTCCAACTTTCTTGCAAGAAGAAAAGCTCTGTGCCAGCTGGTTGATTTACACAAGTTTCCCATGCTATTTATTATCACAGTGTTGTGCCAGTATTGGCAGGCTTCACACTGCCTTCAAGATTGCTAATAACCTTGCCAAGAGAGCCTTACAGTTTCTTCAAGTAATATTATATGCCCTGATTATTCTAAACTTCAATGATGTTTTCAAGGTCATTAGATTGTTTTCAACAATTCTATGTATGTATATATTCTAATACATTCACTGTAAAATTATCACCCATAAGTTTTATAACATATATATAAATATATAAAACTTAAGTTCTTGGTTTTTTTTCTCCTTTATTACCAGAGCAGGAAATCCAGAGGTATGGAATTAAATTCTGGTTAATATCCCTTGTATATTTTTTTCCTGCATTACATTAAAATTCATAAAAACAATGGATAACATCACTGCATTTGTTACTTAACTTCCAGTTTCAAAATTTTCTGGGTTACTAAATAATTTTGTTTCTGGAAGGTGTAGTAGTACTTCAAACATTATAATAGGTAAATAAAATATTTATTATATTTATTCTATTTATTTTAAACATGCAGCAGCAGGTCTAGATGATATGTCTGAAGCACCTCCCATATGAAGATAGGCTGAGAAAGCTGGGGCTGTTCAGCCTGGAGAAGAGAAGGCTGCATGGAGACCACATAGCAGCCTTCCAGTATCTGAAAGGGGGCCTACAAGAATGCTGGAGAGGGACTCTTTATCAGTGACTGTAGTGATACCACAAGGAGTAGTGGGTTTAAACTAAAACAGGTGAAGTTCAGGTTAGATATAAGGAAGAAGTGCTTTACCGTGAGGCTGGTGAGGCACTGGAACGCGCTGCCCGAAGAAGTGGTAAATGCTCCATCTCTGGCAGTGTTCAAGACCAGGTTGGATGGGGCCTTGGGTGACATGGTTTAGTGTGTTGTGTCCCTGCCCACAGCAGGGAGGTTGGAGCTTGATGAACTTAAGGTCCTTTCCAACCCTAATTATTCTATGATTCTATAATATATTTTATTTACCTTTTATTTACTCTTTGTGATTTGTGTGTAGTATCAAACATTTCTTCATGTCTTATCTTTTGAAAAATTTACTGAAAATACACTAGTGTGAACTATTTTCATTATATTGTATGAATGAATATTATGTTGAATAGGATAGGATATTCAACATAATGACCAGAATTTTCTCCCATGGCTTTCTATAACAGTCTGCTTTCTCTGTCTTTCTTCATTAGATTATTTCCATTAGTACTCAAGAGGAAATTTCTACCTGCATGCTCTCACCTGCAATGTATTTTACATGTCTGAGGAACATTTCTTTCAACGACAGTGGAAAAAAGCAGCTGGCTTTAAGTGTACAAGATTATCAAGTATATTTTACAGAAATTTGTCAGACTTTATGATTTTTTTTTTTAAGATCTAACTGCTGAAAAGATACCATGTTTGCAAAAGTAAAGTTGTTACCAGGGAAGAAAGAATTTCCATGACAGAGTGCTGTTAGATAACTGTTAAGAGCTGAACCATAAGTGAAAAGACCTCATTGGCTGAAACAGTAGATCAATACCAGAATTCAGACAGGCAGAAAGATACTGTAGCAACAACCAGTCTACTATTCAGTTATTGCTTCAGTGGAAAGTCCTCTTAAATGGATCAAAAAGGAGGAAACCAATTCAAACTCCCAGAGTACCAAACATTTGTGTGTAAACATATGCAAAGCATTGAAAGGGTAGTGCCCAGATTTTATGTCAATTCCACTTTGGTAAATAAGTCACATATTTGCAAAACCAGAATTTTATCCATTACAGCTGATCAAGATTTGCCTGGTAATAATGCAAACTTTTTAATTATTGCATACACCCACTTGCAAAATTGCCTGTGACTTGAGAGGAATATGAATTCCAAAATCCCAACACAGGAAACAAAGTTTGACAGAGGAAGACCTTTGCAATCAAAGGCCCTACGTAGGAAACAAAACTTGCTGAAACTACCATTTCATCAAAGGACTTTTAATATGGCTCTTCATAGTTGGAAGACAAATACACATTTGAAATGTGATGAATTTTACTACAATACAAGCCATTTTTTAACCACTGATCTGACAAAATGATATGTGCATAGACAATATATATATTACGCATCTGCTGCAGCTGACAGAAAAACAAAAGATAGTTCATGAATATGTACTACTGGGAAATTTGATTTTTTTTTCTATCTTGAAATCAGAGGCTTGCTGTTTTCTTTCATTCAAAATATTATTTTTATGATGTGAATTTCCAGTAGTTTCTTTCATTCTAGCTTTTATTTTACTATCCTTAAGAAACTTACCAGAACTGTGCTCTCTTGTCCTGGGTTCAGCAGTAGCAGTCATTTTTCCCCTTCTTGGTAGCTGATGCAGTGCTGTGTTTTGACTTTCGGCCTGGGAACAGAGCTGATAACAATGATGTTTTGGTTTGGCCAAGGACTTTGTGAGCCTCATGCTCTGCCAGGGAGGAGGGGAAGCCGGGAGGAAGCAGAGACAGGACACCTGACCCAAACTGACCAAAGAGCTATTCCATACGACAGCACGTCATGCCCAGGATGTAACTGGGAGTTGGCCGGAAGGGCTGGGAGACTGCAGGGTTGGAGGAGGTATCGGTCGGTGCTTGGTCGGGCTGAGGGGGGCAAGTTATCGGTCGGCTGGTGGTGAGGTGTTGTATTCCCTTGTTATTTCCTTTATCATTATTATTATTGGTGGTAGCAGTAGTGATTTGTGTTATACCTTAGTTACTAAACTGCTCTTATCTCAACCTGTGGGAGTTGCATTCTTTTCGATTCTCCTCTCCGTCCCTCTGAGAGCAGGGGGAGGGCAAGAAAGGGGGGGGAAGTGAGCGAACGAGTTACCTGACTGGGTTTAAACCACGACATCTCTTCAATTATCTCATTTTATAAAACAGTTGTCTTAAAACAATGCATTGATATGCTTAACCTTGCAATAGTCCTTTGCAATTTTTTTATGGTATCAAAGAAACACACAGATCTGTTTTACATCAGTTTCTAAGAAAGTGATGTTAACTAGTTATGAAATCTTGGATTCCCTTAACTGCCCTTACTTATGCAGATAGTTTCTATTCAGTTAAGACATCCTAAATGCAAGGTGACACAAAGGCAAAATAAACCCAGAAAAAACCCTTAGTTTTTAAAGAGTACAGGAAGGATGGGGATTCGGTAGAGAAAATTGGTAATGAAGCCTGAGAAGAAGGGAGGGATAGGGTGAGGGGTTGTTTGTTTTTTTATTTTTCATTATCCTATTCTGATTTGATTGATAATTAATTAAATTAATTTTCCCCAAGTCGAGTCTCTCTTACCCATGATGACAACTGATGCGTGATCTCTCCCTGTCCTTATGTTGACCCACGAGCCTTTTGCTATTTCCTCTTCCCTGTGCAGTTGAGTTCACTCACCTTCTGACCAATCTTCCAATTATCGTAATTTGTGGTGTTAGTTCTATAGTTCTCTGTTTGCTTTTAAAAGCCAAAGTGAATTTTTCTCCTCTCCTTCTCTGATCTCCACTCTTGGATCAGAAACATCTGATAAAACTTGTGATTTAGTTGCAATTAGAAGTAGAAAAAGAAAACTGTTTTCTAGCAATGTGATAAAATAGAAACTTTTTTCTTATGTTTGTCCAGGGAGTATGATACTGCTGAGACTTGAACTCCAGCTCCCATTCATCACACATATTAATAACCAAAATATGAAGCTTTAGAGATACTGTTATTCATAGAATCACAGAATGTTTTGTATTGCAAAGCACCTTTGAACTTCATGTTATTCAACCCCACCTGCCTCAGCAGGAACATCTTTCACTAGATCAGATTGCTCAAAGCTCCATCCAATCCGACCTTGAACATTTTCAGGGGTGGGGCATTTAGAACTTCTTTAGGCAGCCTATTCCAGTGTCTTGCCACCCTCATCAGAAAAAAATATTTCTTCCTTATGTCCAGGCTAAATCTATCATCTTTCAGTTTAAAACCATTGCCCCTTGTTCTGTCATGACATGCCTTGGAAAATTCTCTCTCTATCTTTCTTATAAGTCCCCTTTACACATTGAAAGGGTGCAACAAGATGTCTCTGGAGCCTTCTCTTCTCCAGGATGAGCTACGCCAACTCTCAGTCTTCCTTCATAGGAGAGGTGCTTCAGCCCCCTTATCATCTTCATGGCCCTCATCTGATTTTTCAAAATATGAGAGTGGCAATTTGGCAACTACATCAACCAATTGCTTCAGGACCCTGGGATGTATCTTGTGTTCCATGCACTTGTATACGTTCAGGCTCCGCAGGTGCTTGAACCTGATCATCTCCTATGGTGGAAGAGGCTTTGTTCCCCAGTTCCTGCCTGGAGGTTCAGGGTCTTGAGACATGTGAGAAGAAAGATTACCACTGAAAAATTATGCAAGCAATTGGTTGAGTACCTCTGCCTTTCCCATGTTAGTTGTCACCAGTTCTCCTCTCAGGCCACGTACATTTTCTTCCAAAATACCTATAATAGTCCATCTTATTCCTTGCATCCTTTGCCAAATTCAGCCTCAACAGTGCCTTAGCTTTCCCAATTCCATCTTTACAGATCTGGGCAGCATCCCTACATTGTTCCCATTTCTGGTTCCACTGCCTGTGCATTTCCTTCTTACACTTTAGTTTGATCAGGAGGTCCTTACTGTACTATGCTGTTTTCCTGCCATCCTTGTCTGATTTCTTACACATGGAAATCTGTGGATTGGCTAAGGAATGGCAGACATTTCGTGACCAACCCAGACATCTTAGCCTTAGAAGACGGTGGCTATGAAGAATACAGTTGAACAATGGACATGTGAGCCATCCCAGCTGTTTGGTCTTAGCCAAACTCTGAGTTTAGCTGTAAGGCCTGAACTCAAGTTACCCAGGCTGCAAGGCCTAACCTTAGGTTACTAAAGGACAGCTATGTGGAGTAGAACAAGGAACTTGGCGTTTGCTCAAGGTTAACAAGATGTAGAAGTGGGATGGGAAAACTGTGAGATGTGTGCAAAAAGTAACAAATGGACAAGCTTTCAGCTAATCTATTATCTACTTTGAAAATGTGTGGACAGCACTTTTGAGCCAATCAGAATCTATATTGGTTACATCAGCTAGTCCTATAAACTATAAAAGCTGTTGATGTGTGTGAATAAATTGGGCAATCGCTTGATCACATTGATCATCTCTGCATTGTCCACAACTCCCACGTCAGAAATCAAGATCTGCTTTCCAAGAAAAACATACTTAAAAAGCTGTCAGCTCTGTTCAGCTCCTTTGTTCCTGAGGAAGCAATTTCCCAGGAGGCCCCATCCACTAATTCCTTAAATAACTGACAGTTTGTTCTCCTAAAATTCAGTGTCTTATTCCTGCTCTTCAGCTAGCCCTTATTCCTCAGGACTGTGAATTCCACCAAAGCATGATCACTGCTGCCCAGGCTGCCACCAGTCTTTACACCTCAAATTAGTTCATCCATGGTGGTAAGCAACAGGCCTAGTATCACATCTCCTTTTGTTGGGCAGCCTATTACCTGGATTAATGACCCTCAGTGCACTCGAAGAGTCTTTTGGACTGCTTGCAGGTTCCTGTTCTGCTTTTCCAGCACATGTCAGAGTGACTGAAGTCTCCCAGCAGGATGAGACTGTGAGTGTAATGCTACCTGTAGTTGGACTACAGAACACTTCTTCAGTGACTCCCTTATTTTGGGCCGCCTGCCTCTAAGTTTTTCTCATAAGCACTCAACTGATTAATCACTGTTTTTCAAAGACAGCACTGTACAGTTAATAAATTCTTTTACATAGGGGACAAACCCCACCCTCTACCCCTCCTTCCTGCCTGTCCATACTGGGCAGTTTATTCCATCAATTGCAGCATTCCAGTTGAGTGAGTCATCCCACCACTTTTCAGCAACAGAAATTAGACTGAAGATTTCTAGCTGCGCAGTAGCTTTCAGTTCCTCCAGCTTGTAACTTTTGTTACATGTATTGGTATAGAGGCACTTCAGGTGGGTTATTGATTGTACTATTAAACACATAAAAAAAGAACACTTGGTCACACAAAAGATGGTATAGTCAAGATAGGAGTGGAAGAAAGGTTTTAGATCAAAGAATTGGCCCTTTAAAGAATGGTAACTTACTAATGATTTGACAACACAGTTCTTAAACATCTTTACGAGAGGAATATTAGATTTCATTAACAAGCTGTGAGATCTTGGTAATTCCCTGAGCATTTTTACTGTTTATTTCACTTTTATGGAAGGAGAAAATGAGAAAAAGGAGGGAAAAAAAAAAAGATAAAAAAGGAGAAAGTAACCAACATGCTTCACAAATTTGAGCACGTTTGAGTACTCTTTAGCAGGCATTCCTATAGTGCCCTCTTGTGATAACTGAGCTGTGGGCTCTTGAAAACTTTGACAGTAATGCGAAGAAATGGTCAGCCTTAAACAGACCTGTCGGGTTTTCAGACTCCCATAGTGAAAAGTGCCAACTGCTTCAGAAGACAACAAAAAGAATTCAGGTGGTTTCTATGTCAGAAGTTTCCTTTTAAACTTTGACAAGGATTAATTCCCGTTATGAAATATATGAACATTTACTTCAAGCTAAGCCATTTACCTGTGAAACGCATGAAGTTTAACCATGGCAAGTGCAAGGTCCTACACCTGGGTTGGAGCAATCTCAGGCACAGCTACAGGTTGGGCAGAGAAGAGATTCAGAGCAGCCCTGCAGAGAAGGACTTGGGGGTGTTGGTTGATGAAAAAATGAACATGGGCCGGCAGTATGCGCTCGCAGACCTGAAAGCCAACCCTATCCTGGTTCCTCCTCAAAAGAAGCGTGACTAGCAGGTCGAAGGAGGTGATCCTGCCCCTCTACTCTGCTCTCGTGAGACTTCACCTGGAGTATTGTGTGCAGTTCTGGTGTCCTCAACATAAAAAGGACATGGAACTGTTGGAACAAGTCCAGAGAAGGGCCACAAGGATGATCAGGGGACTGGAGCACCTCCCATATGAAGACAGGCTGAGGAAGTTGGGGCTGTTCAGGCTGGAGAAGAGAAGGCTGTTTGGAGACCTCATAGCAGCCTTCCAGTATCTGAAGGGGACCTGTAGGGATGCTGGGGAGGGACTGTTCATTACTGACTGTAGTGACAGGACAAGGGGTAACGGGTTAAAACTTAAACAGGGGAAGTTTAGATTGGATATAAGAAGGGAATTCTTTCCTGTAAGGGTGGTGAGGCACTGGAATGGGCTGCCCAGGGAGGTTGTGAATGCTCCATCCCTGGCAGTGTTCAAGGCCAGGTTGGACGAGGCCTTGGGTGATATGATTTAGTGTAAGGTGTCCCTGCCCACGGCAGGGGGTTGGAACTAGATGATCTTAAGGTCCTTTCCAATCCTAACTAATCTATGATTCTATGATTCTATGAACCCACTTACTGGCCACAAAGATTTTCAGTAACTTTTTTGAAATCTGCTATTATTTAACTTCAGGAGTACATTCTGTCCCTGAGTCTATCTGTTAACTTCTAAATTGTTATGGGTTGGTTTGTTGTTTTTTTTTTATTGTTATTTTATTTCACTAATGTTTCTGTTGTTTTCTTTCTAATAGAAGAAAGATCTGCACAGTTCAACCTTTTAGGCCATTAATCATTTTAATAATTTGGTTTCCAACCCTTTTTGGATCTGTATTGGCTTCTATCCTCATGTGGTGTGTTGTCTTTTTTGAAAGAAGGTGATAGGAGGATCTGACAGTATTCCATATGAAGATACTAGTAGGTCGTGTCTTTACTACTGGATACTGCAAAGTATCTTAAATGTAATTTTGTTTATAACATACTGACTTTTCTAGTTGCTCTCTGATCACATCTAACATCGATATTTCTATTAAAATAAAGAAGTAGCTTTTGTACCACTATGTTGAGTTTTAATTTGAAACTTGGTAACTATAGTTCAAACTCATTTAAACACATTTACTGGAGCCAGTTGAAATCCTGAACACAAGTGTATTATCTGTTCTAAGCATCTTGCTGGATCCCTGTAGAAAACAGACTAGACTATATATATTTTTTTTTTTTACTTGTTTATTCATATTCAGTAATTATCTATATTTATCTCTTTGGTCAAAATATCGTTTAACAACCTCAGCATGCAACTCTAAACTGTAGTTGATTTGGCACTGCAACAGACACCATAGGTTCATTGCATCTCTTGTATATTTTAGCTTATTTTGTTTAGACGAGGCATGAAATTATAGAGATTCTTGATGAGGTTCAAGCAAAATGTTCTTCTCAATGTCTATAGCCATCCTCCATCTCCCACCCATCCATTCCTCCATTCCTTTATTCAGCTCTCTATTAAGAAAGCACGATAGATTGGAAGAGGTTATGGTTCTGAGCTATAAAACCAGAAATAATTATCATTCCACTGTATCTATCTTCTGAAGTATCTGGTGATGCAATTGCCGTATAAGCTCGGTTCATGTTTTTTTAGTCTGCTGTATTTCCAGAGTATTTTTCTTAGTTTAACAGATCTGTGTATACATTCAAGGTCAGGTTAGATGGGCTTTGAGCAACCTGGTCTAGTGGAAGGTGATGATTGTGGCATGGTGATTGGAATTAGATGACTTTTAAGGTCCTTACAACACAAACCATTCTATGATTCTATGATTCTAATGTGTAACAAAGATCACAGAAATGTTTCCAATATAAGTTACTCAGGCTCAACATATACTGATCAGATCTAAGAAGGAAAGACAAAAAAATATATAGCTACTGTACTATTAACTATGAAAAACAGGTACAAATATGAAACCTGACAGATTTCTTCGAATTCACATTTCAATTTTTATAACAGCCATACATAAAACAAGCATGATTTTCTTCTTAAAAATTCTATTTAGTAACTATTTTGGGGATATTTTGCAAACTATTAATAGATGGTTGAAATTTCAGCCAGTCATACCTGCTGATACTAAAAGATGAGATTCCAGGATAAGTGCATTTTCCTATTGAAAGAGAAATTTAAAGGAAATTCAGAAATCCTGAGAAACCCATCCAGATTAGTCTAATAAATAACCATTGAAATTATAATGAAAAAATTAAACACTCTGAGCTCCCCTACCACTAGGCCATAACCTATTTTTCTACAAGTAATAATAATAACTCCTTACTCATACATACTCTTATTTGATTGTCATGCAAAAGCTGCTTTCTCATTTTGCATAAATACACATATTAGTATACGCAATGAAGCACAATAATATGAGCTATTACTGAGTTAAATGTATTAAGATTTAATATATGAGTCTGCATAAAAAATATTAAATCAATTTTTAAAATATCCTTTTCATAACACTCATATCTTCATTTTATCTATTTTGTAAGTGAAACTGTACTGAGGAAAATAGGTCTTAAGGCTTGAACATGCTACAGTATCTTTCCCTGCAGTGACCTTCATACACCAGAGATGAAATGCAATAGCATTTGTCATTTGCTGCCATCAGCAACCTTTCAATCAGGACACAGGGGATCATGTTGACAACCTAACATGAGCAAGATGAGACAATTTGCACCAGAAACTAAGCATTGCTGAGTTCATTTGCTGCTTATATGTCTCCTTTAAATCACAAATGCAAGCATAATATTGTATGTACCATGATCCTAGGTAGGAAATGTGAATTTGCCACATAAGCTGATTTCTCTGAAAAAAAAAAGGAAACTTAGCTCTGTGGGTGCAACTACAGGTAGCAATGACGAACAGTGATGTTTTCTTATCAATACTCTTGTGTCAATTTTTTTTTATTTTATTTTCTCTATGGCTGCATTTTATTACTGCTACTCATTATTTTTTTTGTGATTATTAATTCAATTCCTTGCATGACCAGCAGACTAGTTGTAATATAATATAACAAAAGCCTCCAATATTCTTCATAATAAGGTAACTTCTACTTGCAGCAATTACCAATGTGGATACAGAAGTATATTTTTTAACATCCCAGGTTGTCCTGGGTTCAGCAGTAGCAGTCATGTTTTTTCCTTTGTGTTAACTGGTGCAGTGCTGTGTTTTGACTTCTAGTTTGAGAACAGTGTTGGTGAAGCCGATGTTGTCGGTTGTTGCTAAGTGATGTTTACCCTGACCAAGGACTCTGTGAGGCTCATGCTCTGCCAGGGAGGAGGGGAGGCTGTGAGGAAGCAGAGACGGGGCGCCTGACCCGGGCTAGCCGGGGAGGTATTCCATACCACAGCACGTCATGCCTGGGGTGGGGGGTAACTGGGAGTTACCCGGAAGGACAGGGGCTTCCGGGTGGAACTCGCTTTCTTGGCCGGTGGTATCGTATTCTCTTCCCTTGTTATTTTCCCTTATCATTGTTTTAGCTGATAGTAGTGGTGGTGATTTGTTGCTGGACTGTTCTTGTCTCAACCCGTAGGAGTTGCACTCTCTCGATCCTCCTCCCCGTTCCTCCGGGAGCGGGGAAGGGGAGAGCCCCGCTGCAGGGGGGGGGGGGAGACGGACACGGACCTTGATTGTTGTCAGCTCGGCACCACTCACTGGGAGTGAGTGAACAAGTTACCTGACTGGGTTTAAACCACGACAGTTCTTTTTGGAGGAGCCCGGCTAGCTCAGTCGGTAGAGCATGAGACTCTTAATCTCAGGGTCGTGGGTTCGAGTCCCACGTTGGGCGCCAAAAAGAACTGTCGATGAGAAAATGAACACGAGCTGGTAGTGTGTGCTCGCAGCCCAGAAAGCCAACCGTACCATAGGCTGCACCAAAAGGAGCGTGACCAGCAGGTCGAAGGAGATCCTGACCCTCTGCTCTGCTCTCGTGAGACTTCACTTGGAGTATTGTGTACAGTTCTGGTGTCCTCAACATAAAAAGGACATGGAACTGTTGGAACAAGTCCAGAGAAGGGCCACGAGGATGATCAGGGGACTGGAGCACCTCCCCTATGAAGACAGGCTGAGAAAGTTGGGGCTGTTCAGGCTGCAGAAGAGAAGGCTGCGTGGAGACCTCATAGCAGCCTTCCAGTATCTGAACGGGGCCTATAGGGAAGGTGAGGAGGGACTGTTCATTACTGACTGTAGTGACAGAACAAGGGATAACGGGTTAAAACTTAAACAGGGGAAGTTTAGATTGGATGTAAGGAAGAAGTTCTTTCCTGTAAGGGTGGTGAGGCACTGGAATGGGTTGCCCAGGGAGGTTGTGAATGCTCCATCCCTGGCGGTGTTCAACACCAGGCTGGACAGAGCCTTGGGTGACATTGTTTAGTGTGAGGTGTCCCTGCCCATGGCAGGGGGGTTGGAATTAGATGATCTTCAGGTCCTTTTCAACCCTAACTATTCTATGATTCTATGATTCTATAAAAAGTTTTACTGCTTGACTAGATGCAGATATACAATGACGGTGAAGGAACAGAACCCATATCAGGTATATTACAACTTTCTGTACTATGACCCAAGTACAGTAAAATATCTTTGCATGTAAATATTTGGGAATTACTTAAGTTATTTAAAAATCCAACTAGCTGTACTGTAATGGACCTAATACAGAGAAATCAATATAACTGCATAAAGTAGGAATTGTCTTCATTTATCATTATTTTCATTTCAAAGTAACCTCTGTAGCTTAGATAACGAAAGCAAAGATTGAATCACTGACAAAGTGCTATAGGAAAATTAATTTAGTAATTCCAGTTATTAGCACATTTTAGTTTGACATATAGAATCATAGAATGGTTTGGGTTGGAAGGGACCTTAAAGATCATCTCATTCCAAGCCTACTGCCATGGCCAGGGACACCTTCCCCTAGACCAGGTTTCTCAAAGCCCCATCCAACCTGGCCTTTAACACTTCCAGGGATGGGGCATCCATAACTTTGTGGAGCAACCCATTTCAGTGCCCCACGACCCTCACAGCTAAGAACTTCTTCCTTACATCTAATCTAAATCTACCCACTTTCAGTTTAAAGCCATTCCCCTTTCTCCTGTCCCTACATGCCCTTGTAAAAAGTCCCTCTCCAGATATCTTCTAGCCCTTTAGGTACTGGAAGGATGCTATCAGGTCTCCCCGGAGCCTTCATTTCTCCAGGCTGAAAAAGCCCTATTCACAATTAAAACACTTCAGACAACTTTCTGAAATAACAATACATGAGTTCAATACATATTCAGAAAAAGAAACACAGAGTAAATGCAACAATCCAGGGAGTTCTTAATCTAATTGTTGTTAGAAATCCAAAGAATAATGTCTATTTTCTCAGTTTTTACTCTGCTTTTCCCAAGCTCCAAGCCACTCTGCAATGTTAAAAATAGCACCTGAGGGTTTGTGTGTCAGTAAGGTCTAGGTTGCTGGAGGGAAAGATCATCAGTTGCCACAGGACAAGCTACCCCATTTTCATCCACACTTCTGTCCAGACTAATCTACCTGAATGGGATAAATTCAGAACAATAGGGTAGTGAGTGAAAGAAAACTTTTTCACTTTTTACCAAAAGCACATCCCAGTCTGTTAGAGGCTTTCTATGGACTGCAACAGATTACATTTTGAACACAGTGAAAAGAAATATACTAGAAAAAATACTTTATGCATCAAAGTAATTTCAGCACTCTAGTCCTTTTCTTTAGCACACCAACATTTTAGGAAATCCTTGGCAAAAGAGTTCAGAAATTACTAAATATTTTAAGATATATATTCATAAACATGACTGAAAATAAAAACCATGCAGAGAATATAGGTTTTGCTCTGTTTGCATGACATTCTTTTATCATTGTACAGTACTTCTTGATCTCTTCAGCGTGAAAAATGTTCTCAGTATCATATTTGATGGAGTAACTTCCACAACTTATCAAGGCAGAGATCATTAGGACATACTAATAAGTATGAAGTGCAGCCATGTCATCATTTTCCCGTTCATTCTCACCCTACTCTCCCTAATTAGCATGTAGAATAACATCATGTCCTCTATTTATTTAGGCTTCAAATTCTCTGATCTCTAGTTCAT
Source organism: Pezoporus flaviventris (assembly GCF_033815535.1). Taxonomy (NCBI): domain Eukaryota; kingdom Metazoa; phylum Chordata; class Aves; order Psittaciformes; family Psittacidae; genus Pezoporus; species Pezoporus flaviventris. The sequence continues at coordinate 23,219,698 of NW_026892563.1, forward strand.
ATGGTCATAAATGCCATTGGGTACAAAACTGCATCTTCTCTCCCCAGATCCTCACTAAAATCATTTTTGATGCAAGCCTCCAGGAGGAAAAAAATCAGTTCATTTGTCATACATTTCTTATAAAAATAATGACTTTGAATTCCTGTATCTCATAATCTCATTAGAAATGAAACACCAGTAACTTGTAGAAACTTCTGGTAAAGCAATTGACTAATATAATATAAACTAATGTAACATAAACTAATAATTAGTTTATATTGTTGCCATAGCCTCATTTTGTGTGAACTATTTTCTATTCCTATCACATTCTTTGGTCACAATGGACAAAATTTTCTCCTTGAGATCACAGAGTATGGGAAAAGGTCATCAAACCCTTCACTTGGCTGTCTTTAACAAAACATGCTCTTGTCACAATGACTGCTTGCAGGAAAAGAAAGCCATGCAGTCAGCCTGACATCTAAGCAGCAAGAACTACTAAAATTAAGGTATTCATAGGCCTGTATCACTAAATTGAAGACCATAATCAACAGTTTTCTTCTCTAGCACAATAGACATCTCTTACAGGACATAATGACAGGCTCTGGAGCAGATACTCAATAGGGTAAAAGACTACTTCAGGTACTAAATAGCATCTTTGCCAATCCTTTATCAATCCTTTATCAATTCTTTATCAACTGTAACGCTAAAACTTGGGAGGAGTGGGATGGCATTGATGATTCATGTATATCTAGAACAGGACAAAAGAACCTAAAGAACAGCATACTTGAAATTTACCACTGAAATAACTACAAGAGAATGTTTCTAATGTTGTGACTAACTTTTATAATTGACCAAAAGGGTGAGGATGTGCTTTAGGGAGGGAATTAAAAAAGAAAACAAAAAGGCAGAGAGCGGCATTTCAAATGCACATTTCTGTTCAACATCTCCTGACAGTTAGTTCAAATATCACCTCAGTCAATGTGCCTACCAGATGTGAATCATATTCTTCAGCGCAAAACTTCTATTACTTGCTGTGCGGGGGATGCTAAAGTGAATTGTGTTTTGAATTCCACTTCCCCAGATGAGGTACTAGTTCTAAATGATAGACTTTTCGTTTCTGGTGTTTGTTTTTTTTTAACACTGTCATTAATTTTATTATCTTTATGTGAGCTAAAACATTTTTTCCAATAACAAGAAGAATATTACTTTACTGCAAGGAAATTCCACATGGACTGAACTGTTTTCAAGTTTTGTGAATCAGCCTTTAAGACCAGGAAGGGTTGGTGAAATAGTGAACCAGTCTAGGAATGACAGGTGGGAATGGCAGGATACCCTAATGGGCTCGACCCTGGTCAGCAGCAGGTCCATGTTGGAGCCAGCTGGCATTTGCACTATTGGACAAGGGGGAAGCTTATAGAAGCTTTTCACAGAAGCCACCCGTGTAGGTCCCCACTACCAAAACCTTGACATTCAAACCAAATACATAAATTCTTAGAAATACTAAATATATCAAAAAATAGCAACAATTTCTATGACTGTAGTGAATAGACTCTATTATTCATAACAATTTAACTTCTGCAATAAGTGAAAAATTCAGTTTAGTAATATCTATAAATGTGGGTCTGAGTGCCTGGCATGAGCCATTTCAAGAAGAAAAACATAATTTATTAGTAATCTAAAGAGACTCTGTTTAAACATAATAGCTTCATGCTGAAATTAGTATCACAGAATACTTCATAATCTTTTTAACTTGCTTTGCCTTGAGATTTTTAGATAAAATATTGCGGATCCAAAGGTTCATTTATAGACGCATTTACAGGCTAACATATGATTACCTCCTCTTAGCCTCAGGTTTGCAATTTTGCACAATCAATTTACTTGCATAATTTTATAATAGATATTTTCTGGTTTCTTTTTCATTCACATCAATATAGGCTCCCTACAAAAATTAAAAAATATTTTTAAGATTTTTTATGTGTCTTCATAAACTTTGCACTTTTGGAGTCATTTGTCAGAAACTGCTTAATATAAAAATGGGGTTCTGTGACTAATTACGTGTTTTCCACAGTTCCATTCCTAACATAAATTTTCTTTCCAGACACTGTAGAGCTAGAATAAAAATTAATTTTTAAGGAAAAGCCCAAATATAAATGACATTTTATTAATTCTTACAATGTAATAATGATTCTGTATTTGCCTAACATCCTACTTGAAGTATTTATTATGAGATTTGATTTTTGATGTAGTTATTAATTGTCAAGATTTTTGCTGCACTTATTCTTTGTCAAGATTCAACAATTAATATATAAACCAAAATCTTTAAAAAGACCAAAACCTATCTGATACTATGTTAAGTTTGATCCTGCAATGTATTGAGATTTTGAAATATCTTTATAGTGAAATGAAATTAACATAATCTGCACTGAAAGAGCTGGCAATCAGCAACTGTAAATTAGGAAAATAACCTAATTATTGAGGGAGTGATTTTGCGGGTAAAAAGAAATCTCCAACCAAATAAAATTAACTCTTCATTTGTAATAATTTTAAAATTTTAGGAAATTAAAAACAAACAAACAAAAAAAGGAATTGCTTTTGACATGGTTTCCAGTTTTAGTCACAGCAACTGTCCAAAATTAGATAAATGATTTCCTACTTTTTGTTTTTCGCAAAGCCTTTGGGGGTTTGTTGTTTTGTTGTTGTTGTTGTTGTTGTTGATTTTTGTTGTGGTTTTTTTTGATGTTTTTGTTTTTTTTTTATTTTTTTGTCTTAAAAATAATATCAGGTCTATCACTTAAAATTTTCCATTAAAAATTATGTAAGTTCATTTTAAAATAAAGTTTCTAACAAAAAGACTTTAAAACTTAACACTGACAACACCAAAACAAAAATAATCGTGAGAACAGCCAAATAATTTCTGAGATTTCATCTGGTAAACGGTTTAAAACCTAAGCAACTAGAAGGGTCCATGGCAAAAATCAAGTTGCAGGAAAATATTAATATATTAATAAAAAGTAATTCTTTATAATTGTTTATAATAGAAAATACTGAAGATAATATTTATAATTAAGTGGCAGTGAAGGGGAGATCAGTTTTTTTGCCACAGAATGTGTAATAAGTTTGGACTTCTTAGAATATTTGGATAGGGAACCTACAAATTGATGAAACAATAATGAAAATTTACAGAAGACACGTGAATAGAGCTTCCATCTCAAGTAATGATATGCTGAAAATTAGCAGTACCAGAAGACTGCCAGATAAGGGATCATGCTGTAATTATTTCATACTTTTATTCATTTCTTAAGTATCTCTTATAGGCCACCATCAGAAACAAAAGATACAGAACTAGGTGTCTGAGCTTTTCTTAATTTTGTAATGGTGAGAACAAATGTGTTGATCTATGCATATACATTCCTGTTTTGAGTATTTTCCTTATTCCATGTCCAAGTATATCTGAATATATTCTTGTCTGAATTTTGTAGGTTTTTTTGACACAGAGAAGGAAATCAAGCTTGCTTCAATAATTGCATTATTTCAGAAGCATTATTATTTTTCTGATTTTTGACAAAATTTAACTTGACCGGCCTAAAGCTGTATGCAATGCAGGACAGCCTAGAAGACCAGCTAGCTACTTTTTAAATTTTACAGTATTAACTGTTCATGACAGATGTAGAAGTCTGATCCCACATGGATGTAAGTAACAGCTGCAATACACCCATTTTCTTAAGAGAAATGGTCAGTAAATGATTAACCAAATAGTGAAAAAAAAAGAGCAGAAAAGTATGCCTTTAAATATCACATTTCCACTGGTGTCTGCCTTAACACAATTATCATTCCTATTATTATCCAAAATATAGATACTTTGTTGAAAATCAAATAGAGGCAGCCTTTCTATTTATTTTTAACCTATTTTAGTACAATAAATTGGAAATGGTAAAAATTGGAAAAACAGGCAATACTTGAGCCCATTTGCCTTCTATGAGAAATGGTCTCTGCATATTTTTAGGGGCTTAGGGAGAAGTAACATGGAATATTCCTAATCAGTAGTGATAGGAAGCTCACTTGCTAGATAATATCAGGTGTTACTCCTTGGCAGAATTTCTAAAATGGATCTGATTTTAAGACAGTTGTGAAAAGATCCAAGACACCTTGAATTCAGTTCATGGAATTTATGCATCCCTCTTGTCTTTTACAACTGGCAAACGCATTGTTGTATGTCACCCAAAAATTCACTTAGGGAATTTTTTTTTTTTCCTAAAAGTCTGTTTTTAAAGCTTTTAGTGGAAAAGAATTAAAATCATGTTCTAAAAATTAAGGTTTTTGTTTTTTTTTCCACCTTCTACTATTTTAAGAAGAGGAGAGTTGCTCACTGCCCTGAATACGCTGGGGGGGGTGGTGTGGGGTCGAGAATTTAGCCTGCCTTATCTGAGATAGGAATTCTGACTGTTTCAAGATATTCTTATCAGATATTTAGATGGCTGTTTACCTCACAGTATTCTTTACTTGAAAATAATATTTTGTGGTCATTAAACTATCTTTGTGCGAGAAAAAAAATACAGTTCATATTTGGTGTTAGTATACACTCATGATCAAATATGAGAGCAATGCTATCTAACTTGTTCTAAATGTGCATCCTACTATTATGTCTTCATTCAAGGCAATAATTTATCAAAATCCACAATGAAGATGTGTGATTATGGGCTACGTGTCATACATGTATAACACGCTGTATACACTTTGTACATCTACAGCAGTTTATATATCTACCATTTGCTGAAATGTGACACCTATATGATGGCCTGATATCAACAGAAAATCACATTGGTCTAAACTGTCAGGTTACAATAAACGTGAAAATGCAACAAGAAAGTTAACAAACATTTCATTCTCTTTTCCCTTGCCTTTCCTTTTTGTGTGCTGTATCTGATTGTGTGGTTTGGCTGGCTTTTAGCTGGGGTTTTGTCTGGTGTTTTTTTTTTGTGGTGTTTCTTATACCATACAATGGCAACACTAGTGCCAATATAGCAGTTTTGATGGTAACTTCAGCGGGTAATTTTTGTACCCTGCCTGGGAACCTAATGGCTTACATTACTTCATCATTTTGGGCTCCAGACTTTGACACCAACTGACATTAGAATGAAAAGAATATTCTCCATCCTTCTTTCCTCCCACTCTTTTATAAAATGAACAGAAGGGAGGAAATTAGCTGAGAAGTTCACAACCTTCCACCTGACTCTCAAACCAGACATTTTTCCTGCCAGCTGCACTGACATCAATTATTACAGGAATAATCCCCTTCTGGTGCCAATTTAGTGAAAAATATAACTTTGAATAATGTTGAAATAAAAAGTTAATTTATTCTCTATCAGAACTTCAGTAATTAGAACAGTGTGCACAATATAATTGTTCATGTTGTTTCTAATTTAATTTTAAATAATTTCAAATAGATGATGAAATTTTAATGGTCTTTGAATGCAGGCTATAAAGACAGGCAGGGAAAAAAAGATGGTTATCCAACTGTTTTAAACCATGTTACATCTTTTAGGGAAAAAAAAAAAAAAAATCACATGATAGTTAAGTGATGATTTTCTGCATCTCAAAATGTTGAAGATTTTATCTCTGCAGAATAATAACAATTGAGAAAATATCCTATTCAAAGAACACTTTTCCTTTGTTGTTTCTGAAGGACAAAGGAAAGATGAACTGAAATAGTAGAAGGTGTGAAATAAGTCATGAGTGTACATCTCAGTCTCACCACCTCACTGTACCTATTGAAGAAATGTAGCATTTATTTTAATTTAGTGGTGCAGTGTATTGAATGCGTTATCACTGTTAGCAGTGGCAGCAGCATTTGTCAACTTAACCTACAGAAGGTATTGTGCAGAGAATAACCATCATATTACTTCATTCTCATCTCCTGTTGTTCCTGCTCCCACACAGAAGGACTGGTAACATAACACCTTCTACTTTATCAAAAAATTAAATAACCTATTTATGTATGGCAGGCTTTTCTTTTAAGAAACAGTCATTTATCTAAGTATTTAAAATGTGTCAACACAGAAAATATCTGTATAATGCACTACTAAGCAGCAGGAAAAAAAATCGTATCATTCCTCTTTCTTTTACCTGAGCAATGGACTTCTCAGCTAGATCCACCACCTTCCACCCTCCCCCACCCCCCCTCCTCCCGTCAGAATGTGGCTCCCATGGTTGAGAAAATATTGGGAATATCTTTTGTATGTTGCTTCACAGTTGTCAAGGTGCTGAATCATCCCAGTAGTAAGATATCTATCAGTCACCACAAAAGTTTCCATTGACAAAAATACTCCCCAAGTATCTCATCCTGATGAGATGTGAAAAAAATGAGCATTTGCCAAGATATCTCTACAAACATGGAAAACTATGATAAAAAACTTGAGTCAGAGCGCTCCACCCATGTTGACTAAAATTACCCGTGATACTTGCAATGAGAGGTACGTGTTTTGCTGAAGAATATGCACTATCCTTCATTATACATAGCATTCTAAGTGAGAATAGAATTAATCTTCTAACCACTAAAAAAATCATAGGAGGTAATCCTCATTGAACTTCATTGCAATCATTCAAAAACCTGGTACACTGGGTTAAGTCAGAAAAAAAGGCACTCAGGCATCAAGACAGAAACAGATCAACAGTGGTGTAGTTTGCATCATTTCTTCAAAGCCCTTGCCCTTTTTTCCCACAGCTGTTTTTAGCATGGATTCTTAAGTTTGTTTCGGGGGGGGAGGTGTTGCATTTGGTTTTCTTGTTGTTTGTTGTTTTTTTTTTTTTTTCTTTGAGAAGCCTGCTTCACTAATCTTCATGACAAAATGAAGACAAAATTGTTGTTCGGCTTCCTGATGGTTGTGAGAACAAATGCATCCATTTGAGTAAGATTATGATCAGCACAGGTCTCAGATAAAAGCTAAGCTCAAGATCAGGTCTAGCTGTGAAAGTCTGCTCAAGTCTCTAACTACAGACATGACATTTTGAATCACAAGGGAACTTGTAGCACATTAAAATTCTATTAGATATATAACACTTATTATTACTCTTAGCCAATGAACTAATCATTAAAAGTATTTGTCTACTTTTTAATTAGCTCTTTACACTTGACTTCTTTCAACTAATTTAGCCCTAAACATATAGTTATTACTTCAACCTGTTCAAATACATTTGTAAAATTACTAAACTTTCTGAATATTCGTTTTACAAGCATAAAACTATTACCTATAACATAAATTCACAGGATATTAAAATACTTTAGCATTAACTCAGACGCAAGTATTTTCAAAAATAGGTCAGGAAACATAATAAGTCTGCACTTAAACTAGTAATCACTTCGAAAAGAAAGCCTGGACTAACATGCTTGTCTTGTGTGTCCCCAGCTGACAGATAAAGCCTAAAATAACTTCAGTTATTGCTAATGATGACAGATAACCTGAATCTGTGTTGAGAGAGACACAGTTACCAAATGCTGAAGGGGAAGGAGCAAGAAGGCTGCTGTTCTCTAGTATTTTCAAAAGAGGCTGGAAACAGCAGCTTTCAAAACTGCTCACAGGCTTTAAAAACAACTGTCTCACAATCCAAGAAAATACAAGTTTGCATGCTTATATAAAGCCCTATAAAATAACCGAATTTCAATTTTTGTTTTGCAAAAAAAAATTACTGTTGTTTACTCTGAATTAATTTTAAGCAACAAAGAATTTCCTTTCAAAGACATCATTGGCAAAATGAAATAAAATGAAATAAAATTAAATGAAATAAAATATTAAAATAAGTAAAATATCAAAAAAATAGTATAAAATAGTAATTTGTGTGACTACTTATAAAATATGATCAACTGGCACTACCAATAACTGTAACAATGTCTGGGTTTGTAAACAGAAGATATACTTGGCCAGGAATAAGAGATTTTTCACCCCTCTTAGAAAAGTAGGATTTTCATTAGAAACATAACTGAAACCCATAAAATTGAAATACCAGAGTTCATCCTCCAGCAAAACATTCTTGTTAGGATTTTTTTGCAGAATCAAGAATCACTCCAGAATTGATGAAGACTGGGAGGCCTCCTATAATCCTAGGGTAAAATCGGTGTGCTCAGCTCGCTCCCTGGAATGTCTGTACACCAATGCACGCAGCATGGGAAATAAGCAGGAGGAGTTGGAAACCTGTGTTAAGTCAGGAGACTATGATCTGGTGGCAATTACAGAGACGAGGTGGGACAGCTCACATGACTGGAATATAGTCATGGAGGGCTATGTCCTTTTCAGGAAAACAGGCCAGCCAGGAAGGGTGGTGGGGTTGCTCTTTATGTGCGGGAGGAACTACAATGCACCGAGTTCTGTCCAGGGACAGATGACGAGCGAGTTGAGAGTCTGTGGGTGAGAATTAAGGGGCAGGCTGGCAGGGGCGATGCTGTTGTAGGTGTCTGTTACAGACCACCAGATCAGGGTGAGGAAGTTGACGAGGCCTTCTACAGGCAGCTGAGAGCGGCCTCACAGTCACAGGCCGTCGTCGTCGTGGGGGATTTTAACTTCCCTGATGTTTGCTGGAAGGACCACTCAGCAACCCAGCCACAGTCCAGGAGGTTCCTCCAGTGTATGGATGATAACTTCCTCCTGCAAATGGTGGATGAGCCGGCCAGGAGAGGAGCACTGCTGGATCTCATCCTCACTTACAAGGAGGATCTGGTCGAAGCAGTAAAGGTTGAGGGCTGCCTTGGTTGCAGCGACCACGAGATGGTGGAATTCAGGATCTTGTGTGGTAGGATCAGTAGAATAGCAAGTAGAATTGCAACCCTGGACTTTAGCAGGGCAAACTTTGGCCTTTTCAAGCAATTGCTAGGGGAAATCCCATGGGCAAGGCTGTTTGAAGGTAAAGGGGCCCAAGATAGTTGGTTGGCATTCAAGGATTGCTTTTTCCGTGCTCAAGATCAGAGCATCCCGACATGTAGGAAGTCAAGGAAGAGGGCCAGGAGACCTGCGTGGTTAAATAGGGAATTGCTGGGTATGCTCAAGTGGAAGAGAAGAGTTTACAGGTCATGGAAGGAGGGGCTGGCCACTTGGGAGGAATATAAGGCTGCTGCCTGCTAGAGGATGTAGGAAGGCAGCTAGGATGACTAAGGCCTCCTTAGAATTAAACCTGGCGAGAAGGGTCAAGGACAGCAAAAAGAGCTTTTTCAAATACATGGCAGATAAAACTAACACCAGAGGCAATGTAGGCCCACTGATGAATGGGATGGGTGCCCTGGTGACAGAAGATACAGAGATGGCAGAGTTACTGAATGCCTTCTTTGTCTCTGTCTACTCTGCTGCAGAGTCCTGAAGAGTCCTGTACCCCTGAGACCTTAGATGAAGTCAGGTCGACGGAGCGGTTTGCCTTAGTCGATGAGGAATGGGTTAGAGACCAGTTGAGCAATCTGGACATCCATAAATCCATGGGTCCAGATGGGATGCACCTGTGGGTGCTAAGGGAACTGGCAGAAGTCATTGGTAGACCACTCTCCATCATCTTTACCAAGTCTTGGGAAACGGGAGAGGTGCCTGAGGACTGAAGGAAAGCAAATGTCACTCCAGTCTTCAAAAAGGGCAAGAAGGAGGCCCCGGGTAACTATAGACCGGTCAGCCTCACCTCCATCCCTGGGAAAGTGATGGAACGCCTTATCCTTGGTGCCATCTTAAGGCATATCAAGGATAAGAGGGTTAGGAGGGGCAGTCAACATGGCTTCACCAAGGGGAAATCATGTTTGACCAATCTCTTAGCCTTTTATGAGGATATAACACGGTGGATGGATGATGGCAGAGCGGGGGATGTGGTCTACCTTGACTTCAGCAAAGCATTTGACACAGTCTCCCACATCATCCTCACAGCTAAATTGAGGAAGTGTGGTCTGGATGATCAGGTAGTGAGGTGGACTGTGAACTGGCTGAAGGAGAGAAGCCAGAGAGTTGTAGTCTATGGGGCTGAGTCTAGTTGGAGGCCTGTAACTAGTGGAGTGCCTCAAGGGTCAGTACTGGGACCAGTATTATTTACTATATTCATCAATGATTTAGATGAGGGAATTGAGTGTACTATCAGCAAGTTTGCTGATGACACTAAGCTGGGAGGAGTGGCTGACATGCCAGAAGGCTGTGCTGCCATCCAGCGAGACCTGGCCAGGCTGGAGAGTTGGGCAGGGAATAACTTGATGAAATATAACAAGGGAAAGTGTAGAGTCTTGCATCTGGGCAGGAACAACCCCAGGTTCCAGTATAGGTTGGGGAACGACCTGTTAGAGAGCAGTGTAGGGGAGAGGGACCTGGGGGTCCTCGTGGACGACAGGATGACCATGAGCCAACACTGTGCCCTTGTGGCCAAGAAGGCCAATGGCATCCTGGGGTGTATTAGAAGGGGGGTGGTTAGTAGGTCGAGAGAGGTCCTCCTTCCCCTCTACTCTGCCCTGGTGAGACCGCATCTGGAATATTGTGTCCAGTTCTGGGCCCCTCAGTTCAAGAAGGACAGGGAGCTGCTGGAGAGAGTCCAGCGCAGGGCAACGAAGATGATTAAGGGAGTGGAGCATCTCCCTTATGAGGAAAGACTGAGGGAGCTGGGTCTCTATAGTTTAGAGAAGAGGAGACTGAGGGGTGACCTTATTAGTGTATATAAATATATAAAGGGGGAGTGTCACGAGGATGGAGCCAAGCTCTACTCAGTGGCAAACGATAGGATAAGGGGTAATGGGTACAAACTGGAACAGAAGAGGTTCCATTTAAACTTGAGAAGAAACTTCTTCTCAGTGAGGGTGACAGAGCACTGGAACAGGCTGCCCAGGGAGGTTGTGGAGTCTCCTTCCCTGGAGACATTCAAAATCCGCCTGGATACATTCCTGTGTAACATTATCTAGGTGTTCCTGCTCCGGCAGGGGGATTGGACTAGATGATCTTTTGAGGTCCCTTAGGTTTCTTAGTCTCGGGTGAATTAAATACATTATATACTATCTTTTCTTCTTCTACTCTTTTTTCAGCATCGGTGTTTTGAAATATATTTAAGGATTCCAAATCTTAAAAGTAATTTTCACAACAAACTTGCTAAATTTACCTAATTACTTTCACACTTTAAAATCCTGCAGGCTGCCAGCTGTGAGCACAAGCAGAAAAGACGGAATGATAAACTGTACTGAAAACACCTGGATAATTTTTCTCCCATTTCCTTCCACAAAATCTACATGTTCTCCCAAGTGTGTATACATTCAAATAGCTTGGTTGTTAAAAACGTAAAACACCTATTTACCAAGGACATGAGACATCCTTTACAAACAACAGAGATATCAACAGCTTGTATTTTTGTACATTTGTATTTAGAGAGATTTATCATGCTATCTTCCTTTTCAGGGTCTTTCCAGTATTCTAGTGCATTTGTAAAAATATTCACTATTTTTTAAGAAAATATTGTTTTCTAAGTGTCTGATATCCAAACAAAGTGGCAAGCATCCCTAAACCATTCTGAGTAAGCCTAGTCTTCAGTACTGATATATTATAAATGTAAGCAGAAAGATAATAAAACCACTGTTGATGCCATGTTTACTACATTAAAACCACTGACATAATTTGTTGTGGTCCTTATTTTAGTACAATTCATGTGATTTCAGCAGCACCAAGAAAACTGCAAGAGCATGTTGTTTAATAGGAACATCACCAAACAGAAAGTGGCAAAACATTAATGTAAAACAAAATATCAGAGGCTTATTCTAATTTTTCTATGCAAGCACATTATTTAATAACATTTAAAGAACAGATTAAAAATACACTAATCATTAACTTTTCATGACACATACCACTGTGAATTATGGATAGTTCTATCAGGCAAACAGAACAACAATGATTTGTGTTAAGTTTTCCTGAGTGTTTTCATCAGGGCATACTTGCTGTCTGATAAAAAGTCTCATAAAAGCACTGATCTTGATCTGATTAAAACAGTTAGAAAACCATTTCATAATCTTACACAGAGGAGAAAATATTATCCATATAGTTGACTTGCTATTTGTGGGATCATATGAAACAATGTTTGATTATCCTAAGTGAAGCAAAAAAAAAAATTAATTAAATGTAAAAAAAAAAAAAAAAGCAGCCAGAACCTACAAGTAAGAAATTTGGAAATAAGAAAAACTGTATTACTTTTCCCAGGATAAGACAAAAGCTATCAACAGATCATGTACTTCATATATTAAAATGCCTGCATGGTGGTGCATTTACAGCCTTTACTACTTCTCGTTAGATATGTGTATACATCTATCCAAAGAAAGATAGAGTCTAATAAGTAAAACCATTTACCAAGAACAAAAATATACCTAATCAGGTAATATTTTAAAATTAAATGCAAACATGAGTAATAGCTCACTAAAATTGTTTATTATCACCAAAACTGCTTGGCCTGTCTCAAGGTGAAAGATCTTTAGAAGCTAATAATGATTAATAATTTAAAATTTGATTAATAGAAAACACACACCACTTAAGTACTAAAAGTTATTAATAATTCTAAGGTGGAGAAGTTGTCATTGATTTATCTCAAAAGCAGCCTTTAAAATCTTCTCAGTGCAACATTGCCACTTAAGATTTAATTTCTTTATATTTTTTGCTCTGTTCTTTCACAATTTAGCAGCAATGCCAAGTTGCACAGGCAGAATATAAATTTACACTCAGTGTCTGCATCCCATGTTACTAAAATGAACAATTTATTAACTTAAAGTAAAAATTTACTGCAGCTTCACAGCTAAAGAAATATTCTAGGTCCTTTCCAATCCTAACTATTCTGAGATTCTAAGGAATTAAGAAGGTGGCATAGAACATCTTACATGTTCATAGATAAGTAAGGTAATTTAGAACAAAAGGAAAACGGTTTAAAGTAGACCTATCTAATCAGATTTCATGCTGGATAAAGAGATGATATTAAAATATCTAGCACAATATCTGGTGCCCATAATCTGGCCACAACAGAGGGAAGTAGGAGGCATTTTGTTTTGCAGGAAAGTGAAGAATTATCTGTATTCCACCTCAAAATTCCACTTATTGTTTGTCTAGAAACAAAATAAAACTATGAAACGTGGAACATTCTAAAGAGAAGTAAAAACATTCTTCAAAGTATAATGTACCAACCAACTCCAAGCTCACATGAAAGCCTCCTTTAGATCATCCTCTACCCATTGATTCTGCTCACTGTAGCAGAACTATTTTATCTCCCTGGAGTACAGCATATTTACTTTTTTTTCCATTTAATACAATAAGTATTTATTTAATTGTCAAGGCTAAATTTGTAGAAGAAAAATATTCTTTAATGTGTTCTAATATACTGTCAGGTTATGATTGTATTTTTCTTAATGGACGAGGAAATTATTCTTTCACTAGCTATAATAATTGAAGGAAAAAATCTAAAGATGAAAATGCATAACAAGGTAATGGGAAAGTAATTGATTTAAGACCATCTATGCATTCTCAGTGGTCTTGTTATACTCAGCTTTTCTGACTAATTGCTAACATTCAACTCTCCAGCTGCTATGAAAGTCAATTTTTGCAAGCCCATCATTGCTTCCAGAATTATGAAATTTTAATAAGTGTGGAATTTGAAGATGCTAAAAAACAAATGTATTTTAATTCCAGGTCCTGCAGAACTCAGAATTGAAAATGCAGGGATTTCTGTGAACTTGGAAGTAGAGTAAAATTTTATGTTAAATGAAATATTAATAACTTATTTATAGTCAATATGCTATCTTGATATTAGGAAAATTAGAACAACATATGGGCCATAACCAGCTTTTATTGCACTGGTGTCTGAATATACTGCTCGGAGGATGTGCAGGGCAGAATATTTTAACATGCAATGTGAATCTACCTTATTTTAATTTGTGTTGCAAAGTGAGCATCAACAAAGGAAAAGCCCGTTATTGCATGGGTACCTTTTAGACCTATATCTTAAATCTGTGACACTGGGATGCTGTTTAATTCAGATTTTACTACAAAAAGATGCATTTCCTGCCAAGAGTAAAGTGCTAAATAAGAGCAGAGAAAAAAGTTATAACATCAATTATTATTGTACAACTAATGTTGAAGTATATAGCAAAATCTCTTGCTTACAAACTCACATTTAAATGTTATTTTACTAGAGTTCTTGTTATGGAAAAATTAGAATATGCCACAGACCCACAAATTTAGTCAGCAGAATTACTGTTCTAATACTTATAGTCAAAATCACATAATTAAATCAGAAAAAAAAAAACCCAACTCATTGACAGAGTTATAGATTATCAAATTTTTACAGAAAAATCTCTCCTATTATCTGCCTATTTTTTCTCTAGTTTACACTCAAAATTCCACCACATCTCTTGGACATTTCCTATTGACAATTGCAGTCTTCCTGAAGAATACCAAGGCACTGGTATTTCTCATGCTTCTGTCTTTGCCAGGAGGAGTGTGACATTCCTGGCGGAAGGGAGAGTTTTCCTCCTACGTCATGGGGATGCTTAGGGGTGTTTTCATTACCATTTTTATTCCCAGCCTGCTCCCTTACTGCTGCTCCCCCAGGCTTCTTACCTCCATAGGCTAACACTCACAGAGCTGGGGCTCAGACAGACTGGAAAATGGGCACTTAGCCACAGGGCGCCTAGTAAACCCAGCTCTTGCAGAATACAAAGTGAGAACTTCAATATGGAAGTATGATTTGCAGATCAATAATGAAATAACACTAACTTGAAATATGTTCATAATTTTACTGAGTGTAAAATGCAAAATACAATTTAATGGCTGAGAAAAGAGATCTATTTCTATTAAGTGGTATATATATTGCATTTTTAATTGTCCTTTTTTTGTTTTCTAATGAACACTCTGGAAAATCTTGCAATCATATTCTTTCAGTTTTTGTTTGCGTAATTAAGTACTCAATATATAATTTGTCAAGTGCCACATTATGTTATATAAGGCTCCAAAAGCCCTATTCTCCCTCTTACCCTGACTTACTTATTTGTTCTATCGTGCTTATGTTGAGTACCTGAAACATTTGCGTTAAAGCACATATACACTCAACATCCAGAGTCTCTTGACACATCCTTCAGGAAAAACATCCTGTGATGTCCTTCTTTTGCAGTGGCAAAGATGAAGGCAAATGCAATGTTCCAGAGGAAAAAATCAATGCATAAGTATTAGTCATATTAGTTTGCATTCTTGTGCATATGTATGTATGTGGACACATATGTGTGTATTTTTATACATTACATACATAATACCTGTCCTCAAAAGGAGACTTCTGTGTATTTTAAGTGACTGGCTGTTTACCCAGTTTCAGAATCCTGTTTCACTTAAATGTTAAAACTGCAGTTTTCTTCTAGGGCAAACATGTCACCTGTTACCAATCTGTTCGCTCATTTGTCATAATACATTTATCCTCAAGTTATCGCTGGCATAGGAAAAGTATCACTCACTAGAGAACTTAGTCACAGACATCATCAGTTCATTTTGGATAAAGTTATAAGAGCAAAGCATTTAGTTCAAGCTAATTAAACGGGTTCTCTCTAAGACAGAAAAGGATAAGAGGGATGACATTTGCTCTAGAGGGACATATCTTTCTATTTTGTTGACTATAAAGAGATCTGATACAACTACTTAGGTTAAATGCTTTCATTTTTGACAGTGAAATTTAAGTGAGATGAATTCCACAGTGGATACCAAACACTGTTGAAAATTTAACCTAAGAAATTTATCTAAGGTCATATATAAATGGTATTATATCTAATTGAATCCTATGTTTTAAACTCATGAGTAGTGCTCTAATTATTGGTCTGTTCTTCCTCTGTATAAAAAATGGCTAAGTAAAAGTTTTTTATGGTTATTAATCTGGAAGGTTTTTAATAAAGTCAGACTCACAAGATCAGGTAACAGGCATCTACCAGCAATACCGTATTTTACCACCTCTTTATTTGTCTGCTGTTACAGTGAATGGAGACAGAAAGAGAGAGGCCTAGACTACTGAAATGATGTGAAAAATCTTGGTTTCAGCAAACATTTGTCTGTCCTGCAGAAGCAATATAGCTTAGCAAATATTCCTTTATTTCTCATGGGATTCTTATTCATGTATGCCCTGTTGAGCTAACAAGTGTGTGGGGTGGTTTAAAGTTCTCATACTCATGGAAAAAAACAATTAGATTATCTAATCAAAAAAGTAAATAGCATATGTATCTATGGACAGAAGTTACTCAAAGTGTGGGACTGAGAAGATGGAGGAACAATGAAAACCATAAAAGAATAACATTTTTTTTTTATTTATTATTATGTTATTGTAGTAGTAGCAGCAAAAGAATTTAAACCTATTGTAGGTAAGGAAGTACTTATAGGCGAAGTATGCAAATGGCTAAAACCAGTTCAAAAAGAATGAAGAATACTTTCCATAGGGAAATACTCTTTTTTTTCCCTAAAATTTATGAAATAACAATTCCAACATATTTTAATTTAGAAAAAGATTAGTAATCTAATTTTCCCCTTGCATGGCTTTTTCAATAGAAGTATCAATACTTTAATCAAGACTTAAGAGTTTCAAAACATTTTTTTCCTGGATAATTTTACCACATTTTTGCCATTTAATTTCAATTCGCTATTATTGCTTTTAAAATTCAGAATGGTTTCTGGACAGATTAATTAAAAGTTTAAAAGATTTTAAAAGAAAATATTGTTGTTACCAGCTCTCTACAACTGCTGTGTAAAATCTGAAATGTGGAAAGAACTGGACTTTTGAAACCACAAAATGTCCTTAAAACAGAGGTAAACCGTTTTTTATTAAAAGCCTCAACATTTCAAGCACTTTAAAATGGAAATACTGTTTTTATCTTGAAAAGTCCAATGCTGAACATTTCGCTATGAAATAATGTTTTAGTTTTGGCAGTAAAGTATTATTCTGAATAAAGATTTTTTCTGAACACCCCTCCCCAAAATCTACAAAATAACACTTACTACAGTTTTTCAGTAGTGAAAGAAAACAGGTGTAGATATTTCTAAAACAGCTCCAGGAAAATTTCTTATTTCTAGGTCACACTTCCTCATATAATTGTTTTGGTCAGTTTTGATAAATATGTAAATAACAGAAAGAATAGGAGACTTACCATTAGTATCCTAATGATCTGCAAAGAACAAAAAGAAATAAATTTCTCTCTCTCTCTCTGGCCCTGCCCCCGAGCTCAATGGATTCCAAATTATTATATTATTATAGCTTCATAACATGCTTCACTTGCAAGAGCCACGATTTACAACAAATCAAGATTATTATTATTATTGTATTGAAATTCCATTATATGGTAGAAATAATAAAATCTCTTAAAACAGTACCAGTATAGCTTCAAGAAGTCTGATCTTTTTCCTGCAAGAACAGCAGCTGAAGTAAGTGACATTAAGGGAAAACAAACAATTGGTAGTATGGCTGTTATAATTCCACAAAATTTAAATGCCTGGATACAGATATGAAATTGTACAAATAGTAGAATTAAAAAAACACAAAACCAAAAACCATTAAAAAAAAAAAAGACAAACAAACCCTCCCACTTTTTTAATGAGGATATTCAAAATGATTTATTATTGAATCACAGAATAGTTAGGGTTGGAAAAGACCTTAACATCATCTAGTTCCAACCCCACTGCCATGGGCAGAGATGCCACACACAAGACCATGTCGCCCAAGGCTCTGTCCACCCTGGCCTTGAACACTGCCAGGAATGGAACATGTACTGCTTCTTTGGGCAACCTGTTCCAGTGTCTCACCACCCTCACAGTAAAGAACTGCTTCCTTATATGTAACCTAAACTTCCCCTGTTTAAGTTTAAACCCATAACCCCTTGAACTATCACTATAATCCCTGATGAAGAGTCCCTCTGCAGCATCCCTTTTAGGCCCTTCAGGTATTGGAAGGCTGCTATGTGTTCTGTGGAAATCACACAATAAATAATCATTTTGGAGAAAAAGTGTGTTTGTTTATCCAGTATCTCCACTTTGCTAATGGTCTTGGTAAAGTCAAGACATATATATCCACTGCTCTGTCCCAGCCCACAAAACTAGTCATCTCACTAAAACAGGCAGCTGAATGGCCCAGACACAATTTGCCTTTGATAAATCCAGCTGGCTGTGCTCAGCCACTTTCTTGTCCTTCCTGTGCCAGGAGATACACTGAAAAAACTGTAGCCAGTTAGAAGATGTTAAGCAATAGAAATTATTAGCAAAGATACACATTTCTTTTCCACTGATCATGGCATACAATTTTAAAATAATAATTTTAATCTTTTTTTGTGGTAGAGTGGAGTAAATGATTTATCATATACTTAACATTCAACATGCAGAATTCGTGATGGCTACTGAGTCTCAGAAAGTTGAATAATCCAATCAGCAACTACATCCTCAATGTACAATTAAATACTTCTTAATTAATCATTTTTAATTAGGATTTGTTCACAAGTCCTCATCTATTTTTGACAATATAAAATTGAAAAATCATAATAAAGTCAGCCTTTTTAATATTTCCCTAGCAAGTGCAGCACTGGGGCTTTTTTTTCATCCCTTAAAGAAGCACAAATCATTTTAGCTGGCTGTTTTGGGGATTTTTTTAGAAACCATGCCTTGACAGACTTTAATGAATAATCTCTCCAATTTATAATTTTTAATGGAAATATGCCACATATTAATCAGTATCTGTATGTGTCCACTTATTTTATCCTATGATAGAATATATAGGTACTGGCAATGAAGCATGGACAGCCTTTGGATAAGATCCAAGAGGCACAGATGGATTGCAACAGCATAATCTTATTCATAAAAATAAGAAAGAAAAGCATGTGATAATATTTTGGCTGCAAAGCTTTTGCAGGAATCATGGAAACAACTGTGCATCTTATACATATCATTAAGCCTTGGCTATTACATTAATCAGACTATTTTGTAAACAATTAAAATGAATTATGAGTATATTAATCAACTTTATTGTACCAAATGTAGGGTTCCTAAAATGTGCAAGCAAACATGCTCAGTATTATTAGAAAATCAGATTACATCTAGAATAGTCTTCTTGCGGGGTGTGCTGTGCACAGCTGTATTGTTTTACACTAAATCCTTTCAAATTATAAACTTAACGGAACCTGACTCAGTCACCCCATAGAATGCTTTGAAAGAAAACAATGCAGTGTGCAAGCGGTTGTTTTTCAGGTGCTGCTTTTCTTCCTGGGTTTCATTATCTTTATTTGAAGATTTTAAAATCAGCAGGCTAAAGCTACTTGAAGGAATATTTAAATGATTACTCCACATACATCCAGGAAATTGTCTTTCTCTGCTAGCTGTTACAGAGCAAGCAGAGGGCTCTGCACTATCGTGCTTCCAGCACACTGAACATTTGTCTTCAGAATGTAACCCATGCCTCCTTCAGCCCTTCTTCTCACCTCTGCTAAGTCTTCCGTCTTCATACCAGAACATCATCAACTTTACCTAATATTTTCCAAGAGAATATTTCTGTTTATTGAGTATGAAGGAATCACATTTCCGTTATTTACATTAGGCATGTGTTGAGCCTAGGATTTACCATGTTAGTACTATAATATTACACAAACTATAACCTGTTTTGGCTATTCTTCTACACAGTCACATGGTAGGAAACTTGGCCTTCAGGAAAAGCTCCTGACTCCATGAGAGCCAGGATTTTTGCTCTAGGGCTTTAGTCTTGATGCATTTATTTTGCATTATTATGCCCTGAATTATTTATAAAGTCTCTTTATAATTGTCAAAATAATTGCCTTCAAAGTAGCTACGAGACATAGTGACTATATTAATCAAATCTGAAATACTGGCGTGAATGGATGGTTCAAATGTAACCTCAAGTGTACATTTACCTAATTACTATAGAGCTAACCCCAAGAATTTGCCCTTGTGGCAGTCTGTTCCTGAGCATTGCTTCAGAATGCTCTTGGGAAGCATCAGAGCAGCTGCATCTGTTACAGCTGTTTTTACAGATGTTAACTTTTGGTGATCAAAATGAGAAAAAATATTGGAAATATGTTGTGCCCTGCCATCATCAGTAACTAGTACTTGTCAGAACAGCCACATTTTTCTGTGTGAGATGAAGGAATAAATGGAAGAAATAATCATTAAATTATGAAGACACATACTACAGAAGGTTTTTGGCAGAATGAATCTTTCATTTTAAACAACTTCTTTATTTCCTTTCCTATTTCTTTTTCAAACACATTAATGAGAAAAATTAATGGCACCAATTGACTTAAGAAGACTGCTACAGGTTTGAGGGTCTTTTTTTGGCAGTAAAAGTAGGTATTTTAAGAATTAGCTGTCTATTGAAGAAAACTAACCTTGCTAATCAATCCTGTACCTTGCTTTTATCACCTCATTGATCACTTTCATTTTGAACTTCTAGCCAAAAGTTATCTCCATTCTTGCAACTGAATCTTCCCTTTCTAAGGAAAAGCTGAGGTAATGATGTATGCCTTCTGACTATGCTATGGTTTAAACCCAGCTGGCTAGTAACCATCCCACAACCTTTTCCTCCCCTCTCCAGCTTGATGGGGAGAAGAGATCTGGGAGGGTAAAAGTGAAAAACCTCATGGCTTGAGATAAAGACAGTTTAATAGGTAAAGCAAACTCTGCATGTACAAGCAAAGCAAAACAAAACAATTAATTCATTCACCACTTCCCACCATCAGGTAAGTAGGTATTCAGACATCTCCAGGAAAGCAGGGCTCCATTATGTGTAATGGTGACTTGGGAAGACAAATGACATCACTCCAAACATCCCTTTCCTCCTTCTTCCCCAGCTTTATATGCTGACCCTGACATCCTATTGAGTAGAATATCCCTTTGGTCAGTTGGGGTCTGCTATCCTCACTGTATGTCCTCTCAGTCTCCTTGTGCTGGTGGGGTGGGGTGAGAAGCAGAAAAGGTCTTGGCTCTGTGTAAGCACTGCTCAACAGTAACTAAAATATTCTTGTCTTATCAACACTGTTTCTAGCAGAAATCCAAAACATAGACCTACTAGCTATTATAAAGAAAATTAGCTCTACCACAGCCAAAAACAGAACAGCTTCCCTGATTTTTTCTCCAATAATCAGAAAGGCCTGAATTGATTTCCTCCTGATGCATCTTTTTTTTTTTTTTATGTCACACATAGACTGTTTTCACCCAGAACTGTAAAAAAGCAAATAAACGCTTTTTTGAGATGTATCAATAGTTGCAGCAAGCCAAAAGGGAGTAAGTAGTAATAACATAAGGATCAGTTAAAGATGGCAATGTCTAGGAAAAGCTTGTTTCAGACAATTTATATTAGAGAGGTGTATTCTATTGCCAAGGGATTTTTTTTTTTTCCTGAAAAAAAGAAGATAGTGGTGGAGGGAAGGAAAAGTATAAAACCAAAATCTAGAATATGGAAGAACGAAAGACTACAGTAAAAGGAAACTTTATGTGAAGTACCCTAAACTGTCAAAGAAGTTGCATGTTAAGGAGATCTATCAATACTGCCAGGTTAAAGATAGGTTGGAAAAGGGAAAAAAAAAAAAGTCATTCAATTGTAAAAAGTGTAATTTCTTCCACAACACGCTTTCCCCAAAAGAAGGTATTTCCATTTTGGTATTTTATATTTGCCTTACTGCAAGACAGTAAATATCATGAAAACACATGTTATTTTGGATGTCCTTACTAACATCATTACATGTCCATTAAGACTAAATAAGTAACACCTGCTACAAAATCTACTAAGATCACACTTCAGAACATACAAAGTCAGGGTAGAAAGAGCAATAATCTCTCTTCTCATGAGACAGGAAACAAGAAATTGTATTCAGAGATGGCTCACAACTTTGTGCTATAGTTTGGCACTTCAGCATGAAGCAAAATAATACCAAGTACTAAAGTAATTCAGCACATGGATAACTTCTCTGGGTTATATATTGTTTGCTTTTGAAACTGTTAGCAGAAAATCAAGGCAAAATGTTGAGTATTTTTTTTAGGTTGGTGTCGTGGTTTAAACCCAGTCAGGCAACCTGTTCACTCACTCCCAGTGAGTGGTGACGGGCTGAGAGCAATTGAGGGCCCCCCCCCCGGAGCTCTCCCTTTCCCCGCTCCCAGAACAGGGAGGAGGATCGAAAGAGTGCAAATCCTATGGGTTGAGACAAGAACAGTCCAGCAACCAATGTACAACACAAAGCACCACCGCTACTGCCAACGACAACAATGATGAGAGAAAATAACAAGGGAAGAGAATACAATACCACCGGCCAAGAAACGAGTCCCACCTGGAAGCCCCTGTCCTTGCGGGTAATTTCCAGTTACCCCCCACCCCGGGCATGACGTGCTGTGGTATGGTATACCTCCTTGGCTAGCCTGGGTCAGGTGCCCTGTCTCTGCTTCCTGACGGCTTCCCCTCCTCCCTGGCAGAGCATGAGCCTCACAAAGTCCTTGGTCAGGGTAAACATCACTTAGCAACAACCAAAAACATCAGTTTCACCAACACTGTTCCCAGGCCGGAAGTTAAAACACAGCACTGCACCCCCAGCGACAAGTACAGTCGCTACTCAAACTTTGGCTGAAGTAAACAGAGCAGCTACCCCAGTGGCAAGTACAGCAGCTGCTTAAACTTCAACTGCAACAGGCAGAGCAGTTACCCCAGCTCCAAGCACAGCAGCTACACCACCCCCAGCAACAAGTACAGTTGCTACTCAAACCACAGTGATAATCACTGCTGCCAAACCAGAGGACCAATTCGTACCAATATCGGTTGCCCCTGTACGCAAGAGAACAAGCAAAAAAGAGGGAAGAAGGGTGAAGCGAGATGAAGAAACAATGAATTCACTACCCGGTCTAGCATCTGATCAGGAATCATCATCACATGACGAAGAAGAAGAAGAAGAGGTAACTTCTCAACCTCGGACCTCAACCAAGCTACGGAATATGAAAAAAGATTTTACCCATCAAACAGGGGAGCACATCATCACCTGGTTACTCCGATGCTGGGACAATGGGGCCGATGGTCATGAACTAGAAGGTACAGAAGTCGAACAGCTGGGATCACTTGCTAGAGAAGGGGGAATTGACAAAGCAATTGCAAGAGAGAAAAAGTCCCTCAGTCTTTGGAGGCGGCTCTTGGCAGCTGTGAAAGAAAGGTTTCCATACAAGGATGATGTTATGAGTCGTTTGGCCAAGTGGACTACTATAGACAAAGGCATCCAGTCTCTGAGGGAATCAGCCATCGTAGAGATGATCTATCACATCAAGCCGAATAACGGGGATACACCTATAGATCCAGATGAAGTTGAATGTACACGACCCATGTGGCAAAAACTTACACGGAATGCACCGTCATCATTGGCAACAGTAACCTGGAATGACATAGTACCACTAACAGTGGATAAAATGGTTCATAAACTCCGAGAGTTCGAAGACAATCGCATCCATTCCATCATCTCAGCTGTGGAAAAACTGTCCCAGGACCTCAAACAATTGAGGGATGATATATCTGATTTATCCAGTTCCTCACGTGTACCAACACACGTCTCAGCTAATAACAAAAGGCGTCCTATTGTTCAAGAGAGGAGATACAGGAGGTATACGCCACGGGGTACCCTATGGTTTTACCTGCGGTATCACAGAGAAGACATGACAAAGTGGGATGGAAAACCTACTTCAGCTTTGGAGGAACAGGTGAGCGAACTGAAGAGGGGAGCAAGGGCCAAGACTGATCGTCCCATGAGAGCTACGGCTTCAGTCTCTGGTGAGCAGTTTCCCAGGTGGAATGGAAGAGCTGATTTTACTCCAGCTCCTGTGATAACGAAGAATAATCCCTTTTACCATGACTCAAGTGTCGAATGCTGTGATGGCCATTAGAGGGGCCCTGACTCCAGCCAGGTGGAGGTAGGGGACAATTGGATTTATTGGACTGTGTGGATCAGATGGCCTGGCACATCAGTCCCACAGAAGTATAAGGCTCTAGTAGATACCGGTGCACAGTGTACCCTGATGCCATCAAGCTGTCAAGGGGTGGAACCCATCTATATTTCTGGAGTAACAGGAGGATCCCAAGAGTGTGCTGGAGGCTGAAATCAGCCTGACTGGGAGGGAGTGGCAAAAGCACCCTACTGTGACTGGCCCAGAGGCTCCATGCATCCTCGGCATAGACTACCTCAAGAGAGGGTACTTCAAAGACCCAAAAGGGTACCGGTGGGCTTTTGGTATTGCTGCTTTGGAGACTGAGGAAATTGAGCAGCTGTCCACCTTGCCTGGTCTCTCAGAAGATCCTTCTGTTGTGGGGTTGCTGAAAGTCGAAGAACAACAAGTGCCAATTGCGACCACAACAGTGCACCGGCGGCAATATCTCACCAATTGGGACTCCCTGATTCCCATCCATCAGTTGATCTGTAGGCTGGAGAGTCAGGGAGTGATCAGCAGGACTGACCATATGGCCAGTGCGAAAGTCTAATAGAGAATGGAGACTAACAGTAGACTATCGTGGCCTGAATGAAGTCACACCACCATTGAGTGCTGCCGTACCGGACATGCTAGAACTTCAGTATGAACTAGAGTCAAAGGCAGCCAAGTGGTATGCCACGATTGATATTGCCAATGCATTTTTCTCAATTCCTTTGGCAGAGGAGTGCAGGCCACAGTTTGCTTTTACTTGGAGAGGTGTCCAGTTCACTTGGAACCGACTGCCCCAGGGGTGGAAACACAGCCCTACCATTTGCCATGGACTGATCCAGACTGCACTGGAACAGGGGCAAGCTCCAGAACACCTGCAATACATTGATGACATTATTGTGTGGGGCAATACAGTGGAAGAAGTCTTTGAGAGAGGGAGGAAAATAATCCAAACCCTGCTGAAAGCTGGTTTTGCCATAAAACGAAGTAAGGTCAAGGGACCTGCACAGGAGATTCAATTTTTGGGAATAAATGGCAAGATGGATGTAGACAGATCCCCACAGATGTGATCAACAAGATAACAGCAATGACTCCACCAACTAATAAGAAAGAAACGCAAGCTTTCTTGGGTGCAGTGGGGTTCTGGAGAATGCACATCCCAAATTACAGTTCGATTGTAAGCCCTCTCCATCATGTGACCTGGAAGAAGAATGATTTTAAATGAGGCCCGGAGCAACAACAAGCCTTTGAGCAAATTAAATGCGAGATAGTTCATGCAGTAGCCCTTGGACCTGTCCAGAACAGGCCAGATGTTAAAAATGTACTGTACACTGCAGCTGGGGAGAACGGTCCTACCTGGAGCTTCTGGCAGAAAGCTCCAGGGGACACTCGAAGTCGACCCCTCAGTTTTTGGAGTCGGAGATACAAAGGATCTGAGGCCAGCTATACTCCGAGAAAGAGATACTGGGAGCCTATGAAGTGGTTCGAGCTGCTTCAGAAGTGATTGGCACTGAAGCACAGCTCCTCCTGGCACCCTGGTTGTCCGTGCTGGGCTGGATGTTCAAAGGCATGGTCTCCTCTACACATCATGCAACTGATGCTACATGGAGTAAATGGGCTGCACTAATTACACAACGAACTCAAATAGGAAATCTCAGTCGTCCAAGCATTCTAGAAGTCATCATGGACTGGCCAGAGGGCAAAGATTTTGGAGGAGGAGGTGGTGCGTGCTGAAGAGGCCCCACCATATAATAAACTGTCAGAAAGTGAAAAGCAGTATGTCTTGTTTACTGATGGATCTTGCCGTATTGTGGGAAAGCATCGGAGATGGAAGGCAGCTGTATGGAGTCCTGGACGACAAGTTGCAGAAACTGCTGAAGGAGAGGGTGAATCGAGTCAGTTTGCCGAGGTGAAAGCCATCCAGCTGGCCCTGGACATTGCTGAACGAGAAAAGTGGCCAGTACTTTACCTCTATACTGACTCATGGATGGTGGCAAATGCCCTGCGGGGGTGGTTGCAGCAATGGAAGCAGAGCAACTGGCAATGCAGAGGTAAACCCATCTGGGCTGCTGCACTGTGGAAAGATATTGCTGCCAGGGTGCAGAACCTGGTGGTGAAGGTACGTCATGTAGATGCCCATGTACCCAAGAGTCGGGCCACTGAGGAACACCAGAACAACCAACAAGTGCATAAAGCGGCTAAGATTGAAGTGGTTCAGATGGACTTAAATTGGCAACATAAAGGTGAACTATTTTTGGCCTGGTGGTCCCATGACACTTCAGGCCATCAGGGCAGAGATGCAACATATAGATGGGCCCGTGATCGAGGAGTGGACTTAACAATGGACACTATTGCCTAGGCTATTCATGAGTGTGAAACATGTGCTGCAATTAAACAAGCCAAGCGGTTAAAGCCTCTTTGGTATGGAGGATGATGGTTGAAGTATAAATATGGGGTGGACTGGCAGATTGACTATATCACACTGCCGACATCCCGCCAAGGCAAGCGCCATGTGCTTACCATGGTGGAAGCAACCACCGGGTGGCTGGAAACATACGCTGTGCCCCATGCCACTGCCCAGAACACTGTCCTGGGCCTTGAGAAACAGATTTTGTGGCGACACGGCACCCCAGAGAGAATTGAGTCAGACAATGGGACTCATTTCCGGAATAACCTTATAGATACTTGGGCCAAAGAGCATGGCATTGAGTGGGTATATCACATCCCCTACCACGCACCAGCCTCTGGGAAAATCGAACGGTACAATGGGCTGTTAAAAACTACACTGAGAGCAATGGGTGGGGGAACTTTCAAGCATTGGGATACACACTTACCAAAGGCCACCTGGTTGGTCAACACCAGAGGATCTGCCAACAGGGCTGGCCCAGCCCAGTCAGAACTTTTACATATTGTAGAGGGGGACAAAGTTCCCGTGGTGCATATGAAGAATTTGCTGGGGAAGACAGTCTGGGTTCTTCCTGTTTCAGGTAAAGGCAAACCCACTCGTGGGATTGCTTTTGCTCAGGGACCTGGATATACTTGGTGGGTAATGCGGGAAGATGGGGAAGTCCGATGTATACCTCAAGGGGATTTGATTTTAGGGGAAAACAGCCAGTGAACTCAATTGTATGCTGTTGCCTGCTGTGTAATACTTTTATAGCCCATCAACTAGATGTCTTCAGGTCACCAGCGACTGGCCCTGACTTCCCTCCAGCCATCATCCCAACAGAGAATGAACTTTGATAGAAGTGGATGAGTTCCGCAGTAAAGGAATGACCAGCATCAGCAGGCAACGATCCAATACTGGACACAGCCTTTCCTGCCCTGAAAGATTGTTACAAGAGATGGAACCTGACATCATGGACCGAATGGACTCGGCAGCGTTATAGGGATTGGTCCATGCACTAAGAAAATGATCTCTTTCTCTTGGTCTGTGTGTATATGGATGTATATATGCGGGAGAGCGATGGTGTATTGAAAATGTGGGATCTGAGCATGACATGAATGGTATGGAATAAGGGGTGGATAATGTCCTGGGTTCAGCAGTAGCAGTGATGCTTCTCCTTCGTGGTAGCTGGTGCAGTGCTGTGTTTTGACTTCCAGCCTGGGAAAAGTGCTGGTGATACCGATGTTTTTGGTTGTTGCTAAGTGATGTTTACTCTGACCAAGGACTTTGTGAGGCTCATGCTCTGCCAGGGAGGAGGGGAAGCTGTGAGGAAACAGAGATGGGGTGCCTGACCCAAGCTAGCCAAAGAGGTATTCCATACCACAGAACGTCATGCCCGGGGTGGGGGGTAACTGGGAGTTACCTGGAAGGACAGGGGCTTCCAGGTGGGACTCGTTTCTTGGCCGGTGGTATCATATTCTCTTCCCTTGTTATTTTCTCTCATCATTGTTGTCGTTGGCAGTAGCGGTGGTGCTTTGTGTTGTACATTGGTTGCTGGACTGTTCTTGTCTCAACCCATAGGAGTTGCACTCTTTCGATCCTCCTCCCTGTTCCTCCGGGAGCGGGGAGGGGGAGAGCTCGGGGGGGAGGGGGGGGGGCCTCAATTGCTCTCAGCCCGGCACCACTCACTGGGAGTGAGTGAACAAGCTGTCTGGCTACGGTTTAAACCACGACACCCTCTGCACCACAGGGGATAAGATATCACAGCCCAGAACTGGGACTCCTGATTTTAAACCCCAAAAGTGCTGAATTTAATATGGAAAGTTTGTGAAGTTGTTTTGACTCTCTTGTCTCAGAAGAAGCAATCAGCATTTTGGCAAATTTCTTAGCAGTATAACCGGTTTCCTGGAGCTAAATGAATTAACACCATTCACAGAGCATTCCTACATCACTTTCGGTCCCCTGGAATGCACCACGTGCACCCTGCCAGGCTCCTCTCCATGGTAAAAGCAAAACTAGTTCAGAAAACCATTCAACCCCCACTTTATTCCATTATATTTTAATTAGTTCTTTTGAAAATTCCTATGAGAAAACGATCTGAACATTTTCAGTATTGAGTTTAAAGATAAAATTAAGGCAATTAATCAGGATATGGGAAGTTGGAAGCTAATATTCTAAAATTATTTGCCACACAGAACAGCAGAATTGGAAGCTGTGCACATTTATTTTGAACTTTGACACATGGTGCGGTTTTTCCACAAAATTATGGCTTGTTTCTGTTTAGGACAAAAATCTTGTCTCATTTTCTACTACAAGCAGAAAATGCCCCTTCCCTTGAGTGTTACTATAATAAACTTTAGCAAATTTAGTCATCAGTATGAATGAATGTAATGTCATCATATAATGAATATACATAATTAATGATGACAACATAATTTGCTCCGTCCTTTTGCCATGCAATACACAAAGCTATCATACGAATAAAAAGTCAGTGTGACCAGATATTTCTTCAATCAATTGCTTACTACTACTTTGAAACAGACACATTATGGCAATTTCACCCATTATCATGTATGTCATTTTAGCATTTCAGTGATTTGAATCACTGTAGATTTGAGTCATCTCAGGCACCTGTAACCAAACATGCGATTTGTTCCCCAGCTGACAATGTACTTTGGTGAACTTTTTTCTATTCTTATGCCAGGTATTCCAACAAAAAAGCAAGAGCATGGCAGGGGGATGACAGTACATTAAGTAGCTTCAATAGCCCTTATATCTAAGTCAATAAAAACAGTCATCTTTTAATGAAGACCAGGTTGGCTCTTACACTGAATTGCAAAATAACCAGACATAAAGCCACACTACTTAAAATACCTGTGACTGCAGCGCAATGGGCAGCTGACAATGTCGAACCTGGTGTCTTTGTGAAAATTTACCACTCAGTCCACATGACAGAAAAGGACACCCTGAACAATACTTCATGTTTTAACACCAAATCAAAATCTGTCTTGCCACACATTTCCAAAAGGTTCTGCTGTATGTGATTTTGACACTGATTTTACTGGGTTTTTTCTTTGTTATTTTGAAGTTGGAGGAGACTATTTTATTTAAAATAACAAGCCTGACATCTCAAATTATTAGCTGACACAGCCATTTAAGCCTCTCATATGTGCATCAGATTGAAAGGCAAAGAAATTTAACTCTAACAACTGAGAAAAAGCACCAAAAGTATATAAATTATTAGGTACACATTTGTGCTAGCAAGAGAAGGCAATAAAATATGTCCTGTAGAATAAACCAATTGTGAAGAGACTTAAAGCATGCTATTTAGTTAGAAAGAAGAATAAAACCACTAAGTTCAGATTTTAAAAAAAGCTTGAGGTTGTGGAAGACTAGTAAGAGCAAAGAAAGAACAATATACCTTTTTCACTCATGAGGTTTTGTCAGTTTTCCTCTGTACTTATGTTCTGAAAGTTGTTGGGGGGCTTTTACTTTTTGGTTTTTTGGTGTGCTTTTTTTTTGCTTTGGTGGGGTTTTGTGGTGGGGTTTTGTGCTTGTTTTTTTTAGTTTTTTGATGGGTTTTTCTGTTTGTTTGTTTGTGGGTTTTTTGTTTGTTTTTTTTTTTTTTTGTCTGTTTTAAGAGGCTCTGTCAAGTCACCACAGTTTGAAGATCTCAGATACTGCAGATGGAAAATCTATAAAGGCAGCCGAACAGCTTTGTATGTGAAGATGCAATACAGTTTCCTAAGAAGTGCTACCGCCACTTGCAGGCATTGCTGAAAATCAGTGATGAACTGTGGAATATGATCCAGAGGCAGATACAGAAGCTGACATTAGGAAAGTAATTATATGGGCAAAGGATTTATGGCTGCTAAAATGTTCAGCTTGAAGCTTAAAAACATCTCAAGACCTTTGTATACTTTTTTTTTTCAAGAAGGTATACTGTGTTTTTTTTTTATTTTTCAAGTAGAGAATCAGATTACTACATATATTGTTTCATTTTTTTCCATGTTTCCACATCATTGATTTTTCAGTTTCTTCTTGTTATTCATTCCTATTTGCTTAAACATTTAAAGGAATATCACTAAAGTGTTTCAAAACACCAAATGAAAAATATGTTATTAATTTAAAATTTCTGTATTTTTATATTTAGAAAGATATAAATGAATGGCAGACACACTAGCATTTTCTACATTATTTTTTTTTTTTAAATCTAGTTCTAAGAAACTGTCAATATCAGAGACAGTACTTGAGTAAACATCAGTAACTGGGATATAGCTATTTATTCACCCTTACTTCTAAGGGATGTAGATTATTTTGTTTTCAGCAGTGACTGGTGAGAAGATAAAAGAAAGTTTGTTGCATATACAGACTTACAATTCAAACTCTGCTGTACTGGAAAATTGCTAATCAAATAGAACATGACCACATGCACATAACTAAGTGAATCAAACACCGGGTTAGACTTCTTACATGCATGGCAATTTTGAGAAAGGGAAGAGTAGACACCTCAGAAAATAGTAGAAGCTTCAGGAAATTTGCTCTGCATTTGGCAGCCTCCAGGAATCTCAGCTGGAAAGAGAGTATCCAGTATCTTTCCCAAGATGTTCTTGGGGAATGAGAGAAGCCAAGAGAGGGCAGAAAAGGAAACTCTGAAAAAGCAAAACACTGACACTAAGTTGGTGCTTGTGTTCCAAAGAGAAGAAAGTAAGACTAGAGAGTTCAAAGCATTTCACATTTCTTGTTCATGTTTCTTCCAAGCCAAATGTCTGCTGGAAGCGTGTTTACTTGCCAGTTCTTATCAGTCACAGAGAGGTCAGTGACCACTGGAGGCATACCTTGGCCTCCCTGCCAATCATCCTGTCAAAAATTAGACAAGATCAGAGGATGCCTTTCACAAACAATGTAGATACAGCACAAGCAGAAATTGGGAAATGTTTTTTTTATGGAACGACGGCATTTAAAAGAGTGATCTCATTAAATGTCATATTTGATTGACAGAGCTTTGCTTTTTATTTGCCAGAGTTCTGTCAGCAAAATAATTTCTGGAAATCTGTTTATATAGCCAACTATCTAAACAGATTTCCAACTTGTGCCAGACTGGATAACTAAATATATGACTACTGTAAAGAAATTGTAAACTAATAAATTACTTTTCATTTGATGTTGTTATTTTTATGACTTTATGCATTTTATCCTTTCAAAGACCATACAGCTATATCACCGGAGAATATTCCAGAATTTCCAATTTTCTGATAAGGAAAGATAAATTTAATGGCAAGTCTGTTTCTCCTAACATCATGAAATCAGAGAGAGAAACTAATGAAATTATCTCCTTACCATAAAAAATTAAATGAGAGAAGTAAGAGGGTGAAGAGGTGCTCTAGGTGCCAGAGCACAGATTCTCCCTGTAATCCATAGAGAGATCAAGGAGGAGCAGGTACTGCCTTGCAGACAACAGAGAGAACGATGGCCGTAGCAGATATCTACGTTGCAGTCCACAAAGGACACCACAGTGGAGCACGTGGATACGTCCTAGGGGAAACTTCATCCATGGGAAATATCCATGCTACAGTAGGGGAAAAGGGTGAAGAGGAAGCAATGGCACGGGAAACCTGTTATGACCTAACAACAACCTCCCCAGTTCCCCATTCCCCTGCATCTGTCAAGGAAGGAGGTAGAGGAGTTGGTTAATGAGGGATGGACATCGAGCCTGGGAAAAGGAGGGAGCAAGGAAAACACGGTCTTTCTTTCAAACTATTCAAATCTATTTTCATTTGCAAGAAATTAAAATAAGTTTCCCTAAGTTGAGTCTGTTTTGCCCATGATGGTAATAAGTACTCTCTCTCTCTTTTTATCTCAGCCCTCAAGCTTTTCCACCATTTTCTACTCCTGTTCTGCTGAGGACAGGGAATGTGAGAGAAGCTGTGTGTGCATTTGGCAGCTGACCAAGGTCAACCCACCACACATTAATAGTCCAAACACAGTTCCTATTTCTGACATTTCTTGTCTCTGCTCCCTGTATTGGTACTGCATCCAGCTACTATCCTTTCTTTCTGTCTTTTACCCCTTCTGAAGAATCATAAGGCCTACACCTTCTTCTCTTTCAAGTAATTTTAAAAATACCTTAAATTAATCATTGTGGCTATTTGTAAAAGGTAGTGCCTGAAATAAAAAATAAAAATAAATGCATTCATTCTGTTCAATGCATTCAATATAGAAGAATCTGAACCGAGATAAGCAATAAAAGTGAAACAGAAACAGTCTATTTGCAAGTTTGACTTTTGGGAAAAAAGATTAATCTTACCTAGTTCAGAAGCTGAATCACTTATTTAAATGGATCTCTTAGAAGTCCAATAGTTTTTTTTTTAGTTTGTTGCACAGTGTGCAAATATTCAGTATAAATCTTAGAAATCATAGCTAATAACTTTTTCTTTCTTCATTAGAAACTGGCAGAGGAAACAAAGCAGTTTCAGTTAATCTAATTAAAATGTGATTGGAAAATACATTTCTATTTTAAGACAGGATTAAGATATCTAATATAATCAGCATACAAGAATCTGAAATCTTTAAACTGGAGGCTCAAAATACCTCCTTCAGCTTTCTTTCTATGCCCTGAAATCATTAATGTTTGATTGAAATCATCAGTGGTGTCTAAAATACAAAAGATTAAACCCTTACATAAGCCTAGTAATTATTTGAAAATTTATAATTTTTCCACTAATAGATAATTTTGCACCAGACTTAAACAAACCCAGTTATTTGAATACCTGTGTAGATATCAAAAAAGCAAGATCCTCAGCTACATTTCAAAGGAGAATTAAGCCTATAGGAGCTAAGCAACTTGGAAGCTTATTCTGAGCAGGTGTTCAGTTTCTTTTGGGGTATCACCAGTGATTCTCAGGCCAAAAAGTGCCACACCTGAAGCAAAATCTCAAATCCTCAAAGCCAAGTGTCACCCAAACTAGTCTGAGTAAACATCAATAAAAGACAATTGAACTGGATGCAGATTTTACATGCACAACTGCCCCCTTTTTTATTCCCCCTCCCTAATACATTATGGTCTGCTTTGATATGGTTTGCGCAGTTTATTATAGTGTTCTTAAAAGTACTATAATCTATGCTACCCACTACAGAATTTGTTCGGATTTTGTTAAGGGTAGATTCTATCTTTTAAATTTTAATAGGAAATTATTAATCTTTTACCAAAGATAAACATATTTTACTTAATAATGTAGAAAATTATTTCAATAATTTCTACTCAATGCATGCAAGTTTTTCCTCCATCTATTGCCTCCTCTGCTCCATGTTCAGACAAACATTTTGTCAAAGAATCCTAACTGTCTCAGAAAAGTTAAGCCTTTCATCAATGCCTATACATAGCAATTATCAGTATGGATTTAAGGTGTCTAGCATACAGGTAATAAAAAAAATCAAATCAAATCAAATCAAATCAAAGAATAATCACAGAATTGAGAAAACGCTATTCTACTAAACCAGACAGATTTTGGGAAAAGAAAGGAGTAACATTAAGGTTACTAACTACTCTACTGAAGGTCTGAATCTCAAATTACTTCAACCTCAATCGGAATATTATCAAGGGAAGCACTGCCAGTACCTTTGTTCGAAAGAATTAATTTGAGAAAAACAGAAGGGGAGGAAGCTGAAACAGCCTTACCCAGTAGCATCTGAATTTTCTTGGGAAGTCTCTTATTTAAATACTAACAAGACCATATGGTTTCAAGATCTTACCAGTAAGGTTTAAGGCTAAATTTAACACAATGAAGGAGACAAGCTGGCTAATATTTTAGTCAGGTCACATTAAAAATGTAAGAAAACCATCTAAAAAAAAAACATACCGGAAGCCTGCAGGCGATTCCTGTGTATCTTCATCTACTTTTGCCTCTTTATTTCACTCCGTACGTTTTGTAGAAGAAAAAAAAAAGTGAGAATTCAGAGTTAACACGTAATTGCCTATTTCCTTAAACTGACATTCATATTGCATAAAAATCAAGATGTTGTTGGGCTTCTATGCCTAAGTGCTAAATAAATGGCAAGACTTGTCTGAGGGTATGTGGAATACTTAATTTCATTAGAAATGTTTCACAAAATTATTCTTCTTGATCTGTCTGAAGAACATTCTAAATATATCACATTAATTCCTATAAATTACTATAAATACTGTCTTCAAAAAAGAAACAGTATTACTGACAATTGTAGCTACTTTCTCTCTTTGAAACCAAATATCTTTTAAAAAAATTATTTTGACAAATTGCAGGGGGATTGTTTTTTTTTTTAATAGATCTAATGTAGAATTTTTTTAAGAATTGATGTATTTTCCCACTTCAAACTCTACATAAACTTGTGACACTTTGCAAATCTTTTGACTTTCAAAATGCAAGCATGTTGCAAATTTACAAAGAAAAATCTGACAGATTGATCTACGAATAGATTATAAAAAGTGGGGTTTTTCTTTAATGAAATTTTAGAACATAAAAAGATTAAACACTCATGCTTTACAATGACAGTCTAGTTACTGATGGGAGTTAAAAATGTTCAGAGGTACAATATAAGTGTATATATAATATACAAGTCCAGTCACATATTTATGTCTATTAGGCAGAGACCAACATTTGTTAAGTTGTCTTTTTTAGAGTTTTATATGTATCTTCATTTAATTCCTTTTCACAAACTTGCAGGAAAAGATAATATTCCACATATTAGAATGCAAATACTTTGAACTTGTAAATAGCAGGTATTTACTTCACCTTTTTTGCAAAAGTACCACCAGCAGCTTCAAGCTTCAAGTACACAATAACCGGCTAATGCAATTGTTAATGCCAGAGAGGTGAGGAAGCTTAATATTTTGGCATATTTATCTTTGAACAGGATAAATCAATCTGCCAGACTTAAAAGGATTGCAACCCTCTGAATATCAGGTATCTTCAGATATTAGAGCCTCTGAACAGCAGGGAATCAAAGCATATTTTTGTACCTGTTACAGAGTAAAATTCTGCTCTTAACTTCAACAACCTATTCACGAAAAAGTTCCATAAAAGCAACAATTGCCCTAATATATCACAGTATCCCCTCACAAGAATATTTCTTTTGCAGTCAAGCAAACTACAAAGTAGTGCCTTCTACATAAGTTATCAAACACTAAACTTCAGCCTACTTTGCATGAATGAGCTACAATGTCTGTCTCTTGCCATGCACATGCTGTAAAGGTTAAGCCAGTATTCCTGATTTTCCAAATATGTTACACTTGTACCCATGACCTTACAATTTAAACTGTGAAGGTTACACACAAAGCATACAATTTTCTAACATTTACACATTGTTTATCAGTTGGACAGAGTTCTGAGTTCAGGTAATCTGACTGGATGCAATACTCTCTTTATGACCAGCATGCTACAACGCCTGCCTTTGTATACTATTCCTCTTCCCACATGTGAAGTTAAGTATTATTTCATTGTTCTTGAATTTGATCTATTAAATGAAAGAAAATAAAAAGAAAAAATGCTGTCTCTTGATATTAGTTGCTAAACTTGGTTATGACAACAATAAGCATAAACTTCTAATTGCAACCTTGTTTGTTTTCACTCTAAATTTGAGCTTAAGTTGAGCTGCTGTTTTCACAGCATAGCTAGCAGCTTGTTTTCCAGTTCCCCACCATCTCTGCTGGCTCTCTTCCTGAGAAATCTTGCTGTCACAGGGCTCTCCTCTTAAAAACATTTTTTCATGGTAGCTTCCTTGTTTAGCTGTTTTGTTTTTAAATCAGTTCTGAATATCTAGATGATAAGTGCCTAGGAGATATGTATAGTTGCTGAAGGACCGGTTTTTGCACCTCAGGTGCAACTCTGAAACTTTGTAGACTCTTAGCTTCACATAACGAGAAGTAAGAATGTACATTTTGCTAGAACAGTAGTGGAGATCA
Organism: Pezoporus flaviventris; assembly: GCF_033815535.1. Classification (NCBI taxonomy): domain Eukaryota; kingdom Metazoa; phylum Chordata; class Aves; order Psittaciformes; family Psittacidae; genus Pezoporus; species Pezoporus flaviventris. The sequence goes on from NW_026892563.1 coordinate 23,255,921, forward strand.
TCTAACTATTGTCTTCTAGCTTTTCTGCTGTAGTTTCAAACTGCAAAAACTCCAAAGGGACCAGCTGCCAAAAAGTCTTTCAAGGAGAAGTAACAGATGAAGCATAGCAGTTGTCCACAAGCTATGAATCATCAGCTTTCCACAAATGACAGTAAGGGCTTCTCTGTCATCAGAAGGGGGACTGAAATGGAATTAAATGTGCCATAGAAGAAACAAACAAACCAACAAGCAGATACAATGGAATTCATAAACTCCATGTCCTGGGATCAGCCATAGCAGTCATTCTTCTTCTTAGCAGCTGGCACAGTGCTGCGTTTTTGACTCTCAGCCTGAGAACAATGCTGATAACACCAATGTTTTTAGTTGTTGCTCAGTAATGTTTAGTCTGACCAAGGACTTTCTGAGTCTCATGCTCTGCCAGGGAGGAGGGGAAGCCAGGAAGAAGCAGAGACAGGACACCTGACCCAAACGAGCCAAAAAGGTATTCTATACCACAACACATCATGCCCAGTATATAAAGTGGGGGCAGTTATCCAGAAGGGTTAGGTCAGTGCTCAGGTCGGGCTGGGTATCAGTTGGAGGGTGGTGAGCAGTTGTATTCCCTTCCCTTGTTATTTCCCTTGTCATTATTATTATTGGTGGCAGCAGTAGCGATTTGTGTTATAATTTAGTTACTGGACTGTTCTTGTCTCAGTCTGTGGGAGTTACATTCTTTTGATTCTCCTCCCTATCGCTCCTTGAGCGGGGGTAGGAAGGGGGGACAGGGGGAGTGAGAGAGTGGCGGCGTGTTTCTGGGTTGCCAGCTGGGCTTAAACCACGACACTCCATTATCAAAACCATACCAAATAATCAAAGGAAACATTAAGTCACACAAATAATCTGCTTTAGAATTTTGTTTTTGCAAACTTGATGTGCAAAAGTAAGTTAAGATTTACAAATTTATTCTGTAATAATAGCTTTTTAGTTCAATTCTATAGTTTCCATTCAGCTCAGCTTTAAAATCCTAATTGTTATACAGTTTTTTCAAGCTGTTCTCTTTGCTGTATTTTTCTTTTAATAATGAACTTTAATGTATTATCAAAAATTGTATCAATGTATAGTAAAAGATTTTTTGGTAAGAGCCCTTTCAGGCAGAAAAAAATACATCATTACATTCTTAGTGAGTAACATCCTTTCTTTGAAGGATATGAAAAATGAAAAAAAAACAAAAAAAAAAACCTCAACAATGAAAAAAAAACGGGAAGGTTTTCCAACTAAATCTAATTTCTGTTCTTAAAGAGGTGACTCACTATCTGTACTGAGATATACACTTGCCATGTGTAAACATGCCAAATAAGCATATTCTGGGAAAAGCAAAGTTAATACGATATAAGTATTTCACAAGTTAAAATTATTGTAAACAATTCTCTGTGGTAGGCTGAGTCCTACATATTTTACTAATAATAGATTTAGCAAGTGCTCTGACAAACACTGCCAGACTGAATATGAAAAGTGACCTACTATGGGGTTGTGACATCACCAGTTTCAGATTGGTATGCGTTCAGGTACCATCACTACATTTGGTATCACTGTATGTCCAAATGACAATGAGAGCATTTACTAGAAACAGGACCATTTCTTGTAAGCCTGCTCATCAGCTCATACACATTCCATAGCTCCTTCCCAAAGGAAAATTAAAATCCATGTGACTTAAATGTAGGACAGTCAGTCCAAGATATATATGCAAGATCAGGGCTTTCATTTTCTAGATTACTTGAATTTGGAAGCGTATATGAAACATGCTGTTCAAGAAAAATTGAACAATACTTCCATAACATCGGGGAACAGTAAAAACATGGGTAAAAAAAAGCCAACAACAATGGGTAAAACATAGTTAAAAAAAAAACCAACAACTATGGGTAAAAACATAGTTCAAAACCAGACCCTCTGGACAGTATAAAATTCTAACTGCAAATCATCTCCCTAGTGAAAACTGATGTGGAAATTCATAAGCTTATGTATAGGTGAACAAATACAACAATATACTGATACTTTCAAAAACAAACTGTTTTATTCTTCATCAGTTATCAGGGAAAAATCTCTTTTTTTTAAAAAAAAAAGAAGGAAATGGGGTGAGAAGAAAGTTAGAGAGGGCTATTTTCTTCATATGCTATTATTGTCTGAAGAACTACCTAAGTATGAACAATATTTCCATTTATTTATTTGGTTTAATGTTATATTCATTTATTTTTTATTAGTTTGTTATGCCTTTGGTCTCATTATTACCTATTGTCCACTGTCCTTCTGAAAGCACTTTCATTTTAGGGCATTCAAAAAAAACTCCGTACAATAGTCATCCTGAAAAAGACATCTTAATACCAGGTAAATGTACATTTACTCTGTATATGCCACAGGAAGATATCAATTCAATTATCATAGTAAATTAGTGATTTTAAAGTTAAACATTAGGAGTATCTGTTTAATATTTTCTGACCTTAGTAGACTGAGAAAATTTAGAAGATACAGATGTAAAAGGACAGGAAAAGTACATGCTTTTTTCTTCAAGAAATCAACTACAGTGACTTTTACTTATTATTAATAAATCAAAAAGGTCAAGGTATTTTAAAAGCACACTTCTCACTGCAGCTGAGATGTTCTAAAAAGTTGCTGCTAATGTTTCTTTCAGTAAGAGAAATGGATCACCATTTGATATAAAATCAGAGCATGGAAACAAGGGTAATCTTCAAATTGTGTGATATTCATAAAATCCAGGACCAGGTAATTGATGGGACAGGAAACATTAAAAAACTAGTATTACCACAATACTTCTATAAAGGTGCATAAAAATTAACACGTGCAAATTTCCCCCTAATCATCAAGGACAGTTTGTTTTCTTAGAAAGAACCAAAACCCTGCTAAGAAACTCCTGTTCTTAATTCAAGGAATTTTATCTGTAATATAAGATATTTATAACCAATTCCTTGTAAATTACTGTGATTTAGTTAAAGTAATTGGAAGAGTAACACATTAGCAGAATCCACCAACCTCATTGCCTTCAGCCATTATTCTCTTCAGATCTTTTAAAAGAAACTCACAGTTGAGAATATAGCTTAAACGCAAGCAGCTTTTTTAATCTCTAAGAAGTGTTGCAATATGACAGAAAACGTAGAGTATATAACTAGAAGAAATTGTACTAGAACATCGAAATACAATTCATTCTGAACAATGTCCTTCAAAAATCTAGGACATGGCAATGAAGTTAATAGCTAATTGTAGCCTTACGGTCTTACAGCCTTTTGTATTTGAAATACAATTTTACGTATTTGTATTAAGCACTTACTGCTTCTTCTGGGTTCAAAAGCTCTTGAAAGTCATATTGCTTACTACACACAAGCTGTATGACTGAAAAACTACTTACCATAAAATCTTCCAGCTCAGAAACAAAAGACAAATCCGTCAGATGCCAACTGTCTTTACCCACAATGCCCTCAGTGTTTGTTACTCACAGACTATTGAAGAAAGGGTTCCTTTGCTTTTAAATGTTTCTAAAAACTAACTAATGATCTACTAACAGAAATGAGTTTGTGTACATATACCAAATATGGTATACGGTAGCTAATACCAAACAGGTTGGTTTTAAATGGTTTGTATCCAGGTAACTTTGCCTGCTGGTCATCTTATAGATGAAATTTTAAAATAAAACTTGAGGCTTTGCTTTCATTTATGTGAATCAGTGAATATCCTTTGGTATTGACAATAGGAACACTATACAAGAATAAATGCACCAATATACAGTTTTGGTTTGAGTTTTCCCCACCACTAACTACATTTCTTTCTTAAATCTTAAGATCTTAGACTCTACTAGAGCCTCACACGTTACTGTGAAGAATACTCCTAATGTGTATTGCTCAAAATGGATCCCTAATAGTTTTTTTCTACAGCAAGGACTCTGTATTTGTCATATGTATCCCATAATCCTTTTTTACATAAGTTTACCAATACTCACAGCTCTGAAGTGCCTAAGATATGGCAGTCTAACAGACATTATAGTGATACGCGGATTGACTCCACAACTCGTTAAAGTTGTAAAGTAGGTATGCTTTTTATTCAGCGCTGAGACGCACGGGGATAATTCCTCAAAGTCATGCGTGCCTCAGTGTTGTTTCCTTCTACATTTATTCCCTAAAGTTACATATATTCATAAGGTTGCACAATACGCCTATACATATTCATGTCCTATCCCCGCTTGGTATTATAATGAGCTAGAACATCCTTTGTGCCTGCACAGTGCCTGCTCTGGTCATGGGCAGGGGTTGCAAGATGAAGTAACTGAGTCTTCCTCCTGTGGGTAGGGATCTTCAAGATGAAGCAAATGGGTCTTCCTCTTCTTGAACTTTTCACCTTTTAGTCTTCATGTATGGCCTTAGGGTTTGGTCGGTGTCCCAGCCATAAACCATCTGCTTCTCCCCCTTATCAGTAGATTTAGGTGTCTGCTTTTCCTTATCAATAGCTGCTTATCAGTAGAATCAGGCCTCTGCTGTTCCTTGTCAACAGAACCAGGTGTCTGCTTTTCCTTATCAATAGTTAGTGCTTTTGTTCTGTTTAGTAGGAATGATAGGTACAGACAATACTTTTGTTTAAGCAAGCAAATTCCTCTAACCCCCTTGTACAACCCCCTGTAAAACCCCCTTGTACATAAAGTAGTTTTTCTTATGCTCTGTGCAATTTCATGAAATGTGTTTTTATTGTTCTCAAAACTCCACATGTACACAGCATTTAAAGATGAGATCCCTCCACATATTCTCTACTTCCTTGCCTGACTCATCAAGATACAACATGCCATAAATTATTGTATCAGTCTTTTCAGGATATTACTGTATGACTTAATACAGTATGACATGGCTATTAAGAACCAGATGCAGTGCTTCCTAATACCATAAGGCAGCCTGAGGTACAAAAAAAAGACAACTCACCTTCAACTATGATCAGAGAACTACTCCTCAAGAATTAATTAGCCCCCAGTCTGTTGAAAAGGTCATAAAAGTAGCAACCTTTGAAGTTATGTTTGCATGTGTGCAACCAAGCTGCTGCCGTGAAGTAATAAAAGGTTCCTCAATTTAATACTTTTCCTCACCAATTGTTGTGAATGATGAATTCAAAATTCCTGTGTATAAATAACAATTTATTTCTTACACAAACATAGGCATGGGTATATACATAATGAAACTATATTAATTAAATATGAAAGTTTAAAATGAATACTTCAATAGTTAGCATCATTTCCACTCTCATTGTCCTCACTATTTAAGTTCATTGCCTTAATAATACCTCAGCTGACCAGTGAGCTACTCAAAGAGCAGGAAGAGGCCTTGCTGAAAAATTTTAGAGAATGAAAAAAGAGGAAAAAAGAGAAAAAGTAAGAAAAGAGGCTGATCAGCCCAGTTTACTTTAGGGAGATCTGCTCAGCTGGTGAGAATTGCTACACAAATTAGAAACAAAACGGCTTTTTTTTTCTCAGGGATCATGCTGGTGCTGGAAGATTTCCCTGAAAAAATTCTGTGCAGAGGTAGCCAAGCTGTAACTAACAGATAATTCAGATGACTTATCAGCTGTGCAGACTGAGGCCCAAAACAAACCTGTTCCAAGTTCAACAGCAAGGGACATGCACATAAAACCAAGTAACTACAAAAATGTTTGCCTTGCACAGGAGCAAGCTACCACTTGTCAGCTGACACAGGTGTGCATACGTTTCACAGTGCTCCCTTTAGTGGTTTCTCCAGAACTTTAAGCATTTCCAGGACCTCACTCTGCGCAGAGCATGTTTCTGTCATCAGTGATAGCATAAGACAGAGAAATGTGATCAGATAACAGAATGGCAAACATGGGTGACTGGACTAAGTATGACATTCGCCTGATAATAGTAACTGTCTGAGAACACCAACCTGCAAATTTTTAAGTTCTAGGGAAAGAATATTCCCATTAAAATGTGTAATGTAAAATTCACAAAAAGTTGACATCGAGTTTTACCAAATTTAATTTAAAAGATTATAGAAGGCATTAAACAACTCTGAGTAGTCACAACTGATGAATAAAAAGTGCATATATCAGCTCTTTTCCCGTTTTGTGTGGTGTCACACATGCCATTCATTTATCTTCAGTGCTTCTGGAAAGTGCACATGCATAAAATATTTAAACAGTAGACTATTACCTATTCTCTTTTAATATCAATTTAAAAATTAAATAAGTAAGTTAATACAGTGATGGGTTTTATTTCACTGTAACTGGAATAAAGGAATGAGACCATGGGCTTTGAGAACTAGAAGGTTATACTAGCAGCCTTTCTGATCTATGAATTTCTGTCAGGCTGCTTGCAAGGAAGCAAGATGGCATTCATGACACTAGAAAATAGCAAAGATTTCTGTCAGTAGCTCAGTTAAGACTGAGAATGGGAAGAGAATGCATTTAAGGCAAAATCTACTGATGAAGTAAGAAGCACATTGTTCAGACAAGACCCCAGAATTAATAAGATCACTCCTGAGAGGCTTATGTTAGGTAACTGAACACAGCATGGAAATTATTAACATTTCATATTTTCTTTGCCTGCCATGTGCAAATCACGTTTCCAAAAGGAAAAAAAAAATAAAAATGTAAAGACACAAACTAAAATATAAAATATATGTAAGCCTGCAGTTTATTTCTAAAAAGTACTATGAAAAATGGTCCCAAGATAACCCCTTCATTTGTCTGTACATGAATTATATCTTAAAACAAGAGCTTTTAGTTTCTCCCTCACATGAAACTATAAAACAGTAGTGGCATCATAAAAATAAAGTCATGCTGAAAAGCATTTCTTGCATCTTCTTTTGGTGTTAACCAGTTGCTAGAATTAAATTCAGTTGTCAAAATACAACCCTGGTGAAAACTGGGAAAAAACGGTATAATGTTTGCATTGGATAAGTTTTCTCAGCTACTGGTAGCAACAGCTGGGAATTTCAATGGACCAGTTCTGTAAGACTTCTGAGATAATGTCTGCACTGAGTCGATTTATACCTCAGTGCTGTCGAATTGCTTTTTGATCTCTCTCAACACCACACTTCCAAAGTGTGTTTTGTGTCAGAATGTTCATACACCAGACCTCTACTGCTGATGGCAAACGGAAAGAAGACCTCTCTAATCACAGTGGTCTTCTTTTCATTTGCCATCAGGAGCAGATACAGTAAGACTCTAGATAAAGGTACAAGTGAAAGGTGTCAAATTGAAACAGACAGACTGAGCTCACACTTGCTGTTCCCACTTATACATGAATACTTGCAGGAAACATAAAAAAATATATGCATCTGAAGACACACATTTGCTGCCTGTAATGTAGTAGCCATCTATGTAAGAAACAGGTTCAGCATCAATGGATACTTTCCACATAGCTTGGAACAAAATGGATTTTGTGAATGCAGATCAAACTGCTCACCCTGCTGCTGGGATGCAAAACATGAATACTACTCAACAAATGTTAGCTGCAGTGGTCACAGCAAAAGAACAGCAACATGCAAGTCGGGTTTTTCTGCACTTACTACTGACTGTCCCGTCCCACCCAGCAGGTTTGGAGGGAGCGGATCCTTCATCCTTCTTCACAGGAGAAATCACAGGCCCTTCAGAGATTGAGAAATGAAACAACAATTAATTTTATTATAACCTGCACTAAAACTGTGCCAGAAGCAACAAAAGTCTTGGCAGGTTCTTAGTCTTACAAAAGACATGAAGTAGAAGAAACAAAGGAGAAAGGAAAGAAAACAGACCCCGTGGGTCCAGCGACGTCTTATTGGTCAGCGAGCCTAAGTCCTTTGTAGTCAGTGACCCTGCTGGGCTCCAGAGTGAAAGAATGCCCCACACAGCTGCAGGACGGTGCCTTTTTTTAGGGTCGGGCTTTCCCGGAACCCTCCCACAGGTCACTCACCAGGATCTGGTGAGCCCCGGACCCAGCTCACGTTGTACGCTGGCAGGCACCACTGCCACTGGGCAGTTAGTTCCCCGGCCAGTTGATATTCACGGCCTCAGGGAAGGCAACACAGAGAAGCATCCCCCCAGCTTGGAGGAGCAGGATCCCTGCTCTGCCCCCTGGCTGTCTGCCCAAGCGACAGCGAACTGTCAGGTCCGTTTTTTGAGTTGTTTTGAGGCACACACAAAAAGGGTCTCTTGACAATTTCACTAACACATTGTGACCGTAACTATTCATCAGAGCCCTAATAAAAAGACAATTAACTAAGCCAGACATTCCTGATTGAATCTAATGTGATTAAAAGTATATACACAATTTCGTAACAAGAAAAATTAAAACTTTGAACACTTCAGGGAGGCATTTCACAGTAATACATTATTTGTAGGAAAAAAAAAGCAAAACCAACAACAACAAAAACAAACAAACAAAACCCAAATAAACCCACAACAGCAACAACCAAAACAAACAAACAAACAAAACACAAAAAACCCTGAAAAAAAACAACCAACCAAAAAAAACCCCACCCATATAATCAAGCAAGCCTCTAGCAGAGTTTGCCTGTCTCATTAAGTACTTCTTTACCTAGTTTCAAAGAATAATTTACATTGGAAGGGATTTCTGGAAGTCACCTCATCCATCCTCCTGCTCAAAGCCTAACTTGCAGGTAGGCTATGTAGAAGCTAGGTTGTCTTGCTCGAGTCTATGTGCACTTAAGGTTTTAAAACTCCAAAGATGGATATTCCCCAACATCTCCAAACAGGCCCTTCTGGTGCTAAATGACCCTTGTTACAGGATTTTGTCACTTTTGGGTTTCCCTTGCAACTACTTGTGATTGTCCAGTCTAGAAAGGTTTTTAGAACATCTACTCTGGTGCCTATTCCATACACCACACTAAGCAAAACAAAGGGTTTGAATACCCTGTGGAAAAAAACAGGAAAAAAATAGGAAACATCAAAACACTATAAATCGATGTAACCTACAAAAAGAGTAGAAAATAACAACATTAACTTTCTACATTCCTGTAATATGTTTTTTTCTCTGCTTTGTTAAGTCATGTTGTCCAAATAGCATGCAGAAAAGACATCTCTGTACATTACAGAGAAAGAAAAATAAATCAACCCAAGGTAGTCTCTGGAGAGAGGCAAGTTACACCTGATTTATGTCTCACCTTCAAATCCTACCAGCAGTAGAACAAGAATTACCAACTTGATTTGTCTTTTTTTTTTTCAGCAGTAGAAACAGGAGTGCAATCTTTTCTGCCTCTTATATTCTGGTATGGTTAGTTTCTATTCAGAGGCATATAGAAGGACATCAGCCACATTTTTTTGGTCTTAACTTGAATACGTCTTTTCTGGTCCCTGAAAACAGCCAGCAGGCTACCTGAAGTATGAGGCTAATAAGCATGTTTGTTGCAAATACCTCAGTCATGGACAAGAAGATTTTCAAAATTACTACTGTGGTTTAGTATATCTGGTTTAGTATATATAATGAATCCTATACCCTACTGGTATAGGGTTCATTAATGAACCGGTGTTAGGGAAAAAATTATTTGTTAGTAAAGTTAGTCCATATAATCTTAACAGTTTTTAGAACTAGGAATTATTTTACAGAGATTATAACTGGCACAAAGGAAAAAAAAACATATTCTACCATCAGAACAGTTTCCTTCTTTAATAAGATTCCTTGGTAAAGATACTAAACCTATGCAGCAAAGGTGTTCAATGTCTTCATGAAACTCTAAAGAAAATTAATACCATGGTTCTGTATCTAAAATACTAGAATATACACTGCTACCTTAAAAACACTACTATAATCCTAAAAATATTTCTGATGGTGACTGACTGGAGTAAGGTCAAACATATTGATGTCATAACTAAATAAAATGGAAACCTCTAATTTATTATGCTTTTATAGAGTACTCCATCATAATTTAATGGGAGCAATCCTATCCATATTTTTCATGTAGTCTTTAAAAATGTAATCATTTTGATTAATGATTCTCAAGGTATTTATAAGTATTATTGATTTTGCAGGAGGTTTGATGCAAAAATGATTTTTCTAGGTCACTCAAAGCAACTAAATTTATACAAGAGCATTTAAGTTTCATTTGTTTAAAATATCAGAATAAAGAAGTGCAATAACTCAACAAGTTCCCCTTGTCCATGAATTTAAGTGAAAGTCTAAAAATGGAAAAACTTTCCCATCTGTAATCTCTAGATTTTTTTTCCCCACAAATGCCAAAACCCACACAGAAGGCATTTTACATGAAGCAAAACAAAATAAATAAAAATCTATCACCTCCTTCTGTATTGTGGAAAAGGTGTTTGGATAATTTTATGAAGGTGTGTTAAAGCATGGTCACTCAGAAGAATTAATTGTGTCAGTTATTGCAAGCAATGCAACTGTATCACACCTGAAGTTCTGATATTCAACGAAATGGAGTCCAAGCTTGGAAGATACTTGTTTGCAAGTCCAACTACAAAAATATATATATTAAGAAATAGACATCGTCACAAATGAAACTTTTGGTCCTCAGAGGGAGATAATCCTGAACATATGCTCTGTTCTGTCTCTTCTCATATCGTGGTTTAACAGAAAAAAATGCCCAAGAAGATACAAGGCACTGAGTTTTGAAGTAACAGAAAGGAGACAAAAGTCAAAGAGAAATCTCTAGTCTTAAAACAGATGTGCATACAAATCCACATATATCTTACTTGCAAAGAAAACCTAAATTAAAAAACAATAGGTTTTAAACAGAACTGCAAAATGTTAATATTCTTCCCCAGAGAAAGTTGTCCATGTTGTCCCAGGGCAAAACTATAAAGTCAACAATTCAGCTGAAATCAATGAGTGAATTAATTCAGCTGAAGTTAATCACATCTACAAAAATTCTTCCTCAGGAGTGAGGGTGAGAAGCAATAATACAGCCAAACTCTTTATTTTGTAGCTATTTGCCTGAGAAAGTCACAAAGCCACTTATGACAATATCACTTGTTGTGAACTAGAGCTCGAAGTCATTTCACAGGATCATTATCAACCTTAGCAAGATTGCAGCACTGTGGGGGATTTGACAAGTGTGGATTAATTACCAACACAAATGGGAGATTATATTTATGAGTTGTCTTATTTTCAAAAAGAGCTTAATATTTATTTATTTATTCTCTTTTTAATTTTTTTGCTCATTAATTTCCTTTATTCATTTTGTAAGTAAAAAGTTACACATGGGTCATTTGAAATAGTTATTTGTTTATGTTCTTATTCTATTAAACAAATGGTAAATATTTATCATTCTTGCTTTTCACCAAGTAATGCTTTGGATACACAATAATGATTGTATTCTAGTTTGGGGACTTAAACATTATCTCCCTGCTGTCACCAGCTATATTTAACTAACTCATTCTTTCAGAAAAATAATTGCAATTCCCAACTATTAACTTCAGCTTCCAAATCCATTAACATAAAATCACATTGTTAGTCCCAAAGCCAAACCTTTCTAATTTCCTTATAAAAGAGTTTGCACTTTACTCTGATACTGTGTTCTGCTCTACTATTTAAGAGGATTACAAAACTGGTTCACACAATCTCTCTCTCACTTCCTCTGGCCTCATATAGATTTTATTTTTTTTTGCATTAGCAGCTCCTTTAGTAAGTCAGATCTCTGTACCAAATTCTAAGCCTTCTCCAAAAGCATTTGCTTCTCCTTTTTTGTTTGTTTGTTTCAGTTTACACTAGGTTCCATCTTGGCAAAGTAGCTTTGTAAGGTGAAAGTTTTCTGTTTTTCTATTTATGGATCAGTTTAGGTACCAGCCTAAAATAATGGGAAGATGTTGGATATCATAAGAAAAAAACCTTAAAAAATTTAAGTGCAAACTCAACAAAAGCAGCCACACCAAAACCAAACAAGCAAGGAAATAAACGTCACTAACCACCTAAGATATGTAAAAAGGATATTTGCACACAAATATGAATGGCAATAAGTACAGACTACTGTAAGTATGCCACATCAGTGGTCACACAATTTATGGCCAAATTTATGGTTATGAAACTACTTTTAGTATGCCATTAGTCTTTCTCCTAATAATTGAAGCTCAGGAACTGTTATATTTAGATCTAATACTTCACATAATTTTTCATCTAATTCTTATTTCCCCAGCTTTCATTAGAAGTATCCCCAAAATTGCATTTCCATTCTTCAAACTCAGAACCAGAAAATGGTTTGGTACGTCTATTCCAATTCTCATATCTCTTTCATATATACATAAGTACACATGGTTTTGGTTTGTGTGTTTAATTTAGGACTTTTTATCTCCTCTATTCTTCACAAAAGTCTTTCCCCCCGAAAATAAAGTGTTTTACCATATATGCATGCCCTTGATCTTCATTTTCTCTTAAGGCACTTTTCTTACAGGAATGGTAATGATATGGTACAAATTCAATTAAAGTGTTCTTGGGAAATATTGCTTTGTTTGTGGAGGAGAAAAGGTCATCTTTCTGCATCTTGCACTAAGAAATTAAACACATACTTTCAGAATAAAACAATATGGCAAAATAATTGTGAAGTTGCCCTTATCTTTTAAACGGGAATCATTACAGCTATTATTAGCCACCCAGAACTGCTCTTTAGCATTGGAATCAACTTCCATAATGGATCTGTCTTATTTCTCATATCCCTGAAAGATGTTGTCTAGATAAAATTACTTGGATGCAAATATACAACAACTTCCCCAATGTTTAATATAAAAAATATGTGAAGTGTGAAATACGATATTAAAATCTAGAACTTTATTATTATAAAGTGGAATTACTGATGATCACTTTATATACTTATAATCAATATAATTTAAATTCCTAAGGAAATGGGATAAAATTTCCTTAATGGGGTCACTTAAATGTGTAAATATCCTATGATACAGAGTCTTTTTCCAATTCTAGCTATCAAAAGATATTTGAAGATCTTCTTCATATATTTAACAATTCTTAAATATTAAGATTTCTTGGTTACGGACTGAGGGGCAGATAATATTTGCTTTTCAAACTTCAGTTAACATTCAAACTGCTTGCCACTGACCACAACAATATAATTCAAGGTTAACCTAATACCTGGAACTAAACTAATCTAACTAGGAACCTAATCTAGCAAACATACCTCTGTGGGTGATTGGTTATATTATCCAATTAATTCAGCCACATGGAGCGGAAATAGTTTCTAGTTATACCAGATGCTGAACACTCAAAAGGCTAAACAAAATAGATATCCAAAATAGCACTAGGCTGTGACTAAACTCATAAAAGTTGGAAGCTGTGCCATTGCTGAAACGTTTTGTTCCTTTCTACTGCAAGTATCTGGAAGTAGAACTGTGTAGTAAGGGAAACTTGTTTGTCAACATGAAATGATTTTTCAATAAATTTTTTTTTGTTTATGTATTCCTTATTGCTCTAAAGAAAAAAACCTTTGAAAAATTAAAAAGAGCAGTTCTGAACAATTATATACATTGATGAAAAGCCTTAATCTTAGACTAGAGCTTTCAGGAGTACTAGATTTCTATGTTTGCACTATTTAAGAGAAAAACCCATTAAATAAAAATCAAAACTCTGATGTTTTGCCTAGTGTTTACAGGAATGCATATGCTGCTTCCAGCGTATGGTCACTGCTGGTTGCTACAAACAGTTTAATAAAACAAAATTATTTTGTTCCTAGATGAGGAGTTGAAAAATGATACATTAGTATTATTGATGTTCCTTGGTGGGTACCACTTGCAGCTGAGAAAACAGGGAAACCATAACTTAATTTTCTTATTAAATAAGAAATAACAAATCTTATACTGTTTAAATTTATCAGAAAACAAGCTTTCATCTCTGTAATAGATAATAAGGATGTAAGTTATAAGAAATATTCTTTTATCAAGATAATAAACAATGATGTCTGTTATATAAGATGTTAATCTGACATGCATAACTATCTACGATTCTCCAAAATTTTTCTAAACATAGCAAAAATTTTATATGCTGTTAACTTTTTCATTGTCTTTAAAAAACAGATATTAGAAACTAGGCCCCTTTGTACAAGAAAAGTAGTTTAAATCTGCATGTGAAAGATAGATAAAATGTTATTTTAACAGTTTCAAAATATAGCTATCTACAGGAAACTTTACGTAATTTTTTTATTATTACTTTTTCTAAATAAGCTTAAATATTTTTAAGCCTAACCTTGAAGCCTCTATGATGTTTCTTACATCTAGGCCGATAACAGTTTCAGGAGATAAATTATGTGCCTTTCAATACCTTTCTCTGTTGCAGAATGACTCTAAGAGCAGAACCATAGAGTTCTGGAGGACTGTGCAAGCAAGGCAGGGGGTGGCCCCACAGGTGGCCGGAGACCGGACCTGGGAGGAGAATGTGGAGGAAGCTGTGGGGGCTAACCAATACTGTTATGCCAAGAAGGAGTGGCTGAATACCACTCCTATATATGTGTGAACTGCGTCACAAATAAGGTAGAAGTTGCTTATCACCCATATTGGGTTGGCCTGTCTGCTTCTCCTCGCCGCTTACAAATGGTGCCCGAACAGGGGCGCGGACTACAGGGCCCTGGTCGCTGGGGACCCGGATTACAGGGCCCCGACTAGCGGGGACCCGGTATACAGGGCCCCGGTCGACGGGGACTCGGATTACAGGGCCCCGGTCGACGGGGACCCGGATTACAGGGCCCCGACTAGCGGGGACCCGGGATACAGGGCCCCGACTAGCGGGAACCCGGATTACAGGGCCCCGGCCGACGGGGACCCGGAATACAGGGCCCCGGCCGACGGGGACCCGGAATACAGGGCCCCGGCCGACGGGGACCCGGAATACAGGGCCCCGGTTTAACGGGGACCCGGGATACAGGGCCCCGGTCGACGGGGACCCGGATACGGGGACCCGGGATACAGGGCCCCGGCCGACGGGGACCCGGAATACAGGGACCCGGTTTAACGGGGACCCGGGATACAGGGCCCCGGTCGACGGGGACCCGGGATACAGGGCCCCGGTCGACGGGGACCCGGGATACAGGGCCCCGGTCGACGGGGACCCGGGATACAGGGCCCCGGTCGACGGGGACCCGGGATACAGGGCCCCGGTCGACGGGGACCCGGATACAGGGCCCCGACTAACGGGGACCCGGGATACAGGGCCCCGGTCGACGGGGACCCGGAACGGCGAGTGAGTGGCGGCAGCGGCCGGGAAGCACGGGCAGTGCTGCTGCGGTGGCGTGACGGACCCGGGTGCTTCGACTAACCGAAAGAATCCGCCGCTGGGGCGAACCAGACACTGCTGCGTCGGGAGGCCGATCCGGAGACCGAGGTTACAGGACGACCCAGAAGAGGACGATCCGGAAAAGGCTGGCCATGAAAATGGACCGAGAGGTAGCCCTGGACTTATTACAGTGCTTCTTATAAAAGCGGGGAACTGAGCCCTGAACTTTTTACAGTGCTTTTTATAAAAGCGGGGAATTGAGCCTGAGACTCTAAAGCAGCTAGCAGGTCTAGTGGCTAGGGAAGGCTAAGAGATTTTTTTTGCAGATCCTAGTACAATATTTGAGGAGAGTGAGTGGCGAAAAGTTGGTGATGAACTATTTGACTCAGTGCTTAATGATTATAAAAAGGCAAAGAAACTCGGTAAACCACGGAGGGAAGTAATAAACTGTATAAAAAGATACAAGGCAGAAAAGAAAACTGCCGCGGTAGCAACGGAGAAACTAGGAACAGACGTCCCCGGTCGGTTAGAACCGGGGGAAGATTACAACTCGTTCCCCCCCCCCCCCCAACTGGCGGGAGCACAGGGTTTCCCACCCCCCCCACCCCGCACCCCACCCCTTCCTTTTCTCCCCCTCCATCAGAAGGTGCCGCGGAGGAGGTGTAACCCCCTGCTCCCCCACCACCCCAGTTCCGAAAGTAGGGACTTTGAAAAGGACAGAGAAAGTATATTAGAAAGTATACGCATGATAAATGTCGAGGAATCCGAAAGAAAGAGGGCGGTGCCTCGGCGCCGGATCGATTGAGGTGCCGCTGTGAAGCACGCAGTAGAAAATGGGGATCATGCGCTAGCGGGAGATTTAAAGGAACCGCGAGCCTCTCCAACCCACTACGCCCTAGAGTGAAAAAATTTTTAACTCAGTCGCGGAGGAGCCAGGTCTGCCGATGGCCACATACCGAACGAGAGACATCTGATAAGAAAGACACAGCTGCGAGCAACGGAGACCCTGAGTTCGGCGCAGGATCAGCCCCCGAATCCCCTGAATCCGAGCCAGATTTATATCCTCTGCTTCCAGACCCTGACTCTTTGTCTCCCGGGTCGGTCTGCTCAGACTCACTGGCCCTGGAGACGCTTAGTTGTAACAATGGGTAACCAAAGAGGTGAACATTACTGGGGAATTTTCTGCTATGGGCATCTTTGCATATCCTGTGTTTACTACACAGCAGGGGGCTAAAGAGTGGGAAGCTCTTGATCTCAAAATAGTTAAGGAGGCTTGACAAACAGTGACCACGTATGCGTTAAAATCCTCTTATACTCAAGCTGTATATGTTATGATTTTTTTCTTGCAGTTGACAGGGGGAGCCCATACAGTTTCTCTGTGATACTCATGTACTAGAAGTTGGTAAATATAAGTATGTCCAGGTTTCTATCAACCCTTGGAGACCTCTGTAGATACTGCTAGCCACTTCTTCCAGCACAGGCTGGCCACCTGTGTCAGAATGAGTGTGCATTTTGGTCAGTATAAAAGCCCAAGCCTCATACGATGTGGGTGAGGCAGAGCCTCTGCGGGGACGCCCGCTAAGGTTAAGCCTGCCACCTCGCACTGCAATGATGCTTCTCGGAGCTGGTTTGCTGTTAGTCTCCACAGGGTCCTTGTGCCACGTTCTGTACGTGGAACTGTAGTGGGAATAATGATAGCTTTTGCAGGGACAAAAAAAAAAAAAAAAAGAGGGGGGAGAGAGAGAGTAATGATGTTACATTTAACTTTAACCTGTCTACTTCTGAAGAACTGATAACCTGGGGGAGGGAGTATATTTGTGCCCTCCTGCCTACAGGTCCATGGCGACTGTCTGCAAAGTTTGTGAAGCCTTGCCGTGAGCTGGACAGACGGACGAATGGATAAACCTGATGCCTCAGCTACAGGAGCTGACCGTGATTACCCCAAGCAGAATGAGATAGAAGAAGAAAAAGAACAAATAACTGCAAAACATCACTTGGGGGCAACTGAAAAGTAACATCCTGAATATGTGTGCTTGTAAAATAGCTATTATTAGAGGTTGTGATTTTGTGTATAAAACCACCTGTATTTACTAGCTAGTTGCTAATAAGAAACTGCACCTTGTATTGTATAGATTTGTCACTTGTAAAAGAGATGTTAGAATATGGAAATTTGCAGTAGCCGCTAGAAAATGCTAAGGCAAAAGCTAGAAAAATTTTAATACAATGGTAGTGTTATAAAGCAGGTGATGGAACAAATTAAGAGGGGGGGAGATTCCACTGGTAAGAAATTTCTTTGGCTAGTCCTTCACTGCCATCAGCATCTTTGACATGCTGCTGCACCCTGTAATAGTTACTCTGCTAATGTAAATGTGTGTGTGCCTTGCTGTAGTAGCGACTTGTTACTGGATAAAACAAAAGGGGGAAGATGTGGAGACAGTGTTCTCACAGGAGAATGCATAATTGGTACATAAACTTTGAATAGTCCTGAAAGATACAGCAAGGCCATGAGAGGCCTGAAGAAGCTTAAGCAAGCAAGATAAGAGGCTTGAATTCACCAAGTTAATGAGAACTGTGGACTGTTGGCAAGCTTTCAAGGTTGAGTTCTCACACCTGTGTTTAACCAATTATATGTTAGTCACTAAGGGTCTTCAAAACATGTATCCAATCATAATATGCCAAATCCCTGTAAGTGCTTCAGCCGGGGCCTTGGCTCAACTAAGCAGACTGGGTTGCTGAGTTGCTAAGCAGACAATTCTACATCGAAGGCAATTCCTGATTTGTTTTAATGTTGACTCTGTAAGACATGCAACACTGCAGAACTTTTTGTTGTTGGAACAGGGACATGGATGTGAAGAGTTTGATGGAATGTGTTGTATGCTAATTCGATGCACGCACAGCTGAGAACCCTGGCTCAGCTTACCCAGCAATAGTAAATGAGCAATATCCTAATAACTAGATGGTTGTTTTCATGGGGCATTACAGGTTGAGTCAAACACTGTTGTTTGAAGTATTGCACTTATGTATCATTGATTAGGTTAATCATCGTAGCTATTAGACTTGTTTATAGTTGTGTGATAAAACAGGTGAACAGAATAACCCATAATGCCTTGCTTGCACAAAGAAAAAGGGGGGAATTGTTGCAGAATGACTCTAAGAGCAGAACCATAGAGTTCTGGAGGACTGTGCAAGCAAGGCAGGGGGTGGCCCCCACAGGTGGCTGGAGACCGGACCTGGGAGGAGAATGTGGAGGAAGCTGTGGGGGCTAACCAATACTGTTATGCCAAGAAGGAGTGGCTGAATACCACTCCTATATATGTGTGAACTGCGTCACAAATAAGGTAGAAGTTGCTTATCACCCATATTGGGTTGGCCTGTCTGCTTCTCCTCGCTGCTTACATTTCTCTTCAGAAATTAACATCTGAATGTCTTGCAAAAGTTTGCAAATTTAAAAATCAGCGGGTTCATCTGCCTAGCATGATCAATAATTAGAAAGAACCAACACTTAAAAATTAATTATTCTAAATCATAAGATGGTGTCATCTTTTTCATAAAGAGACAGAAATGGCTGAAAGGTATTATGAACGTTTATTTCTTTCTGCTGATTTTATTAGTGGTTTCATAATCCTTTGAATTTTGTATTCCTGGAAATAGAATTTGGTTCATCATTTTGCCTTTTTTTCTTTGAAGTTTCAGATATTGGCCTCTGTCAGAGACAGTAGACCAGACAAGATGAATCTCTAGTCTAATCTAATGTAAGTAACTATTTCTTATGTTTGCAGTGTTGCTGCTAGACAGTGAATTCGTTAAAGCCTGGAGAAACATGCAGTGAAAAAAAAAAAGATGATGGGGGAAGAGGATTGAAACCGGGTTACATGCCAAAAGCCAATAAACTAACAAAAGCAGCATTTACCAAGATATGCAAGGGCAAGATACTTAGTGAGTACATCCTGCAGTTAAGGAAAATCTTAAGTGGGAAGATCAGGCTACAAGGAGTCACTTGAGTATTCCAAAATCCAAGGCTAAATTATTAGTTGTGAAGCTAAATCAGAAGTGCACAAAGCGTAATATAGATTAAAATCAAGCAAATCAAAGCCTTCCACAAGGGTTAACTTTGAAGATCTATTTATGTTATACCTGATGACTATAAACTGGGGAAAAATCACAGGAACCAAACTGCAGAATACAGAATAACTTTCTGAGCCTTTAGCACTAGTAAGTTGCAATATTAAAATACAAAAATGTGAAAGAAAGTGATGTTAGTACCTAATGTTCACACAGAATTACTTGTTAATGTATGGAACTGATATTCAGAAAGAGCGGAATCTGTTGCAAGATAGAAACATAAATGTATTCATAGACACTGAATGTCCCAAAGCATCTTGTTCACTCTTTTGATGCTGATACAACTACAGAACTATTAGAAAGGCATGCAGGAGATCTGTCTGGATTTCTCAAAATGTATTTGATACTATCACACAGCATATCCTATGGGGAAGTTAAATCAAATTGGTTTTGAGAGAAATACGATTAAATGAATCTAAAGCTCCCTCTCTAACTCTCTAGCACGTCCACCTAGATGAGAAAATAATGTCCAGCTCTGTTCCCCACAGATGCCCTTTGGGTCTTATTTTACCCAATATTTTTATACTGAAAATTTACAAAAGCAGGGATAAATAGGTGCATTCACAGCTACCAAACACTTATCCCCTTGTTAGAGAAACCCCATACTATTATTTAATCCTTGACAACCCCATCTGTAACCACACTGCAGGTACTTGGGCAATAATCCTGGAGTGTCTCTGAAGATGCAGTGTAGACATGACACAAATGTGTTACTTCATAGGCCTTGCTACAGTCTGAGCAAGTTCTTGCACGTGTTGCACTATTAACTCTGTGGTATAAATGACTTTACCTATGCTATGACAATCTTGAAAAAACCCAAGGCACTTTTCTTCAACTGGAAAAATAAGAGGATCCGTAGCAGGATCCAGAAGACAACTAACATTATCATAGAACCATAGAATAATTTGGGTTGGAAGGGACCTTCAAAGGTCATCTAGTCCAGCCCCCTGCAATAAGCAGGGTCACCTTCCATAAGATCAGCTTGCTCAGAGCCAAGTCTAGCCTGGTCTTGCATGTCTACAGGGATGGGTGTCTACCAACTCTCTGTGCAACCTGTTCCAGTATTTTACCACCCTCATTGTAAAAAATTTTTTACTCGCATCTACCCAGAATCTCCCTTTTTTTCATTTAAAACTGTCAGCCCTTTTCTGGTCACAACAGGCCCTGCTAAAAAGTCTTTCCCAATCATAAGCCCCTTTTAAGAACTGAAAGGCCTCAGTAAGGTCTCCCTGAAGTCTTCTCCAGGCTGAACAAGCCCAACTGTCTCAGCCTTTCCTGTTGGGAGAGGTGTTCCATCTCTCTGATCATTTCTGCTGCCCTCCTCTGGATCGTTTCCAACAGGTCCATATCTTTCCTGTACTAACGACTCTAGCTGGTTGCAATACTTCAGGTGGGGGTAGTCATTCTCAGTTGCTGGAAATTACGTATAATAGGAGACATATTTTTTTTGTTTCTTTTTCCTTGAATACAAAATCCCTCTGTGAAACTAAAAAACAAAACTTTGGATGCTCCAGGGGTAAGATTATGTTTTCCTCTTCTCTGCCTTGCTACTTTCACTTCAGACCATCCACTCCCTCACCCCCAGTGCTATATAAAACCTTTAAGATCCAAACTCTAGTTTCTTCCAAAGCCAGCTCCAAAACACTGAATCAAGCATACAAATGCAATCAACGCAACAATAAATACCAATGTAAAATTCTTTCAGGAGTGTCATGGAAAGCATAAACAGATTTGACTTATTTGCACATGGCTGATGCAACATAAACTGCAGTATTAAAAAATTTAAAAAAGATTCATCTCTCTCAAACATTTTTCTCTGACCCTTGAGTTTAAATTGTCCATGTTTTGACACAGCCACTTTAGGTCCATTGTGGTGTATAGCAACTTGAAGGTACAGACAACATCAAAATAACAAATTTCTATTAAGATAATGGGTCTTCAAAGGTAATAGAATCATAGAATGGTTAGGGTTGGAAAGGACCTTAAGATCATCTAGTTCCAACCCCCCTGCCATGGGCAGGGACACCTCACACTAAAACATGTTACCCAAGGCCTCGTCCAATCTGGCCTTGAGCACTGCCAGGGATGGAGCATTCACAGCTTCCCTGGTCAACCCATTCCAGTGCCTCACCACCCTAACAGGAAAGAATTTCCTCCTTATATCCAATCTAAACTTTCCCTGTTTAAGTTTTAACCTGTTACCCCTTGTCCTATCACTACAGTCTCTAATGAAGAGTCCCTTCCCAGCACCCTTATAGGCCCCCTTCAGATACTGGAAGGCTGCTATGAGGTCTCTAAACAGCCTTCTCTTCTCCAGCCTGAACAGCCCCAACTTCCTCAGCCTGTCTTCATACAGGAGGTGCTCCAGTCCCCTGATCATCCTCGTGGCCCTCCTCTGCACTTGTTCCAACAGTTCCATGACCTTTTTATGTTGAGGACACCAGAACTGTACACAATACTCCAGGTGAGGTCTCAAGAGTAGAGTAGAGGGTCAGGATCACCTCCTTCAACCTAATAATTTACTTTATAATAATAATCATGTGGTTATTTTTTCCCCAAATAGAACACTTTATAAAATCCCAATTAGCACAAGTATCTAGACTTTCATTTGTGAAGATATGAAACACAAATGCTGTCATACCTCAAAGTGAGAACTGGCTTTCTTCCTTTGCTAACCACAGATCTTATTTTCTTCAAACTATTTTTAGGTGTGTTTCTTTTAACATCCTCTTCTAGTTAAATTTTTATACTCTTTGGTGTTGCATTTAATGTATTTTTGAGGAGAAGCAAACTTTTTCTCCATTGCAAATTTCTGCAAACTAACAGACTTAACTGAAAACAGGACCATTAATGACATCTGATTTGAATTAACTAGAAGTCATAAATTATTGATCATATGACTCAGTTAAAAAGCTTACTTCTACAAATATTATGCACCATATACAATTGCTAGAACATAAAATAAACCTTTATTTTAATATATTATTTTATATTTTATTTTAATATATTCTGCATTGTTAACTTTGCCATACCAATTCTTCATTCTGTCTTACGATCCACATGCATTTATCATAAGGAATTAATCTAAGTTCCTTTTGTATGAGTACTTTTTATTGGGTCTAGTGGTTTGTCCACAATGACAACAGGATACAATAGAAGGAAAAGGACTGTTTTCTAAAATTTTGTGTAGCATGGCTATATTTACTTTCTGTATCAGTAATGTTCATGGATGTTTTTCTACTTAGGTATGAAATTATGTAAATTCATGTGCTCTGAGCATTGTATAATTGATTATTATGCCTTCTAAAATATAAATCTAATACCTTAAATGTCTTACAGCACAATCTCCCCATTATAGATCTATATGAAATTTTATTTACATTCTATCATTACTTCTCATTTTAATTATACATATTCAGCACCAGAGAATCTCAATTTCTTTTTTCTTCTTTCCTTTAGGATATATTTAATTAGTTTAATTTAAACTTGCGCCCTTCTGGCATCATCATTAACACAGACTTAGTGTAATTAGCATTTTAATGCACAATAAATAATCCTGTACAGGTCTGGTTTTTACATTGCTTGTTACATTTTAACCGAAAATCTATAAGCCTATTTTATATTTATATGTTACTTTTTTCCACTTTCCCCCCCCCCGCCCAAGGATAACTGAGTAGAGAGCAGAACACAGAAATATTAATTGAATATTCTTCCACTTATTACCACATTTAGACCTTACTGCCTTTAGTACTTCACAGTGGTTTATACTGTGCTTGATAGAAGCTATCAAGGTGGTTGCATGAAGCAACTATTTGAAGCTGTGCCTCTCTAGGTCTCCTAAAGGACTTTCAGAGATTTGAACTCTTGGATTCTAAATAACTATCTTCCTTTGGAAATTTACCCAGATTCAACAGTATGGATAGCAAAAAGCTGGAAAAAAATCTCTGAACTTTTTTTAGTTTTTAAGATTTTTAAATCCTGATTTGCAGTCCACAGAAGTGTAGAAAAGACTCAAAAGCTAAGATTTTTTGAAAAACATAAGTTTACTTTTGCTTCTGTCTTTCCACCTCTAAATCCACATACTGCAAATATTCAAGCTGAAAGCAATACTTCAATCCTTAGCAGATTTATGCCCTAATCCGTAGGTCTCACCAAAAATCTATCTAACAAAATCAGAAATAAACTCTTTGAAATAAAATGAGTAATCAGAGCGTATAATTTCATCAAATCTTTTTAAGAATAACCTTTCCAATAAGAAGAAAAAAGACTGTGAATTCAAACAGAATTTCTACCTTTTAAAAGTTACCTCAATATCAACAGACTTCAGAAGGATGTAAATGCTTTACAGTTGCAATCAAGTTTTATACTGAAGCTCAAATCCCTTAAGTTAATATTAAATATAACAAATAAATTCCCACAAAAAATGATGCCACTTAAATTGAACAAACTAATTTTCATGTCAGAATGAGCAGTAACCTTTCAGAAGTGAGTTAAGTACAGTTCCCAGAAGATAAGCAATCAGAAAGGAACAAAACAAAATTCACCAGAGCTACAGATACACTCCTCGTATCTTCGAGAGAGCATATTAGAATATGGAAAGCATGTGTGAAATACTGTGGCAATTTATATTTCAAAACATCAAAGCATTATTATATGTTTCTACATGATTCTATGTTGCTTTTATTTCTTTATATGTGTATTCTTTCATGGAGTGATGAGCTGAAGGAGTTCCTCTCAGTCTAGTTTAATTTCTAGCTCTGCTATACTTTTCCTCTTCTTCATCCTCTTTATGGTGTTTTTGTGTTTTCTGAAAATTTCCTCACTGTCATGCATGATTCTGTGAATGCATGCGTAATTCAACAGCTTTTAAGTTTCTTGAACTGTAGAATACAGAGCTATACCATTATGTCCCAGTAATTCACTTTGCAAAACTTCTGGCACATGATTCCATCATTTAATCCTTTTAAATTCTTAATTCTATCTATTGATAATTTCTGTTATATCACCGGTAAGTCACTGATGTTTATAACACAGACTTTGCTATACATATTAACTATGCAGAAAAATTAGCTTATACCATTAATAATAATATACCAATAACCATTTGAAAGTTGAAAATAATACCAATATATGAAAATCTTTATTAAAGCAGAAAATAAATTAGCATAGGTCCTTCATCTGTAAATTGGAGACCACTACTAATGATACTAAACTGGGAGGAGTGGCTGACACACCAGAGGGCTGTGTTGCCATTCAGCGAGACCTGGACAGGCTGGAGAGTTGGGCAGAGAGGAACTTGATGAAATTCAACAAGGGCAAGCGTAGAGTCTTGCATCTGGGGAAGAACAATCCCATGTACCAGTACAGGTTGGGGGCTGACCTGCTGGACAGTAGTGAAGGGGAAAGGGACCTGGGGGTCCTGGTGGATAGGAGGATGACCATGAGCCAGCAATGTGCCCTTGTGTCCAAGAAGGCCAATGGCATCCTAGGGTGCATTAGAAAGGGTGTGGTTAGTAGGTCAAGAGAGGCTCTCCTCCCCCTCTACTCTGCCTTGGTGAGGCCACATCTGAAATATTGTGTCCAGTTCTGGGCCCCACAGTTCAAGAAGGAAAGGGAGCTGCTGGAGAGAGTCCAGCGCAGGACAACAAAGGTGATTAAGGGAATGGAACATCTCTCTTATGAAGAGAGGCTGAGGGAGCTGAGACTCTTTAGCTTGGAGAAGAGGAGACTGAGGGGTGACCTCATCAGTATTTACAAATGTGTAAAGGGTGAGTGTCAGGATGATGGAGTTAGGGTTTTTTCAGTGATGTCCAGTGATAGGACAAGGGGCAATGGGTGTAAACTGGAGCATTGGAGTTTCCATGTGAACATCAGGAAAAATTTCTTTACTGTGAGAGTGACAGATCACTGGAACAGGTTGCCCAGGGGGGTTGTGGAGTCTCCTACGATGAAGATATTCAAGGCCCGTCTGGACAAGTTCCTGTGTGATGTACTCTAGGTTACCCTGCTCTTGCAGGAGGGTTGGACTAGATGATCTTTTGAGGTCCCTTCCAACCCTTAGGATTCTGTGATTCTGTGATTTAAAATATATTACTGCTTTTTTAGGTGCATCCACCTCTTCCAATATGCTTTTACACTTCAGCAATTAGATAAATGCAAAAGAGGAAACTTTAATAATTTTTTTTACTAGACTGATAATTTGTGAAATTACCTGTAGTTCATTTCAGGGTTTATGTCCTGATCTACAGAATCTGAGCTGTCTGCAGTTGTGATAAAACTCTGCCTATTTTCAAGGTCAACCTTGGTTAAGCTCCATTTAGTATATCAAACTTATGAATATTTTACATATGTGATAAAGGTCCAGACTTCTACTAACCTGTACTACCCTACGCATGTTCTATCACTTTAAAGAATGAAAAAACAAAACCAGTTGTCTGAAGAAAAACATTTAAAAAAGAGTATATTGCTTTACTTTAGTCATTAGGATGAATTATGTGAAAATGAGGCCAGGCAGGAAGGACAGATACTGAAAGAAAAAAACATATGTTTTGTTCTATATTTTATATAAACAGAGATACCATTGATTTGTGAAGAAATACACTTATATTCTGAATGCACTTTGATCAGTGTGTTTGAAAATTATGTCTGATAACACCCAGAGCAAATGCAGTAGAAGTAAAATTATAATAAAAACCTTGCCATACATGCATATAGCTTGGAGGCACAATATAAACCCTAAGATGTTGGAAATACTTCAACGTGTAGGATTGGTAAAAAGGTTTCCACAGCAGTATCTTCACTGTATTTGATTTTTCTGTTCGACAGAAAGAAGTCGTCATCAAAAATAATATTTAGAGAGTAAGATATGAGACGATAACATTGAATCTAGGAAAAAATACTTCAAATTAACTTTTTGTTTCATTTGTCTAATATACACTGACAGAAGTCTCTGATGCAGTAGAATTTCACACACAAGAAAAATACATGCCAGCATATTTAAGCATTGGATATTTTTCAGAATATATTCACCACTTTCCAGAGAAGACTTTTTAAAATAATTTCAGTGGATTGTGTCTACAGGAGAGTTTATTTTCTTTGGGACCCTGCATTCCTACCAGGAGAAAAAAGAAAAAGGGGGGAAGGGGGTGTAGAAAAGAAAGATAGAAAAGAAAAAATGGTATGATTATTTGAGCTAAAAATATTCTGTGTCTATTCCTTATGATAAAAAAGATGTTGGATGAAAATAAGCAAAAAGGGAATGAAATGCAGAGAATATAAAATAAGAGATACAGTTGTTCTCACCAGAGCACAATTTCAGAAATTCTTAACTCTTAACTGACTGGAAGTTACAGGAGTGATTTTAATTTATTTTTTATTTTATACCACACTCCCTGAACCTAAAAAAAAGAAAAAAAAAGTTTTAGAAGTTTAGGAGTAAGACATTTATTTAAGATCTTTACTGAGACAGATTATAGACCATTTTACTTCCTCACAGTCTTCTCTTTTTCTGTCTCCTCTGAGAAGCTGCCACTCAGTGTTAAAAAAAAAAGATTGGACAAATAAAAACTTTCCCAATTTCTTGTTAGTAATCAGCACTACACACACACATTTATATACACACACTTGTATTTCTAACACCCCCTGAAAAAAAAAAGCAAAAACTAAACACACAAAAAAAAGAAACAGAAAACCAAACCAAACAAAAAATAAACAAAACCCCCAAAACTAACAAAAAGAAAACCCAACAACAACAAAAAAGGCAAAAGAAAAAAGAAAAAAAGAACACCTTAAAGCATAGTTCTAGGAAAAGAAGTTGTGCTAATTCCCTTTTCCTTTTTATCACCTCCTCAATCCTATCTTATTTGACAAATCAATTGCTGAATACACATCAAGGATTTTTATTCCTCTCTCTCCACCACTCCTACCACCTAAGAAGATTATTGAAAACTACCTATCCAGTATGGATGCCCTGGCCAAGAGATTATAAACTCTTATAACAAGGTATCATTACTCCTGCCCTAATTCACTTTGCATTAAGGAGTTAATGGTTCATTGAACCAGAAAGGACAAAGAGACTGCAAGAGAGATCATACCAATCACAGAAAGAAGGAGACCTTGATTTCAGTTTCAATTTCAAAGACCTTCATAAAACTTCAGTGAATAATAGCAAGTACAGAAATAGTGCTTAATGCAACGTCTGCAAGAGACTGGTGTAACTGTAACAATATTTTAAAAAGGAAGGGTTGATAATATTAATTATCACCATTACTAGTTAAAATACTAATGAATGTGCTTTTCATCTTGTTCCTACTTACAATACCACAAAGCCCAGAAAGAAACTTGATTTTGTTATTCTTATCTAACCTTGAACAATATTACTAGGTTTTGTTGGCTGTTTTTTTGTGTAAGATTTGTAAGGCATTTAAAGCTGTTGCTGTGCAGCATATAAAAGGCTCTATAAAAAAAAAAAACAAACCACAAAAAAAAATCAAACATGCAATTGTAACTTGTTAATGATAGACAAGTTGAAATAGTCCCTAGTAAGAAGACATGCAAAAATTATTGTTATTTCTTTCTTGAATAAGATGAGCAAAAATGACAGGACTGCAACTTCAGCATTGTTGACTTCAGTAAACTAATTCTTTAAATTCAGATTTACAGAAATCCCAAGCAAAGAGAAAACTTATTTAAGGACACATATGTGTGCAAAATCTACAGGAAACTACTCGTAACATAAAGAATTACCTGTATATTTTTAGGTAGCCCTACTTATGAATTCAAACCTGCTGCCTTTTGCAGTCAGATAGTTTAGAGCTTGGCAATATTTGACATCACTGGTGTTTGCACCAGTTCTTAGACTTCAATAATCATTAAAAGGTGAGGGCCTCCAACTTTAAAATTCTATGTGATGTCTGTAGTACAATTACCAGTGAAATTTACATCTACCTGAAAATGTAATATTACAGCATAAAAATCAAGCAAGTTGCAGAAGACTTAAATTTCTATAATTTTTTTTATATAATAGATAGTAAAGTTAGTCTTTATGTTTGCATGCCAAGGTACATAAGATTTTTATATGGTTGGATTACAAAGTAACTTAAGCTGAATTTCTTATAACTGCTGCAGTGCTATATCATAACCATGTATAGATATACACTTATAAAGAGAAAGACAGTTGTAGCAGATCTTTAAATCCCTTTTTAAAGGCCATTTCATTTATGTTCAAAGTCTAACTCCCTTGATGTTCCAATTTTTAGCGTCAGAACATTGCATCTGCCCCTTTGGCTTATTTTTAAGACATCTGATACAACAATCAAAAGAAGCTGGAATCCCCAGGTTATTCTGATCATTATAAAAAGCAGAAGAATTTTTTCAGTATGAAATCTTATGAATTGGATGATTTGGCATTATTTACTTCACATATAGAGGCATTTCAGAATATTCATGATAGTTTGTGAAGAGCAGATCCCAGCTGATATTTGCAGGTAAACATCAGTGAAGAAAAAAAATTTCCATTGTTTAAAAAAAAAGAAAAAATAAGACCAGACAACATTTCAGAAAAATAAAATAATTATCCAGTTTCTTAAAAAAACCTACAGTAAATTTTGTAAAATTCTGTAAATGCCTATATGCTTTCAAGTGTCTTGAGTGTAGTGGAATCTAATACTATATCCTACGAATATTGTCTTCATATTGTAGTGTGTTCTCAGCAACAGAGCTATTTTCAGTTTAGTGTCACCTAGTTCATTTAAAACAAAAACAGTGAATATTTAAAAATTAAACCAAAACAACACATTTTTTCTTGTATTCTGCAGATTTTAATCTTCATTTACAAACATCTTTATAAATTTTTCCATCAAACACTCACTGAGCTATAAAGTTACATAGTCTATTGCTCTTCTAACTCAACCCATTAACACTCCAGTAATAATAGATGAGGTTTTATTGCATGATATTCTAATTACTAATGGTATAGAAAACATAAAATTGAATGCTTTTAAAAAAGAAAACCTTTCTAATATTTTTTCAATTAAAATAGGAAAAGTAACAGCAGTACTCTAAATTAATCAGGCCAGCCTATGTGTTTGCAGGTAATCTAGTTATTAGTGTGTTCTTTCCAGTAAATTCTATAGCCGCTGACACTGCATTTCATGATAAATAGTTCAGCTAATGAAAAGGCTAAATTAAAAGCTGTGGAAAATGAACTGGGAAAGGAGTAGTAAGAGATCTAATTTTTACTATCCTTGAATTCTTACAGAACAATTCCACTGTATATAGTGAGCTTATTCACTGTTGTTACATATTGCCAAAAAAAAATACTGAAAAAATAGAAAATATTGAAAAAATCATGAGAAAAAACTGATATGAAAGTTTAACCCTGTAAACTGAATACTGGGAAAGACAGAAAAAGACTTTGATTATTTCTAATATAGTATATACTATAATATATATACTACATATTAAAAAGATAACATATCTGTAATATAGTGTAGTAATTTCAGACCACAGAAAGAATGGATTCTTGATCTCCTGAAGACAACCTTAGCAATAAATAATCTTTTCAAGAAACCATTGTTAAACATTGACTGCTTAGGAACTTCTGCAAAGATCTAAGCAGTCCCTCACCTCCTCTTCCTATTTTTATTTCCTGGGTGGGGAAGATTTGTTTCTGTACAGACATTAACTCTAAGGCAGCTTAAACCCTTTCTGTTGAAGATGGTGCTACTGTTATCTTCATTTAATCACAACTCTAAATTTACTTTTAACTGTTTCTCAGATTAAGAGGATATCAAACACCATTCATTATCTGTTTAGGTGAGTAGAGGATATTCTGAGAATGCACTTTTAACGTTCAATTAACCATGCCCTTGTGTGAGAGTTCACAAAAAGTAAACATTTCTCAGTTAAAACCTGAATAGATTTGATCCAGATTAGGAAAAAATAAAATAGCTCAGGTTAAGTAAATTTAAGTAATGTCTTGACATAATTCTTGTTACCTTGCACAGAAAATAAATCGGGTATAACCTTGCAATAAATGATAATCAAATGTAGAATGGCATAGACTCACAGCTCACTTTCAAGGGCACATTTGATTCCACTTCAGATTCACATCTTAACTCTGTCCATTTTCCATCTGTGAGTAAATATTCAGACTAGCTGATTGTCACTAGAGTGACTATCTACCCCAAGGCTAGATTGTCACTCTCTTTTTGGCTCAGAAAATATTTTTAATATTTCAGGTGTGCTAAGCAGATGGGGAGAATGAAACTCTTGAGTATTCTAATTCTTGAGCTCTTTTCCTGCATGAAGAAGCAACTAGAATCAACCCTGATCACATAATTAGTTCCTCCTCCTAAAATCTAGCTGTAAAACTTTTCTCTGTCAAAAATACATGGAATCTTAGTCATTATTCCTCTGACAGTGTTGTGTACAGCAAGGGGTAGAACCCCTCAGCTGTCTTGCTTACCCGGACATGATCAGAGACTGCCAGATCAAAGAAAAGAGGGAGGCATCCTTTTACACAACGATTCAGACCAACGATTCAGGATGGAGATTTTATCTGTAAGAAGCGTTTGGCCATCTGCACTAAGTAAGGGGCTTTGAACCTGAAATGTGGGTCCATAAACTGCCTCCAGAGCCTCACAGAATCCTCTGTGGTCACCCAGATCTGCATATAATTGAGTCTTTTCTGCTAGGTTGAGTCACCACTTGTTCTGGATGTCTCAAATTTTCTGTTGGAGTTTGCTACATGCAAGACGAAAGGTTGCTTTTCTTACATGGCAAAGTGGCTGAGCGAGGTGTGTTTGATGAGTAGATCTCTTCTTTGTCAGCAATTCCTGGACCTCCTGTTTGCTATCATCAAACCAGTCTTCGTTTTTCTTTAAGGAGAGCCCAATGGATTCTATAGGACTGCAAGATGCTATTTTTAATATATTGCCAAAGCGCTTCAGGAGAAGAATCTATAAACTGGTCTTCAAGCCTAGTTTGAAGGTTAGCCTGAAAGCTGTCCCTCACTGCAGCTGTTTGGAGATCATTAACATTGAGCTTCCTCCTCAGAATGCAGCCCCTCTCAGGTTTGTGCTTGAAGTGGAAATTAAGTTTGCAACACACAAGGTGATGGTCTGTTTGACATTCTGCACTAGGCATCATTCGGTGTGACAGACATAACGAATATTTCTCTGGCGCACTAAGACATAATCAATAAGGTGCCAATGTTTAGATCGAGGATGCATCCGGGTTGTCTTCTGGCTGTCCTTCTGCTGGAAAATAGTGTTGGTGATGGTAAGCTGTTGCTCTGCACAGAACTCTAGTAAGAGGCGACCGTTATCATTGCAGCTGCCAACACTGTGCTTGCCTAGTACTCCTTTCCAGGTTTTGAAGTTCTTACCACTCGGGCATTGAAGTCACCAAGGATTACGATCTGATCTTCTATAGGAACCTTTTGAGTGAGGTGATGCAGGTCAGAGTAGAATTTTTCTTTTTCTGCAGGGTCAGCTTGCAGAGTTGGAGCATATATGCTGAAAAGAGCAACATGTTGCTTATTTTGTAGTGGAAGACGTAGGGAGATAATACGATCAGAATGACCTATCAGCAAATTTTCAAGTTTAGAGATGATGGAGATTTTAATCATGACGCCAGCTCCAGAAAGATGACTTTCAGTTTTGGATTTGCCTGACCAGTAGAGTGTATATCTGGCACCATGTTCTTTAAGGCCACCTTCCTCATGAAGGCGAACTTCACTGAGAGCAGCAGTATTGATGTTAAGTCGTGACAATTCATGGACAATTAGCGCAAAACAACGCTCAGGATGCCAGCTGTTCGCTGTATCAAGCATGGTTCTGATGTTCCAACCTGCGAGTGTCAATCTGGACACACCTTTGGAGGCAGGTGTATGCCCTTGTCTCTCTTTCTTTAATTGACCGCAACAGAAGATGCCTGTTGGCCGTGGCTAGCCACCAGGTAGAGGGGGAGATAAGCTTTGGTTAGGCCACCTTTTCTAGACCTCTGTCCATATGGAGCAAGCAGTGCTCTCCTTGAAAAAAAGGCTGCTTGGTCATTCAGGATGCTGCCAAACAAGACTGTCATCTTGTGGGTCAGTCTCGAGCGACCAGTGTCCTGAACTGCCTGCATGCAGGATTGGGTTTGTGACTTCCAGTGCACCTTATCACCTGCGGTTTCATCCCATGCCTGTCGCTACAGGACTTTGCAAGTGTGGGTAAACCCTTCTGGACTCCGCAGTGGATTTTGTAGGTGAGGCACAGGTGTGCAAAACTGGCCCCACCCTTTACACCTGAGGTTTATCTGCCAGGGCCTAGCAAGCTTGGACAGTGACAGCAAAGTCCTCAGGTCTTAGGTTTGATTAGAGTGTCTTTCTCTTAGATGGATGGCCTTACAGGGCTATATGAGCTCCATCTGCCCGGGTTTGAAGTTAGAGTTGTCCTTCTCCTAGGATGGTTGCCTGAAGGCTAGTGAGCCCATCCTGCCCATGGACACACTTTGTCTGACCCTTCAGTTGACACCTGTCTGGCATGGGAGACCCTACTGGCATGTGCCACCACCAGCATAGCTCCCAACCTCACAAGGGCACGCAAGCTCTTTCCCCACGACAAGGGGGCGTCCGCAAAAGAGTCTAAGAGAGTAAATGTAATGGTATCCAATAAATTAGCACACTATAGTAAAAGGTAACTTATAAATAACTTATAGAAGTTACAGCTACTTCAACAAAGTATTTGGTACAGTTTCCTACACCCTTCTACTAAATAAACTCACAAGGTGCTGACTGGACTGATGGTAGGTGAGATGAGTAGGAAATTGGCTAACAAGTTTCATTCAGAGACTGAGTGCAATGATTTTACTCAGACTGACATCTTGTCATAGGTGGGGTCCCTCAGGTATCAATACTGGGCTCCAGTGTCTTAATAAATGACCAAGTTTGCTGATGACGTTCAACTGAGTCATGAGGTGGACATTTCAGAAGGGAGAGATACGTTGCAGGGAGACCCAGGTGGGTTGGAAGAGTGGGCTAGTAAGAACAGTATGAAGTTTAAAAAGGACAAGTTAGAAGTCCTGCACTTCTTTTGACTTTCCATTGACTTTTTTTTTTTTCTTCAAAAGAAACTACAAGTGTTGTCCTCACAGCTTCTGGATACTGCCCAAAACTACTTGTCTGGATTTAAAATGCACTTGAGGAGGAGTTTTCAATCTTGTGAATCACCATTTCCTTTAAATATACCATATTACAAGATGCAGACTTTAATTTGTTCAACCCTCAAGTTTTCATAGATGTCCTGGGTTCAGCAGTAGCAGTGATTTTTCTCCTTCTTGGTAGCTGGTACAGTGCGGTGTTTTGACTTTCGGCCTGATGTTTTGGTCTGGCCAAAGACTTTGTGAGCCTCATTCTCTGCCAGGGAGGAGGGGAAGCCGGGAGGAAGCAGAGACAGGACACCTGACCCAAACTGACCAAAGAAGTATTCCATACCACAGCACTTCATGCCCAGAATGTAACTGGGAGTTACTCAGAAGGGCTGAGTCTGCAGGGTTGGAGGAGGTATCGGTCGGTGCTTGGTCGGGCTGCGGGGAGGTGAGTTATCGGTTGGCGGGTGGTGAGGTGTTGCGTTCTCTTCCCTTGTTATTTCCTTTATCATTATTATTATTGGTGGTAGCAGTAGTGATTTGTGTTATACCTTAGTTACTAAACTCTTCTTATCTCAACCCATGGCAGTTGCATTCTTTCTGATCATCCTTCCCATCCCTCCGGGAGCAGGGGGAGGCCAAAAAAAGGGGGCAGGGGGGTGAGACTGCTTGATTTGTGGCTGACTGTGTTTAAACCATGACAACAGAAAAATATTTTCTTATTTCTATTTCCTAAAAAATGTACCCAAACTATTTAGAAATCTGTACAATCTGGCATATATGAAAGGTTGAAGAAACCTGTCACATAAAAATTAAAAGCACTGTTTCTCATTCAATTTGTTTCAACCAAACACAACGAAATATGTCACAGTAGTGAAGATTTCCTTCACAGAAAAAACATCACACATAGTAGTACAGGAAAATATTCTCCCACTAATATGTAGGTACCTTTTCTTTTTTCCTTTATACACTAACATTTATTTTTTTGAGGGTGTTCTAAAACAATGACATTTTAAAGTAACCTCAGGCAAAATTAATAAACGAGGTAGTATGGAAACAGGATATTTTAGGCCAACTGTATACCAGAGAAATTGTAATAGTATAAGTGATGTCAATAGTCAATAAAATAATCTGGTCAGAAAATAGTGATTAAAACAAAAAGAAAGAAATGTAAACAGTATTTTGAAATGAGCTTATGAGGTTTAGCATCATACAGCCTTTACAATATTAATTAACTAAGCTCCAGTTCTGCAAAAACTAATATCTATGTATGTACTTTCTTAACACGTGAATAATCCAAATGGAGTTCATTTTGGTCTTAGAGAACTCATGTTTGAACATGGGCCCCCTCTTTCATATTACTTATGTGAAACCTTCCAGCTAGTCAATGTCACAGATTTTCTGAGAATCTTCTTTGTAATCAGTTACTGACTTCACTTGCTCACATTTTCTTTCCATGCTTAGGAAAGCAACTGTCTACATTTTCTACATCAGGATCCAAGTGCATTGTTATATTTATTTAATTTTTATTTTTTGATAAATATATTTTTACCTTTCCTTGATAATTTGTGCCAGTTTTCAACCAAGTCTAGAATATGAGTAAACATTAAGCAGGGAGGGAATTTCTGTAAACAAGCTCTCCTTTCCTCCAAAAAGCGAGGAAGCAAACAAACAGCAAGAAGTCCAAAAAAAATGAGCAGATGAATTTCGAGACGTGAAAGAAAATAGATATTTAAGAAATGTGTTTTTTCTTCTCCAGGCATTAGCCTATGCAGCCAAATTTTTTATGGTATAAGACAGACCAAATGACAGTAGTTTGTTTGATAGTTGAGTTAGGTCTGGAGGAAGTTAACCTGGATCAGTTCTTCAGGGAAAAACTAACTCCCTGAGTTATGGGTGATTTATTTTCAGTTATTTTATTTCACTTTGAAAGTGAATCAGACATAATATGCAAAGTATTTCCAGATATGGGGGGAGTCTGAATTCACAGAATAGCAGCTAAAATAACAAATGCTTCATTTAAGAAAGACAGTGACCGTAGCTGAAGCTAATAAAATATTGCAGTTCCAATTGCACTTCTACTTCAAACCATGGGATAATCTAAATGAACATCTCTATAAAGACAAATCCTTAGAGTTTATTGGAATAGGTCTGTAATACCATATAATGTAAATAGCTTCCATGTCTGATTGTTACAGCAAATAAAAACAGAAAATGAAGTGATTAGACTTTAATTAGTTGGAAGACAACAACTAAATTTTAATTTAGCTAAATATTTGTTACATATTTTACTTTCCATGTCACACTTATGCCCTTGTATTTTTTCTTTTTTGTTCTTCCTATTTTCTCCCAGAGCAAGGCTCTCATCTATTCTTCCTCTTCCATTTTCCCCCTATGACTTTCAGATTAAGTCAATCTTTTTTAATACTACACTTCTTTTTCTTGTGAAAAGCTAAAATTTGCAGCAAGAGATAGTGAAATAATGAAAAAAATATCCTGAGAAAGTTAGCAAGGAACAGTGGCAGAGTATCTCATTCACTTCTACTAGAAGCTCTAAGGAGCTCTTTAGAACAGAGATAGATTGATGAAAAGATAGCATGTCTCTGTGATAATCTTTAGCCATAAAGATGATTTTGAAATCATCAATACACAGGACGCATGGAAATCCCATGTGCAAGGAAGGCATCTATCTGAATTTTGTCCAATTGAAATAGAAGCTGATAACACTATTTTCCAGCACAAATGACAGTCTCACAACATCACCTTCATTTCAGTCCTTCTACTGCAGGATATGAATTTTATGATCATTTAATTTAACATTTTTGAATAGGCCTACTGATAGCCTATCTGCTACTGCATATTTAGTGACATCTCAGTTCTGCACTTTGTCTTCAATGTTTCTCCACTGAAGTCAACACAAAAATGGATCTATCCAAACTACAAAGTAAAATTTTCTGAGTTTGACCTCAAAGTTTTTATTTACATATTTATTTTAAGAAATTCATGAAAGGAATATGATGTGTTTAAGCTGCAAGGCAGTGGAGAAAAAAAATCCAAAAGTATGTTTCTTTGGGACCTAGCAGGAAATGAAATGCTCTCGTTATTGTAAACAATGTGGACTTAAACTCTCATGCATTTAAAGCATGAAGCATTCTAAGCAGAAAATGCATGAGACCATATGTGTTGTCTGCAAATATGACATCAAAGTGTCACTTAAAGTGACTGGCTTACTCATAGTATTATCTCAAATAAAGTTAGCAAGCTTCCTTCTTTTTCTTTCCAGGTGTTTTCGCTTTTGCTATACACAACGGGAAACTGTCAGGAACCTGACTAAGGGTCAGAAACCTGTGTAGCATTCTTTTACACTTGTCAGAACTGTGGCTGCTCTTAGGAAAGCCATGATACAGACCATCCATAGTTTTTTGTATCAAGTATCAAGTCTCAACATTTGTGGATACCTAGACCAGAGTAAGAAAAGGATAGTTGCTTTTGAGGGAGATTTTGGATTATTTATTATTCACACCACTCACTGGTCATTTAAAGCAGTGTAAGAGTGACTTCACAGTTTCACACAGCTCTGCAGAATTGTAAGGTGATTTTTAAAATTGTGGTGATGGCTTTCAAGAACTAAGAGAAATGATCATATGATTACAGAACATATCTAAAAAATTGAGACAACCATCTAAAACACTGCAGATGCTCAAAACATTTCAGTTGAAAATTCATATACTTGTTCAGAAAGAGAAATCAGACAAAATAATTCAAAATGAATATTATCACCAGAAGGATTGTTTCATAGTCAGTGTTTTAACATATTGAAACAACTGGAACAATTCTTTGAGCTAAACCCACTTCATTTCCAAAGCATGCGCCCTGGAATACTCAATCCTGTTTGCTCCCTATCTATGTATGTTTCTGTAAAGAAGGAATATTTATGCTTTACACTGGAAAATACTTTGTAATTAACTCAGAACACTCTTCCACCTTTCCTCTGACACTGTAATTAACTCAGAACACTCTTCCACCTTTCTTCTGACAATCCCAATAAGGTGGGGATTTTTTTCCCCTTAAATTGAAGCTATAATCTGGTGCACTTCGCTCTGCGTACTGATTGTGAAAGTTTTGTGAGTTTTCATCACCAACACAGGCAGAGAGAAAGCTAAAAGTTAAAAGTAGGTTTTAAAAGGCAAGTAGCAAGCACTGCTCTGAACCATTTATTTTAACCTAGTACATAATTAAAAAAAGGTTTGTGCTTTCACATGTTTCTTTCAATATAGTATTTGAGGATTCTAGTCTCTTTAAGCATAGAGGTGGGTTTTTTTTACATCAATAACTTGCACATTATATGTGTAAGTCAGGTTTAGTCCTGTATGTGGATTTTTTGAAGTTACAGGTAGTATTATGACAGAAACATAAATTTCCCTTGTATTCTGCAATCTTTTATCATTCAAACAAAACAAAATTTCAAATTTGAACTAAACAAAGACTTTGAAGAATCTAATATAAGACATGGCAAAGGGCTACAGTTCAAACTGCAGCCATCTTTTACTCAGCTGGCATGGAATGAAATGGGGTTGTTTTGTTTTCAGTCTTCAACTGCATGCACTATCACCTTTCATACTTTGAAGATAGGTCAAGAACCCCTAGGAAAAGGAGACAGAAATGATTATGTAGTACACTTGATATTTCAAATGTCAAGAGAAAGAAGGAAAGCTTAAATGCATTATCATGTCATGCTAGTGCACTTAAACTCTCTTCCAGATATTACAGCTTAAGAAAATGAACAGTTTAACTCACTTTGCTATGTTTCTCAAGCCTTGTAGTTAAAGTTAAAGGTCAGAGGCACTAAGATCTCAATTTTCTTCTCCTACTAATTGAAATACAGTTGCTATTAATTAACAAAATTACAGTGAAACTGTAAATTATTTTCCACCTTCTATTTATGCCTTAGAAAGACTGTTTCTTAACTTAAAGAGAGTGAAACCATTGGTTTTCATTTGTGTTTGTATCTCTTAGGTATCCAGAATAAAAAAAAAAAAAAAACATACAAAAGGTATATCACTTCTAAAAAAAATGTTCTCTGAGCACTCTTCCTGGGATTTTTCAATATAAGTTTGTTGCTTCTGATAAAATTTTTCAAACACAATATAAAGCCTTATGAAATCATGTCCAGTTTTAGGACATGGTGGTTGTTTTTTTTCCAGTTAGTTTGTAAATCATCCGAGTACTCCAACAGAAAGTTTAAGAAAGCAGTCCTATAGTTATTGGCTCTAAAGAATGTTGTTTGTGAAACCTGTTAGAAAATGTAGTACCTGCTTCTATTAAACTGCCTCTTTTGGAAAAGAAACAAAAACAAAACAGAAAAACAAACAAAAAGCAACCAAAACCAAACAGAACACACACCACCTGCTAAATCATTTATGGTATGTGAAATAAAAACTAAAATGTACCTCCCTCCCAAACAAAAAAAAAAAACAAAATCTGAGTGTATTGCCTGGGACAATGACTGGAGTACTCAAATTTCTTTGAAAGAGAGACTTTTTTTTCTCTATGGTTGTTATTCAATGGATTACTAAAAATGTCCTTGAGTTGTCATTTAAGGCCTGAAACTCCAAAATATATTTACTATCTGTTCCCATTGAATTCAATGGGAAAAAAAAAGAAAAACTCCCATAGTTTTTCATTAATTTAGAATTGGCAGTAATAAACTTATGATTTAAATTGAAAAAAAATAATATAAATACATATAACTGCCATCAGTTGGGTAATGAACAGCTCTAATTTTAACAAGCCATGAGGAAATGGGACGGCGTCATTTCACAGTTCTAACTGTTCCAAAAAAAGAGAAATTAGCTTTCACCTGATTATCCATGTAGAGATTCACTGGTTGTCTTATTAAAATTCTGAAGAATTTGAGACAAATCAGATCAAGCTGATTTTTCCAGGAAAAAGTCTGTGAAGTAATTCTAACCGACCAGGTTTTGACACAAAGACATTATATTTCAAGGGACAATTAGTCTGTAGGTCAAATACTGTTTGGGGTCTGCTTTTTTTTTTGAACAGGTAAGGATGGCAGAACATTTCAGTCAGTGTTTGTGAAACAATAATATAGCCACAGTTATTTTAGATCTTTAGGCCCTTAAATTATAAACAGTACTTTGTAGGCACCTGAGTAACAAAGCTTTAAGAAAGCAGCTTGAAAGTTCTGACTGCATGCTTTTGAGAGAAGCATTTGAACCCTGTGAAGTACTCAGCTTGGTATTAGCACCCTATCAAGTTTTTTTGATATATCTCTCTTCCTACTAGGGAAAAACTTTGTCAACTGCTTCGCTTTTAGCAATATTTCAGTTCCAAATGCTTCAGAATGCTCCTTGAATGGGGATACATTCCTGAACTAGAGTTGTCAAGCTCAGTCATCAGGAGGCTACCATTTTCTTCTTTCTTTCTCTTGTTGATTTTAACTGGGACTAAATTCCATTTAATGAATGTTGTCAATAAAAGAGAAAGCACTCTTAAGCATGTATATTGGTAACAAATAAGATCCTCATTCTTTCTTTTGGATAAAGTATAACTCTTTCTAAAAAAGAAGATGTTGCAAGTTTCGAGAAGAGAGCAATGAAGTTGGAAAGCATAGGAAAAAGCTTTTAAAATTATTTTGTACAATTCGTCCTCTTTTTTGAGTGTGAGTTATTACTTGAGAGAGGATGAGTAGTGAGTTTCACCAGACTAAAACCTTACCTAGTTTGAGAATTACCCATTACCAACAAATTGAATAATCCAACAATTAATTGAGAGCAACTATAGGAAAATGAGTTTTAATAATCAACTTATTTACTTGTAAATTTGCAATAACTGTTTAAAGACTACCATATCTACTTGAAGAACAGAATTATGTTCTAATGTCTGAGATAAAAAACATATTTTCAATTGATTTCTAAATAGTATCTACACAAAGTTTTGGACCCTGACAATCCATTTGTATTTTATATTGTCCCATGTTTACATATTGTATTTTTAATCTATTTTTTTTAAGAGTTGATTAAAATAATTAACATCAACTTTTAATTCCCCAAGGAAAAAATGAACACTATAAAATTACAATTTTTTTTTAGGGCTGAACCCATTATCCAGATATAAATAAGAATATTGTTCTAATAGAAAAATGGCCTCTGAATAGGCCATTCCAATCATTTGGAATGATCTTAAAAGAAATGGATAAGACCAAGAAAAAACACAGCTCTTCTTTAAAAGAACTTTTAATAAATTCAAGGTAACACTTTCTTCGTAAAAGAGACTGTTGTCTAAATCACATGAAAATTCCTGCAACATTTTAGTACTCTAAAATACTCAGGTTCAGTGAAAAACATACTAAAAAAATTAAGTATCATTGCTTAAAAATGATTACATGATTATCACATTAAATGAGTCATTCATTGTGATCCACTGATTTTATGTGAATGAACAAAGAGAGAATGTCACAGTGTTAGCTATGTAAGTTTAAATACTAATTAAAAATGTCAGGGCTGTAAAATTTTCCTGCTTCCATCATTCTCCCAAATATTTTCATATATGAACAAACATATTTTTCTATGTATTTCTCTTTATATTTGACCAATTTTTTGTTATGTTCCATGGAAAAAAAATATAGTCATACATCATTGTTTTAAACAAACTCCAAGAACTTCAAAGAAGCGAAGAATTCCTTCACTTTGTCTTAAGCATTCAACTGTTTTCAGCACGCTGAGAGTTCCTTTCAGGTTAAAAAGTATTTCAAAAGCGCTGACTGCAGTGGTCAGAAGGTTGAAATAGAAATAAGTCCCATTATGACAGTCAAAGAGAAGGAGCTATGGGAATTTTATTTGATTTGGTAGGGGTTTTGTTTGTTTTGTTTTTTGCTGTCATTTTCTTTAAGTCAGATGGGTAGAAGCATGTCCTCCACTTTTACAAAATAAGAGCTTGTTTTGCTTATCCACCACATTTTATCACCTCCTGTGCATGCTTTCACTATCTTATCCCAAATGCAATTGGGAAACACTGAATCAAACTGTGAAATAACTTGGCTTGCATTTCCATGATAAGAGTGAAATAGAGCCTTAGTAGCTGACACAATTAAAAAGAGAAGGTATTTGTTCAAACACTTTTGGAAAGATTTCGGGATGGTGACTTAAAGAATTAATTTTTCTTCTTGAAAGCCAATTTTATTTTTCTCTGTAAGAGATGCTTCTAGTGGCAGTTCAAGCCTAACAATTAGAAAGGTTAATTTTAGCTTTTGTGGCATTTAGTGTTTTCTTATCTAGGTTATTTTTGTCACTATAGATAGTACAAGTACCATATCTAAAGCAACAAATGTTTTCAAATCAGTTTGCCAAAAGGAAAATAAAGTAGCCACAAGGCTCCCCTATAAAAAAGTGACCTCTTGCTTTCATAAATCTTCAGTGTTCCTAAATGAATTTCATTCTTTTGTTATTGTTCTTGTCTCAAACCCAGACTTACAAGAGTTCCTTACACTGTGGTGAAATATATCCTTTGGATAAGCTGTAGGCACGAACTTTGTGAGAAATAGCCATTTCTAAATTACCCAAGAGTCTTGCCTCTTACCTTTACCAAAAGAGCAACACATACCCATAACCATGGAGTGGCAGAACAGGATCATTCACTTCTGATTTTTTCTCAGTGTTCCACAAGGGTAACTGAGGGTCTGGACTTGAAAATTGAAGAATCTGGTTTATAAGATGGGGCCAGTTATCTGAAACTTTTGACAGACGTTTAACTTCTTGAAATAGCAATGGCAGTTTATAATTATTTATGCCCAAGGTCGCAAATGTAATGATCACTAAGCACACAAAGAAATCATACAATGAGGTTTCTTTGCTCACAAGGACAGATAGAAACTATCAGAGAGGAAATATATTCTCAAAGATGGACATACCAGTGAGACCTAAAGAACTGCTCATACATAAGATGTTTCCGATATTTGAGGTATTGCTGAATAAATATAATTCATTACTTGTTAAATAAGACTTCTTTGACAGATAAGCTTTAGTCTGTTGTTTCTTGAAACAGAGAAGTTGCACTTGGGTGTTTTGTTTGGACATCTTTAAGGATATGTCTCCTTAGAAACAAATAACAAGAGAATATAAAACTGACAGAGTTAAGAAAAATACTACTAGCTCAACGCAAAATAAGCTGACTCTTTTTCTTTTTTGACCATTGAAAGTAGCAAGATTAGTACATAAACCTTATATTGGAAGAAAAAAATCAAATTCAGTACACTTCTGATCAGCAATTCTGTCCATATATATGGTATAATTGACTTTTCCTTAAAATGCAGTTTGCTGAACAGGGTCTATTCCGAACAGTTTCTTGTTGAAGTCCATTTAGTTAGCTTATCCCATAATTTGCAGAAAGGAAAAATAAATGGGAAAGAGCTTTTCTGAAAATCATCATGACTATTTATTTTCTTTTCCTAATAATATTATGCATTGTGGTTCAGTAATCAGTAACGATCATAAAAAATAGAATTCTTTGAATGTGGTTTGGTTTTGTTTGGTGGTGTTTGTTTTTTTTTCTGGATTATGGGACCAAACAGGTTTCATAGAAAAATGAAATTATTGCATATTTTAATAACGATTCATTAGAAGCATCAGCCATCAGGGAGTGACCACTTAGTGAGTAACCTAAATAAACTACATCATCTGCAGAATATGAACATTAAAAAAGACAGAAGGATATTTATTTTTTGTTACCTGATAGTCATGTAGTCATCCTTCAGACTGAAAGGCTTTTTTCTTAGCACTAAGCCTAATTGTGATTCTTTAGAAGGCAAAGTGATTTAAGAAGAGGAGGTAAGTATAACTGATAAGGCATGCGGCAGAGAGCTGGGCAGTTGTGGCCGTCCTTCCCTAGCGTGTCAGTGGTCGCTCTGGGCAGCAGCAGCGGCAGTCGGAGCATGCTGAGGGACTGTGCAGACATGTCTGTGCACCTCGAATCCTATGTTCAGTTCTGGGCCCCTCACTACAAGAGAGACATTGAGGTGCCGGAGCGAGTCCAGAGAAGGGCAACAAAGCTGGTGAAGTGTGTGGAGCACAAGCATGATGAGGAACAGCTGAGGGATCTGGAGGTGTTTAGTCTGAGAAGAGAAGGCTCAGGGGGGAATTTATTGATCTCTGCAACTACCTGATGGGAGGCAGGGGTGAGGTGGGGTCTGTCTCCTCTCCAGTAACAAGCAATAGGACAAGAGGTAACAGCCTAAAGCTGAGACAGGGGAGATTTAGATTGGATATTAGGAAAACTTTCTTCACAGAGAGGATGATCAGCTTTGGAACAGGCTGCCCAGGGTAGTGGTGGAGTCACCGTCCCTGGAACCATTCACAAACCGGGTAGCTAAGGCCCTTAGTGATGTGGTTTAGGGGTGGACTTGGCAGTCCTGGGTTAATGGTTGGACTTGATGATCTTAAAGGTCTTTTCCAACCCAGTCGATTCTACAATTCTATGATTCTGTGTGACAGGTGGTGTGGTTTAAAGCCAGCCGGCAACTCTCATTCCCTCTTTTTTTCCTCCTGGGCAGGATGGAGAGGAGATTTCTTTTCCTCTATTTTAAGAGTCTGTCCAAGCATATTTTGCGAACGACACATACTCCTTTAGATTGTACTGTTACTGCTTCATTGAAGGGATCCACCACTGTATAATGTATAAAACAAAAATATACAAGTCAGAAAGAGAGTGAGAAGTACTTGTTCCAAAATATGCTTTTTACTGCTTGTTACAAAAAAAAAGACCCAGACTATTTCCCACAGTCTGTCTCATGGTACTTCGTTCTTTTGTTTTCAAAGTTGTCTTGAGGACACATTGCACTGTGACTACCCAAATCAAGTTGTGTTCCTTGTGCTCTGCCAAGTTGTATTAGAGAAGATAGTGTGGTATGAATCTAACAGAGTGAAAAAAAACTCAGGAAAACACACAAATATTCTCTTCAAAATTAAAAAAGGACTCTGCATGAAATGTACTTTTTCCCAAAGCTTTACTAAGTTTAGGACTTCCTTTCTATTCATTGTCAATTATATTGATACTGTAAAGAACAACATGTGACTGTACTGATAGGAAATTAAATGCATGAAATCTTCCTCTGTTGTTCTAGCTCAACAGTGAAGTGTTCCAGATCAAAATCTCACATACTGAAGGTATTCTCATATATTAATATTTTACCCTTGAGTTCCTAGGAAGTAATAGAAAGGCTTTTCTGGTTGCATCTGCATTAACTGCATCTATTAATGCAATTAACTGACATGGAACAAAAGGGAAGTCTTGTTCTAAATACTGTGGATTTCTTGGATGTCAATGTAAAGAAGCACTACTGTCCATTTTGATGCCTGCATTCTTAGACATACGCATAACTTAGTCTGCATTATGTATTGTTCAGGAAAAGAGGTGTACAGTCTAATATGCAATTTATTTTCCATCTGGACCTATGGCATATAAATGTTTCATTTAAATTAATATTAAAATTGAAATAAAACCCAAAAAGCAGTA
The DNA here is from genome assembly GCF_033815535.1 of Pezoporus flaviventris. Taxonomy (NCBI): domain Eukaryota; kingdom Metazoa; phylum Chordata; class Aves; order Psittaciformes; family Psittacidae; genus Pezoporus; species Pezoporus flaviventris. The sequence goes on from NW_026892563.1 coordinate 23,300,907, forward strand.
TAGAAGACATGGAAGATTTTTCCCTGAGAAGCTTTTCAGACAGGTAAGTGAAAATATGTTTGGAGAGTTTAGAAAGGAAAAAGCAACTTTTAATTTCACAGTTGGGTGCTGAAAAATTACACATAATTAATGATTTTTTTCCTTCAGTTTTTTTAACCTTTCTTATAGTTCACTCGAGAGACTGTAATAGTGACAGACACCACAACAAAACATAGGTAGGGATGTCTGCATAAATTATATTGTTATGGATTTATATTTATGCAGCTATTTTCCCCCATTAATGTTTCAGTGGAAAAGTCATGCTTGAGACGGTAGAAAATTAGCTTCAAATTGAACCTACAGTGAATATGTTAGCTGTTGGTGGGTTTAATAAAATTTGAGAGAAATAATCTGTGCTATTCCAGAGCTGAAGAGTAATTTGAGACAGTGGAGAATTTTTCCTAAAGGCTGTGAAGCGAACACATCCATCCTGACATTGAGTCCATCGTACTGTTTCTGTACATGACTAATAGCAAGTTAGAAAACCATGTGATATTGTTTTAATGCATTGATGAATACCAAACAATATCTATCTGAATGAATTTTATACCTCAAGGCTAAAAACAAATAAAACACATCTTAGACTTGTCAAGTCACAATCATTAGGAAGACATTAGAGAAAAGTGGGCTTCAGAGTGAAGAATCTTCTAGGAAATGCCTAAAGACTTCATTATAGTACACAGATTGAAAATTCCCCGTAAAAATAAAACAACATTCCACATCTCTGGCTTCAAAATGGTGTGAATCATGACTGAATTCCCTGAGGAAATGAGCGATCTTTGTAGCCCAAGTGTCATAATATCAGGCAAACAAATTTGCTCCACTAGCATTTTTTGTAAAGACACACTGCAGCCTATGCTTTGTCTGTGTGAAACCCAGATCCAAACATACCGAAAAAGAAATCAACATGCATATCTCAAAACAGAATTTGTTCATATGGGAATATTTCATGCATTTGATTTGAATACAATAATAAGAATTCAGTCTATATCATGCAGAAAATCTGATATTTTTAGAAGATTTTTTTCAATGAAACTACTTTCTCTTTTAACCTTATGATTAAACTTAACTTTTGAATGAGTACCACAGAGAGTAGAAATACCACCCACATCAGCAAAGATAAGCACATAACTTAGTTTGCAGTCATTTCTATAATGTCATTTCACTGGAATAGAGCAGGTTATATAAAGTATACTTATCTACAAATCTCTTTATAAAAAGTCAACAAAATAGGTTAAAATTGTTTTTAAAGAAAATGACCAAAAATTGAAATCTGAACCTAAAAACATACTTCAACTGATTTTGACATATACCTTATCAAATTTAACAGGTATTTCACAACAAAATACTTTTTCCACAGATGAGCATCATGAATATAATTGTTCCAAACTGAGCTCATGTCTAGCTCACTTACTTACTCCCCCTTTTTGTGTATATATATGTTGTCTTTGGTGGCAAATGTTCATCAGTTATAACCCATTGTAAACGGCTTTTCCACAACAGATTCTCAAGTACCTAGTACCAAAGTAATTCCAGTTTGGTTTTTGCAATAGGATTTCATATCTAAATTCATTCTTCTATACAGTTAATCATGTGATTAAAAAACTTCAATACTTTTCATAACACTTGTTCAGATGGAGAAAAGTTTACTGGAGAATAATAAGTCTTATAAAGGGCAAAGCACTAGTTATTTGTATTTTTCATTACAAATTCCCCAATGTTTCCAAAATTATTTGGAGATTGTCAATGTGTTTCTATGTACTTAAAAATCTGAAACAGACATTACAGATTACAGCATGAATGCCTTCTACTTAACAATGTTGTGCATTCTAGTTGGTAATTTCTTGTACTTCACACACATAGTTCCTTCTTTGATGCTAGAATTTCTCATTTTCATCTTCTGTTTTGAAAATGGAATGCTTTTATGTTGTGTGAAATGAAAATAAAATACAAGCAAATGTAAAGATCAGAGAAAACACTGATAAACTTCTGTTTTGACTGACGTTTCATTTAGTGACTTCAGAGAAGTCTACGGCTATCAACAAAAGGTCACCAAACCAGAAGAGTTGCAAATACATTAAACAAGGTTGGGTTTTTTTTTTTCAAAAGGCTACTATCTTGTGGTTATTTCCGTTCAATAGCCATTTCATATTTGAAGTATCATTTGCTAAAAAAAAACCCAAGAAATTTAAGAGTTTAATATAATTGTTTTCCATTACATTCCAAGTGGCAACTGGTGAACTGTTGAACTTAATCTTTCTTTGTTACAATCAGTTAGAGTAAACCCCAATCATTTTTAACTATATCTAGTCCCTTACTTCTTGACCTCCTGTTTTTTTTAATAAGCCTTTATATGTCACAGTTTATTCTGTAAGAACAACATTTGACATAATGATAAGAACTCTCTCAGAAAACCAATTGCAACAGCATGTGAATTGCTGGGGTTTTAAAATTGCTGAGCAATTCAAAATGTAAAGCAGCCTCTAATATATTTATATATTTATTTATTTCAAATTGAGTCTAAATTATACATTTTAATATGCATTCAGTAATATTACATACTAATCTATATCTTAAAGTCTTTTTTCAAGCTTTTTTCTGTTTGTAGCTAAAATTCTTTTGACATTGTGAATAAAACTAACATACTGATGCTCAACATTGTGTCAATACGAAGATATTCCCTTGTTATTTTTAGTAAGTCTAATTTCCCTTTATTAGCCTATTAATTAACCTACAACTTCTACCAAGGGAAATATTCTATTCACTTCTCTTGATAGAGAGATAAAATTTCATCCAGAATTTTCCACTAAGACCTTGAGAAATTTAGGGTAAAGATGAGTAGCAGCTAAAAGCTATATAATATAAAATTTCACATATCATTAACTGATACATTAACAGTTATTATTAATTTCATATATAATTAATTAGGTTAATATATGCTATCATTTTCTCTTTTAAAAATTAATAACATTATTGAAAAATGCATTTGCATCTCTTCTCTTCTTTTATCCTATTCAAGAAACCATTGTCTCTGAGAACAAATATTTTCTAGGCCAGTACCTTGGATGTTACCTTTTTAGACTCTTAGGAGCTGTAAGAAGTGAAAGCTGAAGCACACAAATCAAGGAAAATAAGAAACTGGACAATGACAACTGGTCTCTTTTTCCCATTCCATCCATATAAAATGTACAAATTAAAGTTATAAACATTCATGAATGACATAATTAGAATGGGATGTCAAATTTCCTTGTAATGTAATTTTGGGTTGTGCCAAGTCTCCATCTATCAGAAATGAGTTCATCTATTTTTCGCCCACTAACTGGCAATATCATCTGACAAAAAAAATATTTGTACATTGTTACTTACTTATAGAAATTACATAAAGCTACAATAATTGAGCTATCATCTGGTGAGATGGTAAGGGAATAGTTAAAATATTCACCTTGTCTGTATGCTCTCTAAGAAAGCTTGTGATGGCCTTTCTACATGTTCAGAAAGAACAGATGCAAAGAAAGGTCAGCGTAAGAAAAAGAAAGTCTTTTGGTCTCATCTAAAATAGTTGCTACATAGAGAAATCTGGATGTTGTATAGAGTCTGAAGTGGGTACAGGGCATACAGAGAGAACAAATTTATTTTTGTTATGTGGTCCTAAGACAATGATATTTCCAAACTTTCAATAGTGAGATGTCCTACTAATACAACATATACAGCAAAAGCACATAATCTGAAAAATAGAAGCCCAACTCCATCTATAAAATAAACTAATAGGTTTTAGTTAGCTGTCAGACACATTGTTTATCCCAAATTATCACAGACACAACTCATGCATTGAATCTTTATTTAGGAATGTAAGTTTTAGTACATACAAGTGTAAGAGAATCCAACTTTAAAGCTACATGTCAAAAAAAAAAACAAAAAACAAAGCTAGTTCTGAAATTACATTAAGTTCTGTTTATTTAACTGCTTTCATATAGATATTTTTATGAAGATCAAATTTCCTTAATGTGTTATGTTTCAGCCACTGGTATACAAACAATTGAATAAGTATGAATTATATTTTTTATTTCAATGGACTAATTTTTCTAAACCTTAGGGAGCATTATTTCATTCTTCATTGGAAGTTAAACTATATCATTTCTGACTGTGTAGGTAAAATCACACAGGCATTATCACATTGTTCAAATAAAGGATAACTTCAGTGGTGTCTGAATACTCTTAGACTTTTCACTACATAAAAACCAATTTCTGCCAAACAGGATTATATTTCTTCTAATGTGTTTTTTGAATAGTAGTAATTCACTAGGCCCATGTAAAATGCATCTGTTAACTTTCAGTTTGCAGACAGTATTGGTTTCTTTTCAAAATAGGAGGCATTTTTGTAGGTGCATTTTGTTTTCAGTAACTTCCTGCTTACTGGGACTTAAACACAGCAGTGTTAACAAGCTTCCTAGCTGTACCACTGGCTATGCAGTCATTAATACCTGAATCCACGAATACTGGAAAAATACTTGCTAACTAACATGCTGTAACTACCCAAGTGCCACACCTAGATAAAAGGAATTGGAGTAAACACACAGGTTACCAGAGGGCAAGGAAGGAGAAGTATTTACAACCGGGTTTTTCCACAAAATCAGTATTTTTCTTTTCCTCACCCTCCAGTCTCTCAAGTTGCTCTGTTGCCACCTTTTTTTTTTTTTTTTTTTGACAGTGAATTTAATACATTAACCCTACAAAACCAAGAAAAGAATCGCTTTAACCAACTGCATTTGGTATTTCATTGGAAAGATTAGAAGTTTTAGACACCTTCCTTATTTATATATTTATGCATGCAGTTAGACATGTGCGATGTTAGTTACCTAACACGCATTTGGAGAAAATATGAAATGCAACTCTCAGAGATATGATTTTTTTCAGATGTTTCAGAAGACCAGCTCCTAAGCTTTAAGAAGAAATTCCTTAAAATGGCCTTCTTAGTTTCAGCCCTAGTCCTCATTTCAGCCAGACAGTTGTGATATCACTGGGTGAGCTTTTTCACTGAGCACAATAAAGTCTATCTCTGCTAGAGCTTTACAGCATTCTGACTCTCCCTTGTGTGGTTTGGGGTTTTTTTTGGGTGTTCTTTGTTTGTTTGCTCATTGTTGGGTTTTGTTGTTGCTTTAGTTTGGCTTTGTATTTACATTCTTTTTATTGTTCTCTTTTCTTTTGCATTCATTTATATATTCTTTGCCAGCCATATCTGTTTCTCCTGTTTGTTCTTGTTCATTATTAAATGTTTCTCTTGTAGGATTTTCTGCAGCAAGACTTTCACAGTGCTCTTTATATTAGCAAAGCTAGTTCTGATTTTATTTAGACAGTTTTCCAGCTTGTCCCCGATCTCATGAATGTTTTTGATTACCAAATTAAGACAACATTATTTGTCAAGTCCTTCATGTAAAGAATTCCATTTTGCACCTATTACTACATTTTATGTTTGAATCTGTGATACTATTTAATTTTTATGACATAATCTGAGTTTTAATATTCTTCACTTTTTACCTCAATGCATTATTTCAGCTCCTGCATTTGTCTGTCACTTTAAGTCCATCCTGTAAGTTCCGGGAAAGTTTATCATATGTTTACCTTCAAGAATTATAAAAATAAAGAAATATTTCCTGTCTCTAAAATATCTTTGTTTTAACATTTTTAAGTTATCTATCTTTGATTGTGATTGGAGCATGTTTTCTTAAAATATAAACAAAAAAGAAACAAACAAAACCCACCTCCATTTTCTTCAAAGTGTTTTAATTTTTTATGTTGAAAATCATTATAGTTGTTAAACAAATTGTAAGTTAAAAAGCTTATTTTGACAAAATTTGAGAGTTTTAGAGGATAATAAACATTTTAACTGAAAATCCTAAACAGTTTTATTCTCTGCTTTAGCAGGAAGGTTCAAGAATCTTCATATTATGTGTATATACATTATCAGTAGAAGAATTTTCAGGTATTTTGAAAAGACTTTTCAGAAGTGTTTTAAGCTGACTTTTATTCTTAGTGGAAAAAAAAATAGCAAGAGGATCAAATTAGATCCTTTATACCCATCAGACCTTCATTATCATAGGAAGTGCCTGACAGTAATCCTGCCATATACAAGCCAAAAGATAGTACATATTTTCCTCTCATTCCTTATTGTTTTAATGAAAATAGTCTAACTGTTTGAGCAAATTGGAAACAATTTATAAATATATGTTAGCTTTAAAAAAATCTATATTTTCTATATAAATAATTCCATTGATATTTTTCAGTGCATATTATCAATACAATAAATTAAAGGGTTTATTCAAGATTAACACAGTATCTGGTTCATCCTCCTTAAATTTTTTTTTACATAGAAAGAAAACCCAATTATATAGATTGATGTCTGAAAGTCTAGGCCTGGTATAATCAAGCAGTAGCAACCACAGAAGCATGAATTTCATTGAGATGATAGGAACTCTGGAGCTTTATTACCAGCAGTCATCAACAATAGGTGATAAAATGCAAGTAACTCTGGTAAGTCAAGCAGATCTTAAATATCATGTTGTCAGGGTAAGGAATATTAGCTTGGCTGCAGGAGGAAAGGGAGGATGAATCAGTTACAGTCTAGCCTCAGCTCTTCATTTATACTTAGAGTCTTTTTGGAGTCTGATTCTTGATACACTTCCGCGTTCCATAGCATGAAGTTAAAAGAAGTTAATGCATTAAAAGTTATATAGCTTTAACATTATACAAGGTAATACACTGACTGCCTTTCAGACTGAAAACTCTTCTTTTTAAGTGAAGGGGAAAGACACTAAACTGTTTCCAAGGTCAATATTAGCTCCTTCTCTTTGTCTCAACATTGAGAAGGAAGGCTATGCTGGTGAGGGGGATAACCTAATTGCCACACATACTAACTGCCTTGTGTGTTGAAAACACCAAAGAGGAGAGAAAAGGCAAAATTTTACATAGTGACATGTTTTGTTTCTCTAGGATCAAGACAGTCCCTGTATTATTACATTTACTACTAAAGTAGTCAACTTTTATTGACTTCAGATAACTGAATTTCAAGCAAGTCCCGGGCTAGAAACAAACAAACAAAAAAAATATAATAAACATCAATTGAGACCGGTTGTTGATGGTTTTGGCTGCCAGTATTGAACTGAGCCTTTACTACTGTATATTGCCTTGCCAGACAAACAGTTGTAAGTCATCAACTCTGCCTGTTCAAGTGCTGAAACCAAGTGGTCTGTTTCCACTGGTTGCCTGGTTGGCCCAGGGCAGCTCATGGACTCCCTCCATAGACCCCTGCCACCCAAACATTGCCAGATATGCCCAATACATGGTCCCAGTGTAAAACCTCAGACACAAGCATATGTATTAGATTTCATTTAAATAGGCTTTTTGCAGGAAAATAAGGGTAGACACCTGGCTTTTTTTTTTGTTTTCTTTTTTTTTTGAGGTAATGGTATATTCTTTGGTTTAGTTTTTCTAAATTCAGTTCCTTTCCTGTTCTACAAAGAAAATAATGTCTTCCTGGTTTAGCTTGTGCTGCACAGTAAATTGGACTGGTCTAATTTTCCAGAAATTTGTATATATAAACTAGCATTTACAGCATTATTACTGAACTTTGATTACCTGCAACTTTGACTTATGGATTTAATAATCTGTAGCTTAAAAACAGTTTCTTGCTTTTTTTTCAGACTTATGTCTGAAACAAGTTTGGAAGGCTTTCTGAATGTTCTGTGGCATGCACTGAAATTTTATTTCCCAGTAAGTCTGTCTTTTGGTAATTTTTTAGAAAGAGATTTAGTGCATAGCAAACAAAGCCAATCTTACATGAACTGACTGAAAGTGCTTGGCTTGTTTAGCCTAGCAAAATGTAAGATAAGAAGGTAGGTGATTGTTCTCTATAAATACATCTGGGAACAAGCACAAGGGAGAGGGAAAGGCTATTAAAGCTAAAAGACAGTATCAGCACTAGAACAAAGGTATATAATTTGGCCTGAAAATTGCACTGTAAATTAGAAGATGATTTCTAACCATGAGAAAATGAAGCTGTGAACCAATGCCTAAGAGTAAAAAAAAAGAACAATTCTGCAAACACAGACTAGACCTATTAAAGGGAGATGTGCATTTATGAACAAGATTATGTCATGATTAGCTTACAGTAGCAGATCATTGGACTTGATGGTCAAGGAAAACCCTTCCTGTTTTTTTTTTCTTTCTTTGTTTGTTTTTTTTTTGGCTGCTATTTTTTGTGAATTGTTTTGTTGTTTGTTTTTTTAAAGTATTTTAAGACCGGATAAGTTTGTTGGGGGCAAATTGACCAGCTGTAATTGGGTCTCTTTGATACTTTTTTCCAAGGTAAATGCACACTTTCTGAAGTTCACTGTACAATGAAGGAACTCTTCAAAATGCAACAAAAGAGAATAAACCTTCACCTCAGCTGCTGACAATGGAGTTCATCTGGGACATGGAAGACCATTATATGGCACCCACTGCTGAACTGCACATCTTACTCTAAATAAGTAGAAGAGGTAGACATTTATTCCAGATTTGTTCTTGATCTCTTTTAGCTATTGAATTAATCTTTCTTATGTTGAAAAGTGTTCTCATCTCCTGTAAGCACACAAACCTAATTGCTTATGCCAGTATAAGCCACTTTATTCATTCTTTGGCACTTCTTTTGTCTGTAATAATGCACATCATGATGGACATAGGCACATCTGGCAATGCAATGTGATGTGCAATCAGTCTTAAAAATGAGCCAATTATGTACCCCTCATGTATTAGATTGCATCAGTAATGAGTACCGAGTATCAGCTTGGTTTTGGAGATCTGTAAGACAATATTCTGGTCTGTGAGCATCTTAAAATTCCAGTTCATACACTCTCTGTGATTTTGCAAAGGACATTTGTTTCATCTGTTCAAGATTTCAATTTTCAGGAGATGTTAGAGAAACCCAAGGGATTATAAGCTAAGCTGTCAATAAACTTACAGTCTTCAAGACAACAAAAGAACTTCAACATTAAATCTATCAATCTGAAAATCAGACATATGCTGTTTCCTATGAGCTCTCTCTCTTTTCGTCCTCTCCAATTTATATTCAAAAACTGCTCATTTGACGGGGCTCCTGCGGCGGTAGCTCCTATTGCACGACAGCTGCTCTGAAAACTAAGTGCCAAGCTACACCTAAGGCCTATCTTCAGAGATTCAAAAATCTAAACAAATGAGGATAAGATAGTGAAAAGACCAGAGGAAAAAATGGTATCAAATCAGAGTATGTACATATCTTCTCTGCAGCACTAGGGGAAAAAAAACAACAATCAATTGCTTATTAAAAACAAAACAAAACAAAACAAAAGACACACACACACAAAAAAAAACAAAAACAAAAAAAAACAAAAAAACAAACAAAATTTCACACACTATTAATGTTCTTTCAGCCGTATCTATGATGGGGGTAAGGATAAACAAAAGTAAATTAAGTTTAACAAATCTGTATTTAACAACATGTAATTTCCCCCCTTCAAAATGGTAGGTTATCCTACTTATTTATCTATCACTACAGCACTGAATTGTGTTAAAATAAAAATCCAAGATCCAGCCAGAAATTTGTATTGGTTGTAGTTGTGTCTAAAAGTAGTGTACATAACTATCTGAAAATATGGATTCGTCCATGTCTCACACTATTAGAATTCGCACTGTTGAAAGGGATTAGCTAAAATCTGCCTCAACTATAGAACAGATCAAATTCTGATGCAGGGGAAGTAGTAAAATAATAAAACTGGTAGAAAGAAAACACAGTTTTTGCAACTCCTACAAGTTACTTTGTTTTGATATATAGGAGGTCTTTCTGTCAACACAAGCTTCTTCTGCACGTCTGCTAGAAGTTATCAGCTCATTTGTTCATTGATGACAGTATAAAACAAAGCCCAATGCCATTTCAGGATCATGAAATCACACCTAGTGAGATTTACTACTGGGATCTGAAAATGTTTTATTCTAGCTTGCAAATGCCTCCTCTCCTTTGTGGGCCCATATATGACTCAAATAAAATACTGACATGAGTACTTGCTTATCCTGATTTAAAGTTCATCTAAGTCTATGGGAATTGTTCCACTGACATTAATAGGTTTTGTATTGGGCCCTTTTAGCACACTGGCAAGATCCTATGTCTCCAGGTAGTACTCCAACACCCTTAAAAGGGCATGACAAGCAGTCTCACTAAGTGAATGGTACATTCACTATTCCCCTCTGATGTGCAAGTACCTTTCTAAAATACCTATTTTTACCAAAGGCTCTTCCATCTGTTTATGACAGATAAAGGAACAACTGAGATATATGATAAGCTGCTCCCTCAGAGATTCTCCCTTTTTCCAAAACAGATAAGTTAGGATTTGTTTCAGTAGTTACCCTGTGACTTGGATTCACATTAGTTTTCTAAACTCTCAGGCAATCTGAATAAAAAATAAACCAAAACAAAGCAATTCAAAACAAAACAAAACAAAAAATCAAACCAAAAATTCAGTAAAAGAAGAAATTTACTGCATGCACCAGGAATCATGCAAGGCAACATCATCATAATGCGGAGTATTTCTTCCTACCATACAAAAGAGATGATCAAATAATTTCTAATTTAAGGACACAATTCAAGATTGGTCTTCTGGTCACTGACACTTTTGCTTGCTTTTTAACCAAATAGAGGCATAATGAAGGTTAAGCTTCATTTAATTTCTGTGTCTGTATGTTTAAATACAAAAATAGATTAGATGAAAATATCTACAGCGGCCTTTTAATTCTAAAATATTACTTTAAGAGTTATGTAGTAACCTTGCAATTGGTGTGGGAACCTTGCCTGATCAAGGTGAGCCTATGACAAGCTTTCTTGCTCCATCTACAGGAGGCATTATGCTCATAGGCTCTCATTCTGCTCTCAGATATCAACCCTGATATCTGCAGCACAGGAAGCTGTAGGCAATCCAGGACACTCCTGGAATGCATTGAAGATAACTTCTTAAGCCGAGTAATGCACAGCCCCACTGGAGGAGATGAGATACTGGACCTGATGGTCACCAGTGCAAGTGGGTTAATTGTGATGTCAAGATTGGAGGCAGCCTGAACTGCAGTGATCATGCGCTGGGAGTTCACAGCTCTGAAGGTCAGGCAGAAAGTAAACTCAGGATCCTGAATTTTAGGAAACAAAACTCCAACTGTTCAAGGAGTTAGTCAATAGGACCCTTTGGAAACTCCCCTCAGGGACAAGCGAGCAGAATAGCGCTGTCAGATCTTTAAGGACACTTTCCATAGAGTGCAATAGCTATTGATCCCAGGTGCAAGAAATGAGGAAAGGAAGGCAACAGACCAGCATGGATGAATTGAAACCTGCTGGTCAAACTAAAGGGCACAGAAAAGACATGAATCTCTTGCAGCAGGTCCAGAGAATGGCCACAAAAAATATCAGAAGGATGGAAAGCCTGTGCTACAAAGACAGGCTGGAAGTGCTGGGATTGTTCAGCCCAGAGAAGGAAAGGCTCCAGGGAGACCTTATTGTGGCTTTTCAATAATTAAAGGTAGCTTATATGAAAGATGGGGACAGACTTTTTCATGGGGCCTGCTGTGAAAGGACAAGGGATAATGGTTTTAAACTGACAGAAAGTAGATTTAGACCATATATACGAAGATATTTTTTACAGTGAGTGTGGTAAACAGTAGAACAGGTGGCCTGGAGAGGCTGCAGATGACATATCCCTGGAAACATTCAAGGTCAGGTTGGATAGGGCTCTGAGCAACCAAAAATAAGAATAGTTATAAATAAGGAGTATAACAGGTAACACAGTAAAACTGACTTTTTAGAGATCCACACAATCACTAAAGATCTTAATTAATCCATGTGTCTGCAAGACACAAAACAAAGCCAGAAGGCTCACTATTGCCTGTAAAATCGTATTGTCCAACTCGACTGTAGCACACAGTAAGAGACATTAAAAAATTAGTACTGTTTGACTGCAAGTCAAAAAAAGAAAAACTGCAAATCCAAAGACCACAGGAAAGGCACATAAAGCCACATTCTGTTTGCAACAGAACAGGTTAATTTGCGTGATGAGTAACAGAGACAAAATTCCTAGAGATGGAAAGTATTACCTATCATTAATAAAATTATAATAAAATCACAAACGACCTCCAAACTGGTCTTAAAAATGCTACACTGAGGTCAAAAAGAAAGATTAAGGAAAACTCCAGCAAAGCAAAACACTACTTAAAAAAAGAAGAAAAGTTAAAAAAAAAATCAAACAAAACAAAACCACAAAAAAAAAAAAAAGGAAAATAAAATAACAACCAAACAAACCATAACTGAAAACTGGTCTTCAACCTGGTTTACTTACCTAGTTACAAAACTCAAATCAATAAACTAACTTCCCACAACTTTTCTCCAGTGCAAGAAAGTTTTGTAAAGGCAACAGACCACATAGCTTCTGTTACGCTTCTGTTAGTAAGTCTACTGATGAATTCCCTGGGTTTCACAGCTTTCCATATCAAGTTCTTTCAGAACTGTTAAACACTACACTTACTTACAGTGATGCTTGAGGAAAGTGTCTGCTGGAACATGGAGAAGGAAGAAAATCTACCAAGGCTTTTATAATATTAAAAAAAAAAAAGAAGAAGAAAAAAAAGCACCTGAATATTTAACATAAAATTTAAGACTAGGCATTAAATTCAGCTATAAACTTTCACTCAAATTTCAATCACAAAGAACATTGGTCAAATAATAACTAAGATAAAGAATAAGATGACAGTGCTAAAAAAACCCCATGCTTATAGCAAACATCCTACTTTTAAAAATAAAGTGTGGGAAAGAAACAGTGAATCTTATAATGAGGTATTTTAACCTACTTAATAATTATATTTTAGGAAATGATGAAAGTCTCTGAATTAGCTAAAGAAACTAATGATTAGATATTTTCCCTAGTGTAAAGAACTACAAAATTGTTGCTCTGGGCAGTGAGTGTGATTGTACATTAGAGAAATTCCAAGTAATACCTTGCTCTATTTTTTTTATTAAAATCACCAAATAAAGTGTCTGAAACTTTTTAGAAAGAATTTGTAACTAGTTTAGTTGACTGTAGTTACTGTTTGAAAGACAGAAAATGCAAAGGAGAAAAATGGAAAATATTATTTTGACAGAATTTTGTAAAATATTCAGAAATCACAATTTTAAAACATTAATTTAATGTTCAGTTATATTTCTTTTTTAGAAATGCAGGAATGAAAGTGTATATAATTGACTAAAAATACAACCGTTAAATATTAATCAAATTCATGGAAGTCAGTAAAACTAAAATGAATTTCACAGTTAAAGGATTTCCTCTTTCAATAGAACAAAGAGGAGTATTCTGCAGTAAATTAGAAAAGACATGAGGTCAAAATGATGCTAATTTACTGTGGAAGAAGTTGGCACAGTAACAGAGGGGCAAGTAAAAATTCATCAGCAGCTTCTGAGGGAAGAGAGGAGACTATACCCAGCATACTTCTTGTCACATTAAAAAAGTTAAAATTTTCCTCTTCACTCAATAATTTTAGAATTATTCCACTTAAATCCAGAGGCTTAAGATAAACATGAAAGATATTTGATGGATAGAATCTGGCTTTTCTTATTGCCTCTGTCTCAAAATCCTGACTGCAATATCAGAACTTAGAGTTTTGTCTTTTGTCTAAAATATTCTGTATATATTTCTCATTGCACTTGATATGGAAATTAAATGACAGATCTTTCTATATGAGTTTATAAATTCTTTTATGCCCTAATCTTTTACACTATTTTAAACTCAAAAAAATTACAAGCAGATCTAACCAGCCAGTATCAAAACTTGTTTTACTGTTAAAATGAAATCTAAGTATAAAAATGAGAAAAAAATTGCTTACTCAATAATGTTCCTTCCAAAGTTTCATATTTTTCAATGTGGTATACCCCTAATGCCTAACAACATTTTCCATAATGATGTGATTTAAAATACATACTTTTAATGATATAGGTGTACTTTCAGCTAAGAAAGATGAACATGAGTAGATCTTTCTACAGGAAGACCATTAGAAAAGAGGGAACAACAATTTTTTTACAGATATTGTAAGTCCTTTCTCCAAAAGCAAACAAACATTCCACACATATATACTAAAACTGTCTTTGCTTTTATACAAGTAATCTGCAACAATGACTAATTCAATTGAGAAATGGTTGGTTTGGGATGTCTAATAACTCTAAACCATAATTTCATGGTGTAACATGAGACTCACCTATATGAAGGGTAGGATATCTTACATTTGAAACTAAAAAGGAGAAAAAAGAAAGTGGATGAGCATGGGAATGGAGAAGTATAAGAAGAAAGGGAACATTGAATAGACCTTTCTACTACAGCTGCATTCTTCTATCTGTGATAAAAGTACATAATAGGATGGTAATGCTAACACAAAAAAATACTTAGGAATTAGACCATCTATTATTTGTCCCATTTATGTAAAAACCATTACACAGCATGATTGTGCAGAAGAGTGCTGAGCTGGTGTTCTGTGAAATGTGAGTGAATAATTCATTCAAAAGAGAAGTGAAATCTTCCCCAAAAGGAAATTTAATACCTCCAGTTTTCATAATTTTCTGTTTTGTATAGGAAAAAGGCATGCTCATTGCAGACTGCTTTTGTAAGCTGTTGGACCTATCATCAGTTTTACCTTAACTGACTCAACCTGCATTTACCTCAATGCAGGCTTTCTTTTGAATTTGCCTATTAGGAAGGGAGGATGCTTGAGCCATCAAAGGAATTACAGTAGCAGCTGTGAACATTCATGTCATGCATGACACTTGTCATTAAAGTATTTCGAAGCTTGTTTGAAATGCATCTATGCTCATTTGTGATTTTTCATATAATTGCCAAATCTGAGTCTGGAGTAGTATCTCAAGTGCTTGCAGTAATCCAGTAATGTGAGCTACACTCTCGTGTGTGTCGCAAAGGAAAATTTCTTTGCCACAGAGGAACAGCTCAAGGAGGATTACCTGCTGAGAAGTCTCAGAACATGTTTGGATATTTATCTGTATTTACTCATTACTTTTATATCAATTAGGTAAAAGAAATTCCAAGTCCTTGCAATAAAGAAAACCAAAGCATCCAGTTTAAGGAGCATAGCATGCCTTGGCAATCTGGTGGCTTTCTATATAATGAGATGAATGAATTAGTATAAGAAGACATAGAACAATGACTGTCGTTTACAGAAGCCAGACCTTACACCTGGATCCTATAGTACCATTGTAATCCAAACAGATATGAACTGGATGTGTGGGCAATATAGGAATTTACCTGGACTGCCAGGCTCAAAGATTTGCAATGAGCAGTAAAAAGATCCAGCTGACAGATAATCACTACAGATGCCCAGAGCACGTTCTGTAGCTGACAGTTCCAAACTGGGGTGTATAAGGGCAGGGCTGTTGCACATTGGGACTTTGATAAAATGATGAAATGGGTTGACAGGAACCCCATGAAGTTAAATGAAGTAAGGCAATATTAAATCCTGCATCTGTAATGGAATAACCCTCTGCAGGCTGGGTGTCAGCTGGATGGAAGAAAGCTTTGTGTAAGGTGTGGGGTCTTAGTGGACAAACTGAACATAATTCAGCAGCATGCTTTTGTGAGAAGGAAGGACAAGGGAATACTGAACTAGTGTCGCTAAAACTATCATGAGTGTAGCCATCAGGCCCAGAGAAATGATTCTTTCAGGACCCTATTCAGTCCTCATGAAGCCATGTCTGCAGTCCTATGTCCACTTCTGGGGTCTCCCATACATGATAAACATACACATTGTAAGAAGTCCAGTGGTCAGGGACTAGATCACATGATGCATGGGGAGAGTCTCAGAGAATTTGTTTTTCTCAGCCTTAAGACAAGATGGCTTCAGAGAGACCTTACTGCTGTTTACAGAACTTGTTGAGATTCCATCCTTGGCAATATCCAAAACTTTCCTAGACATAGGCCTGAGCAACTTGCACTGATTAACCTGCTCTCAGTAGGAGGCTCGACAGGAGGACCTCTGTAAAGGACATCTCTTCCAACTTTCATGATGCTGATTATGTGTTAAAAGAGCAAATCAACACCTCCAGGAAGCAAACTGAACAGTGCGGTTTCAGGATTTCAGTGAAGTTAAACCAAACAGCTTTACCTGGGAGTCTGCAGCTAAAAAGACAAGAGTATAGCCAAAAAAGATGGACAGAAACTTTGTGAGCCAGCAACCACTGGATCTATTTTATGTTTTATTGACTGGTGCTTCACTTTCAATTTGATAGGAAACAAAATGTAAATTTGTTGGTAAGCAATAGAAAATGCTTAGGCCTACTGGGATGGCACCAGGAATGTCATTAGTCATTAGTGAACGCAATCTCAAAAATAATAGGCACTTATGGATATTCATGTTGGGATATGCAAAGCAAATTTCAGAAAACAGTAAGAAGCAAAAAAGACAAAAGGGAAGAGAAGAGGTTTATAATAAGTTCTTGTGGTAATTGTCCTATTTACCCTAGGGGGAAAAAAAAGAATAACAAATGAAAAAAAAAAGCATACAATCTTATTCATAGACTCCTGTAACTCTTTTCTAATGATTTTAGCAAACACTATGCAATTAAAAATATGCAATAAAGGTGTGGGGTTTTTTTATTTATTTTGTTTTTGTTTTTTCTATGTAACAGTAAGAAGGTAGGGAAATATATACAAGCATTTAAATTTTATTATAAAATGGTTATTAGTCCCTCAGCCATATTCATAACACAAGTCAAATCTGACAGCACTTTTGGAGCATCTTTTGGGAAGTACAGGTTTACAGTAACATTTTAGATAGATCCAGTTGTGAAAAGATATGTAATTTTAAATGAGAATATTGCTAGTTATCTTCCAACATCCTTCCAGTTCTCTTGCACCCTTTCCTTCCTTCCTTCTGCATTACTTAAGTTCTAATCTCAACATAACATTCACAATTTCAGCAAGACCAGCCTTCTAGCTAAAAAACTTGGAGCTTAATGTGTCAATGGATTAATTACTACCAAAAAGAAAAAATTAAAAAATGTTGAAACAGTCATATTCATGTCACCTGACAACTTTGCCTTCAACTGGGCTGTTCAGCTGTCATGCAAGTTTAGAATGATCTTACACTTGGGACTGCTTTCTAGTAAATTAAAGTCCAATTGCATGAACATGTCAGAGGCTTCATAATGTTCACAAATCATATTTTGGGAAAGTATTCTTCATCCCTACATAGAAGGTGGGTATTTTGGTACTTTCTAAAAGCTAGATTTTTATATTTTTTTTTTTTTAAGAGTGGACAGTAAGAGCACTGTTTCTCACTGCCAAAGTGTACAAGATAGGACTTTTAGAACATAGAGGTCTGAGCTAAAGTGAGCCCAGAAATCATGCTTCAGAGCATTTTGGGCAGACAGTAAACACTTTCAGCTCTCACTCACTTACTATTGTTAGGAGATTATATATTAAAAAGTAATTCCTGAAAGTAGAAATTATTAGAAGTTGCTATTTTTTAAAAAGTAACATCCCATTTTTGTCCTGGTACCTTCATACAAATTAATCTTTATACACTTGCTTTGAAAATTTAGACATAAGCTGAGAAAAGAATTAATAAAATAAATGTAATAATTTATTTCTGATTATAACAAAAATATATTTTTAAGGCTATTAACAGGACAGATGTCACCTGAAAAAAAAAAGTCTTGAATTAAAAAGGTAGTAAAAAGACTTCAGAAAGCGTTGCCTGTGCTTTCCTATTCATTTTATACTCCTTAACACCTTACTATACTTTAACAGAATTAATATTATTTTTAGTGCCTGTTGTTTATTTGTTTGTTCTTTAATGAAGAAACCAAATTAAACACTTCCTTCACCTTTAGTCTTGACTGTCCACTTACTTCAAGTACAGAACCATGTAATTTTCCTGTCATTTTAGAAGAGGCCATTTGTCTGATACTCCAAAAAAAAAAGAACAATTACTACTCTGTGTGAAGACAAGAATTAGACTGAAACTGAGATGAGAAAAATCACTGAGACCCCATTTGCCCTAAAGCTCATATATATCGCCTCTCATAAAACAGGTTTCCCAACCTAAGGATCAAAGATCCATAGCCTTGATCTCCCACATTGCCACTGAAATGGCTAATAGCTACATTTTAATGCAAATTCATTTTCTTACAACCCCCCTTTAAGTGTTATTCAGTTTTCTTATCTGTGGCCATATGCTTAAAAAGTAATTACTCTGCTGGCATTTTTAATTAAAATGATGTTATCTGTGGTTCTAGATGCATTAAGTACACGACTGATCTCAGATGCCAAATGAAATTTCTATAGATGAGTCATGCCATGCATTTTCCTGTTTCACAAGTTGTATTGTAACTGGTAAAAACTATAAAACACAGATGGAACAGGTATCCATGAAATTCTCTCAAATCCAACTATCAGATTTGGAATAATGTTTTTCTTGTTTTTCTTGTTTTGTTTTTTTTTTTTGTTTGTTTTTTGTTTTTTTTTTTCTTTTTTTCTAATCAATAACATCTGTATTAGTCTTAACAAGATCAGTAGGTTCTAAGCTGATGTCTGAGGTTAAATTCTTCCCCTGGCTACAAGTTTCAGTCCTCTTGCCAGCTATATGCTCCTGCAGTCCATGTGCACATGGCATAAAAAGTCTGTAATAAGAAGTCAAGATTTGAGGAAAATTTAGATTTTTACATACTTCAAACATTATTTCAGTCAGCATTTCAGCCTGAGTTCGTTGAGTCTGTCCCTTAATCATATCAAATGTGAAGCTGTCCTGGATTCTTGATTAATAATTAATTAATTACAAGCAACAATAATTTATTTTTTTTTTAATGCAAGGTGTTGATCTCATAATTCTCTCTTAAACTAGCTACGGCTGTTAAAATTAGAATTCATACTTATTCTACTAACGTTCTTAATTCTTTTTTTGCCACAAGCTGCTTATAACTATTGCTTAGATGTGCAGCTATAAGGAGATTAATGCTGAATATTGCATACTTCTAGAAACTGGTGTGTAACATGACTTACAATTAGTGATGGCAAGCATCATTTTGCAACTGACCAATAATCATCTGCAAAAAGATGCAGCTACACTGTGCATTCAGTGTCACAAGAAGTAAAAAATAATGTCATAATATTAATTTACAGATTTTTTCCTAAAACCAGTGAAGAGCAATCAGTGATTTCATACTGATTATAACTGTTGGTGACGTAAATTGTGCTCTTACTCAAAGTACTATCAAACACCATCCCCAAAATCTTAAAAATATTTTCTTATGACTAGGACAATGAAAAGAAAATATGTTTTCATTAATTTAAGTACTAGTGATGAAATCTTACAACCCAAAAACTGTAGATGGAGAGCTCACATTGTGTTTTTTCTATATTCAAGAAGCTTCATAAATTAAAAAAGAAAAAAAAAGTTTGATTATTGCTGTCATTTCAAATTATGCCTTCAGCTGTCTTCAGACAGGTACTGTAGTAAAAATTGAAGCTTATGTCAGTTAAAACAGCTGCCAGCATATATTACACTAACTGACAACATACTTGAGTTTTTTAATCTTTATGCTCTTACACATTTGTCTTTGTTACTAATAATATATGTATTTAATAAAATTTTATGTTGAATGATACTTTTGTCAAATATCCCCCAAATGGGTCAATATCTTAAACAGAGTCTCTAGTGAATAAAGTAAATTTATTTTGGCTCTATGACCATGGAGTGCAGCAGCCTACTGTGACAATTTTCTTCCTTCCATATGATCCAAGACAGCATCCTTAGAGTAGAAGTCCATTCTGAAACTCCACTGAAATGAATGATAGTCTTCTGACTTGTTCTTCCATGTTTTGAATGAAGGCATCACCTATAGTAGGAGTATGGACAGTCACAAGTTCATGTTTTGTCATTTTGCATTTTCTGTTTTGACAATTTTTCAGTTTATTGCTCCAGCCTGAGGAGATAAATATGTGTGAACAGTGATTCTGTCCTTAGCCATGATACCTGGTTTATATGGACTCCTAGCACAACAGTTCTGAATGGACAGTGAGTGCAAACACAATTAAAACAAATGAATGAACTGTGGTGTTTTGGTACAGGCTAAAGCTTGGTTTTTATTTGGTCGGTTGCTTGGTTTTGTTTGTTATATTAACATGTGGTCGTATGCAGAACTTACATTGCTACAATGTCATATGAAGTTCAAAACAGAAAATTTACTATCAATATTTATGCTATATTTGAGGCAGTTAAATGCCTTTGGGAAAAACCATTAAATCAGGACCAGATTTGATGCATAACATTTCAGAAGTTTTCCATCTATTTACTGTGCTTCATGTACATTAATTTAATTTCCAAATTCACATAGCTGCATTTAAGAATTACCTGTTAAAGTATCTCCAATTATATAGATTCCTATATGTAGCCAGTTGTTTCACTTAGTTGCATTTTATTAATTTGGATTAACACCACACACAGAACTGGAATTCGGTATCTTAATACAACATCACATAATTGAAATTCTTGAGACCCACCAAGAAAAAAAAAGCTGTATAATTTTTATAATAGTAACACAGGTATGTTGAAAGACAAGATGCCCCACAAACGATCCTTTAAAGTAGCAGTGAAATTTTCATCACAGTTATGAATTAGCAATTACTTAATTGCAGGTATAATAAGTCATCAGAAGACTGCCTTCAATACATTATTTTGGGTATAAGTAACATTTTATTATTAAAAAAAGAAAATCTTAAAGAGTTAATAGTGACTTACTAACATTTATGCATATAATCTGGTATATGTTCTCTTTCATCTTTTATTGAGACAATAAAATGCTATATTTTATTCTGGCAAATTAAAGCAAATATTTTCAACAGTTTATAAGTTAACAAAGATCCTATATAAAGATGTATCAAGGATAAACAGCCATTGTTCCCTAAGTCAATAAATTTAGTGTTTCTTTGTTAGATGATAAGTACTTGCTTTACTAAGTTTTTTAGAGCTCAACTTTAATGTGCTGGGAGAAGAGAGTACAACAAAAAGCAAAATAGCCATTTACTACAGAGAATATTTTTCCTTTAAAAACTCCCAGCAAGATTTTTTTAATTCCTACTCCCAAGTGAGAAGCTTCAAAGAAGTAAAAGTCATTAACACTGCTCTCATGAACTATCCGCTTGTAAAAAAGCTGCCAAGAATGTAAATACTAGCAGAAGAAAATAACTATATTTGAAATGAGAGAATGGATGTTACTGCAAAGAATTTAATTTAGATTTTACTTAGACTATAACTCTTTCTGGTTCCTAAACCTGAAATGGCTATGTGAATCATTTACTTGTTTTAAAATAAGATGCACTTAAAAAAACCCCAAACAAGTATTACTCTTGTACCTTCATGAGGAGACTGGATCAGAACTGTATATGGATAATGTTGTTTTGAAGACCAAAATTTGTTCTATGAAGATGTACTGCTACAGCTCTGGGATTGTACACAGTGATGTACCTCAGTTTGTGGTGGTGCGTGGTGTGGAGACTATATGAGAAAGAGCAGCATTCAAACAGTTTCAGAGCACCATGTTTTTCCCCTGGCACTGCAAGAAAAATTTGTGTGTATGTGTGTGTGTCACTAAAAGAGAAAGCAAGAGTGCATGCAAGAGGATGATTGTCTCTTCTCTTCCTTCTTGACCCCTATAAACAGGAAACTAGACCAAGGTGCTTGGCTTAAATGGAAAAAGACTGCTCTATATAGCAGGGTAAAGGTTTGCATCTCATTTGCATTGAGAAGGTGAGATCTGGGACATTCCACCTAATGAATAAAGCAAGTCGAATGTCCTCATTCTCACCTGGATGGAGAGATGCAGGTAGGACATCCAACCCCTTGAAAGCCACAGCAGCTAGGAGTATAACAGATTAATTTAGGTTGGCAAAGACATTGAGTCCGACTGTTAAACTAACACTGCCAAGTCCAGCACTAAACTGTGATCTTAAGTGCCACTTCTACATGTCTTTTAAATACCTCCAGGGATGGAGACTTGACCACTTCCCTGGCAGCCTTGTCCAATGCTTGACAGCCCTTTTGCTGAAGAAATATTTCCTACTCCCCAATCTAAACCCCCCTGTTGTAAGCTGAGACCGTTTCCTCTCATCCTGTCTCTTGCTACCTTGGTGTCCTGGGTTCAGCAGTAGCAGTCATGTTTTTTCCTTTGTGTTAGCTGGTGCAGTGCTGTGTTTTGACTTCTAGTTTTGAGAACAGCGTTGGTGAAGCCGATGTTTTCGGTTGTTGCTAAGTGATGTTTACCCTGACCAAGGACTCTGTGAGGCTCATGCTCTGCCAGGGAGGAGGGGAAGCTGTGAGGAAGCAGAGACGGGGCGCCTGACCCGGGCTAGCCGGGGAGGTATTCCATACCACAGCACGTCATGCCTGGGGTGGGGGGTAACTGGGAGTTACCCGGAAGGACAGGAGCTTCCGGGTGGAACTCGTTTTCTTGGCCGGTGGTATCGTATTCTCTTCCCTTGTTATTTTCCCTTATCATTGTTTTAGCTGATAGTAGCGGTGGTGATTTGTTGCTGGACTGTTCTTGTCTCAACCCGTAGGAGTTGCACTCTCTCGATCCTCCTCCCCGTTCCTCCGGGAGCGGGGAAGGGGAGAGCCCCGGTGCAGGGAGGGGGGGGGAGACGAACACGGACCTTGATTGTTGTCAGCTTAGCACCACTCACTGGGAGTGAGTGAACAAGTTACCTGACTGGGTTTAAACCACGACACTTGGAACAGAGACCAACAACCACCTCACTACAACTTCCTTTCAGGTAGTTGTAGAGAGAAATACAGTCTCCCCTCAGGCTCATTTTCACCAGACTAAATGACCACAGTTCCCTAAGCCACCCCTTACAGGCCTGAGTACAGGGAGATTATTACTTCCCTAGTCAAGCAGACCACACTATTTCTGATAAAAAGTGGAAAATGACGCAACAACTTCCTTCTTTGGGCATCAAGAGCAGAGCTGAGCATCTTCCTATCATACTTCAGTGCAAATTTTACCAAGTTTTCGATTGCATTCCTAAAATCAGGCATTCAAGTAAAATTTTCTTTTGCCTTCCTAATACCTTTATCTTAGAATCATATTAAAGCAAATTTAAAATATTCAGAATTATTTCTTTTAAGCATACAATTTCTGGTATAACCCTTTTTAAAACAGATCTCAAGGGGAATAGGGGGAAAGGGGGCAGGAGAATTTCTTTGCCTGACAGTTTTATGCTTCTCATTCTGGTTAATATTTTAGTAGCCTACGTTTACCTCAGAAAGATTTTTATTCTCTCTGTTCTCCAATGTACCAAATACATTCCAAAATACACTCCTGATTTCCTGTGGTTTAGCACATTTGAAATTCAAACTGAATGAGTTAGAACCAGTTCAGTTGAGTTCACTGAAATCACTTAAATTCTTTATTGTAGCACTTTTCAATAAGTTACTATGTGTTTTTCTCAACATTCTTTTCTTTAAAAAAAAAATTACAACTGTAAATTGTCAGTAGGACATACCTGATGTTTTGAAGAATGGCAACTGATTTTTTTAATCAGCCTTTCTTTCTTAAATGTTTTGAGGGCATATGAGTGAAAACTGACAGAATGGCACTATGACTCCATAAGCAAAAGCTTAGACTTCATCTGCAGTACAGTGTTAAGATACAGCACACATAAAGCAATAAGAGATTTTTTTTTAATTCTCCGTACTTCTCAGCTCCAGCCTTATTCCATTGTCATGACTATGACTATTCTCCATTCCAGTTTATGACAACCAGTCTTTTAGGTTTCAGGGAAGGCAGACAGCAAAATTGCTGAAATATCTAATGGAAGTTAAATAGGTCTGTGAAGGTCGGATTTTGTTTTTTAGAACCCAGGATTTCTTGTTTGGATAAAAAATAACATGTAATGAAGACTGGTATTTTTCCAATTATTTGACAGAGATATAAAATTTAGGTGGCTTCCATAGGGAAATGTCCTAGTCTCACCTTAGACAGAGTTAATTTTTTTCCTAGTAGTTTGTACAGTGCTGTGATTTGGCTTTAGTGTGAGAATAATACTGATAATACACAGATGTTTTAGTTTCTGCTAAGTACTGCTTACCCTAATCAATGTCTTTGCAGTTTCCCATGTTCTACCATGGGAATCATGAAGCAGGAGGGTGCAGAAACAGGGCAGGAAATAAATATGTGTAAGAGCTCTATATGTGGTTTTTGGATTCCACTATTATAAAAGAATACATGGGAATTAGGATTATATGGTCATGGGTATTGTGGAGCCCTCCATTCAGGTTTCAATTTGCCAGCATAGTTTACTGCCATGCATCTGTTCTGTTCATGTCATGTTTCTTTTCCGTTTTGATCTATTTCATGGTCTGCTTATCTTTCTGTCTAATGCCTCACATAGTGCTTGATAAGCATTAATCTTGCATTTACGTTTAGGATTTTTCTTTAATATTGAGACTAGGTTGTTAAATTGTACAATTCTGCATTAAAATTATAATTAAAATAATTAAAATAATCTCATTGTACTTAAGCATAACAGATCATATTTACCTCTTCTTCATACATGTTCTGAACAGTGTCAAGGAGTTAAAATGCTTCTGAACAGAAGCTGTGTCCACATGCAGAGGTTCTGATTTTTTTCCTTAGGTGTAAGACAACAGAGACAAATAGAAAACATCAAATGGAAAAGACATCCAGAACTTTTATCAAGGTGCCACAGAACAAAGGAGAGGAGGCTGGGCAGACCCCAGAAGCCAGGTGATTTTCCTGTGATTTCCCTATATTTTTGCATTGGTCCAATGCTATAAAACAGCAGATGAGGGAATGTGCTGTCAATCTCCTATTCTTTCTCATGCACTTGCAGCCCAGAAGGCCAGTTGCATCTTTCGCTGCATCCAAAGGACGGTGGCCAGCAGATCAATAGAGGTGCTCTGCTGAGACCCCACCTGGAGTACTGCATCAAGCTCTGGAATCTTCAGTACAGGAAACATATGGACCTGTTGGAGAGGGTCCAGGGGAGGGCCACAAAAATGATCAGGGGGATGGAGCGCCTCTCCTGTGAGGAAAGGCTGAGAGAGTTGGGGTTGTTCAGCCTGGAGAAGACTCCAAGGAGCCTTTCAGTTCTTTTTAAAGGGGCCTATAAGAAAAATAGGGAGAGACTTTTTAGCAGGGCCTGTTGCAGTAGGATGAAGCGTAACGGTTTTAAATTAAAAGAAGGGAGATTGTTTATCTAAGGTTAGTATCCTTTCTTGCCTTAATATTGAAAGGGAAATAATCTGTCTATTGTGAGTATAGTTTAGTAAGAAAAAAATTTCTTCTGCTTTCTTTGCTTATTGAGTGTGAGATAGAAAATCAAGAGGCAAAGCTATAGCAAACAGCAAAAAAACTCTGGCTATTCCTCTTTTAAAATGGTATGATACCTGGTTTTAAATTGTTTATTTTGAACAAAGAAACATTGATTTTTTTTTGTCCTTACAACCCTAACAGGGATCTTGAATGGCTATACAGTTCAGTTTACAAGTCAGATATTTACTTCTCTGATCTGTGAATTTTAATCCCAAAACTCTTTCTTTCTATTGAGTTTGAAACCATCAGACCAAGCCCCTGGGATTATCATGAGAAGATTTTCCATAAGCAAATCTCCCTTTTGAGGACTGCACAAAGGATGTTATATTTGCAGCCATGTTTACATGTGAAGCTAAACAATAAATAACACTTATGAGAAACAAGAAATATGCTACACAGTTGATTTCATGGAGAAGCATAATAAATTTATATAGTGCAATGATACAAGAGATATCTCTCAGATTTATAGAATCGGGAGAGTGGAAATTTGTTATCTCCCTAATCAGCCAAAATGTCAGTACTCAAAAGTCTTGATCCTAGATTTATACTACTTCTTAAAGTGTGATATAGCCAAACCACAAAGCAGAAGTGGAACAACTGTACCTTGAGATCCACAGTAAATTTTAATGGAAAATAAAACAAAATCACAATTGAAAAAAACCCCGAAACCCTAGATTTAAGCCTTTTCAGACCATGTTATAAGAAGGAAGAAGAGGAGGGAAGGTGAAGAATAAAAGCTCTCTGGGTCATATTTTATATTTCAAAAGCATTTCAAAAGCATTTCTCTCACATGAGGACTTCATGGTTGTTGCTGCAAAGTAAAATCTGGATGTGATCCCACTCTCCATGTCCATAACCAACCTACTGAGACTGGGACATGTATACCAGGACTCATAATTTATTTTTTCTTCTTGCATTCAATATAGTTGCTACATTCAGATCCAAAATAAATTGCTTAACTGTTTCTAATTTTATCCTAGAAGTGTACTTCTGCATAAAGAGTATGTAAACTGCAAAACAAGAAATACATCTTTATGAATTCATAGCATTTTTAAATTGTCAGTGCTTCTGTTTCTCTAATGAGTAAATGCAGTATGGAATAGTTAAATGCTGGGTTTTATAAAGTAACTAATATTTCTAGCTTTATTAAAAGGTTCTATTTTACAAACCTGCCAAACTCATAAATTCCATTCTCAGAGTACAGAGTAAATCAATATAACTGTAACTATTTTCGATCACACATTAGTTTAACATAATTATTTCGTTCTGAAATTTGGGAGCACTTAGTATTAATGCAACTGAAAAGTGGCAGTCTCTCTTACAGTGAAAATGTAATTTAAGAAAGAAGTATTGATCTAGTTAAGTCTGAATGGTGAGAATTAATGCCTGTCTATAATCTTGCCATTTCTTTCATCTCACAATATTAGTGCTGCAAGCTAAAGCTGTTGTTACTTTGCTTTGCTCAGAGGTGGTTTAAATTGAAAGGCTTGGATCTGGATTTCAAGAAGCTTGGGTTCAGACCTAGATTTTCACATATGCACAGCTTTATGGAATTTCTATTTCTTGATGTGTTTCATACTTAGCAGGAATCCAGTTTTATTTTGGAAGCATCTTAAAATCTAGTTTTGGTCAACATGGTGGGAATGCAAAAAAACCCTCTGACAGCAGAATTTTCCCCTGCTTAAGAAATAAGCTTTTACCAAAGATACTGAAATATTATAATTCAAGTCCTTCATCAGATTCTGTATCAATGGAGAGCCTAGATTTTATAATATTTACATTCTAATATTCATCCTTTATCTCTAATCAAACTAGAATTAACCTAGATATAACTGAGAACTTTTCATAATTCCAGTCTTATTGAATCAGATCACACAAGTTCAACAAAGTTCAAATAAAGTCCTAGAGAAAACACTCAGGCTTCCCAATTAAAATTCAATCATCAAACTGCTGGGCTGATTTTCCAGGAGCTATTCTTATTCAGCCGTTCTCTGGCTACTGCTCAATCATCCTGTCACAAATAATCCATCCTCAAGACTCATAACAGGTTTTTATTGGCATTCATTTGGGAGAAGCTGGCACTTCTGATTTGTAGGCTTGTCATATGAGTAATGAAGGAATTCTAAACTCATGCCCATAAAGTAATTAGACCACAATATCATATGTTGCGCATACACATAGTAAGTGGTTGGTTAGATGTTATCTGCATCATCAATTTATGGACAAATAATTGAAATACAGACAAGATAACCTTTATTTTATATTGTCTGTATTAGACTATGTGTCTTCATATAAAGTCAGATTCCTAGAAACATGAATTCAATAATGAAAGATAAGTCTAGCCTAAAAGACCTTCTCTATAACCAAAGATTGATTTCCATATACATAATTTACTCTGAAGTTTGTATCTTGCAGTCCTGGTATTTCAAGTGTGAAAAGCAAATACTGTCCACTGAAAACCAGATATGCTTTCTTTATGTGTGAGATTCATCACCAGTACTACACAACAGGGTACTACAGATGGGCTAGGTATAAAGGCATCTAAAAGAGATGGAACCTTAAAAAAATGATAAGGAGGTCTCTGGAACGTACTGACAATAACTTCCTAGCACAAGTCATCAAGGAGCCAGTAAAATCAAGGACATTGTTGGACTTGAATCTTATCAACAAGGAGGAACTTGCTGAGTGAGTTGGGAGTAGCCTTGGCTCCTTGGCTGCAGTGATGGTGTAATACAGCGTCCTGAGAGAAGTAAATGAGGCAAAATAAGGAAGAAACTTTTTTTCCTGAGACTGTGGTTGGACACTGGGACAGGTTGTGCCCACTGAGGTTGTGGAGTTTCCATCCTTAGAGATATCCAAATCCTCACCTGGCACAGCCCTAAGCAACCTACCTCACCTGACCATGTCATCATCCTACCTTTTTAACACACTACCATTTCCTCTTTTACAGGTTGCAGCTGAAAAGGAATGGACTGATATTTCTGTAATATCATACAGTGATGACTGGAGAAAACAGAAAAACTACCACAACAAACTGATGAAAAAAATATCAGTATTCTGTAGTTCTTAGAGATAGTACAAGAGTACTGATCATTGCTATAAACTGCCATAATTTTGTGCAACGGTATGATGATGGATACCATCCTACAGACAACCTCCCAGAGCAACAAGTTAAATTTCAAGCCTACGCCTTGACCTAAAATCTTATTATTCTTATTTTAAAAGCATGCCAATTTGCTTTCTGGAAAACAAGGACAAACATTAACTAGAAGATTCAAAACTTTATTTTTCTTAATGTTGCTATGACTACTGTATGCATAAAAAACTTTTTTTCTTAAGAAGACGGTTTGCAAAAGAGAGGGTCAAAAAATATCTAGCAGTCAGGATCACTGCTCCTTGTGAGATTTCTATAAAGTGCCTGCAGATTAGTTTCCTAACAAATTACGCATAACTTGGTAATTTGTCAGAATTCTAGAGATGTTAAATTCATATTTCATGGTAAACACAATATATTTAAGCCAATCTGTGTCTGAATCTCTACCTTATTTTTTTTTTTTTTTTACTCCTCAATAGTATCAGAATTTATGACGAAATGTGATAAATCAGAAAATATAATAGGTTTTTACTTTGATTTCAACTGAATTTCTGTAATTTCCCAGTTTACTACTTGACTGATGCATGAGTAGTTCTAGATATACACTCAGTGTTAGCAGGACCAAAGTAAAATGACAAGGATTTTCTCTAGCTCTTGTTTGGAAAGAAGAGGGAATAAAAGCTATTAACTACAAGCGATGCCAACCCAAGCAATTATTCCTAAAGGCTGATGCTACCACCTTGTGTCTGTAGGTCTAAAAGGTTTAAATTATATGTTGGTTAAATGTGCATATTGCTCAAGTACTTTAGGTATTCAAAATGCTTTTACATACTCAAATATATTTTCTGAGAAGATAGTTTATATCTTGTAACATTTTCATAAACTATAGTTTTGAAAGGGAGAAATATGTGAATGCCTAAAAGTGAAAAAAAAAACAAACCTAAACACATCATGTCTGTTCCGTTGACTCTGAGGATCTTATAGAGATTGCAAACTATGAGTAACTCTGCTGCTCTAAGCCAAAATAAATCCAGACTTTTGGCAAAAGAGAGGAAAAGGAAAATTATCAATTACTGAGAATCTACTGTCACATATAAGGTGCTTCTAAATACTCACCTGCATAATAAGCAGGTTTGTCTAGTAAATTATTACTGATGTGGTTCCTCAGCTCTCAGAGAAATATTGTGGGGTTAATCCTGCTTCCATGGGGATGATGAGGACAGTCTTTGTCCTGAGCTTGTTTTAAGTCTTTCTCTTTTCTTCTTGTTACTTTAACACTATCTGAAGTCTTTGGAGATAATATATCAAAATTCCTAACAATTTATGAGCATTTATTCATATGATATTATGTAATACAAACAGTAATACTGGTTGTTAAAGTCAGATACTCTATCATAAAATAACATGTTATACATTTAAATTTTAATTTCACAGGTTTGGGATTCACTGATTAAGAGTTTTCTCTCAATCTAAAGAAAAAAAAAGATACTGATGGGACTGAAGTAAATTTGGTTACTGAGTATTGCTGCATATGAAACACAGATAGAAAAAAACAAAACAAAAAATACCAAGAAAACAAAAAAAGAATAAACCTGAAAGTCTAAATATGATTAAGCAAGCTATATTCACTGAAATACAGGTTTCTTTCAGATACTGGTTTCATATTACACCCTGCTTATAACGAGACATACTGCCAGGAGCATTGTTCCCACATAACAAATTGTTAACTAGTGTACTAACTTTGAAACAACCTTACTAGCACTTAACTAATTTAAAGACCATAATGTTAGACTGTTTTTCTTATTAATCTATTTTATGTCTACAAAAGTAAATTACTTGGAATCTGAAATAGTTCAGCACATTAATTTCTGCTAAATGAGTGAATATAATCTTTTGCAGACACAAAACATAAGAAGTAAAAATATATATTCTTACTATAACAATATCAAGGACTGCAAAACAAGCATTCCACTTGCTCCAGCCTCAAAATGCACTTCTGTTACAGTAGCAGAATACAGTGGATGACCTACACTTGAAGGGGGCCTATAGGGATGCTGTGGAGGGACTCTTCATTAGGGACTGTAGTGATAGGACAAGGGGTAATGGGTTAAAACAAACAGGGGAAGTTTAGATTGGATATTAGGAGAAAATTCTTTCCTGTTAGGGTGGTGAGGCACTGGAATAGTTGTCCAGGGAGATTGTGAATGCTCTATCCCTGGCAGTGTTCATGACCAGGTTGGACGAGGTCTTGAGTGACATGGTTTAGTGTGAGGTATCCCTGCCCATGGCAGGGGGGTTGGAATTTGATGTTCTTAAGGTCCTTTCCAACCCTAACTATTCTATGATTCTGTGATTCTATGATATACTTGCATACAGAAAACCATTGCAAAATCATTTGCTAATAGTTCCTTGGGAGGAACTATTCCTCCTTTCTCTTCTGTCAGAAATCTCTCTTTTTCGGAGCAAGAAAAAAAAAAAAATTCCTATGTTTTATAAATCATGTCCAACTACAACAGCCCAGGTGAGGTTTCAGCATTTCCCCAAGTATATTCTCGCATCAGTCTCATTCCAGAGTTGTATGCATGGGTCAGACATAGGTAGGTGAAAGAAAGCAAGAATAGAGCTTGGCATAACTTATGTGAGACTGAGAAACTCAGTTTCAGATATGCTCTTTCTGTCTTAGAGTAGGGCCACAGATAATTCAGTCAGACTGTTTTATCTTGAGGACTGCATTGATGTTCAAATGAACAAAGAATGAGACTATATAAACACTTTAACTTCCTTTGGCAATGCTATCCTGCACCCAGTCATGTTACATATCTTCCTGGCACAGCAAATATTAACCCACCTAATCAATTTGAGCATTGTCTTTTTGAGGCATGAGAAAAAATAACCTCTGAATACCAGAACCAGTCCAGAAATAGCTGACTTGATTATGGACTTCTTACAACTAGTTCTTTTGCAACATCTGTACTTTGGAGTCAGCATTTTTGTTCCTGAGTATGAACTTCCACACCAGAGAAACTGTGATCCACTGTGGTTAGAAACTAAGTTTTAATATAGTATACGGTACCACAGATACACTCATTTTATAAAATCTGTTCACACTAATACAATTTTCAGCTATTTCACAACCTCACAAAATAGATAAAATTCAGTTTGACTAAGTAAGCAAAGATATTCCTGAGCTAATTTCAAGTCTGTCTGTAAGCTGAGAGTTGGCTAGCAGGAAATGATGCCCAGCCAGAAGTCAGACATGTCAGTATAAAGTATCATTTGAGTCTGGCATTCTGTGACGTTGTTAAAAGAATTTCAAGATATTTAATAATTTTGTCTTTAATTTCAAATCTTGATTAAATACTTGACATTGTACAAATAATTGCTCTCAATTAAATGTGCTTTTAAAATCTTTTTGACTAGTTCCCTGACTATGTAGTTTTTTGCAAACTCCTGTTCCTTTTTTTCCTGGGCTCAGCAGCAGCAGTCATTTTTCTCCTTCTTAGTAGCTGGTGCAGTGATATCGTTTTGACTTTCTGCCTGGGAACAACACTGATAACACCAATGTTTTTAGTCGCTGCTCAGTCATGTTTACTCTGACCAAGGACTTTCTGAGTCTCATGCTCTGCCAGGGAGGAGGGGAAGCCAGGAAGAAGCAGAGACAGGACACCTGACCCAAACTAACCAAAGAGGTATTCCATACCATAGCACGTCATGCACAGTATATAAACTGAGGGCAGTTACCCAGAAGGGCTAGATCACTGCTCGATCGTGCTGGGTATTGGTCGGCTGGTGCTGAGGTGTTGTATTCTCTTCCCTTGTTATTTCCCTTATTATAATTATTATTGGTGGTAGCATTAGTGGGTCTGTGTTATACCTTAGTTACTGGACTGTTCTTATCTCAACCCATGGGAGTTACATTCTTTCGATTCTCCTCCCCATCCCTCTGGGAGGAAGAGGGGGGAGTAAGGGGGGAATGAGAGAGAGGCTGCATGGTTCTGAGTTACCGGCTGGGCTTATACCACAACTCTTTTTATACTCCAGGTTTGAAAAATGTCTCCAACTTAAAAATTTTCTGGTAGATTTATTCCCAAATTGAATTAATCTGATTTAAAAAATAAATTAGGTAACTTTTCACAGGGGGAGTACTGCTGAAATATCTGAGGCTTGGAATATTTTGCATTAATGTTTTGCCATATTTTTGATCAACTTCTGTCCCAGAAGCAGTACTAATTCTTTCAGCTATTATTTCTCAAAGCCATTTTTTTATTACTTTTATTTTCTTCTCTTTGTTACTGCATCCTTAGAAACGTCCTTTTCCTGACTGCAAAGACACGCAGAAAATAAAATAAAGCCTCTATTAGAAGGGACAGTTAGAGGATGTAAGACTTGGAAAAGTAAGCAACAACTTCAAATTTTACACTTTGAAGTGTAAAATGTTTGGATGATTTTTGAGCAAGGTTCATAATTTGATACACTCTTTCAAGGTTATCTTAAATTATAATATCAATTATAATAAGATGAATTATAATAATTATAATAGTAGGGGTATTAATAAGAGGGAAAATAAAAATACAGTGGTTCACGTGGGGAAAGTAACTTTAACACCTGGGTTCTTCTGGCTGCACACTCCTTACATAAACTACTCGTTGCATAAACTACATCTTCCCACTTAGGCATAAACAATTTTTGAAAGCATTTCAATAATTCATGTTTTAGCTTCTTTTATTTTAGCATTCCAAAATTACGCATTTTTATTCTTTGCCTTCCATTAACAGCTATGAATCAGGAGAAGCCATTGGATTCCATTAACAATTTCTTACTCAGATACATAGGAGCACAACATTGAACCAGACAGAGTATTTTCTCAGTAACTGAAAGTTCCTTAACGAATTCTGTAAGGGTTATGGCAGTACAAAGAAAAAGAACAGTTATAACATGATTATTTTTAAAAATCTGAATAACCTCTTGGAACTATCATAAGGATTATACATAGAGTAAAAGAAATGTTAGCATTCAGAAGAAAAAGAAGACCATCAAGGCAGACAGAACTTCTTCAATAAAGGAGACAATTTTTCTGAAGAAAAATGTTTAGTTGATAAGGTACCAAAAGCTAGCACATCAGTGAAGAAAGAAGGACTAGCAGCAACAAAAAACATTGAAGAATTCTGTTTCTTATGCTGTGCTGGATAGTAAAGTAGGAAGACTCCATAAACTTTTCAAAACATTTGCCAAGTAGTTTACATTTGCACTCTAAACGCAAACTATGGCTTTAACCTGCAAGTACTGACGGTTCTTGTCATTGTAGCCAATGCAGAATTTAATGACAAGTGTCAGTTATAAATGTATTTATTAGCATATAATTAATATATCAACTTGCCTTGAACCTGTCAGTAAGCAAGCTAAAGTGGTGTAGCTATGACCAGTACGTTAGCATTTTACAATACTGTGATAACGTAGTCAGACAAAATTTTACATTAGTATGTAAGCAATGCAAGTACATCCTGCTGAAAGCGCCAGAATGATGTTTAGCAAGATGAAAGAAAACAGGATAAGCAGTATGCAGAGCAGAGGAAATATCCTTTTTTTTGGGGGGGGGGGGGGTGGTGGCAAGATAATAGCGTAAAAACATCCAGCATCAACGCAGAAAACTGAAAGACAAGCCCATTTTGATTGACTTCTCTCACTGAGGAGCTCTCAAGCCTGATCACCTTGACTGTGGTGACTATGAACAAGGACCACAGCCATCGGTAGTGACTCTACAGCATCATTCCCATTATACCCACACCATTAGAAAATGCTAACGGTTTTGTATAGGTAGTGATGATGACACGTAAGAATTAAATCCTTTCAAGAAGAATGTTTTTATAATTTAATAAAGATTTTATAGTTTAAAACTGTCCCTTTTTTGTCAGTCTTTTAAAAATTACCATCACAGTAATCTCTGATAGATGGATAGATAGCTAGACAGACAGAAAGATAGATTCAGTTGCAACACCATGATTCCTCCAAAACTTTTTTTTCTCTTATAATCTGTAAATCCCAAGAAAAAAAATCCATTGAAATGCTACAAACTGAAGAAAATTTCAGATTAGAAAACAGGAGATGATCCTTACTTACTGCAGTAATTAATATTAAAATTAAAATTTAACTCACTCTCCTTCCTAATTCATGCATAAAAAATTAGTTGTACATCTGTAAAAGTCCTATGAAATTTGCAGTTTCAGATAAAACCTCCAGGAAAGCTAGTAATGCTATCTGCAAAGCATAAGCAATAATTTCACAGACCTGCTGTGAAAATCTACCAAATTTCACAAAATTTGGTAATTTTGTGCCAGAAGTTTGAAAAAGAATTCAACCTCAGCAGAATTCAATCATGATACAGACATGCCCTGTGATATTGTGACTGAACTTTGTGATTTCTGTAGACAATGGTGAATAAAAGACAAGGTATTTGTAGAAGCTCCATTCTTACTGCCAAACTACATTTGTGTCCTCATAATCCTTTCCTGTTAAAGACAATGAAGGATCTAATTGCAATGTTAGTATTTGTACATATTGGAAGAACAGATATTTTAAAACTAGTTTTGAAAATTGTTTAACAACTATTTAAATGGGAACTGTTGTGAGGGATGACTCCCTTTAAACTTTTCTTTTTGGGTTAATCATGATAAACTGATCATGAACTGTAAAACTGCACAGTAACATTATGCGGAAGTGATACATAACCAAAAGATTGAAATTTTGTGAGAGTCCCAGCTTTCTAGCATGGTGCTGCAACTCTGACTTTTGGTTGTAACTGGTAGAAACAGAAAATAATATTTAAAATTTGGAGCCATTTCCCAAAACAGTTTAAATTCAGGTCTGTGGAAAATCAAAAAGGCCTCTTGGCAAGTTGTACTAATCCATATTATTGCACTGAGGTTCTTTTCTTAAAACATAGAGATACAAGGATGTTGCAATTATTTTCATGGCCTAAGTTTTCATCAAAACTTTCAAAGAACTGCTTCTAAAGAACAGCTTGTCTTTAAGTCAGATGCTTTGTCCTTTCATCTCTTTTTACGCTCTCTTTTTTCCTACATTTAATTATTTTTGTCACAGGCAGTAACGCATGAGGTAGACACAAAGTGCAAGAAGTTTAAAGTAGTGATGATACACTGGTTAAGGAGAGGAGACATGTTCATCAAAAAATCAGCTAGAAGTGGAGTGACACTAGTATGCTATGCTTTAACTTCTGTAATTCCCACATATTTTAAATTTCTTCTGCAGTATTTCATCGTAACTATTCATCATGTTCAAGGTGGAACTGGAAAACAAATACCACACTTTCATAACTATTAAGCTTGCAACATTACTATGAATAGCTGCCTGAAAGCTTGCAATTTTTTGATTTTCAATTTAATATATCAACCAGGTCCTAGGCGTCAAGACACTTGTTGAAAATTTACCATAGGGACAGAAAATACACAGGAAATGGATAGTTAAATTAGACTGCCACCTGCCATCTGAAAATTATTTCAACAAATAGGCAGTACTTGAGCTCACAGTTCAAGTGTAATCACACATAGGCATTTCTGTATAGGCAATGCTTGAATTTACATCTTTACCTTACAGTTCAATTTACAGAAGCTGTCTGCAGATTAGATAACTTTCTAATACTAGTGTTAATTCTGTATGTCACTGATGTTTCCTGAATTGTGCTACATATAACCAGTCAATGCTATCTCTGCTTGTAGCAAAGATCTTCATGATTACTATATGCTGCTTGCTTTCCTATCCTGTTACTTAATTGTGACTACTTTTTGATTAATTTTTCATAAACTGTACTTCGTTGCTATGTTTATTGGACTGCTTTTGTGTGGCAGTAGTCACTAGTGATACACAGATATCAGACAGCACATTAAACAAACGAGTACACTGGGGGTTGTTCATGCCCAACTTCTATGGGGATCGTAAGCGTATTTACCCATCACCTCAGTGACAAAAGGCAATAAGCTGCTATTTATCATCTCAAGTCTTCCATATCTAGCTATGGGGGAAAAAAAATATTTTGTGTGTGTGACAGAACTACTGCATTTAATTTCTGTCCATGAGCTGGTAAAGAAGAAACTGTTGCAAAGTAAAGAATGGTCAGAAATAGACATGAACCAGGGAAGATGTAAAGGCAAGGTCTCTAATTAGGCTGGGCAAGTTTATCTTCCAAGATGGCTTTTATTTGAATGGCATAATTAGGAGACAGTGTTCCTCAGCATTTGATTACTGGCTATATAATTTTGTCCAGATTATCTTGGCAGCACAATATATAATATTTTCAGGAAAATCAAGGATATTTTTCATTAGAACCCTGAATTAAAGCACTAATCAGAATTATAAAAAAGGAAGGGATTTAAGTGTTATCCTTAATCATACCCACTTTTATAAGGGGTGGCTTTCTACATTTATAGTTTTTTTTGCTAGCTTAGTGCTACCCATATACATCACTATGGCAATCTTTTGTGTATGATATAATGAGCCTTCCAGAAGCAATGTCATGGGTCTCTATTATAGCCATATCTGTGCAGACAATTGCAGACATATTAGAGCTTCCTCTTTGCAAACTCCAAACTTCCAAACTCAGCTACTTCAGCGCCGTATTCATCTCTATCTGGTAAGTCCCCTTGGAAATTCCTCCAGCTGAAAAAAAATGAAAGATTTTTGTGCTTCCTATTTACAATATTTATTTCCATGTTTTAAGTGGCTTTCTTCCAGGCTATGTGTATGACTTTATCAATATCTTGACAGGAATAAGATCCAAATTATGTAGCAAAACAGGCTAAGACTGGATTTGAAACCTAAGCTTGCAACGTTGTTAATACAGACTTAGGAACTTCATATCATAAAATTTTTAAGAATGATGGGTCATAGTACTGTTTCTGAAAACTGTATTATCATTTCTAATCATAACACTGAAAGCAAAGTTTTCTATTTGAGACTCTTCTGTCTCACTGTAAGGCCAATTTGTTCCCAGATAAACAGTCATTCCAACAGTCCTCTCTGTATGCTGTGTGGCTACAGAAGCATGCTTTTGTTTTCTTTTTTTACTTACTATAAACTTGTGCATTTGGATTTTTTTTGTTTTGCTTTGACTTTTTTTTCGGTTTGGTCTTTGATAAGCTTTCTACTTCTTGGATATACTTAAAAAAAAATGAAGAACTTTTATCATCAGTTCTGTGCTAGAGTCTTTTGAATTAGTGATTCAGTTCTTTTTGAGTTCTGACAGGCAAATTTAGAAACTGATCTTGAAAATGCTCCTTACTTATTTATGTTAGGATTTGTTCCTTCTTCCAAAGCTTCACATATAAGCGTAAGAAAGTAATCACTGTATACTTATAAGATATTTATCTCCTCCATAAGCAGCACAAAGGCATTCAACAGTAGCGTGATACAGGGCACATTTTTTTCTTTGAGCGAAATAAATTACACAGAGGCTCTCCAATAACTTTGAGAATACACTATCAAACCTATGCCTACAAACAGAATGTAAGTAATACCCCTTAGTTCCTATTTTTGTTGATTCTGAGTTTGATGCAAGAGTTCTGGTTGCATTTGTAAAGGAGATACGTTATCCAAGAAGCTTTCAGGGGGAATGGGATTAAATACAATTGCAGAATGGTGAGATACCTTGTATGAATACCTTGTGTGATTACAGCATGAGCAGAGAATATAGCTTGGAAATATTATTTTTAATTTTTTAGTTGATTTAAAGTTTGTGAATAACATTATTAACACTTTTAGATTATTTGACGATACTCACCACCCCATTACTACGAAAGTATAAGAATTTTTGATTTTTCTCAAACTTCTGTCTTTTCATCTTCTGCTAATATGAAAACAAATCTGTATCACAACTTGGATAAACACTGTTACTCTCTTTTGACAGATTTTTTTCATCAGAATTTTAATAAATATCTTTATCTTCTATTTGACAAGAAAAAAAAAATCTATAAAAAGCCCATCTGCCCATTGTCCAGGACCCCATATCAGCTCCCCAAAGCTCTTGACTTGGCAATGCCACATCAGGGATTGTCTACAGCTCCGTGCAGCCATGCCCAGTCAGGCCATCAGCCCTGCCAAACCTGCGGGCACACCCACAGGCCAACATCCTAGTCTGGTTTTATCCCAGACCCACTCCCAGGGAGGTGTCCAATGCTGGGCTGCCCCAGTGCTCCACCCCCCCTTCCTGCCCTACTCCTGGCTGGGGCCCTGGAATAAGGCCTGGCTCCCAGGCCTGTCCCTGATCCACCATGGGAACCCCCCCATTGTACCAGACCTCAGGGAGCTGCTGACCTTCACTGTGACTTAATATATGTTTAAGTAACTCTAGAGATCAGAGCAATCTTTCCATTCTTGGCTAATCCTACCCCTGCTATCTATTGAGCTGGATTATTTAAGACCATAGGGTTTGTTTGAATTTATAAAAGTGAATCTGTAAATTTTGGAAGTATGGCCAGCTGGGACATCATAATGCTAGAAATTGAAACCTTTGTACAATATGATAGGGTGTTTATTTCAAAACACTTCCTAGAATTTCCCTCACATTTCAAATGGACGGCATATTCCTTCTTAATAGATACCAGGGCATAAAAAACATGACTTCATGAGTGATAGTTATACTGACGTTGAAAGTCAATGTGGGAAATGCTTGTCAGCAAGAGAGTCACTCTTTTGACCAGCTATGTTGCCACTGGAACATAGCTGGTCCAGTAGCTGGACTCCTGGAAAGGTTTGGAGTGAAATGATTTGCACCATCTGATGTCGTTTGATGTCTTAGCAGAGTAAATACTGCAACTGCCACCACACACATCACCATCCATAAAATTCATGTGGATGTGTGTCTTTACCACACACAGTATTTCATTCAACCAGTGAATTTAGCTAGAACTGGAAATCCAGCTCCAAATCCTGTTTTCTGTCTGACCCTGCTGACACAACATTGGTTCTTTGAGCTAAGGGACCAGTAGGACATTAAGCCTCACTTTGTTCACAGGTCAAGATGGTGCTTGCACCTTTCACACATACCAAAAACACAGCTCCTGTGTCAAGGTTTAAGCCCAGGCAGTAAATCAGAACCACGCAGTCTACCCCCCGGCCCTTTCTTCCCCTTGCTCCTGGAGGGATGGGAAGCAGAACTCAAAGAATGTAACTGCCACGGGTTAAGAACTGTCTAGTAACTAAGGTATAACACAAACCACTACTGAATTTATTGTATTACAAGTCATTACCCTAAAGTACAATGAAACAAGAACCTTAGCCCAAGGCCCCCAGCCAATAAACACTAAGACAGCAAATACTGGCTGTAAGTAAGGTATGACATGCTGAAACTCTGAGATCAAGAGCAACAACTTTGAGACCCAATAAATCAGCATTGTGACGAGTGACAATTAATCCAAAACAATGAATGCTTATCACAAATACGATTAGACACACTCCAGGTCAGATCTGTCATTACCTCAACCCTTCATGCCCCACATTGGGTGCCAAAAAGAACTGTCGTGGTTTAAGCCCAGCCGGTAACTCAGAACCATGCAGCCTCTCTCTCACTCCCCCTCATCCTTCCCCCTGTTCCTGGAGGGATGGGGAGGAGAATCGAAAGAATGTAACTCCCATGGGTTGAGATAAGAACAGTCCAGTAACTAAGGTATAACACAAACCCACTAATGCTACCACCAATAACAATTATGATAAGGGAAATAACAAGGGAAGAGAATACAACCGCTCACGACCCGCCGACCAATACCCAGCACGATCGAGCAGTGATCTAACCCTTCCGGGTAACTGCCCCCAGTTTATATACTGGGCATGAATTGCTGTGGTATGGAATACCTGTTTGGCTAGTTTGAGTCAGGTGTCCTGTCTCTGCTTCCTCCTGCCTCCCCCTCCTCCCTGGCAGAGCATGAGACTCAGAAAGTCCTTGGTCAGAGTAAACATGACTGAGCAGCGACTAAAAACATTGGTGTTATCAGTGTTGTTCCCAGGCAGAAAGTCAAAATGATATCACTGCACCAGCTACTAAGAAGGATTAAAAATGAATGCTATTGCTGGACCCAGGACACCCTGTCAGGTTTATGTTAGCTCTAGATACTAAAAATTAAGTCATTCTAAGCACAGACCATTTCAAATAAGTATTACTAACTGTGAAACATTGTTTTACATTGAGAAAATGTCTTGATACTGAAGTTGTGCCAGGCAAGGTTTAGATTGGATATTAGGAAAAATCTTATTTGTTTTCATAGGCCATTTTTAAAGAATAATTGGCAGAGAGATTCAAGGAGTTTACAAATACACAAACCTCAAGAGGACCAGAAAATGGTTCAAAACAGCTGGAGACTGGGAGAATGTTAGGAGAAAGCATTATAGATACTGGTCACTTTCTTGCTTTAATGCAAGTATCCATCAGTGTGCATCCACCTAGTTTCTTCGTGGGAGCCAGGAAAGCGGAATAGTTTTTGGCCATACAAAAGCGATATGGTTATTCTCATTTTCTTAACACCTAAATACTGAATTCTACAAGTTAGATCGGAGATGATGGTACTAAGTTTCTTGTACTCTGTCACAAGTTTTCTGTGAATGATCAATGCACGTATGCAATGCTGTCCTCTTAAAAAAAAAAAAAAAAAGGAAAAATACAAAGAAGAGAAAATTCAGGGTGCCTGTTACTCTGCTAGGAAAGTCTTTAAAGATTATTGCTACTACTTATGGAAAAATAAAAGCTATTAAACAAAAAACAAGGCAAGTAGCATTAAATAAATTCATCTATTCAAATTTTTGGAATTAAAAACTGCTTAAAATAATATTTTGATTAAGAACATATAGCTCATTAGTTACAAATTCAAAACTGTTCCTCATCAGTAATAATGTCCATGAAATGACTGACACGGGAAGTAGCATGATTATAAACAGAATCTCATTCA
Organism: Pezoporus flaviventris; assembly: GCF_033815535.1. Taxonomy (NCBI): domain Eukaryota; kingdom Metazoa; phylum Chordata; class Aves; order Psittaciformes; family Psittacidae; genus Pezoporus; species Pezoporus flaviventris. The sequence continues at coordinate 23,342,416 of NW_026892563.1, forward strand.
ATTAACTTAAATACATAAATGTACCCCCTGGAAAAAAAAAAAAATCTTATTTTGTACATATATAAAAGATAGAAATGAAAGATATAAGGCAAATTCTTTATATAAAAACCTATAATATGTATCTTCAATATTTACATGTATGCACCCTGGCAATATTTTTTCTGTAGAAATTAGAAACAGTTATAAATGCTGTATGTTCATTCTATATATAATTCACAAATGTATGGGCAAATGATGATTCTCTCAAAGTTATTTTACAAGTAATTTGAAAATAATACTTGCTGAGATTGAATCTTGCATTTATCTCAGGTTTGAAAAACTCTTTCAAATCTTTTTGACCAGCAAAATATACTTTTAATTAATGCTCCCATAGCAATAAATTCGTATTCATGTGAACTTCAATAAAACTACTCAGTAATTTCAACTTATGCTTTCCCTGATGAAACATTTGTCCAGCAGTAGAAGAGATTCTTGGTTTTGAATGTTCTTATGTACTGAATACTCCACTTAACTTCTGAACTTAAGTTGAAAAAGGTGTAATTTCAACCTGGCATTGCACTTGCTAAAGTTTTTAGACTCCCACTAAACACTATGGGTAGAACAGAAGTCTCCCTATACTCTACACAGCTGTGGGGACAGTTGGTCTGCGTGTATATCCAGTCATGACTTTGAAATTCTGAAAAAGTACGAGTAGGAACAAATAATGACAGCTTGACATGCCAGGTATACCAAGCTAGGCATGGCCAAGGCTGGTACTGAGGCTGGGAATGAGCATTAGTATGCTCTCCAGGCACTGACTGGAGGGTGCAGGATGGGCACTCAGCTCACTCTCACAAAATAGTTGTTTATACAGATGTATGATACAAGGTTGCATGGTTGCAGAGATGGCCTTGAGCATGGGGAGCCAAAACTGAAATAAACATGCTAACTTTGCATTTTATTGCAAATTACTATATGGGCAAAATATATGTTACATATATTGTTATGTAATAATTACATTACCTGAAAAAAAGACTACACCTTTACCATTTTCTAACCCAAATTATGAAGTTTTAAATTCAAAAGCTCTATAGAATCGCAGAACCATAGAATAGTTAGGGTTGGAAAGGACCTTAAGATCATCTAGTTCCAACCCCCCTGCCATGGGCAGGGACGCCTCACACTAAACCATGTTTTTCAAGCCTTCGTCCAAGCTGGTCTTGAACACTGCCAGGGATGGAGCATTCACAACCACCCTGGGAAACCTATTCCAGTGCCTCACCACCCTAACAGGAAAGAATTTCCTTCTTATATCCAATCTAAACTTCCCCTGTTTAAGTTTTAACCCATTACCCCTTGTCCTGTCACGACAGTCCCTAATGAAGAGTCCCTCCCCAACATCCTTATAAGCCCCTTTCAAATACTGGAAGGCTGCTATGAGGTCTCCACGCAGCCTTCTCTTCTCCAGGCTGAACAGCCCCAACTCCCGCAGCCTGTCTTCATATGGGAGGTGCTCCAGTCCCCTGATCATCCTCGTGGCCCTTCTCTGGACTTGTTCCAACAGTTCCATGTCCTTTTGATGTTGAGGACAGCAGAACTTCACACAATACTCCAGGTGAGGTCTCAGAAGAGCAGAGCAGAGGAGCAGGATCACCTCCTTCAATCTGCTGGTCATGCTCCTTTTGATGCAGCCCAGAACGCAGTTGCTTTCTGGGCTGCAAGCACACACTGCCGGCTCATGTTCATTTTCTCATTGACCAGCACCCCCAAGTCCTTCTCCACAGGGCCGCTCTGAATCTCTTCTTTGCCCGACCCGTAGCTCTGCTCCAACCCAGATGTAGGACCTGGCACTTGTCATGGTTAAACATCATGAGGTTGTCATCAGCCCACCTCACAAGCGTGTCAAGGTCCCTCTGGATGGCATTCCTTCCCTCCAGCATATCCCTGGGGCAGGTTTTTAACCACTTTTAAGGATCCATATGTATCCTTAAAATCTGTTTAAGGATCTGTTTTAAAAACTGTTTAAGGATCCATATGGATCCTTAAACAGTTACTTTTCAAAATAAAACTTAGCTCTACAGACAAATTTGTCTGATTCATGTTTGTTTCATGATTATAATTTTTCATGACAGTGATTCACAAATTCTAGTTTTCTCTAGTTCCTCATGGTCACATGGCTTATCTATAATTTTATCTTTATTTTGTGAATTATTTTGACATTTCTTCTCCTTAATGATGCAAGGTAACTTTTCATATTTTACTGGGAATTAAAGTAATATTTTATTCTTTTGCAAACTTTTACTGACTTTTACTTGTCTAAGGTAAAAAATATTTTGTTCTCTTGTGGGTTAATTATTAGTCAAAGACTGTAAACATTAAGATAAGTATGTCCCAAATTGACCTAGCACAAGGAAATACCCAGGAGAGCAGATATTTGATTTGTTAGAGTATCTGTCGCTTGGTTTTTGGGATCCTTCAGTCCAGGGCAATTAGCCCCAGGGTTTGATTCCTCCTTCTAAACAAATCACATTAAGGTTAAAAGCTGCACTGTTTACAACTTCTATTAGAAGTCACTATTTTCTACAGACAGCTTTGAGTTTGCTTGCAAACTGCTTTCATCTATAAACTTGTGCTAACACTGTCAAAACATCTGAATGTTTCTTTAAGAAGTTAAGAGTCCTGTCATTTGATGTCCTTCTATACCACTTGTTAACTTATCAGTTAAATAAATAAAAAGTACTCAGAAGAATTTAAGAAATGGGCACAGGTATCTTTTAAGTTCCAAACCGAAAATAGCTTTTTATTTAAGGTTATTAATTAAAGGAATAGGGCAAAGTGGTTTCTCTAGTTACATCTGTGACTATTTTTTTAAGTGCTAAAGAGCTGAATAGTTTTCCTAATTTGCAGAGAAACTTAATATTGAATATGATTAGCAAAAAGTAAAAAACTTATTTCATTAAGAAAAAAAAAACATTAATTAAAACTGCAGTGAAGGCCTTTTTTTTCCTTCTTTTTATAAAATAAATTATTTTTTTTGTAAATTTTTATTGTTTTTACAGTTATATAAAACATTGAAGAAGGCATCTCTTTTACAGAACCAACTAAAAATGTCATTGAACACCTGTCTTGCATTACATGTCTCCTTTACTGCAACAGCTATTATGGTTATAATTTTAGTATAACTGAAATTTGAGATAGAGAGATTCGACATAACATTTTCTAAAAATTATGTCAGCTTGTAGGCAGAATGAAACACAATCAAAACAAATTCATTAAATATTACGAACCAAAAAGTCCACAACAGAATAATAAAATTTTATAGTCTCACATAACTTCTATGTTACGTAAGTACATTAATTTTAATAAATTTACTGTTGACTCACTTGGTATTAGTATCTTACAGATTCTACTAGCATAATGCTACTATTTATGTGAAGCCTCATGAGCAAAATTTGTTATGAATGAGCTATTAGAATCTGCACACTATTTTAGAAAAGATATTTTAGAAAATAAACATAACAATACAAACTAATATGTAAAAAAACTTTAAAAAGACATTACACCATGAAAATCTTTAAAAGAAAGAATTGGAACATTGTGTGGAAGTTTTATATCCTGCTGAGAATCAAAGCCTTTATTTATTTTAAATATTTGTAATGTTTGAAGATTTTCTACTTCTTCCAATTTTTTATTCTCTATTTAAGTGAATGGTTTTAAAAAAAAGGGCGAGCACGTTACATGAAATGTAAATTTTCAAATGCTGCTTTTATTTAGAGATTCAGTTTTTTTCCTTTATTATGCAGAAAAATATTTTAAAAACTTTAGCAAAAATTGAATTCTACTAATTGTGCACAAGTACACCCCCAGAAAGAAGCAGCATAACAGCTCTAGATTTAAAAAAAGCCCATACTTACGCAAGCTATAACACAAGAAGTATAAAATAGCAATATATCATAGAATCATAGAACCATAGAAAGTTTAGGGTTGGAAGGGACTTTATCTAGTGCCAGCCTCCCTGCCATGGTCAAAGACATCCTCCACTAGGTGGGGTTGCTCAAAGCCCCATCCATCCTGGCCTTGAACACTGCCAATGATGGGGCCGACACAAATTATCTGGGCAACTTGTTCCAGTGACTCAGCACCGTCATTGTAAAGAATTTCAACATAATGCCTAATCTAAATCTACCCACTTTCAGTTTAAAACCTCATCCCATCACTACATGACCTTTAAATAGTCCCTTTCCAGGTTTCTTGTAGGCCCTCTTTATAAGGTTTCCCCAGAGCCTTTTCTTCTCCAGGCTGAACAAGCTCAGTTTGCTCAGCCTGTCTTGACACAAGAGGTGCCCCAGCCCTCTGATCATCTTTGTCGGCCTCCTCTGGACTCACTCCAAAATATTCTTATGTTGGGGGCCCAAGAGCTGAATGCAGTACCTCATGTGGGGTCTCACAAGAGTGGAAGGGGAGGATCACCACCCTTGACCTGCTGGCCACACTCCTATATATCATGCTATTTAGTGACATTTAAATGGCTATTTTTTTGAAAATTATTAATTAGACTTCCATGACTTAATTTTAAATATTCTGGTTTCTACGTAAACCAAAGCAGCGCTAAAGAGAATTCTCTCAGCAGTTGTTCAAATAAATTCATTTTCTTGGGTAAAATATAAATCTTCAACATCTATGAAGTTGTTCACAGTTTCTATGATTAGCCCTACATAAATTCAATTAAATTTTATTTCAGGGCTATAAAATTTCAGTAATAATGCATTAAATGTAAATGATTCATCATATTTTGACTAGAAATATGTTCATAAGCCTTTTAAAATGTTGAACATAGGAGATCAGGTTACACTGATATGAAATACTTTCAAAGAAACACCAGATATTGCAATAAGTGGTATGGTTATGAAAAATTTGGACTTTTTTTCCATTGGGCTAGTGCTCATGAAAACCACCATGTTTCTAATAGAATTACTTTTGCAGATCTGCTCTTTCAGGTGAGACCTAAAATTTAGGTCCCACTGCTTATGATAATTTTTTTTTTTTTCAGAGAGATAAATAAGGTATCTTCTTTCAAATCCAAATCCGTTCTGCTTTCATATTATTCATTAACAGTCTCTAGACAATAAAACAAGATAATAACTTCCTGACTGAAAGACTCTTATATTTTTATATGCACTGTTAATATTTGTGTTTGTCATCTCAGAGGTGCTCTATCATGGTGGCAGAAAATTCTCACTATATGTATTTCTTCTTCTGTTATATTCCTTTTTTAAATCTTTGGTACATCAAAAACTTTGTCGTAGCTGAAGAAGTTACATCCTTTTCATAGTATAGTGCCTCATAGAGCTTTTACCATAGTATAGTACAATAACAGCCATATGCTGGTGTCTGCATGGATAAATCCATCACTTATCCTCACCCAGCTTTAAGGAAGCAAGAAATAAGTCAATAGCTCAGATTCCTTCTTGATTTTTATTAACTCAGATAGATGAACAGAAGACCTTTGAGAAAAAAATTTAGAACTCAGCTGTGGGATGTACATTATGCTTTTAATTGGCTTTCTCCATTGGAAAAACACACATACAAATAAGCTATGCTCATTATTACATCTGTTACATCACTGCACATTAAAAAAAAATACTCTTATGTGCTAAACATTACAGTTGACCCAAAGTTACTTCAGGTGTTCTGATGTTAAGCTCACAATTCCATATTGGAAAACTGATGATTATTACATTTATTCAGGTATATGATTTATTAAAAGGAAAAGAAGAAAAATATTTATGTCTAGGACAAATACACAAATTTAGATTTTGCTCTCCTGTGAACAAAATAATGTTTAAAACAGAATTAATGTTATCAAAATTGCTTGTTAGAAATGTCAGCTGTAAGTCATTAACAATACATATTGCCCAGGGGGGTTGTGGAGTCTCCTACGCTGGAGATATTCAAGGCCCGCCAGGACAAGTTCCTGTGTGATGTACTCTAGGTTACCCTGCTCTTGCAGGAGGGCTGGACTAGATGATCTTTTGAGGTCCCTTCCAACCCTTAAGATTCTGTGATTCTGTGATACTAAAAAATACCAAAGAAATATGTGTTAAATCAGCAATTTTCTTTGTATCTGCACATTAAATGAAGATAAATATCATGTCCCTCAGGGTACTAACCAGCTTGAATGTGCCTGCGCAGGCCCCAGTGCTTCATCCCACCCTGTCTTTGGCCCAAGACCATTTGGCCAAGGACCATTTCAGTCCCACCACAGACAGCAGTTTACCTGCAGCCTGCCTTGATCCCTAGCTGAAAGCAGTGCAACAGCCCTGGTCTGAGGGAAGGTGTTTCTATCCCTTTGTTCTCACCATAAATTTCATAAAGAACAGTCATGCAAACTATAATGTTGAACTGGAAATATATAAAATTTTGATATATATCATGCTTTTCCCCCTTTAACTTTGAAAGTTATTTATGGTCCCTGATAGTTACATGGATTCATTCATATGTTTTGTTTTCTCTGTAAGTCATAGCAATGATGTCATGCTCATAAATGAAAAGGGATGATGAAAGCTGTAAAAGAATAAAGCAAGTATTTTGGAGGGAGGTGTTGATGATGGATGAATGACACATTTTACCTTTAAAACTTAGGTTGTGTGTGTATGCAAATATAGAAGTTCAAAATTTTAAATCATTATAGGATCTGGAATCATGAAGGAATTACTTATAACTTAAACTCTAACACTGAATTACTACCAGTATAACTTCACTTGTGCGACAGCTTAGAGATGCTTCAATCTAGGTTTTCAGAAGCATTTTCATAGCTATCTACAAGACACTATGATCTACAGCTATTTAGCATTATAGAGGCATTTGGGCAGGGAAAGAAATTTTCAGTTTAGACTTCTGGAAACTAAAACTTTTCAGAATCAAGCTTCAATTTAAGGAATTCAAGAGAATTTCTGCATGTGCTACAATATGCTCCTAGATTAAGATGCAAAGAAAAGTAAAAAGAAAGCCTGAGAGAAAAGGTAGTTGAATAAGTAGCATACACTTGATTGAGACACAAGAGAAAAATGAACATTCCTGAAACAATAGCTAAAACAGGGTTTTGACTTTGTTTCAGAAGCCTTTAAAAATAGTGCAGTTAAAAGATGAAAATGTTTTGAGTTAATACATCCTTTGAGAGCATTAAAAACATGGAAGACTTTACAGTTAATATTAGTTAACTTATTAAACATCAACTGAATTTTCAGTACAGAAAATATCCACTTGCCCCATATTTCAGGCAAGTGTCACAATATCTAGGTTTAATTAATTTTTCAGTATGCCCGCTTCCTGGATGAATATTTAAATGTTTTATCCAATATGCATGTAATATATTCGTCCACGTTTAGTAAAGACATTTAAAAAACTCTTCCAAAGAATTCCCTGCACCTGAATTGTTTGACTATTTTCTAATGATATGGATCCCAGGCTCCACTCTAGTTAAAATTCAAATGACTATACACAAAGCACTGATGAAATAACATTGACATATAAAACTAATGACAAAGCTGCTACAAAATGCTGTATTCATTTGAAGCTATTCACCCCAATGGGACTACAACTTTCAGCAGATGTTAAATGCATCAAAATTTGCGACTAAACAGTCACCTAAGCCTTATTTTTTATGAGGTTTGTCTTACTTTGTCCCCAAAGTTCACTGACTCTAGCAAGAAACCAGTTAAAGACAAAAAATTATCTTAGGAAAAATTAAACTGCACTGAGGCATCTCCTATGCTTTGAACAAAGTTCACTGTAACTCAATTGACATCTGTTAATTTTTAAAGATTTTAGGAGGATGTAAAAAAAAGCTCATAAAATCACAATCATTATAGTCTAGGGGAAAGTTGTACGCTTTTTGAAGCAGAGCACTAGGTTTCTGTCTTTCAGTGGTGGGTTTGGTTTTTTATCTTATGCTATTTATAGGAAGCCTATTACTTTACTGAGGAGGAGATGGAAAATAAAGTGTACAGCCAAGGGACCTACAAGTGCCACTTTACTAGGCATACACCATTCAACCAGGAACACTAAAGGGATTAAGAAGGCAGCTTTGTATTGTCTCAGAGGTACAGTAACATAAGCACCACACTGGATTGTATGACAGTTACTATGGTAACTATTCCTTCTTTTCCTACCACTAAACCACACACTTGCTGGCAGAACAAACCAAGTAATTCAAATGGATGTGAAACAAAGGTTATCACAGAGCCCTTCCAGGCTGACAATGTTTTCAATTTTCTGAATCTAAAGATTGTCTATTTTGAATGATTAAGCCTCTAAACTGGGCTATTTTAAGCCCTTGTATGCAAAAGAATTGTATCAAATTCTTTTGGGAGACCTCATGCAAGAAACAGTAGAGGCATAATATATATTGGGGGGGGGGGGAGGGGAAAGAATAAAAAAGTTAAAAAAAAGCCCAGAAGGAACACTGAAAGCTGAGAAGTCATAGATCTTCCACCAATGTTCTTTTCTTTACCCTGTGGATTAATTTTTTTTTCTTCTTGAAGAATATTAGTAATTAATCTCATTTCTGAAAGTAAGTCTATAGCATCAAAAAAATAAACAAATAAATAGATAAATAACAACTAAACCCCTTTTTTTTTTTTTTTTCCCAGGAAAAGTCTGAAGGATCTTCAAGACACAGGAAAGCAAGCAGTTACTCAAAACATTAATCAGGATGAGCCTTTGCAAACAGGTAAAGCAGTTTTCAACAGCAGTTTCAAAATTTGAATCTAATTAAAGTTACTGATAGTAATTCAATTTAGCTTTTTGTTTCTTTTCATCAGAACTGTGAATTTACTTTCATTTATACGGAGAAATACATATTTCAATTAAGTTTCTAATCAGGAGATTTTTTTTTTCTAAATGTAAGATGCAATATTTCATACAAAATAAACTTTGATCCATCACAATTTGGTACAAAATACTCTGTCTAATTTGGAATAGGAAAATGAGGTTCTTTTCAGCCAGGAAGAGTCATCTAACTACAGAACTACCATACTAGCATGTACAATTTTAAAAAGGAGAAAGCAAGGTGTTCAATACCAGAGTTCAAAACACTTTTTCACCTCTGCTACATATTCTGACTACCTGCCTGGCCACTCTGAGGTGGGAAGGCCTCAGAATGTTTCCCAGTATTTCATTCCCACAGATTATTTTTGTGACTATTATGTCAGCTGTTCTGTGGTTCTATGATTCTATGAAATAAATGGTTTAGTTTATTTGCATTCTTATTATCTCCAAGTTCTTGCTTGTTATTCAAAACTGAGGTAGTGCAGGGTGTTGTGGTTTTGTGGTTTCTTACCAAGTTTTTAACATTTGAATCTCACCTCTTCCTACCTATCAGTCAGGACAGTGGGGTTACATCTCTGTCTTATCTGAATGTAGGCTAAAAACATTGCTGATTATCTTAATGAGAAATAGACTCAACTCACCCTTTATTCTTTAGTACATTCTCAATTCAATTATACTGGTTGTGCTTTACTGATTACATTAATGGACTTGATCTATATACACTAAAATTATATACCAAAAGCAAGAGTTAATAGTATTTAAAGATATCTAAACAGGGAGATGCTAGATGTTCTGCTGGATTTTCAGATACGTCTTCACAACTAGCTTATTAAATCAACAATGATTTTGAGCTTTTGATAGTGAATGGTGGTTATTAAGGTATCCTGGCTAAGACTTGCAATTTGCATTTAAGAAAACGGTGAGGCTGTGTTCTACCAAAGAATTGCATTTCTCACAGCAACAGGAGATGTGGAAGACAAGAAGAAGATGCTTATTCTAGTCATCTTTTGAACCATTTCTTCACCCAATTTTAAAAAGTTCTCTTCTATTCTTAAAAATGTACTGACAACAGGGCAGATCTTAAAAGAAGCAAAAAAAAAAAACTCTTCCCAAAATATTACTTTCATCCTGAGGTGTTAATAGTGGCAGACTACAGTAAAAAATTGTTTTAAAACAGCAAGATTTTCATCAGATTTCATAGAGGTTGAAAAATGTCGTTTCTGAGTGCTAAAAAGATTGTGGAGGGCCTTGAACATGAGTCTAAACTTTGAAAGGTGGATAATGAAAATGATTACTCTTTATTGTCACTTTTGCTCTCAGAATATCCAAATTTCAAAACAGCAGGAATTTTTTTCTTCCTTTCCTTTGAATTCAAAATAGTCAACCTTTCGAAAAATCCAAAAATCTGCCCTGTCAGATCACCCTAACTGTGGGAAATGTAATATTTTGTTTCAAATTTACAAAAATCCAAACCTGAGTTTCAACTGGGCCTTCCAACAGATACTGTACTACCTAATGAACAAAGAAGAATAACAGATGCCATTAACATTGACAGTGTTATCTAGATATTAGTGTTCCACTGATGTTTTGACAGATTGCTATTTATTTATAGTATTCCAAGACATTAGTTAGTTTGGAATTGATCATCTTAAATCTTCAGACATTTTCATTTGAATTTGAAGGTATAATAAATACCTAGTGGGCCTATTTTAATCATACACACATGAACAGCTGGGCAAGGAAATCTTTCTGGTTGACAATCTTATGCAATCAGAATCTGCTGCAATTACTATGAGAAGACATAGATGTCCACAGACCTCTATCTTTAGCTTTGTGCCGGAAACTAAAATTACAAATATTAAATATGTTATAAATGCTTATTTTTGTCCTTTTTTTTTGATTTTGTGTGTGGGTTGTTCGATTGCTTAAATCCAAATCCAAGGATAGTAAATTTGAAACTCACATTTCCGTGAATGAACTAACAAAAAGATTAGAACATGTGTAATATTTATATAATATATAAATACATATATATTGCATAATTTATATTATGTAATTGTGTATTATATAATTAATATATACACAATATTAACTAACTCATAAATATAAAATTTTATTTTGAAATAAAAAATAAACATTGGGATTTTTTCAGTCAGAAAAGTACTTAAAGAGACAAAATCCAGAAAAAAGTTGAGATCAACAAAAACACAACTATAAAATTACATAAACCTGTCTGATTGAATTTCTTTGTTTAAATTAGGAAAGATAGCTGGATTTACAAATCTCATGTATTTTTTTTTTAATTTAAAAGTTCCATTTATCATAAAATAGTTTCTGACTTGGTTCTCTATTTTCAGGTCCAAATTCTGTTTATTTCAGATTGGTTTACTTGTTTCTAATAAAGTTTTAATTTGTCTCTTTCAGAATCCTAAGTATCCTTTAAATAGCATTCTATTCCTTTAAATCGCATTCTATTCCTCTAAATAGCATTCTTTTAGTATCCTAGTATCCTTTAAATAGCATTCTATTCTATGATTCTATGATACATAGAATCATAGAATCATAAAATGGTTATAGTTGGAAAGTACCTTAAGGTCAGCTAGTTCCAACCACCCTGCTATGGGCAGGGATGACTCACACCAAATCATCTCGCCCAACGTTCTTTCCAACCTGGCTTTGAACATTGCCAAGAATGGAGCATTTACCACTTTCTGGGCAACCTGTTCCAGTGCCTCACCACTCACAGTAAAGAACTTCTTCCTTGTATCTAAGCTGATCTTCCCCTGTTCAAGTTTAAACCCATTTCCCACTTGTTCTATCGCTAGTCTCTGATGAAGAGTCCCTCTCCAGCATCCTTATAGGCCCCATTCAGATACTGGAAGGCTGCTATGAGGTCTCCACGCAGCCTTCTCTTCTCCAGGCTGAACAGCCCCAACTTTCTTAGCCTGTCTTCATACAGGAGGTGCTCCAGCCCCTTATCATCTTCATGGCCCTCCTCTGGACTTTCTCTAATAGCTCCATGTCTTGAATGTGTACATATGTTTTGTTGTGATTGAAATCAGAGTTTTGCAAATGTTGAAAACACACTCTGTACAGTAAATAGGTTTAAAAGATCTTATTTGTAATTTAGATGGTAGCTCTAACATTGCTGGACCTATGTTGGATAAACAATTTTGCAAAAGAGAGCTCTGGGGAACGTTAAAACTTAAAAGAGGCTTAAAAAATTAATTTTCCCTTCCCCTGCAATTTTCTAGAATCTCAAATTTTCTTGTTCATCAGGGTGAAATAGGTTGAAATAGACATGGAAAGATCCTCTGGTCTAATCTTTCATGATAAATGGATCCTAAATGAGATTGTGTAGCACCCTGCCCAATTGTATCTTGAAAACCTCCCGTGATGGGGACTCTACCATATTCCTGGAGAGGTCGTTGTGACAACTATTTTCACTAGAAAGGATTTCTTTCTTATATCAGGATAAAACTTCTCCCAGTACCATTTGTATCCATTGCCCCATGTTCTTCCATGTGGCTCCTTATAAAAAGAAAGTCTCCATCCTTTTTGTAGGCACCCTTGAAGTACTGGAATATCATGATGAGATCCCCCTGAGCCTCCTCTTCTCCAGGGAGAAGAGACTTAATGCCTTCAGCCTTTTCTCATACAGCAGATTCTCCAGTCCTTTGATCATCTATATGGTCTCTCTTTGGACCGTCTCCAGTCTGTCCTTGCCCTTTTGAATTGTGGGAACCAGACCTGGACATAGTGTTCCAGGCATAGCTTGATGAGTGCTGACTAGAGGGAGTTGATCATGTACTGCTGTTGTGAATTCTTCCCAAGACCCAATTTGCCATTTTCGCTGCGGTAGTACACTGCTGGTTCATCTTCAGCTTCTTGTCCACCAGGACCCCTAGGTTCCTTCCAGCAAGGCTGCTCCCCATCCACACAAATTCCAGCCTTTACTGGGCAATTTGGTTATGTTGTCCCTTTGATGATGTCATTCTTTTATTTTGTGTCAGTGCCATTTTCTTCAATACTGTGTTTTTAAATTTAAAAAGTAGCAGATATGATTCAGAAGAAGCAACATATGTATCTGATTGACTAAAAAAATCTCAGATATTTTCACAGTTTTGTTCTGGTGTCTGCCTTTTGTTTATACTGAAGGTTGACTGTGTTTAAAAATTGCTTGGTCAAAAGTGGGTTGAGGTGAGGAGAAAATAATGAATGAGGAAGGAAGAAGATGGGTTTCCTCTGTAGTTAATGCATATGAGAGAACAGGCATAAACATCTGATGTGAAGGAAAAAAAAAAAAAAGAAAAAAGTAGATAAAACTTGGTTTTACTAACTTACTCTAAACTTTAAAGAAAAATGTAAACTTTGAAAAAATAGAAAAATGAATATAGTAAAAAAATAGGACTTAAAGAAGCTGAAATCAATGCAGACATTTTCCCCTCACAAAAAAGAGAAAACACATACATTAAAACATTAAAAAAAAACAACCTGAAACCTTTAGTATCATCCTAGGGTTTTTTCCTTTTTCATTAAGATTATAAATTAAAGTAATATTTTGCTCTGATTGTCTCAAACTTCTTTGACATTAAAACTTTACTGACATCAACATAAATACAAACAAAGAGTTCCATGTAAATAATTGAAAAATCTCCCAGGATGACAGAATATTTAGTAGCTTTCATTCTATTAGAATCCTAGGAGCTGCACCTATTAAAAGAATTAGTGTTGCTGATATGGTACAAGCGGTTTGACACTTTGGGATTTGTTAAACAGGGCTAATGAAGGACTCATTGCTTGAGAAGTGCTATACAGGGAATAGACTATAGTGAAGATTAGAAAAATCCCACAACAATAATTATGAAAATATTTTGGAATAGAACCCTTAAGAATCAATTTGGGTTACATATTTAATTTTGTACAATAACAAACCCCAAAGCTGTAAATTAAAATTCACCAGTCCCCAAACACATTTCCACTATCTAGCCAAAGTCACCCTGAAAGATGATGTAGAGCAAATCAGTTCATTTATAGTGAAAGACATTTCAGTAGTTTCAGAATATAGTCCTATTTCATTTGCTCTCCTACTACATCCAGATTGCACTTCCTTACAGCACCAGCTTTATTTTTGTAAATTATGTTGTCCAGCCAGCTCTAAAATTAATTTTTTAGTAGTAACATCTGGTTCTCGGTTTGTCACTTCCTCTGCTCTGATCCTGTCCTTTACTGAAGTTATTACTAACTTAAGCAGTTACATACAGAGCAATGTATACTCAAGTTTTTGCTAAAAAAACCTCCAACACCTTAGCAGGTTTTGTCTTGCATGCATCAATGTGCACGTATTTAGCAACCAAGGCGACAAAGCTAGAGATATACACCATAAATATATACGGGGTACACATTTTAGATCTTCTGCCAGACAGGAAACCTGCAAACCCCCAGATTCTACCTATAGCAAATGAGTAATTAAAGTCTGACACTATGTTTGCAAAAAAGAATATGTTGAATCCACGATCCAAACATTTCTTCATCTTCTGTGCTTAGCAGTGAATAATGGAGTATCTTTGTGCTACACCAGTGCCTAGTTGGCATGGCAGCTCAGAGGGACTAGAGACAGCTGGGCAAAGGATTAATTTCTGCCAGCTTCTTCCAGCCAAAGCCCTGGCTCAGAATACTTGCTTCCTTGTGTTGTCTACTGTGATGTTTGTCCTTAGTGTATAGCGATAAGGATCTTTCAGCTAAAGTTATTAAAAAAGAAAAAAAAAACAAAAACATCTGGCAGGTACAAATACTGTTCTTCGTTAAGTGATTAACAACAGCATGTATAAAAAATATTGTGTATACAAGCAGATGTACTGGAGAGGCTAACTACTGTATAAACAGCTCTTCAGAGAAGCAAGAAGTTATTTGTATCTGGCATGCTGTATGCTAGAATTCAGCAGAGATTTGAGTAGCTCCAGATAGCTTGCGATGTGTAATTTGGTAGAAAACCATAGAGAAATCCCTCAAGACGTAACACTGTATTTCAAATATAGCAGCACTTAAATCTCAAACCGCAAGTGCCCAATTGGACAAGCTTAAATTTAGTGTCATCATCTTTGAAGAGGTATTTCAATGGAATGAACTAAAAATGCATCAGGTTTTGCAGGCTAATTGTCAGGGCCTTGAGGATGCCATTAGCCCTGACTGCACCTGCCCATCCCCCTGGGACTTCCCCCACTTGCCCAAGGCTGAGGACCTTGTTTCCAGTCCGCAGACTTCTGGGGCTGTTAACCTCTGCTCCAGTAGTTCTGCAGTCAGGTCAGTTTCCAGTGCCCCACATCCCTGCCTAGCCCATCCCCAAGGATGTGCCCGATAGCTGGGACTAGGGCTGCCACAGTGACTCCTGGCCACTTATGGATGGGATGGTGGACAGGCCCTGATTGCCAGAGCCTATCCTGCCACTCCCAGTGGGGAGCCCCCTCAGGATCCTGGGTCTTGCACTCCTAAAGCAGCAGCTGGCCCTTGATTCTCCCTGCCATGTATGGTGTGTGTACTTCGTCTTTCCTTCCCTCCACTGGCATTTCTTAAATCCTCTGCACTCAATGCACTGAAACATGGATGCTGGTATGCTCCTCTCTTTTTGAACTTGTGAGAATTTGTATTTACTTTCTTTTACTCTACTGAATTAATTACAAGTTTTTCTAGACAACTGGCCAGCGTGACCAGGTGCAGCATACGTATGGGTACGCCATAGCTCCCTGGTCATTCAAGTGAAATCCAAGTGCAAGGGACACAAATTCCATGCTCAGTGCAACTACTTTTGTAGATGAATATTATGAGGTCATAAAAAAGAATTAATTAAAACACCAGCTAAAACAATTATGAGCTGGAACAGCTGTCCAAATTAAGTATTTACCAGTAGATATCTGGTAGTTATCCATAGGTATGTAAATTGTTTAATTGCAAATGTAGGTTTATAAAAGGAGCCTCCCATTAAAGTCCATATGCACTCACTGGGCTTACACTGACTGATAAATTTTGTTATATATTTTCTGACAGAAAAAGTAGTTTGTGAAAAAGCAATTCTTGTTCACCCTCTTCTTCAGAAAAAAAAATCTGGCATACTCCTTACACTTCTGGCTTCAACTCCTCAAGCAGACACTCTGATTGAAAGCTTTATGATACTTTCCAGCTTTTTCTTCAAGGCCAGGTTTGAGATCAGGGACTAATAAATACACATGAATATATAAATACACCACTGATTTTACTACATGTTATAATGAAATGTTAAAAGTTCCTGATGGAGACAATAAATTCTGTTGAAAACAAATAGCATTTGCTTTCAGGCAGGTGGAATTTTGAAGCACCAATGCTTTTTCTATGACTGTATGTATGTTCATTAACTTAAAAATGAACTGTGCTGTGCTACTGTCAGAATGAGCTATGCTTTGGCATCTGAAAACCTCATCTACACATGTATTTATTTTCTAGCATTATGATCAAATAAACTGTGCAGAACATATGCTATAAATACTAGTACTATTGTTTTAAGAATAACTTACTGTCGTGGTTTAAGCCCAGCCAGTAACTCAAAACCACGCAGCCACTTGCTAACTCTCCCCTGGCCCCTTCTTCTTCCCACCGCTCCCGGAGGGATGGGGAGGAGAACTGAAAGAATGTAACTCCCACGGGTTGAGATAAGAACAGTCCAGTAACTAAGGTATAACACAAATCACTACTGCTGCCACCAACAATAATAATGATAAGGGAAATAACAAGGGAAGAGAATACAACCACTCACCACCCACCGACGGATACCCAGCCCAACCCTATCAGTGATCTAGCCCTTCCAGGTAATTACCCGCAGTTTATATACTTGGAAAGTACTGCCATGGTTTAAACCCAGCCGGTAAGTCAGAACCATGCAGCTGCTTGCTCACTGCCTACACCTCGGATTCCCAGGCAGTCTTCCATCCAAAAACTAACTGAGCCTGACTCTGCTCTACACTACATATGGGGCTATTAAAGGGTGAGCAGGTCCTACTGATCACTCCTTGGCTCTCTAGTCTACGGATCAGCCTATGGTTGTGAATCAGGGAGTCTTGGTTGGTGCGATATTGCCGACGGTGCATTGTTGTGGCTGCGACTGGCACTCATTTTTCTTCGACCTTCAGGAAACCGGGCATGCCGTGTTGTGGTATGGAATACCTTTTTGCTTAGTTTGGGTCAGGTGTCCTGTCTCTGCTTCCTCCTGCCTTCCCCTCCTCCCTGGCAGAGCATGAGACTCAGAAAGTCCTTGGTCAGATTAAACATTACTTAGCAACAAGTAAAAACATCAGTGTTATCAGCGCTGTTCCCCGGCTGAAAGTCAAAAAACACAGCACTGCACCAGCTACTAAGAAGGAAAAAAATGACTGCTATTGCTGAACCTAGGACACTTACAGAGAATGTCTCCATATTTTGAATACGAGAGGTATGAACTGTATCGAAAAAAAACAAAAACCAAACCAACAAAAACCCAACCAACCAAAAAAATCCACACACCTCTTATCTGAAAATTACAGAAGTTATATCAGTGTGATTTAAATTATGATTCTGTGGGAGTTTGTGGGGGTGGGGCATTTTTGGCTTTTGCTTGATTGTCCCTTAAACCGTTTATTCTTAGTTTCTAGCATCACACTCAAAGCTGTATGTAACAGGTCAATGATAACAGATATGTATTGGTACAATATTTAATACATAAACCAGATGCATGGTATTATTAAATGGTAGCATAAATAACAGATAAAACTTTAGCACTCTAACGGTGTGTAAGAAACAAATAGGGGAATCTTTGTTTAGGGATTTTGTGTTTGTTTTTCTGATTAAACTTAATTTTTTTAAATTAAGCTTACTTTAAAAGAATATTCTTTAAACAGAAATATGCAAATATACAAACTCCCCTATTATTACTGGAAGTGTTCAAGGCAAGATTAGATGGGGCTTTGAGGAACCTTGTCTAGCAGAAGGTGTTCCTGCCCATAGCAGGGTGGTTGAAACTGGATGATCTTTAAGGTCCCTTCCAATCCAAACCCTTCTACAATTCTATGATTCTGTGTTTATGACACATATGGATCCATATTAAAGTAGCATGAAATTACTTTTATTTTGTTGGATTTGAATTCTGTTGGGCAGAATTTGACCTCCGAGGTAATGAGAGCTTTTTAAAATGCTTATTTCACATATCAAAAAATGAACCAGTACTTTAGGAGAACTATGTAGGAAATCCAGCAAATCTGAAAAATAAATAAATAAATAAATTCTTCAGTCTTGTGAAGGGAGAATCAAAAAATAGAGTCACGCCAGGAAAATGTTATGCTATTGGACAAAACAAAGATCATGTCCAAACGAAATACAGGCATGAACACAGGCTGAGGCATGGGATTTCAGTACTTTGGACAACTGCTCAGGTCTGACTGAAAGTGGCAACATATACGGGGGGGGGGGGGATTAATTTGAAAGTACTAACAATCATATATATGCTTTTTAAGGGAAGATAATAAAACAAAACAAAACAACAAAAAACACATTAGGAAAAGGTTGTGGGGGTTTTGGTTTTTGTTTGGTTTTGTTGTTTTGTTGATACTTCAAATTATGACCTCAAGATTACTAGAAATACACGAAGGCACCAAAACTAATTTTCTTTACCCTCTCCCTTTTCACATTTTGCTAGTCCCTTCTGATTTACAGCATTGTAAGTGCCTAACAATATTGTTGCTAGAGGTTGAATTGTGAAGCTTACACTGCTTTCTGGAGTCACACAGAGAAGTTGAATGTTAGGTTGTAACTGTCACCTAATATTTGTATAGCTAATTTGTGATAATCAAAACCTTGTTAAGGGTAAATATGAACACACAAAGGGTACCAAGAATTTATTCATGGTCAAAATAAATTTTTCTGACATTGCATTCAGATGTTCTAATATTAAAACATTTTCACTGGTGATATACTCACCTACCTCCCCCTACCTCCCCAGCACAACCCTGACTCTCTGGATCCTACAGTGAGCAGTTCCAGTTTTCCCCAGGAACAGAGGGGTAGGGGAATATTTTATTCAACCATCAGTGTCCTTCAGTTTTTCAACAGGTGGGTTCCCTTCCTCCTCTGCCTTGGATCAGCTCTTACACATAGTCCCATCTGCATCTGCTCTTTCCTCCTTTCAAAGGAAAGCGGTGAAATCTTCTCACAACACCCATGACCCTACAGGACTGTTTGTCCTACAGGGATGACCCTGGGCTTTGAATGCTTTCCCTGTTACAGAACTCGCAGAACTGAAGATCAAATGGATTGCCATCCATATCCATGTTTCCATAGGCAGAGACATCAAAGAATCATAGAATATTTAGGGTTGGAAAGGACCTTAAGATCATCTAGTTCCAACCCCCTGGCCATGGGCAGGGACACTTCACATTACAAGATGTCACCCAAGGCTCTGTCTAACCTGGCTTTGAACACCACCAGGGATGGAGCATTTGCAACTTCCCTGGGCAACCCATTCCAGTGCCTCACCACCCTTACAGTAAAGAACCTTCTCCTTATACACAATCTAAACTTTCCCTGTTTAAGTTTTAACCTGTTACCCCTTGTCCTATCACTACAGTCCCTAATGAAGAGTGCCTCCCCAGTATCCTTATAGGCCCCCTTCAGATACTGGATGGCTTCTGTGAGTCATCATGTAGTTGTATTAAAGTGAGGCTAACGCACATCTTTGTCCATGTGCTCCTGACTCTGAATTTTGGGGTGGGAAGCATAAATCTGGTGTTATAGGAGAGACCCCTGAGAGAACAGGGTGATAGCAAAATCCCCAAAGAATACAAATGAAAATTATAAAAGGTCAATTCCAGGTCAGTAAAAAAAAACAAACAAACAACCACCTTGAAGAGTAAGTAGAAACAGACTACAGACATAGTGAAGAGAGTAAAGTATTTATTATATGCAACATAAGTAAAATAAACCATATAGGAGAAAGGAGATAATAAGAAGTTATTTATGTGTGTCCTGGGTTCAACTATGTACATGACAATATGTATCTCAGCTATGGATGTCATTCCTGATCAGTTCTGTTACTAACCAAAACCTCTGTGCAATTGTTTCCTTTTCTACTCATCCCTTCTAATTATTGCAGACTTGACAATATGTAAAGTACATTTTTTTTATTTTATAACTGATCTAAATAAATTAGAAATTTAAGGAGAAATGAACGTATTTGTTTCTATCTTCTGTTCCAAACTTACCACAAGGTAAGGTGATTGATATTGCATCATAAAATATACAATATATACTGTATAATATGAGGTGTATGTAATACCTTCTGTATGTAAAGACATAATATTTTGGAGGGGATTGATTTAGGGATGAGGACTTGGTCCTGTAAGAGGGAGTATGTCATAAAAGGAAGATGGGGACAAGTAGAGGTTAATGAAACTGACAGATATATTACTAGCATATGTTTAAGCCTGGAAAGAAAATATGTAAGACAGAACAAAATCCTGAGGCAGCCTGAAGACTTAAGTGAAAAGATATTTTGAACACTATTGACATGGAATAGGTCTTAAAATAAGGCAAGAATATATGAAAGTATGATCCCAGCTGCTTATCATCTGTTTTTATCAGAAGTGGTTAAAAGTAAACAAATGCTGTATGCAGTTCATCATGAACTTTTACCATGTCACTCTACAGTGACTTTATGGCTCCAACTTTACTGCAAAACATGGATTGCTGAAAAAGTAATTCTGTCTGAGGTTTTTAGTTTTGTTTTGTTTCAAGAAAAAACTAAGTGAACTGAAGGACTTACAAATGCAATGACATCACTTCAGTGGTTTAATATAAAAGCATTAGACATATTATACTATGAAATATGCCAACTACCTAAATCAGCAATCCCACCAATATGCTTTGTAGAAAAAAACATACTGTGATTTCAATTCCTGGGGATAAAATAGCAAGATCGTATCTAACAAAATGACATCATAATACCTGAATTTAAGGCTTCTCACAGAGGAAGAGCTTTCAGAAGACAAAAGTTTTTTTTCACTGCAGTTGTTAGACTAGATATGACTAATTTCTCTCAACTTCTTGAATTGGATAAAAAAATCAGTAAAGCGGGAGGTTTTGTTATGTGAGGCCATCTAGCAGGCAAGTTCTTCAAGGTACTTTTTATTGTGAAATGATATGACATTTACATTATGACATTTACAGATATGACAGTTACAGGGAAAGACTGCCTCACTGACAGACGCTTCATTCAAAGGTAAATTTTTTTTTAATAACTTAAATTTTAAATTTTCTGGTGCTCATGTAGTTGTCAGTGCTTTATGTACTGGTCTGATACTTTCATTCATATCAGTGAGGCGAATACAAGTTTAGGAAGTAACTAGAATTGCATCTTTTTAATAATTCTCACTATGATAAAGTACTTGCAAAGGAATTTTAGCCTGTAGTTATAAATGTGAAAAAGGGGAAAGAGAACTACTTAGTCTTTCCCACAATTGTGTTGTTATTTTAACAGTCCTGCGGCTAATACCTAAAGCTACTAATTTAATTTTCCATCTTACTCTACACATTTTGGAAAATATTGTTAGTGAAAATTACTTCCTGGATCCCTTTTCAATGAAGAGGTTGCTCAGCCAACCAGATACAAAATGGGAAGAGATGATAAGATGGCCATGTGATGGAGGTGTTCAGCTCAAATTTAGAAAATAGCAGCTCAACAAATTCTGATTGGGAAAAAAAAGCTAGCTACAACCTAATTTTGAACTAAGATGTGAGTTACTACTTTTCAGTACGAAATACTTCTTAGAGTTTGATTTAAAACTAATGCTGGAAACAAGACTTATGCAAAGATTCTTTTGATATTAAGAAGCTATATTCCAGAATACACACAATATTAATGTTTGTTTAAGAGATGTGTTAAAACCCAAGCATATTCCATCTTTACCTCATTCCATCTGGGTTTCATAAGTATACCAGATAACAAGAAAAAAAAAGAGGGGGGTGGGGATGTAATGAAAAAATATGATGAAAGCAAGACAGATAATCCTTTTACTAAAGAATAGCAGTGCATTATATTACTCAGATAAATCATCATAGACAAAAAAAGAAAAAGCAAAATCACTGAACAAAATCAGCTATGCAAGAAATTCTGTTAAACATTCAGAAAGATGGATCTTCAGTTCTTTTAGTGGTTTTATAAGCACCTAAGTGTTGATTTAGGTCAGGAAATAACTAAAATGAAGATATATTTGAATTTAAAGTTATTTATAATGTATTAGTGTACATAATCCATCTGAGGATGTTGATACAAATGTTCATGAGACAAAACCAGTCCCACATCAAATTTAGTGTGAACCTTACAACATCATAAAACTTTGACATTGTAAAGCCAAGAGGTAAATGAGGGAACTCAAATTTATAACATTAAGAGATTTCAAACAGGGTTACAGTATTTACAAATTACAACAGAAAACTACTATATCTGACCAACTCTTTTTAAACCTCCAAAGGATTGTTCTTCATTAAATCTTGAAATACAAAAAACTTTGGAAGCTGCAGCAAAGTAGACCACTTTCAGCAACTCAGTTTATTCAATCAATTCTGTGAACGGGAACTTCAGTGCTTGTATTTTAGTATCATTAGAGAAAATTTTATTTCTAATTTTAAGAAGAATGAAAATGCAGACCTAGTAAGAGTAAAGAACATTGATTTATTTTGTTTGTTTTTTTGACAAAAATATCACACACTCCTCATTTGTTCTCTGTTCATATTTTTTCCCCACTTACAATGTCTAGAGAAACTTGAAATGCTGCCCTTAGGAAGAAGTAGCATCTTTATGTGATACTATGCTTCTGTGCCTTTGGCAAAGGAAATCTTTATGGATTAATCTACTTTTGTTTATCTAGATTTAGTTTCCTACAGTTGTCTGGATGTGTGCAGATTTGCTTGAATTGCTTTTTTATTGCTATTTTCTGATGTGTTACTTGGTTACTATATACAGGTATGTTGTATCAATGAGTTCTCTAGTAATCATGCAATAACAGGAAAGAAATACAACATTATTATTAGTTTCACATAATAGGAATAATTGTTCTGACAAAAGACAATGCATTTCTTCTCTTCACCAATGTTGTAATGAAAACTAAACTGATCTACGGAATATGAAGAATTAGCAAAAAAGAGAAGAAAAATATTAATGGGGAAAGAATAAAAGACATGAGCATGCAAGTATGTGTATAATAATATATATAAGAAAAAATTAAACTGAACTCTGACTAATGTATAATATTCACAAGTGCTTAATTGTTCTTATAATGGTGCTTAACCAATGAGATTTTGAATAGACTTAGCAAAAGAAAATGTAGAATATAATAAAATTATTCCTCTTGTTCTAAAATGTATGGGTTTTATTATACCTTTGACATCATCTCTTTTCCTCAGATAAGTAAAAATTCAGTGTTGCCACATCATTTGTGGTTAATATTAGTATAATTAATCAATTGATAGTGGACTGTCCCACATGCATAAGCATGTGCTCGGTGAGAGCTTCAGCCACTATGTATAAAAGCTGTGCTCCAGTATGCGCATCAGAAGAGACTTGTATCAGTCTTCATATTTCAAATTAATTTTGAGTAGTGTTTACCTGTGAGATTAAACAAGCTGGAAAGCTATCTGATATGGGAGAACAGTCATAAAAATTTCTGTAAAAGCAACTTAAGTTACCATAAGGAAAATGTAAACCACAGATAACTTTGCATTACCAAGAAATAAGCAAGAGCTTAATCCTTACTTTGACAATAATTAATTCTGAAGTTCCTCATCAAACCTGTTTTAATACATTTCAATTATTTCAAGTAAAGGAATAGTAAGAGTGTAGCTATATTGAAGAGCACTGCAAATCAAGTAAATACAAACCATAGAAACTGTATGCTTTTGAACAAGAGGAAGGAAAAAAAAAACTATGGAACTGATGAGGAAAATTCAAATAAAAAAAGAGGCTTATAAAAGGTGGAAACAAGGACAGACTGCCTGGGAAGAATACAGGGATGTTGTCTGGGAAGCTAGGGTCCAGGTTAGGAAAGCTAAGGCCCAGTTAGAATTAAACTTGGCTAGGGATGTGAAAGGTAATAGGAAGGGATTCTATAGGTACGTAGTGAATACAAAACAGACTATGGACAGCATAGGCCCCCTCTGGAAGCTATTGAGAGAACTAGCTACACAGGATTTGGAGAAGGCTGAGGTTCTGAATGACTTCTTTGCTTCGGTCTTCACTGCCAAAGGCTCTGACCACACCACCCAAGTCTTGGAAGGCAGATGCAGGGACTGTGAGAATGAAGACCTCAGGCCCACTGTAGGAAAGGATGTGGTTCGAGACCATCTTAAGAACCTGCATGTAACCAAGTCCATGGGACCTGATGAAATCCATCCATGGGTCATGAAGGAGCTGGCAAATGAAGTTGCTAAGCCACTGGCCATCATATTTGAAAAATCATGGCAGTCAGGTGAAGTTCCTGATGACTGGAAAAAGGGAAATACAACCCCCATTTTGATGAAGGGGAAAATGGGTGACCCAGGGAATTACAGACCAGTCAGTCTCACCTCTGTGCCTGGCAAAATCTTGGAGCAGGTTCTCCCAGAAGGCATGCTAAGGCACATGAGAAACAACAAGGTGCTTGGTGACAGCCAGCATGGCTTCACTAAGGGGAAATCCTGCCTGACCAATTTGGTGGCCTTCTATGATGGGGCTATGGAAGTGAAGGACAGGGGTAGAGCAGTTGAAGTCATCTACCTGGACTTGTGCAAAGTGTTGGACACTGTCCCATGCAGCATCCTTGTCTCTAAATTGGAGAGACATCAATTTGATACGTGGACCACTCGGTGGATAAAGAACTGGCTGGATGACCACATGCAAAGAGTTGTGGTTAAGGGCTCAATGTCCAGCTGGAGACCAGTAACTAGTGGTGTCCCTCAGGGATTGGTGCTGAGGCAGGTCCTGTTCAACACCTTTGCTGTTGACATGGAGAGTGGGATTGAGTGCACCCTCAGCAAGTTTGCTGATGACACCAAGCTGTGTGATCCGGTTGATACGGCAGAGGGAAGGAATGCCATCCAGAGGGACCTTGACACGCTTATGAGGTGGGCTGATGTCAACCTTATGAAGTTTAACCATGACAAGTGCCAGGTCCTACATCTGGGTTGGAACAGAGCTACAGGTCGGGCAAAGAAGAGATTCACAGTGGCCCTGTGGAGAAGGACTTGGGGGTGCTGGTCAATGAGAAAATGAACATGGGCCGGCAGTGTGTGCTTGCAGCCCAGAAAGCAACTGCGTTCTGGGCTGCATCAAAAGGAGCATGACCAGCAGGTTGAAGGAGGTGATCCTGCTCCTCTGCTCTGCTCTTGTGAGACCTCACCTGGAGTATTGTGTGCAGTTCTGGTGTCCTCAACATAAAAAGGTCATGGAACTGTTGGAACAAGTCCAGAGGAGGGCCACGAGGATGATCAGGGGACTGGAGCACCTCCCGTAGGAAGACAGGCTGAGGGAGTTGGGGCTGCTCAGGCTGGAGAAGAGAAGGCTGTTTAGAGACCTCATAGCAGCCTTCCAGTATCTACAGGGGGCCTATAAGGATGCTGGGGAGGGACTCTTCATTAGGGACTGTAGTGATAGCACAAGGAGTAAAGGGTTAAAACTTAAACAGGGAAAGTTTAGATCAGATATAAGGAAGAAATTCTTTCTTGTTAGGCTGGCGAGGCACAGGAATGGATTGCCCAGGGAGGCTGTTAATGCTCCATCCCTGGCAGTGTTCAAGGCCAGGTCGGATGAAGCCTTGGGTGAGATGGTTTTGTGTGAGGTGTCCCTGCCCATGGCAGGGGGTTGGAACTAGATGATCTTAAGGTCCTTTCCAACCCTAACTATTCTATGGTTCTATGATTGAATTAAGGCTGAAAAATGTGTCATGCAAGCTCTGGAGTGATAGCAATCTCTGATTTAAGAAGTAATCACACCTTATTTTATTTGGGGAGGAGGGGAGGAAGTGAATTTTGCTCAGTATACTGTTTCCAGCAGTGAGTACCAGAGGATGCCTATGGAAGAGTACAGGAACACGAAAACCATATGGTAATAATCACACAGAGTGTTCTCTCAACATTCAACAGCTTGAGATTTTCTGAGTCAGAAATGGCATTTTTTAATGAGCCTCAGTGGATTTTCTGCATCAACTTCTCTCCTTCCAAATCCAAGTAAAATTGTTCAGAATTTGTTCAGAACATCTTAGGGAACTCCACATCTATTAAATTATACAAGAAAAACTACTGGCTTTGGTAGGGGATTTTTATTTGTTTGCTTGAGGGCTTTGCATTTTCCAGTCAGTAGATCAATCTTCTGCTAGAAGAGAATTTGATTAATTGATCCTTGTTTTCTTTCTATTTGCCATTTATCATTTTTGAGATCTCTAGCTAATCTTAATTCAGTTATTTATTTTCCAAGCTTAGTTTAGTAGCCTATTTCATCATGTCTCCTACTGAAACCTTCCCAAATTTTGATCATCCTTGTCACTCTCTCATGAGGGATTTCCAAGCTTAGCATTATGAGATGGGAGAACCAAATCTACACTCAACATTCAAGAAAGAGATAGAGCTTGAGTTTATATACTTTTGTTGCAATTTTTATTCTCTTTCCTTTTTTTAAAATTCAATACATAATGAAGATAACATTTGAAAGTACTGAACAATAGTAGAAGAATGCTGTTAGAAGGTTTTGGATACCGTGGAAACAATTAAAGATGTACAATACAGTTAAAACCATAATTTTCACGTAATCATAATCTGATCTAGCAGCCAGTATCAGCAGCCAAAAATAAAACGAGTCAAACAGACATAGGTTTCAAGTATTTTCATGCTAAAATCACTAATTATAAAGGCTCCTTCATTTAAAAGGGAAGAAAAAATTAAGTTGTCTGAAGACAGCTCTGAGGAAAGTACAATCTTCTGAAATAGTCCCAAAAGGTACTAGTTGAAAAAGATTGTCATTTATGCATAACAACTCAGGTTTTTTACATGCTGCATCCCAGATGGTAATGGACCACAACTGAGTAGTAAAATAATTATAAAATAATTTATGTACAATTCAGAAACACAGTCTGGGATTCATCTTGATGAATGTAATTGTCTAGATAGAAGGCATTTTCAGCTGAGCAAGGCATCATAAAGTTCATCTATAGTTTTTTCATTAATTTTCATTAATTCATGGGATAGAACACTGGATGCTGAGGTAATTTGTGCAAAATTATCCTGAGGAGCAGACTAGCCTTCTCAGCAGCCACTGCTTTATAGCTTAACAGTCTTTTGCTGCATCCAAGAGGTATCCTTGTAAACATGAGACACAAATACTATTTAGAATGTTGTTTTCAGTTGAATGAGCCAAAAACATGAGGAAATTTCACAGCCCACCAAAAATAAGTTTATGACCTCATACCATGAGGCTGCAAAAAGCTGTGGGCATTTGAGAACCAGTGGACCTCCCTTGAGCGTGTTGAAGAATTATGTTGGATAGAGAAATCTATGCTTGATATACATCCATAGTTTCTACCTGAAGCCAGACAAATAAATGTCCAGCTCTCGTCCTAAGGGAATTATTTGACTGCCTACAGAAGTAAACCTGGAAGTAAATTATCTTGGCCCAGACTGGAGACAGAAATGGGGAATAAGACAGATTTATAAAATAAGGCATTGTCAATGGAAAGATCTAAAATTTTCATAAGTTCCTAATATTAGATAATACCCTAACATATTCCCTGAAGTGTCAGATCTATTGCTCACTACAAGTGACAATTTGCAAAATGTGCTTTGTGTCTAGGGTGAGTAACTCAAACATAATGTCTAACATTAAACAAACCAAACCCCTTCTGTTATTTTTACTGCCTATCCCATTTACTGCCTATTGCTTACACTATCCTAAGAAATAAGTTGGTGATAGAAAAATTATTATGCCCCGAAAACAGGACATTGATATCAGAATTTGTTCCATATGTAATGCTTTTAAATGGAAGATCAGTCCCAATAACTTCTACCTTGTCGTCTTTGAACATATTGTTATACAATATTATAGATGTAATTGCACCAATTTTGTTCACACCAGTTATTGTAGGTTTTCTAAGAAACATCAGAAAATTCGCATTGTAATCCCGAATAACAGGCACTAAAAGTAAACAGGAAATGACACTGTCTCTTAATGGGAAATAATGATCACATTCAATTCTGCCACAACAAATGGCTAATTTGGAATCACACAATTTTTTTTCAGTTCAAATAAATATGTATCTTGAAGGGATTCATGTGATTTCCATTAAACACTAAGAAGTGTGTTAAGAAAGGCACTGGTATAGCCTTTTTTGACAGCAAAGCTCACAGACATGCAAAAATCACAGCAGGCTAAGTCTGAGCGCAAGCAGTTGCTGCTGTCAGAACTGGCGGGATTAATCTTTGTTACATCCAAATTGGTTTCTTAAACATTATTTGTGTTACACTTGGTTGAAGAAGCTACACTTTTATCGTCATTTTGTAAGAGCAACCTGAAACAGGCAGTTGTTTTGCATAAGGCTGTATGATATGAGCAATGACAAAATGAGTGAGGTAGACCTTTGTCCACTTACATGCTCTGCTTACTGAATAATTGAATTATGACAGTGAAAATAATAAGCTGAACATACAGAAGGAAAAGAGCTTTTAACTCTTTAGATCAAATTGTATTGCAACATTCATTGAAAAAGGTCTTACTGAAAAAGCACATTCAGGGACACAATTTTGCTCACAAAAACTTAATACATAATCAAGACAAAATCAATTTTCTCTCTCACCTCTCCCACTTTCTTCTTTGCCCCATCAAAGACCAGTCATGATGATTCTTCAACTTTTGAGGTAAATTTATGAAAGTTTTCCCTGTGCAAAACTGTGACAACCATGCAGATCCTCAATCGATCTGTTACAGTACTTAATTTGTGCATTGATCTCTATGCTTAATTAATCTCCCTTGATACACCATGTGGCTAATGAGATTTTGTTACAGACTTTTTTTCCTTTAGATTATTTTTTTCTAATACTTCTCTGTACCTCATTAAATAGATGTTTAACAGAACCTCAGGAATGGATGTAAGAACTCAATTAAAAATAATCATAGGCTATAGTTTTGTCAACTTAGGCACACCAGAATGAAGAAGGTAACACTAAAATATATTATCTTTTGAAAACCAAGAGAGAAAGAGAGAAAGAAAAAGAAGGAGAGAATGAGAGAGAGACAAAACATGACAAAACCAACCAACCAAACAAACAAAAAACAACCAACCAAGCAAACAAATAAACCAGTCTGATCAAAAAATTAATGGCTCAAAAGAGATGTTCCAAATACACCTGAGATCTGGTTCCCAGCAGTCAGGGATTACTGCTGAAATCTTCAACTGTGTAGGCTTACAGTGGCCCACTCTATCTCAATCTTTTCAAGTCCAATTAAAAAGCTACATTCTCATAAAAAATAAAAAGTCAGTTTTATTGAAATTTTACCACTGTGACCTCTTGTTGAACAGTAGTTATGTTCTCAGAATTCCTAACTAGACATTTTTTCTCCTAAATATCTAATTGAGGTTGTCAGGACAAAACGGTATATTGACTGTTATTTTCAAGTTTATTAGAGCTTTCACAATGAAGTGTTTTGGGTTTGTTTAGTTTAGTTTAAAACATTAAATTTCTTTTTATTACCAGGCCATTTGTACTTCATTTCTCACCAAGAGCTTTCAAAAGCTTTGAAAGGCTATCAGTTTATATTCTTAAACACACTAATGATTCAAGCAAATGTTATAATTACATAACTGCTCAGTGACTGTTGGATTTATACTGTATTTCTTTAAGTTATGGAGGTAATGAACAATTATTCTGAAAATAACCTCTGTGTCATTATCATAAGGACGTATTTCTCATGTTCTTGTCTTTCTGTTGCAGCTGTATTAAATTGTAAGTCTAGGTAATTTTCTTTCTTTTCTGTTCTCTAGGTGAACCTATTGTTCTCCTAATGAAATATGTTGCAAAAAAAAAAAAATAAAAAATCAATGGTAGGTACAAAATCCGCTGCTGACTTTGACCAAAGATAATTGAAAATGGTTCTTTACTTACCTTTAAGAAGTAACAAAACCAATTATTGGCAAATTTTACTTTTATCTCAATACAATCTACAATAATTAGCTGGTCTTGTTCTACAACGCAGAGAAGTAGAACAGAGAAATAATAAGCCAGTCCTTTCAGTGGTGTCAAAGGAACAATTCAACTGAGCTGAATAGGGCTATTTTATCACGCTGTCTGGTTGTTTACTGTGAGGTTGTTTTCTGTGAAGTTATTTGTACTAAGAACCAGACAGAAACAATTAAATGATTTGATTAAATTTAAAATAGAGGAAATTTAGAAGGAAATTTATGGTAAATAAATGTCCTAAAGTTAAGACTTTCAGATTGTGAATAAATGACTCTCAGATAACTTTTGGTTCATTACCACCATCCCTGGTGTCAGTCAGTACTTATTAGGGCAATGTTTAGGACAGAATTTTTAACAACCTGTTTACACCAAGCTGCTAATTTACATAGCTATATGATATAAAACACAAGCTCAGTGTATAAAAAGTCCATCCTTAGATGTACACAGTGCTTCCAGGAAAGGGAGGAGAAGATTTTTTCTCCAGCAGGTAAATATTTTGAGAGGTGTTTAATCAAAGTAAAAGAGGACATGTTATACGCCAGAGAAGTAGCAGTTCCAAAGAAGTAAAAGAAGTCAGTAATACAGGGGAAGAATATTGAAAATGTTTCCTGGTTAAGTAAATAAACCACTGCAATTCCTGAATTACTCAGGAAAGGGAAGTAGGTATAGGAGAGAAAAATGATTGCAAACTGGGGACACCAAGAATGGAACCACAGTACTGAAGTCGTTACCCTCACATCCCCCTAAAGGATGCATTTCCTTTAATTACAAGCCAGACATCCAAGGCATACAAAAGCAGACCAAGTCTGCTACCATCGAGACTCATCTACACACTGTGAGATGAATATATAAAGGAAGTTTGTGACAGAGGCACTTTCCTTATCTGTCAGTTGTGTCTGCTACTTATGTATGTGGGATTGTGGCACACGCTTGCTCTACTGAAAGACATTTTCAGGATGTCTGGAAAGGATAGGATTCTTCCTGCCTAAATGCATGGGCTAGTATGAGAGTGCATTGTGTGGGTGTGCAAGAGTTAGGGGTATTCTTGCCTCTAACCAAGGAATATGTCAAGTAAATGGCACAGCCCTTAATAAGCAGTCTTAATAGTTAATGCTATAATAACTTTCACAGTCTGGACTTTCAGAGGCTTTTGCTTCCAGCATTTTTTTTTTTTATGCTTTTGTTTGAAGCATTAAAGGGCTCTGTAGTGTCAGATATTTGTCTACTGCTGCAGGCAGTTATAGACCGTGATCAAGCATTGTTTAATTTTGCAGGAGCTAAAACAACTCAAGCCTTGAAGTCTTCCTAGCTGAAGAGTTTCCTAACTCTTAAATCATTTTGTTGTCTGAATATTCCAGTTTTTTTTATTCTGTTGTTTAAAAAAGCAGAACATATGCATATCATAGCCACATAGTTCATTTCACTTCCTACTATGTAGTTGACACATGTAAATAAACCTATAGAGAGCCC
Source organism: Pezoporus flaviventris (assembly GCF_033815535.1). NCBI lineage: Eukaryota > Metazoa > Chordata > Aves > Psittaciformes > Psittacidae > Pezoporus > Pezoporus flaviventris. The sequence goes on from NW_026892563.1 coordinate 23,373,943, forward strand.
ATTCAATGCAGCTGTTTTGATACTGTATACTGGATGGGAGAGAAACTCAGTATCTGTTGTGAAGTTAACAGCCAAATATGTAATACAATTTCTCTCAAACCTTTATGTACAGACTTTTTTTTCCCTAAAAGTAAGTTCTTAAGAAATTGAATATTTGACTATACCAAATTTCCCCAAAGAAGCAGCTTATTTTGCATAATGAAACACAATAATCAATATTGCTAATCTAATGATTTATTTTAAAATTTATTCCTTGATATGAAAGGGATGGTCTTACCTCTTTAAAAGAAAAAAAGTACTTCTGTTTTCTTCTAATCTGCTTATCACACTTCACACCTTCAAACTAACCATATTAGAAATAGAGGATCCCACTTGAAAAAAATGCCATTAACCAATTAATCTGTACTTAAGTCATATTTGGAAACATATCTGTTATTATATTCAACATATACAGTACACTCATAGCAAGAATTCTAAATATATTGTAAATTATTTAAAAATAGTAAAATACATACTTTTACCCTTTTTGATCTATGATACACTCTAGGAACTGTATAATTTTATCTGTGTAGGTGTAACAAATACTTCAGTGTCTCTTTCAGCACTTCTTTAAAATCTTTTTGGTGCTTTTCTGTTTTATCTTAACACAAATCTATCTGCATTGTTAACAGCAAGTTTGCTTTGTTTTAGTATGTATTTTACTGAATGTATTAACATTGCCAGTACACTGACTTCCCACTTGCTTAGCAGACTGGCCTATTCCATCCAGTTAACAGTAAGGCTGTTGATTCAATAGCCTATGGCTGAATGCAATTGAATGGTGTGGTGTGCCCTGCCTGACCTCCTCAGCTAAAATCCCATTATTAAAAGTGCAAGGGCTAAATATCTCTGACACCTAAGTATCAACTTAAACTGTTCCAAAGGAAAACAGCTTTAAAAACACATTTAAGAGTTTAATTCCAATGGTTGGTTTCAGTTTCTGAGTGAAGCCATAGTGGAGGCAGAGTATGAATAGGGCATCCTGACCAAGTTAACACACAGGAGAGGTATTAAGTATACTACTGAAATTCCACTGCATCACTGCTGAAGTTGTAGTCTTTGCAAAACAGTCTTGCAATTAAACTGTAAGATGCCTTAGCAGGACTTAATGTCTTGTACCATGTGTTTTCTCCCTATGCAAAGAAAAATCAAAATTAAAAATAAAGTAGCATACACTTTGTTTTTCTTTAACATCTGAAAAACTTTAAAAAGTTATGATGACGAAGAAATTCAGTACTGTTGGAGATTTTGTTTTAATTTATCCCCTTAGAGAGAAGGAAAACGTAATTCTTGATTAGATAATAATTCCCCAAGTTTGTATAATATCTACCTATAGTATCATTCAGAAACTCTACAAAAAAGTATCCAGAGATAGTTAGGCATACATATTTTAGATTCTGTCATGCCTCATGATTTTCCATGTCACTGTGCAGAATCCTTGTGTTCTTATCCTTAGATCCTTAATTTTCCCTGAGAATACTCATCTCATTGAATTCAGAATTCCACTCCAAAGCATTTAAAAACTAGTAATGCAACCTCACATATAGGTGAATTCTGTCTGCATATGATGTAGGATGGATGAAGGCCTGATTGAGATAACCATACTGGTGCAGCACTGTGCCTAGGATAATAAGCATTGCTGAGAGACCCTGAGTAAAGATATATTAAAATGATGTCCATAACAAAACCCATTTTAAAAGAAATCGGCATTGTCAGAAGCCTTAGGAAATCTCGTCATCATTTTTCATGAATATGAACAATCATTATAACCACATTTTTCCCTACAACCTTGTTAACACATGAATGAATTGTAAAAATAGATGTAGTTCTGTCATGTAGATGTAATTTCAAAGCTAACAGCTGAAGCATTAGACTGATGCCCAACTAGGTTTAATGTGGAAAAAAGACATACAAAAGCATGAAAAGCAACAATAACTCTACAGTCTGGTTCTAGAGCTTCTCTCCTCTTACATTTCTTTAAGAATATGGTAAGCACTATTTAAAGAAAAAGTAAGGAGGAAAACCTCGATGCTGACTCTTGTTAACACTCATGCACAGGAAGTTCAGACATTGTACAAAAAGAATTTCTAGAACTCAGAACTGGTTGCAAACTTAAAAGCCATTGGCTGAAAGCTGAACTTTAGATTATAGACATAAATTATAATGGGAAAAAGAAAATTAAGGGGAATAGAAAGAGCTGGGAAAACATTAGGAATTGGTTTTTGACCATCTTACATTTCAGTTTGTACTTGGATAAACACATAAGGTTTTCCAAAATGTTAATCAAAGGTTGTATATATTACTTGTGACTCTCAAGTTTAATATTTTTTTCCTGATCAGTAAACAGGCATTTGGGGCAAGTTTTTTCTCATTCAAACAGACATAAAATCAGTGTTTGCATGCAGTTACTATGGTGTGAGAGAAAGGCACTGAATTTGAAGCTGTGCCTCTGCAAACTTCACATTTTACCATACATTACTTACCTGTGTGTAGGCATGCATATTGATAGAAACCTGCTTTGAATAAGGAGACATTCAAAAAACACAAGAGGGAACAAACCTCGTTTGTTGCAATCAATTAAAATGTATTCTTAATTTCCGTTTAGTAAGGCCCCTAAATGCACTGACACTTGTGAAAGGGAATTTCACAACCAGCAACAAGTTGGAAGAGGAGCATCTGCAAGCTTTCTACCATACAGTGAATTTCTTGATTTTTATGGACATAGAATTCAACAAGATCCTGTATTCTAACTGAATTCCCGGGACTGATTCAAGATTTGTAAGACTAGAGAATCTAATGATAATCGAGTCCAGATACTGTCATTAATGGAAGACTCCAGGAGCACAATCCAAGTGTTAACAGAAACTTCTCATTTCTATATAAGAATGGTATAATAATTATCATCATATATCATTATAATTTACCTTATTGGTAAATTGAATTCATTCTAATCCAATATCCTAAAGCAAGCTCCTGGATTAATTATAAGGGAAAAATATTTGTTTACTACTCCTGTCATTTTTAACTTTTAAATGTTAAGTTTCACCAAGCAGACAAAACTGTTCTGTGCTACAAATTTATCTTAGTTTAAAGGAAATCTATGCTAAATATTGAAAGTAATTCTGGTGTTTGGCTGCTTAGTAAAGAAACAGTGCAGACACCTTTATGTCAAATCTTCTGGCCTGTTGCAGTTCTGTCACACATTTCAGGACAGTTCACATTTTATCTTTCACCTTCTCATAAAGTGTTTTCCTTTTCTTTGCCTTTTTTCTGAACTGTTACACCCTAATTACACCCTGCTCTGATGATTAGAAATGTTCTATACAGACTTACAGGGCTTAAAAGTCATAGAGTCATAGAATCTTTTAGGCTTGGAAAGACCTTTAAGATCCAGTCCAACCATTAATCTTGCACTAACTAACCCACCACTAAACCATGTCCCTAGGTGCCCCTTTTACAGGTCTTTTAAATACCTTCAAGGATGATAACTCTATCAATTCCCTGGCAGCCTGGTCCAATGCTTGACTACCCTTTTGGTAAAGAAATATTTCCTACTCTCCCATCTAAACCTCCTCTGGCACAGCTTGAGGCCATTTCCTTTTGTCCTATCACTTGTTACATGGGAGAAGAGATCAACATCTACCTCACTACAATCTCCTTTCAGAGAACTGCAGACAGTAATAAGGTCTCTGTGAGGCGTCTTTTCTCCAGGCTAAATGTCCTGGTTTCAGCTTTAACAGTTGTTTTTTATTTCTTCCCTGTAGCTGGTCCAGTGCTGTGTTTTGGCTGTAGTCTGAGAACAATACTGGTAGCAATCAACTGTGAGTTGTTGCTAACTAGCCCTTACCCTGATCAAGGACTTTCCAGTCTCTCATGATCTGCCAGTGAGGAGGGATGCGGGAAGCTGTGAGGAAGCAGAGACAGGACACCTGACCCATACTAGCCACAGGGGTATTCCATACCACAGCATGTCATGCCTGGTATATAAACTGAGGAGAGTCACCCAGAAGGGCAGATCGCTAGTAGGGTTGGGCTGGGTATCAGTCAGCGGTGGTGAGCAATTGCATTGTGCATCTCCTGTGTTTATTGTGGTTTTTTTTTTGCCTTTCCCCTTTTAGTTTTATTTTGTTCTTTCCTGTGTCATTAGTAGTAGTAGTAGTAGTTGTAGTAGTAATAGTATTATAGTTTTATATCATACTCTAATTATCAGACTGTACTCATCTTGACCCATGGGATTTAGCTTCTTTTGATTCTCCTCCCCATCCAGCCCAGAAAAGGCAGGGAGAGGAGGGATGAGTGAAAAGCTGCATGGTGCTGAGTTATCAGCTGGGCTTAAACAATGACACTAAACAATCTTAGTTCCCTCAGTTTCTCCTCATAAGACTTGTGCTCTAGAGACTTCACTAGCTTCCTTTCCCTTCTTAGGACACACTCCAGCACCTCAGTGTCTTTCTTTTAGTGAGGGGACCAAAACTGAACACAGGATTCACTGTGGCCTCACTAGTGCTGACTATAGGGGGATGATCACTTCCCTAGTCCTGCTTGCAAACTTACTAAGGGTGCGCTTGATCCCCTTGTCCAGATCACTGATAAAGATGTTACATAGAACTAGAAAGTCATGTCTATCGGCATACTTCTTCTATAAATATGTAAGATACTGGAAGACTTGCTCTCGTCAGGTTACCTTTTTAACCAGTAATTTTTATTCTGTTTTTTTTTTTCTTTGGTTTTAAGTCATGTAAAGATGAATTTGTCTGTTTAAAGAGGATCATTTAAGAAGGGATTAGCCCTTGTGCATATAGGGTATATGACACTGAAGAAAAGCATCTCATAATTCAAATCTCATTAACTTTGGCTTAAATATCCTGTTAACAAACATCTTCTGCCTGAATGTATTGCACATTGCCTACAACAAGAAAGAAGAGTGTTTAGATGTATAAAGATTTAAGAGCTATAGATGCCACTATGACTCAAGTAATCTATAAAGTCATTAATGAATTAGCATGTGATTAAAATCTCTGCTTTTATGAGAATTGATTAAATGGATTCTCTTTCTATTTGTTTGTTATTATCCATTTCAATTGTCATTATAATCAAGAACATATCAGACTCACATTTCCATAACCTAAACCTACACACTAATAGAAAGACAAACTAGAATCATAGACCTTCAGTCAGAATTGTTTACTGTGCTTCATTAGAGGAACATTGTCCAAATGAAAGGAAGTGAGGAAACTTCTCAAGAGGGTTTTTTTTTATTCTGTGTCCTACAATCCATTTTAGTGTAATCCACTACACAATTGACACCACTGTAGTACCTGTGCTTGCTCACTACTTGGCTGTAATCCTATTCTTTTCGAGGAGCAGATGAAAGGTTTTTTTTTACCTTAGGCATTGCATAGCATATCGAGACCTAAAAACTTTATGCTTCCCTCATACATTAGGTGGTTTTGGAAAATATGTTCTGATTCCTCAGGGCAAGGTTTTTATTTGTCACTGCAGAGACTACTGTGTTTCTAAAGCTGGACATTACACTTCTGAATTATTTAAACTCAACTCAGTTTAGAAGCACTTCAGTTTTAAGTGCTTAATGGACAGATAAAACAACATGTTATTTTTTGGTTTAAAACCTTGAATACTTGTATCCTTGAATACATCTGGATCGAAATTAAGACTGTGTAACCTGTGCCAGAGGTAGCCCTTTCTCCTGCTTTGAGAGCATCAGAAAAAGATATGTCTAATGATTGGAAAAAATTTCTTTGAACCTACTCTCCATACACCTACATAGCACTTATGAGAAAGTTTTGGGCAGGCTACCTGAGGTCTTAAATCCAGAATGATTTAGCCCAACAGAGAAATATAGCAAGGAACAGATCTCTAGAATTTTATAAGCACTACTGACGCTGAAGCTTGTAAGTCTACAGGCATTTCTGTAGGTGTTATTTTCCTGGTTGCTTATTTATGTCCTTGTGTCTTCCTGTCACTGGTAATGACAAATCACTTTTCAGCCTAGCAAAGTGATCCATCTTATGTACTGTTCTGGTTTGGTTTGTTTTTTTCTTTTCTTTTTTTTTTTTTTTTTAAGACATCTTGAGCAAATTAAGGCTTAGAAGACTTTCATTCCTATTACAGCAGTAAACAGGTTTTGTCTGTCCAATATTCTTTAGTAACAAATGAAGTTGCTGCTTACTTTTCTTCTTAATTAGATCAACAATGCTATTATAGTGGCCTCCTCCTTGGCTAAGAAGTACTTAGGGAGATGGAAGAGAATGCCTTTTTTAAACTGTGACTTAAGGAACTGGGATGGGATTTGTGAATGTGGGATCTGAACATATTAATATGTCTTTGTCAGCTACATTGAAACTGTTTTTTTCCTGGGATGTTTTTTACATTGATACCTTCTGTAGCTCATCATGTGTCTCACTTTGCAATGTGCATCAAGGAGGAGCAATGGGACTTTCAGCTGGTCTCATTTCTAGAAATGCCTATATCCAGGCAATAAAGGTGCTGGCATTTGTGATATGTCACCTGTATATCTGTGCTCATAGATTTCTTAGTGGCCAGCTTCTGAGATAGCCACTCTTAACCTTTCAGGTGTAAGTACACCTTTCAGGTGTAAGCAATTTTGAAATGCTTGGTTTCTTTATGATATCAAATATCAATTTGAATAGAAACCCTGCATTGTATTTTGACCCATTATCCTGGTTTTGATTGGGATGGAGTTAATTTTCTTCCTAGTAGGTGGCACAGTGCTACACCAACCACAACACCCATCTCAGAATTATACTTCAGCTACAGCATGATTCATTTGACATTATCTTTCTGCACTTGGTTTCTTGGGCACATGGACATACAATATTTCTGAGCCTGGAAGATCTGGGATGAAGAAACACTTTAGAAATTGTAGTCCATTCATGCAATGCAGAATTCCACCCAAACGTCTACAGAAATTTTCAGCATGAATGCAAAAGTGATTGAGATTAGCTGTGAAAGCCCTAGGAAATAGTTTTCGACTCATTAAGCCATAATAGACTATGGCACATATGCGTCCTGTCCTGGTGAAGGTGAGGAGACAAGGACTGTACCAATTCTGTGGAACTATTTAGATGCACAAAGTGTTCTATTTCACAAACTTAAAACCAGGATGGCAGCTATATCTGAAAGTAGCCCGACCACAGAGAAATTGCTAGCTGGCTATCATGAAACATCTCTAACCCAGTTTAGGATTAGGGGTTACCTTAAGCATGCAAAACTGATGTCAAGACAGTATATGGAAAACCAATATTTACCCTAAATCTACTCTTTTTATCATTAATTTTGTGCAGCAGAATGTGCTTTAAAGTCTTGAACAGTTTCTGAATTTTGTTGCAGTATACAAGATTCTGCATTTTGTTCTTTATAATAATTTTATAGGATACAAATAGTTATAATTAATTATCATAGAAAGCATAGACTTCTGGACATTTGACATCTTTCATGTAGCAATCACTCTGCAGAAAATTGCTGTTTCAGCATTCATATGGTTATTTCGTCAATATCCTTATTTCGACAGCACAGTGAATACCTGCTTAAGTGAGCAAGTTAAGACTTCTTTTTTTTACTTCTTTAGGTGGATGGAGTTTAGAGAACAACTCAATAACATAAGATTTTAAAATTGAACACAGTCCAAACATGATCAATCCCTGATGGAAAAAAAATGCATGACTGAAAAAGCTAATGTTACTGAAGCACCAATGAATTTACAAAGCTCTAAATAAGGAGCATAAGGTTTTCCCAACAGTACTAAAATTTTATCGTTTAACTCACCTTTGCAAGATTTCTTTTTCACATGTCTTTCTTCAATCCACATCTGAAGATGGAAGATTAAAATTTCATATTTATAAAATAGACTTGTCTGTTTTCAATGGGAGGGAAGAATCAGTACAAAAGATTCCAGATGTACATCTAAGAAAATCTCAAGTGCTACCTGCCATTATAACGTAAAGCTCTTTACAAAGAAAAACATTTCTCTGTGGGAAAAGATGGTAGTGGGATAATCTGTCAGCTGAGGTCACCAAGGCTGCTCAGAAGACTAAAATGACTTCAATGCCTTGACAAATTGAGTCCATAGCTTTTTTTAATTTAAACCAATTATAGCAAAGAAATTTTCCAGAGGTACAACTATGCAGTGGTATCACTTAGACAATCTGCTACATTGTGACATTCTCTTGGTTGCCAAGCAGCCAAGAATGAGTATAAAAATAAAGCTTCAGAAAGAAAAAAAAAAGAGTGAACTTTTTTTTTAATTTGAAATAAGCTAGAAGAGCTAAAATAAGTACTAAAAGAAGCATAATACCATACATGTTTGGTTAACTTCACCTTAAATTTCATTCAGTACAAAACAGAGGAACCTTTAAATTTATTTAGTTTTGTGAAACAATAGAGAGATGTTTGAGAAAGGCATGTAATAAACACGTGTTATACAAGAAAATAAAAATAATTATTTCTTTTGCTATAAATATGTTGTCAATCCAACATTATCCTTCTAATCTTCTAAATTGTTTTTTTCCCTTCAAAATCCAGTATTTTACAATATACTTGGCTGTTCCTACTTTCTTTCTGGTCTCTCAAGTTGTGTTCTTTTCACTGTTAAAGAAAAAATGACCTGCAACAAAAGTAATTCTGGTCCTCATTCTGAAACTTAAAAAGTAAGTAAAATTCTTTAGACTTTGTCTTCAGTGTCTACTCAAGGAGTGAGTTAATTTAGTCTTCCTTTTTAAAAAATACCAATTTCAATGAAAAATAGCAGAGTTCAAGTATATCTGTACAGTTTCCAATTACAACAATAGATTATTCAAGAGTAACAACTATTGCAAGTGCTCTTGTTGAATCTACCTTATTTGGAGCAGAAAAAAAAATTACATGAATTATATAATGGTATGATTTGAATAACCAGGTTTAAGCCTGTTGGAACAAAGAAAAAGGAATCAAGCTTCAGACAGGAAAGGTGGGATATAACTGCTACGTTATAACCCAGGTAATAATTTAATTTGAAGTGGTAAGATATCACACAGCAGGGGATTGTTCATTTTGTGTTCATTTGCTGTGAATTTATTATATATATATATATATATATATCTCACAGAAATGCAGATGTCAAAACAATAACAAGCTGCTTCACAGTTACAACAGAATAGACTAAGTTCTTCCATGAACAGCTTGCACCATAAACTGACAAACCAAAGCAAGGAAATAGGATACCTCAGACAAACATAGTTGAGATGAACAAAAGCTCACTTTCAGTTAACCTTACCGCACCAGAATCTGCTACCTTCTCAGCTGTCAAAACATACATATGAATTTACATCACAGAATCCAGAATCATAGAATGGTTTAGGTTGGAAAGGAACTGAAAGATCATCTAGTCCCAAACCCCTGCCATGGGCAGGGACACCTTCCACTAAACCAGACTGCTCAAAGACCTGTCCAACTTGGCCTTGAACACTTCTGGGGATGAGGCATTTATATATAAATTTACAACAGTCCTTGCTATTATCTCTGGTTTCAGGTCAGTTAGGTCTATACAGAGTAACTATGGGTCTGGCCTCAAAAAGCTTATTCAGCTGTCAACTCTATTATCATCCTGGCAGGCTGAAAGAAAGAAAAGGGACTTTACACATCTTTACCAACATGCATCAAGAGAACTCCAAAAAGGAACCTGCATTGTGTCTAACCTGCATTGCATCTATTCTAAAGCCATCTCACTCTACATGGGTATTCAAAACTTCTCTGCCCAAAGGAACTCTAGAAAGGATAAATAAGTGATTAGACTGAGAGCAACAGCAGGGCAGCATATATGCAGGATAAGGTCAGCACACATAGAGAAGAGATACCAGCCACACCTTCGGCCAAAGGCAACGAATTAGAGGAGGCACATTACATGCTAAAGAGACATGCTAGGAAAACTGAGAAAAAAATACATCAGAGTCAAATTAGAACATGCTCCCACTAAAAGTTGAATCTGATAATTTTAAAACATGTGAAGTAGAAATATCTACACCTGAAGGTTGAGAGGGTGGAAGGCGACTTTCAGCCAGAAGGTGCTGAAGAGTAGTTGAGAATAATCTCTCCCACTAGCTCAGCTGCAGTAGGAAAAAAAAAACATGAATACAGCTTAATAAAAGATGAAATCAGATGAACTGATATTTCCCAATTCCTAAGATTAGAGTATTAACCAAAAAGCCAAACTACTTTATTTTGTACATTATATTAAAGCATGTTAATATATATCTAGGTTCTAATAATACTGCCATCTTTCTGAACAATTAATAATTTTAAAGCATTTTGCTCCTTAGGAATTTATTCCCCAGTTCAGTGCAAAGTAAATTGGATGCCATGGTTGATGTTCATTCTTTCTGCTGCTTTCTCTTCTGTTTCTTCTGATAATGCTTCTAGTTAAAATATACTTTTGCAGTCACAGTCAGATGAGATGCTGTTCTTCCTTATTAACTTTGAAACATTCACTTTATATTTCTTTCCCACCATTACAAGCTATTAAAACATCTACTGTACTTTATGCCAAAGTAAAATGAAGTTGCAGAGTCAAGCATTTAAATATTTGGTTTTGTGAAATTAGAGATGTGCTGAGCGTTTCAAAACAAAAACAAGTCAGAGTCATCCATATTCTGAGCCAAGACCATTCAAAAACAAATTGCCTTTATAAAAACAGGTTGGAAAAACACTATTTCCAAGAATAAAAGGCAAGAACTTTTAAGGAGAGAGTGAGATTTGGGGTATGAAGTTTGCTACTGAAATCTCTAGTAGTTAATGAGTCACATTGCTTTGCTTCAGTCACCTTCCTTGACTGACACAAAACAACACGACACATGCCATTGAGCAAAGTCAGCCAGAAAATTTGAACACATGTATCTTATGGAAAACTGAGCTTGAAGTGGAAAAGTTCTTTAAATATCTGTACTGAAAACCAAATAAATTGTGTACAGGAATTTAGGGGCCTCATTAGCAGTGTAAAGTGAAGGCGTGGATATTCTTCACCCTGGTATTAGAGTTGCATGGTTTTGGTTGTTTTGTTGGTGATGGTTTTGTTTGGTTTTTTTCCTAAAATCATGTAGTTGCAGTAAAAACCTTCTCTGCAGGCAGTAGGAACACCACCTCCTAAACCGTATAGATGCATACTGTTGAAAGCTGAAAACATCTTTAACTGCCTGTTGTTTCTTTTTTAATTTCACCCAACAGAAGGAAGATAAAAAAGATATAGACACTGGTAATAAGCAGCATACTAACTGTTTTTAACACCCCTTCCTCCTTCCCCCAGCTTTTATTGCTGAGCATGACACCATATGGTCTGGAATATCCCTTTGGTCAGTTGGGGTCAGCTGTCCCAGCTGTGTCCCCTCCCAGTTCCTTGGGCACCCCTAGGCTACTTACTAGTGGGTTGGAGTAAGGGGCAGAAACGGCCTTGGCTCTAAGCACTGCTCAGCAATAACTAAAACATACCTGTTTTTTCAACACTTGTTTTCAGGACAAATCCAAAACATAGCCCCATAACAGTTACTATGCTTGTATCTGCTACTACAAAGAAAATAATTCCATCCCACCCAAATCCAGAACAACACTGAAGGTTTCACAAAGCTGCATGTTTTCCTAAATTACAGAAAAGAAATGAACAACAAATGATATCTCATTGACAAATAAATACTCTTATTTAAGGTTTTCTTATCTTTCTGTTAATAAAAAAGAAAACTCAGAACAGCTTTATTATACAATCTGCCCATCAGTCAAAAATATTTTCTTTTATTAATTCAGTGCCTCTTTTAAAGAAAATAGTACCATGAACCATCCATAAAATACACCTCTCTTTTCTTGTAATTAAAGAAACAGTCTAACAATTACTTGATATGTGATACAACGTATAATTCTCTGTAAAACAGTGCAGTTTTGTTAATCTGGTACATAAAAGGCTCCATTGTTACATCATAGTCCAAAACACCTTGAGATGTTTTAATTATTTCGTATACAAACATCAAGATTTGGAAGTAAAAAAAAAAAAAAAATCAGAGAAAGAAGGAAAAAAGCCATAATTAAGTAATAATTCACAATAAATCAAGAGATTCTTATCACCTAATGAAAACACCTGTTAGACAAAATCCTCCATACAAATATGATTCTGTTCTTCTAAAAAGAAAACTACATCTTCAAAATAGTTGGCTTACCCATCCAACCTTTTTCCATGCTTGTGTCAGAGGCACCATAATCTAAGAGAAAATAACCTGTCTCAAGTAAATACAGAAAAACAGTTCTTTGCGATCATGTACATAAATGTATTTCTCCTACATTTTTTTTCATATAACATATTTAACATATATAAGTTTCTTTCAGACCAGTGTAGGGGAAGATACAACTATATCACAACATATGTGTCAATACATTATAGCATGTGATTATATCTCATGCACCACAGGTTGCTCAAAGACTCAGAAAGCTTAAGGTGACCAGAGATTTTTAATTCAATTTATATCTTAAACCAGGAAATTGTGTTCTATTCTGATATAATTCCATTACAGATAGTACTTGTAGTGAGCAGCAAAAAAAAAAAAAAAAAAGAAGAAAAAGAGTAAAGAAATAAAGGCCATACTCAGAAATATCTAAAAGTACACTGAATGAATAAAATTTAGTTTATGCTATTGAATAATATTATCAAGCATTGGCTACTGGCTACAGTTGTTCCAAACTATGTTTTACAAAGATACATGAAAGCATAAAAAAAAAAAAAGCACAGTGTTCTTTTTTTTTTTAAAAAAGGCCTATCTGCCACTGTGTTTCTACCTTACTGAGTTGTGTGAGTTTTTTGAAGCGCTAACTTCTAGCACATTTCATTTGTATAAGAGTGCTGATTTAAGAAAATATCTATGAACACAAAGGGCACAGGAAACTTTTAATCACAATTAAAACTGAAGAACAAAAAAATATAAATTCTGAATGGTACAAAACTGCTTTTGTACAAACTTGAATATGAGTTTTGTTCCCTTGAAAATTAACAAAATGGACAAAAAGGAAGCTGAAGATGTGTTGTACTGCTGCTATCACCAGCTGCACAGTTTATTGTTTGTCATGTAAGTTAGGACTTTAACAGTGAAGTGGCAGTGATTGTATCTTGCTATCCTGAAGTATCAAGGTTTTTTTTTATAGCAAGGGATCAGTCCTCAGCCCAATTTGTGTGAACATCAGGAGAATATAAATAGCTTATCCAAGGACAGCTCATTTTGAAATTGTGGTTCAAAAGCTGACAGAGGATATCTTGAGTTGCTTCAAGGAACTGAGAGTCACAATTGTGTATTTATGTGTATACAGGTCCCAAATTTCACCAGATATTCTTATGCAAAGATTAATTTCCTAAACTTAAACATTTTGGTACAGCCTTAGAGATACCTTTGTCTTCAGGCTGTAGAAGTCTTTAGCTTTTTTGTATTTGAGTATTATGAAGTAAGGATGCTATGGTGATTGTCACTATTTACTCACTCTGCTTGAGGATGAAATAATAATCTATTTGAATGCTTGACTCCCTGCTTGAACTTGAAATTGTTGGCAATTAATAGAAACAACTCAAATAACTGAAACCAGAGCAGAACATTTAATATGAAAAAATTAGGGTTTGTTTATTTTTCACCTAATTTTATTTTTAAACAAAAAGTTAAAATTATTAGCGATTTAAAAATATATTGCATTTTTATTGCTGAAAGTAGAATTCACCATGAATGTCCAAATACTTTGGGCCCCTCTGAAACAGCTCGATTAAGCAAATATATTATAAATCCAGGAAATGCATCTTTTAATCTCTAGAGATACCTAGCATAACTCTCCAAATCTAGATGCTTTGGAAACAGGGTCCTGAAAAGATACTGAGATACTCTGCGTACTACCCTCCAAGGACAGACACAACCAACACTCCAGTCAGCAACTTATGATCTGTAACATTGTTTCTTTTGACCTCTGCAGTACTGTATTTCCCTCTGTCCCAGCCATCTGAAACAGATACGTACTCTTAGCCTTTGGCTGTATGAGAAGTATGCTATGAAACTTGGGTGTTTGTTAGCGTAACTTGTAAATCCTGCTGTGTATTTCAGTAAGGAATTCTTTGTTATTATCCAGGCACCTTACAATCACACTTAAGCTGGACCAAAGATATATGAAGATAGATAAAAGTATTTATAATGTTGATAATGAACAAAATGACAGAAAATATAAGTGAAATGAATCACACAATCTATTTATTCTAAGGTAAAATGAGGAAGGTGTGTCTCTTCCTTATCTCACTGAATTGCTGTCCACTTTGATCACAACGTTGATGTTGGGATTTCAGTTTTGGTCTATGCCTTGGACTTCCAGATGCCAATTAATGCATGTTTATTCATATGCTTCATAAACCATCCCATACAAATTTTTTAAAAAAGGGGATGTTACATTTAATTACCACAACTTTCACAGTTAAGCATATTCAGTTCTCATTTCTTAAACACTTTGATAACAATGTTATAGATGAAAATTGACTATTGTCTTGCAGAATAACTGCAGGTGTGAATTGCCATTTTCACAATGGATGATCCTTTGTTTCCCATTTGCTTGTACCTCATTCTAAAACCAAATAACTTTTTAGGTATGTACAAATAAATGTTCTTGTTATCTTTTGTACAAAGACCAGAAATCCATTAAGATGGTTTCTGTAAAGCATCATTGTTCCAGAGAAATAATATTGTCTGAATACTATGAATCATTTACTTTTAACCAAATCACTAATTTGTAAGGGAGTGTTTTGATAAACCCAGCATTTTTTATATATTTTTATTACCTTTCTAGAATATTTACTTGATGCTGCTGAGTCTAAAATATCTATAGGAAGGGGAAGAGTCAAATTCTGGATCATCTGATATCAAGAAACTCTATTCCAGACACACTTTTTTTCCCTCATACAACACTTGCTAAAAGAGTAAAGAGGCAAACAGAGTCTTTTTCTTTTAGCAATTACTACTTTTGAGGCTTTTATCTGTAAGTCTACAGAGGCACTAGTTGCTGCAAATTGCTCAGAAGGGAAAACAGAGGCAATTTCTATGATGAGAAATGGGATAAGCACATTACTCAACCAAATGTTCAGACATTAGAAAAAAGGAAATATATATACATAAAACAACAACAACAACAACAAAAATCCACAAAAAAAAGCCATGAGATAACTTCCTAGAGTAGCATGCAGTAAGATGAAACGCTGGTTATTGCCAGTGATCAGCAAGTCTGATTCTGCTCAGACTTTTATTGCTTTTTTTGCCTTTTCAGTTTTTGGAGTCCTTTTGAGGGGGTGTGTGGAGATGGGGGTGTTTTTGTTTTGTTTTCCTACCAAACGACCTGAATAGCATATCCTGAAAGATTTTGAGACCAGACGTGGTTTTGGTAATTCTACTGACATCCCATACATTCTTGTGCTCAGGATACGAATTTTGAAGTTTCAGAATTACTAGCATTAGATCAAAGATATTTAACTTAAAGGCTTCTCTCTTTCTGTGTTATCCAGCAGCCCCTCAGAACTTGGTTCAAGGCTGAAGTGAAGCCAATGCTGCTCACATTTAGGCAAATCTCTCTGACCTTCCTTCACATTCAGGCAAATCTCTCTGACCTTCCTTAGACCCAGCAGTCAGGCCAAAAATGGCCAGTCCCTCCAATACGCAGTTCCACAGCCCTTCTTTGATCATTATTTGTCCTCCAGCATCACAGTTAGGGGAAGATATGTGTTATTTCTGGGGTCATTGGACAGGTCTCTGCTCCATTTTGTCCTTGCCTACAAACACTTACATGCAGTGGCTGAAAAGAAAAAGAAGTCAGGGGGAAAGGGTAGAAGCTTTCTAATTAAATCAGGTAACACTGAATTTTTAGAAGAAAGAAAATAACAAAAGAACAAAAGGTGGTAGTAAATTTTTAAATAAGTAGCCACTGATAAGATATAAAATAGATATAGACCCTAGTCATGCTTGACTGTAAAAACGAGTATTCACATTTCATTAACATATTATGTTCTTATTCAAATATAACTTGGAATTAATGAAAAAAATTGTATTGAATCAGTCTGAAAAATTTCATTATCTACTATCTAAATACAAATCCCATTACAACCTGAACATTAGAATTTGATTTTTTAATTGATTTTATTAGAATTTCTGCTAAGAAAATGCCACATTTTCATAAATAGCTGATGTCTGTAAAAACATTAAGCAGTCTCTTAAATTTCTGGTTTGCAGGACATCTTTGTAGCCTGTAATCTCGTGAAGACCACTTTACTTTCTTAATAACACTTCAATTTTAGTAAAAGAGAAGAATGGAAAAATGCTTAGCCACTGTTGTGAAATTTTCCTATCACAGCTAAGAAACAGCCAGGGCACCATTCTCTAAACAATATGCCACTGTTCTGTCATTTCAAAGGGCTTTTTCTAAACACCACTGAAAACATGAATAATAATGAAATGTATATATATTTGAGATGTGAATTTAGGCTATAATTTATTATGAAGAACATTCCTTAATGCTGAAGTCATTGGTAGATAGTTTATTTTGCACATTACAATGATTCTTAAAGTATGCTTGAGCTATTTACTTATTCCCAAATTCAGCTCACATACATCTACATGCAAACCTGTAATAGCATTTTTACATTGAAAATGATCTTAATGTAATGATTCAATATGACAAAAATATTCATTATTTGGACTTAATGTATTCATATGTTTTCTATAACCTTGGAAACCTAACATTACATTGAAGCATTATTTTAAATGCACATGGCTACACTTCAGTATTCAAGAAGGTATTCAAAACAGTGAAAACAATCTGGTCTGATTACAGCATCTTTTGATAAGCTTCATGTTATTATTTGTGGCCTGGCAGTTTTATTCAGGTATTCAGATTCACCTGGTTGAAAGAAAGATCACAGATTATAAAAATACAATATGCAAAAGCTGAGTGGAATATCTATTCCAGTGAGAAAGACAGCTCAGCTCTTGATTCTGAAAGAGCAGGGCCTGAACAATTTTCTGACAGGATCCTTGGGAGACAATATATTCTGAACAATGAATAAGTGAAAATCAAACTCTTATTCCACTTTCACTGTCTTTTAAATATACTCACTATGCTAGCTCCCTGTTTTACTGACAGAACAAAATTGACTCTAGATTGTATTGCATCCTGTGCAGTCTCAAGAGGTTTGTTCACAAATTTTTAATTAGGTGAACATATAAAATCTGACCAAAGCAACAGGATCATACAAGTCAAAGAAGATGATTTGAAGGCAATCTTATCATATGGGTACAAAAAAGGCCAGAAGTTGTCCTGCTGAATCTTATTAATCTTGGCAGTGATTTCTTCAAGGAAAATCTTGGTTTGATTTTCAGAATTTAAGGTTGAATTTGCAGGGTAAGTAGAAGGAAAACATGTTCCAAATCAACTAGCTGTCAATCTAAAACATTATATTTAATGTTGATCTAACCTAAACAAGTTGGTATAACCTTTTCCTTAGGAGGTGTAGCATATTTCAAGAAATCAGAGTGGAATCTGACTGCTATTCAGATTCATTAACCAGGATGCAGAATAAATTTCCAGTTGTTAGATTACCAGTTTCAGAGCATTAGCTTGAACCAGTTTCAAATGACTAGTCAATATTTGTTGCCTGTTCTATATGGGGTCTGTCTCTGTCTGTCCAGTGTTGAGTTTTCCACTTAAGGTAAGAAAAGATACACAGATAATGTTAGCTATGGAGTTGGCTTTCTAAGCAGTTATGAAGCCATCTAATAATAGTTTAATGTTGCTCTTTCCATCCTCCTTATTAGAGCTTGTCATGAGGCAAAAATCTTAAAGCTCTAATGTTCTTTCCTTTTCATGTATGTGTTCACAGTCATAAAAGGAAATTAGGTTGATTTGATGTAATTTGTTCCTGAAAAATCCAAAGCATATTTTATTTATCTTCTTGTCCCCTAGATGCTCACAGAAAGTTTGGTCATTTCTATGTCTGAAAGAATTACCTTTTCTCTTCTCACACTTTTTTATGATCTAAGTATGCTTTTTTGTTATATTCTGCAGCCCCATTATCTTTCATATGGTTTTAAAGGGCTGTGTCAATATTAATAAATAGATAATGTCCTGCATTATCAATACTAGGCAATGTAGTGTAATAGGATTGAATCTGTAGAAGCAGCAATTGAATCTGATGAACTCAGAATATACATATTACAAGTCTTGGCAGAATTTGGACTGTCTCCTTGGCCTGTAATCTGAATGTTCAGGAGGACATCAGGTGCACTTTTATAGTGCACATTTCAGTTAACATCTGTTTGAAAGGAATCCACTTCACCTGCTGTAAGTCATTAAGCTGTCTCAGCCAAAGGGCAATTAATGGGTGATAAGAACATTCGGTTCAAAAGCTCATTCTTCATACGAATTACAATACTATTGTAGACGTAACTGCAGTCTAAATATGCTCTTTACCCCGAGCTATTTATTGTTTGAAGTTTTCTGCTTAATGTAAAACATCTTTTGTAGTTAAAATTGTGTTGAAAATTTCTATAAACAAAAGTTTTATATATTCAGTAAGGTCTCACATGCAGCAGAAGGCAGAAGTGCAATATAAGGAAGCAGGTAAGTATTGTACAACTCAGACACATATTTAGTTACTAGGAAACAAAAAGAAAAAACTACTTGTTAACTGACATTTGTGCCTACCTAAATATGCCAAATACCTCCCAGCATTTTGATTGCTGATTGTACTTCTGTGATTATATTCTTTTCTTACTGAGAACATCCCAGAACTTAACCCTACCACATGCACAGCTGCTGAGCTTCTTTGGCATCACTGATGTGCTGTGTATCTCTCCCAAAGATAAGTAACTCATGAAGTTCATATTGTTCCTACTTTGCATTTTCATTTTCTGCCCTGTTAGTCACTGATCCCAAAACAGCTTCAGAAATCACTAGATTTACTGACAAAGTGGTGCAACTCAAAACTACTTTCTTCAGTGGAAAAGTTTGATTGTCATAATGACACTTAACAATATCTATTTCTCTGTGTTTTGTTTACAGAACCAGAACAAATAGTGCCAATCAAATCCTCTTTCTTAAAAAATACCCACAACTAAACAGGGCAGTACTGAACAGAATATGTTCTTTTACAATCAAGTATGTATTATGAGTGAATCCGGAAGCAATATGAGCAGTTTAAGGATTAATCACTCCTTATTAAACAATGTTATTTTTAACATCTGAGAGCAGCACATTAAGTAGATTTTATTTGGAAGTTTTTCCTTTCTGAACAAAAGAAGGGACTCAGTGTAAACAATAGCTTCTTATCAAAATGTCCCTACAGAACAGTTTAAACTAGTATTATATTTGTAGTTTCCTTTCATTGCAAGTGCAATGTGATCTAGCATTAAAATGGATTTGGTGAAACTACAACTCTGAACAAATCCAAATCTCTTATCACAGGCTATGAAAAATCTCTAGATTTGGTGTTTTTTTAAGTCAAGAGCCTTTTAACTGACTCTCTATGCATCTTTCAGTCCTCTTTGTTGTGATAAGAAGCAATTTCTAAACACACTGAACATTTAGATATTTGTAAAAAGATTCTGCATCGTGAGGCTACTATCCTTGAAGAAATGGAATAGAAGCTGAATCAAGAATACACTAAATCCGAATAAAGCAGAAAAAAAAAAAAACATATTGTTTCTGGTATCATTCATTTTCTATCAAACTATAAGAACATGCTATGTATGTGATATGTGTGCCTATGAGATCAGGTGCATTTGCAGTCATTTTAAAACTCACATCTCAAAAAAAAAAAAAAAAATTGTTTGAAGATATCCTAAGTTTCCTGGTAATATTAGAGCAGCCAGTTGCATTTTAACTCTGGGAACACTCTAAATCCATGTGGTACACTTTCAAATTCCTGAGGGAAAATAAAGAGGAAATGTTTGGCACCTCCTACTTTCTATACTAGGTGCTTCTTGAGAAGATGGAGGATGATTTTGAAGACTACATATAGACTAACCATAAGCATACAACTTTCATGATATGTATTAAAAATGCATTTTGGAGATTCCAGATATGTAAACTTTTTAAGGTGTAATCAGGAGAGTTTCCTTAAGGAACAGGCAGTTGATTTGCTTGCAGATTCTTACCCAAACAGAGAGAGTGAGGTATTTCCAAATATGACAAAAAACCTTAATCACTGCAGGTGCTCAATATCCTAAGTTTTGGGGAATATTATTTGGCAGTTTATGCCATTTTTACAGTGAATAAAACATTATGTTCCATATTTTCAAAACTCCTACCAAAGCACAAAAAGTAGTAAAGTTAGAAATTATTTAAAGGTTTGCCTACAGTTAATGTTTTCTTTTTCAGAAAGTTTCCCCTCATGCTTTCTTTTTTTTTTTTTTAAGATATATTTGAAAAAAATGTAAGGTTTACTGGCCTTCACTGATATAAATTTTGAGTACTCTTTCAAGTTCTATAGTATTAGTAATGGATCTAATTTGAGAATGGATAAAACCATACAAGATGTATCTGCTATCATAAAGTATGTCTCAGGCTGCTATAGTCAATGACATAATCTAGTAGCAACCATGAAAAGTCTAACCCCTCCAGCTACATATCAGCTAGTAGGTTATAAAGAATTTAGGTCTGTGAATACTGCACACCAGAAACAAGTTTGATAAAGAAATGAATGCATATAAATTCAGAAAAAAACAGAAGACCAGTGTGAAATAAAATTTTAACTTGTCAAGCCCATTTTAAGATTAAGGAAGATTCTTCTTGGAATTCTAATTCATTTCAACATAAGCTCAGTTCACAGATTTGATTGACTTACTAAGATGTTAAGAAAAACAGACAGAAAAGAAGCTATTTCAAATCAGAGCAAAGATAGATCGTTAATAATTTACCACCTTCCATCTTTTCCCTTATTTTCTCTAGAGATGGCTTGCTGAATATAAGAAACACCTGACACTGGTGAGTGACAACAGATAACCAGCTTCTGATGAATTACCCAATTAATAATTTGTCTCTATTAGGCACAAGTGTCCAAGATTCACAGCGATTACGTGTCAAAAAAGAACAAGGTAGGATGTCTGAGTGGCTACCTTCATACACACAGGGACCTGTAAAATGTAAACTGAATTTATTTTGTGACATTCAGAGTGTGCCAGCACAATGAAGGAAGAAATCTCTTTAAACCCATCTGGCTTACTTCAACCCTTGCATCTGGGTGCTCAGAGCTTACTGAACTTAATTGCTTGTTTATTTTCTCCCTATTGCAAGTGGGAAATAATCTCTTGACTTGAAAACCATGTTTTCCAATTTTACTATAATTATTGCTACGTCACAGAGAAAAATCTCAGTAAATTATTGAGAATAGATGTAACTTCACATAATACTGGCACCCTTTGTCTTTATTTGAAAGTTGTGTGATGCATAGTATGACAGCGTATTAAGTATCATATCTGGCATTTTGAACAGAACTTATGAGAATGGGGGTGACAAGGGAAACTGTCACTAATCAGAGAATTGCAAAAGCTGTATTTTGTCCACTTGAAAAGGTATATGAGCATGTATATATTTATATTAATCCACGAGATAGTTACTTTAATAATAGTGCATGATGTATGTTCCATGTATTTGATTAAAATCAGACCATTTAACAGCGTGTTCTTCATTGTCTAATCCCTCAGGATGCAATTACAGGGACCCTGTTTGATGCAGAAGTATGAACATCTAATGACAGTCAATATATGGATCCCCTTTCTTTCTTGAGCTGATAGAAGATATTTCTATCCAACTTAATTTGTTTAATGAATGTTTTATTTACCATGATTACAAACTATTTTTATGGCTACTTTCTTTCAGGATTATTAAAGTGACAGCACAGCAATCAAAGGAATATCCATTTAGGGCTACTTGTGACTACAGATAAGATACGATCTATTGCAGCCTAACCTGAAATTCCATGATAGCTCCTATGGCTTTAGATAATCTTCTAAACCAGTATTCATAAATGTCTAATAAACAGAAAATGGGATAAAATGCAATAGAGACATAGATCTATGTTTGATAAACTAGTTAACTGAAAATCAGAAATAGAGAACATTGATTTTTATCGACAAAGGAAAAAGAAGAAACTTGCTAGAGAAATCTGATGAAGGCTCAAAGTTGGGAACATCAACACAAAAGGGGATTAGAATGTCTTTCCAGAAGATTTCAAGAATGGGAATAAAATAGATTTGATTAAATTTAGTACTTAAAGTACTACATTATAAAGTTTAATAGAATTTCTGAATTCATGCTAAAAATCTTCCTAACAGAAATTACTGGAAGAGGAGCAAGGCTTGTGTACTCAACAGTTTGACATTGCATTGTCAGTATGATACAATCATGAGCTACTTATAAATGCAGAACTGGCATTTTTCTATCTAGTAAGACATTCCTAAGACAGTGAGGGATGCTCATAGTTAAACAAGACCTCTATAAAATCATAGAATATATGTATTTCTGACGACCGGCATTTAGGATGAATTGCCCAGAAATAAAGTTTTGCAGCTAACTGCAAAAATCTCATAACAAGAAGAAAAGGGTTATCTAAACAGATAGTAGAGGAATTGGCCTTCTTGTATGCAGACATACAGTGCCAGTGAAGGATTGCAAATACAGTTTTGGAAGTGAGGAGGAGATCGACACTAGGGAAGGATAAACTTGTTAAACCCATGGGCAAAAAAGAATGTCTATAAATTGTCTTGAATTCATTTGAAAATAAAAAGAAACTTCCAATTATCAAGGAAGAAAGCTCTGGTAAAACCTTTAAAACTAACAATGGGACAGACAGTAGCAAACTGGTCTCCCAACAGAATAAATGATGTTCACAGAATATATGAAGTATATTCTCTGACTTGATTGATAATAAAGGATAGGAAAAATAAACTCGACTCCTCTTGACTATTGAAATACATAATGTGCATTTTTTCCTGTTTACATTTTTATGTTTTTCTATTGTAATCATGTTTTGTCAAGTGTCTATTTTAAAAATAAAAGAGTAAATACTTGAAATTGTGCATATTAAAATTATTTATTGAACAGATTTTTTAATCAGTTGTCCATCAGCTGAAGATCTCCTTATGAATAGTAATAGAAGAGATTTTTTGAGGATGCTGTTTCACATTTAAGAGACTCCTTTTGTCACATCAAATGAGACAAGCTGAAAATAAGTCCTTCAGCTCTAAAAACAGTGTGGTGTTTCTCAGTTCAGTTACCAAAAGATACCAGTAAGCTACTGTTACATATTTTATGGCTTTTTAGGAGCTTATTCTTAACAATCTGTTTGTCATATAATGAAAGAGCAGAGCTACAGTTTTCCTTGTAGTTGTATGCATGCCAACATTGTTGCAAAATCCTGAAAAATTATGTAACAGATAGATAACTGAGACATTTTCATGGTCCTCCATTCTACCTATATAAAAAGGTCTTTGTAGCTACCTGTTTAAAGAGACTAATAAAGGATCTTGCAGAGTGTGGTGGTTTAAACCCTAGCCAGACAGCTCGTTCACTCAATCCCCCCTCCTTCTTGCCCTCCCCCTACTCCTGGAGGGACAGAGAGGAGAATTGAAAAGAATGCAACTCCCACAGGTTGAGATAAGAACAGTTTAGTAACTAAGGTATAACACAAATCACTGCTGCTACCACCAATAATAATAATGATAAAGGAAATAACAAGGGAAGAGAATACAACACCTCACCACCAGCCAACTGATAACTCGCCCCCACCCAGCCCAACCAAGCACCGACCGATACCTCCTCCAACCCCGCAGCCTACCAGCCCTTCTGGGTAACTCTCAGTTACATCCTGGGCATGATGTGCTGTGGTATGGAATACCTCTTTGGTCAGTTTGGGTCAGGTGTCCTGTCTCTGCTTCCTCCTGGCTTCCCCTCCTCCCTGGCAGAGCATGAGGCTCACAAAGTCCTTGGCCAAACCAAAACATCATTGTTATCAGCTCTGTTCCGAAGCCGAAAGTCAAAACACAGCACTGCACCAGCTACCAAGAAGGAGAAAAAATGACTGCTACTGCTGAACCCAGGACACAGAGCATATTATGATTTGGCAGATTTACATACTTCAGGTAGCAAACTGATCTCCAATGGTCATAGATTTAGCCTGTTTATAAATAATGGATTTTAATCTGTATATTTCAGGCAATTTTTCCAAATGCAAAGAGAATTTTAAGGTTATGCAGCTTCCACTGAATGTTTATTATTATATTACAAGATCTTCCAAATATTTTTTTCTGAAAATACCGGTGAATAAAATGG
Organism: Pezoporus flaviventris; assembly: GCF_033815535.1. Classification (NCBI taxonomy): domain Eukaryota; kingdom Metazoa; phylum Chordata; class Aves; order Psittaciformes; family Psittacidae; genus Pezoporus; species Pezoporus flaviventris. Next base: position 23,398,360 of record NW_026892563.1, read on the forward strand.
AATTTCAGTATTTTCTTTTATAAACTTTCAAACTGCTATTTCCCAGAAGCTTAAAAAGAATTTATAAATGGCAACACCTTAAAGGTAGAAGGTAATTTCCCATAAGAACCAGCTAATTTATAGCTTTCTACACAACAATGACCCTTGCAATTCGGCAGTTGCTTCATTATTTCCTTTATACCTGCTCCATCTATCTTGAGAAAAATAATAAATAAAAGGGCAATTCACTCACACTGCATTCAACCCTGAAGGTATGGGGGGAGGGGGGGGAAGCTGTCTTACTGCTTTCTGCCATAAATTGTAACTAATTCTGTAAATGCAAGTGAAACAAAATTGGAAGTAGCATGGTTGATAGATTGATATTACCAGTGGGTCACTGGCATAGAGAGGAAAATCTGAATTCTTCCCTGATGTAATGCTACTGAAATTGATTTACACCAGGGATGCATTTGGCATGAAGACTTTGAAAGCACATATTCGAAAAGGAAGTTCTATTTGCACTGTGGGGTTTCCATTCGCATTTTATATATTCCTCTAAGTCACTTCAAGTAGCACAGAGAATCCATTTCAAAAAATATAGATGTACAAATATATTTTCAGCTTCTTCCTCACCAAGCCAAAGAAAAACTACATTTCACAAAAAAGAATAAAGTGACTTGAAAAAAAGTTTGGGTTTAATGAAATACACACATTCAAACCTGTTTTCCTTATTAATCAGGGTGAATCAGAGAGTAACAATTATTTTAAATAACTAAAAGTTTGCTTTTTGGCCTTTTAAAAATTATTAAATATGTGAAATATGTTTTGCAAGATATTGAGTCTTTGCTGGATTCAGAGAGTAAAACCATACATAGGTCATTAAAATGGAGTTGCATTAAATACTTCTTCAAAGAAAGAACATTCATCCTACATTTTTTAAAAATAAATCAACCATAAGATTCTTAGATTTTTGGAAGACACTGGGTTTACATTAAAGTGTTTCATAATTTTCTGCTGTACATTTAATGGAATTTTTAAATAGAATTTTTTTGTGTCCTGTATCAGCTCCAAATTTTTACTGTGTTCTTCAGGAGACTGTTTTCTTTTTTTTTTTTTTCTCCCTCATAAGAAACACTTCTACCTACAGTCTTTTTTTTTTTCCCCCAGAAGAAAACATAGTATGTCAATTAGGCATTGCATTTTCTTGTTTTAAAGGACTTATTTGTTTGGAGTTTTTTTCCTAGACAAAATTCTGCTTCTTGTTTATCTTTTTTCCAAGTTTAACATGTGAGCAGGTCTCACTCAGTAGGATGTGTAGGAGAAAACATTATTTTTTTTCTCTGAATGAAAAAAGACCACTGGTGCAGTTGTATAAACCTAAATAAACTTTTTTAAAAGTTGTTCAGCTGTCTGATTAATTTTGTATGCTTTGCTGTGGATACTGTATTGAAACATTAGATAATTGCAACTCAGAATTAGATTAGTTATGATCCCTGGCAGCAAAAGACTAGTAGGAATAGAAAGCAGGGTGGGGGGGTGGGGGGGTGGCAGGGAAAGAAGCCTCATTTTGGGTACTCCAAGGGTTAGAATCCCCAGGAAATGCATAAGTCAAATGGATTTCAAAATATTTGAAAATATTACTGAGTCTATCTCAACAAGATAGGACTTCAAATTTTGGCTGCATATCTGTACTAAGGTTAAGCATCAGATAATGGTAAGTCTAAAGCTAGAGTATGGGAAAGATTTATTATTCTATTAGCTTTTCTTGATACAGCAAAGAGTAAAAATCCACCTGAAAAGTTATCTAGGTTGTTTCCTAAACCAGAGCAGAATTTTAAATGAATTAATGATGCACCATTAACAGTAATAAACTCATTCAAAAGAGTAAGTAAATCTCTTTAGTTTGATCCTGATGCTTTTATAAAACACTGTTAGATATATTTTCCTTTCTCTACCATAGCAAAACACTGTGCAGAAGTTCCTGCAGGGCTTTGAAAAGTTTTACTCAGAGCGCAACCGCAATGATGTGAGAGTAGAACAGTTAAGGCTGCCTGCTTATCTACATAACTCTTCTGTGAGGGTCTCTTTCTCTGATCCCAGCACTAGCTCTCACACCAGAATATATGTAGCCCTAGAGGAGGGCAGATGTTTTTTGAAGAGCTTCTTAATAACTATAAAGTACAGATAATATCTGCTAGTCAAATCTGCCTGCAAGAAATATTTTTCTCTCCTACGGTATGTTACAACTACTGCTGCTTCATTTTCAGCAGCCACAGCTGGTATCTGGCATGATAAGAAGCACAAGCTTACTGACCATACAAACTCCTTCTGCCAGTTGGTCTATGATAAGAGAATTTGGCACAAACCCTAGTATGAATGTCATGGTTTAAACCCTAGCCAGACAGCTTGTTCACTCACTCCCAGTGAGTGCTGCCAGGCTGAGAGCAATCAAGGCCCGCCCCACCCGGGGCTCTCTCCTTCCCCGCTCCTGGAGGAACAGGGAGGAGGATCAAAAGAGTGCAACTCCTACGGGTTGAGACAAGAACAGTCCAGCAACCAATGTACAACACAAATCACCACCGCTACCACCACCAACAACGATAAGAGAAAATAACAAGGGAAGAGAATACAATACCACCGGCAAAGAAACGAGTCCCACCCAGAAGCCTGTGTCCTTCTGGGTAACTCCCAGTTACCCCCCACCCCGGGCATGACGTGCTGTGGTATGGAATACCTCCCTGGCTAGCCCGAGTCAGGAGCCCCATCTCTGCTTCCTCCTGGCTTCCCCTCCTCCCTGGCAGAGCATGAGCCTCACAAAGTCCTTGGTCACGGTAAACATCACTTAGCAACAACCGAAAACATCGGTATCACCAACACTGTTCCCAGGCTGGAAGTCAAAACACAGCACTGCACCAGCTACCACGAAGGAGAAAAAACATCACTGCTACTGCTGAACCCAGGACAATGAATCAAAACCATTATTTGAACTACTGCTGTATAGCTCTAATTGTCTCTATTGAAGTACAGTAAAATAAAGCCTGTTCATAAATTATCCCAAGTCCAACTTTGCTGAGGTTGTTTGTTTTTCCAGCAGAAATCAGTCTTTTTTAACAAAATTTCCAACAATTTTCTGTATAAGTCTGCTTATAATATCTTTAGAGAAAGATAGAAAAGAGCAATTAGCCTTGCAAGCTTAATTTCTGAGGTTTCTCAGTAAGATTAAAGGAAAATTAAGTGTATAAGATGCTCTTGCTTAGTCTCAAATGTTGACTAAATATCTAGCTTTGAAGAGCATGTTTATATTCAAGCTAAGCACAAAGGAGATAAATTTGTTTCTTTAAAAAATTCTGCTGAATTAAAAAGAAAACAGAAACATTTCTGCTAGAAAGGGTTTGACTTGTTTGACTTGTTTAAATATCTCCTTGAAATTGTTTACAGATAATGTTACTGTCTTAATAATAATGAATTACAGTTTAATCAAGGGGGGAAAAGTGAGTCATAGGAAAGACAGAACTCAGTTCACACTTTACATGGGTTATATTGTTTGCTCCAGCTTCAGGGGCCTAAATGTGTAGGCAATTTTTTATTTTGTTTCCAACTACCCACCAGACCTCCTCTAAAAGGAGAGAGAATATCTGTAATGACTAGTTCAAAGAAGAAGTATTACTTACATACACCTGCTAATGGTACTTATTTTTCCAGCTGACTGTAGGCTGCAGAGAACAGCTACTGGGGTTGGGTAAACTGGTTAGAAGAGATGGAAAACACGGTTACTCATTAAAGACTTGGCTTGGAATTGACTCTATTTTAAAGTTTCAATTTTAAGAGTCATATTGGGAACTGTGACAGGACCACTTCAGATTTTCATTAGGTAACTTCTTAACTACAGAACAGACATGTTCAGTAGTTCAGAGAATGTACAGTCAAGAACCTGTTTTTTTACAGAATCATGATTTAAAGAAAAAGATTTCAAACAACTGTGTGAACAATAATGATGGATCTGATAATTAATTAATAAATTTATAGATAAAGCATATCAATAGAATAACCTCTGATAGAACAAGAAAGGCCTCCAAAACATCTGATTATTTTGTCATGCAAACGTCTTGATGGACTTTGTCAGAAACCCCTAATTCTCATAATTTTTTAGAGTATTCAGAAAGGCTGTAATATGTACATCATTGTGATTTTCATAAAAGTCCTCTTTTCCTGTCCATTAAGGCCATGAAATCTGATACCAAAGGCACGCAACAAAAGCAAGAGAGCCTATCAAAGTAGGATAGCTTCAGAAAAAAAAAACAAAACTGTTTCAGATAACAACCAGAAACCCCTGAACTGGGCCTAAATAGCTCTCCTTGTCCATGAATAGTTGTGGAGGCCTCAGCTGAGGCTGATTAGGGTCATTCAGGCTTATGAGAGCACTTGGAGACCTCAATTATTTTCTTCCTCACCACTTAATTTCTTAATTTTACTACCCTTAACCAATTATTTGTATATTCTTGGACATAACTTGTGTTGTGTAGATATTTGTATAGATTCAACATATGACTTGATTTAACTTCAGTGAGAACACTCTAAAGAACCAGCATGTTTCGGCTTATGAGGATTTAAAAGAGTAGTTCATAATGAGATACATGTAGCATATGGCTTTCTAAAGTAAGAGATAAATCCAAATAACTTTTATATCACATAGTGTTTTAACCCATGAGACCATAAAATGGAAATTGAAATCAACTTTTATGTTATTGGTTGACTTTCTACTGATGCCATGCTCTTCTGTGAATTCCATAGGTTCCCCAAAAGATTGTAACTGTCTTAACACTGGATTGGTTTTAAAGCACTTCTAAGTTTTGAAAGGCTTAATTTTTCATGTATGTTTTCTCTTAATACAATGCAAAATTACACCAAACCAATCAGGGCCTTTTAGTAATATCAGACCTAACCCAATTTCCTTTAATTACACTTGTGCAATCATTACTAAATTCAGCCTGAGAATTTAAGTGAAAGTGAACTGTAATATCTTATCAATCTCACAAAATCAGTCATTACATAGATGAATGTCTAGTCACAATAAATGGATAAAAATATGCTCAGGGTGGTTCACAAGAAAAGACTAAAACTATGCTCAGGATAGAGGGATTTTATTTCAATTCCACTTGAACTTCACTGCAACAAAGCAAACGGAATTCTTGTCCTGGGAATACAGCTCTGTCATCTTCTCCTATTTTGTGATCTATTTTGAAATTATATAAACTGAAACTAATAGATCTTTGTTGCATTTTGTTTATGAATGTGTATCTACATACACTCATATACACTGAATCAATCATTTTTAAAAGCCAAATTCTCTTTACATGTTCTTTTTTCCTGACCATCTCGCCTGTCCACCACCAAAGTTCTCAACTGTAGGGGAGATCCTTCATGCCTACTTTACTTATGTGGATATTTTTTATGTAGTCAATGCAACTACTTTTATGAGCATGGTGAAGATGATGCTTTTAGGCTTCTGTAAAGCTCTGATATGCAAAGAATAAGCTGTATTATATCTGATGTTCAACCATAAATTCCCATAGGTTGTTTAAGAAATTGTGACTACAAGAATGATGTGATGGATGGAACCCATAGTAAATTGCGGTGCTATCTCTCTTTCACTGTAAGTAAAGAATTTGTTATTTTTACCTGTCTTAAATGTTTTCACTAGAAAGTTTGCTTCCACATAATGTCTGAGATATATATTCCTTTTCCCTGAGAGCCTCATATTTTTCAAATATTTTGGTATAAAAGGTTTTAATATAAAAGTCTTAATAGAAACATAATCAAATTCAAAACACATGGAAAACCTCACAATTTATATATTCATAAATGCTTATCTATTGAAATTGTTAGCTAAATTCCACAGAAAATTCATCTTACGGCTTAATTAGATCTAGCAATTGTCAGGAGAATTATTTCTTACCTCTAAGAGCACTAAAATTACTCTAATGTGGGACTGTAATATTCTGCACACAGAATGACTGACATGGAGAAATAAAATCCTCATAACTTTCCAGAGTAAGCAGCAATGAAGAGCTTTTCAGTTTCTAGTGCCTTTTATAATTTAAGACGAAGAGCACATTCTACCTACTATACATTGCTCATTTGATATGTGGACAGTCCAAAATGGAAGTACTCAGGAACACTTATGACTTATTAATGTCACTGATATTACCAGCTGGAAAACTGGTCTTTTATGAAGTTTGGAATTTATTAATCAGGAGTTAAATAGGAAGAGTAATATAAATTTGCCTAGAACCTACTTCCTTAATTTGTAGAATGAAACACCAATACACTGATATTCAGAAGTCCTAAAGATGTAATTGCTATGAGATCTGTTAAGACATATAACCTTTGAATAGAAGACTTTAGGCAAAAAGATGAAGTTACCGGAAGATTTTCAGGTCTGTTAGTGAGCACCTAGCAGTCGCCTAAACAATAAGCATAATAGTATTGCCGCAACAGTTATCTCTCTGCTTTCTGAAAATTAAGAACAAGTGGATAAATGAGTTAAATCTACTATATAATTAAAATAATTTGCTGGTTAAGACTATATAATCACTTGAGTCTTGGTAAGATTTTTGTATAGAGATACTGTATTAATCAGAATTAGACTATTTGAAAAAGAACTAGAGAGTGTTGAAGTTAGAAATTAAATATTCCTCAAAATTCAATATGCAGTAGGACCATCACTGTAAAGTTCTCAAAAATAAGGGATTACAAGATTAATCATTTTAAGAGTTTATAGAAGAGATTTAAGAGAGAGAATAAAAAAATGAAGGCTTCATTTAACTGAAGGAGAGAAAGTAGTCTCAGTGGGTATGTGACTTCGTACGACAAGCCTTTCCCAGCAGGACAGTGATTTCCTTCAAAACTTAAAATTTCTCTCATCAGCCTAATTGTTTATTTCATGAAATACAATACATATCAATTACAAGTGAGTGTACCACAATACTAACAAAAATAATTTGTGCATAAAGAAAGGAAAATATCCCCTGTCCAGGCTCAAGGTACAAATTTTTTTGCTATTGTTCCATGCCTATTCTATTGTAGGAAGATCTTTCTTTGTAGCTTTCATAATAATAAGTGTACTTGGAGACTGATATTTTCTGACTAGCAAAAAAAAATGACACGTGAAGTTTCTTACAAGGACGTACTCAGGCTTTTATTCTTACTCATAAACTATAACTTCTGAGCAAGTGAATCTTTCTTTTGACAGGTTTATTTAAGTTTTTGCATAGCTACTAAAATGATCAGATATGAGATGTTTTTTGAGGTTCTTTAAAATGGAAAACTGAATAGATAAACACCTAGTAACCTTTACAAACTAATGAAAGATTGTGGTTATTGCTACTTCTTTTCTTGTTGTTTCACAAAAGGCACTGAAAAGTGATTTTAGATCCTGAATCTATTGGTCTTCCATTAAAACCATCAAAGTTTGCCTATGTATTGGGGAAAAAAAAATAAAATAAATAAAAATTAAAGTTTCCTAGGAGATGAGCCAGCTTCCAGCTATTTTAGATATAAAATAAAACCCCTACCATTAAAAGTGATCTTAAGAAATACACTGAAATTAAACAGTTTTAGGAAAACAGATTCAGAGAAAGTACTGTACTGATAAGTGGTACTAGAACTACTGATAGACAATCGCAAAAGAGTAAGTGCTAACACCAACCTTGACAATCTGTTCATTTACCCTTGGTGGTGTATAGCCACTTCTGCATGACCAAGTTCATTGCATGACATATTCAAGGTTCTGCTAATGTCTCTGGATCTTTGGACAAGATCTTCAGTATTATGGAAGTTTTTTATGGTCTACCAAAGGAGCAGTTTAGAAACTCAGACTTGTAAGATAGAAGGGAGACTTCCATGTGAAATTTAAAAAGAAAAAGAAGCTAAAGGATAGAAAAGAGGCCAAGGCAAAAATAAATAAAAACTTCAGTTATACTGAAAATTCAAGCGCTTCAGCTTTGATGAGGAACTTAAACAATGCACTAAAAACTGACAACAAACCCACTGATACTAGAATATGAACAAAACATGTTTTATTTATGTTCTATGAAAGTACAAAAATGGAAAATTAGATTATATTATAGATTTGATTATATAAATAACTATCAGCAAATGATATATGATAAAATGTGTGTTCTGAAATATTTACAGTGGAAAACACAGCAATAGAAGTGAGCGCAGTACTCACTTACTAGTACTAGCTTACTTAGCTAATGAGCAGGCTGAGAAAGATGTACTGTAAATCTCTGTTGAATGGATGACAATCACTCACAGGATTATTTAGCCAGAAAAGCTTGTCACTGTTTTCTACAGCTATTCCATCTTTCTATCATATTTTCAGCATAAATACTTATAATATTGTTTCATAACTAAAGAAAAATGAAAACCAGTAGGTATGTATATATATGTATGTGTATATGTATATATGTATATATGATCAATACAGACTACGGCTTAGCTGCAGAAATTCTCAGAGTATATAAGAGAATAAGGGTATCTTCACTACTGGAGTAGGAATAAACTCACATAATCTCATAAATATTGATTCCATCCATAATATATCTTGTCTTCATCAAATAATCAAAGTCCAGGAGAGATAAAACTGCTGGAATGAGCTGCAGATTTCTGAGAGAACCTTCCAGCACCTTCCCCTAGGTTTCTGTAAAGTCTCATGTCTTGAGTAGTAAAAATATTTACAGTTTCTGGTTGCTAATGTCCATCCTATACAATTTTTTTGTTGATTTGACATATCAGAGTATTTTACAGAAACTGCCACGCATTCAATTATGACTTATTTCGTCAAGCCTATATTTTAGCATCAACACCCTGTCAGTTTTGTTCATTTCTATTTTTGCATACTTTTACAACACTACATGGAAAATTCGATACAGTTGGAATAGGTTAATATATGAACTAGATCTGCTGACCTTATTCATATTTACTATGACCTATTTTTTTATATGAAATGCTACTTAGAAGTGCAAGTGTCAGTATGTAGCTTATGTTTTGAGGACACAGATTTAACTGATGTCAATTACTTTCTATAACTTCCAGCTTTGTGGGAGCAAAGGATATACAGACTCTCTTCAAAGTTAATCCCTAACAACGTAAAATGTGTTGCTGTGCGTTGCAAAAATTATAGATGTCTATAGTCTGTACAAAACTAACAGAAAATAAGGTGTTTTATACTAACTGTCAAAGCTGTCATTTAGAATTTATTTACTGTAAAACAGATTTCGTAGTCTTAAAATCTGAAGGAAGAGATGATTCCAAACAGTTTTGAAAAATACTATAATGAATTTTTGATTATTTATATAGCATAATAATCTCAAATTTATCAGCTTCCAGGTTTTGCTCATCCTAGATTTTTTAAATTTACTGCTGCATTGTTCTAAAGTTGTGTTTTATAACAAGAAACATGCTTTGCCTGGACTTCATTGCAATTACAAATATGTGTTGTACATGACATTTGTAACAAGAATGGAAATAATCTGATTATTCTTGTAAGATTGACATTAAAGTTGTTTTATTAGTAATTGTAATTTTTAACAATAAGAAACAAACAAAAATAAATAATGATTTAAAATCTTCTTTGCCCCTTAGAAATATTAAGGACATTATCTAGTATGAGAAGGATTCAGAAGCATTGGTCACATACCCTAACATAAAGAACAACAGCATAGAGACTAGCTTGCAGAGATATGGAGACAAGGAAAAATAAAGTCAGAAAAAATATCCTGTTAGCTTACCTTTAATACCCTTACTATCACCATTCAACCTAAATCAGATTGAAGCTAAATAAAAGACTCCCATTGTGGACTGAGAATCTAAATAAAAGTTAGAAAAGTAAAGTTGAGACCCACTTAAACCAAAGTAGCATACTATAAAGAAAAAGCATGCAAAGAGAAAAGTCTTGAAAATAAGTATTTGTAAAACCCTTAAGCTATTATATAAAATCTAACAAAATAGTTAAATTGTTGTTAATCATAGGCAACAAAAAATACAAAATCCTAAAAATAACAATGAAAAATTATCAAAATGCAGTTAAATTACAGGAAGAAACTGGTGCTGCTATAGGTATTTTCACTGAATATTGTTGGATGCATGCCTATTGAGACAAGAAAATGTACTTTGTTTGAAAGAAGAGGAAATTAAATAGGAAAAATACAGTACAGCTTCTGAGAAGATAGGCTAAATAAGAAATTTTAAAGATGGTGAAAATAGCCTGGCCAGGATCAAACTTACTTCATCTATTCATTTATTTGTTGTGATTTTGTTTTAACACAAGTACACACTCTCTGTTATAGATAGTAGGCAACAGAAACTATCCATGCAACTGGGTAGAGCATATGACTCCTCTGAACCAAACATAGACCTCACAAATGGCTGCAGCCACTAGTTTAGAGAAGGATCATGAATATCTGGATAAGGGGAAGAACTATGGGAGTGACAGTACATAAAGAGATATTCCCAGGAGGAAGATACTTGAGGAAGACATTTGCAAGGAAAGGGAAGTATCCGTAAAGCTTGACAGAGGCAGAAACATTGGGGGATCTTTTGATAGTGGGGTGAAACAGCTCAGTCAGCTTCTGTCATCAATTTCTTTCCTGACAGATGTTAAACTATGCACAGAAATTAAAGAAAAACCTTCTTTGCTCTTCCCCAAGCTGTGTGGTGGTTATCAATCACCACATTTCCTGCAATACTGATATATCAGTCAGGATGACAGGAGTTATGATCATAATTTAAAAGGAATGTGACCTGTCTTGAGAAATTTTCTTTTTAAAACACTTTTTTTTATTGTTTCCAAATACTTACTGAAATTTGCCATTAAGTTCTCAGCTAAATGACTAGCTGACATGATTTGTCTCTTTCTTGCCACTTCCAAGTTAGAGTCACATTATATGTTTTTATTTATTTATTTTTCTCCATAAACCATGCCTCTCCAGCCTCCTATTTATGCTTTTAAAACTTTATTTAGTCTGTCCATTTTTTACCTCTCAGTAATGATCATAGACACATGGGCACTGGGTTTTATTGTGGTCATTCAAAAAGACCACTCTCCCACTTTAGTGTGTAGTTTATCTAAAAATACAAATCACAGAACATCTGATCACTTCTGCAGCCTCTTTTTACCCCCTTTGCTATACTGTTTTGCAGATGTTATATGGTGTTAACTGCAGGTCATTTTTGTTCCTTTAAGGGTTGTGTTTTCATGGAACACTGGCAAGACAATTCAAAATGAACAAAGTAATAATACTGCTGTTTAATTATACATCTAATTAAATGAGAAATTAATTTGTAGTTTTTAAATTCACTTTGCAAGTCTTAAAGAAACCACAAACAAAATAATAAAGCTCTCTGAGCTTGACAATGTCTTTTGGTTTTCTTGGTTTACACAAAGAAGGAGTCGTATATATTTGGAAACAGGAATTATACATGGAAACAGAAATTCACAACTGCCTCATCAATGTTTAAAGTAGGTTTTCACTTCCTTTTCTTCTTTTGCTCAGGAGTATCTTAGGGAATCAGCCTTACACAGCAGAAGATAATGCCATTCTGAATAAGACTGGGTAACAATGGTCACATCAAAATCCTTTTGTTTTGTTGTGGTGGAAAAACCTACAGCAGGGTAGTTGGGATATCTTTAAATATCCCTTCCAACCCAAACCACTCCACAATTCTTTTAGCAGAGAAAATAAAGGTAAAGAAAAGGAGGGACCAAGATAAGTCAGGAAATTATATTTTTGTCTGATACCTGAAATGCACCACAAGTGGGTACACAGATAGGTAGCCTACTTGTTAAACATCCATGTGAGAGACCTGCATTTTGGCTCTTACAAGAGTTTAATTCTGCTACTAACAACAAATATGAAATTTAAAGGGTCAGTTATTGTGGGGTTTCATGTGCACAGTATCTGATATAAACTTACATAACATATCAAGTTGTAATTTCATATATTATTAACTGAACTGTCAGAGCTCTCTAACATAAGCATAGTTAATGCTCTGAATTTGCAGTTCTATGGAAAATCTAAAGTCTCGAGTGTGTAAATATAAATAGAAAAAAAAATCATTTACGTATTATTGGTTTAATAGAATCGCATTAAAACACATTACCATGATTTTAAAACTAAGAAAAAAAGAAAAATCTTTGTCCGCAGCAACATAACAAATGTCTTATACGGAGGCAGAAGACAAATGGACATAAGGATTTTAGTTTTTACTAATCCAAGACAAAGATTTCCTTCTGCAGGCATAGCAGTCCATTGGTAATTTCACACCATGCAGTGTTTACACATCAGTTTTTAGTTTTGCCTCCCTTGACTGTTTTATGAGAATTCTCCCATGTTCTGTCTCACAAAACATCAAACCAATACACTGAAAAGAGACAGACTATACAAACTGATTCTGGTATTACCTTTTATTACTATGAAGAAGTAATAAAGAGTACTAAGACACAAGTTGTGCAAACCCATAGAGACTCTTGAAGCTTCCACCATCAGCCAGATGGCTGCATTGCTATTACTCACTCATCTCTCCTAAAGCACGTGCTATCTCAGAGGCTCAAAGGTTCGGTCATTATTCAGCAAGTTGTGAATGTTTTGCAGATGCTTCAGGTTTCTCTATAGTCTCTCAAAAATAGCTAGCTTTAAACATAAACCAAGCACATGGCAAATCTAAGTAGTAATTTAAATGGTGAAGTAGTAATAGGAAAAATATTTCAGCCATCCACAATGAATAGAGTATCAAAAGTATTTCTTCCACTGAGCTATATTACATTCTTGTCATGTTAGATGCTGAGCATCCATCTCTGTCAAGAGCATTATTTTGCCGATCTCCATTCAAAATTATTAATGTGTTTTGAAGAGAGATGCAATATTACTTGCTATAAGAATGAGTTCTAAGGGAAAAGAAAGACAGTAAAAAAAAAGACAAAACCATGCTTCATACACTTAATAGAAAGCTGTATCCTGGACTGCTAAATTGGTCCGGACTACATTTATTTCTTTGTCTCTGAGCCTGTTTCTGATGTAACTGTCAACATCTGCCTCTGCACTCAGATCCTGTCATTATCCCCAAATAAATGGTAGCCGGCATATACACACACCAAGATAACAGGAATGCTGCAGCCTTAATACAGAGCTCTGACACGACAACGCTGTCAGAATCCAAATTTAATCAACAGTGCCACCACGTGGTTATACAGCACCAGGCGTTAAAGCTCACCCGTAAAAATGATGGAATGGCTACAACCACGTTTGTATGTTGAAACGGATGTCTTACTAACAGAGCAATCGAAGTTACTGTGCGTGAGTTGTTAATTTTAGCGGAAAAGTAACGCCATTACCTCCACAGCAATACGTTGTCTGTTATAAATTTTCTGTAATTACTCACTTATCTTGAAGACTTAGTAATCCCGAACTTCCAAGTGAAGGGTTCATAAAGTACTCTGAATTTCCAGAAATAATTTTATTCTTCACCAACTTCTTAGCTCTATGCCATATTTTTTATTTTAAGTATATGGGAAATTATTAAGGCAATACTGTTTTTAGAACAACAGCTTCTAATCCAGGCATTTTATTAAGAGTCTTTGTTCTAGTGACAGAATATTTTCTGATGCTCCTTTAAATGCCTTTTTTTAGCATACCAAAAAGATAATCACAAGTAAATATTAATATCTATGAAAACAGGATTTTTACAAATAGTAGCAAGACCTATTACATTTCATAGAATCGTAGAATCATAGAATAGTTAGGGTTGGAAAGGACCTTAAGATCATCTAGTTCCAACCCCCCTGCCATGGGCAGGGACACCTTACACTAAACCATATCACCCAAGGCCTCGTCCAACCTGGTCTTGAACACTGCCAGGGATGGAGCATTCACAGCCTCCCTGGGCAACCTATTCCAGTGTCTCACCACCCTAACAGGAAAGAATTTCCTTCTTATATCCAACCTAAACTTCCCCTGTTTAAGTTTTAATCCGTTACCCCTTGTCCTATCACTGCAGTCCCCAGTGAAGAGTCCCTCTCCAGCATCCCTATAGGCCCCCTTCAGATACTGGAAGGCTGCTATGAGGTCTCCATGCAGCCTTCTCTTCTCCAGCCTGAACAGCTCCAACTTCCTGCAGGCTTCTCTGCAAGGAAAGGGTAGTGATACGGACTGAGGACAAGAGCATAAGCCTAACAGGACCAGAGGAAGGAAGGGCTTCCTTTGCCCAGTCTTTTTCCAGCTCTTTGTTTCAAGGTCACCATCTGTGTTATCTCCAAGTTGGCCTTATCCCAGGCAGCCAAGCCTCCAGGAGATGGGATGTGTTCAGAGCCCTGGTACAGTTATCCACAGCATAAGACTTATTATAATGTTGACATTGAATGGGATCTGCTCAGAACTGTGACACAGCCACCCTGTGCAGTAAAAGTATTTAAGCACAAGATTTCAAAGCGTTAAAAGATCCAATAGTTCTATTTGTTTCCTTCCTTAAATGTGTTAAACGAGATAATAGGCCAGTTAATAAACTACGGCATCAGTCGTAGCTCTCTAATTTGAGAGTTTCATGGTACATCATGAGTAGTCAGTAAGAAAGTTCCACATCACATGACTAGATGGAAAGCATACTAAGCTAAATCTATTGCTAATGTGACACTACCAATTACAGTTCAGAAAATGCAGTGTTTTAGTAAGTGAGAGATGCATACTGCCTAGTGTTCTGGGGCCTTGACTTGAAAAAAGTTGGAGAATGCATAAATACATACAGTACAACCAAACTACTGCCCAGTTAAAAGAGATGGTAGAACCACATGCATTACTTTCATGAACATTCCTAAAACAGAAATACCTTCAAAGCAAAGTATGGAGCTAAATAAATTGCTGCACATGAGCAAACAAAAAAGCATCAAAATAAAATTCTGAAAGTGACTTGTATTAAGGTCCCAAGAAAAAAAAAGACTTTACAATGAAGTTAATCACTAAACAGCCTTAACTTGATCCATTAAGATACACTGTTACACAATCCATTAAAATGTTAAACAAGACAGTGTGATACATGACTGAATTTTTGCTAAACACCAGGCTATTCTTGTCCCGTCGCATCGGGCAGGTCCAGGGGGTGCGTATCTTTTACCACTCGGCGTGGTTCACAAGAGAAACACAGAGGCCCTCTGGAAGCTGGAAAACTAAACAACAATTAACTTTATTGCAAACTGCCCTAAAACTGTGTCAGGAGAACAAAAGTCTTGGCAGGTTCTTATAAAAGGCACAGGCATGAAGTAGAAAGAGAAAACAAGGAAAGAAGGAAAACAAACAAAAAATAGAGAAATAGCATCACCACCCACCCCATCGATCCAGCCACATCTTCTCCATCAGCAAGTGGAAGACCTTCTGGCTGTGGTCCTTGTGGTCCTTGTGGTCCTTGTGGTCCTCGTGGTCCTTGCGGTCCTCGTGGTCAAGAACCCCGCTCAAGTCCAGGGTGGAGGAATGAACCATACGGCTGCAGGATGGTGCCTTTTTATAGGGTCAGGCTCTCCCGGAACCCTCCCACAGGTCAGACTCACTCGCAGGGAGCTGGTTAGCACCAGACCCAGCCCACATTGTGCCCTGGAAGGAGCAGCAGGGTCTGTGCCGTTGCCTCCGGGCAGTTTGTTGCTGGGCTGTTGATCTTCAGGGCAGGCAACACAGGTCAGCATCTCCCCACCCTGGTGGAGCAGGATCCCTGCTCTGCCCTGTGGCCGTCTGCTTAGCGACAACGAGCTGTCAGGTCCTATGTGTTTTGAGTTGTTCTGAGGCACAAACAAAAAGGGTCTCTTGACCTATTTGTAAACAATTATATGAACAGCTCTGAGCCTTTCTCTGCAGATTATGGCTGCAAAAGCCAAAGAGGTATAGAAAAAAACTAAAAAAAAAAGAAATTAAATTTATTTGATCAAATAAATTAAAATTTACTATTAAAATTAAAAATCAGAGTTGTAATGCTGGAATTCAAATATCATTTCTTAATACAGAAATGATTACATTTCTGATCATGGAGCTGGTTATGGGAAATTTATCTATTTTTTCCATAGTAAAATTGGTTGTACTATGAAATATTGATCTTAATTTAAAAAAAAAAACAAAACAAAACCAAAAAAAGACCCACAATGTTATATAAAAATAACAGAAAAAACTCCAGCAGGTAGCAGGTATAATGAAAATGTGGGGGAAAACATGAGTTATTACGAAAAAAGGTGCCAAACTGTAGTCTCTATACACAGTTAAAAAGAAGGGATAGAACATTGTCCTGATAATGGATGTGGTAGCAGAGAGCAGACACAACCAGGCTTTAGACAGAAAAAGAAAGATGTTCACCATCTTTGAATGCTTCCTCAACCCAGAAAATCATTGCATTGTTAACAGTGGAAGGATGGAGGAAAACTAACAATGGTGGTGTGGTTTAATCCAGCAGGCAGCAAAAACAACACAAAAGTTTTTTGCTTACTCTCCCCACACTCTACCCCCACCCCTGCCACTAGGGGGAGAGAATTGAAAAAAAGGGTAAAACTCCTGTGTTGAGATAAAGGCAGTTTAATAGGACAGAAAAAGAGAGGAGAATAGGTATCGGATATCCTTTTGGTCAGTTGGGTTCAGCTGTCCCAGCTGTGTCCCCTCCCAGATCCTTGCACACCCACAGCCTCCTCACTTGTATGAGAAACTGAAAAAACCTTGACTTAGTGTAAGCAGTGCTCAGTAACAACTAAAACACCGGTATGTTATCAACACTATTCCCATCCTAAATTCGAAACACAGCACTGTACTAGCTACTAAGAGGAAAATTAACTCCATTGCAGCAGAAACTGGGACAACCATGTAGCGAAGATTTGTTTACTCTTTTTTATTCATTTTAACTAATATTTTTTTAATAAGTCTATTCCTTTAGTTTCTGTTCAGATAAAGATAGGTTTCAAGATTCGAAATGTTTTAGGACATGGTCTTTAAAGAAAAAATGTTGACTGATCTACATTTGGCAGTCAGATTCAACTTGGGGTCTTGTCACAACTTAACCTGAAATACATAGATCTATGACTTTTTAAGCGTTGTGTACAAATAGCGCTTACTCAAAATACATTGAGCTTGTGACTTCTCAGTGACAAAAAAATCATTGAACATCCGGAAAATAGTGTATCATCTACAAAACCAGAAGAGCTGAAGGAAGAAATGGGAATAAACAGGTTGTATAGATCACAGTTTCACATCTTAATCTGTCTCATATTTCAAAAGCAAAGTACCATTGACATTAGTAAAAAAAAAAAAATAAAAATGAATAAATTTGTGTCCTCAGCTTGAGAGGGTGCACTATTACAAGTTCAACTGTAAATTGGTAAGTTACTTATCATATGGTTGGTAACATGGCAAAACACCAATCATCTAATTTAGAAACCCAGATGGGACCATTATGCAAAAATGCTTGGGAAATTATATGATTAAGGGTCAAGCTAATGCATTAAAGGTATCCATATGGGCTTCAGCTCAAGCAGACAATGAGAAATGATACTTAAAGGTCCACATACAAACAACTGACGAGACCCTTGTATCAATTCAAAGTTTATTCACAAACTAAACATGAAATCGACTTTCGTTTTAGATAGAATTAAAAAGTGAATTTCCACTTCTAATAGAGTCTGTCAGCTATATGAGACATACATGTATAATATAAAGTTTCATTTTTATCAAAGTTTTAGTACAGGTCTAATGTCAAACTCTATGCACTGGTGTAAAGTTTTGGGGGTTTAACAAAGTTCTAGTAGAAAATGGTCAATGGTGTTGAACTATAATGTCTGTGACAAGAGTACACACCAGAAAACAGCATGCTATAGAGCTGTTTATTTGTCTCCATATATGCAAACCTCTTTCCTTTCGTGGTTTAAACCCAGTCAGGTAACTTGTTCATTCACTCCCAGTGAGTGGTGCCGAGCTGACAACAATCGAGGTCCGTCGTCCCCCCCCGCACCGGGGCTCTCCCCTTCCCCGCTCCCGGAGGAAGGGGGAGGAGGATCGAAAGAGTGCAACTCCTACGGGTTGAGACAAGAACAGTCCAGCAGCCAATGTACAACACAAATCACCACCGCTACTATCAACTACAACAATGATAAGGGAAAATAACAAGGGAAGAGAATACGATACCACCGGCCAAGAAAACGAGTTCCACCCGGAAGCCTGTGTCCTTCCGGGTAACTCCCAGTTACCCCCCACCCCGGGCATGACGTGCTGTGGTATGGAATACCTCCCTGGCTAGCCCGGGTCAGGCGCCCCATCTCTGCTTCCTCACAGCTTCCCCTCCTCCCTGGCAGAGCATGAGCCTCACAAAGTCCTTGGTCACGGTAAACATCACTTAGCAACAGCCAAAAACATCGGTATCACCAGCACTGTTCCCAGGCTGGAAGTCAAAACACAGCACTGCACCAGCTACTACAAAGGCGAAAAAACATCACTGCTACTGCTGAACCCAGGACAGCAAGGTAAGTACAGCAGGGATGTTGAAGTTTCTATTGGTAGGTTTTTAATCTATGACACACTCTCACACGATGTGCAGAATGCAAGCAGACCCCACAGTCCAGTTGTGAGCCTATTGGAGGCCATTGTTGCTCACCAGAGGCTCCCCTCTTTCTTAAAAATCTAAAAGTCTAAACCAAACCCCTTTTAAGTATGAATCCACTTCTGCAGATATTCTGGAGCGGCCTATAAGCTATGTTAATTACAGTCCGTTGTTTCTATGGCTTTTAGCCTTTGCCTCCCACACCCAGATCACCTTTCTCCAAAACTGGTGAGAGACATGAAACATAGTAAGTAGGATCAGTCCACTTCTCATTTTCCAGGTCATCAGCTGAAACATCTTTGTCTTCTGTTTGTTTCCTTTGAAGGGCTGACTTTATCTCCTCACCTTTGTTCTCCAGCTCTTGCCTTCTTTCTGCCATTTCTCTCCTGGTTTTCAGTTTGCTTGGGTGGCAGAATTTTGCTTCTCTGCCACTTGACTTAGTTGGTTTTTCAGGTCAGCATCTTCAGCTTGTACCTTTGATGCCCAGCACATTTGCCCATGGAGGCAAGAATTTTCTTCTGCCAGCCTGGTGTTTCCAGCCACCACCTCCATAAGCAGCCCCTACAGCTCCTTACACCTTTGTCTGAGGCTGCTCACACAATATGAACCCTCTTTGCCTACAGCAATTTGGGCCTGAAGCTCCACAGCCACCCTCTGTGAGACTTCATTCTCCTTGTCCTGTGCCAGCAAAGCATCAGCATGCTCTCTGCTTTCTCCAGCCCTATGAATGACTTACCAATCAGTTTAAAAATCTGAACTTTCAGTTTAAGTGACTCAGTATTTTTATTTGCACAGCATGGGGTTTTTTGGACTGTATTAGTCTTCTTAAGAAGGTTATGTGAAGCAGAACAAATAGTAGGGAACCGACATATGCTATGAATTTTCTGATCCTCACATCAAAATACAAAATGGCAGTATAAATCTAACAAAAAATATGTGAAGTATTAGTAAGTCTTACATAATTAATTGCCTAGTGGTGGTTCTGGCAGTCATTGTTGATGGTGGAAAATTGATGATGTTACTGAATTGTATAAGCTGGAGCTTTAGTTAACATAGTGAAAGAGTATTTCAGGAGAAATATTGTTTGCACTCATCATGTTTCTGTTGAGTAAATTGCAGAACACTTCTGGATGTGTCCTTTGTTCTGAGGATAAGGCAGAGAGAACAGCTGGCATTACAATGAAACAGGTATGTGGAAATGAAGCATAGGAGAATAAGAAGCTCTCAAAACCAGAAGGCAGAATATGGTGTATTAAAGATTTGTTATTGAAGTCAGTCAATACAGTTTTAATAATACCTGGAGCAGATTACAAATTAAATTAACCGTCAGAGGGCTTATTGCTTTTTGTGTGGTATTTTAAGAAGGGGAGAAAACATTGTGCAAAAACAGCCAAAAGAGGGGAATGAAAGATGTGAGAGAAACAATCCGGCAGACACAAATGTTGGTGAAGAAGGGGAGGGAGCAAGTGCTCCAGGCACCGGAGCAGATTACCCACTGCAGCCACTGGAAAAGACCATGGCTGTCCCCCTGTAGCCTGTGGAGAGGCTATGATGACAGCAAACACCTGACAGGATCTACATCCCATGGAGAGGAGCCCATGGGGTGGAAGCAGGTTTTCTCTCAGAATCTGTGACCACATGAGGGACCCACACTGGGGCAGTCTGTTCCTGAAGGACTGTAGCCTCCGGAAAGAACCTATGCACTTTGTAAGAACTGCACCGTGTGGGAAGGGCCCACATTGAAGAGGGTCATGAGATCTGTTTCCGTGGGTGGGACTGACCAGAACCTCTATTCCCTGTCCCCCTGTGCCGCTCAGGGGAGCAGGTAGAAGAGTCAGGAGCAAAACTGAGCCTAGGAAGAAGGGAGGGGTGTGGGGGAGGTGTTTTTAGATTTGTTCTTGTTTCTCATTATTCTACTCTGTTATTAATTGGCAGTAAATTAAATTAATTCCCCAAATTGAGTCTGGTTTAGTGTTGATTGGTGAGCTTGTAAGTGTTAATTCATGAGTCAGCTCTGAGTCCTTACCTTTACCCATGAGCCTTTTGTCATATTTTCTCCTGTCCTGTTGAGGAGGGGGAGTAATAGAGTGCTTTAGTTGGCACTTAACATCCAGTCAAGGTTAACCACCAGAATTAGATTGGAAAGTTTATTGGTCATTCAGTTCAGTCTCTGTAAGCTAACAATATTCTACAGATGGCTTTTTAATCTTACCTCCAAAGATGCTGCAATAATTATTTCACAAGAGAAGCCTTTCAATATTCGGATTGTTCTTTTTATCAGGAAGTTCTTTTAATATCCGAGGTAAATTTATCCTTCTAACTCAGCCCATTACTCCTTGTTTTAGGACTAATGTTCAGTGTGACTACCTCTTCCTTTCTCTCTCTTTTTGCCATTTAACTATTTATGCAGTTATCATGTTCCTCCCTAAGTGTCACCTCTTTAAGCTAAATAAATGTAATTTCTTTAATCTTTCCTTATAAATTGTGGTTTATGTAGAAATAAACCAAGACAGAGTTATGTGAGATTTGTGTCTTTTTCTAAACACTAACATAATTAAAATAATTTACTATTCTCTGAAGTTCTACGGCTGACTTAAGAAAAGCATTTTTCTTCCCCCCGAGCAGAGGGATGGCAGTAGGAAAAAAATCCTAAAAGCTCAATTCTGCATCTGCTTGAGTTGTGATGGTTTTGGGGAAAAACAGAGGAGCTTAAAACAGTAGCTGTAAAACATAATCTCTGGACTTTACATTTTGTTTTGCATTATGCCTTTCCACATGTGTTAACAGTTTTGTATTTCAGATAACTATTTTTTTCTAGGATTTGCACCAATAGAGCAATAATACTGCTTTACTACATTTGATAGTTTCTGCCTACAGAAGAGGAAATATGTAGAAAAGTAACTATTTCTCAATTCATTTTTTGACTGCAGAAATAAAAGGTCATATTCATCAGATTATGAATTCCTCACACTGTGATACCAGAGAATTTTCATGTTCCAAAAAGACCCCAGTCCCTTGAAAACCCTTGATTTTTAGGTTCTCTTACATTTGTAATGGTAAATACCAATCTTTGAAGGAAACGGTATGTATATGTTAGCTAGTACTTGGCCTCTCTAGGAGCAGTTTTCTCAAGCAGACAAACTGGTGTTGAGTTTAGGAATTTTGACTTCAGGCAAATTCTATGACATGGATATCTATAAGCAGCTAGAGTGCACATAGCAAGCTCCTGAAGTTCATTTATTCACTGTTTTTTATCCAAAGAGAATCATGTTGGCACACTATGAGGCTGGTCTGCAATGTAAGCCAAAGTTCAGTAGGTATTGAAGGTCAAGAAACTTTTTCTAAAGGCACCCGGATACTCCAAATTAAAAACAAATATATGTAAATTGCACCCAGATTGCAGGTCAGGTGCAACTGAGTCCAAATTGCCTTATTTGTGAGGAACGGCAAATAGTCTCTACACTTATCTACAAGTAGGAAGTGCCTCTGACAAGGCAGTCTGGGGACCATCTTTGTCAACAGGACTAGGATCTTGGCCTAACAGGAAGCTAAATGAGCCAGCAGCCTGCTCTGGTAGCAGAGACAAACAGCTGCATCCCAGGCTATAACAACAAGAGCATAGGCAATAGATTGAAGAAAAGGTTTATCCATTGCTGTTGATGATAATTAGATCACATCTAGATAATGTGAACAGCTCAGGTACCTCAATAGGAGAAAGGTATTGATCAACTGGAATGAGGTCAGAGGACAGAGGTGGTTGAAGATGAGGCACCTGAGGCTTGTTCAGTGTGAAGAACAGATAGCTTTGTAGGGGGACTGCCTATCTGTACCAACGGGTCACTGAGAAGATAGGGCCAGCCTCAGGGCTCCAGGAAGAATGAGAGACAATGAACAGAAATGGAAACAAGAGAGAGTGGTTACAAGGAAAAGCTTACAGAGATGCAATCTCCACACTTGTACATTTTCTAGACCTGACTGGATAAAGCCCTGAATAAGCTCATATGACCTTATTGATGACCCTGTTTTAGGTAGGATACTGGAGACGAGATGATCTCTTGAGGTTCATTCCAACCTCACTGTGTGATCCAACAAAACTGAAAAAACAGACAAGAAAAAAAAAAAAAAAATTATAGGCAGGTCTTGTGAGAAAGAGATGATTCCATGAATGTGCATCTCCAAACAGGAAACAAATATGCCTCTGGTGGTGCTATTTTTCAAGAGGAGGTCTGTAGTGGTGAATTGAACAGGAGTACATGGATGGAAGCAGCAGAAAAGGAAGTTTAGTCTGGAGTACATCTTACATCTCTGGGCTCAGGTAGTGAAGCAGAAACTGTGCCTGTGCTCTCACCTTTGCACTCTCCTTATAAAATGAGAAGCTGTAGTCTCCTTCACTCCTGCAGAATCCCACAGCTTATCTTCATTCTTCCCTTGCACTCTATGAAAGCCCACAAAATCAGAGCTGTGGTGTAGCTTAAAACAGTAGCTGTAAAACATGATCTCTGGACTTTTGTAGCCTCCATGTAATTTTCTAGGCTAGCTTAAGGTGGGCTTGCTAATAAAAGGTTTTATCATTTTTGCTTTAGAAAAATCATTGTGAAAAACATCTGAAATGGTCTCAATTTCCCACATGCTGTCAAAAAAACCCTAGATTGTCTGGAGATAAGCAAGAGGGACTATGCTTACTTCTTCAAATGTTGCAATCTTTTCTATGGTATTCTGAAATGAGCCACTGAACAAAGAAACATGGCTGTATGTTTATCAATCTGCATAGTTTTAAACTTTGAGTTCTGGAAGGTTAGAAATAGAGTTAAAAATATATTTCTTGGCAGTACATTCTTTTATTCCTTACCCCGCATCAGCTCATGAGAATAGGAGGTTTTTCCATCTGTTTCAATCCTATTAATGTTTTAAATCTCCTTTTCTCATAATCTTTTCTAAATATGTTTAAGATGTGGAGCTCCTGTTACACTAAAGCAATAAATTAGATCAGATTAAATAGGACGACATTTTTCTCTGGGTTTAATCCACTTAATATAAGAATCTCAGATTTATTGTCATTAGTTATGTAGCTTGAATTTTGATACTATTGTTTAAACCAGGTTAATTTATTCAGAAATAAGATATGCAGAGTTCAGTTCTCAGTTAGTTTAAATCTGGTTGGCCTCAGCTAGGATAATTTCACAGAGACTTTTACTCTTAAGTCACATCATTGAATAAGTCTACAATATTATTGCATTTGCATAAAAAGTGCTCAGAATATAGCTCTTTCTTTTTTTTTTATTTTTCCCTGAAGTGGTTTTATACTGAACTTCACACCTTATCTTATATTCTTTAATTGACTAAGAAAAATGAGAGGATTAAAAAGAGTAGGGGGGATACATATTTATAGAGAATACTGTATTGAAATAAAATTACAGTAGCAAAGTCTAAATTGTGGTAATTGGGGAATATTAATGCTATCTATACATAATCTAGAGCTTGCAATATGGAAATGCTATTGAACATTTGCCAGAGATGTTTAAAGTTAGATTTCAACAACTTGTGTTTGTCTTTGAAGAATTACATTTAGAAAACTGGGGGAAAAAAACGTTTAAAGGGATGTGTGTGTGTATACTTGTTTTAACAAATTCAATAAAGAAGCATAACATCATATTTGTTCCTTTTATTTGTTTATTTGCATCAGAAAGGACATCAGAGCTGGTAGATCCTCATATGTTTTTCTTGATCAACTGCAACATTGTCTTATTTCTTTATAAACTCTTGGGTAAGACAATACTAATTGATGCTGGTGAGTTTGATACCCATCTGCAATAGTTATGATGTGGAAATCTGAGGTTTAGATCCAAATAATTGAGGAAAGTGCTTAACTGGGGGAGGTAGTCTGACTGTATCATGAAGTCAAAAGCTAGCCTAGAGAGGAAAAGAATCAGAGATTGGAACACCTCCAACCCTGCCAGGTACTTACTCTCTATAGTATGTCCTCCGTACTTATTAAGGCCTGATGCTGCCTAACCACAGACCTAACCTTGTTGGTTTCAAACTTCATGCCAAGAAAGGTTCTTTCTGGTGTACATTCATGTCTTTGACTGCTCCATTCTGAGTGGCAATCTTACATTTATTGCGTTTGGTGACATCAGCCTTCTTCTTCTTGACATCAATGTTTTCATTAGTTTAAGCCCCAGCAACATTATACTGAGAACACTGGAGAATCTTTTAATTCCTAAAAGGAGCAGGAAAGTTTTCTGAAGCAGGGAAATACAGAAAGTATTGTGGGAGGAGACAAAGACATACTTTGCACAGGAAAAACAAAACAAAACCAGAAAAGAGATTAATAGAAATTAGGAAGAGCAGAAAATAATCTGCTTATGAATCTTATTTATGGATATTGCTTGGATATACATTTTTATTTGCCACAGTAGCCTAAAGTCCTTTTGATACCTGGAAGAATTATAGAATAATTTTTGTACAAAAGAACCTTTAAATGTCATCAAGTCCAACAGCTCTGCAACAGGCAGGAACACCTTCCACTAGGCCAGGTTGTTCAGAGTCCCATCCGACTTGGCCTTGAACACTTCCAGGGATGGGGCATCTACCACATCTCTGGGCAATTTATTCCACTGTTTCACCACCCTCATAGTAAAAAATTTCTTCCTTATATCCAACCTGGGTCTCCCATTTTAGTTTAAAACCACAACCCCTTGTCCTATCAATACACACCCTGCTAAAAAGTCTGTCCCTGTCTTTCTTATAAGCCCCCTTTAAGTACTGAAATTGCTGGATTGCTTTTCATTTGGCTCAAAATTATTCTGTCTTTCAAGTCCATGACTATGATGACTTCATTTTAGACTACTGCCTGCCACTGAAATAAACATCTTTCAGATGTATGGATTAGGGAATTTAAGAAATAGCCATACCTCCAGGATATGTTTTTGTAATTATTTTGCCTTTCCTATTTCATTTTGCCTGTCTGTACATGAAGACTGACACAATTGTACTCAAAGTGCAAACAGGGATGCAGATGCTCACATTATAACCTCATGGTTTTGATTCAAAAACATCCTTTAGAGATTCTGTCATTGAAGAAAATCATAACAGTTATGTCAAAGCTGTTCACCTGTTTCTGTATCTGATTCCTGTAGCTGTTGACATACATTTACATCTCTCTTCCTTGATGTTGGGCAGATGCTTGTTGTTACTGTTCCTGATTGTGATTTCTGAAAAGTCCTGTTTCATATTCTAATAATGAAACTCACATTTATTATAGACCGGGCCCATTTCATTTCCTCTTGGGCTTATTCAACCAGTTAATTTGTCTTCAGTGTTCATGCCATTATACTATTCCATCTTCCTTCTTTTCATGTTTAATACAGCTCAACCAGCTCAACATGAACTCTTCTGCTTTTAAAAGAGCACAACTGCTTACCATGTTGCAAGAAGTCTGTTTTGATGCCATTTGTACCAACAAATCTTTAAAATATTTTCTTTTTAACCTCTGTAAAATTTCCCAATATAACAATCCCTAATTTGACTTGATATTTTTTAATTATTTTCATTTTTTAAAATTAGATCTTGTCAATGTTTTCTGTTTGGTCCTATCTGTGACCAGAAGTAGCTGATGAGCAAAATCCTACTGATTTAGTGACATAGAAGTACTGCTGTTAGAGTGAACTTAGATGATGTTAACAGTACCAAAAAAGCTCTATTTTGGGCAACAAAACCTGCCTCATCATCATGTGTTCACCTGAGCTGCTATATGAGAAGGCATAACCCAGTGACCTAAGTTATTAAATATAGGTATATAAAATCAACCATGTACATTCACACCTTTCTAGCATTCTGTTCTGTGTGAATAAATTGCTGCACCTCTATACTTTCCCTCTGTTCATGTTATTCAGCAAGAAATTACTGCAAGGAAGAGTAACAACCTGGGCCCAACCCAGGCAAGCAGTATTTTTCTCATATCTAAAAACCAGAACCCACTAAATTTCATGACTGGATTAGGGAGCAAGCATCAGTGTTTAAAGTTTAATAATGGATATTTTTTATGCCATTTTAATAACTCCACTGGAGTTATGAAACAGCCACCAAATAGCTGAGGTATTCAGTTTCAGTGATTCAATTCTTTTTTCTTTGTTTAAATGCAGATTACACTGAACAACATATAACCAAGATGATTTGTCGTTTCTTCTGAAATAGCTAAAGAAATTAACCTTTTGATTTTCTTTTTCAAACCTATAAGCATGAACTTCCAAGCAAATAAACTCATTATTAAAAGTCAAAATGTTTGCTACATTAATTTTCACCCTAAAATTAGGTGTTTGTCTCATAAGTCCAGTGTTGGTAACAGTTGATAACAGTTCCTTTAGATTTCAAGTATTGTGCCATCTTTAAGAAAATATCTAGTAATAAGGTTATTTAGGTTAGACTTAGGGCAGCTACTCATCTTTAGACAAGACAATTACAGAAATCAGGCACTGTAAACAGAATAATGCAGAAAACACATGTCACTATTGAACTTCCAACCCACAAAAAGTAGTTCCCTGTAGTCACTTAGACATTTTGATTGGTAAAACATTCAGTGGAAGGTCAAACATACTAACACACCTTTCATTTTTCTGGAGAATGAAGTTTAGTATCTTCTACCTGGACTGAGATGAGCAGAAAGAAATGCAAGAGGCAAGATATCTGGCTTTATTAGGCTGTAACACAGCAATTAACACTGAGACATATTTATCAGTACTTTGTAAAGTGTGAACTAGAAGTCCTCTTAATCTGACTGAGCACTGTCATCAACAGACATAAAACAGTTCTGTTGGTCTTCAGGCTTTTGCTTGGTATGTTGCCATTCACTGCTCAACTGCTGGATGTTAGCAGTCACAGCTCAGCATGTTTATGGTATGACTTTTTCCACTGACTCCAACTGCAATACCGCTTCTTAAACTCAGTATTTCCCAGATGCCCCTGAGACCTACCTGCTTGTTTATGCTATACTTTCCTCTCTCTTCCAAGACATACTTCACTCCCTTTTGGACAGAATGTTACTTTCTTTTGTGAGTTGAGATAGCATATACAGCCTTTGGTGAATGTAAATAAGAAATGTGCTTCTAGCAAACAAATATGGGAACTTCTTGATGTAGTTAGGCAATAAACTAGCCTGTTGAAGGGTAACAGCCAGCAATTTTTTTTCAGAATTACGTATGGAGATTCCTAGTGGCTCAGGAGCCTTTTATGCAGAAAGCATGTACTATAGAAACAGAATATTCACAGCAAATAGGGTTACAAGAGATGGGAGGCGCCACAGAAGGGATCAGATATATACGAATCCGTGCCTGCTCTGAGGGTGATGATTTGCCAAAAAAAGATGGCAATAAATGACATCATATGGAAGTGCAGAAAAGAACCCAGGAATATTGAAGAATTGGCCTTTTCTTGTTGGGTTTTTTTTTTTCTTTCCATAATCTGGCAAAAAAAAAATAAAGTTAATGTTACTAATGCTTTCAAACAATTCTAAACATGATAGACTCTATGCTAAATAGGAGATATAAAAATTGCAAAAAAATTGCAGAAAGACAGTCTGGGAATAGAGATAGAAAAGAGGCAATACAAATTTTAATATGGAAAGATGCAAGCTACCAAAAGCAATACTGTTAAATTAGATTGAAGGAAGATAG
This sequence comes from Pezoporus flaviventris, assembly GCF_033815535.1. NCBI lineage: Eukaryota > Metazoa > Chordata > Aves > Psittaciformes > Psittacidae > Pezoporus > Pezoporus flaviventris. Next base: position 23,426,622 of record NW_026892563.1, read on the forward strand.
CAGAGCACAAATTGGACCTCTTTACAGTGTGGTATAGCTTATAAACCTCCAGAAGAATTCTGATACGTGCAGGTCTTGTCATGCAGAAAAAAACTAATAGTCTGTTTCTTCCTGGCTTTAGAGTAAGCACAAATGGAATATTAAATAGTTCCAGACACATGAGCACTGGAAAGACAGCAACAGTGGGATGCTTAAAGGAGTGCTTTATGAAAAGAACATAAAAAATTGAAAGGATTTTAAAAAGAATAAAATGTTCAAGTGCAAATTATTCTTATTTAGAGACATTTTGTATACCTCCTTCTGGAACTTATGTGCTGTAACATTTTGTGTTTAAAATATTTATGAGAGAAGTGAGGTTTAATTCATTTATATGATTTTATTTCTAAGATATTTTTCATGCATTGTCTAAAAAATATTCAAATCTCAATTTGACTCTATATTTCTTTTATCTTCTTTAAAATATTTCTTCTATGTGATTTGATTTAATTTCATGTGTGCCTTTGCAGAAGTGAGTAAATAATAGCAGTCTCACTCTGCAGACAACATGATGTAGACAAAAAAATCTGGGGGTTTGTTTGTTTGTCCATTTTACTTTCTTACAGTGAGGACAATGTCTCCGCAATCTTTTCATAAACAATAAAAACATAATTCATTCAACATGAACATACATTTCTGAATGGCATTGGACAGTTGCCCTTGTTCCTGCCAAGGCCTTATTTACCTCTGAGCCTATTTATACTTTAGCTATTTTCCTTCTTCTTCAAATAACTATGAGTTTTGGCTGACAGAAATTGAGGGGAGGCAAGTCCCAGAAAGTTAACTCTTTTGCTTACTTATGCTTCCAGCCTTATATTCTTTGCTTGCTGAAAAGCAGAAATGACACTGATTTGGACAGAGTGACAACCTGGTTTTTATTCAAGGTAATTGTTCACTGCTGTGAACATTTTACATCTGTTAACTGTTGCCATCTTCATATAAATATTTAAAAAGCAAAATAGATTCCCATTCCTGGTTTTCGTGCCTTTACTGAAAAGAAGCTAACAGACTGAAATTAGGAGGCCCCACTTATGGAAACCTTTTGGATTTCACAGCAGTGGACTGATGGGATCTGAAAACTGCTTTTGTTAAATACCTGCCATTTATGAAAGGCAGATGAGGAGCAATAGAACAATGTTATATAAAACCTTGAGGTTTATCACAAGGTTTTTGACAGAAAATTGAATAAATTATGTTATTCCTATTGTTGACAGATATATGCAGAATTTAAGTGGTTGTGTAATTGTAGGATTATTGAAAGACTGTGGTTTCACAACCTCTTTAAGAAGCCTAAAAATGATGGGTCACCAAGGAGAATATTTCAGTCCCCCATACATTGTGCCTATATTTCTACTACTCTACTTTTCTTCTTTGTGTAGCACTAGGTTTTGTGGTGCCACATGGGAAGTTAGATTTTTTTCAGCTGGATGAATTTCTAATCTACTTGGAAAAAAAAAAAAGCAAAGCAAAGGAATTCCAAGAACAACAATAAAAAAATCCCTTACAAATACCACAGTTGCCACGGAGGGAGAACAGGAACTTGCAGTTACATACAGGGAGAAGCCAGAATCACCAATTTTGCTATAATCTGACTAAGTATAATAAGAAATGATGATACTGCTCAGAAGTAAGATGAAATGTCTGTCTCAATGTCTTAACAATGTAATGCAATTTTTATGCACTGCTTTAAACTTTTTTTTTTTCTTTGAGAGAGAATAATGTCTATTTAGACCAGTCAATTTAATATTATATGACTTAGAAGTGAGCCTACTTTATTTGATAGAATCATAGAATGGTTTTGGTTGGAAGAGACCCTAAATATCATCTAGTTCTAACCCTCCTGTCATGGGCAGGGAGACCTTGCCTTAGACAATGCAGCCCGAGGCTCTGTCCAACCTGGCCTTGAACACTGCCAGGGATGAGGCAACCACAACTTCTCTGGGCAACCTGTGCCAGCGTCTCATCACCTTTCAATAAAAATCTAATATCTAATCTAAATATCTAATCAAAATCTACCCACTGTAAGTTTAAAGCTACTCCCCCTTGTCCTATCTTTACAAGCCCTTGTATAAAGTCACTCTCCAGCTTTCTGTGGGACCCTTTAGTACTGGAAGGCTACTCTAATATCTTCCTGGATCCTCCCCTGGGCTGAACAAACCCAAGTCTCTCAGTCTGTTTTCATAGGAGAGGTGATCCATCCCTTGGTCCATTTTTGTACCCCTCTTCTGGACTCACTCAAACAGGTCCACATCCATCTTTTGTTGGGAATCCGAGAGCTGAATGCAATATTCCAAGAAGGGTCTCACCAGAGCAGAGAAGAGGGGGTCAGTAGCCTCCTTCAACCTTCTGGTCATACTTCTTTTGAAGTCCAGTATATGGTTGGCTTTCTGGGCTTCAAGTGCACACTGCCAGCGCATATTGAGCTTTCCATCAACCAACACCCCAAGTCCTTCTCCTCAGGGCTGCTCTCAATCCAGTCTCTGACCAGCCTGTATTTGTACTTGGGATTGTCCTGAGCAATGTGCCAAACCTTGTGCTTGGTCTTGTTGAAATTCATGAGGCTTGCGCTGGCCCATCTCTTAAGGATGTCAAAGTCCCTCTGGATGGCATCCCTTCCCTCCAACATGTCGACTGCACCACACAGGTTTGACCATGACATATACTTTAGTTTTTTAATATGACTTCTACCAATTAAAATTATTTATGACACAGATAAAAAGCATCAAGATACACATCTTACTGTTTTGATGAAATATCATGTCTTAGTACTAGAAATAATTTGAAAGCAATACTTCTATTGGATATGAAGGAAAGGACAGCCAAAATTTTTTTATAGTAGTGGTAATATAAGAATTTGGGAATATAACGTAAAACAATAAAGTTGCACCAGCCTTAAATTATTTCCTGATGACAGAGCTACTATAACTGCATATGTACTATGAGCTCACTACATTGTGTAGCCATTATGTAGCCATTATGTAGCCATAACAGCATTTTAATGAATTTTACCCGACGGCTGAACAGGCCTAACAGCAACTATGTTATCATTCCTGATAGACTGGCAGATTGTTCATAACTTCTCATTGGGTTTTAAAAGCTGAATTTTTAAAATAGTAGTCCTCTATGAAAGTGAACTGTGGTAATGGTAAAAATCTACAGTTTCCTACCTCCAGTTACTTGAAGGAAAGTTGCATGAAATTCTGACTATATAAGTTATTGGTTCATTATTTATGATCAGATATAGATGGTGATCAATTTTTTCCATATTCAAGCAATCTGAAAGCAATTTCCATCTCTTAGAGTAGTTAATATTTTTGGTTTTGTTCAAAGAATCCATTTATTTCTGTGGGGGTAGGGAGAGATCAGATATAATAATTCTGTGAATTTTAAACATTGAGATATCATCTAACATGTATCAAACCCAGAATTTGAATACAAATGTATATTTTTCTGAAGCATAGATTGCCTTTGATGAATTACCTCTGCTGTGTAAATGAACCCTGACAAAAAAGTGTATCTGATAGAATATTCCTCACAATAGTCTATTTATAATAGTCTTTGGGAGGTGCAATGTGGACTACATGGAAAGGAAAAGGGAAAAAAAATAACTACAGACCTTTTTAGGTATGCTGTTACTAGAAATCTCCTCAGAAAATGCCCTGCAGGGGATTGATAGAAGGGAAAAAGAGCAAGAAAAAAAAAAAAAAGAAAAAAAAAAAGGTGGAGAAAAACTCATTACAAAGAAATCATCATACCAGCTTTATTATGAATGAAACCATGTAGGTATTTCCATACTTGTATCAGTGTAGGAAATGCACCAAAATGTACAGTGTTGGAAATGCGCAGTGTGACAAATGCAGGTATGTAATATTAAATTGGCTTTTCAAATATATCAGTTTCCAAGAAAAAAAAAATCATAACGGTACATTCAAATATTTAAATTAAACAAAATTTGAAAAGCCATATCAGAAATTAATCTCCAGCAACAAAATTAAATGTGAAAATATGATACCAAATATGGTTGTTTTAACCAAACTGAAATAACAGTGTCTAGAGGATATTTAGGACTTTGTAAGTCACCAAAGTTGTAAGCACTGGTGACCAAGCAACTCCTACTTGGGCTTTTTGAAAAACAATTCTTGGTGATCAAATTTTAAGTGTATGTTTTTGTGACATATACACATACCATAAAGTTCACAAATATCTAGGTTTGTATGATAAATTTATATTCAGGTGTCTGATTTGATGATGAGCTCATAAAGAAGTGGCTGTACTTGTCCAAAGCTTATTTTTAACCAGTTAAAACTGATATTAAAAAAGCAGTTAACTAAATTCTGTTGAAAAGGAATTTGCTGGGCAACTGATAACTCAAAAAAATCACTAAAGCATTGAGGGGATACTTTTGCAGAGTTTCTGAAATAACTTCTTTGTGATGAGAAAATTGGCAGTAAAGAATTACAATGTCTTGTTGCTCAGCCAAAAAGGGAAGAACATTCACAATATTCAGATTTGCTCTGATCAATCTGAAAAACTCTGTCTTGGCTCATCTATATACGTGTGGAAAAGACTATAGGAAGGGAGGTTTTCTTCCCATGAGTACCAAAACTATACTCAAAAAGTAGAATGGAGCTGATCATTTAGGCTGGAACAAAAGGCACTCCTAAGTGAATTCAAATTTCACTGCTAGCTGTGCTGTGTGCAATGTTCGGTATGAGGCCAAGAGCCAAAAGCTTTACAGATTTCAACTTAGTTATCCAGTCAGGTACACATGGAAAAAAGTATTCTATGTTGGCAGCTAAGGATCACAGTATCACAGTATGCTAGAGATTGGAAGGGACCTCGAAAGATCATCTAGTCCAATCCCCCTGCCGGAGCAGGAACACCTAGATAATGTTACACAGGAATGTGTCCAGGCGGGTTTTGAATGTCTCCAGGGAAGGAGACTCCACAACCTCCCTGGGCAGCCTGTTCCAGTGTTCCGTCACCCTCACTGAGAGGAAGTTTCTTCTCAAGTTTAAGTGGAACCTCTTGTGTTCCAGTTTGTACCCATTACCCCTTGTCCTATCATTGTTTGCCACTGAGTAGAGCCTGGCTCCATCCTCGTGACACTCCCCCTTTATATATTTATAGACACTTATAAGGTCACCCCTCAGTCTCCTCTTCTCTAAACTATAGAGACCCAGCTCCCTCAGTCTTTCCTCGTAAGGGAGATGCTCCACTCCCTTAATCATCTTCGTTGCCCTGCGCTGGACTCTCTCCAGCAGGTCCCTGTCCTTCTTGAACTGAGGGGCCCAGAACTGGACACAATATTCCAGATGCGGTCTCACCAGAGCAGAGTAGAGGGGAAGGAGGACCTCTCTCGACCTACTAACCACCCCTCTTCTAATACACCCCAGGATGCCATTGGCCTTCTTGGCCACAAGGGCACAGTGTTGGCTCATGGTCATCCTGTCTTCCACTAGGACCCCCAGCTCCCTCTCCCCTACACTGCTCTCTAACAGGTCGTTCCCCAACCTATACTGGAACCTGGGGTTGTTCCTGCCCAGATGCAGGACTCTACACTTTCCCTTGTTATATTTCATCAAGTTATTCCCTGCCCAACTCTCCAGCCTGGCCAGGTCTCGCTGGATGGCAGCACAGCCTTCTGGCCTGTCAGCCACTCCTACCAGCTTAGTGTCATCAGCAAACTTGCTGATAGAATACTCAATTCCCTCATCTAAATCATTGATGAATATATTAAATAATACCGGTCCTAGTACTGACCCTTGAGGCACTCCAGTAGTTACAGGCCTCCAACTAGACTCAGCCCCATAGACTACAACTCTCTGGCTTCTCTCCTTCAGCCAGTTCACAGTCCACCTCACTACCTGATCATCCAGACCACACTTCCTCAATTTAGCTGTGAGGATGCTGTGGGAGACTGTGTCAAATGCTTTCTTGAAGTCAAGGTAGACCACATCCACCACTCTGCCATCATCCATCCACCATGTTATTTCCTCATAAAAGGCTAAGAGATTGGTCAAACATGATTTCCCCTTGGTGAAGTCATGTTGACTGCCCCTCATAACCCTCTTATCCTTGATATGCCTTAAGATGGCACCAAGGATAAGGTGTTCCATCACTTTCCCAGGGATGGAGGTGAGGCTGACCGGCCTATAGTTACCCGGGTCCTCCTTCTTGCCCTTTTTGAAGACTGGAGTGACATTTGCTTTCCTCCAGTCCTCAGGCACCTCTCCCGTTTCCCAAGACTTGGTAAAGATGATGGAGAGTGGTCTAGCAATGACTTCCGCCAGTTCCCTCAGCACCCGCGGGTGCATCCCATCTGGACCCATGGATTGCTCAACTGTTCTCTAACCCATTCCTCATCGACCAAGGCAAACCGCTCCATTGACCTGACTTCATCTAAGGTCTCAGGGGTACAAGGCTCTTCAGGACTGCCTGCAGCAGAGTAGACAGAGACAAAGAAGGCATTCAGTAACTGCCATCTCTGTATCTTCTGTCACCAGGGGACCCATCCCGTTCATCAGTGGGCCTACATTGCCTCTGGTGTTAGTTTTGTCTGCCATGTATTTGAAAAAGCTCTTTTTGCTGTCCTTGACCCTTCTCGCCAGGTTTAATTCTAAGGAGGCCTTAGTCATCCTAGCTGCCTTCCTACATCCTCTAGCAGGCAGCAGCCTTATATTCCTCCCAAGTGGCCAGCCCCTCCTTCCATGACCTGTAAACTCTCCTCTTCCACTTGAGCATACACAGCAATTCCCTATTTAGCCACGCAGGTCTCCTGGCCCTCTTCCTTGACTTCCTACATGTCGGGATGCTCTGATCTTGAGCACGGAAAAAGCAATCCTTGAATGCCAACCAACTATCTTGGGCCCCTTTACCTTCAAACAGCCTTGCCCATGGGATTTCCCCTAGCAATTGCTTGAAAAGGCCAAAGTTTGCCCTGCTAAAGTCCAGGGTTGCAATTCTACTTGCTATTCTACTGATCCTACCACACAAGATCCTGAACTCCACCATCTCGTGGTCGCTGCAGCCAAGGCAGCCCTCAACCCTTACTGCTTCGACCAGACCCTCCTTGTTAGTGAGGATGAGATCCAGCAGCGCTCCTCTCCTGGCCAGCTCATCCACCATTTGCAGGAGGAAGTTATCATCCATACACTGGAGGAACCTCCTGGACTGCGGCTGGGTTGCCGAGTGGTCCTTCCAGCAAACATCAGGGAAGTTAAAATCCCCCACGACGACCACGGCCTGTGACTGTGAGGCCGCTCTCAGCTGCCTGTAGAATGCCTCGTCAACTTCCTCACCCTGATCTGGTGGTCTGTAACAGACACCCACAGCAGCATCGCCCCTGCCAGCCTGCCCCTTAATTCTCACCCACAGACTCTCAACTCGCTCGTCCTCTGTCCCTGGACAGAACTTGGTGCATTGTAGTTGCTCTCGCACATAAAGAGCAACCCCACCACCCTTCCTGGCTGGCCTGTCTTTCCTGAAAAGGACATAGCCCTCCATGACTATATTCCAGTCATGTGAGCTGTCCCACCACGTCTCTGTAATTGCCACCAGATCATAGTCTCCTGACTTAACACAGGTTTCCAACTCCTCCTGCTTATTTCCCATGCTGCGCGCATTGGTGTACAGACATTCCAGGGAGCGAGCTGAGCACACCGATTTCACCCTAGGATTATAGGAGGCCTTCCAGTCTTCATCAATTCTGGAGCGCTGCCCCACTGGGGCAAGCCTAGCTACAGCCCCATCCCCCTTCGAATCTAGTTTAAAGCTCTCCAAATGAGTCCTGCTAATTCGTGCCCCAGCATCCTTTTGCCTCTGTGAGATAAACCTTTCCCACTTGTCATTGTCCAGACTGGTGCCCTATAAAACCAGCTGTTATCAAAGAATCCAAAGCCCTGCCTGTAGCACCAGTCTCGAAGCCAATCGTTTACGAACTGAATCTTCCCATTCCTTCCCACATCATCAGTGGAAGATGGAAGGAGTCAGGAGAAGATCACTTGAGCCCCAGACTCTTTCACCATCCGCCCCAAGGCCCTGTAGTCTTTCTTCATCCCCCTCAGACTGCGGGAAGCAGCTTCCTCCCCACCTGTCTGGAAGACCAGCAGCGGGTAGTAGTCTGTCGGGTGCACCAGGCTGGGGAGCGCCCTGGTGATATCCCTGATCCAGGCTCCAGGCAGACTACACACTTCCCTATGATGAGGGTCAACTCTGCATATCGGGCCCTCTGTTCCTCTCAGAAGGGAATCCCCTACTACAATGACCCTTCTTTCTTTCTTATCAGAGGCAGTCTTGAGGTGCAAAGTCGACGCCTTTTCCTATGTGGCCTTGTAGGCTGGCCTCGCACCACATTCTCACCTACCTCTCCTTCAAGATCCAGGGCCTCGAACCTATTATGGAGGGACACCTGGGGAAGCAGGGCAGGAAGGGAGGAGGGTTTCCCACGACGCCGAACTGGAACGCGCTTCCAACCCTCGTCGTCTTTTTGGTCCCCTACCTCTGCGCAACAGCTACAGGGCAGGGGCTGTCTCGGGCCATCCCCCTCTGTGTGAGAAGGCAGGGGGTCCTTCCCCTTTCGGGGGGTATCTCCCTGGAACCGTTCTGACTGGCACTCCACCAGTCGATCTCCCTTTCACACTCCCTGATGGTCCTCAGCGTCTCAACCTCCTCCTTAAGTCTTGCCACCAGGCTAAGCAGATCTTCTACCTGCTCACACCTCACGCAGGTGGAATGCTGTCCTCCCTCCCCCGGCAGCAGCAGGCTCTGGCACTCCCTGCATCCAGAGACCTGAACAGCCACGGTTTGGGACAGGGTCTCTGTCTGAGGTGCTGCAGTCATCTTACTGCAAGCTCTCTTTCTGGAGGAAGAAAATGTTAGCTGTTGTACAATACTATCCAGAATCTTTTACCAGTTCAATGAGCAGAAACAGCTTATTGCAGTGCTTGAGCATGTTCCTTAGCTAATGAAGCAGCAGCTCTAAAGCAGCTCCAAAAGTTCTAATTCTAGCTTTAATGGAATACTTTTAGCGAAGTGCTCAAATCTAAGGGCATACACAGATTCCTGTAATCCTTACTAGTCAGGCTTTCTACACCCAGTTTACTTGTGGTTAAGTAACACTTAAAGGCTAGCAAATTGTTCTAAACAAACTCGAAAGTCCTCCTTAAAAGCATTGCTGATCAATGAGGTGAAGGTTTCGCAGGTAAATATCTATAGGAAAATCTCTTTACTTCTCCCCAAATGCTTACCATGCTACCAAGCTAAAGAACAGAGAGAAGGATCTCAAAGAAAACCATCTTCATGCCATCTTAAAGGTATGCTTTTGACCCCTGCAGCCTCATTTGTTTGTTTTCTTTCTGGGTGAAAAAGCAAAGGAACACTTGAAGTAAAAGAAAACAAAAGTGATATTGTCCTTAAACTAACACAGTGTAACTTATTACTGTATATAATGTACAGGGCTTACTAAGCTGCTATCTTTTATAACCTTGGATAAAGGTTCTCTGCTATCATTCTGTTGAAGCAACTAATGTGTTTTTTAACTTCCTCCTGGGGTTGTAAAAATGTAAGCTCAGTTGACTTTTTATTTCTCTGCTGATCAGGTTAACAGTACCGGATGAATCTTCCTGTCCACAACACTGAGCAGCCTTATAGTTTTGTCCAAGACAAATGTTAAATGTAATTTGAAGGTCACTGGAAGTGATGCAATAGTTGCTGGGAAACACTTTATATCACTTTGCTTTTCAGCAGTCTGCATCCAGATGAAACTGAAAAAGATGTAAGAAATTGATTGCAGAGAAGAGCAAAATGTGTAATATTAGCACCAGCCCTGTTAACGGGCTACACATGAAGCTTGTAATACAGTGTTCCCTTACCAAATTTAAGCATTTAGATATACAGAGAGTAAAAATATGAAAGCCACAGACTTCAAATTTATTGGATAAGACACAGAACTGGCATATTCAGTCAAGTTCAAAGCACAATATTTGTGTCTATGACCTCTTCTACTACCTGTGTAGAGTGTGTGCATTATCTATATATCTACAGTAATTTCTTCTTTCTTTTTATGTCTGTCTTTCCAAATGAGTTTCCATTTAACCGTTAACATTTCCCTTTAACCATTTCCCTTTAACCATTTTCCTTTAACCATTTCCCTTTAACCATTAACTCGCTTTTTCCCATGGAGCTTTTTTGCCAGTTCACCATCAGCTCTTTCCCAAAGACATTACATTTTACATCATATTACCATGTTCTGCTTTTACTGTAGCTGCTGTATTGATGAAATACCCTCTCACTGTGAAAGAAACACTAATAACTACTTGGAGTGTAGTTTATAAAGCAGTAAGTATTCACTTACTAAATCTAGACTGTGGCTCTCTTTAGTTTGCTTTTGAGAATATCTCATAGAGCAGTAAAACAAGCCTTATTAGACTCACTTCTATCTTCTGGTGTAACCTGGCACAGCTTCCATCTTGGAGTAAATAGGACTCCTTCAGCACTACCTGAACTTTGACAAAACCACACTGTCTGCCTTTTTCATTTTATTAGGTCACAATACAAATGCATCAATAATTCTTTCTCTCCTAGTTTCTCAAGGTAGGCTCCATGATCTGTAATTCTTTTACATTCCATCCCACTTTGTCACCTCTTACTTCGTAGTAGCTGATACAGAATTTCACATTTGTCACCTTTTACAAATCACCTGTCTTCTATGATCTTTTGAAGAAAATGACTAATGTTCTATAAATCTCTTTGGTTAGTTTTTTGTAAGGTTTTTTTTTTTTTGTTAGTTTTTGGTTTGTTTTTGGTTTTGTTTCTTTTTGGGTGCATGTTTGTTTTGTTGTTTTTTTTTAATTAAAGATAATTTATGAGGCTATTATGACTTACGTTCAGTTAATTTATACAAATATTCTTCATCCTGCTTTTTTCAAATTCTCCCTGACATAACTTGCTATCGTGATAAAACTCAATGTATGAAGTATCTGGTCAAAGCTACCTTTTCCTTCCTTCCTCCCTTCTTCTCTTCTTCCTTCCTCCCTCCCTCCCTCCCTCCCTTCCTTCCTTCCTTCCTTCCATTTTGTAATGAAAACCTCAAAAAAAGGTATTGAATAGTCTGTTGTACATAATCTCTATTTTGTTCTCCTTTCCTGTTGAATAAGAGACTTTTGCTTGTTTTAGATTTCATTTTCTACTGTGTTTATAAAATCTCTTTTGTCATACCTTACTCTATAGCTAGCTTTTCTGTTTATTTTCATATCTTTATTTTTCTGTCATTCCTTTATACTTCCGCTTTGAAAACAATATATTTGTCAGTTTGCTTTTTCCGAGTATTTTTTCCCTTAACATTGATGTATTTCTGATTAGATTGGTTGTTTATTAAATTAACTATATTTCCTTCGAATTACAGTAATCTGTTGTTGTTTTAATAATGTTATTTTCAGGATCTACCAATTCTCCTGTAGAACAACTTAATAGATATAAAATATACATTCAGATGTATAAAACACACTTACAGATTGCTCACCCACCCCCTTCAAATTGTGGTTTGATTTTGGGAAAGTTGTTGTCCTTATGCTGCTGCCCTGATCTTTCCTTTCCTCTAGAACAATAAAACATATAGTTGTACAACTGCTTCCATAAAAAATATTTTCACCTGTTTTATTTCAGAAACCAAGGAACTTATTAATGAACTATGTCATACATTTGATCTTAAGTGCCATAAAACACCAGATGAGATTTTAAATGTGGGAGATAATTTGGAAGATAAACTGTAACAGGTGTGTTTCAAGAATTTTTATTGCTTGATACTGAGTTAACTGGTCTGTCTGATAACACGATGTTTTAGTTGTCTCTCATGTTCTGCTAGTGAGGAGGGGCACAAGAAGCCAGCAGGAAACAGAGACAGGGGGCCTGACCCAAACTAGCCAAAGGGGTATTCCATACCACAGTAGATCATGCCCAGTGTATAAACTGGGGGGGAGTTACCCAGAAGGGATGGACCACTGCTTGGGTCAGGAGGGGTATTAGCAGGTGGTGAGCAACTGTATTGTGTATCACTCTTGTCTTCTGAATTTTTTTTCTCTTTTTTTTTTTGCTGTTTTTTTCTGCTATTTTTATCACTATTGTTGTTGTTGCTATTATCTCTATTATCACTATATTTTACTTTATTTCAGTCATTAAACTGTTCTTTTCAAAACCTGCAGTCTCAGAGAGGGGAGAAGCAGGGAAGTGAGCAAGCAGCTGTGTGGTACTGAATTATTGGATGGATTTAAACCACAACCACCTGAAGAAAGCTACAAAATTCCACAAAGGTCACTCTAAAGTTCATGGATTTTTTTTCAAAGAAAAAATTCTTTGAACTTCCTTAAAAACTATAATCACAATATTAACACTTAATCTAAATGTGTTGGCTTCTTGTTGTTGTTTGTGGAGTATTTTTACTAGTTTTAGAGTGGAATTTTCCCCTGGCTTTTTAATGCTGAGGATTTTTTTTTTCTCTCAAACTTCATGTTTTCTCTGCTGTTGGAAAATATGTGTATTACTGTATTACTGTATTACTAATGTTATGATGCCCATGTTTTGCTCATTTTTTGTATAATTTGAAAAAGTCCATGTTTTTCAGCTGCAACAGCTGAGTCAGTGTTTAAATCCAACAGCTGGTACTGTATGTCAGCACCTGAAGTAAATAACACTCTTAGTGATGTACTTGTCTGTTCCAATAAACATGTTCATTTGAAACTGTCATTGTGACATGCCATGATTTATTACATTTTGAGTTTCACTAGAATAGCACAACCAGAGCCATACAACAGAAATAGTGGCATCAGTTCTTTAACTTACTTTTTGTTACATTGTTTTAATGGTAGGTCAGAAAATGACTTGTTTTCATATTTCATGGCAATCTGTAGCTAATATTCTAATTTATCAGTTGGTTGTTTTGCTTTTTTTTTCATTTGTATGGAAGTTTTGGTGACTGAAAGAGGGTATTTCTGAAAGCTTAAGAGTGTAACAAATATTATTTTATATTTTCTTTTTAAGACTGAAGTTACTGAAGATGTAAATCAACTAGATATTTTTCTTAGCCCACATCTTCCAGGAATTGATCATACAATCAGTTCAGGATGACCTTTTATACTGAATTTCTTTTTCAGAATAAGACATTGAGGGAATTCTTAATTTTAAAAGACTGTCATAGATAGTACAAAGTAATAAGTCTAAACAAGTCTACTTTCATTATTCAGTGGTTTGTCCCTGCCCATCTGTTCTTGAGAGCTATGATTCAGGGGAACTGTAAAAATTCTCCTGTGAATTGAGTTTGTAGCAGAGTGGAAAAATAGGAGAGCAAATGGGAATTATAGAGGAATTTTTTCCTGAAAAATAAATATACTAAAAAAGAAACTATCATCATCTACATGTGTAAATGATATATTTAGAAACATAAGCTGAAACTGATTTGGACAGAACTATTGGTTTAACAAACAGACGTGAACAAAAAATATTTTTATTTTGCACTTAAATAAGCAATTTTAATAGGTAATTTTATGACAGTAGTAGACCAAATTGCCAGGTTCTTATTAAATTCTTCTAGCAATTAAAATAACTGTCTTCATTATTTCTGGTTTTTCAAGTATTTTAATTCTTTATTTTGAAAATTAATTAGTTTTTGTGTAGCTTCTTTTCATCTCAAGTTATACTTCCATTTATCTTGATAATGTCTACAGAGTTCTTGGCAGGGTATTGTACAAACCAAAAAGTCTCGTTATTTTTTTGTTACCTGACACACTGCTTGCCAGAAAACAGTAATAAAAACCAACAAATAAAAACATCATAATGACTCACCAATCTAACTTTCTGAAAACTGTGCTCTTTGGTCAGCAGAGCAAGATGATCTGTGAAAATTAATAAAGTCAGAAAAGTACACATGAATGAAAAAAAGGAATATGAAGGAATGTGTTTAGAAAGGGGATATGTATGTTTTAAGGTGGGCTCAAAAAATTAAAAAATAGTGCAAGAAACAAAACTGTAATAAAACTGTACTGTGTTGGGGATCTTTTTTATTGACTTGGACAACAAGATTACTGTGTCTATGCAGTGGACATGTGTTTTGATGGGGCATTACTGTCCACTCTTCTCCTCTGGGTCATTCCATGATCTCAGGAATTCCTGTTAGGCCTTGGACTTCATGCAACAAGTTGGACAATGAAGCATCCCTTGACAATACCAGGAACTCTTGCACAGCTAAGGAGGGAGTGACACTGACCATGCCAGGAGTTCCTGTTGCCTGGTCAGGGCCAGAGACAAAATTGGGAATAATGAGTCATCCTCTGATAGCCTTGAAATAACCTTCACCTTGGTCATAGCCTGAGTAGAATGGTACCACTGTTACTGGAATTTTAAGAATTCCAGTAATTATCAACACAGATTGTGGCCAGGATGGAAATTTACTGATGTCTGGAGCAAATCATATTATGCCCCTATAACCAACAGTCCTGATTGAGGTCCTTTGAGCTCTCATGGAATGCAGCGGGCTGCAACCAGCATCTGCATCTGAGTAGGACATCTCTCAGAAACTTGTGAACTCTCACGTTCACAAAGTTTGAAGGACCAGTGTCTGGGTCAAAGACTCCCCATTTCTGTAGGCTCAACCCTCTCCCACTGAGAAATTCTGAGACATATGAAGTATTTCAGTGAACTCAAGGGGAGTTTTTAACAGGTATACCTTTATGTATATATGTGTATATATATAGAATTATAGAATCATAGAATAGTTAGGGTTGGAAAGGACCTTAAGATATTCGATATGGAGTTAACAAGTGTTACACTAAGAAGATATATATATATTTTTGTGTCTGTGTATGTGTGTATGTGTAAATTGACTTAGATACCCTATAGCATGTATAGTATTAATGTTTTCATCTTGAATCTGTAATTAAGTCATTATTGTGGCCACAGTAAATCCTATTAACTCATTTTGTAAATGCTGAGTTCAACTTTAAACTGAGAATAAACTTGTCACCCACCTGTAACCTGCAGACTGTTGCTATGTCAAAGCCATGCAAAAATCCATCTGTGGTAAATTAGTACTTTTAAAACATCAAATTAACATCACCTTTTGTTGATATCTTGCTGATCCTAATTGCTTACACATTAAATCCTTTAGTCATAAACTGTTGACCGAGTGTGAGAGTAGGATTGGACTTAGCCACACCTAAGCTCCATCAGGAGTTTAGACAGCAAATGGATCTACTCTGACCCTCCTGTCTCAACAGGAGAGTCTCCCTCACTGTGAACAATAAAAGCATGTTAAAAATCTCTTTTCATATCTCTACAGAGTAAAAATGTCATTAATACATTTATGTATACTACTGATGTGTCACAGAATCATAGAATAGTTAGGGTCATCTTTCTTTCAGATATGAAAGGGCTAAAGTTAAAAGAAAAGGCCATAATGATGGAATATTAAAATCAAAGCAAAAGTACTTGCTTAAGTTAGTGTATTGTCAGGTAAGATATAAATGTAGGAAGAAGGATGGATAAAGATCTATAGAAGAGGATATCAAAAGCCAACTGGATAGTGAAAGTTTTCTTCAAATATTTTGATTGAGCTGTTCACTGGAACATTAATTGCTATTGTCTGGTTTGAGTTTGTTACTATACATCAAATCAGAAGCAAAATCTAAGATAAAATAAAGTATCTGCTAAATAACAGTCATTTTGCTCTACGCTGAGTGCAATAAGGGTCAGTTACACAAAAGTTTTGCTAGAAGAAAGAAATAATGTGACATTTATCACATGTTTAAGTGATACATCACAAATGTGATATACATCTACCTCTTGACAATGATGAGCAGGGAAAAAGAAACTGTCAGTTTATTTTTTCCTACAGGTCATTTTATTTTTTCCTACAGGAACCCTAGGAACAAGAAGTAAGAGGATCACATTTCACTGCCCCTATGAAAGTTGCACAAAAATCCTCCATAGGCTAAAGTGCACTTCAAAAATGACAATCCATACACACTGGAGTTTCAGTACATTGGTTTGGTGTGCAGCAGAGCTGAAGATGGAACAAAGCACATTCTGCTCCTTCTTGTACACCCATAATACCTCTCCTTCAATATCCAGTACCCATTTCAGCTACAGGCAAGAGCTGCTGCATTCGCTTGGGCACAAGCACTGACTTCGGTGTGCCCGCAGGTAATGCAGCAGCAGTGCTTTGCTCCAAGACAACTCTTGTTTCCAAATACTTGCACCTGCATGCCTGAAAAAAGATGAGCCTCCTTCGTCTCATGCATGACTTCATTTCCCAAGCTTGTACCTCAGCATTTCCTACCTTTGTACACAAGGTGTATCCTTCCACAAATACCAGTTCCCAAAATACATTAACACTGATCCCAAGTATTTTGATGAAATGGAGGTTCTAGTAACCTAGTGTCATTGAACATGTCACTGATAGTATTCCATAATGTCTTAGTTATATTTTAATGATGCTTCAGACTTGCTTTTATATTGCAAAATAACCAAAAAGCTGAGGTTTTGTTGTTTCTTTCTTTAACAGATGTGTGGAGGAGGAGAAAATATATGTTTATGAGAATATTCAAATGCAAAAAACTTTTCTTTTGTCAAAGAATAAATATATAAATGGACAAAGTGTTATTTATGAAGAACAGCAATGCATAAAGAAGATCTGCAGCCAAATAAACCAATGACATATGCTCAAGGATTACATGTAACTCAAATTCATTTAATTTCAGTATATGAGCAAAGACCTTAGCTATGTGACTTACTGTTATTTTCACTTTTGTTCACCACTAAGTTGCAGAGGTTTATTTATGTGCACAGCTCTGTGAGATATGACAAAGAATGATACGTCAAGTTATTTTCCTATAATTACATGAAAAATGTAACATAAAGTACGACCGGAGGAAGGGGCTGTGATACATGGAAAAATAAATCAAATGTGAAGGGGGGAAATTGTCTCTCCAGTATTGCATTCATGAAGTGTTAAAACTAAATTATTCACAAATGAGCACTAGCAGTTTCGATGACCCTAAAAAAGTTTGTTGTTTTTGTCTTGATTCTAGCCTATTACAGATATATTAATAATAAAACTAATTGACCAGATACTATATTCTTCGACCCATCTGGGATGTAAGACCTCCCTTCCTCCATTAAAGATGTCATAATTATGACTAATGTAGCAGATTCCAACATTGTACTTGGCAATCTCCCACATGTAGTTTAAATGCTAAAATTTACGTATTTCCAGCATTAAAAATTTGTTAGTCAGTGATGTAAATTAATCAGTATTAAATCTAATAACTCCTGGAGGAAAAATCAAACATCAAAAACCAGTACTCCTTGCTCTGATTCTTCGTCTTAAAGTCTTATCACAGTGGTCTTAATGTTTTGTCTTTTGTTTCTTTTGTCAGTTTTTATGCCAATAGCTTTTTAAGAGCTTGTGCTGCTTTAGTAAACACCTACTTTTTCAGGTTATTTCCATTTCCATTAATATGAATAAGACCCAAACATTTCAATTTAGGAATATTTCTGAGCAGATTTGCAGCATCCTTAATAGTAGGTTGCTTTCCCCTACTGAAGGCTGCATCTTATTGAAAGATGTAGTCACATGCAGGTAGAATAACAGGCAAAACAAACTAAAGTATAGAGAAAAGATAAAAAAAAATCTTTCAAGTTCCAAGCTGTTCTTTGAGAAAATGAGAGTGCTTTTCATTCCCTTGGTGACCTGTAAATATTAATTTAGTGGGCATTTTAAACCAATTCAAACTGGTGGAAAGTGTCCAGCAACTTCAGTGGGTTATACATCAGGCTCTACGTAACTGAGATTTCTACATCTATCCATAGGAATTCCAAAAGCCCCATTAACTTTCAAATAAAACATGACTCTGTTAAAAGAAAAATGATATTTTCTTTGTCTTTTGCGACTGATTTGAAAGATACCTGGAGAGCTGTTAAGCAGCTTGTTATTTGTTAAGAAAGTATCTTCAGCCAAATAGAGTTTAGCAGACATGGAAAGTAACCTCTAACCCCCAGTATTTTTAGTTAATCATCTTTGATAACCAAAGTGACTGTGACTCAGAAATGCAAGATGGAACAGAACTGAAATCCCCTTAAAAAGCCTTTATAAAGCCTTTGTAAAGCAGAAGAGTTTGCGTTATCAAACTTGGTAACATTAATACCAGTGTGTCACTATTGTTTTACAATTCATAACCTTTTACCTTTTTCTTGTTAGATTAAGTCTACTGCTGAGAAATGAATGGTATAGCATAGAGGAAGACACATATGTAATATATAGACAGTGTACTGCTGTGAACATGGGGATGGTATACACATTACATTATAACTCTTTTGTTTAGACTATTCCTTAACATGAGACCCTGTTTTGATGTGCTTAATTTCTGCATTCTACCAAATAACTAGATGTGCTGATTTTGTCTTTTGTTAGTTCCCTTGTGTACAGAACTTTTCACTTCCCAGGCATTTCATTCTTCTAGAAGAAATGAGCCGTCAGAATAAACAGAAATCCAGAACAATCTGCTTGGGAAACTTTGCTGAATACAGCCAGTCTACACTGCTGGTGTGGTTCATTGGCTCTATTTTAAGGAGACTGGCATAGAAGAGAGGAGAGAATCACAGTTTTGGTCCTCTTCTCTTCCCAGAAGACCTGTTGGAAGTTGAAGTATGAGCTCAGAAGAGTCCCCTGTGCTGTCTTCTGTGCACTACAGAAAACCACTCAGTATACAAGAACAAACTTCAAACTTTAGATTTATGGTTGAAGATTTAAAAAAAAAAACAAAAAAACAAAAAAACACAACTTCAGTGTGCCCCTAGCTGAGAGGAGGAAGAATTAAGGAAGAGACATTCTTTGCTAGAGTCCAAAAAGATACTTAAATTCCTCTCTGTTAGCTAGGAAATGTACACTTTACAGAATGGGGTCCAAATAAGACAAAGAACCAAAACAAGAATCAGAACAAAAGAACAATTGCATTCATCCTCCATGGAAGGAAAATTCCCTCCTGGCCCTGCCCTACTGGCAAATTCATTTATCATCAGAACTTGAGCAAAGCCTACAAAAAAACACCTGAAAGATTTCAATGGTACTACTGCACAAACGCATTTGATTTCTAGCTGCTGTAACGCTTCAGGGGAAGGTAAACGAAAATCCAATATAGCAATTAAAGATCTCAGAGGTGAAAATCTATAGTACTTTGCCATTGAGAAATTAACCACAAGGCAAAAGTATAGTGAAAGGTGAAACTATTTGGCTCTGTTTGCTGAATCTCCACACACAGGACTCATTTGATTAGAGCACCTGTGAAAAGGATGTTTGTGAAAAGGATATTTTGAGTGCAACAGAATTATGCATAGAATTACTTCTATATCAGTGCTAAAAATGAGAAATTATCCTAGTGAAGCAAGTCTGTTACTTTCATTGCCAGATTTTTCTCTGCCATATACTGTGTTTCACAATTTTTTTTTGTCCACTAGAAACAGAATTGCTTTTCTGTGAGTTCCCTGAGAAAAACTGTTACTGTTGGGCAAGTGTGATATTTGTTGAATTTTCCTCTTAAAGATTATGAGTTTGTTTTTCTTTTTTTTCCATTATTTCTTGCAATTCTTGTATGCTTCTGTGTAACTTCCTTCTCAGTATTTTCATCTTAGGCATCTTGCTAATGTTTCCTTGGACATCATTTAACCAGCTACATGTGCTTAGTTCTCTTGCTTGACCTTTCTTCATAAGTCAGCCACTCTAACCTCTTAAATAAACATTTGTACAGTTCTCTCTTTTGTATGTCTCTATAAGTATTAGATAATTAAATCTTCTGAACTAAATACAGAAGTGGTCACTAGTCTTTTACTAATGCATCCATTTCCCAAAGACTTGGGACATGGTTTAACTTTATAGAGCTGGTTTTCACTTTTCTTCTTCATGCAACAGAACTCCAGTGATAGCACCTTTAAAAATGTTTTAAATATATATATTTAACAGGCTATTGATTTAATTGTTTGTGCACCAACAATTCTTGGTTTCTCTCCCTACTTATTTGAAAATTTAACATAATATTATATTCTTTTTTGGAAACTACGCATATTTCTTGTTTTCTGTCATATTTCTCAGTAGCTTACTATATATTTTTGTCCCTTGAAACCAATGTACCTGAAAATGTTATTGTTATGCTGCATCTCTTTTTGCATAGTGTAATTTACTGAAGACAAAATAAGACCTAGAAGACTTGCATTTGCAGCTACTAAACACTTACCTTCCAATGATCATTTTGTTTTGATCCCCGTGTTTAGTCACTCAGCCAAGCTCTTATCATGGGACTCTGTACACATAAAAATGATTAACAATACAGGTGCTTCAATGCTCAAATCCAAACAGGTAATGGCTGTAGTTTTTTGTTCAATGGATCATTTTATATTGTCATCATTAAAAAAAAAATAAAAAAAATAAAGAAGCTTGCTGTGCAAGACATGTTGTTGAGTTTATTAGAAGCAGTAAATACAGAGGTACTGTCTGTTCTGAGTACTCGCCTGTTTCTTTTTTGGGTGGTAAATTATCCATTGGAAACTGATATACCATCATTGCACACAGAAGAAAC
This sequence comes from Pezoporus flaviventris, assembly GCF_033815535.1. Classification (NCBI taxonomy): domain Eukaryota; kingdom Metazoa; phylum Chordata; class Aves; order Psittaciformes; family Psittacidae; genus Pezoporus; species Pezoporus flaviventris. The sequence continues at coordinate 23,447,276 of NW_026892563.1, forward strand.
ATAAGAACATACCATAAGAACATAAGTACCATAAGAAACATAAGACTTAGTGAGAGGTTGTGTATCACAGAGATTCCTGATGTATCTGCAAGGGGAAACGTACTGGCCTTTGTTGGTAACCAAATTCTACAACATCATGCAGTTTAAATACATTAATAGGGCAAAAGCTAAGTTATTTGACATGGTATTGATTTATGTCAGCAGTTATTGCTGTGGGACAGCTGTGTATTCAGTCAATGACTTCTCCCAACATACAGAAGTTTTAAACTTCTTTCTGAGTGTATATAACTATACAATCAAGATCAGTTGTTTTTCTTGACTAAGAACAGTTACAGATGTAATCTAAGCCAAACATTAACGTCATTTACCATAGAAGGTGACTTCATGTTGCAGCAGTTTTCCCAGGACCTATCACGAGCTGCTGCCTGACTACAAATTACGTAGCACAAATATAAAAATCATATCCTAAGTTGCTTCAAACTCAGAATAAGATGAAAAACAAAGCACAGAGAAGTACTGGAAAAAGCAGTGGTAAATACTTGTCCCGTCAATTCAGAAACGGTCGAGAAATCCTTTTGCCAGCAATCTTTCTTTCATATAGCTGAGAGGATATACAACTCTCAAACTGCAGAAAGCAATAACAAGAATTTGGAAACTAGGTAATTTTTACAATTTTTCTTTGGAAAAAAAATGGAAAATACTTTTGTCACCCTAGTTTTGACTTATTGACAATAAAATATTGATAGAACAGCTAAACTGAAAGCTGTTGCAACGCAATATGTAACTTTAAATGTCTGGGGGTTCTGTTTCTATTTGTTTCTATTAAGAGGGGATTTTTCTATTTTGTTAAAACATATTAATAAAATTTTGTTTTCTTGATATAATTCAACATAGCTCTTTGTCTTTAGAGAGTCAATGTGCAGTCAAATTTGTTCCAAAGCTGAAGCTAGGCTTCTTTTTCAAGCTACATTATTTTTTAATTTACTAGAAAAAAAGCTTCATATGACACACTTCACATGAAAGAAAGATATTCTTGGGCCAGTTTTAAAGTGCTAGGAAGAGTGGTGTATAATAGTACTACTCTCTGTACTCTGTACTATAAACTACATTGGTGCCAAGGGGAGCTGCTGTAATAGTGGCAGTAAAAATGGAAAGATAAGAGAAAGTAGTGAAAAGAAAAGGCAGTTTGTGTGTTCAACTGATCTAAAGTACCCAAACTGAAATAGCAGCCAATAACGCTTTCTTGCATTTACACTTTGAGAATGTACTGACCTTTTCATTTCAGTTATTTATGTTTCCTATGATATACTTTTCTATGAAAGATGGATTGAGAAATCTATGCAGTGTTCTCTCTTTAATGCCCTTTTTAATCTCTTATCAGACACAGCAATTTTAACATACAAAAGTAGCAGGCATTGCTTCTGCAGTTTAGAAACCTGTAGAAAAGCGGCAACAAAAAGGATCAATGCTTTGTGTCTATCAGGATTCACATCAGACACATCTTTGCTATACATTCTCTTCCAGAGGGTCTTGTTTATGGTTATTTTATTCCCTTAGTGTTTCTATGGAAATACCCATTTTCTCAGCTCCAGTAAGGCTGATGTAAATTGGATTCTGCAAAATGTGTTCAGTAAAACTGTTCAGTAACACATTGCTTATTTCAACTTTAAATATGCATTTGAAATTCAGTGTGTTTGGTTTGCATGGCAAGGTTTTGGTAGTGAGGAGACTACAGAGGTGGCTTCAGTGAGAAGGCACTAGAAGCTTCCTCTGTGTCCAATGCCAGCTGACTCCAAGAAGGACCCACCACTAGCCAAGGCTGAACCCATCAGTGATGGTAGCAGCATCTCTGGGATAACAGATTTAACAAGGAGGGAAAGTTGTTGGGCTGGAGTACTTGTAGACAGCAAGAGAAGAGAGAATATGTGAAAGGAACAGCCCTGAAGACATCAAGTTCACTGCAGGAGGAGGGCAGAAGGTGCTTCAGGCTCCAGAGCAGAGATTCCCCTGCAGCCCATGGTGAAGACCATAGTGAGCCAGGCTGTGCCCCTGCAGCCCAACGGAGGTCCATGGTGGAGCCAATATCCACCTGCCGCCCATGGATGACCCCACACTGGAGCAGAGGGATGCCTGAAGGAGGCTGTGACCTCATGGGAAGCCCATCCTGGAGCTGGCTTCTGGCAAGACGTGTGACCCCATGGGGAGAGACCCACACTGGAGCAGTCTGTTCCTGAAAGACTGCACCCTGTGAAGGGGACCTACAATTAGACCTACAGTTCATGAAGAACTGTAGTGCATGGGAACCATTCACATTGGAGAAGTTCATGGAGGACTGTCTCCTGTAGGAGGGGCCCCACACTGGAGCAGGGGAAAAGTGTGAGGAGTTCTCTCAGGAAGGGGGAGCAGCAGAGACAATGTGCGATGAACTGACCACTACCCCCTTTTTCAATTTTTTCCAAATCTGTGCAATATGCTTGCAATCCCAAAGAGAGATAAGTGTTTGTGCCTTTTCTTATAAAAATTTGCTATTGCATATGACTAGGAAACATCTTATTGTGCTTGATGTTGGATTTGGAAATATATAGCTTAAGAAGTGCTAACTGAACTTCTGTATATTTCATCCCTAACTATAAGATATAATCCTTACATCCTTTACATTTTGAAAATGTAAGCTAGTAAAAAGGGTATTGTAATTCAGTCTTTCAGTACGTGTCTCTTAAATAGTGTTCCTAGCTTGTTGCCTCACACAGTTTATGTTTGTCTTTGTCTACATCAATAATAAAGGCATGGAAAGCTCACAGAGAATGTGCAGCAAAATCTGTCTTGCTGTCTTAAAGAGCTATTGACTGATGAGGTCTGACTGTTTTAAGAAAGCCTATCTCAAACAGTCTATTAATGAAATTTTAGAAGTGTCTAGTTTTTGTCTTCATATCACTAACAAGATAACCAAGAAAGTCAGAAAAAATAACAATTCATTTTAATTCCCAAAGAACTATTTCATCATGTTGTGTTTCTATTTAGGAATGGCATATATATATTCTATATGTATGTGTGAAATCTAGTCAGGATATGACTGGAAAATCATTTTTTTTTGGTTAGAGTATTCAAAGAAAAAATCTGAAGTAAACTGAAACTGTATAGGGAATTGTTGTCAAATATGTTAATCATTCAGTCCAATTTTTCCCCTTTCAAAGCTGTTTTAATTAGTGGCCTAAGTTGTACCAAGTGAAGTGTTAAGGAAGAAATATGTTTTTTTTGTGATAATTGGGCTGACATATGGCAGAAGAGAGAATAGTTGTAAGGGGAAACAAGAGCTTCTATAGCAAATGTATAAAGGTGAGGACAAAGAACTGTAGGACTTCCTTTTCTTTATTTGGCTTTTCCCTACCTTCTAGCAGACAGAAGACTCAGGAGTTCTGTATAAAATACGTTATTTAATACACTTGCTTTCCTGTAACACTAAAAAACTCACAAAGTATGTCTGGCCCACACTGAAAATCTGGGAATGCCATATCACAAAGGAAAGCTGCACCGGGATTTTTGACCTATAGATTTTTTTTTTTGTATAATTGCTCCCTGAGGTGACCCTGCACAAAAATGGTTGATAACATAAGGCAATAGCAGTACTGTATTTCAAAATATGAAAAATGATCCTCTCCCTTCTTCTTACCACCAGTGGTAATGACCTTGTTAAAGAATCACAGTGTTTCTGAGAGACTGAGGTGAGAGTACAAGACTGCTTTCCCCACTCTCGCCCTCTTTTTTCTAGCTCATGTAACTTAATTAATGTAATTAAATCCTGTTTAAATGATATAACTTCATGGTAAAAATTTGTAACAAAAAGTGTCAGGGGGCCATCCATACCCCAGTAAAGTGTTTAAAGAGATGCCTCTCCTCCCTAGTAGCTCTTGAGAACAGCAGTACTGACTCAAACTAAGGGCCCATGTAGCACTGCAACCTGCCTCCTGCAGCAGCTACAGGAAGGTATGTAGGGAAGAGAGAAAACAGATTGAGTGATAATTTTAAATTATGTCTGCCCCTGCAAGTTCTGCTTGCCTCCAACTGCTTTCAGCTTTGGAGTTTTCCTGAACCTGATGTGTTTTTCCTACTTAAATTCCCAATGACTTACCACTGAATGCTTCTCCAGTCTTCCATCAAATCTGTGTGAGCTGTCATTACCCTCAGTAGGGACTTACCTGCCTTTTTTAATATGAAAAGCTGTCTTTTCTGACTGTTTCCAGCTTTGTTCTCCTTCTCTCATCTTTTCAGTACTAGGCCATAGTGATTCTGTTGGAAGATGTACCATAACCAGGACATCTCTGTGCTCCTGACTCTTTTAGATCTTTTAGATACCATACCGACCTGGTCCAGAGACACTTTTTGTGTGTGTCTCAAAACAACTCAAAAGACAAAGGACTTTGTGGGGGGGGGGGGGAGGCAGAGCAGGGATGCTGCTCCACCAAGGTGGGGGATGCTTCCCTTCGTTGCCTGCCCTGAGGCCGTGAAGATCAATCGCCCCGGCAACAAACTGCCCGGTGACAGTGGCATAGAGCTTGCAACTCCTTCCAGGGCACAAAGTGAGCTAGGTCTGGGGCTCACCAGTTCCCTGCGAGGGAGTCTGACCTGTGGGAGGGTTCTGGGAGAGTCCGACCCTATAAAAAAGCACTGTCCTGCAGCTGCATGGTTCATTCCTCCACCCTGGACCTGGGCGGGGTCACTGACTATGCGGGACACAAGGACGACAACAGAAAGGTCTTCCATTCTCTGATGGCGCTCGATCTATGGGGTGGGTGGTGATCCTATTTCTGTTTCCTTTCCTTCTTTTTTTCCTTTCTCCTTTTACTTCATGTATTTTATAAGAATAAGAGCCTGCCAAGACTTTTGGTCCTCTTTTGTACCAAAATAAGATTGTGTCCTTGCCAAAAATATATATGAGAACCCTGAGCCAAGTGTGTCTGGTAGTGATATGCGGGTAGACTCCACAACCCATTAAAGGTGTAAAGTAGGTATGCTTTTATTCAGCACTGAGGTGCATGGGGATAGCTCCTCCAAAGCATGTGCACCTCAGCGTCGTTTCCCCTTTACATTTATCCTCTAAAGGTATACATATGCATGAGGTTGCACAACACAGCTATACATATTCATGTCCTATCCCCCCTTCGTATTATAATGAGCTAAGAAGCCCTTTGCACCTCCGCAGTGCCTCCTAGTGGTAGTGGGCGAGAGTCTCAAGATGAAGTAAATGAGTCTTCCTCTTGTGAGCAGGGGTCTTCAAGATGAAGTAAATGAGTCTTCCTTGAGCCTGAACTTTTCACCTCTAGCTGTCAGGCATGCTCTTTAGGAGTCTGGTCAATGTCCAAATCGCAAGGCTGGTTTTCACTGGAACTAAGTAACTATTTCTCCCCCTTATCAGTCTTTTTCTCCCCCTTATCAGTCTGTTTCTCCTTATCAGTAGCTTATTGTCGTGGTGCTGCATGGCAAGCATAATAGGTATTTGCAAACAATACTTTCTGTTAAGCAAGCAAAATTCCTTTAACCCCGCTTGCACAACCCCCTTGTACAACCCTCTTGTACAACTCTCCTGAACATTGGTTAACCCCCTCCATCAGTAGGGATTTGTCTTTATTCAAATAAACTTTTAAACTCCACCTCACAAGCTACTCTATTCTCAGAACCAGGTTTTCCTGATGTTCCTGTCACAGTTTTAGGGAAATTTGCAATGGTATTAACTGTGTTTCATTTTCCAACCTCAGGAGGGTTTGTGGGGATTCTCCTGTGTGAGGTATCTATATCACAATCTCTTTCTCATCCTATGATTGCTTCGTTTCTTGTGAAAGCTTTCTTGAAGTATAAGACTACTAGGGGTCTGTAACCTTGCAGAGGACTACAAGAGGTTTGTAATCAGGTTGCGGTGGGGTTTTGTTTTTTGGGTTTTTTGGTTGTTTTTTCCCTCTCAATAACCCAACATGCATTGACTTACTTTCAAGTTTATTCAGACCTTGAAATCCATTATTTGGTATGTGTTTCTGTTTTATAGATACATGATTTATTGGCCTCCTGTTACCAGACAGTACCTGGAGCCTTCCTCCCCATTTCCTTTTTGTTTGGTGTTTGGTCTTGGCCTGCGTAACTGCTATCCTTGAAACAATCAAAGATACTGTATAAAAAAACCTTTTCTGGACAAAAGTTACATTGAAATGTGAAAGCTATATAGGCAATGATAAAACAGAGCTGCGAACAATTGTTCAGATCTGCCAGGGGAGGTTTGGACTGGACATTAGGAGACTTTTCTTTGCCGAGAGGGTGGTAAAACACCAGAACAGGTTTCCTAAAGAGGTCATTGATGTACCCTGGCTGTCGGTGTTTAAGAGGCATTTGGACAATGACCTTAAGAAGGTGTTTGAACTTTTGGTCAGGCAGTTGAAGTAGATAATCATTGTAGCTCACTTTCAACTGAAGTATTCTATTTTCACATGTACCAGCTCTGCTTGGGTGGGTTTGTTTTTTTTGTTTGCTTTTGGTTTTTTTGTTTTTTTTTTGTTTGTTTGGGTTTTTTTTTTGGTTGGTTGGTTTGTTTGCTTGCTTGTTTGTTTTTCCCCTGGAGAAAATAAACTGTTTCTAATGTGAATCAAAGCCCTTCTGCTCCTTTGTCTGAGCAGAGATGACATGTTTTAAAGATGAAAAGCAGCATTCCACTAGTGATATAGTGAGGTTAGAAGGTACTATGCAGACAAAAGCAGAAAACCAATTTTCCACTGACAGTATTAATATTATAATGGTCAGTTTACAGCTGTAAGAAATGTTTAAATATCTGTGCTTTTATTAGGGAAAAAAAGTAAAATTTTGTCCATGCATTAAGTCTAGTTGTTAGCCTTTAATACAAGAGTAACTGGCACAATTACAGCAGTAAACTGATGTTAATATCTTGGTAAAAATAGTCTGCAACACTTAATTTTACATTAGCATAATCCTGTAGATTATTTTTGCATATGTCCTGTTTCTTTATCTGATATATATGAAAAGGGGTATGACTTGATGCTTACATTTCTGAAGTCAGTTAATTAAAAAAATAAATCAACATTTTGAATTAATAACTAAATAGGGTTATTTTGTGTATAGTAGATTGACATGTCAACAATTTATGTATAGCTGTAATAATAGATCAGTGTTACAGGTTTTTTTATTCATTGGCAATTTAAAATGAGTGGCATATATCAAGTGTTAATGTTAGAAAATTCATCATTAAATATCAAACTTCCTGGTGCTTTATCTGAAAGTCTTAATGTCTGTAAGGTAATCCAAAGTTCCTGGAAGCCTCCTGTTAAAATTTGGTGGGGTTTTTTGTTGTTTTTTTTTATTATTGCTTATCTTGCAGAAGTCGATAAATACACTCATATCAGTGGTAAAGGGTAATAAAAATGCTCTAAAATATTCTCATTTTTATAGTATTAATGTGTAGCGATCCATGACACTATAATTCACTTTCATTGTCTTCTCCATAATGATGAAAACAATGCAAAAATTGTTTTCAAAATCCTGTATTTTGTTAACAATACAACTACCAGCTAATGTCAAATGGTGTGAGAGTCCCAGGGTAAATAAAAACTTTAAGGGCAAGCTTTTCACCAGCATTATCTCCTGCATTGACTTTTGAGTATAAATGCTTCCTTTTATCAGCAGTACTAATTCTGTGCTAAAAATGACTTTTCAGAATGTGAGGTAGATAGAACCCAATGCATACTGGCCATTTTAGTTCAATCCAGTTCTTCTCTGATCTTGTGGAACAAATGCTTTTCAGGCCCTTTATCTCTCAAACTGCACCACAGTGAGGATTGGAGTGCAAGAAGTAGGTGGGAGAAAAAGAAATTGCTTTCTAGTATTACAGATGCAGTATTACAGATGCAGTTTTGGACTATTTTGCCAAATCATCAGGAAGTTTGCAGAAGAAAGGAGAAGTTACTTTGTCATAACATGTGTTCAGATGTTGTGTACTCATACCTCTGGACTTTCATGCTTGAAATTGTGACTATGCATAATGGTACAATTGCTTTCACTTAAGTCAGTGATAGGTCTTATACACTTTATCTAGTCTTTGGAAAGACAAAAAACAACCCCCCCAAAAAAAACAAACCTACCCATACAGAAAACAAAACTTGAGCACCAAAACTAATTATGAAGGGGGCACTGGAGTTCAAGTTAAACTACATAATCTAAATGAAAAAATAACTATTTAAAAGATCTTTCTCTTGTCTTATTGCACATTTTTCATGGCTGCTGATACTGTTTGTGATTTGGGACTGGTTCCTTTGTCACTATAAATCAAAATGGTTAAATATTGCTTACATAGTAATGTGAAAGTTGGCCTATGATGTCACCGATGAGAAGTGATTTTTACCAATCAAAGAGTTTTTCATGGGTTTCAATTCTCAAATTATTCCATATCTGTATTAATGTAAAATTTTTAAAGATTATTTTTTCCAGTAAATGAAAAGTTAAAAAACCAGTGACGAAAGCCAGAGGTTCAGAGACCTAGAATAGGCCTCTTATTTTAGAGCCATAGGAAAGGAAGAGGCAAAGACCATGACTTGGTAAAGTCTGGTATTGCTAGTTATAGAAATAAAATTGGGGGGTGGGGGGGGTGAGGCAGATGTGTGTGTGTGAGAGAGAGGTATTCTCACTCGATTCAGACATAAATATATTGGAAAGTCAAGTAAATTGCCATGTCCAGAAGTAATAGTGGTGAGGGCTAATTTCTGAATGTTATTTTTGTCTAAGTAATTTATCCTAACAAAGAGTTAAATTTAACTTAGATATGAGTAATTTTAATATCTCAAATATTTCTCAAAGGAAATTGAATGCATTGGCTCTCTTTCTATGAGATACTGTATTTCAGCTATGCAATGTGTATATCAAAACACCAGAGATGTGCACTTGATTTGTAAAAGGAAACCATGGAAACAAACAAGTAATCTTCTTGGAAATGCAAGACTTCAAGTATTTTAGAACAATATTTAGTGACAAACATTTCTAGATATTGTTTATCTGGATATTGACCTTCCCTTATATTTATTACTCATCAGTTCTTTGACCTGTTCAATTTTAATTCCACTTTCCTTGTCATAGACAATATAAGTTGAGAGGCCTGTTATTTCTAAAGACAATTAATTTTATTTCATGTCTGTAAATCAGTGTTCCCATTTTTGTCTGATTGTAAAGGGTATAATGCAACCCATAAATACATTGAGGTTAAAAAGCATGAGAATAAGAGTGTTAAAGCTTTAATAATTAGGAACAGATTTCCATGCAACTCTTCTGCAAAAACCCTCTCAAGAGAGAAGACTATCTGCATTAATGAAATGGCATCCGAAGTTTTCACACTATACATTTTTGTAGATCCTTTCTTTTTTTATTTTTAATGTTAAGTTTTATTAATGCTGATCTTTCTATCTGATTTTTATGTGTTTGTGCTTTTATTAACATAATTGACTCGTGGTCCTAGGTATACTGAAGGAAGATTTTGAAGTTTTCTCTGGTGGAGAATTTGTCTTCTAGTTTTAATATAACCACACTGAGTGCAAAGTAAAGGGAAACTTCATTTGGTGGAAGAAATTTCATGGCTTTTATCAGTAAAGAGTACATATGGATTTACTTTACTGCATAGATTTACTTTACTGCATGGTAGGTTTGTTTTTGTGCATTTCAAGATTTGGAAGTGGTCTAACTCTCCAGCTGTTTTTCAAATATAGCTATGTGCTGCATGTGGCTGGGATGGAGTTAGCTTCCCCACTGCAGACCTCAGTGCTAGGCTTTGTATTCATAGCTATAGTAGTGATGGTAGCACGCCAGTGCTTAGCTATTGCTGAGCTATGCTCACACATCAAGGCTGCCTTCACCCCACTCACCTACTTTCTTCCTCCTGCAGAGGCCAGTAAGTTGTGGGTGGGCAAGGGCAAGAGGTTGGGAGGGGACCCAGGCAGGACAGCTGACCCCGGCTGACCAAAGGGATAACCCATTAGGATATTCTGTACAATATGACATTCTCTAAAATAAAAGCTAAGAGACAAAGGAGGTGTTCTTTATGAAGGCATTTGTCTTCTGAAGCAATCACTACATGTACTGAAGTCCTACTTTCCAAGCAGTGGCTGGGCAGCACCTGATGATGAGAGGTGGAGAACGGCTCTTCTGTTTTCTGCAGGCAGCCTTTGCTTTTCTGTGTTTAAAGTGTCCTTATCTCCACCCATGAGTGTTTTGTGTTACTTTCTCCTCAGTCCTGCTGGTGAGGGGGCAGAGAGTGAGTGAGCAGCTGGGTGGGCAGCCGAAGGTAAACCTGCCACAAGCTAAGAGAACTCTGAAAAAAAAATCAGCTCTCATTACTATTCTTTCCTGACACTTTTAGCCTCTTGGATGCAAGTGTGATATCTACCACTCCTGTCTATCTGTGTTTGCATGATACTTGCCACTTGTTTGAAATCTTCCAAGAAACTTTATGACATGGTATTAAGAAATAAGGAAAGAAGGAAAGAAAGGTATTTAAAGCTAGCTTCCATTAGTTCCGATGTGTATAAAAGCCGAATAAATCATTGTTACACAACTTTGTCAATTGAGCTTATGCCAGCTTTGTATAATGAACAAAATTTTATTCCTGCTTTCCTTTTCATTGGACCAGCATTTAAGAGATGATATGCAATTGTCTTGCATTCTTGTCCTGAGCTATAGAAAGTCTTACACAAAAAATAGAGGTGATTGGTAAAAAGAACCACAAATCTAGCACAGATCCTCAACTGAGCAAGCTCATGATGATGTATGCTGCCTGTTTAAGTCAGTTAGTCATTGTACTGGGTTGCTGGCTTGCTGCCTGATGCCTGCCCAGGTGTTCTCATTCCTCCAAGACGGGGTGAAAATAAGATTGAAGAGCTTGTGGGCTGAGATAAAGACAGAGAGCTCACTTAGCAATTACCATCACCAGGAAAGGGAGAAATAATTTAATTAAAAATAGGCTTGGATAGCAGGAAATAAAGAAAAATCAAAGCAACAGCTTCTTCCTCCTGCATCTTTCCCAGGGTCACCTTCACTCCTTTAACACCAGCTCCTCAACTTTCTCTTCTTTCTTCTAGCCACCCACATCCCTCATATGTAGTGTAGGTGAGGCTGGGGGGTTGTATTCAGTCTGTAACAGTTTGTTTCTGATTCTCCTTCCTGACAGAGACCACCATGCAGCCCCCACTGCAACACCTTGATACCTACACCAGTTGGTACAGCCATCTAAAATGGAGGGTGTCTTGGCAGTTTGCACACTGCCCAGTTTCCCAGACTCTGTGAGCCATGGCTATTTGTTTCCTGACCTCACTGTCGCACATCTGAGAGAAAATAACTATGGAATTGAGGTTTCTCTGATGGGATTTCTTGTCAAATCACTTCCTGTAAGATTGCTGCTGCACAGTTTTTGCACCAATTTGTCTACCTCTAACCAGCTTAATAGGTATTTAACTACTTATATACGGGCAGCAGCTAGATTGACACAGGCTGAATTTTAAAGTGTCAACAATTTTCAGTTTGATAGAGTAACCAGTGCTTTTGTTTTGATGTAACAATAACATGTGAAGAAGAGACAGGTTTTTCAGAAAACTTTAAAAACTCCAGTCACGCACCTATTTAGCTGTAACAGTCAGATTGGTCACTCAGCTCTCCAGAGATGGGCATATAATCAGAGCTGGATCATTAGCCTCAAAATATAAAAACAACAAAAAAAAGCTCATGTGAATGACTTTATTCTAGTCACTCAAAAGGGTTCTATATGTATTAAAATTGTGTTACCTAAACACGCAGTAAGTGGAATATTCAGATTAGCATTTTCTCTGATAAATTGTTTATACAGTCTGATATTCAATTGCTGTTTTCTTTCACAAATGTTTCTTTCCTTCTGTTCCCCATCTGTTTTTGCCTTGCTTAAAAAAAAAAGAGCAATAACAACACTGTATAAAGAGGTTGTATTTTTTTTTAATTTTTATTGTGGTTCCACTTGTGAGGCACCTTTTTTTCACTTCTGAAGTCAGTAATATCTTTTTCATTAAATGTTTGTTGGAATATTTTGAAATATAATTATTAGCTTGTTGTAGTTATGACTCATTGTTCTAGGTCATACATTGCTTGAAGCAGACCCTATTAACATGTAAATTGCAGTTTCACACCAGTGGCCTCTTTAAACTCAAAGGGGAAATAAGTTTTTAGATGAGATTTAGGCAGTTAACATGCCGAGAGAGAGTGTGTTTAGGTCACTGAGTTTCCATTAAAAAAAAAAAAATGTGGATTTCTGTCTTTAATTCCCAATGAGATACTATATTAGTTAAAGTCTTTTTGTTCCAGGTGCTAATGCCTTCTGTAATACTTGATTTTCTAATTTTCATTTCCATTGTTTTGCTTCTCCTTGCTTCATAAAAAACATAAGTTTGGAAGGACTGAGTAACCAGTTTAAAGTCTTTGCTGCTAAAAGAGCTATGTCATGTAATCAATGATTAATGTTAAAATATGCCTTGATGAATTTGAGTTTCAATCTTGTTTACACAGTGGACATTCTCATTCCAATTTCTTACTTTCATTTGCTCTTGTACTAGCAGTTCTTTAATTTTACCTGTTTATTTTCACCTGTGTCTTTGGGGGTTGTTTTGTATTTACAGAATGCAATCACATATCTTCAACCTTTGCTTTATTAGCTGAAGCATGCCAAGTTCCTTTAATATCATGTATGATAGGATGATCACCCTCTCTGTTTTCCTTAGTGCTTTTTTTTGAACTCTGCAACAAGTTGAACCAGTTGTAATGTAAAAAATATTGCTTTAAGTTCTTGATGATTTACAGATTTATTTTGTGTAACTTACTGTTCTCTTGGTATTAATCCATATTCAGCATGGTTTCTTTGATCAAGAGAAAAATCAGGGTGTGTGTAGGGGGGACTTCAGGACTAACTAATTACTAGTTATTGAACGGGTGGGCAATGTCGGACGAGGAAATCTGAGTAGCAGCTGAGAATCTGGCCATTTACCTCAGTATGTGCTAAGGATGTTGGACCATCCTAGGACTGACATATCTCTGGGAGCAGAGATCTCATGACTGAGTTGTCTGATTACTTTGATATGTGAAGATATTTAATACTGTAATTCAACAAAAAAAAAAAATCAAAATTAAAGAACCATGCTTCTAATGACCACAGGGCTGATTCAGGCAGTTCTGAAGAACCTGCCAAGATTATAGATGTGGGGAAGGAAGTGTCCCAAGTACAGCCTGTCATGCTGATGCAACAAAGTAGTGTTCACTTGGCAGGATCATTTTCCTTTTTGTAACCTAGGACTCTATAATAAGCAGCTGCCCAAAAGCTTTCTATGCATATTAGACACACTACAGTCACTGAGATAAGAATGTGACAGAACATTAATTTTTAATGTAACTTCATTTTCTGGTAAAGAAGCAAAAGATCTTAGGAAGCTCATTTAGCTGCTGGTGAATGAATTTCATAGTTGGCCTCAAAGAGAGTTCAGGTCAAGTTTCTTTAATACCAGGTATTAAATATAGGTAAAAAATTCAAGTAAAACCTGCAGTAATGACTTACAAGAAAAAGAAATAATAATTTGATATGGAATATAAATTTTATTAAATTCAGTTTTGTGATTCTGCAGAAAATCTGTGTCTAATTTTACGGTATTCTCCAATTATCTTAACATACAAGGATCTCGCTGCTTTGTTTGCTGTATTCACATTATGGAAAAAAAAAAATACTCAAAAGACTGTTCAGCCATTCAAAAGTTATTAGGTAATGTTTTGATGAAATAATAATTACATCCTAATTCAAATGTTTAAAATATTATTGTCTCTGAGTGTGTGGATAGCAACTTGTTCTTCCCTAAAATAAGATGGGGAGAAGCTATTTTTGACTATGCTTTCACAATAATCACTAAATTTTTATTTACAATACCTTGGCAATGTAGTAAGACAATTGGATCAAACTTTTAAAAAACATTAGGTGTTTTATTTTAGTTTGGTTGTGTAACAATGGATTATAGGGTTTGAACATGATTATTTGAAGAATTGAAAATTACACGTGTAACTACAAATGTGCAATTGGACTTGTCAAGTACAAGCGCATACTTACAGTCCTTTAGAAATGCTACATGATCAGCGTGTTCTTTTAATAGTGCTGGTACCTTAGTGGCTACCTTAGTAGTTACACTTGTTTATGTCTTAATATTTGTTGGTTTTAGTATGAAGTGAAAGGCCAGAATTAATTTATCCCTTAATTTATTCTCTTTATCCAGATGTCACAAGCAGATCCAGTCTTTCTCACTGAAAGAGTATTTCTGTGCCTTGTGTGCCAAAAAACGAATTCCATGCAATCCTGGACAGCGGCTGTGGCTGCTTCTAGCTGAGGTCTTCCCACAGGCAAGAGTGCATCTCTGATTCAGATGACAAAACCAAAAAATGCAGGAGAGCTCTCACAAACTCTCATCAGATGTGTATAACAAACTTCTCGTGGCAACTTTAATTTTCTACCTTAAATTATGTGTAGTATGGTACTGAAGCAGGACAAACCTTTTCAAAAGAGACATCTTCATACCAAATCAGCTGTCTTGGTATTCAAATTGCTTGGCATCTTTACTTGCTGATAGTGTTTTCAATATACATTTACAGATTGAATCTACAATTTTAAAGGAGGCAGATACGTTTCCATACGTAAAGATCAGTACTGAAGCAGATATAGCCTCTGATTTTATTTTTAATGTTCTTGCAAAGAATGCAAGATTATTTCTCTTATGATTATCACAAACCATATTACTGAGCCACTAGCTAAAAGCAAATTATTTTTATGTGTAAAAAGAACAAACCCCAAAACCAACAAAGCAACCAAAACACAGAAACAACCAAAACCAAACAAAGAACCCAAACAAAACCAAAAAAACCTCTTGTTCTTGAGTATGCTGTATTGAACTCCATATCACAGATATCAGTGAAAAGGTCAATGATGAACTGCTATTAAAAAAAGTGTATATTACCCTAAATTCTTAATTTCCAAAATAAACTTACACCTATGAATAAAGAGCTCAGTTCTAATAAGGTGGAGAGTTTAAAAAAAAAACAGTAGAAGGTTTTATCTAGAGTACGGATTTTTCTCATCTCTCAGAATAAAAGATTTCAATTTATAAACACTAGTAAAACCCATGGAGTTCAGCTACAATAATTTTACTTTATTCTTTCCATGTCTAAAAGCAGCAAGTGTGTTAGAATCAGAAAATTCACAGCTGTAAATATATATCTATTTGGCTGTTAAACTGCTTTATATAACAACTGGGTTAAAGATGCCATTCTGCATAGATAATTTGTAGCTTGAAAGTTTATCAGGTATTGAAATAGGAAAAATGCTTATTATTTTGGTGGTAACAAATGTAGTTACAAAGTCTTACTTTTCCTGATGTTTTCTGTTTTGTTTTGTTTTATTTTCCTCCCAGCCATAAACCTAGATGCTTGGATTATTTTCTGTTCTTTCAAACACTAATTTGAAATGCCTATTTAACGCAAGGTGACTGTTCTTCCCTAGTGAAGTGTAAATTCTTCAGATAGCTCAATCTGAGAAAATTTTACTTAGAGCAGTTTAATTCTTTGAAGTTTGAGGTTTTTTGACACAATCTTTTATCCCCCAAGAAATGCACGGGAACAGTTATTCAGAAAATAGTGGAATTGTTGCTGTCAGAAATAGTGATGCTTTCTCCTGAAATAATACTCCAGAACTCGGTACCCACACAAGAATGTGTGGCCCTATTCTGAATCTGAAACATACCATAAATTCAGTTCACATCCAAATCTAAACATTATTTCCTTGGCTACGTTTTTTCATTTTGTTGTCTTCAGACTCTTGCACATATGTAATTGAGATTGTCAGCCCTGATTTTCTTAAGACCTGAAAAGCAAACAAAATTGAAGTCTGTGAATGGAAACCAGTACGATATGTGCCTGCCCTATTTTCAGCTAGATACATTCACTCAGCCTTTTGCTATTTCAGAAAACTCGCAAGCATCTTGGTCAAGTGGAAACCCCTTGCATCAGCTATTGTGAGAAGTCATATTCCTTAACCAGGCAGTCTGCTCATCCAGACTGCGCTTGACAGCATTTTTCACTTTTGATATAGTGGCCACTACAAAGATGTTTTTCCACACTTTAATTGCACTTCTACAATTTCAAGTACCGTGTTATCAAATTGACAAAGTATAATGAGTCTTTCACAAAACTTTAACTCCTTTAAAACATGTTGTGTTGTTAATATTTTGAGGATAATTATAAGACCTGGGAGTTAATATTGGAATTAACAAGATTGAAATGTTCTTTTTTCTAAAGTTCTAAAGAGTTTTGCTGGTAGACCTGGAGAATTGTAGATAATGCTGAATAATCATTCATGTCATTACTTTTGTAAGTAGCTGGTGTAATGTCAAAAACCCTACTTTTAGAGTTACAGTTTAAGTCTTAAAGTCAGTATGTGAAGGCAAATATTAACATCAGCACATTTCCATGTATAAAATTCTGAAATTTGCCAATGAGTGCTATAATTTTAGGTGGCTTGATAGTCAAAGTTGAATTTAGCTACTTTTATCTGTTGGTTTGGACTAAACACGAAGCTGGAGCTTGAATTAGAGCTACTATCTGTTGGTTTGGACTAAACATGAAGCTGGAGCTTGAATTAGAGCTACTTCTAATGCAGACATCTGGGAAATACAACTTGTTTTTAAGTTTGCTGCAAATTCATCTCTAAATAACATATATGCCAGTTCTACTGGCATATTATCATAGTGTCAGGTCTTTTAATGAATGTATATATTTTAATTTTTGGCTGGTAAAAATTGTCAATATGTTGAAGGAGAAAGAGACAAAGACATTGTATAAGACTCTTGAAAATAACAATTCCTTCTCTTTCTGAGCTTAAACTTCATAATATTTGTTTATATTATAAATAATAAAGCAAAAGTGAATAACGCCATCAGCCAACTACAATAGTTCCTCATGCTTTGTCAATGTTTCTCTCTTTTATTTTTTTCTTTTTTCTTAAAGCCTTTGCTTAAGTGTCATCTTTACATATTTTCCAGAAACAGAAGGCAATTGTATTCTAAACTGGTATTTTGTCAGATGATTTAGCTAATCAGTATTACTGAACTGCTCAAGAGACCAACTATTGCATTTTGAGAACTCAGGTGTTTAATAATCAGATTATAGGCTTCATTTCTAAAAACAACTTTGAATTTACAGTTTGTGGCATGAATCAGCCTCAATTTAAAAACATTTAAACCTTTATTTATTATAGTTTTTCCACTGAGATTATATATGTAAGCTTACCAGTACTCACTTCTGTTTTACAGAGCCAAACTCTTGTTAGGTCAAGCAAGACTAGCTGATATATTGCTATTATTAATTAGATATAAATGAAATTCCATTAGAGGTTTTGTGGGAATTCAGTGTTTATTTAAATATTCAGCTGCAATTGCCTTTCTTTAAGATAATAAGAGAGTTAGGAAATGTATTAGAATTTTGGGGGGAAAGTTAAAGCATGTATTAGAAAAAATCATCTTTCTTTGAAATTATAAATCTTTCTGAAGCTGCAAGTTCTGGCTGATCCAGAAGGCTATCACCAGCAGAAATGGAGTTCCCTGAAGAGAAACTGTTGTAAAAGACAAAACTTCCTAAGGAAGATTTCTGCATGTTCTGTATAAAAATGAAATATTTTCACTTTAAATAAGAAAGATCAGCTGTCTTTGTTATGGTAAACATCCTTCTTTCTGTGCTTATTTATACTAAATAAACTACAAATTTACTTTGTTACTCAGAGACATTTGTTCTAAATCCTAGCTTTATCTTAAATCCTGTCAGATGAAAATGGCTGAATTCTAAATAAATAAAATATTTTATTTAATATCTAAGTTTAGGACCCAGTGTTATCAATTCACACATCCTGCTGACTAGATGTATCCTGTTTTAAATCTGTTAGTAGTACTGTAAAGATTATCCTCATATGAATACAGTGAAGTTCTTGACTGATTTAATGATGAATGATCGTGGCTCAGACTCAAGAATGCATATTCTTTTTTTACTCTTTCATTATAAATTAATATTTTACAGGTTTTTTAGAAGTGTCACCCTTTTTTCCTAGGTAGCATATCAATTTCAACATACCTTAAGAAGATATATCGATTAATATCTGGAACTGTATTCTAAGTGATGTTTTCAATATAGTGTTTTGGAACTAAATACATAAAAACATGTATTCCAAAGGGTAGTTAAGGTCAAATAACCAAGTGTATTCATAGTGATATACCTCATTCTTTCAAAGCTTGGAGAGATTAATCCTGGATATGTTATCACTGTAGAAATCAATGAGAAATCGCTTAAACCTATTCTGAAACAGCTTGTTCCAGCCATTCTTCACTGTCTGGTTTATGGATTTCAGCTGTTAAAATACCTATGTGATTTTCTTTTACATACTGTACATCTTTGCCTTGAAATACAGTATAGCATTTACGGTAATTTATTAGGGTTGTTTCATGCTGTGCATGTATCATTAGTTTTAATGTAGCCATCCTAAAAGGTTGTTTACTTTAGATGAAAGCAAGACAGAAAAAAATGAAACAGTTCTGGTTTTCTGATAACTTACCTAGCATTTAATTTTCACTTTATGAAAAATGGATGCTTTAAAATATAATGAATTCCTATATTATCTTAAAAATACTTTTTTGTAGTTTGCACTCATACTCAATGTTGCTATATTAACTTGGGATTGATCTTCAATTCAGAATGTGATAATATTTAAACCTTGCCTTCAGCAAGCATTTAATATATCTACACTTAAAACAATCTTATGTAAGAAAACTAAGGTTTAGTGCTGGTATGTATGTGTTTTTCTATCAAAACAGCACTTTTTTAAAGTGAAACCTTTTTACTGAAATTGGATATAAAAGATTATTTTTTGAAGAATGTCAAGTCATGTGAAAAAAAGTATTAATGTAGAATTTTGCCAGAGCATTCTATGCCAGTTCTGAATCAAGTATCTTATGTTCGGGTTGCAATCTATGGGAGACGCTCTGTGAGTGAACTGTTTCCTATCAGGATTCAATTTCTCTTCTTTAAGGAATAAAATGTGAAGAGAGACCTAGAATTTACTGTCATAATCTAGAGGTTTGTGTCACTTTTCCTAAGGTATTTTCCCTTAAGGTATTATTAAGGATAAAGAACAACAATCTTCTAATTT
This sequence comes from Pezoporus flaviventris, assembly GCF_033815535.1. Classification (NCBI taxonomy): domain Eukaryota; kingdom Metazoa; phylum Chordata; class Aves; order Psittaciformes; family Psittacidae; genus Pezoporus; species Pezoporus flaviventris. The sequence goes on from NW_026892563.1 coordinate 23,466,549, forward strand.
ATCACATCTTTACTTAGTTTTAATGCATTTATTGTCATGTAAACAATTTATTGTAGAAAATTGTTTGCTTTTTTCATTTTTTTTCTTTCATTCAGGGAATCTTTTAACTGAAAATATATTTTCTTCCACTGGAAACCATTGACTTTGAGAAGCAATAATTTCAAATACAATATAATGTGGTTTTTTTTTAATTTGTGGTTATCATAGAATCTTTCGGTACACCTCCAATTCTTCCTAAGACTGTATTTCTGGTCTCGTAAGCAAGAAGCACAATGATCCCTAAGAACAACTGTGCTTCTGCTAGTAGCAGTGGTGGAACTTTTAAGAGCTCCTTGATATATCATCAGGTTATGACTATTTTATTAGGGAAAAAAGTCAGAAACCACAAGATAGAAAACGTCTGTAACGCTTTCTTCTCGTTACAATGAGATAGATACAAAGAGTAACTGGTCCTACTATGACCTCAGTAAATCACTGTTCATCAGAAAAGCTGGTAGACAGAAAGCCTATATTTAATCTTCCATATCATATAATACATACCATATTCCACTTTAATTAGACTGGCTGTTTTATTGGGATGTCTCTCAGGGTTATCTGCTGACTTAGTCCAGTGAGTGATAGTGAATAGCAGTAGCTGAAGCTTAATTAGAGCACTATTATCATAAATCTCTCACTCCCTTTTTATTTTTAGCAGGAACCACTATGACTAATACCACCTGATTAAACAATGCTTAATTAGGTTTTAAAAATTATGATGACACCTACTGCATAGGATATAGAAATCAAATAGTAATGATAAGAAGAACTCCTAGCAAGCAAAGAACTTGCAACTGGTGGGAACTATCTGTGTTACAGCATTCTTCTTCAAATTAAAATGTTCTGGGTAGGTGTTGGATGTGACAGTATTAAAGATCAGTCAGTGAAGCTTCAGGTGCATGCTTTGAGCCAACAGAATTGCTGTACTGAAAGTACTCTTTTTTTTTTTTTTCCTCTGTGTGTGATGCAGAAGACAAGATAACTAAGAATTTTGTGTATTTCAGGTTGATCAGAATGTATTTAAATAGGTACATTGTTGTAAACTCATTTCTGTGAAAACTGAAGCCTCTATACCAGAGCCAAGAATGTTAGTACCCATCATTGCTGGTTTTAGACCTAGAAAATAACAGCAGTGAAATAATTTTGTCTATTAAAAGTAAGTTTTCTCATACATTCTCTGCAGTATTTGTATGAGAAGTTGGCTGTGGGTGCTTTTTAACTGTTAAAAAATACTTCATACTGTTAAAAGTGAAAAGTACACTGGAAATTCGAGATTAGGATTGGTACTGAAATTAATGCAAAGATACAAAGTAATAGTGCCTGCAGTTCCTGAAATATTTGTGTTTTCATAGTTTACTATAAAGAATCATAGTAAATGGTTTACTTTCTCATAATTTATATTTGATAACTTTCTTAATTTTTAAGTGTAGTTTTGAAAAATTACAAGAAAACAATAATACAGTTTTACTTCTGATATTGCTACAGAATAGGGGAAATTATTTCTACTTCTAAATAGATTAATTATTATTAGCAGTATTTTAGAAAGTGCATATTTATAACCCCAGGTTAGGACCACTGGTACTTTTCAAGAGATGAAGCTCACTTTTAGAAAGACCTATAAGAACCATCAGGATTTCAATATAGAAGAAGAAATTACAGGTTTGAACCAAGCTTTTCACGCATGCATAGGAAAGTAATAAAGAAAACATACAGTAACACAGAAAGTAATATGTTGTAACTCCTTACACTAATGGAAGAAAAGCAAGGCTTTACACCAGGAGCTTTCTTAAAACAATAGAGACAACCAGTAAATTGACGTAAATACATGTATTTTCAGTGTTACTCATCATGATATTATGGATTTGCAGTTTCACTATTATTGTTTATAATGTTATGGGGCTGCAGTTTTAGTATGTCAAGCCACAGTTTAACTGCTGCTAAATTAGTTTTTGAGAATTTACATCCATTATTTTGTAATGAAATAAAACCTAACTGCAGTAAACCAGACTGGATTCTGTAATATGCTGATTACAGCAGCTGTGTGGTATGATGCATGGCATGAACACATAGTTCCAACTCTGCGTACTGAGTTAACCGGCATCCAGTCAGCAGAAACTTCCATATGTCTCAGTGTAATCAGAGAAGGGAACTAAAGAACATCTGAGAAATAGGACACAAGATGTCTCTTACCAGGAAAGTGCATGGTGACAGTGCTGTAAACAAAAGTAGTCTGCCACAGTGGATTTGTGAAGAAAGGTTGTATGCTGAAGCTGGTTGTAGATTAAAAGAAAGGCAGTTTGGGTGCGATTTTTTTATGCCAGTGCAAAGGAAGTAGTTACTAGTTACTGCATGCCACCAAGAGAGCACATAAGCTGCTTTTTTACTCTCATCCCCAGCTGGTTCCTGGGGCCTGAAACTGGATAAAGTTTAAGTTGTAATTCAGGAGCAACACTTATAAGTTTTCTTAAAAGAAAATAAATTGTAGGATAAATAAGAAAATGCATATTGATTATAAATGTGTAAATCATCTCTTATAAAATAATTTTGGAGGCTAAGAAAAAATGCCTCAGATATTGTAAAATCAGTTAGGTAATGCTTTTTGGTCTTCTTTTTCCCTTTTTGAAAGCTGTAAAAATTAGGTTGCATTGATCAGACAAAACCTGAAGCTTCTTCATAAATTTAGTAAATATGTAAGCAAAATCTCCAGCTATTTCAGAGTTGGCCTAGAACTTGTAAAAGTGAACAAAGCCCTATATTGTTTTTCTTACTTTATAAAGAGGTCATGGAGTGCCAGGATTCTAGCTTTATTTTTGTTGTTGATGTTTGTTTACTAGAATCAGAATTTCATAATCAGCAGGTTTTCTTCTTAATTAATAGCCTGTACTGCACAGAGGTGTTTGCACTTATTTAAACGAGCAGTTTTTCATAAGTTTTTTTTTAACTTTTCTGGTATTTCAGAAAAAAATAATCCCTTCAAATACAGGACCAAATTTCATCTGTATGTTGTGCCACAAGTTAATAGCAAGAGATTTCCCTTAAAGACCAGGACATTTAGAAAACAAGTTTTGACATGTTCAAATACTCTTCTGGCTCTTGCCTTCAATCCTTTTGTAGAAATGAGGGTTTTCAGTTCCAAGAGCATTGAATGTTTTTGTGTTGAGTGTCCTAGAAATGACCGATACCACATTAGTTCCATATTTAACAAAGATGTATAGAATCATGGAAAGTCAGCTGTGGTGGGATGAGATGTTTCCTGGACTGAAGTAATTTTCCTGTTATTTTCAGCTACATTCTGAGCCCTTAAAATTCTTGGTTGAGAATACTTATTGGAGAAGCTTTCTAATTTTTTTAATCTTACCTATCACTTTGGAAGATTCATTATTCCCAAGTTCTTTTCAGATGTTTGGCAAAGTTGATCTTTCAGTATTAAAACCTGTGCTTATATTGCCTGAAATTAATTTAAATGATATCTATGCAACTGTAATAAAAATATTTGAAACATTAATGGATAATAAAAAAGACATGTTAAAAGTTAAAATCTAGTTTTGATGAAACAGAGGGTTTACAGCATGGGAATATGTACTATTGTAATGTGAATCTGTAAAATATGTATTTGATGTGGTTGCATTTTGCATTTGGTAGGATCTAATGAGTACATACAGTTGAATAAAGAGCACATAACAGATCTTTTTTTTAGCTTTTTAACTTCATGAAAATGCCATTTTAAAGCACAATAACCCAAGGGTCAAAACCAGAGAATAACTATGTTAGCAGCAATTGCACCAAATTATTAACTCAAATTTATTATGGCTTTAAAAGCTTGTCTTAATGTCAAGCATAGTGCTGAAGAGCTAATAACACTAATTGAATTATGGTTCTAAAGTAATTAGAATTTCAGGATAAACAGCATTATTTTTTGTGCATATATGACTTGCTGAAGATGGTAAGCTCTACTTCATTAATTAATGATGAACCCATATGTTCTGGTTTTAGTGGTGCTGGAAGCTGAAGTATTTTGTTTATCAAGGGATAAATCTTTTATAATGGTTTACCTCTGAAAGCAGATGAAGATTATGCATTGCTTTTGTGGCTTCCTTTATCCACACGAGTTTTAATTACAATTTCATATCACCATTTGTATATAATGCTAATACAAAATGTGAATGGAAAGTACAAAACTATTTTAGCAAACAGTCATTCAGTAATATTTGGGGTTCTTGAACTAACTTAAAATGTTGAGGTCATTGTCAGTCAACAATTTAAATCGATTTTTCCATCACTATAAGTTTCTATACTGTGCCGTTCAGATAAGCTTTTCCAGGAGATGAATTAGATAAAACTAATAAACTTCCCCCCTTCATATTACTTTGTTGTTTTTTTTTGTCACTTAATCTGTATGTGTGTGACTTTAGCTGAAAGCTTTGATGAAGACCTTTTCGGATAGCTGTCACCTCCTGATAAATAACTTTATGAGCATGTATTATCTCTTGATTAGTTTTTTTTTATCTTTAAATAAATCTTACACTGTACTACAGGCACACATGTACCTACTACTACAAAAGTTGAGAAGAATAATAAGCAGGTTTTCCAACCCTGGTAGTAAACTGCTGCAAAAGTCTTTCCCAGCTTTGCCAGAACATGCAATTCTATCCCTTCCAGTGCAGAAGTGTTGTAAAAACGAGTATCAATAATTTAGAAAAATGTAACTCCAAAACAAAAAACGATTTCTGCCACTAGCCTCAGTCTACAGACAGAAGACATTTACCTTCTAATTGCTTCTTTCTTTGGCTGAGCATCTCTGCACATGTTTTCTGATCTCATGTTTACCAGCTCCCGATCTACCAGCTTCTGGCAACTCACCTTCTTCATACCCTCTTTTTTATTTTGTACTACAGTCCCAGATAATCTGCTGTTCTGGTTTTAGATGGGGTAGAATTGATTTTCTTTCTAGATGCTGGTGCAGTGCTGTGTTTTGACTTTAGTCTGAGAACAATGCTGGTAACACATCAATGTTTTAGTTGTTGCTAAGGAATGCTTACCCTAATCAAGGACTTTTTTTTCTCTCATGGATTTTTTTTCTCTCATGCTCTGCCAATGAGGAGGGGCACACAAAGCCCAGAGGGAGCAGAAACCAGGACACCTGACCCAAACTAGCCAAAACAAAATTCCATACCATAGAATGTCATACTCAATTTTTAACTGGGGGGAGTCGGCTGGGGGGGACTGATGGCTGCTCAGGGATGGGATGGGCATCAGCCACTGGGTGGTGCACAGTTGTGTTGTGGATTGCTTGTTTTTTTTTGTTTTATTTAGTTTGTTGGTTGTGGGTTATTTTGTTGTTTTTTTTTAGTTTGGGTTTGGGTTTTGTTTTTTTTTTCCTCTTTTGGGAAGTGTGCATGGGCTGTGGTTTGTGTTTTGGTTTCTTATTTTTCTCCTTTGTGTCCTTTTGTTTTTTTTTAATTTATTTTGAGTGGTGGCATTCTCTCTCTATTCCTTTAGTTATTATCATTATTATTGTTGTTATTGTTGCATTTTTCTTCAACTATTAAACTTTTTTTATCTCACCCCATGGGGTTGAACATTTTTTTCCCTGAGTCTCCTTCCTATCCAGCCGAGAGTGGGCAAGTGGCTCTGTGGTACTTAGTTGCTGTCTGGGGTTAAACCACATCTGTAAACGGCTGATGCCAGCTGAATATTTGAAGAGTGGTAGATCCATGTAGATCTCTGTGTCCAACCAATTGAAGCTGTTGTGTTTTATATAGGAAACACAGTGTATATTTGGAAAGTGACTGTGAAATCTCTATGTTCTAGTTTTATTTTTTTATTGAATTAATTTATTATGAGATTACAGAGTATTACCATATTATATTAGTGGTTTTATTCTTCTGGTCTAATACTAATCTAATAAATTATTAGTATATATCACCTTAACTTCTGTCATACTCTTGTTTCCTGAAACAACATAATTTTTATAAGTTGAAGGATTGTTTAGTAATAAAAAGACTTTAAATTGTAGTGTTATAAAAACTTCTGGGTTTTTATTTATTTTTTTTTTTTCCTAGAGTTACTACATTTTAGAAGCATTGGGCTTAATGGAGTCCTGCTGCACTGGGGGCTTATGGGGTGCCTCTGTCAGAGAAGCAGAATAGTATCTTCAGTCAAAGGCTTGACAAGCTAGTGAAGAGGGCTCACATTCACAAGCCCTAGTAGTCATCAGGGACTTCAACCAATATCTGTTGGAGTGGTGTCGTAGTTTAAGTGCAGTCAGTAACCTATGCTCGCTCACTCCCCTCCTTTCACCCCACCTCCCCCCCACCCCCCCCCCCCCCGAGAATGAAAAAAATGTAACTCCCACAGGTTGAGATAAGAACAGCCCAGTACCTAAGGTATAACACAAATCACTGCTGCTGCCACCAATAACAATAATGATAAGGGAAATAACAAGGGAAGAGAATACAATGCCACCTGTCAATACTCAGCAATGTATCTAGCCATTCCAGGTAATCGCCCTCAGTTTATATAATGGGCATGATGTGCTGTGGTATGGAATACCTCTTTGGCTAGTTTGGATCACGTGTCCTGACTCTGCTTCCTCCTGGCTTCCCCTCCTCCATGGCAGAGCATGAGACTCAGAAAGTCCTTGGTCAGAGTAAACATTACTTAACGACAACTAAAAACATTGGTGTTATCAGCGCTGTTCCCAGGCTGAAAGTAAAAAACACAGCACTGCACCAGTCACAGTGCTGCACCAGCTACTAAGAAGGAGAAAAAATTACTACTACGGCTGAACCCAGGGCAAGTGGCAACACAGCAAGGCATAAGCAATCCAGGAATATTCTGATCACTTCCTTCTCTAATTGATAGAGGAACCAATGTGGAGAGGGGCTATGCTGGACCTTGTTCTCACCAATAGCAGTTGAGGGGCTGGTGGGGAATGTGAAGCTCAAGGGCAGCTTTGGCTGCAGTGACCATGAAATGGTGGAGTTCAAGATTCTTGGTGTGGCAAGGAGGGTGCACAGCAAGCTCACTACCCTTGATTTCAGGAGGGCCTCTTGAGGGATCTACTTGGTGCAGTACTATGGGAAAAAGCCCTGGAGGGAAGAGGGGACCAAGAAAGCTGGATAATATTCAAGGACCACCTCCTCCAAGCTCTGGGATGATGCATCCCAACAAAAAGAAAGTCAGGCAAAAGTGACAGAAGGCCTGTGTGGATAAACAAGAAGTTCCTGGACAAATTTAAACACAAAAATGAAGCCTGCAAAGGGTGGAAGCAAGGACAGGTAGCCTGGGAGGAATAGAGAAATTGTCTTAGCACCCAGGCATCAGGTTAGGAAAGCTAAAGCCCTGACAGAATTCAACTTTGCCAGGGATATTAAGGGCAATAAAAGAAGCTTCTACAGGTACACTGGGGGTAAAAGAAAGACAAGGGAAAAATGTGGGTCCTTTCCAGAAGCAAACAGGAGACCTGGTTACCTGAGCTATGGAGAAGGCTGAGATACTCAAAGCCTTTTTGTCCTTGGTCTTAACTGGCAAGTGCTCCAGCCACACAGCTGAAGTCACTTAAGGCAAGGGCAGGGACTGGGAGAATGGAGAACTACACATGGTAAGGGAAGATCAGCTTTGACACCATGTAAAGACCCTGAAGGTGCACAGGTCTATGGGACCTGCTGAGATGCATCTACAGGTCTCAAGGGAACTGACAGAGGAAGTTGTCAAGCCACTCTCTATCATATCTGGGAAGTTGTGGAAGTCTAGTGAAGTTCCCACTGGCTGGAAAAGGGAAGTATAACCTCCTGTTTTAAAAGGAGAAAAAGAAGACCTGGGTAACTACAGATCAGTCAGTCTCACCTTGGTGCCTGGCAAGATCATGGAGCAGATCTGCATGGAAATAATGCTAACTAAGATAGAAAATAAGGAGGTGATTGGTGGCAGCCAACATGGCTTCACTAAGGGCAAATTATCCCTGACAAACTTGGTGGTCTCCTATGATGAGGTTACAGCATTGGTGGATAGGGAAAGAGTGACTGACATCATCTACTTGGACTTGTACAAGGCAAGTCCTTTTCTCTAAATTACTGAGTCATGGATTTCATGGATAGACAACTCTGTACTAAAAAAGTTGCAGTCAATGGCTGGATGTCCAAGTGATCAGTGACAAGATGGTGGCTATGAAGGGGACTTAAGGGCATCTAGTGATAGAACAAGAGGTTATAGTTTTAAACTGAAAAAGTGTAGATTTAGGTATAAGGAAGGAATTCTTCCTTATACCAGAGGAGCTGTGGATGTCCCATTCCTGTTCATGGCCAGGTTGGATGCAGAGGGGTTAAACTAGGTGGTCTTTAAGGTCCCTTCCAACACACACTGTTCTATGATTCTTAACAGTGTGCTTTCTTTGCAATGATAACCAAACTTGTATCTCTTCACACTAAACTGACTAGGTTATGTTAAAAATCGTATGAGTCACTCTTTTATTTGTATGTGTAGACTTTTAGCTGCCCACTTCTTATTTTTTCTTGTAATTTTTGAAGGAATAATATATGTAAATCGTTCACCACAGATTGTTATAAAATATCCTGAGATCCTTGCCTACTTTGAATCAAATGCTGGTCTGGTATCATTAGACTCCTTTGTCTGTGTTCTCAAGTACTACAGTAATTCCATTTATGAATAGCTGTGTACTATGCATGGGTTTTGTTTTCATCAATTGTGGATTAAAATAAAGGTCTCAAGAATGACCTTTATGCAGTTTTCAATATACTGACACATGATGAACAGGACTATAAATAGTATTTTACATTTCAAGCTCTTCAGCAAAAAGTATATCACTGAACTATTCAGAAAACTATTGCAATAACCCATATGAAAATTTAGAATTTAAGTAAGCTTTCTTTAATAAGATAAATACTGCAGCTACAAGATACATATAGACCTTTACCATTCCCTTTATTTAGTGAAGTTGAATAAACAGGAGGGCACTGCTGGTTTTGTAATTATTAGATTATTAGGCAATGCACTGTTCATTGAGTGTGGAAATTATGCTGACTGGTAGCATAACTCTTGGTTGAATCATTGCAAGGTCTAGCTGTACTGAAAGTGATTTTGACCTGTCTATAATTACTATGTATGTTTGGGCAGATTATGTTGCTCATATTCTACTGCCTGTACTGTCTCTCTTCATATGGAATGATTATACTGGTGGTAGTGATTTTTTTTTTTTTTTTGCATTATTTATTTTTTCACATGAAGAGAAACTTTGTATTCTTGAAACATTGCAAATGTATTTTTTCATTTGGAATTAATGAAGACCCAAACTGGAGAGAGGTGACATTTATTTTTAAACACAGTTCAATCTTAACATGGTTTGAGAGCCTTAAGAAAAACGTTTACACCGCTGTGTTTCTAAATTTACATAGTGAGTTATCTTTTATCTTTCAGAAGTACTGTTTGTTGTAGCCTGGGACATATGTAGGAGGCTATTGCCACAGTTCACGCAGTTAAAGTCTTGATAAATCAGATATTACTAGTTTTTGCCTCTTTTCTGTTTAGTTCCAATGTCTGTCTATTCCTTCTAATACAGCAAAATCTCTTGTGCAAGATATTTTTTGTTCGCTCCTTAATTCCTCAAGTCTTTTTAGAAAAAAGTTCATGCTGTCTTAAATCTCTGTGGTGTTTTCTTCCCAATTTTGCAATTTTCTTCTGGTTGTTTGTCTTGTTTAAGATTGTCTTATTCAAGGTAATTGCATGCCAGCTACTTCCTGTAACACCTGGTCAACTTTTTTATTGCCAGATGGTTGTGGCAATGCAGAGCAGAACACTGGGATGCTGCAGTAAATGTATTCAAGGGATATTATTAGCAAAGTATTTTGTTTATTTGAAAGTATTTTTCTTTATTTGAAGCTACAGAGAACCACCTCTGAGACACATTTGCTAGTTGTGATCACACTACATCTTCCTGAAAGATGAAAATCTTGTATTATCATTAAAGCTTTGACATATTTTTCAAGTTTTTTGGTTTTTTGTTATTTTGTAGTAGTCAATGGAAAGAAGAATCATCTTAAATTTTTTTGAACTAAAATTTCACATTTGATATATTAAAAAATAATAAATAACTTCCTCTACTCTTTGCCCACTGCTGCATGAAGCCTATTATTGTAGAAGAAAGTTATCTCACTCTAAAAAACTTTAGTGAATAATTATCTTTCAGATCAAGCTTGCCCTTTATAATATGGGTTTTGGGGGTTATTTTACTTTTTTTTTATTCCCCACACTTTGTTTCAAAAATTACTCTAAAATTAGTTTTGGAGCTTGTTTACTTCTGGGCACTTATGTAAATAAGAGTTGTTGGTACCAAATAGGTTTGAGATCAAATTATTTGAGCTTAGTATCAAATAACTAATTTTTGTGCAGCAAATAACATATTCCCTAATGTGATGGAAAAGTGTTGTGCACACTGCTGTGATGTGTTTTTATTACAAGTATATATATAAACCGCAGCAATCTGCTGCATTTTATAGAATTTTAAAATTGTCATAATAATGCAAGGCATCAGGGGTTCTCTGTTATTTATCATCTGTTCTTTGGTAATTTTTTCAAATATGAACATGACATGGGGGACCTAGGGTGAGCTGGATACAAGGAAAAGAGCCATACCACTCAAAGACATAATTTTTCATGTAGTTATACAGGGGGTTGGGTACACCAGGTAGGCAGTGATTTCTATTTTGCAACATGCTTGAATGTCCTGTATTGAGTGTACATTCACACAAGCGTGGTCCTTTGCAGTCTGGCTGTGACTTATGCTGTGGACCCAAAGAAAGGGGGCACTCACTGTTACCTATTGGTGTGCAGGCCCTGGCTGGTGGCCCAGCTCCCTGCACATTGACATCCCTCCAAAGACTCGAGCTCCTGTATCACATCAGGCACCAAAGCATGGATGTTTTCCTCACAGTTCTGTCATCTTAGCTATTGTTTTCTAACTTAGATGGTGAATACCACTAAGGTCACATAACATTAGGCCAATCTCTTTGACTTGCTCCATATCTAAAGCTACTTAGTAGTTACAAACTGGGGTACTATTATTTCTTGAGCCCCCTTTAATCCTCAGAAGTGTCACAAGGATGAGAAAACTTGTAGCATTTAAGCTGTGTTTCTTTCTTTCCTGTGTATACCTAATGTCTTAGAACATGGCAGATGAAAGCCAGAGCTTTTGCGTAAACTGTCCTCAGAACAATTATCAGTGCTTGGTTTGTTTTCTCAGTATATAACAGTATCCTCTACTAAATCAGAGCTGAGCCGACATGGTTAAAATCTTACTCACCTGCAAATTACTTCACCACAAGATGATGTGAACCCCATTTTCTTCATGACACTGTTCATCTCACAAGGTCAGGCTTAAAGTGAAGTGAGTAATTTTGGGTAGAAAAACATTATGTTTCAGACTTTGGATTTTGTACAGAGATGACTAATATTTTGTCTGACACGCAGCTGAAAAGGAGTCAGGGTAGAAAAACACCTACAAAAGAAGAAATTTCCTGTTATACTTCATATGATCTGAGCTACCAGTCTGCTAGAGTAGTTGTATACCTGACTGCTTAATGCAGGTTTGTGGCTTTACATTCCTGCACCATTTCTAAAGTGACTGGGATAGTGTGGTCAATAAAGTAAATGTATTTTTTTTTTTTTTTTTTAAATAAACTGCTTATAAGTAGCCTATGTAGAAGGCTATTATTTTTTGAAAAGACATGTCAAATACAAATAAACCATAAACTTTATACCAAAGTCCCTTCTTCTCAGCCACATTGCAGCTCTCAAAGGCTTCAGGTAGGCTGCATGCCTACTTGCAGACAGCAAGTGCTTCTGTCTGTATATGGAAGATAGCAGACCTTTCTCTCACACTTGATTAGCACCAGTGATGTCTGAGATACTGCTAGTCATTGGTAGTAGCATAGATTCAGTTCAGTAAGGTTTGGGCATAAAAATTAATGCCTGTAGTTTCTGTCATGTCCATTTTTCACTTGCCCTTTTTTTTTTTTTTCCATAGTATTCTTCTGCCTTTACAAAACTGTGATCCTATCTTCTTTTTTTTTTAACTCCTCAATCTCTCAGTCCCATTCACTGTCTCTTCCCTTTGTTGACAGTTTCGAGCCTACACAGTTATCTCTGCCTCATGTCTGCTGTTTAAATAAAACAGCTCCTTTTTTCTCACTCAGAGATTTTGCCTTCTGCCCACCTTGGTAATCTTCATTTCAATTATGGCTTCCTTCTCCTTCTTCTTCTCTTTCATATACATTATTTTGTTGTTAGGCCCATGTTGTTAGACCCACATCTTTGTCACTGTATTCAGCTTCTCCCCCATTCACCCCTCTCCCCTGAACCTGTTTCCTCCATTTTTTCTGCTTCTTCTTGGGTGTTCAATGTCATCTTTTAAAAGATTACTAAATCTAAATTACATCCTTTTTTTTTCATCCCTTTTACAGTGCAGAGAAAGGGGAGGAAAAAAAATAGCAGCAGAAGGTGAAGTTTTAGTTCTGAGAAAAGAAACATTTGCAAGAGCGGATGTTTCCAATGGTGTGAACTGAAATGTCAAACACACTGAAAATGTCACTTGGAGGTCCTTATTTCAGAAGATGTTCTAATTTCAATTTTCTACTCTGTTGCTTATCCAGACTGTTAAACCCAGATTCATGAATCATTTCATAATTAGAATTAACCTTTAGTACACACTTTTACTAAGTTTTCAGTACATTTTCTGCCATCTGTATATACTAATATAACATTTTGTTGCATTTTCTGTGTTTGTGTTGTAGTGAAAAAGGCAAAAGATTATGCTCTGTTTTCTGAGTATAGTATTCTTAAGAGGGTCTAATTTGATTTCTGTTCTCTTTTTGCTCTTTTTGCCTCAAAAATACAGGTTTTACTTTAAACACAAAGATATGCAGTAAGCTTAGGTTTTTGTTGTCTTCAAAAATTGCCTCTTTCAAAAATCTGAGAGAGAAAGTACTTATGCACTTTTGTGGATTCTTCATTGATCAAAATGTCCATACATTGAGATGAAAGAGGAAAGTTTAATTTTACCCATGGATATCTTACTAAAAATTACCAATATTCTGTCAGTCTGTAATAAAGTATATCTTGGGTTACTGCCCTGGGTTCAGCAGTAGCAGTCATTTTTCTCCTTCTTGGTAGCTGGTGCAGTGCTGTGTTTTGACTTTTGGCTCGGGAACAGAGCGATAACAATGATGTTGTGGTTTGGCCAAGGACTTTGTGAGCCTCATGCTCTGCTAGGGAGGAGGGGAAGCCGGGAGGAAGCAGAGACAGGACACCTGACCCAAGCTAGCCAAAGAGGTATTCCATACCACAGCACATCATGCCCAGGAGGTAACTGGGTGTTACCCAGAAGGGCTGGGAGACTGCAGGGTTGGAGGAGGTATCGGTCAGAGCTTGGTTGGGCTGCGGGGGTGAGTTATCAGTCGGCTGGTGCTGAGGTGATGTATTCTCTTCCCTTGTTATTTCCTTTATCATTATTCTTAATGGTGGTAGCAGTAGTGATTTGTGTTATACCTTAGTTACTAAACTGTTCTTATCTTAACCCGTGGCAGTTGCATTCTTTTCGATTCTCCTCCCCATCTCTCCGGGAGTAGGGGGAGGGAAAGAAGTGGGGGAGTGAGTGAATGAGTTACCTGACTGGGTTTAAACCACGACAGTTACTCAGTATATCTTTGCAACTACGGAAGAGTTGAAGTTTTTCAGTAGTCCACAGAAAAAGAGGTACTATAAAATTAGTATCTTCAACTGAATCTAGATAGATGGCAGAAACTTGTGAAGACCCTGGGTGTCAGAGGTATGATATGGTCACTGTGAAAGGATGGATGAAAGTACAGGAGAAGCTGTTGAAGTTCTTAACCAGAAGTTTAGTGGAGGATTCTTATGAGGAAAAGTTATTTCAACCATAGGTGGCAAGCTGAAGCCTGTTTTACAGTGTTTATTTAGTGATTTTAGTTGAGAGCAATAAACATGGCCTCTGAACCCCCACCTCTCCCATCTTTTCTGGCTATTTTGAGCAATGCTTTGCTGATAAAGGATTGAGCTGGCACCAAAAGTTGGCAATATTATTTTCCTTCTGTAGTTGCAAGTCCAGCAGTTTTTCTGTGTACCTCTGGCTGTCATCACCATCTTTCTGCAACCCTAAGCCATCACTTCCAGAACTCTTTACTCACAGATGAAGCTGTTTCAATTGTCACTCGCCTCTCATCTTCCTGGCAGTTTGTCCTCTGCACCAGATAAAGCAAAATCTTCTATGGGACATTTCAAATACCTCAAACCTCAAATCTACACAAAATCTCTTACAAAGACACTTCAGTAATATTTTTACTGAGTAGAGGAAGACAGGGTGGGGGTAGAGGTAACATATCTATATAAATTTTAATGTAATGCTTTATTATATCTTTGCTATACTTTGGTCATCTGCATGGACTTTATAATTAATTCTTTGCCACGATTATCTGATATTTTTTCCTGCACTGTGTTTACCAATGCTTCTACACTATCACTTCTGGTTAGGCTTAATATTGTCATAGGGATTTATTGAGGTTGTTTTTTTTTTTTTTGAGCAAACAGGACAAAAGATTATGTACCCCAGATAAAATACATACAATTTACTGTGAAAATTATTATGCCTTTGAAATGTAAACTTTTTTCATATTCATGTTTTTTCTCCTGCAAATGTGTTTTTTAGCCACTTAAGGAAAACAGAACAAAACCATGTTTAAAATGCAAAAAAAAAGAAAAGTTTCACCTTTCATTTTCAAACAAACCAACAAAACAAGCCAAGCTATTTTTTAAATATTGCACAGTTATTTAACTATATGCTTTTTTGTTTTGGCCGATTTTTAAAAGCTCAGGTAGGCTGTGGATTGAGCACGGAAAACATCTGCACACAAGTTGGTGGCAGTCTTCATTCTTTATTTGATGATTTTGGGGCTTTTTTTGTAAAATACAGAACTTGTAATGAAAGCATCCTTTGCTTTCTTTGTCAGTTACACACAACCTCTTTCAATCTTAGCTGTTCATTTAGCAGAAATTTTAGGGTTTGGTTTTTGTCTCTATAAAAGCTTTCTTGGGAAGAGCTGTCTGCTCTGGCAGACCTCCAAATACTATTATCTTCCTCATTCCCATGCTCTTTAACCTCTGGAATGCCACCT
Organism: Pezoporus flaviventris; assembly: GCF_033815535.1. Classification (NCBI taxonomy): domain Eukaryota; kingdom Metazoa; phylum Chordata; class Aves; order Psittaciformes; family Psittacidae; genus Pezoporus; species Pezoporus flaviventris. The sequence continues at coordinate 23,481,785 of NW_026892563.1, forward strand.
CTCCTCCACACATTCCATGCAGACTTCACACTATATAGACAGCTTATAAATGTAAAATTAGTTATTGTAAGAAACAGAGAAACCATAATAACTGGTTCAAGCACAGTGAACCGTCTATTACTCTTTAAACTCTAAGAACTGACTACTTTTTTTCAGGACACAAAGGTATAATATGGTGTTGTCTTCAAAAATCATTAGCATGGCATTATTATCTACACAGCAAGCGTAAAACTATGGATGTAAACATATTAAGAATTAAGAGACAGAATAAAATCTTAAATTCCACTGGTACGTGATATACTTAAATTCCCTCCATGTTTTCTAATAGCATTTCAATGAAGGAATCACTTTCCTTTCTTGCTACTGGTTTAACAGATTTCTTCTTTCTTAACGACATATTACTAGAAATAGGAAATTTGCTGTATAAGTGTGCTTATATTCCAAGAGTGAAATGGTTTAGTGAAGGTGCCACGTTCTGATAAACCGTGGACATGAAACAACAGGCTCACAATAAAAAAAAAAAAAAAGTATTCAGAATCCAGGGTATTTCCAAATGTTTTCTATCCAGAAGACCTAATACACCCAATATATTATTTCTGTTATTATCCTGAACATGTCTGTAATCCTTTTATTAATTATGTATTTTTAACTTCTAATGTGCCCTCTTAACTTTTTGAATTTTGTTGACTATCAATTTTAAATCTATTTATGTTAAATACTGCTTTTATGAGAGTCTGCTCACATTTCTGGACAACTTTTAAGAGAATTATTTTTACCCTATTTATTCAAAAGAAACTTAGTCCACACCTAAAGTTTTGAAGCATCAGCATTGTTGTAGCCTGTGTACCTGCTTAATTTGGAAAATTCACTTTATTTCTGGACTGATTTTAATAATTATTATTATCAAAATTACCCAGAAAAATGTTTCTATTCACATAGTGAGCTGATGTGGCAATAATGATATACCTGTCTGCTTTGGTTATAATGTTTGAATGTTCACTTCTGTCTGAAAAAAATAACAGAGCAAAGGTGGGTAACAAGGTGGAAAGGACTTACTGTGTAGCTTCTCTTAGGAAAGGTCACAAAAAGTTGTAAGACATTTTGTAGTCAGTACATCATTTACTTATTTATTTTTAATTTTCTGAATATGGTTGTTTAGTACTTTAGTAGTCAGGAACATTTGCTACTTTCAATTTTTTTACTTGTATTCTCACATCTGAGCAGATGGGTGTGAGCTCTTGGCTTTGATGTGTTACTGGTGGTGGCCTTCTTAAGCAATTGCCTAAAAGACAGGAAGTAAGGTGGAGCTGACAGAGGCAAAAGGGTATTTTTAAGCCAAGCAAATAAAGAAATTTTGTATTGTTATGTATTTTGTGTAAATACACAAAAGATTACTAGTGATAAGGGATAACTGATGTTTCCTTTCATGCATTCAAAAGTTTGACAGTAAATTAGGAAAAGCCCACACCTTTCTATTGTTTGTCAACAAACAAACAATAGGATTTGGTCCTTCTTTTTCAGACTTCATACCACCTGCTGTAATATACAGCCACTGCTGAAGGATCTAACGGCTTGGTCTATCTGCAGGCAGGCTTTTCCTTTTATAAGTTAACAGCTATTTCAAGATTTCAGTATTATCATCCTTAGGTTACCTTTCCCCATGTCATTTAATATCCATTGAACTACACCCTAAATGTGTGCAAAAAACCTTCAGACATCTTGATAGCTCTCTTTCAATGTAATTTTAGAATTGGGAATGGTTACACGAAGTCAAAACCTGGAAAGTGAGCAACTACAAAGGATATAAGAGATGCCTGTTAAGGGTGCATGCATGTGTGTATTACCTCCTTATGTCTCTCCATATGTAGTATCTATAAATCACAACAAGTTTCCATTCTCTATACTCTCTCTCTCTTTTGACAGATTGTCACTTTGGTTTATAGCAAAAGTGAGAGGTACTTTGTAATTAGTGACATTTCCTGGTATTTCATAAATCTAGGGCATTAAGATGAGCTTCACCTTCCTGGAAATTCTAGAAATATGGCTTTTGTTATGAATTTTAAGGTCAGTTGAAATTATGTAAAGGATGTTGGGAAGTAATCTGTGGCATGTGGTGAGTTTAGGTGTAGAGTGGGTGTTATTTGAAAAATACTCGCTCTCTGCCTGTAAAGTGCTTCCCTTCACAGGTTGCTTTCAGGCTAAACTGAGCCACATGTTTGTCATCTCTATGCTTTGATTATTTCAATTCACATTTCAAAGTGAATTTCCTGATAAAGGTCTAGACTGTAGAGGATCTCTTCTGTTGCAGAGCAAAATATTCAGTGCCCAAGGTCAGTTCTTCTTTATAGAAACCTCTAGGATGCCTCAATAATTGAACAAAAGAAGGATTAATTCACCAAGCATATGAGTGGAACAAAAATACCATGAGTATCAAGAGTTACCATGGGTAACTTGTATTCCAAGTCTTTAATATTTACCCTCTCCCTTTCTAAATTTTCTCACTTAGGAAAAAAAAAAAAAAGAGGCATTTAAGAGAGGATTCATATAAACTACATCTTTATTAATGTATCTTGAAGGTTTACTCAGCAAGAAATCAAGCATTGCAGACTGTTATTCCTTTTTATTACTTACACCTGTTTGAAGGTTGCCATTAAATTTCCTATTCAAGCTGTTTATTTGTTAGCCAGTGTCCCCCTGTGTGTTATGCTGGTTGCATACACCTCTAATTTGCCTGTGTATTTGAAATTCATCCAGCAAAAACTGTTTTCCAGTGCTTTCTATTTTTAACACATTTTTCCATCTGCCCTGTCAAGCTGAGTGGTGATATAAACAATGATACGTTTGTCCAACTTGGCTTTGATTCTCAATTTAAGGAAGAATTTCCTTACTGTGAGGGTGGTGTGGCACTGGAAGAGGTTGTCCAATGAAGTGCTAAATGCTCCATCCCTGGCAATGTTCAAGTCCAGGTTGGACAGAGCCTTGGGCAGCATGGTCTTGTGTGAGGCATCCTTGCCCATGGCATGGGGTTTGGAACTAGATGATCTTAAGGTCCTTTCCAATTCTAAATATTCTTACGGTTCTATGATTCTAAAATAGAAATACAAGGCAAAAAAGCATAGTTACTCATTTTTATGTATCCTGAATGTTCATGCACTCAAAAGTATAAATTTCCTATACAGTTTCCTACAAATAACAGAAATCAAATATCAGTTCCTTTATTGCCTGAACTAGCATAACTTCATAAATCAGAAATTTGCTTGTGGAGGCTTGATAAAGGCTGGCAGGACTAGCCAACCTATATATGATCCACCCCTCCCCCACTTCCAAATCCTTCTACAGGAAGGAAGATCTAAGGGAGCGGTAGATTTCCTAAAACCTACAGTGGATTGACTTGGTTTTGCTTTTCAATTTTTGAACTAAAAGAGTAACTCCAATAAAAAAATAGTATTTTAATTTTATCTATTTTCCTTCTTCTGCCTTTATTTATTTTACTAAAATTTTCCTTTTTGAATTGCATCAGATTGACAATTATACACATATGTTTGGAGAAAATGAAATGTTTTTTATATGCCAATATTACTTGCACCTGAAATCACTAAAATGCCATCTGTGCAATCCTTCATAATCTTATAAAAAAAGCCCTCCGCAAAACCAAAGCAATTTTAAAAATACCATAGTCCTCTACAAAGCAGAATTATCTCTTTTCTGTCCAGCTTCAGACATTATACCAGGCTCCTACTACTACTAAGAGTGGAAGCCACAGTAAAAAATTCAGAGAAAAAAGAAAACTGACAAATATTTTCTGCATAATGGCTTAGATGTTAGAGGGAAGAAGAGACAGATGGCACAGCTGAACAGATAACTCTTCATTCTACAGTGATCAGTTTTTCCCTAGCGAAATAATATTATTGAAGGTGGGAGGTTAGGGCCTCTCTTTACTCTTTCCTCTTTAGACCTTTTGCAGTGCCACTAATGGATCTCAGGGAAAAACGGGGAATCCAGTAGGGAGCACTTACTACTCCAAACTAATTTAGTGAAAATGATACTTATGATATATTGGTATATGAGATATGATAGTCAGGTTTCAGATATATGGTATATGGTATATGATATATGATAGGTTTCAGTTTCTAAAGGAGATGTAAGAAGAGAGCAAATGTATAGAGTTCCTACTGTGGGTTTTTTAAGATAATACACTGTTATCGCTCAGTTTATTATCTTGGAATATCTGAAAGTTCAAAACACGTCCAAGGATTAAAAATCTGCATCTAAAATTTGAACGTTGAAACCAGAAATATAAACCAAGATGACTGTTTAGAGTACGTAGCTGTAGAAGTAAGAGTAGCTGGATTTGGCACTCATCAGACACATTTATTCCATTCTGCAACACTCAAAAGAGAATATTCAGGTGGCCTAGATGATTTCCATGGAGCTGAAGGTATGCTGCCATTGACTAAAAAATTCATTAGACAGCATCTACCTTCAGATACCTACACAACTGAAGTCACACCTTGGACTACTATTTTGATTTTCACATTACTAGAAACATTGTTTTGAGCAAGTAATGAATAGTTTTATTCAGATCACCTTACAAAGTTCTCTTTGGCAAATTGAAGATATTGCTGGAATATATTCAGGCTAGTTTTTCTGTCTGAGAAGCTGCATTACTAATCTGCATTATATGGGAGCTAAGAAAAGGACAAAATAAAAATTGAGTTCATACGAGACAAAAATAATTAGCATTTTCATTTGATCAGTTTCAATTTCTCACATTTTTTCTTTTGTTATATTTCTATTTTGCATTCTATCCAATCTACTATTATACATACTTGTTCAGAGTGAGTGTAATGAGTTTCACACATGCAAATGTGGATTGACTCTGAAGTCACCTGAATGCCATTTGAGGTATTAAAAACATTTATTGCCTATACTCCCAGCTGTGTCTTAGAAGCATTATATAGATCACATCAGAACCAGTAGAGATGGAAGATTTACAAGCTAGAATATTAATGGATAATAGAGGTAAAATGAAATAGAAACAAGTAATAATTAGCACTCCTGCAATTTTGTAAGTGAAAATGAAGTATCTTCTATTGTTTTGATTTAGTAAATTAAAAAAATAATAAAATTAAAAATGTAATATTCTCTATAATAGGTTTTAAAAAGTGCTTAAAATTAATTTTTTCTTAAATGAGGCCTTGCTTGAGGATTCATTAAAAAAATCTAAAGAATTCAAAAGCTGACTTTTAAACAAAAATTATTTGAAAGTTCAAACTTCATTTTAGACTTCAAAATTCCTGTCTTGTGTAGGAAGGAGGAAAGAAAAGAGCAAATGTACAAGTGATAAGGAAACAAAAAAATGTAACACAGAATCATTTAATTCCTCTAAACTTCAGGATGTTGTTGGTTAAAGGAAAAAGGTACACTGCAAGGTAGGATTGTCATTAAAACTTATAGTAATTATTAGTGAAATATGTGTAGGTAGTAGTAGCCACCTGAATCATGTTCCTTAAACCATGTAGAAGAGGAAAAAACTATTTATATTTTAATAGTTTTATTTTTCTTCTATGAAAACTCACTTTTTATGAGTATAGTTTTGATTTCTAAAGTTTAAATATTCTACTTCAAGCAGTTTATAGGCTCAACAATTAAGGACATAAAGGGTGAAAAGCAATTTCTGTAATGTTAGCCAATTGGAGGACTAGAATATAGCATAAAATTCTATTAAAAAAATCCATTTGTGGTATTAAATTTTATAAATCTTTTACAATAAGCAATTAAAAATAATTGTTTTCCATTACACAGAGGTGTTTAGCTTCCCTTGGTATTTCATCCTCTACTGCAAAAGTCAAATGAGTGACTAAGATTTTATTTAAAAAAATTAAAATAATGATATTCAGTAGAAGCATTTCTTCTACCAATTCCTACACCTGATGGACATTAAAGGAACTTCTTCCTGGAGACCCTTATGGCTTCTATCTGTTGGCAAGTTTGATCCTGGAGTTTTCTCCAAATCACTCTTACCCTAATTGTTGAGCAAGATTAAGTTGTGAATATTTTTAAATGGATCTTTTAGCATTTATTAAGAGATCAGTCAAAGCGTTTTTTGGCAGTTGTCTTTACATGTTGATAAATTTCTTTTGTTTCATTAGGCTGTAGTGTGGTTGTCGTGGTTTAAACCCAGTCAGGCAACTTGTTCACTCACTCCCAGTGAGTGGTGCCGGGCTGACAACAATCGAGGGCCCCCCCCCACCCGGGGGCTCTCCCCTCCTCCCCTCCCGGAGGAATGGGGAGGAGGATCAAAAGGGTGCAACTCCCACGGGTTGAGACAAGAACAGTCCAGCAACCAATGTACAACACAAATCACCACTGCTACTACCAACGACAACAATGATAAGAGAAAATAACAAGGGAAGAGAATACAATACCACCGGCCAAGAAACGAGTCCCACCCGGAAGCCCGTGTCCTTCCGGGTAACTCCCAGTTACCCCCCACCCTGGGCATGACATGCTGTGGTATGGAATACCTCCTTGGCTAGCCTGGGTCAGGCGCCCCATCTCTGCTTCCTCACAGCTTCCCCTCCTCCCTGGCAGGGCATGAGCCTCACAAAGTCCTTGGTCAGGGTAAACAACACTTAGCAACAACCGAAAACATCGGTATCACCAACACTGTTCCTAGGCTGGAAGTCAAAACACAGCACTGCACCAGCTACCACGAAGGAGAAACATGACTGCTACTGCTGAAACCAGGACAGCGGTATTTCTACTTTAGTGTGTATGTTAACAATTCTAACATGCTGCTGTAGCATATTACCATTGTCAGACCATTTAGAATGTAAATATATTAGTCTAACTATAGAAAAAAGCATAATAAAAGGAACAAAGGGATCTGTATTGGTGCACATATGGTAGATGAGTTTTCATTTGATGTTAGAATTCTGGTCAACTTTGGAGATGGAGAAACAGGTTATTTAAGTTAAAGAGTTTCAAGATTGGTAAATCAGAGTATCTTATGGGCTTGTTTTTATATTCACCCAAATTAACTAATCTTACAGAAATGCCATGTTATTGAGTGATTACTAGTATGTTCATTGTAGAATAAATTTGTGATTTTCCCAAACCATGTAATGTAAAACAATTTCCTCGTGCCAGTAAGCAAATAAGCCTTACAAGTCCATATGCATATAACACTATTTGATCTGTGTTACAAGGACATCGACTAGAGGACAACAGTGCAAATATTTGCATTTACTGATTTCTTTTATTTACTTAATATGTCACCACAAGAAAAATCTCTGTAGTTTTTTCATTTCGTTTTTGAAAGCAGGCTTTCGAGTGCTCTCTGTATATTCATGTTGCCATTCACCATGACTTCACTTTGTCTCTAATTTGTTACAGGGTTTTTGTCTCCACTTGCAGTTGAAGAAGCTATTTAAAAACTCTATTAAAGACTTGTATTACACGATCTGTGAAGACTTTTTGGGGTATTTTGAAAGAATGTAATTTTATACAGTCTACTTGCTCATAATTTCACTGAAGAGAGTTTTGATAGCCAGAGAGTAACAAGACAGCAATTTCTGAAGAGTGGTGGAACAGAAATAGACACAGTTCTTGGCCACCTGGTTTTATCTTTGATCTTCATGATCTCTGAAAGAAGCAAGTGTTTTTTCCTTTTATCTTTATATTAGTTCAATTTTTTTTGTGTGTTTTTTTTTTTTTTCAGAAATGTACAGTGTCTCTAAGAACAGCTGAGCTCTTAAAGATAAAATTGGTGGATATCATTCTGTTGTTGAAGGCTGGACAGTCTCTTTCATGCAAGCCTGAATAATCTTGAATGGTTACTGAGATTAGTAATGTCACTGTTTTATAATGATTAACCTTGGTTGGTTGAGGACCCCGGTTTATTGAGCTCTAGTCTGACATCTTTTGCCTTGTACAAGAAACTAAGATTTATATCTTACTTCTGGAAAACTGCTTAAGCTTAAAATGGACTTGTATTAGCTACCTGGAGGCAAAGGTCTCCCTGTGTCATTCTTTCAAAGACTGACAGTTGTCCCACTCATGTTCAGAGATAAGCAAATATCATCTGAAAGGAGTTAGGATTTCTAAGCATCCAATACTATAGCAGCATGCGCTGTTGTATGGTTTTATCCACTCTGTCGTATCTTTGTCAGTACCTCCAATTTCCACAGATACTGAGTAAAATAAACCTATTTTTGTATAATTATTTTGCTGAATATGAACTATTTTAATAATTTTTAACTTTAGTATGCAGCACTCAGAAAGCCAATCGACATCTAATTCACTGAAGGATACAGGAAACATGTAAAGCAAACTTGATTTTTCAGGTTGATGCAATCTGAATAAGTATTTTTTTCTATTAAACTAAAATACATGCAATAACTCTTTAAATAAATTAAACAAGATTTCTTGATATCAAGTGTTATTCTTTTATTTAAATTGATAATTTTCTCATTCAATTTTCCCATTTAAATCTGAACCAAATTCTATTTTCCTTTTTCTTGTAACTGATGAAAATATTGCAATATTGGTAAAATGGAGACTAAAAATGGCATGTAATTACTAAGTGAATTTATTTAATGAAGATCTAATTGTTAACACATCAGATAAGATTTTTATATGTGTTCCCTTCCCTCAGTGCATTGGCTTTCATTCTACTTAGACAAAGAATTAATTTTATTTCTCAGAATAGCCATGATATAGTAGAAAAATAGGTGTATCCAGGCTGACTAGGTGTGCAGAATGAAAATTGGTCCATCTCTCAGGCCTCAAAGAAACTATTTTAGGCTTTACGTAGACTGGTATCATTGTGATGTTTCTCAAATTGGTGAGGCAATACATACTGCCTTCCTCATAACTCCATTTTACTTCTCATATGTAGATACAATAGTATACTGAAAGCAACATTTAGTCTTGTAACTGCTCTATAGGTCTCTGTGCCTTGCTTTTCATTTCAAATTCTTATCTCATTATTATAAAAGTCCATTTCATGATAGATTTAAGTGAATAACTGCAGTATTCCAGTGCCAAAAGTTGAGAAAAAGAAAATTATATCATAGATTACAACTGTAATAGAAATTCTTTGTCACCTGCAAATACGGCCATTACAGTGATGTTGCAAGTAATGTAATGATCCTTGAAATAGAAAGATAAAAAATAAAAACGTGATGATAAAATTGACTTAAATCATCTGCCACTGGTGTATCTATGGAAGTAGGAAGATTTATTGATTGCTTTTAATGCATACAAAGTCACAAGGATCTTGGTTTTGAATAAACTATATTGGATGAAAAGAAATAAAGAAATTCTCTCCTAGCAAGTTCCACTTCTTTGAAAATACCTTTTTCTCTCATTTAGTATAGCTTATTTTTTTTTAATTTATAAAATTGGTGATCTATAACAAATAATCCAAGAAAGAAATACTCCCATTCTGGCTCTGATAGAACCAGCCATGCGCTAAAAACTAATTCAAGATTCTGAAATTTCCTATAACTACTAACAGATTTATCAGCTTGCTAAAGTGAAACAGCAGAATAAGATCAACAGTTAATCAATAATATGGGTGTTTTGGGGAATATATGATAATATTCTTTTAATGTGCTCTACAACTTCAGTATTAGTTTCCAGTAAAGTCCATACCGCTGTCAACTGCCCTGTGGGCCGTCAGTAGAGTTTTCAACATTTCTAATAGGCTGGGGTCCAAACTAGCAGGGTTCTGTGGACTGGGAAATTCACCACTGAAGGACATTATTCGCAATAGCAGAATTATTTGCTATGATATGCTCACTAATTGGGCAGTTCTTAAATTATTGCAGAAGTGAAAATCGAGCAACAATGAGCACATAAGCAAACAAGTTGCAGTGTTCAATGCTAAATGCAAACCTAGATTTTTTTTTTTTTTTGAGGAAAAAGTTGTCACTTCCAGTGTCTAATTCTGTTGAGAAACAGAACTGAAGAAGTATTTTCAAATTTACATTTTGCGTTACTCTGTCAAAGTCCATAGAACTGTCTCTCTGCAACCTACCATGGTTACAGTATTGGCTGCTTGGTAGAAATTTCCTCTGGCAGGATGTAAGCATTCAGGGCCACAGAACTGAAGAAATAAAAAGCATCTCTACTTTCTCTCCATTTCAGTATGATATGCATGTTGCTAGCTGCTACTGTGAAATGATTATATTAGATAAATATTTGTCATAGAATTAATGTTTTGTGCTGATGTTTATTATGTTGGTCTAAATATTCCTTCCTTTATCAGAAAAATTAATCGGACAGTGAGTTACTGGATCTTGTATAGAGCTTTTGAGAATGTATGCCCAAAGGAGTATGCTGATAAAAGCGTGTTTCTTTTTACTGTGAACTTACATTACCAATAAATAAGTATTCCAAGATCTAGGACAGATAAGAAGTATCTTTGCTGACACACAGTAGCTAAGGACCTGAAGGCCTTTGAGACCAGGTGTGTATACATAATTCTCAGCAAGCAATTGTAGCTTCAGTTTCTAAAAGAAGTCAGTGCATTTTTTAAAGTTACTTTATTTGCTAAGAATTTTCCTCTGCTGAGTCATCCGACCTTTGAGGAAAATAGCTGTTGATATTCCAAAGCCAGAATTTACTGCAACAGTAGTTTTAAGGGTCAACCCTTCTGAATAAAAGCATGTCTGTAAATGGAATATGAAATAATATATTTTCTTGTCTGTTTCTCATGAATTTATTTCTCCAAGCTAAATAACCTTCCTGCCACAAGCATACACATGCAAACGTGCGCCTGATTTATCTCAGTATCTAATCATAGGTAAAAGACTGCTGGTTCCCATGGCAACCGTGGTTCAGTACGTTCATTGACCTTTTTCTCATCAGTACTTGCTTATTATTCAGCACAAAAAAAACTTCTTGTCATATCAATAAGAACTCTAAAATTTATAGATCTTAATGCTCTTCCTCTGTCCAATCTAAGAAATACTACTTTTCAGAAGCTGGTCTACCACTAGAAAACTTAATTTAAATGTAAGAATTATTAGGACTGCTCTTGAGTATTAGTTATGTATGCGTCATCTATTATTTGAACACACAGGAAAGATTCTTTTTCCATCTATTTTGACAGGCTCAGATCTTCAGAGAACATATTTTATCTCTAATATAAGAAGCTGATTCTACTGGCGCTTTTGGCACAAACTTAAAACTCAAAACACAAAAGAGCCAGCATGTCTATTCTTGTCTGAGAGAGTTAAAATATATTGTAGAGAGAGGAAAGAACTACAAATATTCTTCTAGATATTTTAAAACTTTTCTAATGGAAAATGAATCAATAACGCAAGCTACAATCCTTTCCTGTGTAACAGTAGGGTCTGAGCTTGAACTTCAAAAGATATTTGCCTATGTCTTTATTCTGCTATTTGTAGAGCAAAGCTGGTCCTCTGTTTTCCTGGCTTAATCCAGTTTAAGTTTCAAAGCTTTAGGTGTCTATGATTTCATTACCATATCATGAGACTATCACATGCTTTGAATTTTTTCCTTAGTATTTTATAAGTATACATATGTGCTCTGCCTCTTGTGTGTGTGTAGGGTAGTAATTTTATATAGCTTTTCTGTGCCTATCTTAAACAACTCAAGCATATGAAGTCATAACTGATCAGGAGTGAAACAATAAAATGTGTCTTCATTTGTAGTTTTAAAATATCATGAATGGAAGAACACATTTTAAGAAACAATTCTGGCATTTGATGAGAGACAGATAGCTCTGTTTAAAATGTAGTCCAGACATAGTGAGCCATCAGCAACACATAATACAAAATGACGTATACTGGCAATGATGGATTTTTCTGGCTTTTTGTGTAACTTTGCAGTTTAGTGGTCTCTTTCACAGGTCTGACAGACTCTTTCACAGCTCTGACAGACAATTGATCTGCATTTTATGTCTGTCTATATTACTTGCATAGATTACTAATTTATTGAAGAAATTAACAAAGTCATGCTCTTAAAAAATTGTAAGGTCAGCTCAGAGATTTCTAGATTATTTTTTCAGAGGGATTAAAGTCATATTAAACTTTCTTCCTGTAAGAGCAAAGTGAAAATCTTATTTGAGATTTTAATTACTGTAATTATGATTTTAAAATAAGGATAACTGGTGTTCATTCAGAAATTTCATGGATATGAATTAGGCAATAAACATGCAGACAAATATAAATATATAAGTGATTATGTTTTTTCTTTTTTCAAGTTTGAAACTTTCTGAGAAAAAGAAGGATCTACAAGGCACTTTTCTCAAGAGACCCTCCGACTGCTCTATGAAGCACTACTGTAGCGCTGGAAATGCCTATTCTACAACTCCCTATAAATTTCATATATTCTTCCCAATTACTACATTTTCCTCTCAATTTTTTCCTTTCTCAGTACACAGTATTCTCCTATTAAATTATTAAACCTGAATATCTTTGTGTGTGCATGTTATCCTGTGTTATCATTGCATATAAAGGTAAATGTCTTGATAAATGCATATTTGTTGTTATCCTTGTTAAAAAGGCAGCTTATATTTGTAAATTCTTGAGCACCTTTCAATTCTTTCATATATTCTTTTAGCTTCTATATTTTATTATTTTTTTTCTCCCTCTCTGATATGGTAAGGAGAATAGTAATAGTTTACTGAGGAAACCTTTCTTTCCTATTATCACTGAAGTTTCTTAAAATTAACTCCAGTATAGCCTCAGGCATCTTTGAGACTAAAAAGTTAAAATCAAAATAAATCCAACACATGTATGAGTTTAAGTAATTAACAGTCTCACAGGAGGAGAAGGAAAACGGATAGGGGACTAACTTTTGAATTCAGAAAATGTGCTATATATTTACGCTCTCTATTCAGTGATCATCCACTAAAGAAAATAGTAATAATCTAGTAAAGTTATTTGCACTCTTTGGGTAGTTTATTGGTATTCCAGGGAGGCTGAGATAATGTTTACTCTGATCATGTCCTGAGCAGGGTAACTTTTGAGGATCTCTGACCAATAAATCTGTTCCCTCTGTACTCAGCAGCTGCCTGCCTTTGGCTTCCAGTCCTCTTTCCTCCATCTTACACTACATTACTACAGTCTTATCCGTCCAAACCTCTGCATCTGCTATTCCAATAGGTTTTATTACCAGCTATCTCCTATTTCGGCCTGCCTGTAGAAGTCCTTATGTGAGTACATGCCTGCTACATTTCCAAATTTTTATCTAATATTGTAATGTGCACCAGTTGTCAGGAGTACAAAAGGCATGTTAAGTGAATTCGAACTCAGCCTGCCACTCTTATGCACAGTAGTAGATTTAAAAAAAAAAAAGATTATGTTGTTGCTATGAAAGTGTAAAGTATGTAAAAGTTTTCCATTTAAATAAAAACCATTTATTTTAACCACCCCTGCTACGCCCCTTCTTCCTTTCCCCCATCCCCCCCCCATCCGTTTTTTTTCTCATGATATAAAATGCTTATTCCTTCTATCTAGTAATAATTTCCCATACTCCAGCTTGTGCTTGTTACCTCTCATCTTATTACTGTGCAGCTCTGAAAAAGATCTGTATCCATCCTCTCTCTATCCTGTGGTCAGGCAGCTGTAGGCAGTGATAAGGTCCTCCTGAGCTTGCTTCTATCAAGGCTGAAGAGGTTCAGCTCCCTCAGCCTTGAGTATTCCAAATCGAATAATTTGAAAAACACTACTGAAGTGTAGACCTGGAGGTTTTTAGGTTTGGAGATCCTTCAACCATGTGCTGTTACATCATATAGATCATACCTCTTAGATCATTTAATTTATGTTATTCTGAGTAATTTAATGGAGAAAAAAAAAAGAACATATTCTAAAGAGGGGCAAACAAGAAATAATACATTGACATATCTTCAGCTCTGTTTATTGAATACTGGGAGTCCTAGAGAAATCACTGGGTGGAGAAAATATAGCTTGTGTATCTCTAGTTCAACAAGGTTTATTCTTCTAGATGTAAATGTAGAATCAGCAATTGATACACCAAATCTACATCTCTGGACCTATTCCATATAAACTTGAAATTGTTAATTTGGATTAAAAATATAGATTGCAATTAAAAAATACAGTGAAATAGCTGCTGGACTCCAGATATCCAGATGTTCCATCTTGAAATATTTGACAAATCAAGCTCATCACTTGATTGGTTATGCATTAATCTGGGAAAAAAAAAATGGTTAAATTGCAGCTCTGTGTCTTTTTACATTTAGTGTTCAATAACTATTTTTTCATGGGCTTTTTCATTTCCTTTTAAATAGTTCAAAATTGGTTATCTTATGAATCGTCCTTATTCCCAGAGTTACATTAAAATAAAGGGAATTGTTTGTCTTTTAGGAGGAGCAAGAAAACATGGCAGCCAAAGTTCATTTCAGCTCAATAGAAATAGCTTAACATATATGGGGCTGCTGAAGGTTGTATCTTCTGCAACACAGGTGAAATACACTTCTTTTCCTTCTTTTTTTCTAATATTTTTCCATCCCTCACAGTGTTCAAGACCAGGTTGTATGGAGTCTTGGGTAACATGGTTTAGTATGTGGTATCCCTGCCTATGGCAGAGAGTTTGGAACTAGATGATCTAAGGTCTTTTCCAACCCTATTCTATGATTCTTTCCTTCTTATATGTCATAATTCAGTAATTGGAGCAGATTTTCTTTGCCTGTGTCCTAAAATTTGTGTATTCAGGAAGAGAAATGTTATGGAATCAAACTCCTGGCTCTAGTTACTGATCATTCCACTGTTTAACGCCTTATCTTTTGTGTCTGAATTTTCATAGATTTCTTTGTGACTTTTTTTTTTTCATTAAGTTTTAAGTAAGTCATGTGTTCAACTACATAAAAGATTGTTTCATGTGGGGAGTTTGCTTTTAATCACTTTCTTCAACCTTTCTATATGGTTTGTTAAATAAATTCATTGTACTTTGACCAAACTCCTGATGAAATCAGTGGAAAGTTCACTGTTGATGTCTGAAAGTAGAATTCAATATTTAGAACAGAATAAAATAGTTTCAATTGGAAGAGACCTACAAGAATAACCTAGTCCAGGTGTCTGACCAGTTCTGGGATGACCACAAAGTGTAAGCATGCTCTTAAGGGCATTCTTCAAATGCTTCTTAAATACTGACCATAACAGGGCATCAACCACCGTACTAGGAAGCTTGTTCCAGTTTTGAACACCTTCTTGATAAAGAGATGTTTCCTAATATCTAATCTGAAACTCCCCTGATGCAGCCTTGAACCATTCCTACATATCCTATCACTGGATACCCAGACGAGATCAGCACTCCCTTTCCACTTCCCCTCCTCAGGAAGCTGTAGAAAACAGTGGGGTCACCCTTCAGCCTCTTTCTCTCCAAACTAAACAAACCCAGAGTCCTTAGCTGCCACTCATAGGACATGCTTTCCATCTCTTTCACGAACTTTTTTTGCTTTCCTGTAGACCCATTCAAGCACCTTAACATAATTCTAAAATTGTGGGGCCCAGAACTGCACACAATACTCAAGGTGAGGCCACACCAGTGCTAAATACAGCATTTTATTTTGCCATAAAATTTTAGGACAGGAAAAAAAAACAACAAAATACCAGCCTAAGCAAATCTATAAAAAATGATTTTAAACAAGCAGTTATATTATTTGATTTACCACCAATTTAATAATATTATAAATCAATATTTTTCTAATGCATTTCTTGAAAGTATGCATGAAGAGTGCTTTATCTACTAAGATTTGTTTTTCAAGATAAAATGTCTATACTGATTTTGAGATGCTCTTTAAAATACGATCTAACATTAACAGCTTATTTTAAAGCTTTTTTTAAAGAAAACTTTAAAGGTAACTTTTTTTTTTGCTTTACAAATGTACACATTTGTTTTGAATGCAAAACATGCTTTTTATTATTGTTCAAGGCTAATTGCTGATGTTGCAAAGGCAAACTAATAAAATGTTGCATAGATTTTTTTTATAGGTACATCTGAAGCCTGGAGCTGAAGAATTAGGATTATGTTCTTCCTCACCATGAAGTCTGGTAACCTTTACAGCAGCTTTTTCAGTAGGATGCTGAAGGAATTCACAGTGCTACACACAGACTGAGAGAGCGCAGAAATCCTTTTTCAAAATTTCTCGCATAGGTCATTTTTTGCTTACAATCCTCCTTGACAAGAAAAAAAACATTAAAAAGCATTTTCCATGATAACAAAAGGGAGGGAATAAAAAGTTTACAAAAGGAATCTTTTCACTCCCTGAATGCTAAGTATAGCACTCTGGAATGAAAGATGTTGTGTCTTGAAAACTAAACTCCATGTGACACATACTTCTGCTTAAAAAGAAATAATAAAAAAAGTAAGGAAATATCAAAACCACCTACTGCAGTTTTGCTGATTCTGCTGTTAATAGGAGAATGCTGCAGTAACAAAAATGCATGTGAAGTTATAAAATTTAAAATTTAAACTTATCCAGGACTTTGCCATCTGATAAAAAGGTCCTGGTCTTGTAGCTGTTTCAAAGTGATTCTTGCATGAAATACAAGCAAACGAAGATTTTCCAGAGCAAAGAATACACAGACTACACGATTTTGACTAGTTATCCTCAAATATTTTTCTTTTATCCTAATGTGTGACCTAGATATATTCTACCTAGTTTGCTTACATTATAGCTCTTGAGGGGATATAATATACTTCCCCTTGACTAAGCACATACACAGCAACTATACAGAATTGTAGCATTCTTGAAAGACATTTTTAAATGTCCACTATTCCTGTTATCTGTAGGTGTAAGCAGATGGTAGTAGCAGAAGACCCTGGTATTTTAAGGGAATACATTAAAATACAGTTAATTTTTTCAAATGTTCAAGATTACCTTAAATATTGTATAACATGCAACTTCTTAGAAAAGCTGGAAACTAATAGTTAAGACATGATGCGCTGCACATGCAATATAGTAGAATGAATGACAACATTTTTTGTACATTAAATATATTTTACTTTTAAGGTTTGTCCTGGGATCAGCAGTAGCAGTCATATTTCTCCTTCGTGGTAGCTGGTGCAGTGCTGTGTTTTGACTTTCTGCTTAGGAACAGAGCTGGTGATAACAATGTTTTCGATTATTCTTAAGTGATATTTACCCTGACCCAGGCTAGCCAAGGAGGTATTCCATACCACAGCACGTCATGGCTGGGGGGAGGGGCTAACTGGGAGTTACCCGGAAGGACACGGGCTTCTGGGTGGGACTCGTTTCTTGGCCGGTAGTATCATATTCTCTTCCCTCGTTATTTTCTCTTATCATTGTTGTAGTTGGTGGTAGCGGTGGTGATTTGTGTTGTACATTGGTTGCTGGACTGTTCTTGTCTCAACCTGTGGGAGTTGCACCCTTTCGATCCTCCTCCCCATCCCCCCGGGAGTGGGGAAAGGGGAGAACTCCGGGGGAGGGGGTGGGGTGGGGGGGGGTGGGGGGGGGAGGTTCTCTATTGCTCTCAGCCCAGCACCATGGCACCACTCACTGGGCGTGAGTGAGCAAGCTGTCTGGCTAGGGTTTAAACCACGAGAGTTCTTTTTAAACCTTATCCACCCCTTATACCGTACCATTCACATCATGCTCAGATCCCACATTTTCAATACACTATCGCTCTCCCACATATATACATCCATATACATACAGACCAAGAGAAAGAGATCATTCTCTTAGTGCATGGACCAATCCCTATAACGCTGCCGAGTCCATTTGGTCCATGATGTCAGGTTCCATCTCTTGTAACAATCTTTCAGGGCAGGAAAGGCTGTGTGCAGTATTGGATCGTTGCCTGCTGATGCTGGTCGTTCCTTTACTGAGGAACTCATCCGGTTCTCTCAAAGTTCATTCTCTGTTGGGATGATGGCTGGAGGGAAGTCAGGGCCAGTCGCTGGTGACCTGGAGACATCTAGTTGATGAGCTATAAAAGTATTACACAGCAGGCAACAGCATACAATTGAGTTCACTGGCTGTTTTCCCCTAAAATCAAATCCCCTTGAGGTATACATCGGACTTCCCCATCTTCCCGCGTTACCCACCAAGTATATCCAGGTCCCTGAGCAAAAGCAATCCCATGAGTGGGTTTGTCTTTACCTGAAGCAGGAATAACCCAGACTGTCTTCCCCAGCAAATTCTTCATATGCACCAGGGGAACTTTATCCCCCTCTACAATATGTAAAAGTTCTGACTGGGCTGGGCCGGCCCTGTTGGCAGATCCTCTGGTGTTGACCAACCAGGTGGCCTTTGGTAAGTGTGTATCCCAACGCTTGAAAGTTCCCCCACCCATTGCTCTCAGTGTTGTTTTTAACATCCCATTGTACCGTTCGATTTTCCCAGAGGCTGGTGCATGGTAGGGGATGTGATATA
Organism: Pezoporus flaviventris; assembly: GCF_033815535.1. NCBI lineage: Eukaryota > Metazoa > Chordata > Aves > Psittaciformes > Psittacidae > Pezoporus > Pezoporus flaviventris. Next base: position 23,500,179 of record NW_026892563.1, read on the forward strand.
CCCACTCAATGCCATGCTCTTTGGCCCAAATATCTATAAGGTTATTCCGGAAATGAGTCCCATTGTCTGACTCAATTCTCTCTGGGGTGCCGTGTCACCACAAAATCTGTTTCTCAAGGCCCAGGATAGTGTTCCGGGCAGTGGCATGGGGCACAGCGTATGTTTCCAGCCACCCAGTGGTTGCTTCCACCATGGTAAGCTCATGGCGCTTGCCTTGGCAGGATGTCGGCAGTGTGATATAGTCAATCTGCCAGTCCTCCCCATATTTTTACTTCAACCATCGTCCTCCATACCAAAGAGGCTTTAACTGCTTGGCTTGTTTAATTGCAGCACATGTTTCACACTCATGAATAACCTAGGCAATGGTGTCCATTGTTAAGTCCACCCCTCCATCACGGGCCCATCTATATGTTGCATCTCTGCCCTGATGGCCTGAAGTGTCATGGGCCCAGCAAGCCAAAAATAATTCACCTTTATGTTGCCAATCTAAGTCCATCTGAGCCACTTCAATCTTAGCCGCTTTATCCACTTGTTGGTTGTTCTGGTGTTCCTCAGTGGCCCGACTCTTGGGTACATGGGCATCTACATGACGTACCTTCACCACCAGGTTCTGCACCCTGGCAGCAATATTTTTCCACAGTGCAGCAGCCCAGATGGTTTTACCTCTGCGTTGCCAGTTGCTCTGCTTCCATTGCTGCAACCATCCCCACAGGGCATTTACCACCATCCATGAGTCAGTATAGAGATAAAGTACTGGCCACTTTTCTCGTTCAGCAATGTCCAGGGCCAGCTGGATGTCTTTCACCTCGGCAAACTGACTCGATTCACCCTCTCCTTCAGCAGTTTCTGCAACTTGTCGTCCAGGACTCCATACAGCTGCCTTCCATCTCCGATGCTTTCCCCCAATACGGCAAGAGCCATCAGTAAACAAGGCATACTGCTTTTCACTTTCTGACAGTTTATTATGTGGTGGGGCCTCTTCAGCACGCACCACCTCCTCCTCTGGTGACATTCCGAAATCTTTGCCCTCTGGCCAGTCCATGATGACTTCTAGAATGCCTGGACGACTGAGATTTCCTATTCGAGTTCATTGTGTAATTAGTGCAGCCCATTTACTCCATGTAGCATCAGTTGCATGATGTGTAGAATGTGCCTTTGAACATCCAGCCCAGCACGGGCAGGCAGGGTGCCAGGAAGAGCTGTGCTTCAGTGCCAATCACTTCCGAAGCAGCTCGAACCCCTTCATAGGCTGCCAGTATCTCTTTCTCAGTCGGGGTATAGCTGGCCTCAGATCCTTTGCATCCCTGACTCCAAAAGCCCAGGGGTCGACCTCGAGTCTTCCCGGAGCTTTCTGCCAGAGGCTCCAGGTAGGACCGTTCTCCCCAGCTGCAGTGTACAGTACATTTTTTACATCTGGTCCGGTCCGGACAGGTCCAAGGGCTACTGCATGAACTATCTCGCGTTTAATTTGCTCAAAGGCTTGTTGCTGCTCAGGGCCCCATTTAAAATCATTCTTCTTCCGGGTCACATGATAGAGAGGGCTTACAATCAAACTGTAATTTGGGATGTGCATTCTCCAGAACCCCACAGCACCCAAGAAAGCTTGCGTTTCTTTCTTATTAGTTGGTGGAGACATTGCTGTTATCTTGTTGATCACATCTGTGGGGATCTGTCTACGTCCATCTTGCCATTTTATTCCCCAAAATTGAATCTCCTGTGCAGGTCCCTTGACCTTACTCCGTTTTATGGCAAAACCGGCTTTCAGCAGAATTTGGATTATTTTCCTCCCTTTCTCAAAGACTTCTTCCGCTGTATCGCCCCACACAATAATGTCATCAATGTATTGCAGGTGTTCTGGAGCTTGCCCTTGTTCCAGTGCAGTCTGGATCAGTCCATGGCAAATGGTAGGGCTGTGTTTCCACCCCTGGGGCAGTCGGTTCCAAGTGAACTGGACACCCCTCCAAGTAAAAGCAAACTGTGGCCTGCACTCTGCTGCCAAAGGAATTGAGAAAAATGCATTGATAATATCAGCTGTGGCATACCACTTGGCTGCCTTTGACTCTAGTTCATACTGAAGTTCTAGCATGTCCAGTACGGCGTCACTCAATGGTGGTGTGACTTCATTCAGGCCACGATAGTCTACTGTTAGTCTCCATTCTCCATTAGACTTTCGCACTGGCCATATGGGGCTATTAAAGGGTGAGCGGGTCCTGCTGATCACTCCCTCACTCTCCAGTCTATGGATCAGCTGATGGATGGGAATCAGGGAGTCTCGGTTGGTGCGATATTGCCGCCGGTGCACTGTTGTGGTTGCAGTTGGCACTTGTTGTTCTTCGACTTTCAGCAGCCCCACAACAGAAGGATCCTCTGAGAGACCAGGCAAGGTGGACAGCTGCTCAATTTCCTCAGTCTCCAACGCAGCAATACCAAAAGCCCACCGGTACCCTTTTGGGTCTTTGAAGTACCCTCTCTTGAGGTAGTCTATGCCGAGGATGAATGGAGCCTCTGGACCAGTCACAATCGGGTGCTTTTGCCATTCCCTCCCAGTCAGGCTGATTTCAGCCTCCAGCACAGTCAACTCTTGGGATCCTCCTGTCACTCAGGAAATATAGATGGGTTCCACCCCTTGACAGCTTGATGGCATCAGGGTACACTGTGCACCGGTATCTACTAGAGCCTTATACTTCTGTGGGACTGATGTGCCAGGCCATCTGATCTACACAGTCCAGTAAATCCGATTGTCCCCTACCTCCACCTGGCTGGAGGCAGGGCCCCTCTAATGGTCATCACAGCATTGGACACTTGAGTCGTGGTAAAAGGGATTATTCTTCGTTAACACAGGAGCTGGAGTAAAATCAGCTCTTCCGCTCCATCTGGGAAACCTGCTGAACCCAGGACAAGGTTAGACCACCGTTTACATTAATTTAATCAATTTAATTAAATGGAAAGAAATAGCGGAATAATCCATCAGGGAACGAGTGCTTCACTTATGTAGTATTCCATCAAAATATTTGAAATCTGAGAATTTTTCCCTCAGTAGATGTGAAGAGCACGTTTAAATCTAAACTCCCAGAGCTAATTTTATTTCCTGTCTGTGTCAAAAATGTCAGCTTTTGTTGTGCAGAAACAGGGTAAAAAAGCAAGCACAGTAAATTCATTTGCATATCAAGTTTTCATAATTATATGTCATAATTTCAGACTGATTTACAAGTTCATGAAAGCTATATATTAGATAATCACTTGCCTAAATGACACACTAAGCATTACCTTAGGAAATGGTTTTCCATTTTCTTAAGATCAGTTTATTATGGAAGAGAGTAACATTTATAATTCAGCGAATTATTATATAGTCTGGATGTTGTTTTCTATAGTGAGGCAAAATTTCATAGTTAAGAGATTGTTGGTAGGGATGTAAAAATTCCAAATGATGATACATAGAGGCTGCTAGTAAAATGCATGCTGAAGTTTTTCATAGAAATCGCTTGTTTGTTTTAATTACCATATAAAAACTAAATTAAAAAATGGCTTAAAAATATCATACATAAATTATTTGGAAGACTAGATTTTCAAAGTATTTACATTAAACAAAAATTTAATAAAAGTTTTGTTCTGCTCATTTATTCTTTGCAGCATAAGTGAGAAACCTAGATTCAGGCAATACAGTGAGAGAGGAAATCCAGAGTGAGTTTACAGGAACTGTGATGACTTTCTGATTTGGTTTGATTAATCTGTACAGGGTCCGAATAAAGAGAGAAGAGGAGGATAAAGACGGAGGACTGCAAGTCTCTGTGGGTGGAATCCAAGTAGATGGAACCAAGCACCCCTGCTATGTGCTGCTGTCCACAGATCTGGTCTTTTGAACCATATAATTTTCTTTGCAAAACTCTAAAGTTTTGTGCACAGGGAGGTCACAAGGCTAATATAGATGTGGGGAAAATGTTTTAGAATCACAGAAACATTTGGGTTTGAAGGATTCTTGGGAGGTTGCCTGGTAAAACTACCTTCTCAAAGCAAGGTCAGCTTCGACGTTAGGTTTCTCACTGTTGTGTCCAGTGAGATGATGCATGTCTTCAAGGATGGAGATTCCACAGCTTCACTGGGGAAACCTGTTCCTGGTTTGTGACATTCACATGGTGACATTTTTCTTCCTTACATCTCATCAGAACTTCTCTTGCTGACATCAGCCAGCTCCTTCAGTAGTTTTGTAAATGTCTGAGATAGCCTCAGTTATTGGGACATTCAATCAACTTTAATGCATCATTTTTAGTGAAGCAGGAGCCAATAAGCTGAAGATAGAGGAAGTTAATATTTTAGTAGTACTTTACAGGAAACATATAAATACAAGTATGCCTCAACCCCTTGAGATCCTGGATATGATTACAGCTTTGATTTATGTTTGGCAACTTAATCCACTGCAGGAAGTATCTAGTGTGCCATTTATAGTGTCTGCTAAAGAAAATAGGAAGTTGTATAACTGATAAGAGAGAGCCTTTTTGGTATCTCTCTTGCAGTCTTAATCAGAAATACACACACAGCTTTATCAAAATGCTTGGGTTTTACCTTGCCTATTGTTTGTCTTGTGGATGTTTTTTTTTGTGGTTTTGGTTTTGGTTTTTTTGTTTGCTTGTTTGTTTTGTAAGTTTTACGTACTGTACTCCTAAATATAGAACTTTGGGGAGGAAAAGATACCCAATACCCCAAAACCCCAAAGCTTTGTTCCTAATCATTAAAGCAATAACAATACTGTCATTGTTGGTGTAGAAGCAAAGCAGGAAAAAATTGCAACTAAAAAGATTATCACAAAATATTTTGAGGAGTAAAATTAATAATATACAGAAGATTAACTCTGCATTATCACTACATGGATCTCAAACAGGTATGTAGTCTCTGAACAAAGCGTGATGATGGTATGGTGACATTTACCTGATGGATAATACCTTCCGATTAGGAATGTTACTTACTGTGTATTGATTTCAGCCTGTATTTAATCAGTGCTGTGGAAGACAGAAAGAACAGGTGTTCCTTAAGGATACCAATTATGTATGGGCCTTAAGACTGAGGTAAAGAGAACTGGGACTGTGAATAACACGATCACAGTAATTCCTTTTTCCTCTTGACTGCCTGTGTACATCTCTGCTTAGCAAGTTTTTCATTTTGTGCTTTAAACTTTTTAAGGCATAACATTCATCTAGTGGGTAGTCTGCAGGGTAAGAACCCCCCTGGTGATCCAGTCCTTGCCTTTGTGTATTAGCATAACCTTTGCAGTGAGATTCTAGTAATGTGTATTAAGACATCTGCCTATATTTATGAAGGGTGTGCTTACAAATTTGCTGTTTGAAACTGAATGGGCTTATTGGGCTTAAGAGGAATTCTGTATTAATCCTCTCTCCAGCATTCATTTTGTGGCTATGTCTTAGGTTTCTCTAAGAGACAGCATTCTTTATACTGGGGGGTAATGGTTCTGGAAGACAGGAATACATCAGTGATTGTTTCTTTTCACTTCTTGTTATCTCAGTGTAAGTTTGATTTTTCAGACTTTAGACTGTGTCTTCTGTCTACACAGTTAACTTGTTTGAACTATTTTATGCTTATAGCTGTCAAAATTTTCTTATATAGGAACCATTACTAATTTCAATAATAAATTTCTTTCTATTTTTTTCTACTTAAAACGTGTATCTCTGAATTGCAGAGGGTTGGGGTCACATTTTTATCACCAAGCTCTGGCACCACACATTAGTTCTAAATCTGCAGATGATCATGTCTATACATGCTTGGGATAGATAGAAATTCAACTAGATTTTCATTTAAGAGCTATATAGGTTATTGAACTGCATGCGCATCATCGTACATTTTAGATAGGATTTAATTTTCTTTCATCAAAACAGACAAAACTGTTTAATTTCTTTTGGCTCAAGTGTTGTTGAAAAAACCCTTTTTAGTTGTAGAAAAACATGGTGAAAACCAAGAGGTAAAAGACTCTTGTTTCAAGCATATTTCACTACATTTTAAAATTATTTTTTTCTTTTTATTAGCTGAAGGATTTGATCTAGGACTAACTTGTTTACTTAATGTAACACATTTAGTACAGCTTCTGAGTGTTAGTGGCTCTAAATGTGTAACACAGAATATGTAAAAATCAATTTTTTATCCAATAACCCTCATTTAGGATAATCTTGATTATTAGAGTGAAAACCCCCAAACTTAATAAATATAACCTGCCATCTTTGAATCAATTAGATACTCTATGTGTACTTAGGCTTCTCAAATCTTTGGAAAGTAATTTTTTCCTTTATTCAGGCTTTTTGAATGATGCATATATTAGTATGATATGTGTCGTACTGAGATGCTAATAGCATTCCTGAAGGTTTTCACTTTTTGGATAAAATATTTTTACAAATTTTGCAGATTTTGCCACTTTCTTGTTTGGAAGGGAAATTTTTCTCACCAGGGAAGACTTTAAAATATCTTGTGATTAGAAAGAAATGCATTTAGTTGTGATTCATGGTTCATAATTACCAAATTCAAAACCATATCTCTGATAAAGAAAATAACATATCCTCTCACACCATTTTTCTTGCTTTCAGCCTGTGAAAAAATTTTAAATACTTATAAGCAAAGTTGCATGAAGGGTTAGAAGACAAACCTGTTGAACACATCAAAGGCCGTTAAATTGCATTCCAAGACCAAGAAACATAAGATGATAATTTGTTACGTATAAAATTCCAGTGTAGTTCTCTGGAGACATCACCAGCTTCTGCTCTTTCCATCTGCTCATCTTTGCACAGCTTAGCCCTTACTCCTTTAATGTGACTTCTGAAACCACAGACTTATTCAGCAATCTCTTTTCTGTGGTATGCAACCAGATAAAAGTTATTTGGGAGCAGTTACAGGGCTCTTCAGTGATAACTTGAGCTGACTCTGAACAGATTAGCTGTCAGTTTGGAAACAAACTAACTATACAGGCATTAAGGATACCCCAGCAACACATGAACTCCTGAGCTCATGTATCCTAGAATCATAGAACAGTTAGTGTCGGAAAGGACCTTAAACTAAGCATGTTTGGAGCATGACATGATAGTCAAGATTTCTTCTCACAAAAGTTCTGAAGGCTCATGCCTTTAAAATGTTGATTTCTTCCCACTACAGAATGAAGTGATCAGTTTAGAGATACTTACATGGTGGTGCAGTTCAAGGACAGATTAAATGAATCTTGCCATAGGTAACCAAGCAGATTCAGTTTCAAACTGCACACTGAAGAAATGTATGAAACTTGAGTGTATGGATATGCTTTGGGATATACTTAAATAGCCTGCAACTGTGGCATAACTGAGATGGCTTTGGAGAGAAAAGAGGGAGTGAGAATAATAAAACATTTTAAAAGTGCCAATTGCACATGCAAGCTTGTAAAAATGTGGGAATTTCTAAGATATAAGCTTGGGATGCAGGTCAAGCAGCTTAGATTGACATTTCCTGCAGCTTCCATGTGTTTTCTTCAACATTTTGGTGTTAAATAGACCAAAATTATATTGGTATGATGGATGGACTGAGGTATCAGACAAGCAAAATCACAAGAATTTGTTCCCTTCCCTGTTAACAGTGAACATACATCTGTATTTAGCACTGATTTTCCTCGATGTTTTTTACTAAGAGATTGCAGAATAACACTTTGCAAAAAATTAAGACATTTAAGTTAATGCTTCAGGCTAATACTGAGAAGTGTGACTGGGAATAACCAAATGAGCCAGATGATAAACGGTGTAATCTGTGATTTTTTTTTAAGGATTTTGGCAACAGAAACGACAATAACTTTTTTGTTATTTTTACCTAAAGAGTTTGTGAAATAGTTTAGGTTACAAATTAAAATTGTGCTTTTTTAATAAAAATACGAAAGTTTTATGCTGCATGAGATGAAAATATTCTCACTTCTGCAGCCATGACTTTCTAGAGACATTGTCAGAAGTTGCACATACAAGGCACCCAAAAGGTTGTTTTGTCCTTATGCTGCAGCACAATGTGTTCTTATTTAGTCATATTTTTCATTTCAGCAGAAATTACTAGAGGCAAGATAGGCATGAATTGGTCTTTCAGGTTTGTTTACTGCACTCTTCACTCCAGTACCACAATAAAGTTCCAGTAACTGGAATGGTCCATGTGAGTCAAGGTGACAGTGTGCAGCCAGTGTGCAGTGAGGGGTGTGAGGGTCTGGGAGGAAGAAAGAGAATTAGGGAAAACAAACAAAAAAAACCTCTTCTTTCCATCTACAATCAGTAGAAGGGTGTGGAGGGAGACTTAATTCTTGCACGGGAAGTGAGTAGGAGACTATTTGAAATATAGCAATTCACTATGAAATTAATTGAGCTATAACACTGATTTGTATTGTAATATTTGATGTGGCAGTTTGAGAATGTATTCTTGAATAACTATGCAGCATAATTATTCCAATTAAGTGTGGGCTATCACCTCAGATACTGTGAGGAAAGCACTCTCTGATTATAGCAGAGGGGTTTTGTTATGCCAGTTAGGAAAGTAGTAGTTGTCAAGCTTTGCATCATAAAATATTCAAGCTCAGATAATGAAGAGTTGCCTTAAATGATGCCAAATTATGACTCAACTTTTGCTAAATTTGATCACTTTATTAGGCTAATGAAAACATACATGATAGCATACAACATATGTTTAGCTGCATATAACATATACATAACATATGTTTGGTTGCATATGTATGTATGCAGAATATGTGTCCCTCCCCAGCATCCTTATAGTAGGCCCCCTTCAGATACTGGAAGGCTGCTCTGAGGTCTCCACACAGCTTTCTCTTCTCCAGGCTGAACAGCCCCAACTTTCTCAGCCTATCTTCATACGGGAGGTGCTGCAGCCCCCTGATCATCCTCGTGGCCCTTCTCTGGACTTGTTCCAACAGTTCCATGGCCTTGTTATGTTGAGGATACCAGAACTGCACATGATACTCCAAGTGAGGCCTCACGAGAACAGAGGAGAGGGGCAGGATCACCTCCTTCGACCTGCTGGTCTCTCTTTTTGACGCAGCACGGGATACTGTTGTCTTTCTGGGCTGCGAGCACACACTGCCAGCTCATGTTCATTTTCTCATCAACCAGAACCCCCAAGTCCTTCTCTGCCCAATTTATAGCTGTGCCTGGGATTACACCATCTCAGGTGTAGGACCCTGCATTTGACTTGGTTGAACTTCACAAGGCTGGAACTGGCCCACCTAACAAGCGTGTCAAGATCCCTCTGGATGGCATTCCTTCCCTCCAGGGTATCAACCAAACCACACAGCTTGGTGTCATCGGCAAATTTGCTGAGAGCGCAGTCAATCCCACTGTCCTTGTCACCAACAAGATGTTGAACAAGATCGGTCCCAACACTGATCCCATCCAGCGGATACCGCCATCCAGCCAGTTCTTTATCCACTGAAGGTCCATCCAACAAATTGATGTTTTATTCTATCTCAGAATATTGATTAATGATGTTCTTTCAAAAACAGAAAATGTTTAAAATTTGGTTTCCTTGTGATCTGATGCAGTACTCACCTAACTTGCCTTTTTAGCCATTCAGGCATATCTGTCTGAGAAAACACAATGACACTGTCATTGTATGTCAGAAAAAAATAGTTTTTTCTCCTTTTGTGCTTACATATACCTATTGTCACTAGAGGTTAAACAACTGCATAACTGGCCTTTCTAATATCAGAACATATGAAGAATGCTCATCATTGGAAGAAGTTCTTCACTGCGAGGGTGGTGGAACCCTGCTCAAGGGAGTTGTGGCTGCTCCATTCCTGGCAGTGTTCAAGGCCAGGTTGGACAGGGCTTTGAGCAATCTGGTTGAGTAGAAGGTGTCCCTACCCATGGCCATGGCAGGGGGTTTGGAATTAGATGATCTTAAGGTCCTTTCCTAACCTGACCATTCTATGATTGATTACTCAGCAGAGATAAGCAAAACAGCATATAGTAATTTGTGATTAACAGTGTTTTCTTTATACAAAGCATGACTAAGAAAATGAAAAGTATTCACCTTGCTTCTGTTAAGTCATCCTACTTTGTAAGTAGATATAGTAAAGTTTAGGTATTAATTATGTATCGCCATGAAACAGTATTAGTGATGTGAGCCTGAGTTCTGCTGACTTACTAAGAATCATCTTTCCAAAGTTCCCAGTAGATTCAGGTTAATATTATTGTAAAGGAGTCAAGGTAATTCTGTCAAACAGAATTGCTTAATATTATCTTGTGCAAAGCACTGTAATACAATAAAAAATAACAATAAAACTGAAAGCAGCTATGTAGCCTTTGTAGTTTAGACTTGTTTCCAGTGGTGGCTCAGATTAGCTGCTTTTTGGGTGAGATAATGAAGAATGTCACTTAGTATTTCCTCATGGAACACATGACCTTAATTTTGGTTAAGAACTACTTCCTTTCTCTGCTCAGGTTTCTGTCTGCCTTTCTTAGGTTCAAAATATTACACAGGCATTCAAAGTCAATTCAGATTTAAGAAATAATGAAGAAAAAACTTTAAAGTTTTTATGAAGAGAAGGACCTTCGTTTCTGCAGTTAGGTACTACCATTTGCCAGACTGTAAAAGTAATCATAACCAAAAAGGATTTGGAACTTTCCTAATTACTAAATTAGAACTTTCCTTTTACTAAACTCCAAAGAATATATTTTATTTGGAATGTACTATTTCAGGTAGTATTGACAGATACACTAGCCATACACAGCAATATAGTTAAGTGTTTGACTTCACCTTTCGTGTTATTTCTAGAATACAAGATTGTGTCTTATCAGCCAGGCAAAGAATATGGCTAAGTTCAGAAATTTGCTTGAGGTATATTTTGTAGTAATGCAACTTGTTCTGTGGACTGATTCAGAGTGCGTACCTAGTGTAAGTAAGTGGAAGAAAAAGTAAAGATGAAGGATAAATAGTACATGCTACAAAACCAATGTAGTGAGCTGTCATAGTTTCATGTAAGATAAAAATATGTAGATAGATATTATCACTTGCCATCGATGAATGCTTAATGGCAGACTCAGTGCTAAATGATCTTGCACATTTTGTCCTATAATAACAATCCTGTTCCTGCAGTGAGTACTCAATGATAGTATTTCTTCTGGGAGGGCAGAATGGGGGTGCGTGGGGGTTGTTTCTTGTCATTATTTCATCTGGATAAGATAGTAAAGAATATAAAAGCTGTGTCCAACTAACATGTCATGTAGTAAAAATTAATGGTGACTGCAGAGTTTATGAGGTTTTTGCAATACAAAAAACTTAAATCTTGTTAAAATTTGGATGCCACCTTGAGACTTGTAATAGAGGTGTTACCTGTAGACAAACACAGAGTCTGGACCCACAGAGGGTTCCAGATATTCAGTGTTTTTCAGGATTGAGTATCAAGTTGGCTTTGGTTTTCTGCTACTTTGAACTTTCCTTCCCCTACTCTGGGTATTTTCTGGCCTTTTATGTTTTCTCTCTGTTTTGGATAACTGCTTTCTGTTTAAAACCTTTCTACTGATCCTTCTTCAGTTTTATTTGAAAGCTCAGTAGGCCTAAGAGTTGCTTCTTACTAACTTTTGACCCACTAAACTGAGTTTTCATCCCCATTTATCTCTAGTAAGCTGTTCTTTGAAACTCTTTCACTCTGGCTGTCGCAATTGACTGCCTTTGTCATTCATTTAGTGTGGTGAAGAAGTCCCTTTCTGAGTGCACATTGCCCTAAATTGTGAAATGGTTAATGACACCCAAACAGTGTCCATTTGTTGAAAATAATGCCAGGTGATCCATCCTTTTTTTCTTTTTTTTTTCTTTTTTTTAATATTTCTTTTTCTTTTTTCGTCTTCCCAGGGAGGCAAAAAGTGTATTTTTTCCAGGGAAAAGGAGAGGAAAAGGCACTTGATTTTTTTCTTAGATTTTATTTTCAAAGACTAGCCCTACTAGTCTGTCTTTTGTTGTTGAATATTCATTTTTTAAATATAAACTCTTTGCTTTGGCAGCAGTAACAGAATGTACCAGTCCAGATTTTAGAAATCACATTTAAAACGTTGTCAGCCATTTAAAAGACTTGATATTTCTTCAGACCTTTAGGGCAGAAAAACAAAAATATACTGAGTAAAAAAGTAGCAACAGGAGAATATTTATAGAACTCAACATCAGCAGAATGGCATATCTGTGAAAATAAATAATAACGGCTGTAACTTACTTGACTGGGTATAATGAATTTAATTTATTGATGTAGTCTATCTATTTTGAGCTCTTTCAGCAGTGTAAACCAACATAGGTTATGCCATCTGTGAATTACCAAAGTGGTGTAAAAGTCACAGCATGATTCTGACTTTAAATGAACAATTTCAAATTATTTTTATTATTGTTGTCTACTTACTGGCTAACAAGTGACAAAACACATTTTAAATTTCAAACAAGTTAATTTCTATTTGCACATCTATTCTACCAGAACCAGTTCTGTTGAATAAATAGCATTACATCTGATATACTCTATATAAATAGAATCAAGCTCACTGTTTTCCTGTAATTCTATTTATCCACTTATAGCATACGCAGCTGTAATGCCTTTCCTGCTAAATCTTGCCTGTAATATGCAGAGGACATTTTGGAGTAAATTTCACCTTCGTTATGTACTAAGTTTTCTGCGCCGAATAAAGCCAATGATTAGGGAATGTAATGCAAGAAAAATAATAAATGGTAGATATTTATTACTTAGCCCTTCAGTGTTCAAATAAACACTGAGAAATGTACTATACTGTCTAGTTTATTCTCAACTAAAAATGGTTTCAGTATTTAATGGGAAAAAAATTTAAATTCTTTTTTTTACTTATTCATGGATTTAAACTCTCTTACAACTCAACACAAAACAAGACAGTATTCCACCAATGTGAGAAAAGCCAGAGTGATCTAGTCTGATAATCTGTATTCCATAGACAATATAATTCATTAATTATTTTATTGTGGTCTATGTCTTCTGAATAAATAGGAGGATGTCTTTTAGAAAGAGGACAGGTTTTTGATTTGAAGGTCTCAGTGCGATATATGAGCTTATTCTTGGCTACTGCCTAGATAATATGTTTTTCTCCTTAATTATCCAAAATGCACTTGGTAGCTTGATAAAAGCTGTTGTTACCTTGTGGTTATTTAAATCTTAGTGGCAGACCAATTATTCAAATTGTGCAAATATTTTTGCAGTAAAACTCATTTCTTTATGTGTGTATGTAGTTAGGAGAAGAAAATTAGAATCACATAGGTTATATGAGATTCTACTACAACATGGCTATTACTCAGTAGTATTTTCTCAGTCTTTACTCATTTTTAACAAGTAAGCTTAGCTAAATTCCTCACCGTTGGCTCCTACTAATCACAGGGTGAAAGAAGTGAAGGTAAAAGTTCTCTTTAGGAAGAAACTTGCTCCTTTTCTCCACCTCTGTCTACCTTTTCAGATCAGTAGAATAAACTGGTGCTCTGGGCTCCACAGGTGTAGACAGACCCAGATCCTAATGTTTTCACACTGTCCTCACCTCAAGGTTACTGGCTGCTCTGAAACTCCTTCCTCTACCGATAAAGTTATGCTAAGTTTGAAAACCTTTTCCAGCTAAATTAGTACATTTTCAAGAAAGTTTGAATTTTCTTTTTTTTTTTAATGTATTTTTTCCACTAAAACCTCCTAGACAAACCCACAAACCAAACAAAAAAAAACAGCAACCCTTTTGTTTTTTGACATTATACAACCAGAATCTGCATCCCCAGTGGTATCTAACCCACAGTTTTTGTTCCTACTCAGCAGGGAGTTCTCTGCATTGTACATTTCCTTGGTTCATTCTCTCACCATTTGAGCCAATGCTTGAAGTTGCTATTTACCTCACTGACTCATTTAATTTAAGGTGCATTTTGCAGTTAATTTCCCTGCCAACACTGTGCTGTTGACATTAGCTCTCCTCATGCTCCTTTCTCATTCAGACCCAACACTCATTTTGGACACTTAGTGCCTTCATTATTTACCTGCTCCCTATCCTCTACTCTCTTTCCTTTTTGTGTGCTAAGTAAGCTAGGATCTCTTTATGTCATTTACTATTATTCTCTCACAATATATTACCAGGTGTGTATTGCTTTTGTCGTCATGGGGGTACCATTTTGCCTACAGCCACGTTGCCCATGATGCGAGACCAGCTTACATCCACACACTCTTCTTCACTTACTGCTTTCTCAATTGACTTGTTTATACCTCATGCTAACTTCTAATTTGCCTTTCTTAGTCCCTGTGTTAACACTTGTGGAAATATGGAATACTTTGTCTTTGCAAGATATGCATCAGTTCTTTCTGCAAAATTTACATCCTTTAATATTTCACCTGTAAAGACTCCCTTCTCTAGCAGCTTCTCATCTGCTGTTAAAATCTCTCTCCTATGTTGTCTATTCTACTATTGTGCTGCTTTCATATTTTAGCTATACAGGAAACATTCTTCTCTCATTCTGTATAAAGAATCATTCACAACAGCTTCTTTTAAGATATATTTAATATCTGTGCCACATGTAAACCTGTATATGTGTATTAATTGTTTTGGACTAGTAAGTCTACAGAATACACAAATTCTACAGTTATTAGATCACCTTTATATACCCAGGTTGTAATCAATTTTTTTTTTTTAATTTAGTCTGACAAGATGATCACCCTATATGGAAGCACATAGAAATACCATTAATTAGTACAAAAATATTTTTCTGCTCTCTAATATAATGAACCTTTCTCCTTTCTGTAAAAGAAATGGCCTTTCTGGCGTTGATTAGAATGATCATTAGTGTACTGTGTTCCATTAAGTAAAAGATTGATTTTGTTCAACCTCACTTTAATCAAAGTCCTTCAAAGTGAGGATTTGGGGGTGGGGATTGGGATTTTTTTATATTAATACAGTACAGCATGACCTATGTAAATATTCATTGCATTAAATATAATTGGCAGCCACATTACAAATAGGCTTACATAGTTCACGCAATAGGAAGTTCATTATCTGTCTCTGTAAAAATATCTGGTTTGGTATTGGTCTAGATAAGGCCTAGATGGAACCTATTTTCATAGTTTGAAAGTCCTCAAACTAATTTTATCTGGGTTTGCATCATAATTCATTGTTCTTTCATGGACTAAGCTTTCTGTGCCAGGGCAAAGTTACACTAAGAAAATGATTTTTAAAATCATTTGTAGTCTGAAAAGTTGTCATTATGTTGAATATAACTGATTTCTTCATAAAATAAGACAACAATATAAGATGTATTATTGTCAGCTATTGCTTCCCACTGTCTGTTCTAGCTCATTTTGGTGTAAAACCCAATGCTTCAGCTCTTACTACAGTTTAAACTTATTGGACTTTGAACCTCCTGAGCAGAGGAGCAATTTCTCTAAGGGCCTCATGCCAATGAAAGCATATCTACCATAATTAACTCTCCTCTGCAAAGGATAACGTTTTGTGAAAACATCTCTTGCTTTTTTCCAACCACAGTATAAAACAACTTAACACTCCAATTCCTCCTACATTACACTAAAGAGAGGAATGAGGCAGATCCCATTTCCTGTGGGGAAGTGGAACTCACCTGTGAAAGAGATGATTTTGTTGATATCAATCTGTCCTCTGTTGTGGGAGGTGAGTATTGGGCATCTAATTTAGAAAAAAAAAAAAAAAACTGCTAAACTGGAGCAAACCAGAATATTTTGTGGGGAATGTTTCATCTGAAACATGAAACTTGAAAACTTAATTGAAAAACTTGAAAAATTAATTGTTTTCATAATGAATGCTACTGTGTTTTTACTTGTTTCTAATAATGATTATTTAATTATATCTTTCATTTGGAAATGATACATGCATTAAAACTGAATAACAAAAATAAAACTCTAAGAATAAAAATGATTGATGGTGATGATGCTGATAATAGTGTTTGTGAGACTATGACACTAGCCCATTTGGGTTCAATTTAAAAACTGTATTTCCAGAATGAGCATAAGATAATGGATTTTCTCAGTTGTGTCATTTTTTTTGTCTGAAAAAAATAACATTTTTATTTCATAGATAAAAAAAAAAGTAGAATGTGGGGCTAAAAGACATTGTTCTTCAGTGCAATTTCATATACCTATAAATTCAGTATTGGAAAGTCTAAAAGAAACATTATAGTTTTTGTAATACTGAAAACGGAATAGAATGAGCATATCCCAGATCTGAGTTGTCTTGACTAACTTTTGCACCTGTCACACCTACAATGAATCAAGAAAAAGCAAACAAAAATAGCCATAAAAATTGGTCATTTAAGGAACTACTGTAATTATCACAGGTAGCATTTCTGACACAGCACTTAACATATGCATATTACCTGAGCTCTGAGCAACTTCCCATCATCTTCTAGAAAAGAATTTGAAATACAATTCTACCATCAGAAAAATCCAAACTTTTGAAAGTTACTTTGAATTTTCTTTTTCTAAATTTATTTTGCTTCTGTTCTTGTGCTACAAATTGATTCCATTTTGCTAAATTTTCATTTGCTGCTAGCATTAAGTCTGTTTTTACCACCTCCTTTCTTAACCTCCAATTACACAAAAATATCAAGTTTCTTTTCAAAGCCGAATGACTCTGATGGCAATCATTTCAAAGAATATACTTGAAGAACCCATTTAAGCCATGCTCTGATTAGGGCTGGTTCATAAATCAGCTTTCAGGTAGTTATCCTCTGCCAGATCTGTGCTTGTCATTCCATCTAAGTTAGCTGTGTCTTTCTTTTTGCCCTTCATTTTCAGGAACCAAATCTACATCTTCCTGCGTTATGCCTTGTGACTTAGATACTGAGAATGCAACTTGCAGAAGACCCATTTTTAGGCACAGGAACTTATAAAGGCCATAAAGGAGCAGGAAGGAATAAAAAGGATACCAAGTAAAAGCTTTTTTTTTTTTTGGTTGGTTGAATTTTAAGTTTACTGCATTTCATTTTACAGGCTACACAGACAGAAGCAGGCATAGGAATAATATAGTCCAGCAAAATGTTATTGTCTGCTCTGAAGCAACTACAAACAAGTTTTAGATGCAATTGCTATACTTCATTGGTATTTTGAGACCTATGTATAAGGATAAAAATATCTTTCACACCTTATGCATAATTTTGCATCTGTTTATCAGAATTTGTGTGTGTTCATGTATGGTCTAGGAGCTTTACAATAATTAAAAGAATAATTTTCTATTTGGACAGTCTCAAGGAGATATATACTGTTCTTCAAAACATCTGAAACAGGCAATTTTGACTATTCAAATTTACCTGTGACTTTAAATTCACTCTAGCCATGATGCTGTCTCACCTCTTTCTGGCTATGAAATTAGTTTTTAAATATTGCTGAAAAAAAAGTGAGAAATTAATGGTGTTGAAAGTTTGACTGAAGTCAGATCAATGATGTGAGAATGGGTCATTCAGGCATAGTATTGCCGTTGAATACAAAATCAATCAGCTCAATGTTAGTCATGTGATTTACTTTAAAATATTGCACCAACACTCATCCTGAGGAAGGAGATACCAGATCCCTGTAAGAAAAATGTGTTTTGTAATACTATGGTCTAAATAGGAGTCTTGAATGTCAAATCATAGTTAAATAGGCACATATTCATGTGGATCACTCATCATTATTTAAATTATTCAGTCATTAGTTTGGTACGAATGAAAAGACTTGCAGAATTAACAAATAATTTAATAAAGAGTGGCTGCTTTGTAAGTTGGACATGCTACTGGCAGAAAACACAATTGTCAGTTCTCAATCTGTCATCTGATCGACTACCTGTTACGAAAAACACTTGCAGATTTTTCAGAGTGATTTGAAACCTAAAAGTCATCTAATATGATAGAGGTAACTGAAATATCTGAATCAAACCTAGGATTTTTTTTCCAAATTAGATAAATTTAGTAAACACTTGGTCATCAAAGCTCTTAATTTACTCTTGGCACCATTTCTAGTTCCATCTTCTTTCTTGAAACTATGACTTGTCTTAATGCTGGACATTATTACAGCATTTTTTTTTTGTCTGATATTCATATAGGTGCTTTCCACAGAGATTATTTAAATATTGTACAGATCCTTTACTCTGTAATGCCTTGGACCTCAATATGTCGATTATTAACATACAGTTTCTGACCAAATATTTTACAAAGAATTATTCTCTATCGGTATCTTGACTTGCAAAATTAGTTTATTAGTTTAAAAAAATATGTTGTGGGTATAGAATTATAGAATAGTGAGGGTTTGAAAGGACCTTAAAATCATCTAGTTCCAACCCCCCCTGCCATGTGCAGGGACACCTCGCACTAAACCATGTCACCCAAGGCTCTGTCCAATCTGGCCTTGAGCGCTGCCAGGGATGGAGCATTCAAAGCTTCCTTGGGCAACACATTCCAGTGCCTCACCAGTCTCACAGTAAAGAACTTCTTCCTTATATCTAACATAAACTTCCCTTGTTGAAGTTTAAACCCATTACTCCTTGTCCTATCACTACGCTCACTAATAAAGAGTCCCTCCCCAGCATCCTTATAGTAGGGCCCCTTCAGATATTGGAAGGCTGCCATGAGGTCTCCATGCAGCCTTCTCTTCTCCAGCCTGAACAGCCCCAACTTTCTCAGCCTATCTTCATACGGGAGGTGCTGCAGCTCCCTGATCATCCTTGCGGCCGTCCTCTGGACTTGTTCCAATAGTTCTATGTCCTTTTTATGTTGAGGACACCAGAACTGCACACAATACTCCAAGGGGGGTCTCACAAGAGCAGAGTAGAGGGGCAGGATCACTTCCTTTGACCTGCTGGTCATGCTCCTCTTGATGCAGCCCAAGATACGGTTGGCTTTCTGGGCTATCAGTGCACACTGAAGCCGGCTCATGTTCATTTTCTCATCGAGCAGCATCCCTAAGTCCTTCTCTGCAGGACTGCTCTGAATCTCTTCTCTGCCCAACCTGTAGCTGTGCCTGGGATTGCCCCGACCCAGGTGTTGGACCTTGCACTTGACATGGTTAAACTACATCAGCCCACTTCACAAGTGTGTCAAGGTCCCTCTGGATGGCATTCCTTCCCTCCAGGGTACCAATCAAACCACACAGCCTAGTGTCATCGGCAAACTTGCTGAGGGGAATATCTCTTATATCTTATTGTCCTGGGTTCAGCAGTAGCAGTGATGTTTCTCCTTCACGGTAGCTGGTGCAGTGCGGTGTTTTGACTTCCAGCCTGAGAACAGTGTTGGTGATACCGATGTTTTTGGCTGTTGCTAAGTGATGTTTACCCTGACCAAGGACTTTGTGAGGCTCATGCTCTGCCAGGGAGGAGGGGAAGCTGTGAGGAAGCAGAGACGGGGCGCCTGACCCAGGATAGCCAAGGAGGTATTCCATACCACAGCACGTCATGCCCGGGGTGGGGGGTAACTGGGAGTTTCCTGGAAGGACACGGACTTCCAGGTGGGACTCGTTTCTTGGCCAGTGGTATTGTATTCTCTTCCCGTGTTATTTTCTCTCATCATTGTAGTTGGTGGTAGCGGTGGTGATTTGTGTACATTGGTTGCTGGACTGTTCTTGTCTCAACGCGTGGGAGTTGCACTCTTTCGATCCTCCTCCCCATTCCTCCGGGAGTGGGGAAGGGGAGAGCCCCCGGGGGGGGGGGTGGGAAGGGTGGGCCTCAATTGCTCTCAGCCCGGCACCACTCACTGGGAGTGAGTGAACAGGCTGTCTGGCTAGGGTTTAAACCACAACACTTATTCTGAGGAAAATATCTCTTATCTACAGATAAGAGATATTAGAAGGTCAGCGTAATATTCTTCAACTAGTGTTAAACTGCATAGCTTCAGTACCTTGGCTGCATATGTTAGGAATTGAGAGAACTTATTTTAAATAAATACGTGCAATAAGTGTGTTTAATAATTTGACAAAGCATTTTGTGATTTATAATATTACGCTGATAGGAGTGATGAGCCAATTTTCAGCTTAATTTTTCTCAGGTTATTTCAAAGCCCAGTAGCAATGCAAATCTGCAGAAAGCTTCATAATATATTAAGTATATGGTGGTTTTAATCTTCACTTTAGGGAGTCATCAGAATTTAAGATTTAGTTACTTTGACAGGATTTGTATTACCATTATGAAAGTATTCAAGACCAAATGTAATTATGCTGCTTCATGATATTTACGAAAGCACATACACACAGATTACTCTCAGTTCCTTTAGCAAAACAAATTGTGTTTTTCTACCGATTGGTACTGTTTTCCACCAAAAGCTGTTGTTTACATGAGAAAGTATAAGTAAATTAAGAACATTCTAAATTATTATTTTGGTTTTGCAAACTTATTTAGCAGTGAGAGGGTTACATTAATATTAAAAGAAGAAACAGAAAGTACAAGAGATGGTTCAAAGTAAATTGCAGTTCAGTTAGCATAGGAAATTACTGTTGTATCACTCTACTCTCTAGAAAGAGCTAAAGCAATTAAACAGTATAAAAATAATCATGGAGTCATAGAATACCAGGTTGGAGGAGACTTCAAGGATGGAGTGCTACAAACAGGGATCAAGAGGACACACAGGGAGGACACTGCAGTTTTTGCAGCACATGAGAAGGGCTTTGCACTCTCCCTGTAGGCCCACAGGCCAGGGAAGTGCTTGTATTCTCTGCCAGAATGGTGAGCACTCTCCTCAGACATAAAACCAGTGTTTCTATACAGCAACCACCTGAGACATCTGATGCTTCCACCCAGATGGAATGGGTTAGGAAGGAGACTTCAATACAGGTGGCAGGTTGCAAAAAGTACCCAGACCCTTCTCTTGGAGAAAAGGTAAGTACCTGCAAAAGATGTGCACAGGTAGATGACCTGTTGCATCAGGTGGCTGAATTGCAGGAAACAGTTAAAAGGCTGTGCAGTGTTAGAGGGGCTGAGATGGAGATAGGTAAGTGGTTTCAGAGCACTGCTCCTGTAGAAGACATTAGGGAGAATGATGCATTGTGGACCCTGGTGACCCACAAAATCAGGGCTCAATTTCAGTCCCCACTCTCCAGTGTTACAACCAAAACCAGATATGAAGTTTTAACATCTGTAGGCATCCATGGACAAGGTCTGTAAGGAGAAACCATACTAGCAGCACAGAGTGGATATTGCAAAAAGAAATGACCAGTGCTCGAGTGGGTGGCTCTCTTGCTAAGGTGGCACCCATCTGCCAGCCTGATAGGGAGTCATGAGAGGTATGCTGCCTTCCAGGAGCTAAGGTCTGAGGTGTTGCTGAGAGGGTGCCATGACTGTCAAGAGCACAGACTAGTACCCATTGCTACTCAAAATTTCATGTGTGCATGAATGACACCACAACCAGAACCTGAGCAGAATAAAGGAAGACTAGAAAGCCCTGGGGTTGCAAGTGAAAAGTTATAAAAAAGGTGAAACAAGTGCATAGTACTGAGGATATTTTCTTTTCCCAAAACTAGACCTACTATTACAATTAGACAAAATTATTAACAAATGAAGAAAAAAAAAGCTGAAGAAAAATGCATTTCTAGTGCACAATGCAGATATTTTGATTTCACAGCAATATTTTAAACCACATTTATTTCCTGCACTGTCTTCTGCAAGAGCAATGTATTGATTTCATGTACAGCCAAGTTTAGTTCCTGCACCTACAGCCTTCCCCTACACCATGCTCTGAAGGATCAGAGCTCATACCAAAGTCTATCAAAGCTTTACAATTTGCAGGGCTCCCCTGCATGCCTTCCACCAAGTTTTGGCAATGCAATTTGAGGCTCTGATGGTAGAAGATAATCAGGAATAGAGTAGGACTGGATTGGAGCATTTGCATCATGCTAAACCAATGTGAAATTGATTCTACAAACCTTTCATTGCTCTGGGAGGAAATAATGCAAAAAGAATGAAAGGGAGAGTAGTTTGGAATCTGCTTCTTGTGTTGAACACTAAGGCACAGATACTATAACTATTGCCCAAAACCCAAAATCTAATCAAAGGGCTCAGATGGAATTCATCAGAGCCTCCTGCAGTCAAAACTGTGGAAACTGAGGAAAATGAAATGCATCAAAATAGTGCGCTGGCACTGAGATAGATTACATTTTAACAACATATTTTAATCTCCCTTCTCATGTGATTAAATGATGAGTGAATTGTACAGGTCATACAAAATAAGAGCCAATGAAGTGCCTACCTCATATTTTTGCAACCAATCTTTGTTAGGTTGTAGAGAATTTTAAAGTTTCATTGGGATTCAAGTCTATTTACTGTTGTCAAATGCTTTCTTAGGAAAAGTACTCAATCATTGAAGAGAAAGAGTAATCATAGCCATTAGATTTTATTAGAAAAAAAAAAGTCTCAAATAGTACATTATTCTGGAACTAAAATTGAAGCAGGTTTGCATGATTTTGTTTGGAGATTGAATTTACTATCCTAAAAAAACAAACTCTGAAAAGCAAATTGTTAAGAGCATATAAATCATTTGGAAGCCTCTACTTGTGGCCTAAATAGCAGCAATAAATGAAATCCTAAGCAAGATATTTTCCAAGAAATATTCTCTAGTTAGGAGCTCAGACAACATGAATAACTGGCTTAGCTCAAATTATGTTTTCAATTATTTTTAGCATTTCTATCACTACAATAAATGTTGTAAATTACTTCATCTTCCAAGAGTATTAAATGTGTTGTTTCCTCCTACTGGAATTATATCTAATTTCATTATGAGCTTTTGTCTGTCATTAGGAAAGAGATTTTCACAGTTTTGACACCTAAAATAATCTATTTCCACCCTAAAACTTCTTTAGATGTTTTCCTTTGTACCCAGAACTAGAGTTCTGTAATTTCAGTTGCTCTGTAATCTGAGTTGTTACTGTGTTTCTGACTATTATGGAAAAGTCACTTTACCTCATAAGACAGTCTAATGTCCTTATCATTAGTATTTACATATTCTTATTTACACAACAGCTTTAATTTACTTGTTACAGAATGTTTCTCCTTGAGACAAATATTTCTGGATTTATTTCCTAATGTGTAGTAATCATGGTTTACTGAAATCTAATTTGAGATAATGAGATATTTATTGGTTATCAAATCTGAAGTAATATTTTGAAGTACCGTTTTTGGAAAAAAGGAAAGAATAATTTGGTCATTTTAATGTGTTTAAAAGCTTCTACTTAAAATATTAACTATAAAGATAAAGCATACTTTTAGTCTCTATTGTGATCACAAGAAACTCCATAAATTTCCGTATTTTAAAAGCTATGTTATATAAATAAATGAGATGCACATTTGTTTATAAAAGGCAGATTTCATAGGCATTTTATATTAAAGCAGCCAGATGACTAAAAATCATTTTCTACATTACCAAAGGAGGCAAGGAAGAAATACTGAATTTCGGTGTCGATGATGGATGAGTGACAACTAATGTTTCATTCAGTAGCCTGAATTGCCATTGTAAACATAGTTATCTGTCTTTGAAATATTTATTTATTCATGAAGGATTCATTATTAAAAGGATAACAATATTTGAGTTTGGACTGAATTTAGAAAACATTTTTAAATAAAATGAAAAGAAGCAAATGGAATTTTTGTTTTTGTATGGAATAGTAAACAGCTGTTCTACTGATTAGAAGTGTGGTTTTGGAGTATAGCTTGTTCTCGCTTGGTTGCAATGAAACTGGAGGAACTATTGTGTGATTTAATTCTGCGTTCTAGCCTGGATATGATTACAATTTAATGTATCCATTTTCAGTCTGAATATTTATATTTTCAGATAATGGCAAGATAGGATAAGGTGTAAACCCATCAGATGACAGAATTCAAGCTGAAAATTATCCAGGCAAATGGGAAGTCTTCCTGGAGGAAAATGGGCTGTAAAGCATATTCATATTTCTTCACCTTGGTAGAAAGAATAAATAACACAAATTATGGACTAATACTCAATAAAAATAAGGACATTCTAGTGGACACACATCGGTTATTCCATGCTCTCCCCAGATAAGCCACGGTCTTTCTGGAACAGATAATTTTGTCATACAGGTAAAAACAAAAGCAACCAGAAAATTCAAAAAATAAACAATAACAATGACGAAACTGAAATAAAACACACACCCCCCCCCAGCTAAACTAAGAAAACACTGCAATATCAGCCTTAGTTGACTGGGATAGCCATAAAATAAAGTTTTCAGAGAATGGTGTAATTCAGTTTAAATATGAGAAGACTTAGGGATCATTAGTATCAGTATAAAAGATGCATGAGGAAATAAACATATAAGAAACTCTTAAATAGAAAAATCTTTTTAGTCTAGAAAAAAAATACCATTTTTACCTAAATGAAACAGCATTTATAGCATTGTAAAGAGCAGCCTTTTCTTTATTAAACCCAAAATAATTTATATTTAAGACTAGTTAATTTTTTTTTTTTGCCACAGTACAAAGGTTAGGTTTGAAAGTGTTAGATTTACTAGTGAAACTTCTGTTGGTATTTGAGTAACTGTTATGACTGTTGGGGATATTTTTGGGTTTGTTTTTGTGACTAAACAAAGTAAATACTTGCTTATTTCTACATGTCTTGTTTGAATAGTCCTTTCTCTACTAAGTGAAAATCTTGAAAACTCTCTTTATGTTGTGTATGTGTGTAACATTGCGTTATGTGTTTATAATGTGTATCCTTATTTGTTGCTCTTCCTGAAGACACGAATTTACTGATTTACTCTTTGATGATAGTAGTGTTTCGGTGTTCTAATAATGAACTATTCTAGTAGGTGTAATATAAATCCAGAGCAAAAAATATCTCCTGTCCCAAGGGCTCATGGTCTGTATATAATTGTAGAACTTCTGCACATTATCCACTCATCTTTTTTACTGTTTTCCTTCCAACTTTTTAATTTATGTTTCTCAAACGCTGGATATACTCTTGGGGGGGTGGAGAGGAGAAGATTATTATCGGGCGGAGGGAGGAAGCGGTATTCAGTTTGCACACAGTTTTTCTCTTGTCCGATTTATAGAAAGGTAATAAACCAGTCATGAATACTATGACAACAGGCCTTGACAGTGTTTAAACACTTGTAGTAAGGGCCAAATAGAAGAGCTTTATTATTTCAGAAACTGAATTTATAGGAAAACTAAGGTAACCTTCGATACCCTACCTAACAAATTTTGGCTTCTGGTGTAGTAAAGGTTTGTGCTTTCAAACCTGATTTATGAAAGATGTAGTTTTTATAAACTAATAGCTCTATTACCACCCTCTGGAGCTACTATAAGAATATCTCATGCAATGTGGTAAACTCCTCAAATGTTGGGGAGCTCATGACAGCTTGACAAATCTGAATTTTTTTATGAAATGTTTTCACTGAGTGGATTTTTCTTTGGAAGAAAATGAAGTTGGTCACCATTAGCCATCTGATTGCTCTTAGTATCTAGTTCCACCATAAAGGCACGTGTACTTCGCGCTCTATACATGTCAGAGCAAAAACTACTGAAATGAAAAAATTTCCTTTTTTCTTAATCAAATCTCATTAGATTTCCCATATATATGACAGCAAGTTAACAAAAGGTGATTCAGTCTGTTTTGGTAAAGTGTAATGTTTGTTTGAAATCAGGAGACAGGGATTAGTATCACCAACTATGTAAGCAATGACTATGTATGATGCTAAATATGCAAGTAGATAAACAAACCATTTATCAAGATACAAGGTTTCCAGCACAAAATCTACAGCAACCTCAAGAAATATAGTTAAGCTGTTCCAGCTGATTTGAAAATAGTTGCAATTTTATCTTAGTGCAATAACTTAGTTATATTTAGTTATATTTAGTTTCCTTGGGCATAGGAATTAACCTAAGTATTTTAAAAATCACTGGAGAATAATCAATGTCTAAAATTCATTCCA
This sequence comes from Pezoporus flaviventris, assembly GCF_033815535.1. Lineage (NCBI taxonomy): Eukaryota > Metazoa > Chordata > Aves > Psittaciformes > Psittacidae > Pezoporus > Pezoporus flaviventris. Next base: position 23,526,076 of record NW_026892563.1, read on the forward strand.
ATTAGCTGCTGGTGGTTTGAACTTTTTCTTAGTGATATTGAAAGTACAGTTGTAGTCCTTATTTCTAATTAATACATTTTCAGTTTCTTAATAATGCATTTATACTTCAAAGGACACAAAAATTAGGATACTTTAATTTTTCACTGCAATGTTCATTTGCCCTAGACTTCAGGAACATTTTTTAAAATCTGAGAAGCATGTAAAAGAGTTTTGGAAGTCTATAGGTGACACCGTGCATCATGTCTTAGCTCTTAAAAAAAAAACCCCACAATAATTATTTGTATAAAATAAAAAAAAAAAACAAACATTGGTAAAACAGTGGTTATTCTGAATTCATTTTGCATAAGAAGCTAACAGAAAGTAACAGTATATTTTTACATTGAAATGCAATGGAAATTAAATGAGAAGGTAAAATTCCTCATGCTCTTCCCTTTTTAAAGTCCAGAATCAGAGAAAAAACTTTTTTCATAGTAATATAAACCTCAGGGGAAGGTTTTCCAAACTACTAGAAACATAAGATCATCTTAAAAATAACAATATATTATAATAGAGTAAGAGCTTTCTTCAAAAATCTAATGCTTAGAGATCACAGGAGGAAACCTGCGTACAAAAACTGCCTCTCAGGAAAAAGACGACTATTTAATCTGTTTTAGTATTCAGCTATATACTCTGTGTCAATGTTATGCAATTTTAGAGCTGCATTTTAAGCAAAATAGGATTTTCTGCTCACTAGATGAAGGTCAGTAGTTTTTTTTTATATACTAATTTAATTCCAACTCTTTGAAATGAACTCTTTCACATATTTTGGAGTAGTTTTCTGCTGAGAATTTTTTGGGAAGATTAAGCTATCTTTCCAGACAAAATCATTCCATACACCAAAAAACCACACCCACGTTTGTTGACCGATAGACTTTGATTACAAAGAACTTGGGACCCATTTTGATTTTAAAGACTTTCCTGAGGGGAGCTTTTAAGGGGTGAAATGAGCCTTTGATTAAATGGATGAATCTTTGATGCTTTCCTATGGGGCTCTTGCTAATTTCTGAGAAAAATGAACATCTGTTTCTGAAATCAGCGCTGACTACAATGGGCTAGCAAGAGCAGAGGGGTCTTAGAAAAAATACTATTGACGGATGCTTGAGGAGTCTGAATCAAGAGGAAAATTAACTAGGATGATCATCAGAAAGACAGCACATACATGTTACAGGGAAACTGGCTGAATTAACTGTTCAGTGGCAATTTATTTAAATATTTGGTAGAACCACCTTCCTAGGGCCACCATCCCATTTAACCATTGCAGAACAAAGTCAGAAAAGTAGTTTCTTACTACCTTCATCTTCTGACCTGTAGGCAAGATCAGGCATATGGTGATCAGCAGGGAAGAAACCATTAGAGTTTTAGCTACTATTAGCTTTATAAATTCAGTTCAGCTCCTAGAGCTCACCTTTGTCACCATTTCCTATTACTTTACACAAATGCTTATATTCATTATGAAAGTTGAAGAGGAATGATAATCTTGAGTACAAAAATTAAATAATTGGAATAACGCTTATCTGATCTTGAATATTCAAATATATTCAATGAATATATTTTTTCCCTTTATTCTTTACAAAATAAGTCTCTTGTTTATTATGGTCTTACATTAGCTGTTAATGATGATGTAAAAATACTTTTTTCATCTTCCTTTTCTGTTTTTTTTTTTCCTGTTCTTAATACCTCAACTTTAACATGGTGGTATTTTAACATATACAATACATAACCTGAATTTTATAGTCTGTCTCATTGACAGAGAAAGTAGACATTCTTTAAAATATACCTGTATGCTTTTGGAGTGAAATTGTATTTTTAATTAAAAGCTTTCAGCATTCATTTTCTAATAATGAATCTCACACCAGCTATTGATGATAAAGATAATAGCCCAGATTTTTTTTTTAAAATCAGCTTCTACTGCTTCCTACCAAAATTAATTTGTTTTCCCACAAAAATCAAGAGATACAAAACAAAACCTTTAATTTACCTGGCAATAATATATATCACTATAGAGATACAGACTCCAATGTAGAAAGAAGTTTCATTTTCCACAAAAACAGAACTATGAACGGATGGTTACAAATATCTCAGCGATTTCTGCAATTGTATCTTCACTTCTAGCCTGCCAGACACTTTCCCTTTCTCACTCTGTTTTCTATGTTCCCCATTACCTTGCTGGATTAATTTGTGTAAATGCATCATAAGATATGTCTATATTAAAGAACTGCATTAAAAGATTAACTCAGCTTAGATTCCAGAACTTGAACATTATCTGTTTCCTAGATCTGTCTTCTGGTCAATTGCAGAGAGAGTCTAGTCTGCTAATTCAGGCTATATAGTGAAAAATCAGGTGAGAAGCAGAAGTACATTTATACATACATTACCACCACTGTATTGAAAAAGTGTTAAAGAAATTTTGAATTTATGTCTGGCATAAATTGACGGAAGGGATGGTATTCTGGTTGTTCTGCAAAGTCTGTCCTTCCTACTATTCCTGAGAGCGGCTAGGATTCCATGTCTTATATTAGTAACAGATGGTAGAGAAAGCAGAGGAAGATCAAGAGATATTTACTATTTGTGTGGGAGGAATATAAGCTACGAACAGTGCATACCATAAAACATAAGCCTGGCCTCCAAATCTGCTGCTTCTTTCAACATCATTGGCAGGAGAACCCCTCCAGATCTGACAGAAACAAGGGAAATCTGACTTACGAGGTAGTTAGCATGCCAGCAAAGATGACATCACAGCTGTAGTTATGCTGACATGTCCTACTGTGTCCCAAATTGCTGCAGCCCTCTTCTGTGCTTCTGTTTCAACTTTTTCACACTCTTAAGGGAAACAGAAGTTGCTGGGCAGAAGGGATCAGGCAGAAAGGTGAAGGTTTCTGTGCTGGCAAGGCTTAGTATAAATTCAGGGAATCTTTCAACTAAGAGAGTTTCATGGATAAAAGCTTTGCGGGTGAATTAAGATTTTGTGTGTATGTGTAAAAAGTGAAGATTTGTGAGCAAATCACACTGGCATACATTTTTTAAGTTTGAAATTATTTAGCTGGCAAATAGCAGTTTTTATTTTACTTTTTTTTTAAGAGGAGATGTTAGAAAAGGAATGAAAACCATTCCATACTGTCCTGTGCTATGCCATGCTATGCTTATTTAATTGCAAAAAAAAAAAAAGCAGGAGTATTATTTTAAGTTTTCCTTATTTGATTTCTTGATACACTTCTGCTATTTTGTGCTTGTTTTCGTAAAGTCAATGGTTTTATAGACTGCTTTTAGTAGTTTCCTCATGAGTTAAAATCTATTACCCCCAAAAAACCCACAATAGAAGCACACATGTTGCCCTTTGTGATGTACATAAAACATAAAAAGAACTAAAAATTTCAACAAAATTAAACATCCCACATTATAAAAGAACTTTTCATCTTATCCTGATCTTTCATGCTTTTCTTCTGAAATGATGACAGATGTTTCGTGGTGTTTACCTACCACTTATTTTAAAGGCCCTTCAGTATTTTCTCATGTGAAAACTGAAAATAGAATGCGCCATCAATAATACATAAACCATCAAATTCTGTATCAAGACAGGTTTTAAAAAATCTCAACAGTATGGTGTTTCTTTAGAGTGCCATATTTACCTGTTTTTTAGTGTCTTCAATAGTGAAATTAAATTCAGTCAAAGACTTGAAGCTTAAGATTCTTATCCGAGAAGTTTGTGATGTGCTGTCTTGTTATTTAGTTCAGCATTATTCCTCTTACCAGGTTCTGTCCTGTTGTCTTTTTATCTCATGAACCAGAATCTGCTCGTCCTCATTCCCAATGGCCTTCTCTGCCCAGTTATTTATTAGAAATGCCTCTTGCAAATTGTTCCAGTAACTTCATGCTCTGGCACTTCCAGAAGTTTCTAGTGCATTTTATAGTGCACTGCTTTATAAAATATGGCATTAGAAAAAAAGCAGGCACGTTTTCTCATTTGATTACTTTATTTTAATATGGCAGAGATGCTTAAAGTAACAGAGGTTTACTTCTTATCACATACTAAAATGACTTAGATAGTTCTACTAGGAATCCATTAACTGTAGATTCTAAAAAAATAAAAATAAGCAGTCACAGTGTTTCTGTTTATAAATTCTTTGAGAATTCATTGAATGAATCAAGATTCAAAACAAATCGCAGGTATTGAAAATCAGTAATTGAACTAGAACAGGCTCAAATAAAGAGAACTCATTTAAATTCCACTCAGTACACATTGCATGATCAAAAACATCATTCAAAAGAGAAACTAAAAAATGATATGACCTAAAGTAGAAAAAAATATTATGAAAATATGTAAGTTTGAAAATCTTTACCCCTTGTAACAAAAAGTAAATAGACTTTGCAAATAAAATAACCTTATCTGCATTCAAATAAATAGGAAAAAGTTCATCTTTGAGAGTTTTTATTATATGCCAACGAATGCATACTTATGATACAAAAATTTTGCAATAGTCTCTGAATTCTGTCTTCAGGTTTTCAAGACCAGCAAGCAAGGACTCATCTCTTTTACTTTAATCTATTTTCACCATATCTTTTAATTCTTTTTCAAGAGGGGTCTCCACAGGCTTTTTCACAGACCTAATAGACAATAGAATAATTTATGTCAGTCTCTGGACTAAACCCAGGTTACACATAAGAAGATGCAGCTGTGATGATTCATTTAATTGCCAGTTCCATAAAGGAACTGAGTGATGACAGTTTGTAGATTTAGTTTAATCCTCCCTTTGATTTTTAAAGGGTAATTTTATAACTAAATACTCCCTGCTGCACTACTTCAATTTTACAGAATTTTAGATTTCAGATACTTCATACTTTAGCCTGAATATATTCAGATCAAGCAACCTATTGCGGATCTTTTAGTTTACAATTTTGGGTCTCATCAGAAAATTAGTTTTCAAGGAAAACATCCTGAAATTTATTACGTTATAAAACTAACTTATTTATAAAAGCTCAAAAAAGAAAAAATCTTTGAGATGCTGATATTTTTCATCAAATTTGGGAAAAAGACCAAAAAGGAACAAAATAAAACTAACCTAGTAAAGTAAGTTATTTCTTTATAAGGTGTATAATCTTCTGTAGATTAGAACTACAATATAGCAAAGCCTCGTTATCACTATATCAGGATAATACTTGTATTATACTGATGGAGTATCATGCTCCGCAAATAAATAAAGCTATGCTTTCTTTTCCTTGCAGCACTGTGTATGTTATAATAACACCAGAAAATAGCTGTAGAAGAACATGAATTTTCTGTCATGGAGTTGTTTGGGAAACAGAGTTAGGATTCAGATATTGCCTTAATAACCCTGTGGATAGAGCATGGAATATTGTATCCAAACTGGTCCTATTAGGCAAAGACCAGAAGCAGAGTGTCCTGGGTTCAGCAGTAGCAGTCATGTTTCTCCTTTGCGGTAGCTGGTGCAGTGCTGTGTTTTGACTTCCAGCCTGGGAACAGTGTTGCTGACACCGATGTTTTCGGTTGTTGCTAAGTGATGTTTACCCTGACCAAGGACTTTGTGAGGCTCATGCTCTGCCAGGGAGGAGGGGAAGCTGTGAGGAAGCAGAGACAGGGTGCCTGACTCAGGCTAGCCAAGGAGGTATTCCATACCACAGCATGTCATGCCCGGGGTGAGGGGTAACCGGGAATTACCCGGAAGGACACGGACTTCCAGGTGGGACTCGTTTCTTGGCCGGTGGTATTGTATTCTCTTCCCTTGTTATTTTCTCTTATCATTGTTGTAGTTGGTAGTAGCGGTGGTGATTTGTGTTGTACATTGGTTGCTGGACTGTTCTTGTCTCAACCCGTAGGAGTTGCACTCTTTCGATCCTCCTCCCCATTCCTCCGGGAGCAGGGAAGGGGAGAGCCCTGGTGGTGGGGGGGGGGGGGGGGGGGGCTCGATTGTTGTCAGCCCGGCACCACTCACTGGGAGTGAGTGAACAAGTTGCCTGACTGGGTTTAAACCATGACACAGAATTTTGTACCCTGCCTGTTAAATAGTTGACAGAACATCTATTGCTCCAAATGTTCTGTTGACAGAACATCTACTGCTCCAAATTTGGTACTTCCTGTACTTAAAGAAAAAAACATTGTTTTGTCCTCTATCAGAAGATTTTCAGGGAGATCACTTATACGACCGTATAAAGCACTCCAAACACAAGGTTTAGTCTCATGTTTTTTCATGGATTTGGGTATGTAGAAAGGTTCTACCTTTTCTTGCGGTGTATGGATGTGTATACATATATACATATACAAACATCTTAGCATGACCTTTAACAATTTTTTCATTGTTTCATGTTCATATCTGAAGAAATTGAAAGGGGTTCTCAAGTCCCTGTTACCACATCCAGAAATGCAAGAGTCTTTTCGATCACAAAAATTAATTTAGGCAAGTCATGATGAGAATCCTGTTCAAATTATTTTTCTACTTTATCTTCTGTCTCAAAGAACGCCTAATAATATGAGTACCCAAGAATTCACTTCATATTTATGGAAGCATTCCCTAGCTTCTTCCAAAACTTTGACTTTAAAACAATCCTTGTGGGTTGTTTTTTTATTGTTATTATTTGTAAAGTGCTCAGTGCTATACAACGTAATAAAGTGGAAAGAAAAATGTGATCTTGTCATAAGCAGTCAAAATAAATAGCACAAATCAGATGCAAACTGCACCAGATGACCGGTAGACCTCTATAAAGAGCCATATCCTTTTAGACGTTCTCATTTTGATTTAACAAATGGGTGACTCTCTTTTCAATGAGTTTTCTAGGAGGTTTTTGTAGAGCGTGCAGTTGAGTAAATCAATTTATTTTGCATAGGACATCAAATACAATTGGAGTTTCACAGTTCAAACTAAGTCAATATGACAGAAGTAGGTAGATTCAAGAAGGGGAGTAGAAACCTTATGTAGCAGGCTTTCTCATGGGACATTGAGCAAAATGATCAAAACCAGATAATCCAATGGGGATTTTCATTAACAGCATTGAGAAATGAAGTTGTGAACAGGAAGCATGTAATACCTTTGGGGTTTTGTTTGTGCTTTGTACATATGAATGTTATGCTTCTAAAGCTGATAAGTACTCCTTTTAAAGTTGAAGCTAACTCTGTTACTATAAATAAAATGTCCCAAATCTCTGACAATGTCTGTTGTATAATACAAAATAAAGTGGTTCAGAACTCCCTAGATAAGAGGTGTTTGTCTGGATTTTGATAGCTGGTTTTCGACCAAAGTAGTCACCTTTGATCTTTTTCCAATCTTTATTGTTTATAGTGGTTTCTAATGAAAATACTCTGATTTTGATTCTTTAGGAGGGGGGGAACATCCCATGTTTTCAACAGCACATACTTTTCCATATAATATCTGTCTGGAATGCACTGATTAGCTTACAAGGGTGTCAGCTACAAGCATTTTTCTCCATGAGTTTACACCAAAATAGAATTTATACCCTACTTTTTTTTTCTTTTTTTTTTTTTTTTTTTTTTTGCAAATATACTAATAATCTCACTGGTTTGGAGTATTCTATGCTCTTCAGAATTCTTCTTACTGTTATTCATGTACTATGCCATATGAAACCTCAGAAATTGTTAAGCATTGTATTTCAGCCTATCCTATTCATCAACTTTTAGGCTATGGCAACACTGCATCAGTAAATTAACCTCAGGGCTCACAGCAGATGTGACACCTCATTGTTCCAGACCAGGGAATACATTTTTGAGTGCAATACAGATCTCTGATTACTTGTGTAGATGAAAATGACAAAAACAAAGCTATAGACATGTGGTGAAGAACTACATAGCAGACCACTATGTATACCTGTGAACAGAATATACCTGTTTTATGTTATAAACAGCACAAGGCTCTCAACACTCTGTTTCTCAGTGCTCATCACTAATTATGCATGCAACAGAATAAATATTGTGAATTGATGGAATGAGAAAATGTCTGTTTCTCATTCCAGAAGTTCAAACCCAAACCAAATTAAATTTTTTCAACAGGTTGTTTGAATATTTCTTTGATATTACCTCATTTATATTCAGGTTAGATTTTACCATTTCCAGCAATATTCCAAACTAGAACTGACAATCAAATATGGAAAATTTTTGTGTTGTCACATCATATTTGATCAGAAGGAAAATGTGACACATATAATAGACTTTCATTCTGTACAAATCTTGTGGTGGAGAAATAGCTGATAATCCTCTGTGTGTCAGGCTCTGGCCTTCTGAAAAACCTGCAGAAACAGAAACAGAAACAGGCCTGAAAATCTTACCTAATTCTGAAGAGCAATTCCTCTGTTAAAAGGGTAGTTATGGATGGGCAGGTAGATAAACAGGTTGTAAAAGGGGATAAAATCTGCTAAGATTTCTTAACAATTGGGCTGTGTTCTTTATCACTCAAGACACATTACGTTTCTCTTTAAGATTTTTTTCCCCTTTGAATGCCTCCCCTGTTCCCGGAGGAATGGGGAGGAGAAAAAAGGGGTGAGTGAGCAAGTGGCTGTGTGGTTCTGAGTTACAGGCTGGCCTTAAACCATGACAGTCTTATATTACCAAGAGAGGGGATGCTGTCTTCTCCCTGCACTGCTTATCTTCTATTCTTTTGTGTTGCTAGTCATCCTTTGCTTTCAGCAGCATGCCCTATTTGCAGTCACCTGTGCTTACCTTCTTCAGTATCTTGCAACTTTCAGTTACCTGGATGCCTCACACACACCACTACACTCATCTTTCTTTGCTCCTTTGGTGGTCAGACTGCTCACATGCTTACATAACACACTCCTAAGGGTTGCCATGCTATGTTTGGTGATGCCATCACAGTGGTAGAAAATACAAACTGTGGTTTGCTATATTTTCTCAGTACATTTACATATTAGTTCAGAGCAAACTCTCTTGATGGGTATATTTATAACTTCTTAGAACGTACACACATCATAGGCCTCTGTTTTGGATACATACATATGCTGTAAAGAGGTATACTACATTCAAACACCCTACTAAAGAATTATTTTTGATGCTTTTAGACTTATTTAAAATGACCTTCTGTAGATTTGTCCAATGATTGCGATAATGCAAAAGAGGTAAATATTCTAAAAGTATGTTTCACCTTTGTGCTCTTTCTTTCACCAACAAAGTTTTCAAACACTTGTACATGGTGATGAACCCTCAGTTTTGAAATTCAGATCACATCCAGTTATAAGGTGCTTTATATTCAGCCAGTACTACTAAAGAAGTATTTTAAATCAGTCATATCTTATCAAGGCAATTTATATCATCCTCCTACAAGCGTAGAAATGATTTACAGTAAGTGTCTCTACCTCATAAAATAGCTAAACGAGTTTGCTGCTTCAAAAGTGCTTAAATCATGTTACTTTCTCCATTTGTGAAACAATTTATGTTTTCAGACACACAAGCATAATGGCATCAAAATCTGTTAATTGTGGTATCTCTTTTTACATGCTCTTTATTTGTATCCCAGTTTGGTTTAATCTTCTTTTATTGTCTTTCAAAGCTCTTTTTCGCATTATAGTTATATTTATTGTAGGGAGTCTTATCTACATCACCATTATTGTTAATTACTTTTGAATTGCAGTCTTTTGCTATGCGTTTTAACAGTCTCCTTTCTAATAACTAACCTTTCAGGCAGAAGCATTAATGCAAATTTTAGCATATTTTTAACTAGTGTTTGTAACAGAACCTTTAACTTGATACTTTAAAAAATGGTTGGCTTTATACCTCTTTCCTTCAGTTGGAATTAATTTTTTGTAACATTGGCGAGATACAGCCAAGGATATGATCTTCTTGTGTTTGTTCTTCTGCAAATATTAATTAAATACAGTTTCCACCCCAGAATGCAGAAAAGGATGGAAGAAATACTGTTCATTTCTATTTCTTCATTCTGAAGTTGGAAAACTAGAGCAGAAACCTACTGAGTGACTTCATCAAGGTCATCTATTAAACATTATGACAGTATTGGCTCTCCTGTGTCCCACTTTGCTGATTTAGCCAGATCGCCCTTTGGTTTTGAATGCCTGTAATATGTGACTTATTGATTTTACCATAGAAAAACTTGTGGCCTCATCAAACACAAGAAACGTGTGGCTCTAGACTATGACTCTCAGCAGATCAGGGTCTATCTGCAGCAGGCAAAGAGTTTTGTCAAAGCATACGTTTTAATCATATGTCTTAATCTATGTTACATATTGAGCAATGTTTATAAAAACATTAACTAATAACATTTGCAAGCTTACTCTATGCATACATATATATTATATATATGTAGACAGTACAAACAACTGCATGAAATCCATTATCTCAGCAATAAGGAGCCTTCTCTTCTCCAGGCTGAGACTTTAATTCAGCCTTCAAGTGCCTAAAGGGGCCCTACAAGCATGCTGGAGAGGGCTTTTTACAAGGGCATGTAGTGACAGGACAAGGGGAATGGCTTTAAACTGAAAGCAGGTATACTTAGATTAGATACTAGGAAGAAATTTTTCACTATGAGGGTGGGGAGGCGGTGGCACAGGTTGCCCAGAGAAGCTGTGGATGTCCCATTCGGGGCAGGTTCAAGGCTGGACATGGCCTTGAGCAACCTGGTGTAGTGGAAGGTGTCCCTGCCCATGGCAGGGGAGGCGGGGTGGGGTGTGGGGTGTGGAACTGGGTGATATTTAAGGTCTCTTCCAACTCAAATGATTCTATGATTCTATGAAAAAGCAAAAATATTCTCTCCAAGGCACCTATATCAGATGATCTTAGGGGTTGTAATATATTACTTGATAAATTTTGTATAATGTAATCATATTTCAGTTAATGAGGGTCATCAATTTTGTTGTGGTTTATAGAGTTCAAGGTAATTTTTTCTACTTCTGAACAAAATACATGTCAGTACTTGTTTGTAATTTGTAAATGTATAATAGGCATTACTACAACCATTTTGGTTACTTTTAATGTTATTTTAGAACTTTCACGAGGAAAGTTTTATATATTTACTTTAAAAGACCAACATGTCTAAGAACAGAAACGTTTTTTTGTAGATTTAAAATAATTTCTCAGATTGGTGGTGTTGGGGAAGCATGAATTTGTGATTTTCATACTGGGTTTGAGCATACATGGAGGAAAAGGGAAAAGGAGAAGGTAGCTACTACTAACTAGTAATCTATTATGCTGCATTTTAAGCAAGTGAAATTATGTCAGTACCTTAATACAATAAAAATTGATAATAACCACCAGAGAATATTGACCAGCAATGGATAAAGTTGCCTCAACCAAGAACAAGTATGCTACGCAGCAGTCAGTATTGCCTGAGAGAGAAATTTTTAATAAATGTTTAAAAGCACATTCGTATGCTGCCTACCCCATCTAAAAAATCTAAAGATTCACAGGTTATTAAGCTGCTTTTGTATTATTCACTTTAATAAATGAATTCTGGCCTTACAGAAACTACATTATTTCCCTTTTGAGACTGAAAAAGGATAGTCTCAGAATATGTTTGCTAGAAGTGCAAGGATGTAACAGGTTCAAGACACAGTCCTTCAAAACAATTGGGAGTTCTAGAGAACTGGAAACGAGATGAAACTTTGCTGGCATCTGTAATGTAAAGCCAGCTTTTTTGATCTGTATTGCAAGTAAAAGAGGAAACTCTGGGCACACTGTGCCTGCTAAAATGAGAGAGGATGTTTTTCCATGGAAACATCAGTGTTTTCCCTTGAATGTTAATTTACAATATATACATTTACATATATCTGAAATAACAAGCCATTGAGTTTGGAGGACATCTGTTGCTTAGATAGTCGTAATCTAGGGAAAGACTACTTTGTTACTGACTGATGTTATCAACTTCAAGAGGCTATGGAAAAACTTTAAGGACACAGAAATTGATATAAAAGCACTATACACTTGCACAAAAAATGTACACCAGTGCAGAAAATCAGTGATATAAAAAAATACCTGCAGTATTCTATCTTTGTATGTTGACTGAAAATAGATAGGGTAACCTTTGCAAATGCACGTGTGTGAGCCAAGGCATTGCAGTTTACCCACATGCTGAATGTGTAATGCTCTGCTGTCTTTGTGTAGTGCTCCTCTGGCTTTGTTAATTGCTTTGTACAAACCAGACCAGCCTGGGAATTTTGACATTTAATATTTTGTACCAGTCCTAGATAAATAAATTAAAGTCCATCATTCCAAGAGTCATGCAAGAATACTCCAGTTCCTGCTATTCCTTCCATTCAGGGGAAAAAAAAAAATAAACCAAAATTGAGGGAGGGAAATGTCAGTAACAGTATGTATATGTTATTTAACCAAATGTACACACTGCTACTGCAAGGCAAATTAGAGCTTTGTTATACAGTAGGAGAGCATGTTTCACTAGGCCTGATGGTCGTACATACATGTTAATGTATGCACCTGCATCTACCCCATGCCAAACACATGTACTCCTTTTATTGTGTGATGAATACATAACTAGTTAAATATTTTGGTGTACATGTTTGTGCACATGTGTGTGTGTTCCTGTCCAGGTGTTTCTCCCATGGCATGGGAGACTGCACTTGCTTGCCTGGTTATTTTGGACCTTATCTAGTTAAACAGGCAGTGCTTGCGTGGGACTTTTCAGGTAGAGATTGGCTAAGTCAATCACCAGAAAAAGTAATCTGATTTACCACTACTTCTCTAAGAGGTATGGTTGCCTCTTATGAAGAGCATCAGGTAACACAACACAGGCAGGATGAGTTATACTGAAGATCACCTGCAGGTCACAAAGGAGGTTTAGCACAGACACCTTTTTATTACAAAGAGATGATGTTACAAGGGCTCCTGACCTGTATAATGACCTTTAACAAATTTGCAAGACTAATGTAGAGTCATAGCACCCTTTTTAAGAGCTATTCATATCTGAAATGCTGACAGACTTGTGTTGATGTTTTTATCACTGCCACTTCTTCCTATAGAATGTGAAATATTTTGTTGAAAGCAACTTTACAGTAGATGGTTAATAGAGGAATTCTACAAGAAGAGATTCAAAAACCACTTCATCTTGGAACTGATGAATGTAAGCAATCATTCCTTCTTTCCTTCAGTCCCCCTGATATATGTGTAGATATGTGCATTGCTACAGTAGTTACACAACAGGAGGAGGGGGGAGAAAAGGAGAGGGGAAGAGAGACTGTGAGACCACTTAATAGCTCAATTATTAATGAGTGCAATACATTGAAATCTTGGCACCATCTTAGTACCTTGTTGTCACTGTAGATACCTTTCCAGGATGTGAACTACCTGAATGACTCATATACCTGAAAACAAGATTGCTACCCTGCCTTTTTCATTTATGACAGATGTGAAATAGTTAATTTTTGAAAAACATCATGGCTAAACTTTTCAAAAAGATTTGATGTTTTGTCAATATTGATCCAGGTTTCTCAGTGTCAGTGGAGTAAAAATAATAAAGTTCTGTTGCTGCAGGGACATGAAGAAAAGATGTTTGATTGATTCTTCCATTACCCAATGACAGCTACTATGGAGCAGGGAATAAAAATAGCAATTATATTCTTGCTTTGTAGAGGAAAAAGTAGGAAAAGGAAACTGTTCTAAGATTTACAGAGTTGACATATGAGAGCTGAAATATGCCAGATACAGGAACAGATCTCACAGCCGTGTTTCCAGAAACACAGCTCTTTAGCCATAATATTTGTATTCAGCAATTGAAACTAATATGGAGATGCATTTAGCTATATTGAATAAATAAATATGTCCAAAACTGGTATGTACATTAGGAAATGATATGGTTATATACCCATCATTAATATATAAAGCAGATTTAAAGAGATAAAAAAACCTGCAGATACTTCTTAAATGTTTACTTTTTGCTTAGATTAAATGTAATCATAAGGAAATGTTTTACAAACACTCAAACACAGTATAAGATGTTGCTTACTTTTGTACCTGCAGATAATAATTGTTCAGATAATGCTGGGCTTTTGTTGCTGGATTGTGGTTTTTTTTGTGTTTTTTTTTTTGTTTGTTTCAGTACTTTCCTTATTTCCACAAGCTTATATTTCAGAGACAGAAAGCGCATTTCTGAAAAACTTATTTTTCTATCTAGGAGAAAAAAATTGGCCTGGATTTTTAACATTCTGACATTTATTATAATAAACATAACTTTTATTGAATCACTTTTATTTTCTTTTGAGAAAAAAAATATTATTATGTTTGTGGCTTTAGACACAAAATTCACAATAATATATGCATCTTTGATTTGGAACAACCTCTCTTTCCAACTCTGGCTGTAATTTTACTGAGAAAGTTTGTCGTTTTAGGCATTCCAGTCACAGATTTAAGTTTTTATTTGCTCATCTTGTTTTAGTTGGTCTAATTATATTTACATATGTAAATGCAATGTTGAAAACAATTCCTCAATATAGGTCTGTTGATTATACAGTCTATGTCAATAAAACGTAAATTACATAAATTGCTCTTCATTTTTCAAATCTAGCTGAAATCAGCAGCAATGTTAGGTATTGCTCAAGCTGAAGTACAAGTTAGAGAAGAAAAAGTGCTTTGTTATTAATGACCATTCAGTAGGCATCTGTTTTCATAAATCATATCTGCCTTTGTGTAACTGTGCAATTTCAACTCTTTTGCCTAGCTCTTTGATACTTTTGGTGATCTACAATGTGTGTCATTATAATTTGCAGTAAATATTTTCCCAAGTAGATAACAAACTCTTCCATCTGGTAAAACCTCTCCCTTCTACCACACTAAAAAACTTCTCTCAAACATCAGAATGACTTTTCAGCCAGTAGGCCTTAGAATATCTGTCTCTGCGTTATTGTCAGCAAATGCTACCCTTCCAGCTTCTCACTAGGCTCACTATTCATTCTCCCTTTGGCTCCACTACCGATCACATGCTGGTTAACTCACAGATGTGTGGTCTCTGACAGCTGAACCACAGCCATCAAGTGCATACATTCTCTCAGGCTGTAAATGCAGTAAAATAATATCTGAAATTGTCTCTTGTCAATCTTGCACACAGCACTTCCAAAGACAAATTAACATCATAGCTCTGTCTGAGCCTTTACCTTAATTGCAGAAATGAAATTCCTCTTTAAATGGTAGTTGCCTTTATTTGTTCTCAGGAAAACATTCCTCCCTGAAGAGGTCTAAATATCCTTTTGGTGTTTGAATTGTTTGTTGACCTTCTTCAGACTAGGCTGTGACCGAGCCTTTATGACTGGTGTTTCTGTGGTAGCAGATGATAGACCCTCTAACCTAATTTTCTGGTGAGATATCTAAATGGTATGCTGCACATTTTAACTGGAACACTGTAACTAGACTAGGAAAAGACTACTGTAACCAGACTGAGGAAAAACAGCATAAGCAGTCAAAGTGTTTTTTATTTCAGACAGCAAATGATAGCAGATGGCATGTGTGATACACTTTTTACTAGGACCCTATCAACAACCTAACGCTGTAAATAATTCCACAGTGTGAACAGTGACCATTAATTTTATTAAGTTGAATGTGTCATGTCCTATATCTTCAGAAAAGGGAAATAAAAGTGAAGATAGATGTTAGTTAATAACACAACAATAAAAAAGATTAAACAATCAGTTCTGCAAAATATACTGACAAGGAAATGCATATTAATTGCCATTTTTCAATAGATAACATAGTTTAATACCTGATCTCTAGCAGCAGACAACATTAAATACCATTAGAAAACCATGTGTGTTCCAATATTGGGAATAGCTGCTTCTCGCCTAAATTTTCTCAGTGCTATCCCTTAATGTATTTTCTTATTTTATCAAAATGAGAAAAAAACATTTTTATTTTAGGTCAATTCTTTCCATTGCAATTAAAAGCCTCTGATGACCCATAATAAAAACTGAAGAAAATTGTATGTATTTGAATCCTATATTAGATAGCAGCTGGACAATTCTCTGTCGTACTTTAAATAACAGTTTCGTTATGTCATTGGAGAATTTTAATTATCTTTTGAGGTGATTTTTAACCAAGATCTTATAGTGTCTTTCATTGTATAGATAACCCTTTTCAGTGTTTGTTAGAACTACGAAAAAGTCCTTCACTTGTCCCTTTTCTTCTATCCCATTTTTTTGACTCCCAATTTGAAATATACAGAAGTATCTGTTTGGAGTTTTTTTCCCCTTAAGATTACGCCTCATTTTTCAGGTATACAGACCTGTAGGGTTTGGGGTAATTGTTTTGGGGGGTTTTAGGGGGGAGTTAGTTTGTTTTTGTTATTGTTTTGGGTTTGTTTTTCTTGGTTGGTTGGTTGTGGGTTTTTTTGTGTCTTTTTTTTTTGTTTGTTTGCTTGTTTGTTTTTCATAAAGTATATGTGAAATATTCTGAAATTGCTTAAACTAAGCTCTTAGCAAGAAAAGAAAGAAAATCAGACCCTTCTGAGAACAGAAACATCACTTTTTTCCTTCTTACTATTAAATGGGTATCTAGTATTTCTTTAAACTATTAATAACTATGTGATTATCTTCAATTTATCAGTTGAGTAATTATTTTGACTTTTTGTAGATACTATACTACAGTATAATAATATAATTATTCTGTCTTTAAAAGCAGGGGTTAGTCTTAGAGAAAGATTTTTAAAAAAAAGTATCAAAAGCTCATAGATCATAACCTGGAAAACATGGAGCAGTGACTCTGCTCAGAATCCCTAGTCACTCTGTGTGTAATATACTAACCACGACAGCCACAGTCTGTCGGTAAAGGGAGCAAGAACCATGCTTGAAAGGTGTTTTAAATCAGTTTTCCAACAGAGACTAAAACATGTTTATCTGGCTGCTACAAATCATGTTCAGAGCACTACTTTAAAAGCATGTTTCACATCTTCATAATTCTATATGCTTTCTGGATTAGGTACTGAGCCATTTCAACCTCTTTTATAAGACTTGGGGATTTCCTACTCCTTGTATTGAGCCAGCAGACTTGAGAGCAGACATGAACCCTCACATCTGCCTCCAGCTTTCAGGTATTGTCTAACAGGAGAGAAGGAAGGCTATAGTACAGCTGTTGCAGAACAGCAGTTCTGAATGCAGAATTTCTGAATGCAACACAGTGGTGTGTTCCTGTAAGCTTGTCCTGATAGTGAGTATTTGTCAGAGCTCCCAGGAAGGGTGGATTATGGCTAGTAACAGATAGAGAGATGTAAATGGAGGAGTTAGTTTACTAGCTTTTACTTGCTAGTAAAGGCCCCATTTTAGATGCAAACACATAATTCCTGGATGTTAAAACATATGTAGCATGACTCTTTGTCACCCTGATCTTTACTGTAACACAGCACAGCTACTTGCAAAACACAGGTGGCAAAAATACTCCCTGAGTAAAATCTTACAACACCGTGCACTGAAAGGGCCCCATCCCTCTTGCCTCCATGCATCTGCCCTCTTTTATTGACAAGCAAAGCCTACCTATTGGTAGTATTACAAGGGTGTATTACAAACATTTTTTTTTTTTAGTAGATACCTCTAATCCTTTACATATGCTTACTGAAAACTTTTCCATGCATTCCCTGGTCACACTTTACATATAAATTAAATTTACATGCAAATTAATAATTGTAAGGTATTTTTCATTCATTTTAAATACATAAACAAATTCAAAGATGTTAATATTTTACCAAAAAAAAACAAAACACCAAACCACCAAAAAAACCCACAACAAACCAAAAGACAAGCCACAGCCCTTTCAATAAAATAATATAAATAAACTTTCCCCTATTTTCATAATGTTTGAATGCAAATACTCTTTCCTGAGAAGCTCTGGCAACAGCAGTTCCATTTTTATTTTTTTTTCCAACTAGTTTAGTGGAGAATTTGTTTACTCATGGTCTGTGCAGTAGTGTAATTTTTTCTATGTGTTTTGCAAGAAAATGCGTGGTCTTCTTTATTCCATGCTCAGAATAGCATCTGAAGTGTTCATATTCCTGAATGTTGTCTCTCTTCTGTGCATTAATGTACTCAGTCTTTGTGGAATCAGTGTTTTCACCTGCCAAAATGTGAAAAAAGAAGTAGGATGAGTGACGGATGACCATAACACAGAAGAGCTGCTTCTGAGGTCAGTTTTTGCTACAGCTGATGGGGTTTAGTGCTTTGTAACTATAGTATCACTTTTCAAAATAAACTTTCACACTATGCTTGCTCAGTAAAATAGATAAACAAATCAACAGAAAGACCCCCATAACCTCAAACAAACAGAATTGTAATGAAGAGACTCTTCCAATTCTTACCATCACGGTCTGATCCTGGATCTGTAGCATGAATGTACAGATTCTTTTGCCACTAGAACTACAACAGGTGTTATTTTTATCTGTTTGATATTGTTACATGGGGCTGCATGGGGAGAAGGGGCCAATCTGCTTGTTAAAGAACAAGAGTAGATTTCAAATAAGAAGTCATCAGTTCTATTGGAGGACATAGAAAAGGTGTGTGTCCTGCAGGTACAGGTAAAACAGGCAAACCCACGGTCTTCGTTGACCCTTGTGAAATGCAGAGCAACCACACGTGGAAGAGTTCAGATCACAGATGATGGAGTAGATCAAGCGGAAGATGAACCTTTTGTGTTTTAGGATTGCCAATTTCATTGACTGTCACTTAATTTTAGGCACTTTGCTTAAACAAGAATTGCAAAAAAATTCTAGTTACTAGTAATAGTGAAAAAAAAAATGAGCCTTGGACTCATGTAAGATATTTTCACCCAAGAGTACTTGTCACTATACAAAAAGCATATTTTGATAGGTAATGGGGAAAAGCAGCAGGAAGTATTTTATCTTTGTCTTTTTAGTAAGCAATTTTTAAATAGTATGCTGAAGTAAGATGCCATGACAGCTTGTCTTCAGTGCAAATAAAAACTTCTGCACTGTAGGCAGCAAACTAGCAGTAACTATACTGAGCAAATCTCAGATCGGAAAAGGTAATTACTTAATATATTTATAATTAATTTTAATGGAAAGTATTAGATTACAAACCCAGGAAGGCTACTATTCATTTCTTCTGACATTTTATAAGAAGATAACGATCATATTCTATGCACTGTTACTAGTTTCATAGTAAAATACAAAGATTCACATTTTAGAGTTCATTAAAACTATTAAAGGAGAGAAAAATTACTCTAACATTACATAAGACATGATGTAAAACAACAAACGTGGCAATCTTTGGTCATCTTTTCTTCAAAAGCTGTCTGTTGTAGACTACTGAAGAAAAATACAGAAGTATAATATTAATAAAGAAAACCTGCAATTAGCAGGAAGCATTCTGATGAGATTAATATATTCATCTACTTCTAGTTACTCCTGTTTTCCTCAGCTGAGATTCTGACCTCTGAATCTTCAGACTGTTGGGTGATTTGTCCTAGAGATATCTGTAGCAGCATATGTCATCACATTTTCCTTATTTTTCTATTTACATCTTCCTAAACACAGTCATTAAGGATTATGAATGTTTCATGTATTCCAGGAAGATATTTTCATTACAGTATATGATTTTATTGCCATCTTTCTGCCAGAAGAGTGGCAGCCTGTTTCCCATCACCATAATTGATTAGTCACTATGAAAAGCTATAACTGAAAAAATCTAGGAAAAAAAAATAAATCTTAGAATTCTTTTATTCTTTGCTATATAGAGCCCTTCATGAAGTTTGGTGTTATTAATGTGTGTTATGAAAGAAATTTAGGAAAATTGTGTTTTAATGCCTACAGCACTACATAGAATCACAGACTCATAGAATCATAGAATAATTAGTGTTGGAAAGGACCTTAAGATCATCTAGTTCCAACCCCCCTGCCGTGGGCAGGGACACCTTACACTAAATCATATCACCCAAGGCCTCATCCAAACTGGTCTTGAACACTTCCAGGGATGGAGCATTCACAACTTCCCTGGGCAACCTATTCCAGTGCCTCACCACCCTAACAGGAAAGAATTTCCTCCTTATATCCAATCTAAACTTCCCCTGTTTAAGTTTGAACCCGTTACCCCTTGTCCTATCATTACAGTCTCTAACGAAGAGTCCCTCTCCAGCATCCCTATAGGCCCCCTTCAGATACTGGAAGGCTGCTATGATCTTATCAAATTTAGAAATGCAAGCATGGTCATGGTTTTGTGATGGTCCTTTATTATGTGAAAGCTTCAGAAGCATAAAAATATTTGGGGCTGTGAAAAAATGTGGGTCCATTGTGGGGCTTGTTTTGATATCTTTGTAGGTTGCCTTGTGAGGCAGATAGAAATGGTCCAGTGAATTAATGGAGTCAAGGGGACATCTGCAGCGCATAAGGGACGTTTATGTTGTTAGAGTGTCAGAGGGTCATGGAACTGATTTAATGCCACATTGTCAATAGGAGATAGCAGTAAGAAGTGCTGAGAGCTGCAGCAGCGAATCCAACACAAGCATTCATTTCAAGAACATAGCTGTAGGTCAGACAAAAAAATGAATGTGAGCAATTTGCATAGCCTTGTCTATAACAAAAGCTTCGCTGAGCTAGTAGTTAAAGAATAAGAAAACACAGGTTTGAGAGACAAACTACCTGGCAAAATTTGTCCTTTTTGTTTCGAGTAAGCTGCTAATAACCACTGAGAAGAAACTGACCCTTGCGAGTCATCTAATGTAGAGGCAGATGTAGGTGCCTTTTTTTTTCTTTTTTTTTTGTGCATTGAATGACAGACACAAATCAGCCATAATCATTGTTGAAGGCACAGGTGTCCTTAAGTTTAGCCTTGGATTAAGCAATTGCCCGATTGTTCCAACTGGAGTTGGAACAGACTCAAGTAAGATTCATTAACATTAATCAAGTGCTCTCTGGGCTAATGCATGCAGAGCACTGTCCTGCTTGTGCCTTTCTCAAGTGCATTGCTGTTACTGATTTTGCTGCACTGGGAAACTGAGAGTCCTAAAATCTCTGCAAGGGCAATGCATTGATCAACAGAGCTTTTCTTGAGGTTGACATTTTTATCATACCGTTTGTGAAGCTAAAGGGATTCACATGCCATCTTCCTGGCCCTGAAAGGACAGCAGATACCAGCAAGTTCTGCTGCCAGGTCTCCCATGCAATAAAGGAGGAAATTACTTCCAAAGGGTGTCTACCACATGAAGACAGCTTATGCCAGAGCAGTGTGCAAACAGCCCAGCAGGAACTTGGAAGTTAATCCTCTAGTGCCACTCCTTCATCCTGGTTTGAGCAAAGTACAGTGGGACAGCTGGAATATAATAGAATTTGGATTTTCAGTGACTAATGCAACTCACTGGGTGCCTAGATCATCAGCACCATAACTCTGCCCTGAGATTTAAGTGTTCCTCTTTACATTTCTTCCAAGGTTATGAAAGACTATGGGTCAGCAAAGGACTTGAATGGACTCCTTTTATACTGACACATAGCCACACTTTCAGCAGGAACCAGCCTCACAACTGACAATAAAAAGGGGGATAGGACTCAAGCCAGAAGGTAAAGAAAAGAGTTATTTATGACGTTGTTTCACATGCACAGCTTATCTCTTCTCCTGAATATAACTTACATGTTAAAGAACACTTCTGCTGTTTTCTTAGTGTTAAGTCTCCACAGTGAATAAATTTTTTATTTCTTGAGTTTTGCTCTTTTAGAAAAAATCTTGAACTGGCAAATATAATAATAATTTACACATTTATGGTGCATAAATATACCTTTCAGGTGGAAAAATGAAAACTTTGGTAAGTTATATATGGCACCTGAAACCTAAGCAGAACAGCCTCCCTGGCTTTCTCTAATAGTTTACAAAAAGAGATGGACCCTCTAGAGAGAGTGTAAAATCATGTTCCTATGGTGAAGTGCTCTCCAGGTGCCTGTCTTCCCTCAGGGATTCTAGGGAGATTATCTATGTGGGCTGGTTTCTTCGAGGCATATCCTTTTCCTTTCTCACCTGAAAGCATTCATTACAGGTGAAATTTAGCTCTGTATAAAAGCCCTGATGGGAAACGCCTCAGTGCCATTACATTTCACAGTTGTGTTGGGGAAAGAGCAGCAGACAGGAAACCTGAAGTGTCTATACATCTCAAACTGTACAGCTCATGGCCCCCTGAGGCAGGAGTGCACCAGGATGAGGGCTATGTGGATGACTTACACTGGTCTCAATCTTTACCCTCTTCCTTCTCTTTTTAAAGCAACGACAGCATATTTTGGAAGGGGATGGGAAGCTTGGTATTAATATTGAATGATTTCATTTTCTTGTCAAAATGATCATTTAAGAGCCTACATAAAAATATTTCATGCCAAAGAAAATGAAGTTTCATCCTCTGTGACATTTTATTTTTCTACTATTATAATTTCTTTTATTTCAAATGTCAGTAAAATCTGAAGTAGAATATTTCAGTGTGAAAGACTTGAAACTTTTTACCTTAATGTTCTCCTCACTGTTCAATGAAATTAGTCAGAGAATTAGACAAAAATTTTTAACTTGCTTGGGCCAGTCTTGTTACCGTAATGGCGAGGAAAAATAGATTAAGAATTCCATGTCTATATAACATTTGTCAGTCCTCATTTACAGGCATTTGTTGTACTGTTAATGTTTGTAAAGTACCACATCCATTCTTGCCAGAAGAATCCAATATTGCTGCATTTACATGTCTAATATACAGATAAACAAGAAATGTCACTTTGTTTTTGGAAGATACTACCAAAAGCAATGAAAAATGACAATTTATAGATTGCCTTATTATCCTTTTGTACTGAGCTGGGGTGGGAGCTCATTGCTTGCTAGCAAACAAGCCAGTATGCCCACTCGACCCCCAATGTCCCCAGTTGCCCCTGTGAGAGGTGTGCTGGAGGCTGCTTGTGTGCACACTCCTCTGCACACTCGCTGAGAGGTGATGACCTGCAGGCCTGCCCTAGCCACTGCCAGCCAGCCTGCAGAAGGCACAGTGGTTCAGACAGAATCCCAGGGATTATTTACAACAGAATGTGTTTCCATTTCTGTATTGTTTCATTGTTGCTGGAATCAGAAAAATAAACTGAGCTCAAAAAACGGTTCATGCTGTATTTAATTCTGTTACAAGGGCAAAAAGTACTGACAAACCACAAAGCTATTACTTGTTCTGACCTAATATCCTTCAAACTACAAGAGATAGGATTTTTGTGGGGTTTTTTCTTTCTTTTTCCTACGCTGTGACGATGACATTCTTAGCTTTAAACATCTTTTTTTTATGTCGAAGGACTTGAGATTAGGCCTTAAGATAATTGTACAATGATTGCTGTCTGGCTTTGTTACCATTTCTCTTCTTTTTCTGACACGGTTTGGAAATAAGCTGGTTCAAAAACCAATAGCAGAAACCAGTGAGACTTAGAAAACCAGCATAGCCTGAAGATGCATTGTCTTGTGAAGTGCTGGAGCTAGAAAACCCCATTTTAATGCCACAAGTAATCTTGAAATTTTCAATGACAAAATAAAAAGCTTTCATGCCAGTGTTTGTGAGATGCTGGCTCTTAAAACGCATGTGGGAAAAGCTTGTATGGAGCTTTTATTTGCAGGCCAGTACAAATGCTTTCAGGATCAATATGCTTTTCCAAACATTTCTCCCAGACTAGTGATCAGAGAAGGGGGAAAGATAATACCTGTGTAATTGACCACACAGTCCCCTCCAAAAGAAAATCTTTGGGGTGGTAATTCTTGAGACTCATGCCTTATGTTTTCAGCTTACTTTCTACAGAGACACACAAACACACTCATGCATGTGCTTGTGCACACACAGAGACACATTCTCCTCTGGGATGGAAACTGTCTGCTCCGAGCCTGCCTTAGATGACTAAAAGCCAAGAGAAAGTATTCATTGACCATTTACACAATCCAGCTACATGTTGTGTTTTCCTGATTCCTACCCCTAATTTACCTTTCAGAGAAGGTAACTATGTTAATTACACACACACTTTTACCGCTTAGACAGGAGCTTAATTATCTCATGATAATTTTTGCTATATTTACAGCAAAGGACAGTAGCAGAGGAGATTCAAGCAGATGCTTTCTCAGTCCCTGAAAATATCTATGTAATGTAAGGATGATTTTTCAGGTAATATTAGAAGGGGTGCAAAATACCCAGTTGTCTTTGGAACAAGCAGTTTTTATTTTAACATATTAATTTTAGGGTTTGAGGTGGAAGTTTTGTTAGATTTTTTTTTTTGCTTGTTTGTTTTTAATTAAGGAAAGGTTGAGTATTTCTGTGTCGTGGTTTAAACCCAGTCAGGTAACTTGTTCACTCACTCCCAGTGAGTGGTGCCGAGCTGACAACAATCAAGGTCCGTGTCCGTCTCCCCCCCCCCTGCACCGGGGCTCTCCCCTTCCCCGCTCCCGGAGGAACGGGGAGGAGGATCGAGAGAGTGCAACTCCTACGGGTTGAGACAAGAACAGTCCAGCAACAAATCACCACCGCTACTATCAGCTAAAACAATGATAAGGGAAAATAACAAGGGAAGAGAATATGATACCACCGGCCAAGAAAACGAGTTCCACCCGGAAGCTCCTGTCCTTCCGGGTAACTCCCAGTTACCCCCCACCCCGGGCATGACGTGCTGTGGTATGGAATACCTTCCCAGCTAGCCCGGGTCAGGCGCCCCATCTCTGCTTCCTCACAGCTTACCCTCCTCCCTGGCAGAGCATGAGCCTCACAGAGTCCTTGGTCAGGGTAAACATCACTTAGCAACAACCGACAACATCGGCTTCACCAACACTGTTCTCAAACTAGAAGTCAAAACACAGCACTGCACCAGTTAACACAAAGGAAAAAACATGACTGCTACTGCTGAACCCAGGACATTATCCACCCCTTATTCCATACCATTCACGTCGTGCTCAGATCCCACATTTTCAATACACCATCGCTCTCCCACATATATACATCCATATACATACAGACCAAGAGGAAAAAATCATTTTCTTAGTGCATGGACCAATCCCTATAATGCTGCCGAGTCCATTCAGTCCATGATGTTCCAAGTTCATTCTCTGTTGGGATGATGGCTGGAGGGAAGTCAGGGCCAGTCGCTGGTGACCTGGAGACATCTAGTTGATGGTCTATAAAAGCATTACACAGCAGGCAACAACATACAATTGAGTTCACTGGCTGTTTTCCCCTAAAATCAAATCCCCTTGAGGTATACATCAGACTTCCCCATCTTCCCGCATTACCCACCAAGTATATCCAGGTCCCTGAGCAAAAGCAATCCCACGAGTGGGTTTGCCTTTACCTGAAGCAGGAATAACCCAGACTGTCTTCCCCAGCAAATTCTTCATATGCACCACGGGAACTTTGTCCCCCTCTACAATATGTAAAAGTTCTGACTGGGCTGGGCCAGCCCTGTTGGCAGATCCTCTGGTGTTGACCAACCAGGTGGCCTTTGGTAAATGTGTATCCCAATGCTTGAAAGTTCCCCCACCCATCGCTCTCAGTGTAGTTTTTAACAGCCCATTGTACCGTTCGATTTTCCCAGAGGCTGGTGCATGGTAGGGGATGTGATATACCCACTCAATGCCATGCTCTTTGGCCCAAATATCTATAAGGTTATTTCGGAAATGAGTCCCATTGTCTGACTCAATTCTCTCTGGGGTGCCGTGTCGCCACAAAATCTGTTTCTCAAGGCCCAGGATAGTGTTCCGGGCAGTGGCATGGGGCACAGCGTATGTTTCCAGCCACCCGGTGGTTGCTTCCACCATGGTAAGCACATGGCGCTTGCCTTGGCGGGTTGGTGGCAGTGTGATATAGTCAATCTGCCAGGCCTCCCCATATTTATACTTCAACCATCGTCCTCCATACCAAAGAGGCTTTAACCGCTTGGCTTGTTTAATTGCAGCACATGTTTCACACTCATGAATAACCTGGGCAATAGTGTCCATTGTTAAGTCCACCCCTCGGTCACGGGCCCATCTATATGTTGCATCTCTGCCCTGATGGCCTGAAGTGTCATGGGCCCACCGGGCCAAAAATAATTCACCTTTATGTTGCCAATCTAAGTCCATCTGAGCCACTTCAATCTTAGCCGCTTTATCCACTTGTTGGTTGTTCTGGTGTTCCTCAGTGGCCCGACTCTTGGGTACATGGGCATCTACATGACGTACCTTCACCACCAGGTTCTGCACCCGGGCAGCAATATCTTTCCACAGTGCAGCAGCCCAGATGGGTTTACCTCTGCGTTGCCAGTTGCTCTGCTTCCATTGCTTCAACCACCCCCACAGGGCATTTGCCACCATCCATGAGTCAGTATAGAGATAAAGTACTGGCCACTTTTCTCGTTCAGCAATGTCCAGGGCCAGCTGGATGGCTTTCACCTCGGCAAATTGACTCGATTCACCCTCTCCTTCAGCAGTTTCTGCAACTTGTCGTCCAGGACTCCATACAGCTGCCTTCCATCTCCGATGCTTTCCCACAATACGGCAAGAGCCATCAGTAAACAAGGCATACTGCTTTTCACTTTCTGACAGTTTATTATATGGTGGGGCCTCTTCAGCACGCACCACCTCCTCCTCTGGTGACATTCCGAAATCTTTGCCCTCTGGCCAGTCCATGATGACTTCTAGAATGCCTGGACGACTGGGATTTCCTATTCGAGTTCGTTGTGTAATTAGTGCAGCCCATTTACTCCCTGTAGCATCAGTTGCATGATGTGTAGGGGAGACCCTGCCTTTGAACATCCAGCCCAGCACGGGCAGCCGGGGTGCCAGGAGGAGCTGTGCTTCAGTGCCAATCACTTCCGAAGCATCTCGAACCCCTTCATACGCTGCCAGTATCTCTTTCTCAGTTGGGGTATAGCTGGCCTCAGATCCTTTGTATCCCCGACTCCAAAAGCCGAGGGGTCGACCTCGAGTCTCCCCTGGAGCTTTCTGCCAGAGGCTCCAGGTAGGACCGTTCTCCCCAGCTGCAGTGTACAGCACATTTTTTACATCTGGCCCAGTCCGGACTGGTCCAAGGGCTACTGCATGAACTATCTCACGTTTAATTTGCTCAAAGGCTTGTTGCTGCTCAGGGCCCCATTTAAAATCATTCTTCTTCCGGGTCACATGATAGAGAGGGCTTACAATCGAACTGTAATTTGGGATGTGCATTCTCCAGAACCCCACAGCACCCAAGAAAGCTTGCGTTTCTTTCTTATTAGTTGGTGGAGACATTGCTGTTATCTTGTTGATCACATCTGAGGCATGAGCCTCACAGAGTCCTTGGTCAGGGTAAACATCACTTAGCAACAACCGACAACATCGGCTTCACCAACACTGTTCTCAAACTAGAAGTCAAAACACAGCACTGCACCAGTTAACACAAAGGAAAAAAACATGACTGCTACTGCTGAACCCAGGACATTCTGAAAATACAGTAATTTTGAATTTGCTAAGCCCTTCATTTTGACTTGCATACTTGATAAATGTGCATCATCCACAATAAATTTGTATAGATATATGATTACGTCGTTTTAGGTCTATACAGTAAGGACATTTTCTTGTGATGTCACTTTTCTCTGTAAAAAGTAGTTTGAGATGTTTATGTTCCTTCATATCTATTCAGTGGGTAATAGCTATGGTACCAACTAATACGGTAGAAAATTTCATAACCTAATGTACTTTTCTCCATGTTAATAAAATTTGAAAAATTGTTATTATTAGAAAACAAAACAAACTGGGATAGGCATTTCTGAGATCAGTTACTTTTTCTATAAAATTAATTCAGAAAACACAGTAAAAGAAATTAACCAGAAATTCACTATGTATTATCTATCAACATTTTTTATTGTTTCATTTATGGTTGATTTACCTCCTCTCTGGGTGATGATAATGATATAAGTAAAATGAAAAACAGTTTTTAATCTCCTCTTTAAAGAATAAAGGATGAAATTCTTTTAGTAATCTGTTCCTGCAGATATTAAGTGATGGTGTTTGATTGCACTTACAGATAATATAACAATTGCAGTCTCTACTGTTTAGTTTTTTTTTCCCCTAGCCATAGCATTTTGAAATCTCAGCAAAACAGACCTTGGAAAGTTTCAGAAGCAACAGAAAAGAGAATGAAAGCAAAAAAAAATAGCAAATTTATTTTGTGTTTAGATATAAAACTATCTGAAATAAACTGATGGTTTAGCTTGTGTTAAGGATTTCTGATTTTGGACACCATTAACTAAATGATGCTAGATTTGGTAATAAATTTATTTTAAGTCTCTTTAAATATCAAGCAGCTTATTGCTTTATTAGGATGTAGCTTTTGTCTGGAACCTTAGGTTCTTTAATAGTTTTGCAAAACCTCTCAAAAGGAATCTATTGTGAATCAGTCTTTCCCTAAACTATAAGTGAATATTGGAAGCTTAGGTCCTTCTAAATTTCCTTTGTGGAAGGCAGCCTAACAGTGAAGGAATTAAAAAGAAAAGGAAAAGGAAAAAGGAAGAGGGAAACAGTGAACTGTGATATTTCATTTTGTGGCTAAACCAAATGACAACTCAAAGCCAACTAATAACCTAATACTGAGGAAAAGGGGAAAGGCTCACTTTCTTTCTCTTTTTCTCCAGTCATGTCTTCCTTCCCATGTTCCAGGTTCGGTGATTGTTTCTCTAACTCAGTTTGATGACATGGCAACTAATACTTTTTTTTCTTCCCATCTCAGTTTTCTTGCAATTTAATAGTGGAAAGGAGTTTGTCATCTGACCATTTGAATGCTAGAGTCAACACATCTAAAACACAAGACCTCACCCTTTTAACAGCAACAAGCTGCTGTACCAGCTGGGTCCAGCTGTACCAGCATGATGCCAGAGGCAGTGAGGTGGCATCCTGAGACCACAGCTGGAGGACATCAGGATAGTACCAAGACAAGGTCCCTGAGCTTTCTCTTGTCATGCAGAAGGAAACATGTTGTCAATTATTTTTTGTTATCAATAGTTTTTGGCACAGTGTGTGAGCCCTGGGGCACAACCATGTGAACACAGACCAGCCTTGCAGAGGTCAACAGATTGTGGAAGACTGATTACAATGCTCTTCTTCAGGTGCCTGTTTGGCTGCAGCATAGGCACCTTCCTTTCTATATCATTTTTAAAGCTGCTCCTGTCTGAGCAGCTCAGCAAAGACAGAAGATAGACATTTTCTTTGTTCTTAAGCTCAGTATTTCAGGGATTCTCCTGAGCAACAGAAGTCTGGATTGCAACTTTTTGATACTGGCAAATACAGAAAAGTAACTTCAAGGCAAGAGACAGGAAAAGACCCACCTCCAAAGAACTACAGTCTGAGCATTCGTGAGGGTTGAAGTGCGGAGCTGAAAGAGGAAGAGAAATTGGCTTTTACACAGGCGTTCTGCTTTCCAGGTGACTGTCCCAGACAGTTTTGAAAGTGTCCATCTTTCTTGTCCATCTTTGTCTTCCAAAAACTAGAAGGCATGAACACAACTTCCAGCTCAGTTGTACCCAAGATCTCCAACATCTTGGGTTTTTGCTGAGATTCTGCAATGCCTCATCTACTGTAATTTAAATATATATAGGAATGTTTCTTTGTTCCTTTTCAAACAGATAAAAAGTGCTTTATCTTCACCTCAGAAACAAAATAACTAAGATTTATGTAAAAAGATAATAAACCATAACAAAGGACCTGAAACTGTCTGAGGAGTAATTTAAACTCTGCTTAAACTCCACTCTTCAATGAAAACAAAATAGCATACCATAATCTTTTACTGCATGTACTTTAATACAATTAGCAGTCTGAGTGCTCTGAAGAGCCTCTAGAATGTGTTAACATGGAGGATGAATTTCATTTTAATAGAGAAACAGTGATCTTTCCAATATTTTTAGATATTTATCTCTGTGAGAGATTCAATATTTCTTTTATGTGCATTTATAAAAGTATTATTTTGGTTATTGATAAGAGCTAAATTTCTACACCTTGCAGTTACTTTTTTTTTTTTTAAGCTGAGGTATGTATATATTTAAGTTTATAAAGAAATATTTATCCAATTAAAATGTACTTAGTTATGGAGGACTAAATTCGCACAATGTAAAAATCAATTTGTAATAATGCGTTTACAGTAAAGCAGAATATATTCAGACTTTATAAACTTATTTACACTTGACTTTTGAGTCTAGATGATTTTAATACCTTTTCATTTAACAGAAAATATTAAATGGTTCAGCTTTGTAGCACTAGAATAGGTTAGAAAACTGAAAGGGATTCATTCCTTTGTTCTGAGATTAAACCGTAAACCCCTTGTCTAAGCACATACGAGTAATATCAGAGATAAAGATAAATATGATACTACAATGACAAGGATGAAAACCAGAGCTTAAATACCTGTTACATCTTGCCTCAGTTCTTTGTATCGAAACCTTAGTTGATGAATGGTCTTAGATCACTATTATTAAAAAAGAAAGTAAAGTCCCATTTATAAATATACTCCATTTTAAAGATTAAAAAAAAAGTCTTAGGTATCTCTAGTAACATCAGCAATAACACCATTCATATTGCTGTTGCTTTCAAAGAAAGCTAACTGCTTCTATTCAAAGACAGAAAATGCTTCAATGAGTTATAAATGTGCATGTATAAAATTTGATGGATTCTTTACAGTAGCTATTTATGTGCCTATATTGAGCTAAACTGCTTGCTCAAGGTAATAGGTACAGCCCTAATGGCTTCAATAGGATTGTGAATAGTCTACCCATGCACTTGAGCACATATCTTTTTCAGGAACAGGAATAATCTTCAAAGGTGTTATCAGGTCAAAGGTAGGTGATGGGGAATGCAAACATGTATGTTGCTTGCCTTCTTTTTTTCAGGGAGCTCCAGAAGTGTGGGGGTTTTGGGATGGGGATTTTTTCACCTTTAGAGAGATAAAGATCATAGTAATCAGCATATGTTGGCTTAGAATTTCTTATCAAGAGCTCTTTTGCAAATGTACAGAATAATTACGTGTGGCAAAGCTAAAAGCAATTAACAGCTGTCTTGGTTTCTTTTTCATTCTGACATTTTGGAATTTTTTTTTTTAAATGTTATTGCAAGAAATAGCAAAATTGCATAAAGATCCAAATTATTTTTTTCCAAAATGATCAATCCATTTATTTTCTGAATCAAGTAGTACTACAGACAGCTTTTTGCTGTGCAAGAATTAAATCTGTGAAGGCCTAAAGGCAGATACTATGCCAGTCTGGGAGTTCTATTCCTAGGCAGAATAGAAATCCTTTCTATTGTTGGGAGAAACGACCTGCTGGCTTCCAGGAGTCACAGGAAAGTCCTGGAGGTTTGGGGAAATGCTGCATATGTGAGTGGGACTGTGGGAATATGATGCCTGAAAAAAGTAAGTAGCAGTGAGGCTTGGCCTCTTGTTTTTGAGGCCCAGAAAGCGAACAACTACCCTTTTCTGATGTAGCTCAGTCCTATTACTTCATACTGGAGTAAATAGACCTCCATATGCCCCCTACTCATATATTCCCTATTAATCCTATTTTATCCATATTTCTGTGTACTGGGAAAGAGAAGGATGATGTGGAACAGGCTAAGTCCTGGTTCTTATGCAGGAAGGAGAGGACTGGGAGGGTGGAGAGAGAAGACCCTCGCTGCAGGGAGGGAGCAGCTACTGAAGGGAAAATCCAGCAGCCTTTTTAACAGGAACAGAAGGATGCGTAGGAAAGCAGTAGGAGTTGGATCAGATTATCTGCACCTGCTCTGGCATAGGCAGAGGTTTTTTCTGTCCTGTGCTTTGACCAAACTCTGCCAAATACTTGTTCTTAGGAATGACGAAAAACTGAGGAGTGTAAGTTTAACTTTTTTTGTTTCTTTGACGGAAAGAGAGTGATTCAACTTCTTGATGATTTGAGGCTTCTATATTTGAAAAATTAATTCCTTATGCTTACTTATCCAGTATTTTATTGTTTGAAATGTTAAGAAACAAAAGAATATTACATCTACAAAAGATAAACAGTGAATGATGATTTTTTTTTTTATAATTTCTCTCCACATAGAAAATATTCTAGTAGTTTCAATTCATAGATAAAAGTGAAGTTCTCAGCACTTCACAGGATGGAAAAATGAAATTAAGATGCACGATTTGCTCAAGGCCCCAGAAAGGCCTCTGCCAAATACAAAATTAGCAGTGGATACCCTTGCAAATTTTTCATGAAAGCAAAGTGTTCAATACTAGAGAATACCTGTGGTCTCAATGTGTTCAGATCTTTGCAGACATCTACTAGTGAAAAAGAAAACACCTCCCAACATGGTTGTAAGATGTGTCACAATTAGAGAACCATTACATAAAACAGTAGTACATCAGTGGTTTTTGAAAAAAAAATATTTCGGTTTCCATGCATTAGTATGACTAGACCCCAAAGAGATGTCCAATCACAAGCTATTCCAGGGTAATTATTGAAGAAGCTACTGAAATAGCACAGAGGTAATACAAATTTATAGGTATTCTGTTATATTTTTGAAGTTGTAACCATGATTAATAATGACTTTTCTAATACACGGCCGATACTTGTGTAAACAGGTTTGTTGGGGGGGCTGGGGGGGTAATAAATTTTATATTTAAGAGAGCTTCATTTTTTGTGGTCTCTATGAGACATAATATTGATGTTCAGACACATCAATAAAACTGACTAGTACCCAAGACAAAAACTGAAACAGCTGCTTGTTTTCAGCTCTTGCCAGTGACTCATAAATAGCCATACAGCCACAGATCTGCCATCAGTAAAATGACTGTATTATCTTCTGAATAATCTTCACATTAGTGAATCAATTACTAGTTTAAATTTTCCTTATTTCATCATTTTTAGAAATTATGCACTTAAAACCAAAAAATTGTAAACCAACTGAAATATTTGTACTTCTAATGCCATGTAGATTGTGCCTTTCCAAATATTGTTTAAATATTATTATTGTAGGAATGCGTGAGTATTCCTTAATGGGGAGGTATTTGCTACAGCTCTGTTACAGCAGAGATGCTGGATTTCTCCTGATGGTCCCTTTCAGTGAATGTAACGAATGAACCCTTCCTGGGGTTCTCACCTAGCACAATTTCCTCCTCCTCACTCAGCATAGCAGTAAGGATACCACCCTCAAGAAGGGCTAAAAAAAATAAAATTAAAAAAGGCAATGATAAACAGCAAGGCAGTACCATCATATTACTATTTCTTGTGCAGCACTGTCTCCTGAGGAACTTTGAAAGAAGTGTTCATTAGTTTAATGGAGAGGGGTAATCAATTTTAATAGCTTTAGAGGAATGGCAAACAAATCCTCTCCCTTAGATACTCTAAAGTTGTGTCAAAGTTTGAGTTTAAGATGAGGGGATCTCTACAGACAGAACTGCAGGCATTGCTTTGTACTGTGAGCAACAAAACCAGACCTGTATCAAGGTCGGACCATGTGAATAAGTGTTTTGAAAAAACACCCTGCTCCCTGAGAAGCTAAAGCTACAAAGAAACTGTGAGGAAAGAAATTGTCAGAAGTGATTTCTACTGTCAATTTTGCTGCTTCTCATGGCTCAACCTATTTTTTGCACATGTTCTGACAAGCGCAAAGTGTGACAAGAGTGACAAGAACAATTACTGATCCTGGGAGATGCAGAGTTGCATAAGGTTTGATAGCCACACCAGTTTTATCATTGACATAGTATTTGAGGACAGTACTTAAGGACATAATTCTTCTTGCAGATAAATTGAACTGTTTTCTAACATTGCCATAATTAGGCTTCTCAGACTTTGTTGTTGTGAAAAAAAAAACAAAACATCATGGGAACGTCTACTTTTCTTTAAAAGGATCACATTTCAGTATAGGAAAATGAAAAACAAAACAAAACACAACAGAAACCAGGAGAGTCAGATGAGACAAACTTTAAACTGGGAAGTGGCAGACAATGATGAATAGACAAGGAATTGTTTGAATACATAAAGAATTTAACATATGATTTGTGGTTGGAAACTAAGGCAAAAAAGGAAAAATCAGTACCAGGCTTACTGAGATGGTGATGACAGTTATGGTAAAGCACACAGGAAAGGAGCTATAATAGTAGCAAGATTCTTACAATAAAACCAAAGTTTGTTTTTTCACCTTACAAGGTGAGGAAATACATGAGGGAAATATGAAATACAAAATCAAGCAATCATATGGCACTTAATATTTGTCTTAAAAGGCAAACTGGTACACAACTGATGTACTCACTACTGTCTGGTCAAATGGATCTATGAGGAGCCTTGGTTGCACATGTATTTATTTTGTGATTATTGTAGTATGCATATTCATATAATCACAATTATTATAGTTGTTATTGAAATAATTTTCAGTTGTTTATTGGAAAAGCTAACTGAAGGTAGAGTTCTGATTATTTTTTTACATATGAACTGCACTTGAAGAGAAAGAAACCAGGAGTTTATTCTTATTCTTGTCACAAATAATAGTGTGACAAAACACAGATCTAATATCCAAGTGACTGCGGTCTTGAATTAAAAAGAAGATTTCAGTCCAGGTTTCTAAGGCCTATACCTGCTATAGCTGTCTTGGAAAATGGATGTTAGATACAGCATAGAAGTCTTCTCTTACAAGCTCCTATAAGAAAAAATACACTGGAGCTCCTCCAACACTTTGTAGAACAGTCATCATCTGAAAGGCACAGCCAGTTTCTCTGTCTGGTTTTTACAATTTTCTGTCTCCCAGATAGATACTGCTTGATAAATTACATCCTTGACCTTTCCATGGCAATGCATCCTCCTATGTCATTGGAATATCAAAAGTGAAGCAGATTCTATGGTTGGTACAGAGGAATATATAGCTGGGTATTTATGCTGGGTCTTATTGAAACATTTCATGTGTACTTTCAAAACTATTCCTGTTTCTTCACTACCTGTGTAGTAAAAGTAGCACGAACACCTGTAACTTATTTACATAAGTTATTGTGTAAGTAACTGATCCTTTAAATTACAAATGTTTCAGGTCTAGCTTTAGATTTATTGGATCACATTTTTTACTGGTTTTGTTCTGTACCTGTTGGCATTACTACGCAACATTATTGACTAAACAGGATTTTTTCTTATCAAAGGGATTTTTGCTTTATCAAAGTATTTGATACTGTTCAGTATTACTCCTACACTCACAGAGTTGAATTGGATCTAGGAGCACTGTACTGCCTACATGTTTTCAGAATCTTTAATTTATAGTTGCTGTTTGATGGAAAAGAAACTCCTCTCAAACAGGTATTTTAAAGGCTGGAATTTTTGGGGTTTTGTTTTTTCTTAAGTGAGGCCCTGTCCTGGGTTCAGCAGTAGCAGTCATTTTTCTCCTTCTCGGTAGCTGGTGCAGTGCTGTGTTTTGACTTTCAGCCTGCTGTTTTGGTTTGGCCAAGGACTTTGTGAGCCTCATGCTCTGCCAGGGAGGAGGGGAAGCCAGGAGGACACAGTGACAGGACACCTGACCCAAACTGACCAAAAAGTATTCCATACCACAACACATCATGCCCAGGATGTAACTGGGAGTTATCCAGAAGGGCTAGGGCGCTGCAGGGTTGGAGAAGGTATTAGTCAGAGCTTGGTTGGGCTGGGGGGGCGAGTTATCAGTTGGCTGGTGGTGAGCTGTTGTATTCTCTTCCCTTGTTATTTCCTTTATCATTATTATTAATGGTGGTAGCAGCAGTGATTTGTGTTACACCTTAGTTACTAAACTGTTCTTATCTCAACCTGTGGGAGTTGCACTCTTTTCGATTCTCCTCCCCGTCCCTCCGGGAGTAGGGGGAGGGAAAGAAGGGGGGGGAGTGAGTGAATGAGTTGACTGACTGGGTTTAAACCACGACAGGCCCAAAGAAGTTTGATGCAAAAACAGTCAAAGAGCATTTTTAGTTCTCAAAAGCAATCATTCTGCTTCTGCTGGTTAACATCTTTGAGATTCTTTGACATTTAAACTTAGTACATTTTTTTCATCTTCTGGGCTTTTTTTTTTTTTTAATTCTTTGGTGGGGACTCAGCTTTTACTTTAGTTTGGGTTTTAGTGGGGAAGAGGGGCAGAGGAAGGATTCTATACAATCTATCACAAAACCCAGGTGTTTAAAATGCAGTTATTTCCCCACCTTAGTGTGAATAATTTTAGGGAAAAATATTTATTTTCCTGATGAATCAAATAACTCTTTTGAAAAGAGAAAAAAAGCAAACCAATGAATAATATATGATGATTTAGACTGACAATTTCTTACCTTCACTTGCCAGCAAATAAATTGACAGCCACGTACAGATGAGTTACCACTGAGTTTACAGTCAACTTCTCACTGTTCTCTTGGAAGGAAAATCAAGGTTTGACATTTTTCTTTCACTGAATGACATATTTCAGCAGGATATCTTATTCAATATTGCATCCAAGAACAAATAAAAGCTTCTTGTATGTACAAAACTGCAAGAACTTTCCACATAAAGATCAAAATCTAAGCAGAAAAAATGACTAATGAGTTTTTCTTTATACTTCAGAGTTTGTTTTATATACATCTAACCTAATTTCTCCTAATTTTCTGCATTAAGCAAAGCTATTCTTTCATATGAAATGTTCACCTCCCTTAAAATTTTCATTACCGTAGGAATTATTCATGGCTATTGTGTATCTGAAAAGTACAAAACCTATTAGTTGTTACATTTGCATCATATATGGTATCTATTAATGCAAATAAATAATTTAGAATATTTACAGGGATTTTAAAATAACTACATAAAACACATCTATAACAACATGTCTGCAGAAAAGAATGAGAAAAAAACTAATGTGAAAAATATAGCAATAGAGAATATAAGCCTCTTACACAACAGTAGAATGTAAAATGCAAATCAACCACTGTCTCAACAAGTGGATTGTATGTGAGCATGAAACTACCATAATTTATATATGTTCATCTTTCTCATCAGGCAACTTATTTCTATGTTCTTCACTTTCATTTGCTTTCCTTTTGTACTCTTATCTTAGGATTTCAAAGGTTCTTCATTCTTTGCTCACAACAGGGTTTTTTTTCTCTTTTTATATGAGTAGGCTTATGAATGTTATCAGTAATATTATTATTCTACCATGGAACATTAAACAAGACCTACTTATTTTTTTTACAAAGTCTTGCCAAACTGAAAAGTTATTGAAAAATTGAGCAGAAGATCAAAACTTTATGGTCCAAATAAAAATTCCTTTGAGAAAGGAAGTATTAAAAATACATATACATGCAGCAAGCATAAGGGTCATGATAATTAGCAGAAACGTAAAATGGTGGTGATTCAACAGATACATAGAAAAACTGAACAGAAATCCTATTGTATTAGGAAGTACTGACTGACTGCAAATACATGATGTCACCCCAGTCAGGCAGTCATTAAAATCATAAACTGGTCACCACCTCAGGTCTAGCATCAATATTTCTAAACAACTTCAGTCGTTTAGGAAACTGTTTTTGAATAGAGATTTATATATACTTGAAAGCATTTTTAAGTGGGATTCTTAAGTCATTTATATTATGTATAATATACAATATGGATTATTATATAAATAGTTCATGTTTGCATTTTCAGTATACTTTATGTCGTTATCTGATTTCATTTGGGTTTATCATTGATTACAGCTAGATACAATTTCTCTTCACGTATATCTATTTTTACAGCTGTATTTTGTACATGTGTTTCATTATAAGGTAATAGGTAATAAATGACTTCAGTATCACTTAAGGCTGTTACTGGCCCATCAGAGACCCCTGAAAAAGGATGTGCTAGAGTTTCATTTTCCTGTAAAACTTCCAACTACTTATATTTTCTCAGGAAAAAAAAAAGGCAGCTTGTCAAGCTCCTTGACAGCAAGCAGAAGAGCTATTTCTGTGCGGTTTTTGCACCTTGTACAACTGTTAGCGAATTGTTGTACTGTCCGCTGGTGCCAAAAAAAGAACATAGCCAGGTCACTGTTTGTTTCATGTGCTTGTAACAACATCAGAATTAAGCATTATGAAATTTTGTTTGGATATATTGAAATAAAAGCTATAAATAACTGTATTAAGTTCCTGTGATTGCTGACCTTTGAGATAATATTGACCGACATACTAAAGCTGATTACATGGTCTGGTGAAATATGAAAAAAATACTTCTTTTCTAGGGGAGCATTTAAGCAAAACAATAAAAAGTTTTTTTCTGGAGTAAAGTACTGTAAGATTAAAGTTCACCATTAAACTTCAGCTGTGATTTAATGTTTGAAAATGTACTCTGACAAGTGATGCATAGAGTATATAGGTGTAGTTATTGCTAGGTAGGAGGGCAGGCAGGCTATGTGGACCCTGACTAAACAGCTTATTAACTGTCAGAAAAGGCCCATCACACAGAAACATCTTACCTGTAATGTATCATAACTGGTAATGTCCTTTTGTCTTTGTACAGCCTTAGCTTCCTCTGTTTATGCTGTTAGATTTTGGGAGCTCATTAGAAGTCATCGTAGGCAGAAGGTTAACAGTCATAGAAGAAGCAGAGTCAAATACTAACTTTAAGAAGTAATTGCCTGCAGCTGCATCCCCACTGAGATTTTACAAAACAAAGAGGTGCTGTCAGCAGCTGGATATGAAAGTTCTGAAGACATCTTGGTTTAAAGACTTTTTAGCAGAAACCAGCTTTTATTTTTTTCTTTTTTTTAACGTTACGAAATTTCTTTTAGAGCTTCAAACTGTGTGATTGTGAAAGTGGTGAATATTTCGCTAGCATGGGTGAAATTAATTGGGCTGCTGAAAAGAAAATAAGTGCTCAGAGTCTTCTTCTGAGTTAGTTTCAGTCTAATTTAGAAAAATGGTACTATGTGTATATGTAAGTTGCATATTTAGTTGTGCTACGTGCTCAGAAACTAAGGGAAGCACAGAGGGGAAGGAGGGATGAAAGAATTTTATAAAGTAAAATGGAGAAAACAGCTGCTTACTGGGAAGAAGAGGTGATTGACAATGATAAAGTTTATGAACAGATCATTAGATAGGCATGGTTACAACTTTTAAAAAATACATAATTATTTTGAAATAATGATTTCAAAATGCATAATTATTTTGAAAATAAATTTTAAAATTATTATTTCAAAATAGTTATATATTTTGTGTTTAGCACTACTTGCAGGTAGAGATGATGTTAAATGCTGGAGGGACTTAGAGGATCAATATGGATTTTGCCTATACTGCACAAAAGGTTGGGTGCATATATTTTTAATGGGTAGAGACTACTTAAAATCACATAACCTTGTAGCATGTGTATTACTGCCACTTAATATTTTGTTCTGCATCTTGTGCTTAAGTACCTTTTTGAGAGAATTATACCAAGCCACCTGAATATTTAGGTAGGAAGGTAATGTTATGACTCGTTTGTATAAACTTCTACTCAGCTGAGAAATTAATGTATTTTAGGAACTTCTGTGGTGCTAAAAAAGGAGCAATCTTATAGTGCTGTCTGTTCAGTCATGAAATGAAGGGTTTGCCTGCTCTCTTCAGTAGCCTATTTCCATGAAACTTGCAGGAATAGTATTCTCTGTCAAATCTCTATAACACAGATTATTGGTAACTTCAGAAATTAAAAAGAAATTAAATACAGAGGCATTTATACGTATATACATAAAATCTGTGACATGCACTACACCTCCTTAGAGAAACCGCCTAATATGTCTTTCAACTAAAAACTAAGGATGAATATATACCTTTTTTTTAACCTACAGAAGTTACGTTTTACTCAGACTAAATTGAAATCTGAATTTCTTGCACTTCCTAGGTTTGCTTTTGTTTAAACTGGAAAAGAAAATTTAAGAATCTAGTACTTTGCACTGTGATTCATAACAACTTGTTTCAGAACTGGTCAAATTAAACTTTTAACCAAGATAACATTACTGTGAAATCATGAATACAAGGCATTACTCTGCATTTTGTTTGATCTGCCATAGCTCAAATCACTCATAAATGACATTTCCCTCTGGTGACATATTCGTATATTTGGTATATTGGTCAATGCTGTACTTTAATCTGCTGATAACCTTCATCTCCCGCCTCCCCCCCTTCCAATTATATTCTCCAGCTGGACTACTGCATCTGTAATTCACCATGTAATACATGGTTAGACAGGAACAGAGATTACATGGCATGTTTTGGTATCAGTCAGTGGGTTTATGATATATGCCATTGTAACTGCTGTAGTAACAAAGTTTATTTAGATGAAAAAAAAATAACATTAAACATTACAGTTCTCTCAGCTGTGTATGGTAGCTTTGTGTATTTGTATTGCTTTTTGCTCACCAGGGAGCAATAGCAGAGAATAATTTTAATACAGCCAGTGTAATTTTCTCAAGGGAGAAAAAAAAACAGGTTTTGTTTAAGGAACAGTACTCCTACTGGCAAAAAAGAAAATAAGCAAACAAGTGTCATGAAATAAATATCCACATTCAATCCTTTCTCTAAGTATGCATTGTAGTATATTTAAACATAAAGTCCATTTAGTTTTATTTCAATGAACAGAAAAATCTTCTATTTTATCAAACTATTAATTTCTATAGTCTACTATCTTTCTGCAATGTTTGGGCAGAAACACGTGATGGAGAAGACTACTGAAAATGTTTACAGGATATTTTAGAGGAACTGATTCCATAATTCCTTTCACATTGATAACTGAGTTCAATGTATCCTTTATTTTGGTCTAATTCCACACCTCTTGGTTTCAAGAATCTTCTTGTTTCAAGACCTCATGTACACTGAATACCACAACCTAATCTCCAAACAGATGTATCTTCTAGCATCACATTTACAACTCTTGATTTTCTTTCCTAGTATCATTCATTAAATATATTAAAAAAAATAAAAGATTTTATAAAACTTTTTTTTTTTTTTAAAGAGCAATTAACTTTAGGAAATTATTTTGTCTCAGTATGGAAATCAGAATCTATCTCTTAATGTGTCATTTCACAAATAACTAAGATATGTACTTGTATGTATTAAAAGCAGAATGTAGCTCTGAAAGGTGAGACAGAGGTTATTTTTCAAAAGCATAAGGAAGGTTTAGTTACAAGCAATATACAGTCTTTCTTGATAATTCAATTATGATGTTGTTTAACTTAAAAAAAAAAAAAAATCTACTTTCCACAAGAGAATTCGGCCAAGAAAAACATTTTTCTGAGGGCAGCATGATTCCCACCCCCCCCCAAATTCCTATCAACACAAAGTGTTCTTGATTTCCTGTTAATTTCCTGTTAAATCGTTGCTCTGTTCTGCTACCAGTTGGGCTAATATTGATAGATTTTGCAGGTCCAAATGATGTCTGGATGAGAACTGAATATATGTGATAAAGAATAGTCAAAAGGCAGATTGCCTTGGATTTAGATCTCGATTCACTTATTTTAAAATCTTGTCATGATTAGTTTTCCTAATGAACCAAATAAAAGAAATTTTTGTACTGTTGCACTGTTGCAGTCATCCATGAAAGTCTTTTTTGGAATAGCATAGTACGATGCTTACAGTTTTAGGCCTGTTTGCACGCGAAGAATCTTGAGAAAATGAGCTCTGTTCCATTCCGAAAAACACTTATGAAAATGCTGCAGGTAATGTGTCAAAATAATGGATTAAAAACTTAGGGTTTCATAGCATATTTTTACTTTATCCCATGCCTCACACCCCACCAGGGCCAGATTGTGAGTGGATTTGCTTGGGTATGATGGGTTGAAAGGCACTATTAAGCAGGTGCTATTAAGCTCTTTATTAACTTATATTGTCTGTCTTTTTTGTGGATGTTATCCCCTTACTCATTTGGTTTGTAATCTTAGTAATAGCTTGCTACTACTTACACTACTGCTTCAATAATTGTTCAATGCTCTTTCTTATGGTTGAGAATTAGATAGGATTAATTCACATGATAATTTAAACACAACAGGTCTGTGCCTAGCAGTTTTCCTGAAGGGTCCCCAATGGTGTGTTTTGTTTTATTTTTCACTTTTTTGTGAGCCTATTCAGTCAGAACAAAACTTACTGCCATTAATGAAGATGTACCAGAATTTGCAATCTGATTGGATGATGTGTCATTTTCCTAAGGATAGCAGAGTGTAAACAGTATAACAGTAGGTCAGTTTATCAGGTGAAAGGATACAATAACCTGCAGTTACCACTCCATAACCATTTTGAGTCACAGGTGCTGTCTTTGGCAAAGGGCTGAGACATGCTTCATTGGATCGCCCGTAGTCCAAGGCTGCAGTACATCTAAGAAAGGTTCTTGCTGTTTTTACTTACCTTGTTCTTGTAAGATTATTTTCATGTTGGAATGCACAGGTGAAGGGACGCAACTGCCTGCACCCCTTCCCATGTGAGGTCTGCAGCTGGTGTGAGGGAAAGACTGTGGCACTAGAAGCATGGAAGAAGAGAGCAGAATATCTCTGGTGAGTTAGAACAGGTTAGTTTTGTGTATGACTTAAGTAGTTGAATTAGGAAAGTGTCTATTGTCTCAGTGATTTGCTCTCAATCACTCATTGCTGCTCTCTTCCCCAGCAAGGAGAGAGATATCACACACAGCCTGCATTTGAGGCTGTACCTTCTTTTCCCTTTGGTGGAGTACATTAACTTTTACACACAGTTTTCTTTTCAAAACTTTCAGGCAATCCAGACAGATTTAATATTTCCCCTAGAAGTTTACTGTATTATATTCTTATCCAGAAGACAGTGTGTGGATATTTCTTCTTAATTAAAGCGACCCTTAATTTTTTTAATTCCTAGATATGTAAACATTTCTTTACAGGACACTATAAGTTGTATTTGCCTGGTTAGTTCATTGTCCTAAAACTCTGTTTTCCCCATTGGACCATGTATTTAATTTGAGTCTGCATGTTAACAAATGTACATGACACATCTAAAAGGAATATATAGATATAGCTTATTATTGGTTCCAGGTTTGTAAAATATATGTAAATCTTCATCGTTTGTGTTGACTGATTATTACCTTGATCTAGTCTAGATATAGTGTAAGATGTAGGTCAATAATGTGTTTAAAATGTTCTTGTGTTCTAGTATTAGCATAATGTAGAGTTTCTCAGTCTGTGAAGGATGCATAAGGAATAGGT
Organism: Pezoporus flaviventris; assembly: GCF_033815535.1. Classification (NCBI taxonomy): domain Eukaryota; kingdom Metazoa; phylum Chordata; class Aves; order Psittaciformes; family Psittacidae; genus Pezoporus; species Pezoporus flaviventris. Next base: position 23,569,159 of record NW_026892563.1, read on the forward strand.
TGATTTCAAAATTAACCCATTTAAATTTTTTTTTATGAAATTGAGATCTTGTGAAAATATGTATCTTCATGAGAAACAGTTCCAAATATATTTTTTTATTTTTTTATGGACATTTATTTTGTTGTTTTTTTAATTTTCAAGTTTTGAGTTTTCAGCCTTCTCTCTTAATTTCAGTTCTTCGAGTAAAAACTAAATATTTTAAGTTGGGACCTCTCTTTTTCTCAGTGGTTTATTTTTTTTAATTTATTTTTTGCCTTCTGTTCTACCATTTCGAAACTTGTCCATACTACAGTATGTGGCAGCTAGACAAAATTGAAGGAAAAAAAAAGATAAAACTTTGCTAAAATATTTTAAACAAATTGAAGCAGGAAATATTACAACTGGAAAAAGTATTTCTAATCATGTAGTTATAGAGTTGAAGTTATGTAAGTTATGTTTTTAAGTGTTTCACTGCATTTGTTAATAGAATTTTTTTATTATTTTTTCCTTCTGTAGGCATCTGATTCTAAATTTTGGCACGGATTTGCCAAAAAATTTGAATTCATGATGATGATTTTCCATTAAAAGATTTTTTTTTTTTCTGTTAAAATTGGTGCATCATTATATGACAATATTTTTTAAGTATGTGTTACCTACATTATTCACTACTGTCTTTGGAAAACTGACTTTTTGATTCATCTTTGTTAGTTTTATTGAAGAAATATTGGGAGAAACTGTTTTAAAATATTTTATAGCAATGAGTATACCTACTATTATCTGTTACATACACTGCTCAAAGTTAGTTGGGAGGGAGGCTGGCATGTTTTTCAATGTGGTTTTACTATGAAGTCTCTTCTCACATAATACTATGTAAATTCAAGTGACAAACAATACTCAGTAGAACTGTTGTGTGGTAGTTTTCCATAGGCAAGCTGTGCCAATGATTTATGCCTATGTAGTATTTACAGAGAAAGTATTCTAGCAGAATTTTTATGTCAATATGTAACTTTATCTTCAGATTTTTTTCCTCCTCCTTTTTGAACCACCTTGTTTGTTTCTGATTGTTGATCACCTTTGCTCGTACATCCGTTCTGTTTACTTATTATAATTTCATCCATTATCATTTTCTTCTTTACAAATTCGTCTGAAATTTGAATGCTACTTTTCAACAACAGCACTGGGATCCATCACAGCTAGATCCACTCATAATAAATGTAAGGATTTTTAGATTGGATTCCTACAAATCTTGTGAAATTCTACTATGTTTAGTATGTCACAAGTCTAATTTTCTTGATTGTGCAAATGTATACATTTGTATTTCTTCCTCAGCTTGCTTATTATTGCTGAGGTTTAACTCACCATGTTTATGATTTACTGAGGTTGTACTTCCACCATGTTTCTGTTAACATTCCTATATAATTTTTCTGTGTTAGTCACAGCTTCCAGTTTCTCCTTGTTTGTCCTTCATGCTTCCTCTGTTAGCATGCAGGTATTTTATTATATTTGATCTATGCTTGAAAGCTCTCTGCGATTGATGTACCAACATCCTTGTGAACTATTTGAAGGCTCTTCTTACTTCTCTACTGTTAAAGAGCCATTCTCCTTTCTCCTCCGTATCATACTGAAGAATAATATTTACTTAACAAGTGTAATTGATCTAGCCATTAAATTAAGGGCCCGAAACAACCAATTGATCTGAACTTACTCGGATCAATTGTAAGCTTTTGTCAGTGTTTAGAGACAGCAAAACACAAATGTATATCAAAAAAAAAAAGAAAAAGAAGGGAGTAAGAGAGATTGAGAGGGTTTTATGAAGCAGGTTGCTGCCCTAGCATTGTACAAGATGTCTTATTCCCCAAAGAGTTATAGCTTGTGTATTGCTGCAGTCAAGCTTGAAATTGCATGAAAGAAGGTAGAGGCATCTTAACTTATCTCACTTTTCTTTATACCAAATAACCTTCTCAAAATAAAGGCAGAGGGAGACTCTGAGTGCTGGTATCCTAGGGTATGTGAGGTTACAGATAGCACTTACAGAAGACCAGCTGACAGGGCCAGGCTTCCCAAGACACCTTTCCAGCCAGGCTGGACCATGTGAAAATTAATAATGTATAGCAACATGAACAAAATATTGGTGACGTTTATCATCTGAAACCTAGGGGCAAAAGTTTCTAAAGTAGAAGCCTGCTTCCATCAGCTAATTGTGCTGAGACTTTGCAATTACAGGTACAAAACCTTCATTGTAGAAATGACAGCTGTCTTTCATTAAGACTTTAATCTTGCAGTTGTAGCAGATGAAGTCTGGCATCTGCTTATCCCAAGTTAATAGGAGAGTAGATCAGGAACTTCATATTGTTCTGTTTTGTCTCGCGGGAAAAAGGGAAAATAATTAAAATTATTATTGTAGAGAATGCAAATCAAGCTGGCTCATAAAATGAGTACGAGTGCGTTTGTTAAAAGTATCAGGCACACAGTTTAAAATTAATAAAAGGGAGTGTTTTTTAATGGAATGAATAATTAGACTGACATTTACTGTTAAATGATATTATTGATTCAAATAGCTGAGCAAGAATATGAAGTTTTATAGAGTGCACAGGCATGAGAACTGCATAGGCAATAAAAAAAGATTATGCAGAAAAATATTAGGTGTTATTGATGCCATAGCGCATGAGAGACTGCAATGATCATCAGCAGTGGTCAAGAAGAAAGAGAAATGAACTCTGTATCTCCTATTTACCTTTGTCAGTGAACATCAGGCAGAATTAATGTACCATTAATCACCTATTTTCTTTTCCTTGATGCATACTTTTAGCTAATAAGTTTTGATTTATATTACCTTTAAAATTATCATGTTGCAACTCAGCAAAATTTACAACTCATTTGAAAATCAGAAATGTAAAAATGTTACTCTGAAATCTCTAAACATTCATGTTAAAATATTTCCCTAGACAGTAGAGTAAGTGTGATCATTTGGACAGGTATAGCCCAGAAACCAGAGATGAGTAGGAATATGTAAGTATTGTGATGTTCATATCAGATTGCCAGATGTTTAAAAAGAAAAAATGAAATTGAAAAAGCTATCAAGCCATATGATCCATAGGAGCCTTCCAAAACAATTTTACTGTTTGCAGTCCATTCTATAAATCATTTTGAAGTAATCTAAAAAAAAAAAAAAGTTAAAATGAAGTATTTTTATTTCTCAAAGCAAACTTCATCAGAGTGAAACATTAAATTGCCTTGATTTTGTCAAAAATATTCTTTATGAAATTCCTGCTTTTGTATACTAATTATCTTCTTATGCCATGTTTTTTTTCATTTCTAACTCTGTGGCTCTTAAGTTACCAAGGGATAGAGTAAAAGAACAGTAACTGAAGATGGATTTAGTTAGTGATATTTCAGTTGGTAATATATCTCTTCTTTGTTTTACAGGACTTAGTGTCTTTCATTAGGTTTCTTTAACTCAGATTTTTAAGAGTAGGAGAGGTAGAAAGCATCATATGAGTGACTACCTTAAGGTAAGAACTAGGAGGATGACGAAGTGACAAAACAGTAAAACTAGAGTTGTTTCTTAGTGTGACCAAAAAAAAAATACAACATCCTAGTGTTATGGAACATTTTATTAAGGCACTCATATCCATTTTATCTTCATTTTTAGAGGGTTTTACTCATGAGTTCTTGTCTGGAAACTGGATGATATAGTGAAAATTATTATAAGAAATTGCAGTTTGTCCAGACTTTACCAGGGTCAATTTGTGTTGCTGAATAACATTTCCTCCTACTGCATGTATCTTCAAAATGAAGCATAACCATATATATAGTGTGTGTATATATGTGTATATATATGTATATAAACTGCACAAGTGAGACAAGCCGAAAGTGTAGACTTTCTTCTCTAATGTTGGGGGAGTTAACATCCGGGAACCCTTCCCCAGTAAAATACATCAAACTTGTACCATTGGTACAGCCTAATCAACAGGGGGTTTTGCCCCTGTTGATTCATGGATCCGGTTACGGATAGGAGATAAACCCATCTGGGAAGTCTGCTGTGATGAATGCTGTCCCTGTATAAGGGGCAGATGGCACAACACACACTGGCCTGATAGATTTATTAATTCGGCCTCTGGAAGAGGTGGCTTGCCACGTTCCTTCCCCATACTTGAGGATAAAAAGAAATCTGCATGACTGGGGCTTGAAGCACTGTGCCAACTGAATCTGAAAGTTAAAGAATCAGCTACTTGTTTGGATGGAAGCAAGAATCATGACCATGATACCACTGACCTTACTTTAAAAAAAAAAAAAGAAAAAAAAGGAATGGAAAATATTCTGCATTCTATGAGAGTAATAGATGGTCTTTTTAATAAAGAAGTTAAATATTCTTCACCCTCTCCTAGAACGTGCTGTGATAATTAGGTCTTTATTAATCGTTCCATTTGTTTGGCTGATTAACTGGTCAAAATGTTTTGGATTAAACCAATTAAAAATCAGAATGGTTTCAGTAGATGAACTAAGCAGTTCCCCCATTTTTGTGTTAAAACTTGTGTCTTTGTGCATGCCTTTGTTAGGAAGTGGAAAGCATAGGCTGATTTCCTCAAGCGAGGACCCAAGGAAGACCATATATTATCATATTTAGCTGGTTGACATAAGATGTATATTGCAGCCTTTTCCCTCTATATTAGCTTCCCATTTCTTTTCTTTATCAACTAAAGTATTTGACCTTTTTTCTGAAATTCCTAATGGATTTGGAATAATCCAAACTGAATTTTCTATCAAACTTATGATTTGTAACACAACAGAATAAACATATCTATTTTTAATGCCAAGGACAAGGAAAACAGCAGTGATGCCAAAGCTAACAGAAACACTGAATGGGATCATAGTCAAGGCTTATACTGGCTGTACAAATCAAAATGCTTGCTCAGTTCTCCTGGTGTGTTATCTGACACTGACTTCTGAAAGCTGGCGTAGCTTCTCTTCTTCCTGATGTAGTTACGCAAAGGAAGTATGCTAATCTCACTTATTTTTTCTGTGATTTACCTCCCAGAAGTGTGCTCCTTCTTGATAGGGATGGTCTTCACTGGGGGAAAAATATCTTGCAAGATTTTATTAATATCTCCTGTTGCTTTGTGATTTTTGTCTCTTCTCCCACTGTTCTTCCCCTTTTTACTTAGACTCATGACACAATAACTCCTTAGCATCCATAAGTAACCACTGACAAGGTTAATGGAGTTTTAAGTAGTTGCAGTTTTTGCAGCTGGTGAGATTAAGGAAAATTATAGAGAATTGAGAAACTTCTCTGATTATTGTCCCCAAGGAGCTGAGAAGAATTTGCAGCAAATTGTCTAGTGCAGATGGTCTTCATTACTAGTGGTAATGTAGGAGTCTCTTTTGGCTGAGGTGGAAACAAAAGTGGGCGTCCCAAAAACAGCAGGAGGTATGTGTATACACCGCACAGGCCACAGATGTGCCACTGGGAAATCAGTGAAAACTAATTAGTTGGATTTCCCTGGCTGATGTTTGAATGGCTGACTTTTTTTTTTTTTTTTTTTTTTAATTTATGGTGTTTCTCTTTCACGGTCAACACTGCTCTGAGAGCAGCAGAATTACCCAGCCTTTTAAGACCTGGCTTAACTAACAAACTGTAGGAAAGACAGTCACAGGTACTGCAACATTCATATTATTTTTTAAATTAAATGGTAACATGGTATTTCAAGGTCTATACACGTTTTTTAGCTATTATATTTGCAAGGGTATGAATGTAAATGCTGAGCTGTATCTTCAGGTGATTAGTGATTTCAAGGGGAATGGGGATACTCAGCTGAGTACCTATGTCATGTCTTTGATAAAATATCTACTGCTGAGGATTTAAGAAAAAATTTGTGGCACTTTATTCTTCTTTGCTTAAAATGACTGCATTGTTGTCTCTTAAACTCTCATAGCAATAAATTTTCAAGACTGTTGAGGTGGTCGTCTAGAAATAACCCTGTCTGAGGTACATTTTACTGAACATATTGCTGCCATTTATCAAGTATTCTTGTCTAATAATTGCTGCATTTGAATACTTTCTGCCTTCATGCAAATAATAGGTCATCTTGCAAGTCCTGACTGGAAATCCATAACATGGAAGGTAAAGAAGAGATGTCACTTTTACTCTGTCTGTGCTGATATTATGTAATTTATTCATATCCACTCGGGATTATAAAGGGAGAAATGTTTATGAGTGGGAAAAATCCAAGCTTCATTATTGGCATTTCCACTGCCAAAAAGCCACTGTAGAAGGTATCATAAGTTTAAAAGAAGCATAAAATGAGTATCTGATAATTTATTTCATATTTTACTTTTTTTTTTCCATCCTGTAAATTTTATTTGTTTATATATGAATAACTTCTAACATGTATTATACATCTGCTTAGTATCAGCAAGTGAGCCCTTCCTGGATTTTAGTATAATGTAGTGTATATCTTTATGTAATGTCTAACCCATCATCTGTTTCTGCCAATGCTCTACCTGCCAGAAATCAGAGAGAAAAATCTACCTCACTAATTTCATCAAGCCAAATTCATGTCATATGCAAGTCTCTGGCATGAACAGAATGGTAGCATTCCAATGATCAGATGATAAAATTCACAACCATGTTCCCTCTCCTGCTTACACTGTAGCTTAAAATGTCACAACTTGGAGGCATTAGTCTTGTTTGAATCTTTTAAGCGAGTCTGAGTTTTGGACAGCAGCATCACAAGCTTTCAGCAGAAGTACTGAAAAGGTCAGCTGACATCCTATATTGGTACTTCTTTCCTAGGCTTTATGTTTTCTTAGAATGGCTTATTTTCTTTTAAACACAGTAGAGCTTGCTTTCTTTACCAATATGTCTGTTCAGTTTAATTACCAGATTCCTGTTCAGAATAACTTTTTGATATTAATTATGCTGTTAATTAAATATTAATACTTTCTTTCTGAAAACGTGCTTGATATGCCCAGCCTGGTTCAGAGGAGGAGGTACTGTCTTCTATCAGTTACTTCCCAATGGGAGTCTGCAGCATACCATCATAGTATGCGGTACATGAAACTGGCCTAGTAAGCAAATCAGCAGGAAATAATGAAAGCACTGTACATCGTCGTATGCTTGGAAGGACGTAGGAATACTAGAAGAATTTCTTGAAACTAAAACTCCACTTTGTGACCCTTATGGTGGAGTCTTCCAATGATTGTTATGTTTTGTTCCTAATGTATCTTTGTATCTTCAGGGATCTCTGTTTGATCTTCTAGCAGGTTTTAGTTCCGCCAACTGCCAACCTCACTATGTACCAGCCACTGATCTTAAAAATTCCTGTGTATAATCAGATCTATGGGGAACATTTCATGTACAAGTAGATTTCCCAGTTCAGTGTAGTCTAATTAACCAGCACAACCTAATCATAGAGAACTCAGCCTTGTTAAAATAAGTTCCATTTGCTAAATTAACATTTTTTTTTAAGTTAAAACCACACACAATATCCAAATAAATTATATTTTATTTTCATAGTGAAAGTAAGTTTTACCTTCTGAAGTATTTGATATTGAATCTGGACTCTTAACACAAGCCCTGAGTACTTAATATACCAATTGGACTGTCTGGCGTGGCATTTTATTTCTTGACAGTTTCTTTCAGCATAACATTTGTTGTTAAATGATTTGTTTGATTTTTCTTCCCTTCCAGGACTGTTCTTTTAACCTTTCTGTTATTTCCCACATGCATAGCTTTAAATGCTGAACTTTCAAGTATAAATGGCAGAAACAAGACTTGTATATGGCATATGTTCTGCTTATTTCAATACATTAATGTAATCATGTAAATTTTAATATTTCAGATGTTTCCTATCTAATATGTTTAGTCATGATGATTTTTAGTGATGTATTTTAAGCGGACAAGTGGATCTATTTAATTTCATCCTGATTCATTTGTCTGCTGGAACAGGATTGTGCTAAGTAAAATATTCATCTTGGTTGCCAGGGTCTGTTCTATAGCAACCGTATTTATCTCCAATGCCATTAAAAGGGTCAAAGCATTTGTTCTGAAATTATACCTTTACAATATAATGAAAAATGTTTCTTTCTTGCCTTTCTCATTCATTTCAGGTTTTATGAACAACAGGTTTGTTCTTCCACTTTCTAGGCAGTGCAAAAACGTTTCTCTGCTTTTTGTAAAATAAAGATTTAAGAGATTAATAAATACTTTGTAGAAAAGATGCATTGTGCTAATCTAGAAAACCTAATGACAGAAGATATATAGCTATAGATATTTTATTCAATCATCCTTTATTAATTGGTTTGAACCCTTTTTTTCTCCATAATTTGTTACATGAATATCCTCTTTTCCAAGGAAATCAAATAACTCCTGAATGCTGTAATCAACGGGTGCTTGATCAATACATTCTCACTTTGATGCACAGGGTTAATACTGTCTTATCACATTGCTTAATTAACATTTCTGAGGAAATACTAGCTTTAGATTATATCTTTTGAGAGCTAAAAGGTGCTTGTTTTTCTGAATGAGACTTTTAAAATAAGAGGAAACTGTATTTGGAATTTCATTACACCTGTGCAGAAATATCCTGTGAAGACACCTTAACTCTCTCCCATGAGGCTTTGCAGATGCCTATTTTAATAATTATTGCAGTAACAGGGATGAATAGGAATATACCCTCAGATGCTTTTGCACATAGTAGCACTTAATGGTGTCTATATGAGTGAGATCTCAGTGCAGAGAGATCTCAGTGTACTTCAGCTGAACTGTATTCTACTGGAAGTACGGCATTAAAGTGAAAGAGACTGGCAACTAGTACAGAATGGTTCCTTAATGGTATGATAAATGTACAGGAGTTTTGTAGTTGACTTCATGTGTATGTTGGAGGGAGGTAGACTTTAAGTTATGCAGTAGAAGGCTTCACTAAATGACTCTAACTTACAAAACTTATAAGAATACTACTGACCTAATTAAATTTGTCCAGTTTCTATCCAGATTCATCATGAGATGATGAGTGAGGAGGAAAACAAACAACAAGGATTTGCATAACTTCATACAAGGAAGGAAATTTGCACAGAAAATTTGAGTATCAGTTCCTCTCATGTGTATTACTAGAGGCATCTAGAATATCTGCTTTCCCTACAACCTACAGATGAAGAGCAAAGAGGTTGTGCTACTGAAGTTCTTATAGAACTTCTCCCAGACACTTCCTTGTAGTAAGAACTGTAAGTAGTGATTGGACTGTTCACCACTGGAATGGGATAATTTTAGGCAACAAACAAACAACCTTTCCATTACAAGTGGATTTGATACTTAAGCTATCCCAAATTTCCTGTGCAGATTTCCTTCTTTGTGTGAAGTTTTGCTCCCATATCAACCAGAAAATAGAAATAGACTAATTCACAAAGGCAGGAATTACCTACCTCTGATTAGGAATTACCTAATCAAATCAGTGTTATGTAGAGCAAGCTCAATTAAAAAACATCGTTATGTACAACAAAGAATGCAATTACCCAACACACAGACCATGACCAAACATACATTTGCAGTGGAGCACCAGATGTATCAACTGTAATTTGCCAACATCAGAGTACAACGCCAGCCCTCACAACACTGAACATTTTGTCCAGATTTTGTTTGATCTCAGTTTTAGTGTAGGGAAGATCTGAAATGATTGATTTTTTCACGGAAACAAAGATGGGATGTTTTTTCAATGATGTGCTTGAAAGAAGAAAAGGAAGTAGCAATGTGATAGAAATAGAGGATTAATTTCCTTTTAATTTGTAAGTAAGTACAGTTTACGATACATTGGGTGGCACTGATTGCAGACTCTTACAAAATAATTACAGCTTTTGGCCAAATATCTGTTACTTTAAGATAAATCTAGGGTTTTTTGTTCTGTTGTTTTTTTTTCTGAAAAAAATTAATAATCTAAAAAAGACTTGATTACCCATACTGACAAGACCATCTTTGAATAGTCCTTTCACCTTCTTTCCTATTATCTGTCCAAATCACACAAGTGAAAGATGCTCATCAGTGTTAAAAATGTAACTTAGGCAGGAAAAGTCTACTGACCTGAAGAAATGTTTTCATTTGTGCGTTAGTACTAACATAGCCGAACATTTTCCAAAACAAGCACCTTCACAACTCAAGAAAACTGCATATTTTTATCATATACTTTGCTGACTTATTTTGCTGCAGTTATGAATCTTTTGAATAAATTTTTAGTGGCTTAGGTGAAGAAAAATCTCTTCCATACAATACATAAAATCAACAGTAAACCAATGGTTATTTCAGTCCAAGAAAGCAGTCAGACTTCTCCATTCTGTGGAGATGGGCACTACAATCAAACATGGCATTAAGATAATGATGGGTAAGATAAGCATTCTCATGGTGGGATCTGAAAATACTGCCAAGTTCTTAATGTTCAGACAATGCCTAAAAGCTTGCATATGTTCTCTTGGGAAGCTGTTCTATCAGTGAATTCTACCCGCAGAATATTTAACATTTTTCATTGTTCTTTGATGGCATATATTCCCTGAGGTAGCTTACATAAAGTATCATATTTCTAACTTGAAGCCAAATTAAGTTCAGGCATACAGTAATTGCTCTTTGCTGATGTTTTCAGTAATTCATCATGGATGGCAAATTAACTTACTCTGCTTATATCTTTGGACACCTAAATGAAGAACAGTTTGCTGAGAGTCAGTACATTTTTCAAGCCTAAGGTTGTTTTTATTTTAAATATTGCAGGTTCCTGACCTGAAAATTTGCATTTTATATAAAAAGATTAAAAAAAAAAATGGGGAGTAGGATGCCACATAGCAGCTGAATGAACAGATGGGTAGGAGGCAGTTTTAGAGTCATCATCTGGTTTTGTAGAAAGTGGAAAGTTTATGATTTCTCAGAAAAACACTTGACACTAGTTCTGAAGTTTACTGGGATGAAAACCGTCAAGTTTCAGATGGATCCTGGCTACTTTGGCCCTTCATTGCTTTTGTTGATTTCTATAAGATAGAGGAAAACAGTAGCAACTTTTATTTATGTATTGCTGTGGTTGAGAAGAGCAGCTCTTGATGTTGTAGATGGCTGCACCTAACCTTCTTAGGCTAACACATGACAGTAACACTTTTTACTTGTGCATTCTAGACTATGAAGTTATATTAAGAAATATAAGAGGTTTATATTTGTTCAGTACAAATGAAAACACAAATGGAGCAACAAGTATGATACTGACACACAAGAGTGCTTATGTGAACCGGTGGCATTGAAATAATTTGGTATCATATTAACTGGAAAATATTTAGAGAAAGGCCTTCTTCTCCCTACCCATTTCCCCCCACAACCCCCTTTTTATTTCTTATCTACCAGTAACCTACAGGAGAATTTGGCACTGTAGTCATAATCAGCGAATAAATTTTGTTTTACAATTTGAGATCTTCCACTTAGCTCATACCACCAGGAAGAGTTTAGGGCATGTAAAATATTTCTCTAAATTATTACTTCAGATTGCGTTATTTCCTAGATTTCTAATTCTATGTTTTTCCGGAAGAAAATCTGTGAAATCAGTAAGATTGATGGGGGTTTTTTAGCAGCCTTTCCCTTAGTGGATATGTATTATATTACGTATAGCTCATAGTAACGTTTCTTGCAAATATTTTGACATGTGTTTGGCTACCCATCTCTACTGCTACATTACAGGACAAAGTAGAGTCATATTTGTTTGGGAAGGAAGGAACTTTAAAGATCATTTGGTTCCAAACCTCATGCCACAGGCAGGGATACCCTCCACTATAAACCAGGTTGCTCAAAGACCCATCCAACCCGGCCTTAAACACTTCCAGGGATAGGGCATCCAAAACTTCCCTGGACAACCTGTTCAAGTGTCTCACCACCCTCTGTGCATGCCAGCTGGTTACTGACATAAAGAATGACACCTCTTCCTCTTCTCCCCAGCCTGTCTTACCTGAAGAGCCAGTATCATTCTGTTCTGACAGTCTAGTCATCAATCAGGAGTTGTCCCATCAGGTCTCTGACGCAAATAAGGTTGTTCGCCTTCAGGCATGTGCATGTTACTGTCTCCTCCTGCTTGTTCCCAATGCGACATGCATAGAAGCATTTAAGTTGGGCCCTCAGTGAAGCTGGCTTATTGGCTGGAGTGTCTGGAAGTCTTTTCTGTTGTTGGAAGCCTTTTGTGCTGCAGTTTTCACAGTATCACAGTATGCTAGAGATTGGAAGGGACCTTGAAAGATCATCTAGTCCAATCCCCCTGCCGGAGCAGGAACACCTAGATAATGTTACACAGGAATGTGTCCAGACGGGTTTTGAATGTCTCCAGGGAACGAGACTCCACAACCTCCCTGGGCAGCCTGTTCCAGTGTTCCGTCACCCTCACTGAGAAGAAGTTTCTTCTCAAGTTTAAGTGGAACCTCTTGTGTTGCAGTTTGTACCCACTACCCCTTGTCCTATCATTGTTTGCCACTGAGTAGAGCCTGGCTCCATCCTCGTGACACTCCCCCTTTATATAGTTATAGACACTTATAAAGTCACACCTCAGTCTCCTCTTCTCCAAACTATAGAGACCCAGCTCCCTCAGTCTTTCCTCATAAGGGAGATGCTCCACTCCCTTAATCATCTTCATTACCCTGCGCTGGACTCTCTCCAGCAGGTCCCTGTCCTTCTTGAACTGAGGGGCCCAGAACTGGACACAATATTCCAGATGGGGTCTCACCAGGGCAGAGTAGAGGGGAAGGAGGACCTCTCTCGACCTACTAACCACCCCCCTTCTAATACACCCCAGGATGCCATTGGCCTTCTTGGCCACAAGGGCACAGTGTTGGCTCATGGTCATCCTGTCGTCCACTAGGACCCCTAGCTCCCTCTCCCCTACACTGCTCTCTAACAGGTCGTTCCCCAACCTATACTGGGACCTGGGGTTGTTCCTGCCCAGATGCAGGACTCTACACTTTCCCTTGTTATATTTCATCAAGTTACTCCCTGCCCAACTCTTCAGCCTGTCCAGGTCTCACTGGACGGCAGCACAGCCTTCTGGCCTGTCAGCCACTCCTCCCAGCTTAGTGTCATCAGCAAACTTGCTGATAGTACACTCAATTCCCTCATCTAAATCATTGATGAATATATTAAATAATACCGGTCCCAGTACTGACCCTTGAGGCACTCCACTAGTTACAGGCCTCCAACTAGACTCAGCCCCATAGACTACAACTCTCTGGCTTCTCTTCTTCACCCAGTTCACAGTCCACCTCACTACCTGATCATCCAGTCCACACTTCCTCAATTTAGCTGTGAGGATGCTGTGGGAGACTGTGTCAAATGCTTTGCTGAAGTCAAGGTAGACCACATCCACCGCTCTGCCATCATCCATCCACCGTGTTATTTCCTCATACAAGGCTAAGAGATTGGTCAAGCATGATTTCCCCTTGGTGAAGTCATGTTGACTGCCCCTCATAACCCTCTTATCCTTGATATGCCTTAAGATGGCACCAAGGATAAGGTGTTCCATCACTTTCCCAGGGATGGAGGTGAGGCTGACCGGTCTATAGTTACCCGGGTCCTCCTTCTTGCCCTTTTTGAAGACCGGAGTGACATTTGCTTTCCTCCAGTCCTCAGGCACCTCTCCCGTTTCCCAAGACTTGGTAAAGATGATGGCGAGTGGTCTAGCAATGACTTCCGCCAGTTCCCTCAGCACCCGCGGGTGCATCCCATCTGGACCCATGGATTTATGGATGTCCAGATTGCTCAACTGATCTCTAACCCATTCCTCATCGACTAAGGCAAACCGCTCTGTCGACCTGACTTCATCTAAGGTCTCAGGTGTACAGGGCTCTTCAGCAACCCCTCTCAAAGGCTTTTTCAAGGCAAGCAGCAGGGGAGTGGTCACCGTCATCGTGGGAATGCCCCCCGCCACGTCAGCCTCTCTCTCGCAAGGGCTGCTGGGGCTTCGGGGATCAGGAGATGTCGGGACTCGCGATGTCTCTGCGCTGTCCCCTCTGATTTTTCCTCATCTCCGTTGACCCTCGCGGTCGCTGAAGCGTGCCGGCTGTGGCTCTAGCTAGGCTAGCTCCGATCAGCTAGTTTCCACTAAAGCACAGTAATGGTGTATGTTGCCCATAAAAGTTAATGTGATACTTTGGCAGATGCCACACTGGCTTTGCTTCACTCTTTGTTCTCTGTGTCTGTACTTTGCTTTCTAGGCCAACTCAAAGCCTAAATTGTATTTGCCAAATGTTAGGTGATTTCACTTATGGTGTTTGTAGATTTGATTAATTCAGCTTCTGGCACATTAAAGTTTTGAAACTAAAGCTTCATCCAATGTTGGAGCCCTTTTGTGGTTGCTTGGTTTAATCTCTTTGTAGATTTTGTTGTCTTGACTAAAATAATTTTAATATGGGTGAAGGTAGCAATTATTATAATTGTTTTGTATTTGACCCAGCCTTGTTCACGAAATGGCTTATAGAGCAACACGATGCTCTTCATTCAGATAGATTAGGTTGCCATAATACTAGTTAACAACCAGATGACATCAGCTTGCTTCTCCCACATCCAAGCATTGCATAACAGACTTTTCAGCCTTCAGGGTAGGAGAATCTGAATGCTCCTTCAGCATCTAGCCTGCTCAGAAAAAAACATTCCATGGACCATTCTCTGAGGTGGCTGATCAGATCTTTTTTCATTAGGAAATACCAGAAGCAGATACCTTTGCTATTCTCATGCACAGAAACATAGGAATCTTTTGTTTTCAGCTCTGACAAGTGTAACCTAATCCAAGTCAAGGAAAAAGGAAACAACACACATGGAAAAAATTCTTTTGATCAAAGCTGAAAAAAAATAGAGTTCTATAAACAGTTATCTAACGTGCTACACAAAGATGTGCATAACCTTGTGAGACACAAAACATAGTTAATGATCATTTAAAACCTGGGCAATTTATTTGTCTCATGCCAGATGAATGAACTATGCTGACAGCAAAGTGTGGAGTTTTGTTTGGTTTTGTTTCCAATTTACTTCCCCAAAAACTGATTAGACAGAAAGTTCAATTTTCCCAAGACATAAAAACCGAAAAGTATATTTGGAAATGTGTGATAGGTTCCCTTGCATATCTCCTAATAAAAAAAATCCCCTGACCAGATCAAACATACTGATACAGAGCCATAGCTTTACCTTCTGAGAGTTTTGTCATGAAGATGTAGTCAAATGTTCGTCTAATTTTGGTCCTTTTCTTAGCGATTTTTCCTTGCTCTGTAGTTCGGAAAATATACTACTCAGTAATATAATATTTATGGTAATATATGCATAAAGTGTGTATATGCATGCCACATTTAGGTACGTATGGGAAAGGCTGTTTATGCTTCTAAACGGTAATTTTCACTTCCTTAGAGAGAAGAAGGTCATTTTTACAGATAAATACATATCTCTCTGTGGCTAAAGTAGAGAATACAAGAAATATCTTTTTCCATTTCGTTGAACTTTTTCTACCCATGTTACCTTTTAAGAAAATATATGCATTAATATATCAATATATAAAGATAGCTTAAAATATCTAACACAAATTCTTACAAAATATTATTACTTTGGATAAATATATATTTTTACATTAATATTTACACAGAGTCTTAGGAAACATTTTAAGAATCTACTATGGAAGTTCACGTAATATTTTTCCTTTTTTTCCTTCTTCATTTTTGGTTGTTGTTAGATTTTTCTTCTTTGCTCAATATCCCAGTCCCAAAATGACCTCATATGATACAGAATTTGTTTTACATATAATTTGAAACAATATACACTATTTATTGAAGTTTAGTATTAAATAAGCTTATAAATGGGTTTTAAAAGGTTTCAGAAGAGTTAATGTTGTTTTTCTTTAATCTACACACTGTATCTGCCTCATTGACTTCTCAGTGTGTCTGATAATGAGCTACATGGTGTTCTTCCAGACCCTGAGGCAGAAGCTGGGAGGAGTAACCACCTCATGAATAAATGTTATTAAAATCATTACATGACATGCTATCCTGCCATGACGTTGGTCTGTGAAGATGTGGTGGCGAGGGAACTAAGTGTCTCAGCAAATATAAAAAATAAAATTTGAACTAGAGAGCTGTTGTCAGAAAATTTATTTGCTACCATTCATCCTAAAAATTGATCTGCTATTTACATTGAAAAAGAAAAAACACAACCAACCAAACTTATAATCTGCATATGTGCATGTTTTATAGCTTCCTTGGTTTATTATCTCAATTATTATTTGGAGTCTGAAATACATTTTAAAAGACTGAAGTCTGAAAGCTAAGATGCTAAAAAGCCATTTTCTTATTATTACTATTCTGTAGTTTTCTGTGCTATTACTAGTTTTCTGTGATTTCATTGCCACCTTAGCTGTAAGATACATGTCCAATGCTAAATCTCACCCCTGTTTGACTTGCACCACAGGGCTCTCAACCTGGGTACAGGTAACTGTCATGGTAACTCAGAATCACACAGCCACTTGCTCACTCCACCCCTCCCCACCCCCACCCCCCCCCTTCCCCCCCAGGGGTGAGGAAGGAGAATCAAAAGCATGTAAATCCCACAGGCTGAGATAAGAACAGTCCAATAACTCAAGTATAATGCAAAACTACTACTACTATCAGTGATAAGGGAAGTAACAAGGGGAGAGAGTATGAAAGGGAAGGAAAAAACCCAACAATCCAATAAATACCAGTGATGCACAATATAATTGATCACTACCCACCAACCAATACCCAGCCTGATCCGTGCAGCAATCTGGGCCTTCTGGATGACTCTCAGTTTATATACTGGGCATGACGTGCTGTGATATGGAATACCTCTTTTGCTAGTTTGGGTCAGGTCTCTGCTCCTTTCCGGCTTCTTGTGCCCATCCTCACTGGCTGAGCATGAGAGACTGAAAAGTCCCTTACTGGAGTAAGCACTACTGAGCAACAACTAAGACATGAGTGTGTTATCAGCATTGTCCTCAGACTAAAACTGAAACACAGCACTGCACCAGCTACTAGGAAGGAGAAAAATAATTGTTACAGCTGAACCCAGGACAGTAACATACCTCAAACAGCCTGATGTCTAGGGTCTGATGACACTGGAGCACTTTGTGGTGGCTCTGGCACTTTGCAGGAGCTGGCAGCGGGTATCAATGCTGAATGTCACAGATGTCACATTTGTGACTTCCTCCCTGACAGAGGTCACACTGGGAAAACCTGCTCTCCTGCTATGGGATGTGACTCCAAACCACAGCTTGGTGAGAACAACCAGACACAGATAGGTCTCTCAGCATGTTGCAAGCATACTTACATTCTACAACATCCCTGAGAGGGATCTCTGTTTAGGCAAGTGCTCCTGGTTTATTAAAAGTGGATGGTAAAAGGGGAAGAAAGCTGGAGTGTTTGGATCTGTTTGCTCAGCTGTTTGCTGAATGAAGTATGGGTAAACATCTTGCAGTTTTTCCTGTAAAATTTTAGTCCTGGTGAAGGGCACTGTTGAATAGATGATAGAGGGATTCAAAGTAATCAGGAAAAAACTTTGCTGGCTGTTTGGGGTAAAATTTATATCATTATGTAGGATAGGATTTAGCCTTTAACTCTGCAAGAAATTTGTTTTCATATCCTTATAGTCCATGCAGAAAATCTGGCATTTCTAAACTATAGGGTTATTCTGGTATTTGTTCTTGGGTAAGAAATAATGACATATAAATGTTTATTGGTTTTGATTGATTTAGTCAGGAAATGACAACTAGGGCAGCATTCGGTTATGTAAATATAAGTACATAGTAAGAAGCAGAAAAATACAACATTGGATTT
Source organism: Pezoporus flaviventris (assembly GCF_033815535.1). Classification (NCBI taxonomy): domain Eukaryota; kingdom Metazoa; phylum Chordata; class Aves; order Psittaciformes; family Psittacidae; genus Pezoporus; species Pezoporus flaviventris. The sequence goes on from NW_026892563.1 coordinate 23,586,964, forward strand.
GTTTTACAAGGTGCATTTTCTTATAAAAAGAAAGATGTCCTTATAAAACAGCATGTGGGATGAATGTCAAAGCAGATTCCCCACAATGTCAGAGATGTTCTTAAACACCTATGTTTCAGCATATGAAACACGTTTCCTAATTTGTTTGTAGATGACTAATATTATTGCTTACAGTGGTTAGTACCATTTCTTACACTAAAGTGAAAAATCATGATTGGTGCATCCCTTTGGTTTTCCTTGGTCCTTTAATATCTAGTGAGACACAACTAATACTACACCTATGTAGGTAGAGCATTGCCAATATTTTCTCTGCTGAAGTAGATTATTGCCATATGTGAAGAATTCCTGGGGTCTTTTACTCGCAAGTTTATCACCCTTTCATATACAGTCCTGATCTATACTGCTGTTTCTCCTTCTGCTTAGCAACCTGATTGGAAAGCTGTAAATGACCTACACTTACATGTGTTTACAGTTTTAAGAATGTTTAAACAATGTTGGTTTTATTAATTTAGGTTTTGACTGAAGTTTCTTGTTACCAAGGACAGAATAAGTTGTTGCAACTTCAGTAAGTGTGCCACCAAACTCAGGCATTTCTTTTATCACATACAGAATTTGGCCACAGTATTAGGTTGTTATAACAACTTGCATTTGAATCTAGTTTTATTGCTTGTGCATTTTCCTCAAGACGCAAATCAGAGCTTGACTCTAAATGTTTATCACAGGCTCCAGGCAGGTTTTGTAGCTCTGTCAATAGATGAGTTTCTTATTTAATTCTGTTGATTATAGTATTCAGTATAAATCATTCCAGATAATTAAGAAAGTTTAAGTCTCCAAAAGCGAATAACTATTTACATTTTTGGGGTAGAGTGATAGTTTTATATCAACTGAATTGAATCTTAATTTACAGTGTTTAAGCATTGGGTAATGTGCATGTTTCAAGGTTAACATGTAGCAGATTAGCTATGCTGATATTTTGATGAAATACCTCAGGCATGAGCTGTTGAAAACTGCTTTGCAAAACTGCATTAAAAAAGAAAAAAAAAGTCTTTCATTTGTTTTTCAGGATTTTTGTCAGTCCCAATATGTTTTCTGTTGTTGCTAATTTTACATGGATCCCATGCTGTAAACCTATGGTCAGACCAGGGTGGCTCAGTTCACTGGCATTTAAGAAAGGAAATTACGCAACCATAACAAGAATATGGTGCTGCAGTTACAGAAGTTCTGTAACTGACACCATCATCAGGAAAAGAATGAAGTAAAACTTGAAAGATATCATTAGCAAATTACCTACCAGTTCATATTATGAAAGATTCCTGTAACCTTTTCTTGGGAAAATAATTCGTTCAGTGACATCTTCATTATTTGCAGCCTTAGTTGACATTCACAGGCTGCTTGGTCTCTTACTGCAGAAATGCTGCCTTGCCTCCTGCCTCACTGCATGCAGTGGCTGCTGGCACAGTATCCCAGTATCACAGTATGCTAGAGATTGGAAGGGACCTCGAAAGATCATCTAGTCCAATCCCCCTGCCGGAGCAGGAACACCTAGATAATGTTACACAGGAATGTGTCCAGGCGGGTTTTGAATGTCTGCAGGGAAGGAGACTCCACAACCTCCCTGGGCAGCCTGTTCCAGTGTTCCGTCACCCTCACTGAGAAGAAGTTTCTTCTCAAGTTTAAGTGGAACCTCTTGTGTTCCAGTTCGTACCCATTACCCCTTGTCCTATCATTGTTTGCCACTGAGTAGAGGCTGGCTCCATCCTCGTGACACTCCCCATTTATATATTTATATACACTAATAAGGTCACCCCTCAGTCTCCTCTTCTCCAAACTATAGAGACCCAGCTGCCTCAGTCTTTCCTCATAAGGGAGATGCTCCAATCCCTTAATCATCTTAGTTGCCCTGCGCTGGACTCTGTCCCCCAGCAGGTCCCTGTCCTTCTTGAACTGAGGGGCCCAGAACTGGACACAGTATTCCAGATGCGGTCTCACCAGGGCAGAGTAGAGGGGAAGGAGGACCTCTCTCGACCTACTAACCACCCCCCTTCTAATACACCCCAGGATGCCATTGGCCTTCTTGGCCACAAGGGCACAGTGTTGGCTCATGGTCATCCTGTCGTCCACTAGGACCCCCAGGTCCCTCTCCCCTACACTGCTCTCTAACAGGTCGTTCCCCAACCTATACTGGAACCTGGGGTTGTTCCTGCCCAGATGCAGGACTCTACACTTTCCCTTGTTATATTTCATCAAGTTATTCCCTGCCCAACTCTCCAGCCTGGCCAGGTCTCACTGGATGGCAGCACAGCCTTCTGGTGTGTCAGCCACTCCTCCCAGCTTAGTGTCATCAGCAAACTTGCTGATAGTACACTCAATTCCCTCATCTAAATCATCGATGAATATATTAAATAATACCGGTCCCAGTACTGACCCTTGAGGCACTCCACTAGTTACAGGCCTCCAACTAGACTCTGCCCCATAGACTACAACTCTCTGGCTTCTCTCCTTCACCCAGTTCGCAGTCCACCTCACTACCTGATCATCCAGTCCACACTTCCTCAATTTAGCCGTGAGGATGCTGTGAGAGACTGTGTCAAATGCTTTGCTGAAGTCAAGGTAGACCACATCCACCGCTCTGCCATCATCCATCCACCGTGTTATTTCCTCATAAAAGGCTAAGAGATTGGTCAAACATGATTTCCCCCTGGTGAAGCCATGTTGACTGCCCCTCATAACCCTCTTGTCCTTGATATGCCTTAAGATGGCACCAAGGATAAGGTGTTCCATCACTTTCCCAGGGATGGAGGTGAGGCTGACCGGTCTATAGTTACCTGGGTCCTCTTTCTTGCCCTTTTTGAAGACTGGAATGACATGCTCCCCTAAATGCTGCTGCTCCTTTTACACACTTCTCCAAGGAATCTGTGACATGCTGCCTAAGGAACAGCTAAGGCAAAAGGACCAGACTGCCACCACCAGGAAAAATGTGTGTCTGCTGAATGCCAAGTTAAGCAGACTTTTGCCTTATAATTATGCCTAAAGGCATAGGACAAGACTTGGCTGGTGCAAGAGGAAGGTGCTTTTAACAGGTTATCACTTTCTACCTCCAATCACATTTTGGCACCTTCTTGAATCCTTTGTCAGGACCCTGAGGACACTGTCAGCCCTTCCTGCCTCTTCCCATCTTTTCCCCGAGACAGCAAACCTGATACATTCTTTCAATTAGACCCTTAAATCAAATTACAAAACTCTAAGTGAAAGACCATTCTTTCATTTGCAAAGCCTTTTATGGAGAATTTTTAAAAAGCTGAATTTCCTGTGTAATCATTAACACATGTACTTTAATTACAAAATCAGAGAAATACTAGTAATTCTGTCAAATTTATATCTTACTCAGTGAACATGTCACGTGTGCAACAGGCTCAGGTGGATTTTGTGTAGAAGCTCAAAAGCAGCAGCTGAGGACGAGAAGCCTGGCTCCTCGCACATATTTCTCTTGTCAGCAAATAGTTTCCGCTCACCAGGAGGAGGAGGAACTGGTGGTGGAAGTAACATCTCATCAGGAACCATGCTCAATACAGCACATGTCTGTCTTCCTAAGGACTACCCTGCCACAAAAAATAAAAACGTATTGCTCGGAGTGTGGGCAGGCTGTGACATGCGGTACTGAGAGGTGACTCATCCTGAGAAACCATCCAGCAGAAGTGAGTTATTGGGAATGGGAAGTACTGGATGGCCTCATGCAAAGAGTTGTGGTCAATGGCTCAATGTCCAGCTGGAGATCAGTAATGAGTGGTGTCCCTCAGGGATCGGTGTTGGAACCGGTCTTGTTTGACATCTTTGTCGCTGACATGGACAGTGGGATTGAGTGCACCCTCAGCAAGTTGGCTGATGACACCAAGCTGTGTGGTTCGGTTGATACCCTGGAGGGAAGGAATGCCATCCAGAGGGACCTTGACACGCTTGTGAGGTGGGCTGATGCCAACCTCATGAAGTTTAACCATGCCAAGTGCAAGGTCCTGCACCTGGGTTGGAACAATCCCAGGCACAGCTACAGGTTGGGCAGAGAAGAGATTCAGAGCAGCCCTGAGGAGAAGGACTTGGGGGTGTTGGTTGATGAGAAAATGAACATGAGCCGGCTTCGGTGTGTGCTTGCAGCCCAGCAAGCCAACCATATCCTGGGCTGCATCAAAAGGAGCATGACCAGCAGGTCAAAGGAGGTGATCCTGCCCCTCTACTCTGCTCTCGTGAGACCTCACCTGGAGTATTGTGTGCAGTTCTGGTGTCCTCAGCATGAAAAGGATATGGAACTGTTGGAACAAGTCCAGAGAAGGGCCACGAGGATGATCAGGGGACTGGAGCACCTCCTGTATGAAGATAGGCTGAGAAAGTTGGGGCTGTTCAGGCTGGAGAAGAGAAGGCTGCATGGAGACCTCATAGCAGCCTTCCAGTATCTGAAGGGGGGCTATATGCTGGGATAGGCTCTTCATTAGAGACTGTAGTGACAGGACAAGGGGCAATGGGTTAAAACTTAAACAGGGGAAGTTTAGATTGGATATAAGAAGGAAATTCTTTCCTGTTAGGGTGGTGAAGCACTGGAATGGATTGCCCAGGGAGGTTGTGAATGCTCCATTCCTGGCAGTGTTCAAGGCCAGGTTGAACAGAGCTTTGGGTGTCATAGTTTAGTGTGAGGTATCCCTGCCCATGGCAGGGGGGTTGGAACTAGATGATCTTAAGGTCCTTTCCAACCCTAACTATTCTATGATTCTATGATTCTACTTCTTGCGGTCATCAAGGTAAAGAGAAAAAGAGATGAATATGTTCCAGAACCTGTAAGCTGATTTCAGAAAACACATGTTTGCCGTTCACACACAGTCTCACACATTATTCCCTCTTCTCCTCCCCCTCTCCTTCCCCCCCCCCTTTTATCTTTTTTTGTTTTACCGTGATACAATAACATAGAGACATAGATGGAAACCTACTGTGAGTAGTAGTCTGGATAAGGATATCTGCATTCAACGTGTTAACTGAGAGCTAAGTATAGGACAAAGCTTCTATTTGGGGTTTCTTTGGGTGGTTTTATCTACCGCTGATAAACTGTCCTTCTTCCCCTCTGTGATTAGGCTTTGTGACACACATGATGTAAAAGCGGCTTCTTTGACTAATGTAAAATATAAAAAATGAAAGCATTACAAAGCATGTTATAGCCTTTGCTTGAGGTAGTCTGCATTTGCATAAATTATGATGTCTCCTGTCATACTTCTATTAAGTTTATGATGCCTTTTAAACAATAATTTAATCTTAATGCAATGCTCCCAAGTTTTAATTTAAAGAAGCTATCTCCTGATCTTCTCATGTTTAAAGCTGATGATGGGATAACTGTCTTATAAATGAATTAACATTGGACCGTGACCAACAGTATCGGAACTGAATCCATTAATTTGTAGTTCATCTTCAAAAGCAACTCTGTCATTAACCTTTTTGTCCTCCGTTCTTTCTCCTAAATAATTTGCTACATTCTTTATCAAACATGAAGTGTAACAACTTGTACATTTGCAGTCAAGCTGCTGAGGAATTTTTAACTAACAGCTTTCATTGCAGAAAGTTCAAAACTTGATACTTTCACTGAAAACTTCAATGGAATTTTGATCAACACGTTTACCCTAAATGTGGGGATTCCTAATTTAAATCAGAAACAGACAGATTTCAGAACAGCACATGAAAAAGGAAGGAGGCAGAACTTTCGTGTATAAAGCCTGGGTCACAGTCCCTCTGAGCGCTCCCAGAAACAAGAAGTTATTCCCCTTTGGTGTCCCTCTTTCTGTCATGTTCACTACATGCTCTGTTCCCTGCTGTTTCTTTACACTTCCAAACAACCTCTGTGATTTTTCATTCTCTGTTTTCATTAGACAGTGAGTGGGCTGGGAATGGTAGAGAGAAAGAAACAGAAAATTAAATGGACTTGGGTAAAATATATGCTGGAAACAAAAGCCAAACCAAACAAAAAAAAAAACCAACAACCAAGCCAAAACACAGCCCCACCCCCGAATAAAGAAAAAAAAAGATAACACAGAAAGAAAAAAGGAATGCAAAAAGAGGCAAAATTATCAAATTTCTGAGCAAAAAAGGCAGAAAGAGAGGCAGAATAAAAGAGCTCTATGAAAAGCTGGAATAAAAAAATACAAATAAATGTTGGTATTGCCATGTCAAGAAATTTTAAAATTCTATTATATATTGCATATATTATATATGTTATATTATATATATGTAGTATACATTATGTATATTATATATTATATGATATATCCTATTATAATAAATTATTTCAGAGCAGTATTCATATTTATATATTATAAGATCAATAACAATCAGATTATTTTATGTAAGCACTTGATACATGTAAGCAGTTATGAGTATTTTTATCTCTCATTACTTGGCATAGTCGTTTCTTGTAATGAATACTTCAGTATTTGATTCTCCATACAAAATCCTCTATATGTACTTACTTGCTGATAGTCAGAGTAGCAATGTAAACACTCAGTGCAATTATCTGTGCTTCATTTTCAGGCAGGGTGTGAAATCTTGGCCCCTCTGTAATTAGTAGGGCTGTGTGTGAATTGCAAGTGGTTGGCTGAGTTCTAGCAGCAGCAGCCAGGCTAGAACTAGCTGGAACAAAAAACAGGATTACTGTGTTAAGTGTAGTAGTTCTGGCTTGAAATAAGTCCTGTTGGCAGGTAAGCATATTTAGTGCATGCATATCACTATGCTAATGTGGCTATTTTGCCCTAGGACACAAGGTAACATTTCTGTAGGGGTTTTCAGAAATAGAGACATGTACCAGCCAAGGTGAGAATTAGCACAGGCATTTCTTCAACTGTCCGTAACCTTAGATTTGCTGGTGTTTGCTAAGGCTTTATCCTTATTAGATGTCTCCCTCTTGTAGACAACAAAGAGCAAATTCTGAGAAAAATGTGTCCCACAAAAGCAGGAGCTGTAGTCCAGTGGCATATGTTTAAGCTAGTGTTTGTCTGATACTTCTTGGAAATTTTCCATCTTATTTTTTTTTACCTCCAGGGAACATTAAAATCTTTTCCTTTTTAATGCTGTGTTTGGCTAATATCTCTAAAGAAAATGACTTTACTAAATCCACTTTCTGTGTTGTAGGGATACTTCACCTATGTTAAAGCAGTAGCCTTTCATAGAAGAAAGTACCTTACACAGAAGGTTGCAAGTTCTTGGGACTTGCTGATACAGGTTACTGTGGAGGGAGCTGTAGCAGCAGAGTCAGAAAGGGCTTAGAGATGTTCATGAGCAGCAGCTTCACACTAACACATCTGGAAACTAGCAAGCATTCTATTACCACATTTGCGAGGCTCCTGAAATTTCCAGATTTAACTTCTGCCACCATCAGGGAGAGCATGTGCCTGACATTGGGAAATTGGTCTGCCCTGGGGCATTGCTTATGTCCTTATTTATTTTATCATTGTGGAGCTGCAGAACTTCAAAAGCAAAACCAAAAGCCTGTTTATTAGGCTATGTTGGTTTAAGTGTATATAGCATGTGTTTTATATACAAGCCCTTCTCTCTTTTCCATGTTTTGGAAAGATTTATGTCATTTATATGTTGATTTTCAAATATCAAAACCTGAATCTCTTACTTTAGTTCTTTATTCATTTTTGCAAAAATAAATTGTTGCTCTTATACCACAGAGAATTTTCTGTGATGATAACTAATTTGTCAACAGCTCCACTATATGTTTGGTTTTTTTTACTTTAGAGAAGCTAAAAAAGAACATAAGGATTATCAGTAATAGAGGACATTTTACCACTGAGGACTGCAAGATATCTTTTATTCTTACTGAAGAGGATAATTTAGTGATTTTCTTTCTGTTGTGAAAAATTGATATATTTTTTTTCCAAATGAAAGAAGTGCTGCAGATCTTAGAGATTGTACATGTAGTGTTGACAATTCTTATTAGAAAAAAATGTAGAAACTGTATAGTACTCAATGGCTGTGAGATCAGTCTAAATAAAAACACTTTCTATGCTCTTATCCATATATAACATAAAATATCACCTTGTCCTTCTTGTGTTTCTTCGTATTAGCCTAAAGAAGCTTTGATCCTTACCTTTTATTTAAATGTCAAAAATTATCTTTTGATTTAATAGCTTTGCCAACCTATCTCTAAGTGTAAATTTCCTACTTAGTCCGCAATAGATAACTGGACTACCATCATTTTTGTTTTCTTTTTAAAAACTGCCTCTTTGAAGTCGCACAATTCCCTAGCAATTTAAGTGTAAACATATGAATATATGAACTGTAAATATGATGCATCACATTGTTAAACAGAATAGTAAACTCCATCATTTTATATTTACAGGGTAACAAAAAAAATTATAATAAGATGCTAACTTTAAAACCTTAATCGTAGGATTTTCATGTTAAGTGTTTGTGTTACTTCTTATCTTAAGGGTAATTGGAGCATATATTTGTACTCTCACCTGTGCATTTAACAAAATAATGTACAAATTTGCTTATAAGTGTTGCATTTATGATGAGCAATACTCATGTTGTATGCATTTTTATGAAAATTGTTATGGATTTCTTTTTTGACAGGTATGTCATAGAAAAGTACAATGTGAAATTATTGGTAACTATAAATTCAGTTATTTTCATGTATATTCATATGGGTGACATCATTAAAATACATGAGCTATTCCAGTCAGTGAACCAAAAAATTCTACCTAATACATTTTACCAGGTTTCCTTAGGGAATTTAGGATCATCTGAAGTAATTCTTTCCCATCAGTAAGTAAGACAAGATTAGTGATTCTTAATGAACTATTTTGGTCAGAATGTGAACATCATCCTACAGCTCAGTTTGAAACAGGTGGATTATGTTACATCTGTGCATAGGACTTATTTCAGAACAAGTACCAACAAAAGTTTTTATTTAGGAATAGCTGCTATGCATTAATAACTGTATAGATTGATTAATTTATTTTTTAAGAATAAATAAACCTAAATTAGCATATGTGGTGGCAGGAGCTACCAACAAGCTTGCTTTTCTGACAAAATTAGCCCAAGTTTCCAGCAGGCCCCAAGAGAAAGTAAAAAACTTATTTGCTAAATCAGTTGCCAATGCCAAAGCATTTCTGAAAGTGCTGCCTTTAGACTGATCCAAGTCTTCGTGTAGATAAGACCTTTCTGTGAAATTTAAAATAACATAATCTTTCCTGCAGTGTAGACAAAAACATAAAGAAATCAATGAGCATATTTGACTGACAAAAGCACTGCCTTCCCAAGCCTGCAGTCCTAACAGCGAAGTTGTACTCCACAACATAAAAAATAACATGTGGTGTAATAGATAAGAGACTACTTATACTGATTAACTGATAAAACCATTCAAATCAAATCAGGCTCATCAGGTGTTCTTGACTTGAAAAAAGACTGTTATCTTTATATTTCAAATATACAAGTTAGAGTAAAAATGTTTATCAGTAATATGTAAATGAAGTAAGGAGTCTTCCTCGGATGAAGTAAGAAGTCTCCCTCAGGTCATCCTGTTCACTTTTCTGTTCCTTGGACATGTCCCAATCATTATGTGGACGCCAGCATTCTCTTATTTTCACTTGACTACTCCTGGTACCTTCGTGAGTTCTGCTTCGGTAGAGTTTCACAATACTCCCCTGGATCCACCCATATACCCTTCCCCATATATGGCTATGTTAATTGCTTATCATTATAGCTACCATTGTAATATTTAGTTATAAAGTAACTAAGATACACAATAGCAGAATTTCAACTTGTTCTTAATACAAAAGAAACCCTCTACTGATTAACAGATTTTCAAATATAATCATCTTTTCTCTTTGTATTATTGTTTCAACACACAATTTCACCTATTGCTAACAAGAAGATTGGACTGGGATGATCCTCATATTACTTTCTGGGTTTTTTTTTCGTCTTTGAAACTCTGCGAAATCTGATCAGTTGTTAATGAAGTATCCCAGAGATTAATATATCCTCCTAACACAAGGAACATCCACAAAAAAAAGCCTTAACAAACTAACATTTTGTCATTGCTAAACCATTTTAAAAAATTGTTCACAGAAGTAATTCTCAAATTTTTTCATACTGTGGACAACTTATTGTCCACTCATGGCTGATTGCATTTTGGGCCTCCTTCTACTAGATTTTATTTTAAGCAAATATGGAGCTTGATTGTACTAGTGACAGTGGCATTAGGACTTTGAAATGAGAATTGATGTAACACCAATTCATTTTCATACAGATGGCTGAGCTACTTGATTGTAAATCAGTTATGTTCCCTTTTTAAATAAAACAGCAACGGATATACTGGCACTATCTTTATTTTTATTGGCCATGGTCTACCCACATTATATTTTTCCACATTATTTTTTTACCATCCATTTTCTTTTCCTGTATTCGGGATCCTTTTAATTTTGCTTTAATTATAAGTTTGAACACAGGTGTATCGTGCTAGAAGACATAATGAAGATGGATAAAAATTAATCATGAGAGTCCAGAGAAATATTTTTAGTTATTCAGATAGTTTAATTAAATAAAATCTTTTGCAAAGCTTAAATAAGAGTCAGAATTTGACTGTGCTATTTGTCAACAGTATCATTGATTAGATGATTGCAGTGTTTGAATGGTCTTTTTACCATGTGGCAGTATAGTACATACTGATTGCTGAAAATCTCAGTTATTCATTATGTGATGTGAATCAGGCCCTCAGTTTGCAGCAGTTCTTTTCCTTCTTGAATGACAAATAAAAGACATTTTTTGAACGATCCTAAAAATGTTATTGCCACACAGACTGAATTTAATGAATTATTTTGTTTCAGAAATTTTTTGCTTTTGAGTTGTTGGTTCTTTTTCAGATGCTGAAATGTTCTTAATATCTGCTATGGTTTTTAGAAAAGAATAAATCCTGCTGAATTTTTAATAATTAAGCTCTAGCAAAACATAGGCTAAATATTTTTGAATCTTTTAGTATTCTGAGGTGCTATATAAGGAAGATGTACTTATTTTTTATGTTGACAATGAGTAAATCCTTCCAAAATGAGGAATTATTTGTGAATTGGCCCATAGTATCACTACCTGAATACATAATCAGAAAAGGTAGCTTCAGCGAAGGCCTGATAGCTGTCAGACTGCATGCTTCTTACAGCACTTTTTGCTAACATTATCTTTGCCCTTATGGCTTCATGTGAGACTTAATTTCAGGTGGTATTGTAGGGAAAAATGATTGCACAATAACAGGTTCATTTGGTTGGATGACTTTGTTGTCCATATTTTTATGACTTATTGCAGTCGGGCCAAAGGATTAACTATAATGTCCAAAACCACTAAAATGTAGGTAGCATACTGTTCCTTCTGTAAGTTTCAGCATGCTATATCTGATGCTGAATTTTTCTGCTAAACCCAGATAAACAGATTTTTTCATGTAATTCTTTCCCTGTCTCTAATGCACCATAAGCCTTTTATCCTTTGTAGGATAAAAGTAACAGGGTACTGTAACTGGGAGTCAGCTGTAACTTACACTTTTAAGAATAATTGGTCTGGGAAGCTGCATGTATGTTAACTCTCCTGATTTTTCATGGTCTTCTGGGTGACAACCAAAAGTCAGACAGACCCCAAGACTTTCTACAGCTTTCCACCAAACCTACATTTACAGTGCTATCCCCTGGAGAGATGAATATCACTGAGAGTGGCTAGTGCCATGCAAACAATATCAGCCTTTATATGCCAACCTATGCATTTCTGATACATTGGGTTCCCTGCCACTAATCTTACCACAAATCTTACTATCACTTTGTAATTAATTAGACCTTGTTCTCTTCAAGTTCAGATCATATGCTAACATCAAAAGGGGAAATGGTTCTGACTTTTTCACCTTTATTATTTGCCACTGAGATGAATTCTGCTCATTTAGCAATATAAGACCAAAACTGATATTCAACAGAAGAATGTGTTTCACTGAAGTTGTTCCTTCTCTGCATGGAAACTTCAGTGATACATATATGGTCTTTATATTGATACATTTATCCCTGCTCTGTTGTGCTTTTTAAGCTTCTTTTCAATCAAGTAACAAAGATATTGATAGTAATTATTGTCCAAGTAACTGCTACACTACCACCTTAACGTGTTCCTGACACTTTTTTCCTTATAGATAAAATGGCAGTCATCTTTAGTGATGAAACAGTTGTAACTGAAATGACTTCTCCATATTCCTTGAAAATACTGCAGAGATATCTTTCTTGTTAACGATCATCATTAACATTAAAAGTCAGCTAGGTACATAAATATCTTACACTTTAATTCATCTACAGTAATTAAAATTTTATAAAATTGCTCTCTGTGCCTTTCTCCATTGATGACCTGTGAGTTTAAGCCACTCCAGTACTTTCATTAAGTATGAGCTGGCTTCAGTGTGGTCTTGCAGCCCAGCAAGCCAACCATATCCTGGGCTGCATCAAAAGGAGCATGACCAGCAGGTCGAAGGAGGTGATCCTGCCCCTCTACTCTGCTCTTGTGAGACCTCACCTGGAGTATTGTGTGCAGTTCTGGTGTCCTCAACATAAAAAGGACATGGAACTGTTGGAACAAGTCCAGAGGAGGGCCACGAGGATGATCAGGGGACTGGAGCACCTCCTGTATGAAGACAGGCTGAGGAAGTTGGGGTTGTTCAGCCTGGAGAAGAGAAGGCTGTGTGGAGACCTCATAGCAGCCTTCCAGTATCTGAAGCGGGCCTATAGGGATGCTGGAGAGGGACTCTTTATTAGAGACTGTAGTGATAGGAAAAGGGGTAATGGGTTAAAACTTAAACAGGGGAAGTTGAGATTGGATATAAGAAGGAAATTCTTTCCTGTTAGGGTGGTGTGGCACTGGAATTGATTGCCCGGGGAAGTTGTGAATGCTCCATCCCTGGCAGTGTTCAAGACCAGGTTGGACGAGGCCTTGGGTGATATGATTTAGGGTAAGGTGTCCCTGCCCACAGCAGGGGGGTTGGAACTAGATGATCTTAAGGTCCTTTCCAACCCTAACTATTCTATGATTCTATGATTCTATGCCACTTCTGATATAGAATATTTCATGAATGTTTCTGAGTGTATTATATTGCATAAAACCTTTGAAATAGTTGCATTTAACAGCTATTATACCCCCATGTTTAACCTGAGCCAGGTTCCTTTAGGCACAGATTAACTGTCCCTTCTGCTCTTTCAAGAGCAGAAGGTAAAAGCATCTGTGTATTTCAATGTGCTCTGCAGAGGTAGAGATCCTCAGACCTTTACAACTCACCCTGTGAGTATCAGAAATCATGTCTCTGCATGATTATGAATGCAGGTTTTGGGGTGCAGTCTGTTCAGACTACTACCCAGGACTGTTAAATGTGTACTTTTATACAGCACTGAAAAAAAATGCTATCTTAGTTATTATAGTGTCTATAGGTTTGTTTTTTTTCTTAATTCTTCAAATATCAACTTGCAAATAATTTATTTCCTATGTTATATAAATTGCATCACCTTGTTTTGTTGTTCAGTTTTTTGGAGAAAACTAGATAAAGGGGCTGGTTGGAGAAAATTAGATGAGCAGGACACTTTCTAACTGACAGTGTGGGATATTTATGTTCTTCACTCCTGCAGTCTTCTCACACAGATATTGGAATTCATGAGCGATATCAGTATCCGTTATTTATAAAATTCCCAACATGAATTCATTCTTCTGAAGACTGCGCCACTTATGATGTGTTTCACATGGCTGAAGTCAAGGACCAAAAAGAGCATCCTGTTGTCTGCTTTGAGAGGCAGGTACATCATATGAAACTTATAGGATTTTATCTTGAAATCCATTCAAATATGCTCTAAAACTGTGAGATTTCTTCCTTTTGTTCCTTTTTCTTCTGTTTTGTTTCTTCTAAGTGCTTAATCAACTATAGAATATTTAGTCCCTGTATAGCAAAATGAGGGAAAGAAGTTGTATTTCATCTTAAGAATGCTGGCCAAATGTGTACCTCTACAGTCTTCAACATACTTTTGAAGTCAGTATGTACATTCAGATTCCTGTTTTTAAGAGCTAATATTTGAACATATTGGCTATTAAGAATATTTGGAACACAGAAATTTCTGGCCTGGTAGCAGCAGTAAATCCTGCATAAGTTAACTCTTTCTCCCTGCACTTAGAAAATTTAGCAGTTTTCTTCCATAAGGGACCATTGCCTCTACTCTGCTGATGATATGGTTATGCAATAAAACATGAACATGCATACAGAGAAACCTTGCAATGACAGCCGGATTACAATGATAGTCCCTTCCTGAAAATCCTTGTCCTCTGTTCAGTATCTATCTAGCCTGGAACAATGGGCAGTGCTGAACAGGTATTGGAGCAGAGTGGAGAAGCAGACAGAAAGAAAAAGAAGAAAAAAGAAAATAAAAGGTCTCTCACCATTGCCTCTGCTCTAACTGTATTTTAATAGAATAGTGGAGCCTAGCGAGCTGTCAGTGTGGCACCTTCCATGAGCACAACTATAAATACACTTTAAAAAAAATGGCTATAAATCATGTTTTGTCATTGGAGAACATAAAGGGAAATTACAGTTTTTCCACTGACAAAAGCAGGGGAAAAAAAAAAAATCATGGTTCTAAAGTCACCTCTACTCTTATTTTCCATTCTAATCTAGCATGCTTTTCATTTTGCAGCTGAGCAATTGATTCAGTTAGGCATTAGTTTTCCTGGCTGGCTTGATATCAAAGGCTTCAAGCGTTTGCAGCCAAAGAGTGGAACAATCAAGGATTGTATGTAGGGGAATGCAGCGCCTACAAGGAGGGAGGGTAGAAAACCCACTATTAACAAGCAAAACCTAGACACAAAAAAATTGCTGCTACATGGCACAAAAACAATAAGCTGCAATGATCTTGTTAATACTTGTTTTTCTCCCCTCTTGACCTGATTTTGAAAAAAAATGGGAGACTACCCTAATACAGCCTTCCTGTGCACTGGGAGGGAGGAGATGCTTTTTGTTCCACTGCAGTTGTGTGGGTAAAGTGCAATGGTGGTTGTAGAACTTGGCCCTTAATACCAATACACAAAACTGCAATCACTAGCACTTTCGATCAGCACTGAAGCATGAATTATAAAGATTAATAAAAATCAAGTTTGTGATACCAGATCAGTTAATTCTGCCAAATGCTTGGATTCAAAGATACGCTTCCATGTCCTCATAAGGGACAAAACCTGGGTAATGCTCAGTTCTGACATTTGTTCCCAAAACCTAGTTTTCAGAGGAAGAAAATAGGTATGTAGGCTGAATAGGAAGGACTGTAGCTCTAAAGTGTCCCAAACCTGGCTGATGAGAGATCAAGGATCCTTTTTTGTGCTAAGGCACTCCTTGGAAGTTTAATATAAGATACAGGCAACCATTATTTATCTAAGCCCCTTTTTTATTAACACATTTTAAGTCATGGGAGAGAAAGCCTGGAAGGAATGCACAGCCGAGAGCATGTGACAAACATCTGACATAAAAACGAAACTCTCGAACACAAACATGTCTTCAGAAATTAAATTAAAACTTATGATTTTCATGCATCACTAAGACATCAAAAATGGCAAAGAATGGAGAAACAACTGTATGTTTATAAATTGTTGGAAAGAATTCAGAGATTAAATGCCAAATCTGAAAGTTAAGGGCTCTGAAGATGACCATAGGACTGGAGCACTTTTACTGTGAAGACAGGCTGAGAGAGTTGGGCTTGTTCAGGCTGGAGAAGAGAAGGCTCAGGGGAGACCTTATACCTTTCAATACTTTAAGGGGCCTACAAGAAATCTGGAGAGGGAGTTTTTACAGGAACATGTAGTGACAGAACAAGTACGAATGGCTTTAAACTGAAAGAGGGGAGATTCAGATTAGACATTAGGAAGAAATTCTTCACTATGGGGTTGGTGAGATTCTGGCACAGGATTCCCAGAGAAGTTGTGAATGCCCTGTCCCTGGAAGTGTTTAAGGCCAGGTTGGTTGGGGCTTTGAGCAACCTGGTCTCGTGGAAGGTGTCCCTGCCCATGGCAGTGGGGGGCTGGAACCAGATGATCTTTAAGGTCCCTTCCAATTCTAACCATTCTATGATTCTATGAAACCTATTTTTAAAAGTACATTTTTTTCTTATCTTCTTTAAGCAGTGTGTTTAATGTATGGATTTTTAAAGTTAATTTCAGTGTAAGTACCTCAGTTTGTTTGGCACTTATATAAATAATTCATTGCTGATTGGTTTGACACCCATCATAATTAAAACAGTTCATTTCTTCTGAATGAAACACCTAGATTTGTTAGACGAACTACAACCATATTACGTATTCACCACATTCAGTTCCATTAGGATTACAGAAAGCCACAACCATTAACAAAATAATTTAAAACTGTGTCTCAGAAAGCAGAGTAAATATGCATACTGTGGCATATCCCTTCATGCAGCATAGATTGTTGGCTCCAGTAGATGACAAACAAACCCTACAAACAACTACAGGAGAAAATCAAATGTGTGTAGAGGCAAGGTATTTTTTTCACTCTCAGAGACAGAGGTAAGGGACTTCCATTTCTTCTCCTGCTCAGTTTCTAAGCAGCAGCTGGTCCTATACTGCGATGTCAAGCACAAGTACCCCATTTATTTTCTGTGTAGTTGGCAGGACACTTCATGATTTGTGGTAAAAGGCAATATGTCATCTGTACAGATGGCAGCAAAATTATACCTTCCACAGCTGAAGAAACTGCATCGACTTTCTTACTGATATGGAGACTTAGTAAACGTGAGAGCTGGTATTTTCACCTTAAACAACTGAAAAACCTTGTAACTTAACAGCCATTGCTGCAAAACTTGCCTTTGAGGATGTGATATCCCACATAAATTTTTTTAAAAACAATATGCAGATAAAAAAGTGCAAAAAACTTAGATTTTTATTTTTCTCCTTCTTAATATATTCATAAATTTAATGTTACAGGAATACACTACATGACTGATTTAATGACTTCAAGTCATTATTCTTCCTCTAAATTTGATGTACCCCCTTTAAAGAGATATAGTTTAGAGATAGGAAAATCGTAGGCGTGACTGCATAATTCAGAAGCAGCAGTCCTCGAGCGTGAGACTAGGAATGAATCTCTGAAACAAATAAAATGAATTTTATTTGTTCTCATAGTTCTCACATTGCACATACATACACAAATATATATATAAAGAAAAAGGCCAAGAGGATGTTTACTTTTTGTCTGAAGGAATATGCTTGCCAAGGGCATCAGTTCAGAAAGATTTGTGACTCCTGATGATATTGACAAAGAAACAGCACAGGAAATCGGATAAAAACTTTTACAGTTCCAATTTATTTCCACATGAACATTTGACCTTGCATAACATACCCATTAATTTTAAGCCATTTTCACTTTCACTGTGTCAGTAGCAATCTTAGCAAAAGTATTGCTTGGAGTTAAGCCCCAGAATTTGCAAGTAATATATGTGATTTCAGTGTGTCTGAGGGGGAACTACAACACTTCACAAGAGCAGCAGGTGATCAGACTTCAGCAATAGCTAGAAGAAAAGCTTGACAGAACTACTCTAGACTGACCAATAGTCTCACATTGGTGCACCAGCCACATGAAACTTGGATATAAATTGGGGGGGGGGGAGGGGGGGGAATAAAAAGAAACTTCAAAATACGGGGAAACTTTGAAGAAGTGAAGACTGTACAAGCACAATCATTTTTAAGAATGAATTAGTAAGGAAGGAAATTACACAGGACAGTATTTTATATATATCTGTAGAATTATACAGGCTGTATTTTTCAGAGAGGAGGTGCAA
Organism: Pezoporus flaviventris; assembly: GCF_033815535.1. Lineage (NCBI taxonomy): Eukaryota > Metazoa > Chordata > Aves > Psittaciformes > Psittacidae > Pezoporus > Pezoporus flaviventris. Next base: position 23,604,825 of record NW_026892563.1, read on the forward strand.
AAAGCTTAGAAAGAAATAATGCTGCGTCCTCCACTTGCATGGGGTCAGCTTGTAGTTTATTTGATCTTCATGATAATCTACTTCATGTCCGATATGCTTATTCCACTGTATACATGCCAGTTTCATCCTGCTCCAAATGATAACAAGTCTGGCAAAACAGTGCTTTATGATACTGACTAGTAGGCTGATCAATAGCTGAACAGAAACTCCCATATTTTTAGCACCTGTGCTAACATGTATACATTTACAAAGATAGGGGAAGTCCACTGCCTCTGACTGTTTTTGTAAAGCCTCAAAATATAGTTCAGCTTCCACAGAACATCCAAAAGCTTATAGACAGATAGGTGAGAGCAATAGTGCCAGTTGTCCTGCTGTTGGATGAAAAGAGAAGCACATTAATTGGCTCCTTTTTCTTCTGTCATAATATTTTATTACAGAAAATAATGTACATCCTCACATGTTTGCCAGGAGGGGGCTTCACAAACCGCTTCCCCACCTGCACCTGCTGCTGAAACTAGCTTTAAAGCTCTAATATATTCTGACACTTCTGAGTTCCCCAGGAAAGCATAGCTGGCTTCCTTCAGTAATCCATCCTGTTAGCAGGTGCTGCAAATCTAGAGGCAGATGTTAACTGATTCACACTGACGGCTTTGGCGGGTTTGACTTGTTAGTCTACCCTGAATGTGACTGCAGTTGAGTGTATCTCCCTGTGCAGAGGAATTGGGGGTTAAGTCATCCTGGTGTGCTAATAAGACTCTGCCTTAGGAGGCAGATAAGCTTGTGCTTGTTAGCTGTTTTCATCTTTGGTTTGCAGTGTAACTGGAGAATGACCAAAGTATGAGGGGTATGAAGGATGTTAAGATCTCAGTGACTTTCAGGTTATCCTTTCATGTATAAGCAACTAGATTTTTAGCTTTGCTTTGCTAATCCTGGTTTTGCTTTATCTTTTAGATTGAAAGTGTTTTGAATTAGATCTGTGCTTTACTGCTAGGTACATCTATTAATGCTTAACTTGTTGTTGTAGTTAAGGGAGTTGTAGTGAAGGGAGTTTCAGAATAGGTGTTTACTTCCAGTTTGATGGAATTAAGTTTCTGGCTACTGTTTTTCCACAGGCAGTATCATGATAGAGTAAATAGTAGAAAAACAAGTAAAGAATCTCATCCTACAAGATGCCAAGCACCTTGGCTGTCACAGAAAAGACTAGGATTCCCTTTGTGATGGGATCTAAATTAGAAAAAGATATTGTATTTATTTTTCCTGATGTGAAAACAGAAAAGGCAGATAGATCTTTCGTATACCTTTATAGGAAAGTGCAAATGGCAGCAGGCTTCTTTTTCATGTTAGTCCTAAAATGCCTGTGGTATGCAAAGGTTTGGTTTATCTTAGACCAAATGTGATTTGAAATTTTTTTTATTAAAATGCCTGAGGAAAAAAAAAAAATCCGTTCTTGCAGCTCTGTATTTTATTTTAAAAAACAGTCCCCTATGAAGCTGAAAGGATATTCTTTTTGGTCTTTCAAGGTATATTGTGTAATTTCTAAGTTTATAAACTAATATTTTTCCTAAGATACACAAAGGAACTCTGCGTTTAGACCTAAGGAAAAAAACAACCTAAAAATAAGTAGGACTCTATTCCTCTGAGTGAAGACACTCACAAATGAGAGTCCTCTTAGCTAGTGAAGATGCAGTTATTGAATGTTATCAAGATGAGATATAGAAAAAGAAGTGTTATTAAGAAATAGCTCAAAATCCACAATATCATTTTAAAATCTTGAAATAGTGAGAGAGCATGTTGATTGATTACATTTGAAGGTAAGTATTGTGGAAAACTGATTTTTTTTGCATGTTATACAAATGTTAAAGAAAATAAGGACCTCAAGGACATATTTCAGAGGCTGACTGGAAACTTAGTAACAATGGAAGTCTAAAGCAAAGTATTCTCTTTTTCATCTAGTTGCTGGCACTGTATACTGACCTTCAGCTGCCTTTTCTCCCTGTCTCTAAAATGTCCATAGTGTCAGCTACATGATACACTTGCTTTTATTTTTTCCTGTTTACCTTAGACCTCAAACTTTATGCTCATTTTCTGGGTTAGGAAATGATCAGTTAAATCTCTACCTGTTCCCTCTAAATCCATAGCAACAAATGTTTTTTACTGTCTTTGTGTTGGGGGCAAGAGGGGATTCCCGTGGGTGGAGAGTGGGAAGAGATGCGCAGTTGTTTAAGTGATCTTATACAATTGTTCAACAGAGATAAGTTTTTAATCCACTATAGAGAGGAAAAGGAGCATTTGTGTGATAGAAGAGATACTGGCATGGTGAGAAAGTGAGATAACTGCTGGAAAAGCTGCCTGAAGGGCTTTTTGTGCTTCGAAGTCACTGCAGAACTGGAGAAGCACTTGAAGTGTGTCCCTTAATTATTGCACCATCATGTGACAAATTAGCCTCTGAGAAGCCTGGGTTTAAAATTTTTTTTGTTTGTTTTGTTTGTTGTGTGTTTTGTGGGGTTTCTTAATTTGTTTGTTTGTTTGTTTGTTTGTTTATTTTTTAATTTAACAGAGGAACCAAGAGGATTTGCTTTTGCTGTTTAAGGAGAGTGGAGGAAATGTCTTGGGGAAGAAATGAATAAGCAGATTTGAGTTCTCCAAGGTTGGAGTTATAAGTGTCAAGCTTATTTCACCCAACATGTTGTGATATGATAAATTTAAATATGTAGTTTTATGGTTCAAAACTACTGGCAGTTTATGTAATATTAGTAATGTCACAGCTTGGACAAAAACTAATAAAAATATAAAAATCTTCTTGAAAATCAGCTGTCCATCTCTTTTTGAGGCATCTAGGCAGGCAGCTACTTCAGAACAGATAGCTTCCAGTGTCTTAGTAGGTATGTACCTTAGATGCGCCAAGTGTGTCCACCCAGATAACTCATAAATAAATAAATAAATAAATCTTCACGTCTATCTGTGGTATGACTGACATGCTTAATTTATACTGAGCAATAAATTTAGTTAGAAGTTTCAATATATCAGGAAATATGTTGTCACAGTTGGACGTATTTCTCTCCCTTAAATTGTACTTCCAGTGTAATTTCTCTTAAGGTAACGATAACTTCTTAAAACTGCAGCCTGCTGAAAGTCAGTAGCCAAACACTCTATTGCAAGTAGCCCTTACAGCTTCTATATGTGACCTGCACAGCTACTGTTCTTTGTGTATATGCCATTTTATTACACTGCAGGTAAAAAAGTAGTTTTAGAGGAGGAATTATCCTTCCTGTTTAAGGGGGTGCAGTGGCAGACTGGAAGAAGTATTTGCCTCTTGTCATAATTTTATTGGAAAAACTTGCAGAAAGTTTAAATGGTCTTCATAAGACCCGTGATAAATATTTCCACAGTAAACAGTGGGCCTGGAAACAACTTCCCCACACCCCACCCCTTGCATTTAAAGGTTTACTGTTGCAGGTATGCTGCATTGGTGCTGATATATTTAATAGCATTGTGGACACCATTATTTAATGTAGAATTAATGACTTCTTGTTAACACTTCCAACTAAGAAATGGTTGCCACTGTGCTGATGTAAGTAGTTAGTGCTCACTGTTGTCATTCTAAACCTTATTGTACTCTTTAGGTGCACCCTTGGGGTGCATCTGACTATTCTTTGACAAATAAAGATCAAAACTGTGATCTAATACAGTGACAGTAGCCTTCATGTGATAGTCGGTAAGGATCCTCACTCAGCATCATGCATGAAAGATGACTTTGGTTGCCATAGTGATATCGATATCATTTGTTTCTAAAAGCTGACACTTTTTTTCTCAAGCTCTTTAAATGTTTGATTGAAAGACTCTAACAGCTATTTGATATTGATCAGTGAATGAATGACTGAATGCCCATTGCCAGCAGCAGCACTGTGTCATTCACTAAAATGTGCTTTAACACACAGACTCAAGCACTTTTATTTTTTCTCAACCTGCTTATCACTTTGGAAAAAAAAAAAAAAAAGAAAAAATAAGGATGGCTTTAGTAACTCAGCAGAACAGTGATGCTATAGCTTTCTTTTTCTGAGAGTACTAATGGAGATTGGCCACTCAGGTCACCTTGTGATAGTTGGAATAATTCTTCAAATAGAAGAAAAAGATTTTTCTTTGTGGTATGCCACACAGTGTGCTGTGTTTTTTGTTGTGGTGGTTTCTTTTACTCCTTACTCTCTCCCTGCTCCCTACCCATATTTCTTGGAGTCATAGAATGGTTTGGGTTGGAAAGGACATTAAGATCATCTAGTTTCAACCCCCCTGCCATGGGCAGGGACACCTCCATCTAGACCAGGTTGCTCAAAGCCCTATCCAACCCTTGAACACTCCCAGGGACGGGGCATACACAGCTTCCTTGGGCAACCTGTTCCACTGCCTCACCACCATCAGTAAAGAACTATCTTCCTTATATCCTTATTATCTAACCTGAACTTCCCCATTTTAAGTTTAAACCCATTACACCTTGTCCTATCACTACAGTCTCTGATGAATAGTCCCTCTGGTTCCCTTCAGATCTTGGAAGGCTGCTATGAGGTCTCCATGCATCCTTCACTTCTCCAGACTGAACAGCCCCAATTTTCTTAGTGTGCTTTTGTATGGGAGGTTCTCCAGCCCCCTTATCATTCTCATGACCTTCCTCTGGACTTACTCCAACTGTATCCAGTTATTGACATTCTTGGAAAAGGTATTTAACTTTCTCTGGAGTCCTTTGCCCTACCTTCATCAAGATATTTAATTCACACTCTGATTTCTCCTCTCCCACAGATGTGTCTCTTTTCCCATGCCCAGCAGGACTCTAATTAATCTGTTAAGAAATGCTCAGTTGAGATGCCAGTAAGTGAAAAGATGGGATCTATCCTGTATCTTTTCATCAGGAGTGCAAAAGGATGGTTGCTCTGATGGACTGAAATTGTACCTTCCCTTAAAGATATCCATGTGTTTCCATGTGATTCTTCAGCAGCTCTTTCTGAGTCTGATGATGTTAATCAGCTATATGATGTTAGGATTTCCCTCTGCATGGAATTTCTTCTTTCTCAGGCATTTCAAAGCAAAACAGTTCTTTTTCTCCAGGGTTTATTTCAGTGCCTTGGATTTGCTGGTGTCTGCCAACTACTTCTTCACTTCTGATTAATATAGCAAAGAGATATCATTCATATAAAATGTTTTTTGATGTCACAAAGTAGTAGAGAAAGGAGATGCACTTAGCTAAGGAGAAATATTATCTGCACTCTTTGGGCTTATGCTTAGAAGAAAACTCCCACAATTTTCTTTGAGGGTATAACTGCACTTGACTGCAAAAATTGCTACTCCTTCGCTGGTGAAAGACTTTCTGCACCCCTCCCCACATCTGTTTCTTCCCAAGCGGCTGAGGTTCATGTATGTGGTTACGAGGTGGTTTGGTTTGTTTTTTTTTCCTTTGATCTGGGGCTCATTTTGGCTTTCTGCAGACATACTGAACTTGTGTCCGTGCCTGGCCTTCTGGTATGTGCTACAATGTGCTCAGAGTTGGTAAGCTGTAAGAAGCAGCTGTTTCTCAGTCAGCATGCCATCTCTAATAGACTGTGTGTTTTTTCTGATCCAGAGCATGTTCACTCAGTGGGAAGCCCAAGTTCAGCTGGAAGCCCCAATTGTTCTCCTTCTACTCTGCTCCTTTGCAAATGCTCAGGCTCCTCATTAACAAGGTGAAGCACTACAGAATACTAACAGGTAGGGGATCTCGATGGGTAGTTCAGCTCTCTGTGTGCTTGTCTCTGGCTGTTTCTGTGGGTTACTGACTTTTACAGTGTTGGTGCTCTGCTACCTGTGTAATTCCTGATTCATCCTAGTTCTGTGTTTTCCATACATATAATAGTTTTATTTCAACAACCAAATAGTATACTTATGGACGGTTTCTATATTATAGAAATTATATATAAACAAAAGATCTTCCACAGCTGTCAGCAACACAATGCCTGGTGAAGTCTATGCATGAGCTCATATGAATGTGCAAGCCCATGTTTGCCTAAATAGGCCTGTGGCAAGACTTTGGAAATGTTTTAGCTGATTTCTTTAGTGTTGATAGCTACAGTGTCAATGGAATTAGTTCTTGGTGATATTTATTCACTATTTCTGAAGTATGTACTAGGCTCATTGATAGAGTCTTTGAAAGAATAATATCCCAGTGATAAAACATGAGAAATAATAGAGAAACTAGGCAGCAGTGTGCCTGGAGTGACTAGTAATTAGTTGTATTGAATCTGTGCATCTTTCATCTGAATTAGTCTGAGCTTTTTCAGCTACTATCATAAGAAAAAAAGGAGAACCAAATAAGCAAAAATAATGCATTTTAAAAATAAGATAATGCTCTTTCAGAGAACTGTTACAGAACACCATTGCAAGTAGTAAGAGGAATCCTTAAAGATGGTTTTGAGTCACAGCTTTCTTTTTTGTCCCCTTTTTTTTTATTTTTGGTTTTATGGGATTTGTTTTTTTTTTTGTGTTTGTTTTGGGGGGGTTGTTGTTGTTGTTTTTGTTTTCCTAAGACTTTGCAAACCAAAGGAAATGCACAGGTATTTTCTTGAGTCTTTTCTGTTAGGTTTTGTTGTTGGGGTTTTGTTTTTTGTTTGTTTTCCCCCAGAAATTTTGTTATTTATAACGTATGGCACAAGGGAGCTCATGCTGGTCTCTGGCTTTCAAGTGCTGCAACAATAATAATTTTTAATAAAAGAGGTCTGTGTAGCCTCTTTGTTCCTAGCCAAAGCTTCCTTGTGAGTTCATTTTTCCTCCTTTCAGTGACTCAGTAAAGTTTTAGAATCTGCCTGTTGGCCACCTGTATATGAATGAAATAAGCTCTATCACCTCACTTAAAAGTTATAAGGAGCCTGCAGGATTCCATGGGCAGACCTTCTACAGTCTGGTGTTTCTGACATTTAATAGCTCTGTGGCTACTTTCCTTTTGTCCCCCTTTCTACCTTCTTCCCCACTCCCCTTTCAAAGTAGTAGAAACTAACTGACTTTGAACCTTCTGTTGATTTATGCTTTTTAAATTTACATGTCTGTAGTCTTACATATTTGCAGTATGACTTGCCTAATCATGGAACATAAGATTTCTAAGGCATCTTGAAGTGATTTCACAGCTTGCACAGTTTAAACGTAATTACTTCCAACTTAGTAATATTAAATGAGCAGCCTTCAAGGTTATCTGGATGTCTTTTTAAATTTTCATAAAACATGTGACTTCAAAGTACAAAATCTACATTTATTTCAGACACAGAGACTATAGTTTCTACAGAATTCACTTACCAAACTTGGCTATGGTGGTACCTACTGTGTTTTTGAGGTATGTCCTTTACACCAATCTCATGGGGCAGGGAAGCACTGCCATTTCTGATGAAAAGGGGAGGGAGGTATCTAAAAAGACCACAGGTTTAACTTCACTAAAATTATCAGGTGAAGCAGGTAAGGACACAAAAATGCTGGCACAGATGGCAGCATGATAAAATGTAATATTCTTATTCAGATGTAAACTAGACATAAAGATTCTGACCTGATTTTTTTATTAAGGTTCATAATTAAATGTGTTAGCAGTCATGGCAAACTTGCTCTAATTTTGTCAAGTAGCCCAATATGGATACTGCTGTAGGTATTTGTGAAAGGTCTAGACTGGAAGTCTGATTTGGCAAGCTGGTACTCAGGAACAGCATTTCTGCGACTTAAACTAGTGATATCAGCCATAGGTGATCAGTGTTTCTATGTGATCAGAATATGTTTTCCTTGTTAAAAAGTGATATTTTATTTTTACTGTTAATGTTATTGCTAATCTGATATTAAGAACATCTGGTTGTGATAACTATGCAGCAAAGACAGAATTAAGAAATCAGGGCTTCCTGGAGCATAGTTGAACGAAAAAATGACTTGGCACCATTCACATGGCATCCCTGATCTGGATTTATCCTGAAAAATTCATCATGTTTCTAAATGTCGTACTTGAAAAGATCACAGAAGAAATACCGTTGTTTATTTTGTTTCTGATTTCCACTCAGTGATTTCCAGAACTATAAAAACATTATTGTGTGTGTTCTGTGGCTGTGTTTGAGCACTGAAGAATTGAATACCAATTCAGCACAAGGATGGGTTTAATGTTCTGATATTTTAACTCTATTATAATATAAAATCTGGAAGACTAAATGCATGGCTTATTCTACAGCTGTTTGTTTGGTGTTTTTTTTTTACTCCAGAAGTAAAATCTGCTTTGTAACTGATCCTTTATGAGCTTGTTTTGGTTTTAATTATATGGCATTATTCTGAAAGTACACTTTTCTGTGAACAGATAACTACTGAAGGAGTAAGGAAGAACTGTTTAATTCAGTGTTTAATTATTTTGCTCACTTACCAACTTGAAGCTTTTTTTAATAATAATAATATTGAAGTTTGGAAGTAAATCTTAGTGATATATTGCCTATCTAGTTTTAATCTTATTTGTTTCTCAAGTTTATTCCTTCTTGATTGAAGTTAACAACAATGGCAACAAAAATTTACCAGATATCACCATGGGCAATCACATTGGTAAGTATTTAAAACTAAGATAAGAGTGGTTACTCAATCAGAATGACAAAATGTGGTAAATTCAGTTAAAACAATTCAGTTAAAACATACTCCTTGCAGAAAGTAATGAATGTCCATATTATTAGCTAATAAAAATGTCATCTTAAATGCTAGCTTGTTAGAGGAAACAATTAAAACCCAATGTCATAAACACCTCAGTGTGTTTGTTTATATTCCTAGGTAACTTAATATAGCTGACCATATAACAATATTGCAGATCAGAATTGTTGTTTCTAGGTAATTATAGTAACAGCACTTGTTCATTCCATCGCATAGCTGAAATAGTTTCAAACACTTTAGGCTTTGAGAAGTAACCTTGTACTTCTAGGTGTAAAATGAAAGATGACTTTACAGTAAATGTTTTCAACGTAAAAAGGTGTCTCTTACAGATATCTATAATCAATAGAAACTTTCAAAAATAATAAAAAAGATATTTCATGACTATCAAGAAAAAATAGTATCACTTACTTTCTAAGAAGAATTTTTTTTTTTTTTGCTTTGATTATGTGCTATTTTTGTTGACCTTTTAAATTATTTGCATTAAGGTCTTTCTTCAGCATAAGGAAATTCTATAGAATCTAGGCTTTTTCTTCATTAAATCATCTTGGAATAGCTAAATCTGTCAGATAATGTTCTGTTGTTTGTTTTTTTTCCTTCGATGTGCTGTAGTTCATTGGCACATTAGGGAATGTTTTATGGATATTTGAGAGGTTCCAGATCCTGTTTTAGCTGTCATCATGCCATCAATTTAACAGAAAAGATTAATTAAAGTAATCATCTTGTCTCCTGTATGCACTACATGTGACTCTTAAGTCAATGTGCATAGCTAGCAGGAAAATATTAAATCAAGAGTACTCTCTTTACTTGTAACCTGCAGCTTTTCAGTGCTACCAAGATGCAGACTGCAGTCTGTCAGCCTTTCCAATTCTGGAAATCAGTGTTTTGGCAAGTGTTTAAAAGCCATAGCTAGAAAGAAAAGTCTGGGGGAAACCTGGATAACGTCATGAAGTTCAGGTGAAAATCTGTAGTACGAACTGCCCAGGTAAGTCTTTAGTGATACAGAGATGACGGGTTGAGCTTGTGTGCACATCTTGCATCCTACCTAATTGGTCTGGGCTTCAAGAACATGTTTCTATGCAAATTCTTAAAGGACTAGCCTAATATTACATTGTAAGCTATCAGTTCACTACTTTGCAAGATAGCTGAGATAACGAATGGATTTGGAAACTTACAGCTTTTGTGAAATACAGCTGATAAAGGGCAGACAAATACATAGGGAGCAGCACTTCAACCCTGGTTAATGGGCAATTAACACAATGAACACAAATTTTCATCTGTAAATATAACTATTGTGTCTGAATTTCATACTTATTTTCCTAAAATCCTACATTTAAAAATCTATTACCAGGCCACCCAGAAATAAAAGTTCAGCCTAAATGATATCAAGTGACTCATTTCCAGTCTGGCACAGTAGTTATGGAAACACATATGTGCATGCGTTTTAATTAATGTAGGCTGAACTAGGAATAAAATCTGTTCTGGTTTTTATAGTAGTCTGTAAAACTAAACTTGATACAAGTATATATCTATTATAGGCTTATCAATAGTTTATGAACCTGTTTGCTTAAATTGAAACAGGATAGTTGAGCACATGCTGAAATAATCTGTCTAAATGTTCATATCCTAGGTGTAAACACCTGTTGTTAAGGGAAGACTAGTTTTTCTCAACAATGAAGGCATAGGGTGTCACCAGCTTTAGCCTTACTGGGAAAGCAGGAGTCACTGTGACAGCAATTCAAAACTAATTTTTGAGTGGAATTTCTATGAGCTGTCTTGTTTTGCTACATTGCAATTGGATTTGATTTTTAAATAGTGTGTTAAATTACACTGATACTGAGAATACATTATTGAACTTTTGAAATGAGATACTTTATTTATCCAGAACTTGAATAGCTGTATGAAAACAACCCCAGTGATCTGTTGCTCCCCCCTACCCCACTCCAGTTTAAGTAAATCTGAACTCTTATAAAATTCACAATCTAGGTGTTCATTTCTGTACAACTCCTGACACAGAGGGTCTGTGTCATTTCAATAAAGACTTGAACTGCCCAAAAGGCTGTTTGCAAAGATCCATTGTTATGTATGAATGCTGTATACAGCAGCTGTGCAGAAATTGCTGTTTAAGAAGACAAGCTTTTGACTGCATGACCTAAATGAAGTGCACATCTGGGGGAAATACAAACAGAAATAATGAGAAATATGTTTTTAGGAAATGTTCTTAACATAAACTGGTGAAGTTTTCCTATTCTCTTCCCTCCAAGCTACAAGTTTTCTTCATACAGGCACCGTTCCCTAAAGAGCATATAAATGTCACAATTTATAATCCATATTGGTCTTGGGTGCTTTCTGGATTTCTTTGTATTATGTTAGGGGCCTAAGCTGCAGACTCAAGTTTCTTTAGGTATTGGACTGAATTGCAATCACTCAAGTTATTTTCCTCTGAGACACAGACTGATCATTCTGGATATTGCTAGAACGTAGCTTATGCTTACTAGGGTTTGGATGGGATGATTTATTTGTGCTATCGTTACTCTACGATGATTAGTGCCTCACTATTGGAAGTTTTGTCACTTGCGGAGAAAGGATAGCTTAATGTCGGAAGCATAATGGCAGCTCTGGGTATGACCGCTGATACATCATGCCAAGAACTAAAAAAGTTTGAAACCCTTTATCCACTAACAATTTTTGATAACCAAGTAAACTAAAGCAACAAGTAGCTACCTTCTAGGAAATCAGAGTTTTGGGACAGTTGCACCCTGAGAAGAAAAGTTTCATTGGTCCTTTGTGCATGTAGGCCTGTCAATTTATTTCTTTGTATTTTCCTCCCTTCTGCTGTTTCTGTGCTTCCTACTACCTTTGATTACTCCATCTTGGTTGCTAATTGAAGAAGTAAAAGCAGGGTGTGAAACAAGTTTTGCTGGCATGTAAGGACTTTGATATAAGAATAAACTAATTGGCGTTTCTTGTTCAGCAGTTGAACAACAGCCAGACTTATGCTGGGCAGGGTGGGATAAAAAGTCTGTAGCTCTCCTGTTGGCAATGCCAGGTGCAGTTTGTGCTCCTAGTCCATGCAGCAGAGGAGGATTTCTGCACAATGCTGCCTTCTGCTCTCAGTAAGTGAGACAGCACTGACCCATCTCCTGAGCTCACATGGGGGCCAAGCCAAAAGAATCATTAAGCTTTTGCATGCCATAGGTCAGCTGAGGAATAACAGATTTATTCTGTTATTTTATTCTGGCAGATAAAGTATTTCTAATGGTGCTTATAAGACAGTCTGCAGTGGGGCTATTACTACCCTATTCATCTACAGGCTTTTTATAGACTTTTTCATCAGAAAACAGTGCATGTAGTGTTGCATGAAGGGTGTGTGTGTATATTGGTGTCTGTTACTTTGAGGCATTCCTACTGTTTTTATTTAGTTTCCTTTTACCTATATGGGGGGATTACACAGGTGTATATAAGGCTGAAAGCAGATTTAGTTCCAGTTGAAGGTTTTCATTCATGTTCAGATCTGTCTTGTCAAAAAGTTCTGCCAAAGTATAAACGTGTGTCCATAAAAGCATGTGTATGCAATTAGGGAATAGTTTACAAATCACCCTAAAAGTACTAATTTATGAAAGAGAATACTTTGTCTCTGAGGTAAGCGTTATAGACCCTTGAGTGTTGTATTACTCATAGTAAACTGATATTAATGATAAAATCTCTCAGTTACAGATTTTAGTTCACCCTAAAACTTCAGACTCTGCATGCAATACTCAACTGCATGAGCAAGTAAGTTCATTATGGGCAAGCTGCAGCAACTGCAAGATATTGTAAAGCAAGCATTTTCAGGTTCACAAACTAGCTGTTTTTCATATAGTTATTTCACAAAGACAATGCTGATGAGAAGCACTTGCTGTTTTCTCCTACTGTATCACATTCTGTAACGATAAAGGTGTTTTGAACAAAACAATATTTGGTCCATAAAAAGAAATTACTCATGTGTAAATGGTAGTGGAAGCCCTGCCAAGGGAATAATGAGACTCTAGGAGTGTACTAATTTGTATTCAAAAAAGGGAAAATGCTGAAGGCAATGCTGTCAGCTTAATTTTCTTCTCTAGTCTAAACCTTGAATACTGGTGTAGGCTTTGTAGCTCACGGAGAATGTGCACAGATTAATTCCATAGGAATTTCATATATTGCTTTGGGGTAATATATTTCTTGAATAAATTCAATTCCTGTAGCATAAGGCTCATCACTAGTTATATTTTAGTTTTGTATATTCATCCCAACAGGTGAATTGCCAAAATGATCAATAAGAAAATTCTGTATGTGGGTAATAACATTGACGGTGGTCTGCGAACAGACAAACTCCTCTCATGAGTCTAGGAGTTAAAAGTGCATGCAGATGAGGACGGAATTCTCATCTTTATGTGAGTGCTACTTTCATGGAGTCCAGTTTTTAATGTCCCTCTCTGCCTTGCCAACCTTTCACATTAAGCTTTGGGCTGTTGGGAGGGTTTTTTAGCTGTTCTTGTGTGGTTTAAAGAAGTCTGTTGTTCTGCTGCTCTGTGGGAGTGGGGGAAGAAGCTCATGTCTGTTCTTTTGTATGTGCAATGATATGCACAATATTCTGCAGATTAACGTGACAACAAAAGCATCCGGGTATCAAAACTTTTGTAGAATGAATTACTTATTTGGTAGGTACCTCATTATTCTAAGCAAATATATGTCTCCAGGCATAAGGAGATGTTGACTAACTGAGGGAGTGTTTTTTTGTTTTTTGGGGGGAGGAGGAGTTTAATACAGCACAGTTACATCCTCTCAATATTTTCCAAAGATGTTTTCAGATATTTCAAATGTTTTACTTTTCTTTTTTTTTTCTTTTTTCTTTTTTCTTTTTTTCTTCTGCACTTAGTCATCATGGAACTTGTAAAAATTGCTAAGCATATTAAGTTTATCACTTCCAAGCCTTAGGATTGAATGATAAACTTTTTTTTGCAAAACTCAGAAAATTATAATATACAGGTGTTTAGTTTTTAAATAAAAATTTTGTAACCACATATAACAAGCACACAGTTTTGTGTATGTTTGGGGTTTTGCTTGGTTTTTGCTTTCTGTCTGGGGATAAGTTTCCTCCTTTTGCTTGAGGAGGGCAGCTAAAGAACAAAATCTATTCCAAATGTCCAAAACTGTTTTTGATCTCTTGGTTAGTTTCCTGACAAATGACACTGCAGTCTAGATCAAAGTTCTAAAGAAAAAGCTCATCGGGTATAATGGCAAGGCTCAATTGTACCTTAGGCTGGTTGCCACGAAAACTTTCCAATGGTAGGATGTCAGATGGCACTGAAGCAGAGTGGATAAAATAGAAGCAAAATCCCAGGCTCAGGTGGTGCGTGCTCAGAAAAGCCAAGTGCTCAGTTATAGGCTTAAGTGGTTGGTTTCAGATTAGCAAATCGAGTAGTAGGTACTATAACTGAAGGCATGAAATCTTATCAGTATCCTGAGATCATGGCTGTGGAGTTGTCACTTTGTGTTTATGAACCATTTCAGGTTGCTAAGTGGGTAGTGTATAACACTGTTTCATCAGTGGGAAGCAAGTCACACCTTTTAATCTAACCATTTCTCGGTTTGTCTCTTTTTTTCTTGAACACAAGTTTCCTATGAGTAGTCTGTGAAGAACTGGTATGCTTGTGAACATTTAACAGTGGATCATGGAGAAGAGTGTTTTATCCTACAACAGTCTTCATAATTTTTTCTTCTCATTATACAACATTAAAATTATGCTATAATGATTTTTAGATGTTTCCGTCATACTAAGGATCATATCATTAAGTTTTAGCTAGTGTGCACTGAAAGAAGTTTTTTAAAAGTGTTAGGCATTCTAGTGCACTTGGATCTGAACACTGATTGTATTTGATCTCTGGTGATATAAACATGACAACCCTTTCCTTTTAGCTAGTGAAATTATTTATTCAGGAAATTTTTACTAATGAAAGAGTAGTCATATGGGAGAGGAAAGATCATAATCCACCAAAGTACACCACAGCTGCTACCAAGTAGCTGGAAGTCTCATCTTCTGTAGTGCATTCCATTGTATTACTTGGGGTTTGCTTTGACTTGCTTACAATTTACATTGGTGCTGGTTGTGTAATTTTACCACAGTATTACTTAAAATATTTCTGGTTTATTTATGAAACTCTTTTATACTAGAACAAATTTAGAAATTATTTTAAAGATTAATGAGATGCTGAAATGGTTTAGGAGAAAGTATATTAGTGAGGTGAAGACAAATAAAAATGTGTTCATTTTTATTCTTACAAAATGGAATTCTCTTTAATACAGTTTTTAATGTCCTCTGCCTTGCCAAAACAAACTTAACAGACTAAAACTAATTTGCATGAACATGACACATATCTTTTTTCCCAATTTACATACTGAAGTAACAAGGGCAGACTTCAAATTGTGTTTATATATTTATGCTCTTTTGATTATGGGTGGGGTTTTATAACCTCTCTAAATCACATGCCAAGGTAAGCAAGAGGTTTTTATTTGCTAACTATGTGCTATTAGTTTCTTAACAGAAAGGTCCTGTACTGAAGCTAGAATAAATTTTCTAAATACTGGAAAATAATCATCTAAACTATAAGACTTGGCCAGAATGACTAAGAAACAACATTTGTTTGACTCATAGTTATTCAAAGCACATAAACAGTTGTAAATGATGTGATGGTACTCCACGCATTAGCCAGATTACTCATTTCATCCATGATAAACTAAAAATCTATAACCCTATAAATGGATCACCAAACCTCAAACCATAAACATACCATCTTTACTTGTATCTCATTCTCCCCTGGTGCTACTTTTGTTTTCTTTAATGAAACTGTGGTTGCCTGGCAATGTAAAATAACAGGTGCATGTCTATCATTATTGTAATAATACTTTCTCATAATTATTTTTCCTTGCAGTGCTCTTGGCGGGTCATTAAGGCTGTAAAACTAGTACTTCTGCCAGAATATCGCAATCAAATTGCACACTGCTACCAAATGCTTTCCTTTGAAGCACTTGAATATAGTACCTGTTTGCTTAAGAGTTTACACTCATAAATGAAAGGGAATTCCCCATGGCTGCATTATCTCCTCTTTAGATGTACTGTTATGTTTTGGAAACACTAGCCTGAACCAATTTGTACCAAATGCTTTTTTATGGCATAAGGGAAACATTAAAAATTTGGTATAAATCAGAGGTAAACTTAGTTTTCCATGAACTCTATTTGCCTTGGTGTGTTCGCATTATAATGACTGGGGGGGGAGGGGGAGAGAAGATATACTTCCACAGTAGGAGCTACTTGACTCATTAATGCAATCTGAATTGTGTATCAACACATTAATGGTAAGGTCAAGAAGTTAATGATGCTTAAAACTGTATTGTAAAATTTGCCTCAGCAAACTCGTAAAAAGCAGCAACTAATGACATACCTTTGATTTGTGGTAATACTAACCTTGTTTCTTTAGCATCAAAGCTCTAGGTTCATAATTGTAGCTGGAATACTGTTTTGATTGTAATTTTTCCTGGCTATAATTTTCACACATATTTTAATGGACCAAAGAGAACCTGTACACAGATAAACAGCATCTATTCTTACCGTAGTTCCAGTACTGTAGGCAATCCTCAAAGCTTTCACTGAAGCTCTGCTCATAAAGCCTCATTTCATGTAAGCACCTTGGCATCGTTAAACCTGATAACACAGTTGCAGCTTGCACTGTGTACGAAAGAAAAACTTATAAAACCACTATTTTTATTTTTTAGAATTCCAGTTACACTGAACTGCCAAGGGTAAAATAAAAGCATTTACTGTTAGTCCAGTGAGGTTTTACAACTTTAATAATCCAAAATGAGTAACATGCATGAAAAAAGCCTCATGAACTATATGTTTAAAATCACCATATAAATAAAAATATACCAAGTACCTATCCCTTTATTCTGATGTTCTTATCACTCTTTTAACAGTCTTCCCTGGGCAAAATCAGGGACAGGGAAGTTAAAATGAGTTCTTTTGTGTTCTGAGGTTTTCACTGGGAGGACAAGGAGGATGTCTGTGCTCAGAGTGGCAGTATAAACATGATGTTGATGCTTTCTTCCTCCTGAATTTTGAGTCTCCCTAGACTTATTATTGCTTCTTCTCATCCCTGCCTGCTGCCTTCTCCCTGCTCCCAAGAGGGAGTGAAAGCTGCCTTACAACCTCCCAATATCCCCAGGATCTCTTTGTCCCCCAGGCACTGTCTGGGTCTGTCAGTCCCTCCCCTGGCAGCACTCTCAGAGCTAGTGCTCAGCACCTGGCCTCAAGGTGCCTGGTAAACCTAGCTCAGTCCTGCTCAGGCTAAGATCAGCCCAGATCAAAGTAATTTAAACCTGTAACCTCTTACTAACAACAGTGAAATCATATTTACTGGACTATGCACTTTGTTTTGGAAAAGTGGCTAAATGTTAAGGAGGTCTTGATACTAATACATTGATATATTAAATTGTTTTGTGTGTATATATGTGTGCACATGTATTTTGAGTAGTATGTAAATGGCAAGATGGCAACAGTGAGTTTGAATACTGAATGCGTATTCTGTCTTGTATAGAGGTAGTTGCAACTATCCGAGGACGAACTGCCAGGCAGCTGCCTGATTTCAGAGCTACAGCTCTCCTGCCCTTAAGGAAAGCAAATGTTTTGCTTATTCAGTCCTCCTTGTATTCATCCTGCTAGAGTTTAGTCAGTACTGTTCAGCGCTTCTGAGTTGTATTTTCCTTGCTCTAATTTCTCTCTTGTGCTTTAAATCAGAAATCTCTCAATTAAGAGCAATTCAGAAACTGGAAGGATGCATGCAAAGCTTTCCTTTAAAAATAAATAATAGCTTCTTACAAAATAACAGTATTTTTAAGGATTTAGATGAACTCCTGTATTTTTTCTTTATTATAACTTCATTTGAACTCAGTGAGTTATTGGATGAATAAGGATTAAACAGTCTGGAAAGTAAAATTAATAGCTATTTATAAACAGATTTTAATTTTCTCTTTTAGATTTATATCAGTGTCATCCCATCACACTTTACTCATGGATCTCCTAATGTAGGATTATTCTCATAAGGAATTATGCCATACTAAAAAGTGCATTCATATATTGTATATAATTAGTAAGCTGCCTTAATTATTTTTCTCCTTTTTTTTTTTCCTATTGCTGTACCAATTCTGTTTAAACTGTGGCAAAGTTAAGCCCAAGAGTATAATTAAATTCTTCTTGAAACCTAATTAGTTCAGCTGTGATGTCTCTCATTTCAGGTAACAGTTACAAAATATGGTGCATATATCTGTATAAGGAAAGCACTTCAGTCATGTAGAACCATAGCATCATAGAATCAGCTAGGTTGGAAAAGACCTTTAAGATCACAGTATCACAGTATGCTAGAGATTGGAAGGGATCTTGAAAGATCATCTAGTCCAATCCCCCTGCCGGAGCAGGAACACCTAGATAATGTTACACAGGAATGTGTCCAGACGGGTTTTGAATGTCTCCAGGGAACGAGACTCCACAACCTCCCTGGGCAGCCTGTTCCAGTGTTCCGTCACCCTCACTGAGAGGAAGTTTCTTCTCAAGTTTAAGTGGAACCTCTTGTGTTCCAGTTTGTACCCATTACCCCTTGTCCTATCATTGTTTGCCACTGAGTAGAGCCTGGCTCCATCCTCGTGACACTCCCCCTTTATATATTTATAGACACTTATAAGGTCACCCCTCAGGCTCCTCTTCTCCAAACTATAGAGACCCAGCTCCCTCAGTCTTTCCTCATAAGGGAGATGCTCCACTCCCTTAATCATCTTCGTTGCCCTGCGCTGGATTCTCTCCAGCAGCTCCCTGTCCTTCTTGAACTGAGGGGCCCAGAACTGGACACAATATTCCAGATGGGGTCTTACCAGGGCAGAGTAGAGGGGAAGGAGGACCTCTCTTGACCTACTAACCACTGCCCTTCTAATATACCCCAGGATGCCATTGGCCTTCTTAGCCACAAGGGCACAGTGTTGGCTCATGGTCATCCTGTCGTCCACGAGGACCCCCAGGTCCCTCTCCCCTACACTGCTCTCTAAAAAGATCATCAAGTCCAACCATACCTCAGGACTGCCAAGTACAACACTAAACCATATCACTAAGGGCCTTATCTACATGTTTTTGAACACTTTCAGGGATAGTGATTCCACCACTGTCCTGGGCAGCCTGTTCCAATGACTTATGTTATCCTTAAATCCAAAAGAAAGGTTCTGTTAGACTGTCTTTGTTGTGGTTTAAACTCAGCCGTTAACTCAGAACCATGCAGCCGCTTGCTGAGTCCCTTCCCGCCACCTTTTCTTCCCCCCCCCCCCCCCGAGGGATGGGGAGGAGAATTGAAAGACTATAACTCCCACAGGTTGAGATAAGAACAGTCCAGTAACTAACGTATAACACAAACCACTACTGCTGCCACCACTAGTAATAATAAGGGAAATAATAAGGGAAGAGTATACAACCGCTCACCACCCACCGACTGATACCCAGCCTGACCTGAGCAGGGATCTAGTCCCCAGTTTACATCCTGGGCATGACGTGCTGTGGTATGGAATACCTCTTTGGCAAGTTTGGGTCAGGTGCCCTGTCTCTGCTTCCTCCCAGCTTCCCCTCCTCCCTGGCAGAGCATGAGACTCAGAAAGTCCTTGGTCAGACTAAACATTACTGAGCAACACGTAAAAACTTCGGTGTTATCAGCATTGTTCTCAGGCTGAGGGTCAAAAACACAGCACTGCACCAGCTACTAAGAAGGAGAAAAATGACTGCTACAGCTGGACCCAGGATAGTATCCACCCCTTATTCCATACCTTTCACATCATGCTCAGATCTCACATTTTTCAATATACCATCACTCTTGTCTCATATATATATACATATATATATACATCCACACACATGCAAAGAGAGAGATATCTTTCCTTAGTGCATGGACCAATTCCCATAAAGCTGCTGAGTTCATCCAGTCCATGATGTCAGGCTCCATCTTTTGTAACAGTCTTTCAGAGCAGGACAGGCGGTGTGCACTGTTGGATTGTTGCCTGCTGATGACACTGTGGAACTCACCTGGTCACTGCTGAGCTTGTCTGGTTTCATCAAAGTACATTCTTTATTGGAATGATGGTCCAAAGGAAGTCAGGGCCAGTCACTGGTGACCTGAAGACATCTACTTGGTGGGCTATAAAAGTGCTACATAGCAGGCAACAGCATACAATTGAGTTCATTGGCTGTTTTCGACTAAAATCAAATCCCCTCGAGGTGCACATCAGACTTCTCCATCTTCCCACATTACCTACCAAGTGTATTTGGGTCCCTGAGCAAAAGCAATCCCACGAGTGGGTTTGCCTTTACCTGAAGCGGGAATAACCCAGACTGTCTTCCCCAGCAAATTCTTTATGTCCACCACAGGAACTTTGTCCCCCTCTACAATATGTAAAAGTTCTGACTGGGCTGGGCCAGCCCTGTTGGCAGATCCTCTGGTGTTGACCAACCAGGTGGCTTTTGATGAATGTGTATCCCGATGCTCGAAAGTTCCCCCACCCATTGCTCTCAGTGTAGTTTTTAACATCCCATTGTACCGTTCGATTTTCCCAGAGGGTGGTGCGTGGTAGGGGATGTGATATACCCACTCAATGCCATGCTCTTTGGCCCAAATGCCTGTAAGGCTGCTCCGGAAACGAGTCCCACTGTCTGATTCAGTTCTCTCTGGGGTGCCGTGTCGCCACAAAATCTGTTTCCCAAGGCCTGGGATAGTGCCCAGGGCAGTGGCATGGGGCACAGCGTATGTTTCCAGCCACCCGGTGGTTGCTTCCACCATGGTAAGCACATGGCGCTTTCTTTGGCAGGTTGGTGGGAGTGTGATATAGTCAATCTGCCAGCCCTCCCCATATTTGTATTTCAGCCATCGTCCTCCATACGAAAGAGGCTTTAACCGCTTCGCTTGCTTAATTCCAGCACATGGTTTCTGAAGGTTGAAGGAGCTTGACAGATGTTTCCAACCTCTCTGATGCAGCGCAATCCTCTCCTTACTTTCAAGAAGATGGCTTCTTTGCAGCAGCGTGTATATTTGTTCTGACTCACTTCTTTGATGGGTAGTATTAGGTGCTTCTTTGAATGTCTGCACTATTGTCATGGTTTAAACCCAGCCAGACAGCTTGTTCACTCACTCCCCAGCCCCCCCCCCCCCCCTTCTTGCGCTCCTCCTACTCCCGGAGGGGTGGAGAGGAGAATCAAAAAAAGGAATGCAACTCCCATGGGTTGAGATAAGAACAGTTTAGTAACTAAGGTATAACACAAATCACTACTGCTACCACCAATGATAACAATGATAAAGGAAATAACAAGGGAAGAGGATACAACACCTCAGCACCAGCCAACTGATAACTCGCCCCCCCAGCCTGACCAAGCACTGACCAATACCTCCTCTAACCCTGCAGTGCCCTAGCCCTTCTGGGTAACTCTCCGTTACATCCTGGGCATGACGTGCTGTGGTATGGAATACCTCTTTGGTCAGTTTAGGTCAGGTGTCCTGTCTCTGCTTCCTCCCGGCTTCCCCTCCTCCCTGGCAGAGCACGAAGCTCAGAAAGTCCTTGGTCAGACTAAAAACATCAGCATTATCAGCTCTGTTCCCTAGGCTGCACAGCACTGCACCAGCTACTAAGAAGGAGAAAAATGACTGCTACTGCTAAACCCAGGACAACTGTCTTAAAGCAAAACTGGTTTATGGACCCACTGGAGAATTTCTAAGCAGCTGCAGGGACCAGGTTTGATCATCTGAGCCACAGCAGGGTCTCACACATCTGTCAAAGGTGCCCATCTTATCTTTTTCTTTCCAAGAGACTCTTGCACTGTTTTCTTGGAAGTTTTGGGTTTCTCAGGCAGTGCCACCGGGCCAAAGATTATCCGTGATAATTACTTTGGATTTCACAGCAGCAGTGTCTTCAGGTAGTCATCTTCCTTTCTATGTTATTCTTAAATCCAAAAGAAAAGTTCTGTCAGACTGTCTTTCAGCAAGCAGTTCAGGTATGATGGTGGTAACTTCAGAGACAGGAACAACTCAAGTGATCTGTCTGTATCTTCATTTTATTTTAGGCTACAACCAGTAATTCTTCTGTGTGCAAGCAAGAGGAAGTTGTGGTGTTTTTTATTATTTTTATTGTTTCTGCAAGCAAAAGGAAGGTTTTTTTTTCATTTTTATTTTTATCGTTTGGCAACTCAATGACCTGCTAATGCTGAGGCAGTTGAGAGGCATTAGGTAATACCCACGTTTCCTAACTGCTCCCCAGCTGAAAGCAAAAGAAACCGAAAGAATTGCTTATGGGCAGTGTAACAGGCATCTCTTGGATATGACTGAAGATTCTGTGATAGAAACCCAATGTTTCATTTTAAGATCCTCTGTGTTCTCTGCAGTGGTTTGCTCTTAGTAATCCAACAAAATGCAGACTACTTTGGTAGAACATTCAGTTCTGTTTCAGGGCAGAAGTACTGATATTGGTTAGCAAACTTAAAAGAGGAAGAATGAAGAAATGCTTTTGTATGGCTGCACCTGTTCACACAGGCATACAATTTAGTTAGGTTTGCAGCTGTGGTGTGGATTAATACTTTAAATTCTCTTACATTTATTAGCAGTCACCATGTCAATGCTGTCTAATAATCTGAACACAAGCTGTATGAATCTGTGCAACTGGTTTAATCCTTTCTTCCTTGTTCCAGACACTTGGATTCTTTTCCATTCTTGCTTGGTTTACTTGGGTTTTCGTTTTGTTTTATTTTGTTTTTTCTTTTGGTTTGTTTGTTTTGTCTTGTTTGGGGGTTTTGGTTTTTTTGGTATTTTTTTTGTGTGGTGTTTTGTTTTGGTTTGTATCTACCTTTCTTCTCCCCCATCTTCTCTCATTTAGATCTTTGTTACTTCCAATTTAAATTTCTTTAACCTTCTCTTCAAATCTGAAGCCTATATATCTGTCCTGCACACCCTGTAGATGCTGCTCTCCTGTGTGAGCCTATAAATCCCAGCTAACCCTTCTGGCAGGTGCTTTGGTTTGCCTGGTGTAGTATGCACAAGGTGCATGACCAGGACAGCTTTCAGATTAAACTGAAGAGAAAGATGCAGCTAATGCAATTCAGCTGCCAAGGGGTATTAAGACTATGGGAACCAGACTCTAATTAGCCTGAAGTGTCACTCCTAGGCCCCCAACATATAGAGCCAGCCCAATTGGTCTGTGCTTTATGTCAACATCGGTGCATGCATTAACTTGTGGTATTAGCTTCATCTTTTTTTAAAAAAGCCTTGCCTGTTGACATTTTTCTGTGCCGTTGAAAGAGCTTCCGACTTCTTGTAAAAGACTTCAAAGAATCAGTTTAGCTCCCCCAAGTGGTATGGAGATGACTTTGAGTGACTTACTTCAGTCATCATTGCTGAATCATTATTTTGCTCGCGTAAAGTCAAGTATCCCCATTTCTTTCTGTGATGACTTCTATAACTGTAGATTGACAATTTAAAAGGTAATGAAGGAGCAGAAAATTCAAATGGAAAAAATTTGGCCTCTTTTCATAGCATCTGTACAGAAAGCACTGTTTTGTTCTCAAGTACCTGAGGTTACAATTTCTTGTCAGTTCTAAAGTTTTCAGGCTAGGATTTACTTAAGATTCCCAGAAAAGATGATCCACAATCATAATCTTGTTCTGGGCAAAAGTAAAAGCATTGTGTATATGCTTGGAGATAAGAAGTCATTGTTAGTTCCATGAATGCTTTAGTAGTCTGTAGTTGGACTTAGTATAGGAAAACTTCCTGTATTTTACAAATCTACTGTAGAAAATATTTTTTTATAGATATAACTAATCCCCTTTCAGTTATCTGTCCCCCTATTCACCATTACAATATTTCCCATAGTCTTAGAGTCAACAGTTCCTGTATTTCTCAATCATTAATGATGTATTCTATTAACCATTTCCACGAATTACCAGCAAATTTTCTCCTTTATGGAAGGATTAGTGTAAATAAAGAAAATAGGAAATGGTCCCAGAGTCCTGATGTAATTTCCCTGTCGTGGGGTTTTTGAGCGAATTTGAGATAGTTGGTCAGTGTTGTTAATTAAAAGCTTCTTAAGAAGAAGACAAAACAATAAAAAAAGCTATTGTTGAATTGGTGGAATGAATTATTCAGATAAAACCATACTAAAAGTGCTATTGCAAACTAACTCAAAAATTGAAGTAAAAAAAGTATGGGTTTGTGATTAACTTTACAATGCGAGTCTATTTCTACTGTGCATGCATTGTTGCAAATGTGTGTGCACTTGTTTCACTGTCAAGTGATTGTATTCTTGGAATGCCAATGCAGATGTAGCACTAAATGAGATCTTGCAATCTAATTGATTGCAAGTAGCCTCTGTTCTCACATGGCACTTTCTTCTAACAAGTACTTTCCTCCTTGATTGATCTGTATTTAAAAGCTAAATCCAGAAAGACAGGATTCAGCAACTCACACTTGTGGTAGAAATGAGGTGAGTTTTTGGGTGGTTTTAGTAAAGATACAAGGCACACCAGATCAAAAGGTTCATATAACTTCCACTGGAAAAAAGCCACATTAAAATGAACATGCTTTGAGAATTTATGCTATGGAATGAAGAGGACCTGAAAATAGAACTGTTAGGAATCGTATAAAAATATCTAAACTACATGGAGTGTACGCATACATCATATTTTTTAAGTGACAGCTTTTTATATGTTTAAAGTTTGATTGAGCTAAGTTGCTGAGGGACCTTAAATATGCAATATATATGACATATTTTTAGTTTCATTTTGACTATGCCCTTTCAAAATAAACTGTAACATTATTATCTTGGGTCATTTTCTGCTAGACCAGATTCTACCTCAGTGTAGAACAGCTAAGTGAAGAGCTTGTAGCTTCTGTACCTTTCCAAGTAAAAAAATTCGACAAGAACACCACAACTTCTGTCACTATGCAGTGAAGACCACAGCATTGTACCCTTTCATTGTACTGTTATTAGTATCTACATTGTGCAGTCTCAAGAAGTGATATTATCTGAAAAATCTCAGCTCTTCAACACTTGCATCATTTAAGCTGATGCTTGTAAAAAGGAAGATGAAAAAAAATTGCAGTATGCCAGCTGTCAGTGAAAAATGGAGAGTAATAAACTATCCTGGTTTAAATGCAGCAATAGATCAGAAAAACTATCTAACCATAACAGCTGCTGAAGATCTTAAAATGTCTTTTCTATTTAAACATAGCCCAAGGTTTGCACTAAATGTTCCTATGAATGCATCTAAAAGAAAATGTCTATAGGAATTGTATTATTCACCTTGACCTCAACAATCCATAATGCAGAACTCCCCTGTGTTGCATTCAGGAGCTCCACATTTCAGTAAGAAGTTTGGATGACTGATAAACTCTTTGCTTTAAGTCTTCATATGACTTGACTTTATGCAGTCTCCAAAATAATGGCTTTTTTTTTTTTCTTCCTAAGTTTTTCATTAAAAGGAGGGAGGATTGTGCTAAAGGATATAGGAAAGAAACTTTATCTATGTGTTACATGAACTCATATATAATAATAGGTGATAGCTCCAGGAGCTGTTGTTACACAGACCTACTTCTCTGAACAATTGGGATGAGACAGCTTCATGTTTGCTCTAGCTGCAGAATACTAAGTACAGTCAGCAGGGTACATAAGCAGTCAGTTCCTGTAGTAAAATGTATGTCCTAGGATATATGTAAAACTGGTGACGTAAAGTACAGATCTAGTCTGGGATCTGGGTGAGCATATGGCTAGTAAACCTGGGCAGAATACAGGCTTTAATGGCATGAGTTAGTTTGTCTGCTTGTAGAGGAAAACAATTTTGAGGAATATTACATTGCATGAGTGCTTAGGTGAAGAACAGGCTTTATTGAGCAGTTTTGGAGCTGGGAAAGCCTATAGCTGCATGTGTCACAAGAGTTTGTTCTTGCTTGAATTTCTGAGAGGAATTGATTTCAAAGGCAAAATTATCATGCAGGAGCATGTTAATAGATAATATTTCAGATACATTAATACATATTAATGTATCTGAAAGATTATTTACTTTTGGAGAGTGTGGATAGGTAGAATAAAACTTTTTGTCAGCAGGAAACATTATATTTGATATGTGGGAATGTAGTGACTTGATTGACTAGATTGCAAGGTTGACTCTTGTTGGTAGAACTAATCTGCATGAAAATGAAAATTATTATCATCTTCTTCAACTAATAAAACCATGATGACTACCTTTTTCTAATTCTGTAAGTAGTTGAAGTATGTTTCCCTTTGCTATTCAGTGCCATTACTAAAAATACTTTCATCATTTTGAATGTATATGTATGTTAGAAGTATAATTTGGGCCATTCAGTTTCTATATATTATGTTTGCAGACCAAGCTGATAATTTCATGATCATTTAGATGTTACTAACAAATACAAAAAATTTCAGTGTCCTCATGATTTCCATTAGGAAAATATTAAATTAATGAAACAACCTTTTTGTGTTTTGTTTTGGGGTCCTTTTTTGTGTGGTTTTTTTTTTTGATTGTTTGTTTGTTTATATGGGTTTTTTGGGGGGAGGGGTGGGGTTTTTTGGGGTTGTTTACAGTTTGTTTGATTTGTTTTAGGGTATTTTTTGCATGTTTATTTTCAAAGCTTTCTAGTATCCAGTATACAAAGAATTGTACTATGGGAAAAGACTGGTTAGTGTAGTCCCTTTATGAACATGAAGTTGAAATGAATCCTGAAGTTGAAATTCCATTCAGAAGTTACGTTTTACAGCTCTCATGAAGATGACTTTAAGTTTGGTTTTTTTTTCCACAGTTAAATAAAATCCTAGTTTGAATATATGTGTTTGGATAAAACTGATACTTATCATGAGGGGTCTTTTTTATATAAATTAAGAAATTTCCTATGCAAAGATGAATTTCTTTTTTTCTCTCCACTTATGTTATCTTACCAGAAAAACTGCACTGCAAATAACTGCACAAGTGAATTTTCACTTTCTTCTTATTTTTGAAGTTATATTTAAAGCAGAGTTTGCATCCTGCTTTAAATTTACCCTGGAAATTTGCTTGGGAAAACTTCTAGCTCCAATAGAAACTGTTGTTCGCCTTAATATGACTACATTTTTCCATGGTTGAATTACATTGCAAAATTCTCTTTGAGAACTTAGGCGAATGATGGCACAATTTCCTAATATCTGGGACAAACACAGGACTCTGAAAGGAGGGCAAAAGTATTTTCTTATATTTCAGGATTGAAAAATTGAAATGTGTATGTGGTATATTCCATATTACAGCATGACGTGCTTGGTATATAAACTGGGGGAGTTACCTGGAAGGGCAGATTGCTGCTCAGGTCAGGCTGGGTATCAGTCAGCAGGTGGTGAATAATTGTCTCGTGCATCACGTGTTTGTTGGTGATTTGGGTTGTTTTCCTTTTAGTTTTATACCTTTCTCCCTGTTATTTCCCTTTTATTACTATTAGTAGTAGCAGTAGAATATTAGTGCTTCAGTTATTAAACTGTTTATACCTCACCCCACGGGTTTTACTTTTGTTTTTCTGATTTTCCTCCCCCGTCCCACTGTAGGGAGCAGGGAGTGAACAAGCAGCTGAGTGGTACTTAGTTACCAGCTGGGTACCATGACATACCATGACAAAGGTATAAGACAGCAATTTTTCCAGAACTGTTGAACCACTCCCCCTTGTCCTGTCACTACACACCCTTGGAAAAAGTCCCTCTCCAGATTTCTTGTTAGGTCCCCTTTAGGTACTGGGAGACTGCTATAAGGTCTCCCTGGAGCCTTTTCTTCTCACTGAACAAGCCCAACTCTCTCAGCCTGTCTTCATAGGAGGGGTGCTCCAGCCCTCTGATCATCTCTGTGGCCCTCCTTTGGACTCACTTCAACAGGTTCACATCCTTCTTAGCATCCTTGGCACAGCATATTCTCAGGCTTTTCTGTCCTCTGAACACAGAGGAAATTAACTATTAAGTAAGAAATGTGAAAAAGAATACAAAGCTATCTAATTTATAGTACTTGGAGCTGCTAGTACTTCTGTGTTGATTTAATCATGAGGTCTGTGGTTTTGACCTGAGGTATGTGGAGGTATAGTATACCTGTGGATGCAGAAAGCACTTCAATTTGTATTTCTATTTTTCTACCAGACTTTGGTCACCCTTGATAATGCATCTTTCAATAGGAAGATGTTGATTGAAGTACCTTTTATACTACAGCAACCCTTTGTTAGATTCTAATTTTACAACTGGATTATCCAGCCTAATGCTCATGCCCCTGCATCAAATGTAAAATAACACCATTCGTGTCAGTTGAATATCTTTCAACAAAAATGTGTGTGTGCACGTGTTTGTAGCAGCTGGCTCAGACTTTAAATTCAAACCATATAATTTTTCTGAATGCCTTGGGGTTTTCTTTGTTCTGTAATGTGGAAATAGTTAAATGGCATCAGTGTGTTTAACCTTAGAAAAACAAATTGTTTCACATTCCACAGATTTTTCAATACACATTGGTTTTAGGTTAATTGTATAAAAGAAGAATGGTCAGACACACTGAATCCAATGAACAGGGATGTTTGATAAAATGCTTTGTTAGAGCACAACGCTACTTTTTAGCTTAGAAATCGTAACATGAAGATGTAACATGAAGCAGTAACTATATTTGCTACATTGCAATAAATTCATAAAAAGCCTTCCTCTGAATCTGGGATAAAAGTGTGTGCTTTCAATACAAAAATGAAATTCAAGTTAATTTTCCTCAATTAAGTGAAAATCTGCAATGCACTAATTTTACTCATCAAAGACAGAAGCTTAATTTCCCTATACATCTCTAAGATCAATGCAAAAGTCATTAATTATGGGAAAGACTGCAATGAATGATTTCTGTATTAAGTAGCACCATACAAATATTTGCAAGAGTCTTTTCAGCTTTGAAAAGTGTTATTTCTTGAATGGCTTGACTTTGTATATCTATTTTTTCTTTTTTTTTTTTTTTCCTTGCTGAGCTAAAAACTGCCTTTGCCCTTTTCATTTTTTTTTTCTTTTTTTTCTTTTTTTTTTTTTTAGAATATTCTCTATGGCCCAATTGAATTTTTATCCTCTCTTTTTAGGAAAATATGTCAGCTCTCAAGTGTCCAGGAGTTCTTTTTCTGTGATGTGGACTCTTTAAAACCCACAAGGATGTCTAGGTTATCAGATTTACTTTAAAATGCTGCCATTCATCTGTTCAGTTTAATGCATTCTCAGTGGGGAGTTGCTATACTGGCTAAAGGCTATGCCATGCTGCAGCTTAGAAAATGAGAAAAGAAAGGCAGCCAGGCTCAGGCTAACTACACCATTAACTTTCCTTCAGCCTGCAATACATCAACAGAGCATCAGACCTAATCATGTTTTTTAGAGCTGCTTTACCACAGCAAATAATGATCAGAGATATTTATTCAAAAAGGAACACTGTGTAGTCCTTTGGAAATTTGTTGTTCTCTTGAACATGATTTGCAGTGATTGCCCATTAATCTTATCATGCATTATTCTCTCTACTTTTAAAAAAACTATGCATGCTTTGAATGCTAGAGAGGTGAAGTCTTTACCTGTAAATGGCAGCATAATGTACTTGACTAACCTCACATAAATGTTATGTTGCTTTTCCTGTAGGTAAATGTTGTAGAGCCAGGTATATTGATTAACTAGTGATGCAAACCAGCCCTTTTCTGTGTCCTACTGACTGGATCTGTTTTGTACTTGCTAATACCTAATTGGATCTCAGGGCAGTAAAGCTTGCTTTTAGTTTACAGGCAGTTTACTTCCATTCTTGTCAAAATGTAATGCACTCTGAAGACCACAGGAGCATAAGATCCAAAGCTAATCACCTGTAAACCCTGAGGAAAATCAGTTTTAGGTAGGATCTCTGCAGAATGTTTAACTTCAGGAAAGAAGGAGGATGTGTCAGTAACAGCAGAAATACCAGTCCAACATGAAATTTGTGTGCGTGTGACTTGTGAAAAGCATTGGGTAAATTCAGTAAAAAATTCCACCTGGGTGACAGGAAGTCACATCATGGTATCTCACAGTACTTATAAGGATCAGTACTTAGTGGTGCTAACAAGGAACATGCAGAGCAAATTAAAGAGGTGCCAAAATTATACACAAAACATCCCATGCTGTTCTATAACCCACTTGATCTGCATAAGAAGAAAAAGCAAGGAACTAATCTGACCAAACTTCAGTATCTGTATAAGAAGAGCAAGTTAATAGAAATAATTTTCTGCGTAAGAGCCTTGAGATTAAAAAACATATAAAGGTGAAAAAGGATATATATATTTGGGGGTTGGGGGGGGGTAGTAGTGTTGTCTTATTTACTACCATTCTAATAACCATACCTCAATCTTCTGTTTCTTAATATGCTCAGAAAAATTGTTATATTTTTGAGGGTTTCTTGCTTTTTTTCCCCACCACTTCTGCAATCATTGTTTGTTCTCTGCATGATAAGCATATGCATACCTGTGGCTTATTTTTTTTCTCCTAGAAAAAGTACTCTTTCTAGCATGGCTAGAGAATACAGACACACTGCTGACAGGAAAACCCTTCCCTGCCCCGCTTCTCCTTTATTTTTAGTGCATACTTCGATACTGCAGACCTTCTTACCCTCTTGGATCAGTCCTGCTGCTGTGCTGTCATTTGACTCCTTTTTGTTGTAATTCCCATGAGACACAGTCTTTGAGTGTGCCTGGGCTGTACTATGTACCATATCTACAACTATTAACTTTTTGCTAATAACTGCTGACCATGTGCCTGTTTTGACCCTTTTTGACTTTGCACTTTTTTTCTGTTTGTACTGATAAAAAAAGTTCAAGGAAATGTCATGTGTTCCTATGGCTGAACAGCTAGATAAAGTGCTTTTATTGACCTGAGGCATTTTGTTTGCTCTCAGCATCTGTAAACTTGGTAACATTTCTTATCCTTCCATTTTTTGTGCTGCCAGTGTTGCAAGGAAATTGGTGAGGGTCTGGGAAGGGCCAGCCATTGAATGCTTAAAAACTAATGGTGGGACAAAGTTGCAGGAAACTGTTAGATTTTAAAAATGGAGGAAGGAGATGTCAGAATGATAGTGAATGTCTAGACTATTGGCATAGAATTGATAGTGGCAGCTCAGGAGCCAGATCTTAGTCCCTTTTATACTCTTCTTCACAATCAGAAACAAGGCATGATTCAGACAGGAGATTTTCAAAGATTCGTACTAGCCAAATTCCTCCATTTTTATCTTGATACCTCTCTAGAACTAGATCAGTGTTTTGCAAGTGTGCAAAACAGTTTTCAGCTTAACGTCGACTTCAAAACTCCTAGCATTCTCTGTTTGAGCTATTCCCCCTGATCTTGATCAATTCCCAAGAAAACACAGATCTAAGACTCTATTTATTTACCAAAGGAAATCTAATAATGCTTCCAAGCTGTTCCCCAAGATGGATAGGAAATTAAACTGGGATAGGGGAATAGGGCAGTAATATTGCTCATGCCATACTGAAGTGAAGATATCTTCTGTTTTCATGCTTTTCTTGTGATAGCCACTGTCCTAAAGATCTTCATTATCTCTCTGCTCAGTACCTGCTCATCTTTTTCTTAGCTGGGGGCTCTCAGTGCTATTGGAATGAAAATAATAAATACCTGCTTTACTGTGTATTCCCACCAAGCTTCTTCTGTGAGATTACTTGTAGTAGCCAGTACTGAGGCTATGTGTTTGGAGATTTGATCTTTAATCACTTGCCTGCATCTGCCCACTGTGCAGCTGTAATACACGCTGATTTAAAGGGGGCTTTTGCTGGAGGCCCAAAAGAAGTAATGTAAGCAAAAAATGTGACTAAACCCCACATCTGTATTTGTCATATACATTACCTAAAGCCCATTTCTCTCATCTCGAACTTCTTGTTTTCAATGAAATTCTCATTCCAAACTTAACTCTACTTTCTCACTTCAGTGCATTCACTTTTAAAGCTATTAAAACTTCTAAATGGAAGTAAAAACCTATATATGAGGCTAAATCTCTCTAGGTTTTTAAGCAGTTGGCTCTTTTTATTTGTGTACTAAACTATGCTTAAAGGAAAAATGTTTTATTCATGCAGATCAGTTATGTATTATGATATGTTTCAAAGAAATATTGAATATTTAATATTTCCTCAGTATAATATGTAATTCATGCTGGAAACCTTTTCCTGAAAGTAATTAGATAATTATTAGAAAGCTTAAAAAAGAAAACAAAGCATCTGGTTTATTTTTAATGGCTTTCTCAAAGTAGTATTTTGCTAAGCTTAATAAGAAGCACTGTTGTATCTTTATTTTCTCTACATAGCCTCTAGTAAAAAAGTGTTTTAAAAATTTCGTCTAAGATCTTGAAAAAAGAACTTTTTTTATACTTTACATATATGAAATATACTTAGGAAGAAATCTCATTTCATTATGGTAGCAAGAAATTACACAAAACATTGTGTACGATTTTTCTGTATGATTCTTTGACTTGTCACAATAACCTTGTTCATTCACATTGAAAGTTTTCATTATACAAGAGATACCTAAAGGATTCCAATGTCATGAACTATTGTCTTATAATAGAATTGGAGTCAATACTGAATATGCAGACTGTATCTTATCAGACACTCTAGCAGGGAGCGAGAGATTGATTTGAAGAAACGCTTGAGGGAGTGAAGTTTACAATATAATGATATATGTTTAATGATAAGACTTATGACTTGCTGATAAAAGCTTAACCATAACCTTATGTTACTTAGGCATTATTGTTCAAAATAAGTTAGATGAAGCAATTTGTTGACTACCTTTAATTATCTTAAAGAAAATATTTTTTCTGTATTCCTCATGTACAATTATAGTTAATATGATTAATAAGTGTTTCTTCTTTAGTAGCTTAATGTAGTTTTAAAGAAGAGATTCCACAGCAGTCTTGCCATGGTCAAACAGTGACAAAAATCTACAATTTCAAAGGGAGAAAATGTACTTCTAAATCCACTCTACACGATGCATTAGAAGTTTAGTGATCCTGAGAAAGATAGGCTTGCTAGCTTCACAGTTCTTAAACATGGTCATTACTCCTACAATAGTGGTAAATTTAAGAAAGTGCTGAGAAACTGAATTGTAAGAGGTATAATCTCTGCTCCATAGCCATGTCAGCTTGATAGTCCTGCCTTTTCTGCATAAAGCCTAATCACTGGTGGAAAAGAAGTGAGCATTAGCTTTCAATTTCACTGATTCCAGGAAGACTAACTCCTCTCACTCTGGCACTTGTGCTACCTCTGGAAAGCACATTCAGACCCTGGCCTTAATTAAATTTTCATGTCACAAAATGTTCTTTAAAGATGCTTACATTTCCTCTTGGAGAATCTGTATTGTGGAAATTTCATGTAGTGCTGGAGCTGCTGTATGAGATGTGGTTCTCTCATCAGTATATTTCTTGCGTTTTATAAGGTAGGAATAGTAGAATTTGGAAGAAAGAAAGAAAGAAACTGGATCTATTTGGGTGTTTCATTCCCTTCCTCTGAGAAGCCATGTTTTTACCACACTCTGCTTTTAAATTCCCAGAAATTAATGAGAAAAGTTTTTCTGATTAATGTTGACTAGAACAGGAGCTTTGTTATTGCTCCTAACTTTGCTGAGAGCAAAGAATTAATAGTGTTCTAAGATCACAAAATTGTAAAAAAATAAATTGTGTTTTATTTCAGAAAGCTTAAGACACTTTTTTGGCTATTGTTGAAAGATCCCAGTGCTATCAACCTAACTGTTAACTATGGGACTACAATACTTTTTTCATTTACTAAACATATTCCCAAGTCAACAAAGCTATAAATTATGAATAAGCCTTTAATGAAAATACATGAATAGGTAATACTAGCTACAATCTCCTATTATTAGCATCACAAGATATTGCTTAATATTATATTTAAATTATGCAGATCGGAATAATTTGGTATACATCAAGTGATAAATGATATTGTTCTGTGCCACATTAATTGTATCTTTTGATACAAAAGACACTATCTGAATGCTTTGCTAATTAATCCTGTCACTCTTGTCCCAGAAACATACTGTATGTGGGTTGTTTCAAATTGCTGTGGTTAGAAATATTAAATATATAATTTAATTAATATTGCTTTTAAAAGTACTGTAAATTCATCATATATCAAGGCAAGTTTGAAAGATGATTGTTTCTACACCACTGTGCAAATGATAGGGGTGTATAATTTCTTTACTTTGTATATAATGTTATTTATTTTTCTGTTGCCTGCACTTTCTGTTGCACTGACTGGTCATTCGTTTCCTCTTGCCAGTGTCTGACATCAGGCTGATTTGTGTGCTCCAAGTATTTGTTCATGCTGTATCTCCCATCTCTTCTTACAGATGAGCAGCTCTATAGCAACTCTTCCTATATCATATTTTTTAAAAATTATAGTTTGGGTAGTATCTCTTTAAAGAGGTAGTACTTATGCAAATCAAGAAGCTAAAACATATGCATGTGAGATATAACCCAAAAGCTGTATCTTTCCTCAAGTTTAATAGAGAAAGTAAATGGGAAAGCATCTTCAACTTTAACCGCGCATTATACTATCAGTACATCTAACAATTTTTAACACCTGCATTGGATAAAACAAAAAGATTCGTACTAATGTATTAAGACTGGTACTAATATATTCAGGGCTCCCTTAGCTGTGAATTATTCTCCCAGAACATCTGGATATGAAGCAGACCGTTGTTGCTTTTCTCTCCTCAATGCAGAGAATTTGTTTTTTCTTTCACTAAGGTCAGTATCTCTTCCAGTGTCATAAGAATTCATTTATGCATTTTTGTAATATATATATAAATGAACATTTAAATGTAAACGCACTGTTAGAAATGGCTTCCTTGCCAGAATAGGGACATTTAAGAGTCTTCAGACAAGTTCTAGGGAAGATACTAATTCAGGCCATTTAGATGGTTGTCTCCATACAGTGCTGTCTGTGCTCCAGAGCAATGCAGGTAGCCCCCAAAACATTTAGTATATGACAGCACAATATATTGAGGAACTTTCTTGTGAATATCTTTGTTGTTCTCTACAGTCAAAGTTAAAAACTGTTGTTTTGTTTTCATTTTGCACGTGGTGCAGAGACTAAAAAAACATAGCTTGTTTTCAAAATATGTGGAAGAGGGATACTGATTTGTCTGTGGAAATGTTAAAACATTTTTATAGTAGCCTAAGAACTTGCAGTCAAAAAGCGAAAGAGTCAGTGGTTTGTATGCAATTACATTCAACCCCTTTTCAACTGGTTATGAAACCTGGTTAACAACTTGGTGCATTATGGATTAACCTTGCTACTTTTGCTGTTTCTGGTTTTACCAGAAGTACTAACCCCTCCAAGTGTTTGAGTGAGAAATATTTTAAATGCAAGGATAGCAAAATTGTTCCAGGTGTTCATGAGACAGCTGATGTGGTGGCATCTACTTGGCCATTAGCAGACTAGGTCAACTAGTCTTCTTGTCTTACTATTTATATGTCAGTATGTTTTTTTTTTTTCTGAGAAACTCCTTCAGGAATGTGACAGACGGAAAGAAGCCTGCTAAACACAGGGATGTTGTAGAAAACCTAGGACTGGGTGGTCTCCTTGACAACTTGGAAGGAATTTTAAGCAGTATAATTGCAGTCTGCACTGTTTAGAGACCAGTTCTGTTCAGTTGGAATTAATAGATCAGAAAAATTACAAGATCTGAAAGATTAGTGTATCAGAACACTAAAAGTCCAAAACAGGATCCAGATTTTTCAATACGAAGGTTTTTAATTGCTTTAATCTTAGGGCCAGAAATACTTGACTCTTCTCAGTCCCTCAGTAAATTTACAAGGTGCTCTCCCAGCTATGAGATGCTTGCAGACCACAGAAACACATTTATGTACAGAACAGTAACAATCCTCCAAGCAATAGAGGAGATAAAAAGGAAGAGAATTTGCATTATATCATTTGGAGCTATTCCTGCTGGAGTTTAATCTTGCCTTCCAAATGTGTTAAAAATCTATACCTTGATTTGAAAAAAGTATGAACAATTGATATGGAAAATCTGGATTCTAGGGTGGGTTCTGATACTTGCCATTAATTTATTTGCCAAAGACACCAAAACCAATCAATTTAGTAAAGTCAGGAAACATCTGATAAAATTGTGCTATCAGTTATGTAAGGCATTGCCTTTATGCTTTTTTCCTAAGTTATCAGTAGATTTCTAAAATAATTCAGTGTTGATACCCATGCTAAGTTCATACTAAACCAGAAGAAAAAGACTGCAGATTGAAAAACAGGTACATGAGGAGAAGAGCCTTAAATGGAAGTTACAACTATTTTGAGGAATATCCAGAGTTTTTGTCTTAAAACCCATAGCACTCTTACCACCTAGGGGCATCTTCCACAGCCTTTCACCCCTGTTAGGGTATCTTTCAATGTCAGAATGAAGATGCAAGTCACAAGTCTTACAGTGGTTCTCAGAGCTGAGCTGTACTAATTCTGATGCAGATATAATATGAAAGTCTAAATTTTCGATTATCTACTTTTATCAATCTCAACTTAAGTGCTGAAAAGAAGGAAACTTTGTCATTCTTCCTTTTGTCTGCCTATTAGACCTACTTCCATGTATTACAATTTTATGATCAATGACTGCGAAAGAGCAGTAAACACTTGTATTTTGATTTGTTGTGGGTTTTTTTTGTTTGGCTTGGGTTTTTTTTTTGTTTGTTTGTTTTTGGGTTTTGTGGGTTTTTTTTTGCTATTAAATTTTTAAAGTTTAACTTCAGAGAAGAAAAGGAAGAAATTACCACTAAGCTTGGCAGAACCTATGTTATCTTGGACAATAAGGCTTCTCCAAAAGCTTTATACCACATCCTGGAGCTCTAAGGACTGTACAACTAATATGAGCGTGTTTATTTATTATTTATGTAAAATAGATTCTTAATTCCTGACATTAAAAAAATTACCTTCTAACTTGAAGCACCAATAGTTAGGCACCCAAACTAGTAAAATATTTTTGGTCAAATAAAGTGAAAGAAAAAATAAATAGTTAAATAATAATAGTTAATAAAATTAATAAATAAAAGGTCAACATCCCATATATATTCTTAATATATACCATTTTAAAATACTGCAAACACAGTGTATATTTAGTGTCTATTGGGACTTTTGCATAAGTAGCATGCTCATAATCTCCATTTTTGTTTGCCTCTCCACTTTCCCATCTTTAGGTCAGGCGTTTGTTTCAGAATTTTACGTGTTGATAAGCAGGATATTAGTTCTTTCACGGGATTAAGGAAAAAGGGTCTTGCTGGGGAGAAAAAAAAAAAGAAAAAAACAATAATCTAAATATTTCACTAACTGCTTGATGCTTGTGTGAAAACTGCATAATATTTTACAAATTTCAGTGAAACAAATTCAAGTATTGTATTAAAAAACATTTTAGCCAAACAAGAGTCTCACTGCAGCTTAAAACCTATGAAGCCCAGCTATGTAAATTTCATGAATCAGATTGTACTTAGCATACAACTGAATAATATTGGTTCCACTTTTTTGTTAAATTATATTTTGTTACATAATAAAATTGGCTTACAAAGAAGTCTTAAAAAGCATTACCTTCAAAATGTATGTATTATGCAGAACTGAGTTTCTTTTAATAAATGAATAAGAAATGAATCCCTAATTTTCAGTCATCACAAAATAATTGATTTAACTATAGTCAGAGTTTATTTCAGTTCAGTAGCCATTCTTAGCATACATCAGACTAAAATAAAATCTAATTTTTACAGGGAAGTATGGTGAAATACAGCCATTAGTACTGAAAAGGCACTGTTAAAATCAAAATGCTATATATAATGAAATTCAATTAAGCTCAATCAAGAGATTTTGATAATCAAAACATTTAACGGGTGTGGCCAGCATCTTCAGAAATGTCGGTTTGTAACTGATCAATAATCATTCATGCTTTTTTTTGGGGGGGGACTATTTAATTTTGCTTAAAAGTAACATATGAGTTTATTTTTCATTAGTCAACAATTTTGAAGACCTAACTGGTGATTGTAAGGTTCTCCCTTACAATCTGCTAAGTGAGAGTGTCAATGCACTTAGGTCTGCTAAGTGAGAGTGTCAATTCTTTCTTATTCTTCCAAATATAATGTATCTTCTTACTGGGGTTTGTTGGACATCCATCATCACAAAATAGGATATGCACTGATATTTTGCTTAGACACTGCAGCTGATGCATTTCAACATTCCATTATATATACATATAAATGTATAGCACAAATGAGAAAAAACACTTATCTAACAAGACACCCTTCTGTGCACATTTATCTAGTAAGCAAGAACAATTGCACTGCACTAGTTATCTCTAATTACCTCATTAAACTAAGATGCTGCAAACAACTTTTTCATTAGTGCCAAGCAGATGAAGCTAGAGAGATTCTTTGAATGTCCAAATGTAATCTCCTTTTCAGAGAAGCTGTTAGCCAGGAGCCATTGTATACCTCTTCCAAGATAAAAAAAATACTCCAAATCAAGCAGAAAAAAAAAAAAAAATCTTCACACAAGAGTCAATATTAGAGTGACATTTTAGTCAAGGGGTGCAAAGGATGTTATGGGACCTAGAAGATAGTTCAGAACTGAGTTAGTCTTTGCCTTCCTTTCTCCTACCAACACTGAGAATATGTGGAGGAAAGGAAAACCTAATGCTCAAGATTAAAGTAAGTGATAAAATATTGCCCTGAAGACCTCTTCCTTCAGGACACCAGAACTGTCAACTATATTAAGGGCATATTGATAGACTGTCTTGGAAGCGTCGTCATCTACCTTTCTTATTTACCAAAATATCTTAATTTGGTAACTTAAGCCTTGGCTTAAGTTTATTAGGAATTGTGGGCATCCTCATAATTAAGTGCTTCATTGTTTATGCTATCCTTAAATGGCATTTTATTAGTATAGTTTCCCTTAACAATTTAGGTTTTGTTAGCTAAAAAAAAAATAAATTATAGCAATCAAATTACCAGATGGAATACGTCATGGAATGCATGTCCACGTGATTTATGTATAGCTAATTAGAAGGGTCACAAAATATTCTTTTTCAGTTGGATTGAGGTCATTAATTTCCTTGTTAAAGGAAAAACTTATTCCTCTATTAATGTTCAAACAAACAAAAATAAAAGGCAAAAAAAACCAAACAAACAAAAAACTTGTAAGCACTGAAGAACCTGATTGTATTTTAAGGGTATGATCTGTTCTTCTTTCCTTTAAAAGTGTTCTCTGAACAGAAATCAACTTTTCTGTAGCTTCTTTTTTTTTAATTAATGATGGGCTATGTATGCTGGTAGAAGCTCAATAGGCAGAAACTGCATCCTATAGAAGGTATTCTTTATCTTAAAAATTCGTTACCTTTTATCTGTCACTCCCAGTTTCTCCATCTCTTTTTTTCTCCCTCAAACATGCAGGTACTATAAAATTTAATCCATGGTATTTATCTGAAAATAGGTAAGCCAGTATCTCCCATCCCTGGCTCGTGGACATAAGATTTTTAATATATGTATATCAAAACTTCTTTAAAATTATGAAGTATTAGCTCTTCCTTTCTTTGTTATAATTCAGATGGAAAATTGGGAGAAATGATGACACTCACAACACCGGACTGAAACTGTCAACACAATATGTGAATACTGCATTCTACTTTTTCATTTCTCTAATCTTTAGTCATTGATATAATTAATATAGATCCACATTAAATGATGTAAGTGCCTGTACCTGGATATTTACACTAACTTTAAAATAGTTATATAGTCCTAAAAATGCTACAAATTATAACACAATGCACTGATGAAATCTCAGTAATCCAGAATTATGTAATTGTCTGGAAACACCCAGAAGACTCATAGACTTAAGGGCTGTAGTCCATAAATAAGACAGATTTGTTTTCAGAAAACTAAAGATTTTTATTATAGAGTTAGCTTTATAAGTTGTCTACAATTTGATTAGGTACCCTAATGAAAAATTGAATTCAGCACCTTCTTTCCCTGTTTAGCCATCCTTAAAGTTTCCATTACAAACATGTATAACATTTTAACCTATTTTCCTCCCAATAGGCTTTAAGTACATGTTTTACTATTTAGTCTGTAAAAACTAATTCACATTAATAGCATGTTAATCTATATGGTTAACACTTGTCTTTGGTAATAATTGTGGTTTAGTTTTATAAAGCATTCATGAAATGTCTTGCTAAGTTACATAAAGATCATAATAGGCATTTAATGAATGCTTTTTAAAATGAAGTAGAAATTATTTTAGATTATAAGTAACTGTAGGTTTATAAAGCCATCATTATATATCTATTAAGACCATTTAACTTAAGTGTTCCATAATTAGAGAAGAGTCAGAATTTTAATTGCACATTTGCAAACTGCTAGCTAGGACTTCTGAAAACAGCTCTTCTTCTATTCTAACACTATTGAAGAGAGTTTGCATTTTCTACATGTTTTATTTCTGATTTTTTTTTTTAATTTCTAAAGGATATCCTACTATACTATAATAAATGATATGGGACAGAAATAAAATGGCATCTAATATACTAATAGTTCCTAAAAAAAAACCTCTAATAATTAAGAAACTAATTATACATTTAATTTTTGTTTGTTAACTGTTAAAATTGAATCTGAATGGGAACTGATTGGCTCAAAGTATTGACAAGGGCAGGCAGAGTGCTTTTACCTCTGAATGATTAGCTGAAAACAGGCAATAATATCTCTGCCTGAATCTCATTCTTTTCACCTAAATCTGCCGTTTATGTAGTGTCTCAAATAATAAAAAATGTACTTGTCATTATTTCTGTTGTATTCAGTATCTCTGGAGAGACTAACTAGCTTTTTCTTTTAATCACAAAGAATGTAAAGTGTGCTCAGCTACCATATACACACTAGTATGAAAAGAGTGTTCTTGAGGACACCAAAATTGTTCATTCTGTGCTGTTCTTAATTCAGTTGTCAGACCTCAGTTTTGTACAGGCTTTCCACAGTCACGGAAATACATACGAAGCCCATAAGTGTTTCATTCTTTTCAGAAACATAACTTTGACATTAGTAATACATCAGATTGTATTTCCCAGGATGGGCATGCAGATTCAGAAAGAGGGATGATCTTGGTACATGATGGTCTCCCATGTGAAATACTACACATACACCTGTTTTTACTTGTACTGTTGAATTTCCCAACTGTTTACTGATGTTCACATTTTCTCTTCAATTTGGGGTCAAAGAAGAAGCAAAGTATTTGCACTTGAGCAGCAGAATGTTAAAAATGGCAGAAACGGTTAGCCTTTATCTCACACCCATCACTACTCACTATTCCATTTCACCTGTTTCCTTTCCATTACCTGTTTCCTTTCCATTACCCTCAGTTCGAGGCTGGCAAAATTACATTTTCTCTGTTCCGTTTTGTTATTCTTTGTTTTTAAGTCTTGAATCAAATACACTATATTAGTGTCTATGGGCCCCCAAGAGTGAATTAAATGATGTGACTAACATTACTGAAGGCCATTTTCTATTAAAATCCAGTTCTTGTTTTCTTTCATAATTCTGATTGGTTGATTTTAATAGGTCTTTCCCAACAATACATTTAGCTTGCTAGCAATTTTATAGAGTATACAAAAGTTACACTTGGCTAAGTGTATGTTTTTCTAGTCTGAAGCTCATCTAATACTGCACACGTGGGGGAAACCACAGAGAGCTCCTTATTTTTTTTTTTTTAATAGTCTTTGAGACTTAAATGTAAGTTTGTCAAGAAATTAAACTACCCTGCAAACTGACTGTATTTCCTTCTCCTCTAAGCCAGCTTTCTTTAAATGCGAACTAAGTAGTTCTACAGTTTTTGCTGTCAAGGGTCAGTTCCGTCATTTAGCTCAGTTCCTTCATTGAGCTCAGTCAGAGACACACAGATCTATTGCAGGAAGGAAGTCCCCAGAAATATTCTACTGATGTAGTCTGAAGTACCTACCTTGTAAAAAATTTTGGTTTTTATCAATCTGTTTATCCTGGTAAGGAAAACAGGGATTAAACAGTATGAGTATTAGAAAAAGAAAGTAATATAT
This sequence comes from Pezoporus flaviventris, assembly GCF_033815535.1. Taxonomy (NCBI): domain Eukaryota; kingdom Metazoa; phylum Chordata; class Aves; order Psittaciformes; family Psittacidae; genus Pezoporus; species Pezoporus flaviventris. The sequence continues at coordinate 23,646,708 of NW_026892563.1, forward strand.
GAGAAGAAAAGATGGCAAACTCGTTAACAAAATAAAATGAAAGTGGAGGAGAAGTAATAGTGGAAAAAAAGCCACTCACAGAATGACCTGATACTAGGGGAAGAAGAAGATAAAAGCAGAAGATAGACCAATAAGGAGAAAATATGAAAGAACAAAAAAAATAATACATGAAAGCCATGTAAAAAGAAAGCCAGGTGTTGGAGAAACCACCTGCAGGTAGCTGCAATGAGCACATTTAACGGCGAGCCTGGCAAAAATAGTGGCCAGACTAGATTAAATCCTCTAAATTGAAATAACATAATCTGTTAGCAGCTGTACTTTGGTTAGGGTATGCTTTGCTCTGAGAAACAATGTGAAGGAATCACTTTGTTGTAGTAAAGATACTGGTATTATATTCTCATATGGGTCATGTATTGCTATGAAAAGCAGCTATAAAGACCCTAATTTTTCTACCTAAAATACTACAAGGTCTTTGCCTGCTGGAGTTGGTATTCAAAAGGAAAATACTCATAGGCACTGTCTATGGTCTGTCTTGCTAAGAGAAACTTTTGAGTCTAAGTTGATTCTTCATTTGTGCTCAGAAAAATTTAGAATTTTATATTATCTTATATCTCTCACTTCTGTATTTCAGGTGTGTTTCTTTAATAGCTGAATTCTTAGGCTTGGTTTGGGCAATAATCATAGAAGAAAACCCTGAATTTCATACTTAGTTCCTGGTTGCTTGATATTTGAAGCACATAAATACTTATTCTACTATACTATCTCGGTAGCATAGGAGTGTTCCAACTTTATTAACTGAAATATTAAAGCAGCAGCCTCCTTCTCCTATAACTATACTAAAGTTTTAAGCCATATTAATAACTATGCTTTTTGTCTTCTAAAATCACCAGTAATACTCTGGCTGTGCAAATGTACAAGCAAAACATTTAGTGCCAGCTAAAATAACAGTATTATACTGGCAACCACAAGTTATTGGCTACAGAAATCAAGAGGTGCAGACAGCCTCATAATGATGGCACAACAAATTGTTGTTATGGAAACTTAGTTTCTCAGGACACATCTGCAGATCTTAAAATATTTCATTTTAGCTTGTAGCTAGAAGTTTGCAGCTGCTCTCTGCTTATAGTATAAGAACTTACTAACAACTGCCATCTGTAGTACAGCAAAATACATTATAAACTATTCAGAAATTGTTTTCCTCTGAGAGTCCAGCAATATTTTCCCCAAAATGTTCAGTTTTACTGCCTTCTTGAGGGCATTGTTGCTGAAAAGAAGCATAGCTTTTTTGACCAGTATTCTTAAAGGCACCAAGGAAGTACTGACTTGTTACTACTATAATAAACCCTAAAGTAAACCACTTTCTTTTAAAACTGCAATTCATCAATTATAACATATTTCTAAAGCTACATAATTTTCATTTGCATCAGATGGATAACATACTGCATTAAAAATTTTGGATTAATTTAGCTTTTAATTTGTCAGCTGGATGCATATTTATTCTCTCTCAGAATGCAATAAAATGGACAGCTTAGGAAATGACAGACAGCAGCTGACCATATACAGTGATTTCTTTTCCTGGGAAGGATTTGACAGTCAATATATGTTCTTTTTAATTTCAGTGCCAGAATTCAGTTGGGTTTTGGTGTTCTGGCTTTTTTCTTTTTTTTTCTTCATTTAAAATGTCATAATTCCTCCAGAATTAAAAACCGCATTGTATAGGCAAGCCTAAAATGGACAGTAATATCTGCTCTTAGAATATGTGTTTATTCATTCTGCTGCAAGTATTAGCTAAAGCTTATGTGATGTGTTACAGTAAAGAGATAATAAATAGGATATGAAAGAAAATGCCCTGAGGTAAAATCTTAGCTTCATTGAAAATCAATGGCAAAACTCCTACGGAACATCAGTGGGACAAAGACTTTGCTGTTCATGTGAGAATTGAAATAGAATTTAATTTCTCCACTTGTGAGTGAGAAGTTTTATTATGTGATTATTTTATTTGGGTTTAATTCTCTGTTATTTCTTCAGGCAAAGCTCCAATTGAAATCTCTTGTCTCTAGCAATCAGTGGGAATTTTTCCTAAGGAGAACATTTTGTCAGCATTGTGCAATTTATTCTCTTTTGTTTTTTATCTTTTGTCCACTTTATTCTTTATCTTATGGGAGAATAAGGGAAATAGGCAGCTTTTTGGAACTGGGTAAAATGAAAAAGTGTAACAAACCGAGGAAAAGAAGTAAAGATTAAATAGGGTTAAACTTATATTGTGGCTGTGGAACTAGGGTTGCCTTACTTGCATAAAGGTTTTGTCACTGCTTTTGCAAACAAGTGGAAAAAGATAGCATAGCAAACTCATTGAAGGAGCTGTCCCTTGAGTCTGTGTGCTCCTCAAGAGACATTTTTTTCTTACTTGTTTTGTGGCTTCCTGCCACACCAAGTCCTCAGGATGCTATCTGGCATCCTGCTCCCAGGTAGCTGCCTCCCCTGCAGGAGCATGGAAAACAGGCTGAATACCTGACTTGTCCCCACTTACCCACTTACCAGAACAATAAAATATAATTGGGAGAGAGCTGTAGAAAATAAAAATATTACGGATACTAAATTTCCATATAAAATATATACATTGCTTGTGTGAATAAAAGACATATAGCAGCTTTATTTTATTGGGTGAATTGGACAAATGCCCAAATACTTGAAATGAGAATAAAAATAAATACAGGACAATCCAATTTCATTTTATGTAACAACAATTATTATTCTGTTAATAAGATCAATACTATTCTAAAATATTTATAAAATTAGGAAATTTGCCTCTTATCACAAGTATGTTAAAGCTAGTTTTAATGCTTGAGGCACAGAACAGGTTGACAGCTTTGGGTTTTGGCTTGTGTGCACTAGCATATCAATGGAAAATATTTACAAAATTTTTCAGTAGAATAGCTGAACTCCAAGCCAAAAAAAAGCTAATGAAGGGAAGAGAGCATAGGGCAAGCTAAATAAATGATTTAGCTGTTGTTTGATTAAAAGCCTGCATATTTAATGATTCAGACTCAAAGCTTTAAAGTCAGCATTGTTTATAAATTTAATATTAGGTAATTGAACTAAATAAGAAATTACAATTATTTACCTATTTGATTTTTTTATTAGTATTAAGAGTATTACTGGCTTTTATAAGGTTTTCTTATACCTATTATTGATTTTTTTTATTAGTATTGAATTACTGATGGCTTTTATAAGTTTTTCTTATATCTATTATTTTACCAGTGTCATTGTAAAAGATGCATTTGATATGAATTAAACCAAGGTTTCTAGTTCCTGTGGGGCTTTTTTCTTTATTTATTTACTTGATATCAGATGGCCTTAAGAAATTTTTTTTTTTCTTCTATGTTAAACCACTAAGAAGATCTGATGCACTGTGAAAACTGGTGGAAAACTGTAACATGACAACGAAGTAGTGAATCCAGGTGTAAGCCAGACTGTACCCAGAGTGCCTTGCTGTTGTGTACAGAAGGAGGACAGCAGAGAAAACAGATGTCCAGTTACAACTTCTAGGACTTTTAAGGAGGTGAAGAAAATGTGACTCTTAGTTAAATTAGTTTTGAAAATATGTTAGTGTTTCAGTTTAGAAACTTCACCTAGTGTCAGCATACACAGTCAGTGCAACACTTCATTACTCCTATCAAGCCAGGCTGTAACCTAAGTCATGATATCTTAAGAATGAAGCTTAGTTAGGTTGAAGAGACAGGCTATACACAAAGCCTAGAGTACTTTTTTTCCATTAAGTTCTCCACACATTTTGATTCATTAACTAGTTCACAGATGTCTGTTTCAGTATGGTACAAAAATTTGCTAAAAATGAATTTTACGAAGTTGAATGCAAGAAGAGCTTAAGTGCATTTTGTAAGAACAAGTGCTTGATCTTTGCCCAAATTTAGAGCTATGTTAACTATAATTATTAAGAACTAGTTCATAATAAACCCCACAATATCTAAACCAATTTTCTTCCTTTTGGCCAGGCTGAAGAAGCCATCTGATTTTTATTCTACTGGGAACACTCATCACTTGATAGGATTTTTTTATATCTCAGAGTCTGTCCAGTGGGAATGTTTTTTGACATCTCTTAGAAAAAAATTCTAAACCTTGTTCCTCACCCTCACTCACTCACAGGTGACCAGTCAAAAGCCATTTCTGGTGCCTTGGATACTGTTTGTGGGATCAAAAGGCCACTGCTGGTTGTGAAATTCTAAGACTGAAATGTTGCTGCGTATTTCAGAACATGAGCTTATGCTTCACTAAAACTTCACCTTGGAATAAAAACAGATGACTATTAAGAAAAGTGACCTAGATTATTCTAAATTATTAATATTTTTAATTCATACAAAAATAATTGCTAGCATGCTCCTGATCTAAGTTCCCTGATTTAACATGACAATACTAATTTAATAAGTGGGCTGCACTGTAAAAATAAGATGCAAGCATAGAAACCTCTGGTTATCTCTTTTTGCTCTCACTTTAAAAATACATATCAATTACATATTTTCAATGCTTTTTCCCCTTCATTGTGAGAGAGGACTCATCAGTGAAACTGAGAGCACAGCTTGGACTTAGATATTGATTTCATAGAGGTATCTTTGCTGATTTTCTTTATAGCATTTTCATCTGGTATCAAAATGATACAATATCCTTTCACTGGAACATTTTTTTGTAGTTGCTTTTCTTCCAGTCACTTCTCAATCTCTAATTATCGGGGTTCAAGCAAGGTGTGTTAGTAGTAATGCTAGGAAAAAATGTCACAATAAGATCTTATTAGAAATAAACTTCAAAAATAATGTTTTATTGTAAGAAAAGCTCTTCTAACTTGAGATATAATTATCCTGCATAATGAACTTGCAAATATCCTGTGTCAAGCCACAGATTCTGAAAAAAGTCACAGAGTAGCCTAATATTCTGAGACTCTGTATGAGAAATCAAGTTTCAGAATCTCCATGTTTCTCTTTTGCTCTCACACTTACCGGCTCATACACTCATGCACACTCACGTGTACACTGTACTGCTCTACAATCAAAGAACAAATGTTCTTTGAAAATGCTCTTTACCAGAAATACAGTTGGAATAGTCAATCTGTTCTCATTTTGAACTGACTGAAAAATACTCATAAACCCCTTAATGCTCATTATTTTCTGGCCTCAGATTTTGAGAAGATGTGTTTTGATAATGTAGTTGCTTTTTATTATTTTTTTTTTTTTTTAATTTCTGGTGTTTGAGTCAGTCTTTGAGGTGTAAATGAAGAGACTTAATTCAAACCAGAATCCAGCTTCTATCCCATAATCAGGCTATGCACCTCACTGTCATTAATACCAGGTCTGTGTGCCACAGGATGTCCCACTACCAATCATCTGGTTGGAATCAGACATAGACATGAAAGTCCATTTTTATCAGTTAACCCAAATAATTCAGAGTGCACGTCAGAGTTTGCATTGGATTTCTAGGGGATTTTTTTCTAGTTTTACATCTTTTGCAGAAAACCAGGTGACTGTTGTTTTGTTTTGTTTTTTTATATAGTGCTTGATGGCAAAAAAATGACATTAAACTCACATTGACATCTCTGAGCTGCAAGGTGATTATATATGAAGGAAGTGCTCTGCCAGGTTTTTAAAGAAGGAGCCTTGGAGCCATATCTGTTGTCAAACTGCAGTTTATTAAACAAGACAGACAAGCAAAGTGGTCCCTCATTTCATGTCCCATATTTTTGATTTGTTACTCCAACATCACTGAGTCCTATCAGAGAACAACACTGTGTCAGGTACTGTACAATGTACAAACAAAGAAAAAATATTGGTTTTGTCTCTTAAGGTAACTCAATAAATGGCTTTCTTCATTCTGCAGACATCACCTACCAATGATTTTTTCATGCTTCATGAAGTGACTAGGGTTTTTAATAACCCTTTGCTTTCGCCTGACAGTTTTTCTGTTTTCCAAACCCTACCTGAGCCTCCTAATCAGTAGGATTCTGGTCATCCTTTTTCTGTAAATGCTGCCCTCATGCTTCCTCTTCTTTGTCCCTGTGCCTTCCCCCTTGGTTTCAGAAAGCTCCAGTCTAGCTGATTTTTGAAGCAATAAATACACCAGATAGTTTAAATACTTAAAAACACATAGTTGAAATAGCAAATGAATTAAAATACTCAAGTGATAACTTGTTTACTGTTATTATTTTACCATATGTACCGACCCACCAAGTTTGATAAATATATTTCACTAAGCTTGTGTCAGACTGATGTAGAAAGATCAGCATTGTTAACAGCAAAACATTAATTTCTCTGAATTGCAAAGAATAGGCTATTTCACTAAACTACAGCAAATAATGTAAAATGCATTCATATTTTTTTGTGCATTAGCAGAGATATCACATCATTTGCCCCACTGATGTGCTGGTGAACACAACCTGGTTATGCATGGCATAATGTAACACCACGTTTCTGGGAAAACTACAGGTAAGGGCAGGACAATTAGAATGCAGTGGAAAGAAATATTAGGAAATTGATTTTACTGCCTAGTAACTGCAACCATTTCTGAAACTTGGATTTTCCTACTTTCACACATACACATGATTGCCCTCCTTTTTTTTTTTTCCCTTGGTCAAATCTCTGCTATAATTCAAACACTTGTAAGAAGTCACTTACCCAATTTCTGATTGGATAGATATTGGAGATGAATCATACAAATTGCTTTTTTCCAGTAAGCTGCAGAAGAGTGTAGAAGGGTGTTGCTTCAGACCACTCTAACTGCTCCCACAGCAAACTAAAAATATTATCAGGTAGATTGGGGTCGCAAAATAAAGGAGAAAGGATAGCTTACTTCTTTAGATATGAAATTGATACTAAGTTTTGCTGTGCATATAAAGAAAATTACATATAGGGAAAGAAAGAGGAAAAAAATAGGAAAAGTATTGTACAGAACAATTTCTTTTCTTTCTCCCAAGACAGACCCACAGGCTGTGTGGATCTTTACAACGGCAGTAGAATTAATGAAGTGATGCACCTCTAGCACAAACAAAAACTCTGGTCCAAGAAGCTAACTGAATATAACTATTCTTTGAAGATTAAGCATTTAACAAATCCATACATGTCTCTAACTTAATTATACAGTGTAGAGGAGTACAGGCTTGGTATGACAGGCCTCAAAAGTGGAGGCACAGGATGCAGTGTAAAGGAGTATAGGCATGGGATGCTAAGAGATGGGGCAGAGACTGGAAGGAGGACTGGAGGACATATGGCTATAAAGAGCCCTCCAATGACCAGTTGAAGCAGCACAGAGTTGGATCTGGGAAAAACTAGTTTTTTAGGAGCAAAGAAAGCAAACATAAAGTGTTTCACATAAGTAAACACTCCAAAGCATGTTACCAAATGTAAAACCAAAAAAGCTTCTTCCTCACTCTGGGATATAAAAGCATCAACATCATATTTCTCCCAAGGTTCACTCCAGATGATGAAATCTCATCACACCCATCCACAGACTGAAGTCATTGACTTTGAGACCCAGGGGGCACTGGAGGAATAAGTGTAAAACCTGAGGAAGGGCAGATGGCAGGAAGTTTTTGTACAGTAATTTTAACAATATTATTTTGATATTTCGTTTCTTACCTCTTTTTCTGTGTAATAATAATTACCCAAAAAAATCTAATTCTGTGCTTATATTGTAAAGACAGCAATTACACTAACAAAAAAATGTTTAAGATGTCTCATTTTTGCTAAGAGATGGAATGTTATCATTTTCCTAGATACAAATTAATGGAAATAGTTGCTTTGGAAACAAATTCCCAAGACAAATACCAGGTTTTCCACCTCTTCAGTGTTTTCAGATCACAACAGCGTGCCTTTCCAGAAGAAACAGTTTCATCAAATCCAATGTATAAATTAATTAAACAAACATTATTTGGTTTACTGGAGGGGTGACTCCATAAAATATAGCAATAATAAACAGGACATGAGGCTGCATGATCTACTTGTCACATCTGACCTTAAATTCTATGAATTTTATATGGAAATACTATGTGTTTCTGTAGGGGGAACTTGTCCAGATCATTCTTCAATGAACAGCTGTAACCTTCCAGGCTCCTGTAATGCAATCAGTTCACCTTGAGTAACATCTGTGACTGCTGTAGTTCCACTGACTATTCTGGGACTTGATGCTTTGGGCTTGTCATCCACAAATTGTATTTTTGTAAGAAGAATTTTATAATACCATTAATAGATGTGTTGAAAAGAAAAAAAAAAAAAAAGAAATGAGGTTTAAAAAACAATATTTAAAACTGCATTTTTGCATTCTTGTCCTTTTAGCATATTCATTGAGTGTCTTATTGGTCAACTTTTTTTATTATTATTTGTTACAAGGTTAAAAATCCCATATATAAAGCAACAATAAACAAGCTGGCAGAGTTTTGTTGGTTTTTTTCCTTGTTTTTTTTCTTTTTTTTTTTCTTTTTTTTTCTTTACAGAGATCTTTTCTGACTACTCCTTTGTTTAGAAAACAGATGGCATTTAATAAGTTCAACTCTGATTGAAATCAAAAGTAAATTATGTTCAACTTTAAATTGTTTGCAGAAGTAGTCTGATATCTTGCTTTGCAAAGGATTATATTTCTTCCTTGTTAAAATCCTAGCATTAATTAGTGATGGCTGAGTATCACTGCTATTAAGTTTTGCATTATCTTTGAATTCTCCTCAACTGAAAACAGTACACCGTGGAACAAGAATTGAGAAATAAAATTAATCTAAAAAATTTGCATCTACTGCAAGTGTAGTTTTCATGTGACTATAAAACTGCATGCAGAATTTAGAGTCATTGTTCTGAGATTAGTATAATGATGGTGGTATTTGACACAGGCTCATCTGTTCCCAGTCTAACAGAAGAAAGAAGAGCAAATTTGCATTAATAGATTCAATCTAAAAGGCAGCTGCTGACAAAACTAATAGGGATAATATTCAAGCTGGCTGTGACACAGAATTAAATTTAGTGTTTGCAGGAAAACTCCATAGGTCATAGTTTTTGCCAACTACAAGGGGTTGCTTATTTGCCAGAGAATGTCACAAAAATTACTATTGAACTAGCGAATCCTCTGTTCTGTAACCTAGGCTGTCTTCTGTCCATAGATGTCTCATTTCATTATTTCTGAATTATATGTGATGGATGTTTGTATCCAGTCAGCATAGCCTTTGAATATTTTTAGCAGTGGCAATTCTGTGATTTTCTGCTAGAATCTAATTATTTTACTGTCTGACTTGGAAGTTTATTGGCTGTTTCATTCTGCTATATTGAATCTGTTTTTTTCAGATGCTTTTCTTTTATTATTATTATTCTTGACCCCCTTCTGACATCCAAAGCAGCAGAGGAAAGTGCTACTGTCGTGGTTTAAGCCCAGCCTGCCACTCAGAAACTATGAAGCTACTCGCTAATTCCTCCCCTTCCTCCCCCTGCTCCCAGAGGGATGGGGAGGAGAATCAAAAGAATGTAACTCCCATGGGTTGAGATAAGAACAGTCCAGTAACTACGGTATAACGCAAATCACTGCTGCTACCACAATAATAATAATAAGGGAAATAACAAGGGAAGAGAATTCAACCGTTCACCACCCGCTGACCGATACCCAGCCCGACCCAAGCAGTGATCTAGCCCTTCCGGGTAACCGCCTTCAGTTTATATACTAGGCATGACGTGCTGTGGTATGGAATACTTCTTTGGCTAGTTTGGGTCAGGTGTCCTGTCTCTGCTTCCTCCCAGCTTCCCCTCCAGTACACCCCGGCAGAGCATGAAACTCAGAAAGTCCTTGGTCAGACTAAGCATTACTTATCAACAACTAAAAACATCGGTGTTATCAGCGTTGTTCGCAGGCTGAAAGTCAAAAAAAGAGCACTGCACCACGCTACTAAGAAGGAGAAAAATGGCTGCTACTGCTGAACCCAGGACAGTTATGTAACTGCCAGCAAAAAAAAGGAGAGAAAATTGAGCACGTGCTTCTTTTTGTGTCATGATATATATATATAAAGGTGGATTGGAGAACAGAATATACAGGTCACTTTAACGGAAGATAAGAAAGTGAGATCAGGAAATGGAGGCAAAATATACCAGAAAACTTGGCAAACAGATGGCAGGTAAATTACACATTTAGAAATGTACACCAAATGAAATCTGAGTAGATGTGGACAGTGAGGTTCAAATTGTTAAATCTTTATTTTGGTGTTCCTTTTTGATGAAACATCTCAATTTATAAATCCTAAGAAACAGTGCAAGAAAAGAACTCTCTTATCAAAAATGTATTTGACTTACATGTCTGAGTAATTATTCCTGGTGTAAGGATTGGGATGCGTAGCTGTGTAGGAACATGCACTAGTTAAGGTGTCTTGCACAGAAATTCTGTGTGCTTATTGGAAACAGAGGTTTGTAAAGGTTTGAATGACTTCCTGTCAACATCCCCAGCAATGGCACGTGTTGGACTGACATATTGAGGGATGCCCATAAGTCACACTGCTTCTGAATCTGGCAAAAAAAAATACATTAGGAGATGGAAGTGGAGAGGATACTAGTAGCACATAGAGATGTGGTGGGTTAGCCTTGGCCACCCATTTCCCCTCCTCAAACAGGACAGGGCAGAAAATAGGATGGGAAAGCTCATTAATTTATCTCATGAATTGAGATAAAGACAGGAAAACCAGTTACCAGTCTAGGCAAAACAGACTCACCATGGAAAAAATAAATTTATTGCTAATTTGAGAGATTTGGGTAGTGAGAAACAAAGAAAACAGAAAACAAAATGAAAACAAACAAACAAAACCCAACCATTTTCTCCATTTTTTTTTCAAGGCTTAGAACTTCCGTCTCTACTGCCTGACTCCTCTACCTCTGCCTTCCCAAGACCAAATGGGGCATTGAGGATTGTGTTCAGACCTCTCAAAGCTCCTCTCTGCTACTCCTTCCTCCTCATGCTTTTCCCTTTTTCCCGCAAGTGGTCCTCTCCACAGGCTTCAATCCTTCAGGATAAACCTCTTCCCACGTGCTCTCTCCAGGGGCTTCAGGGGATTCCTGCTCAGGCACCTGGATCACCTCTTCCCCCTGTCCCCTCAGTGCTCACAGTGTCTTTCTTACACTTTCTCCCTCACATTTGGGCAGGATTTTTCCCTTCTTCCTCCAGGCTTTCCCTGGGTGCCACCATCGTGTCTATGGGGCTGAGCTGTGTCCCTTGGTGGGTCTGTTGGATCTGGCTGGAACCAGCTGTGTCCAGCATGGGACAGCTGTGGCCGTTTCTCACGGAGACCCCTGCAGCCCCTGACACCTGGTGCAAAGAGTCTGCGTTTAACTTTAGTTTAAACCTTTCTTACCCTATCCATGAGAAGAGGCAATACCATCAAGGCTTCCAGTGAGCTGACCAGAGAAGCAATGCAAAGCAAGAAACCTCCTGGTTAGCAGCTTCACTTCAGGATCTCTGGTGAGTTTAGCTGTTTAATTAAATATTCATAAAGTGTAAGGTGGAATGAAAAATACATGCAGGTTAACTAAATGCAGACAGAAATGAGGAGCATGAGCTCTGAGAGAAATGCTGTCCTGCTGGACATTCTGACTCCAGAGACAAAAAGGGAAGCTGCTTTGTGACTATTGGAGACATAAGACATACATCATACTAATAAAGTTGAAACAGTAATGAAATAGGGATGTTTTATGAGTGTTCACTAATTTTTACTGTTGTCACGAACACAGAATATTTATTAAGATCTTCATGTATTATACCATCAGTAATTGTGAAATTATTTGTTTTTATAATAAAATTTTCATCTCTGTTCTCAAAATCCACCTCTAAAAAAAAAAAAATTTAAAACCATTTAAAAGCCCTAGCTACTTACTTTACAGTATCTAGGAACTTAACCACCTTTTTTTGATAGTCAGAGGCTCCTTTAATGTGCAGCTACAGATGCAAAAGTGACTTTGAAGGTAGCTGGCACTGGGGCTGGAGTGAAGACAGAGAAATAAGTTTTTCCCATGGTACCCATTGGCCATTACCTCTCTTTGATTTGAGATCAGGTAGGGACTTTTCTGCTCAGTGAAAGTATAGGTCAGGAAGATCTACACTTTCAAGAGCATAAGAGAAGAGGTGGTCAGCATACTGATGTAAATCTAGTGTGCAGAATCTTTCTAATGGCTGTGAAATAGAAACCCTCCTTTGTTTCAGTCATGACATTATCCAAGTGTTTTGCAGCACTTCTGGGAGGGACAGAGATTATGACCTCTATTAACTTACAGAACTGTGAGGAAAATACGAAGACTAAAGGCAGGAGAAGACTACTTTTGTTAAAAGGTCAGGACTATTTAAAGCTGATGTTCCATTGTCATCTGTTCCGCAGTTCTGGTTCCTCTGTGAAACGCCTTTTTTCCATTTCTGGAGCAGTAACTCAGTGAACAGGTAACTTGACTCTTCTCTATCTTGTACACAGTGAAGATTGTGCTATTCAAAATTAAGCTGTGAGACCCACTTCTAAGATGTAAAAATAGTTACAGCTATTCTTATGAAAGCAGAGGAAGCATGCACCTATATCTTCGTGAACCTTTATCTTGAAATGTATGCTCTACTGCCTACTCATTTATGCTTGTGTAATTGTGCTTTTATTTCAAGAAATCATAGTCTTGAGTCACATGGCTTGATATTTTTCAGTAGAAGGAGAGATGGCTGGAAATTTCAGGTAGAACGCTGTCCAGTTTGAAAACATCAAGTATTCAAAATAGAAACATTTTTACAGGAAAGTGCAGAAATTTTGCAACTTGGAGAATGTCATTGATGTAAATGAGAACATCAGGGGAAGAAAACATTGCTTAATTTTTTCCTATATTTTCCTAGAAAAACTTTAATTACTTTTAAATATTCAGATTGCAAACCTTAAAATCTTTACATTGTTAATAGAACACTCCAATTTAGATTGAGAATTCTGTGAATAGAACTACAGAAAATAGATACAAGTGATGTGCTAGAAGAAACGAACAAGAAAAATCTCTATAGCAGAAAAGAATTATGCTCAAAATAAAAATATTCAGAAATTATTAATTATTCAGGAGAACACTGCTCCAAGACATCTACAATGAATCGCATGGCTTCTCTATCATAAACAGTTATTTCTCATTTTACTAATCAATGAAATTGTCAAAGATGCATTGCACCTGCTTTTTGTATCATTCTTTTCCATTAGGAGATATGTAGTCATTCAAAATGCTAAGGGCAGTCTCTGGGTCATGTTTTCTGTGATAGCTAGGCTTTAAAAAGTTGATCAAATTATTTTCATTAAAGATGGACCAGGACAGCAAATTATTTTTAATTATTGAGGAAGCTGCAAACAAGGCCACATAGGAAAAGGGGGTCGACTTTGCACCTCAAGAATGCCTCTGTTAAGAAAGAAAGAAGGGTCATTGTAGTAGGGGATTCCCTTCTGAGAGGAACAGAGGGCCCGATATGCAGAGTTGACCCTCATCATAGGGAAGTGTGTAGTCTGCCTGGAGCCCAGATCAGGGATATCACCAGGGAGCTCCCCAACCTGGTGCACCCAACAGACTACTACCTGCTGCTGGTCTTCCAGACAGGTGGGGAGGAAGCTGCTTCCCGCAGTCTGAGGGGGATGAAGAAAGACTACAGGGCCTTGGGGCGGATGGTGAAAGAGTCTGGGGCTCAAGTGATCTTCTCCTCACTCCTTCCATCTTCCACTGATGATGTGGGAAGGAATGGGAAGATTCAGTTCATGAACGATTGGCTTCGAGACTGGTGCTACAGGCAGGGCTTTGGATTCTTTGATAACGGCTGGTTTTATAGGGCACCAGTCTGGACAATGACAAGTGAGAAAGGTTTGTCCCACAGAGGCAAAAGGATGCTGGGGCACGAATTAGCAGGGCTCATTTGGAGAGCTTTAAACTAGACTCGAAGGGGGATGGGGTTGTAGCTGGGCTTGCCCCAGTGGGGCAGCGCTCCAGAATTGATGAAGACTGGGAGGCCTCCTATAATCCTAGGGTGAAATCGGTGTGCTCAGCTCGCTCCCTGGAATGTCTGTACACCAATGCGCGCAGCATGGGAAATAAGCAGGAGGAGTTGGAAACCTGTGTTAAGTCAGGAGACTATGATCTGGTGGCAATTACAGAGACGTGGTGGGACAGCTGACATGACTGGAATATAGTCATGGAGGGCTATGTCCTTTTCAGGAAAGACAGGCCAGCCAGGAAGGGTGGTGGGGTTGCTCTTTATGTGCGGGAGGAACTACAATGCACCGAGTTCTGTCCAGGGACAGATGATGAGCGAGTTGAGAGTCTGTGGGTAAGAATTAAGGGGCAGGCTGGCAGGGGGGATATTGTTGTAGGTGTCTGTTACAGACCACCGGATCAGGGTGAGGAAGTTGACGAGGCCTTCTACAGGCAGCTGAGAGCGGCCTCACAGTCACAGGCCGTGGTCGTCGTGGGGGATTTTAACTTCCCTGATGTTTGCTGGAAGGACCACTCGGCAACCCAGCCGCAGTCCAGGAGGTTCCTCCAGCGTATGGATGATAACTTCCTCCTGCAAATGGTGGATGAGCTGGCCAGGAGAGGAGCGCTGCTGGATCTCATCCTCACTAACAAGGAGGATCTGGTTGAAGCAGTAAGGGTTGAGGGCTGCCTTGGTTGCAGCGACCATGAGATGGTGGAGTTCAGGATCTTGTGTGGCAGGACTAGTAGAGTAGCAAGTAGAATTGCAACCCTGGACTTTAGCAGGGCAAACTTTGGCCTTTTCAAGCAATTGCTAGGGGAAATCCCATGGGCAAAGCTGCTTGAAGGTAAAGGGGCCCAAGATAGTTGGTTGACATTCAAGGACTGCTTTTTCCATGCTCAAGATCGGAGCATCCCGACATGTAGGAAGTCAAGGAAGAGGGCCAAGAGACCTGCATGGCTAAATAGGAAATTGCTGTGTATGCTCAAGTGGAAGAGGAGAGTTTACAGGTCATGGAAGGAGGGGCTGGCTACTTGGGAGGAATATAAGGCCGCTGCTAGAGGATGTAGGAAGGCAGCTAGGAGGACTAAGGCATCCTTAGAATTAAACCTGGCGAGAAGGGTCAAGGACAGCAAAAAGAGCTTTTTCAAATACATGGCAGACAAAACTAACACCAGAGGCAATGTAGGCCCACTGATGAACGGGATGGGTGCCCTGGTGACAGAAGATACAGAGATGGCAGAGTTACTGAATGCCTTCTTTGTCTCTGTCTACTCTGCTGCAGGCAGTCCTGAAGAGCCCTGTACCCCTGAGACCTTAGATGAAGTCAGGTCGACGGAGCGGTTTGCCTTAGTCGATGAGTAATAGGTTAGAGACCAGTTGAGCAATCTGGACATCCATAAATCCATGGGTCCAGATGGGATGCACCCGCGGGTGCTGAGGGAACTGGCGGAAGTCATTGCTAGACCACTCGCCATCATCTTTACCAAGTCTTGGGAAACGGGAGAGGTGCTTGAGGACTGGAGGAAAGCAAATGTCACTCCGGCCTTCAAAAAGGGCAAGAAGGAGGACCCGGGTAACTATAGACCGGTCAGCCTCACCTCCATCCCTGGGAAAGTGATGGAACACCTTATCCTTGGTGCCATCTTAAGGCATATCAAGGATAAGAGGGTTATGAGGGGCAGTCAACATGGCTTCACCAGGGGGAAATCATGTTTGACCAATCTCTTAGCCTTTTATGAGGAAATAACACGGTGGATGGATGATGGCAGAGCGGTGGATGTGGTCTACCTTGACTTCAGCAAAGCATTTGACACAGTCTCCCACAGCATCCTCACAGCTAAATTGAGGAAGTATGGTCTGGATGATCAGGTAGTGAGGTGGACTGCAAACTGGCTGAAGGAGAGAAGCCAGAGAGTTGTAGTCTATGGGGCAGAGTCTAGTTGGAGGCCTGTAACTAGTGGAGTGCCTCAAGGGTCAGTACTGGGACCGGTATTATTTAATATATTCATCAATGATTTAGATGAGGGAATTGAGTGTACTATCAGCAAGTTTGCTGATGACACTAAGCTGGGAGGAGTGGCTGACACACCAGAAGGCTGTGCTGCCATCCAGCGAGACCTGGCCAGGCTGGAGAGTTGGACAGGGAGTAACTTGATGAAATATAACAAGGGAAAGTGTAGAGTCCTGCATCTGGGCAGGAACAACCCCAGGTTCCAGTATAGGTTGGGGAACGACCTGTTAGAGAGCAGTGTAGGGGAGAGGGACCTGGGGGTCCTAGTGGACGACAGGATGACCATGAGCCAACACTGTGCCCTTGTAGCTAAGAAGGCCAATGGCATCCTGGGGTGTATTAGAAGGGCAGTGGTTAGTAGGTCGAGAGAGGTCCTCCTTCCCCTCTACTCTGCCCTGGTGAGACCCCATCTGGAATATTGTGTCCAGTTCTGGGCCCCTCAGTTCAAGAAGGACAGGGAGCTGCTGGAGAGAGTCCAGTGCAGGGCAATGAAGATGATTAAGGGAGTGGAGCATCTCCCTTATGAGGAAAGACTGAGGGAGCTGGGTCTCTATAGTTTGGAGAAGAGGAGACTGAGGGGTGACCTTATAAGTGTCTATAAATATATAAAGGGGGAGTGTCACGAGGATGGAGCCAGGCTCTACTCAGTGGCAAACAATGATAGGACAAGGGGTAATGGGTACAAACTGGAACACAAGAGGTTCCACTTAAACTTGAGAAGAAACTTCTTCTCAGTGAGGGTGACGGAACACTGGAACAGGCTGCCCAGGGAGGTTGTGGAGTCTCCTTCCCTGGAAACATTCAAAACCCGCCTGGACACATTCCTGTGTAACATTATCTAGGTGTTCCTGCTCCGGCAGGGGGATTGGACTAGATGATCTTTCGAGGTCCCTTCCAATCTCTAGCATACTGTGATACTGTGATACTGTGATAATCTAGCGTTGTGTCTGTAAATACGCAAGCATGTAATATACACAGTTAAACTTTTTTTCCTTGGTCAGATGGTAAACTTCTTTTATGTATGCTTTTTTGATATTTGTGGAGTCAGTATGTTCCATAGTTTCTTCTAATATTTGTTTTACTTTGTTTAGCTGATAAAGTACAAATGCATTGGTTAGCCAATGAGACAATTAAAAAAAAACCAAAACAAAACAAAAAGAAGTTCCTAATGATTCAATCAATCCTGGGGTATTGTAAAACTAAGAAATACAAGCTTGCATTAAAGTTTTGATTCAGATATTTCTGGGATAAATGTGTTAATTTTAGAGAAGCACAAGTAAGTGTAGAGTAACTGTTTATCAGACTTATTTAAAAAAAAAAAAAGTACCAAAATGTTTCGTGGATTAAAAAACGTCCTGGGGATAGAAACATAAGAGAGAGAAGAAAGATATTTGTATATGCAAATTTCTTCTTGTGAACCATTCTGAACTTCTAATCTGGGTAAACCGAATGAAAATATGTATCATAGCTTTTTTGCAATATTTTAGTTCCTACAAAGCTGTTTCTTCTGTTTAAAGAGGAATACAGAATGTACCACGTTTCTATATTCATAATTCCTGGATGTAGTAGCTTGTCATTCACATGTATTTTCCAGCCATTTGAACCTGTGCAGTACTTTATGAAGCTCCTTGAGCTATATCAACAGTCACTTTCGTGGGAGATCTTCAGAATACTAACAAACATTGCAAAAGATGCATCCTGCTCATAGAATCTTGTAACAAGTTTCACTGCATGGATCTATTCATTATTTATTGCCTTTGAAGCCATTCTTTTAGAGAAGGTCACTAACAGCTGGCTGTATTAGTGTGTACATATCAGTTGCTGTTAATGGTCTCAGTAATGGATAGCCCCCTTTTTTTTTATTTTTCTGACAAAATATATTTATAATTAGGGCCTCAGTTCCATTACAGTCTTACCAGAATAATGATCAGAACACAAGTCAATATCAGTACAAGTTATATTAAACCCAGCAGTTTCTCACATTTGAGCTACTGATAAACTAATTAACTTAGTCTAATGTTGGATTCTGAAACCCCCAGACTGGGCTTCCAAGGATATTCAAATGCAGTCTTAAATTGAGGTGCCTGCTCATCACTCGCAATGGGACTGCAGTGGAAGGTTTTTGTGGGCTGTCTTCTCAGTTATCAGTTATTGGCCAAAGAATTACGTATGCACTACCAAAGATGACCTTGCTAGGTTGCCTTAAGACCGAGATCAGCCCCATCTTGCTGTTCGAGTCCTAGTCATGTGGGAATGCGGAGCCTTCTTTTGGAACGTTTTCCAGACATTCAAAGGTTTTCTTTGGTTCAAGGTTAAGGGATTCTGGCCAATCATGTATTGCTCAGAGGTTGTATACAAAACCCATTATGATTAATAGTGCAAAGCATGCATGCTTTGCAGATCTAAAATTTTTCACAATACAAACATACTGTCAAACAAGGACAACGCTCTCAGTTTTATATTTCTCAGATCTTTCATAGCTCTTCAGCATCATAAAATAACAACCCTATGCAAAACCATGTAAACTTTGTTGTTTTAGCTGTTCTCCCAAATCTAATTTATTTATGTGCAAATGCAGGATCTGATTAGGTTGCAGGCAAGGTGCTCAGACACATCTAGTATTTTCTGATTCTGAATCATGTCTTAAAAGTAGATATTTTGAATATATGCTTATAAACATCTCCAAGTTCACATTCAGCACATAGTACCCTTTCTGCCTGTTTCACGGCCTGTTGTACTGTGTACCTTATCAGATGAATTCCAGTTGGCCAGGGATTACTCATGTTAAATAGACTATAAAAAAGTCTGTGGTTTAAGTCACAGTCCTGGAACATTTATACAGCAGCAAAAAAGTTTTATGTACTGGGTGATAAAATAAATGTTTGCTGGAATATCTCTTTTTATTTTATTCAGATCTAATTCCAGCCTACTTCTGCAGAATATTCCCAATAGCATAGAGTTGATATTAGAGCCAGTTCTTGAAATCTTATTCCTCCCATCTGAACTAATAGCAAACCAGCCATGACTAAGGCATTCTCAGTGGAGTGAAATTTCATGGAAAAAAAAGAAAACTTCCTAACTTTTTATATGACAAATGAAAGCTAACTGTAGTATATTTTCTTTTTTTTTTTCAGCTGTGCAGCAGCTAATGGTGTATGTCTATGTACATGTGCATATGTTCTCCCTCAAAATTCACAGGCAAATTTTCTAAAAATATTTACTTGTACATAATTCAGGGATGATTTCCTCTACTGCTAAAGTTACTGACTGAAAGTTCAGCTTCAGTGCTACATAGGAGACTAAGTTTATGATCATGACAATCCATTTCAGTCTGAGACTCTCTAGGTTGTCTGGCCCTGTTGTATTGCGCACATATCAGCATCTTTGATGGATACCGTAGTACCAGATGAGAAACTAGCACTGTGCATGTTTAGTGTATTATGCTTTAAAGATTTTAGCCTTCAGTAAAATGCTGATAGAGTCAACATTGATACTGCATTATCTTGTTAGAAAGGGCTGAGATGCCATTTTTAAATCCAAATATAAAACTCAGGTATAGCTTAGGAGCATTCCTTTTATCAATTCACAGTTTTATGTTTCTTTCAATTTTTTCTTTTTTCAAGTCTGTGTGACTTGATTGGTTTGTTCTCAGAACGCACCTCTTCCCTCTTGGTATTCTAGACTAGCAGTTACTGGTACAATAAGTACCCTTGGAAGTCATATATTTGGAGATCTAATTACAATAATTTGAGGAGTTAAAGCCATCCAAGCATTTCAGTTATCAGTCACAGCAAGGTTAATTTTTTAAGATCTGTTACTCAATGGGTATTAATGCTTCCTTGTGCTGCTAAAGCTTAGTCACTTGACCAGGCTTAATAGTCTGCTGGAAGCAGGTGGGTGTTATTCCAAGTCCTTGCCCATCAGATAGGTATATTTGTCCATGTATGTCCTTTCCAAATGCTGAATAATAATACAGCAATGTGAAGAGGGACTGTTGGATGCTGGGTCACTTAATACCTTTCTGTAAAGGGATATTTCATTTAAGTCTGTAAAGCAATTTATCTTCAGAAATTACGTTCAGATGTTATTTGGTATGTATTGAAGATGATTTAGGGCTACATTTTTCTTAAGGAAAAGGAGCCTGAAGCTCCATACTCTTGGCAACAGTTGCAGTTTGCCCTGGTTTGCAGATTTCTTTACTTATTTTCCCTTCTGCTTGCTATCATCTCACTTTTATTCAAAATCTTCCTAGATAAGCTATCAGCAGGTAGCAGGGCCATGTAGGAAACATGACCTGCTTACAAATTACATCCCATACTGGTTAGATATATATTTTTTGACACCAGAAAATACACAGAATAAAATCTTTCTATTTACCTTGGGGACCAGCAACTTCTGCTGCAAAAACAAGTGTACAGAAGTGAAAGGGTTCAAATACTTATTAGAAACATATCATGCTCAGCTTGAAGCCTGAGAATCTTTTAACGCTGTAGGCATGACAGCACTCCAGCAGTGCATATATAATCTCGGGTATTAGAGCTCAGGCTAAATTAATTCTCTCCCTTCAAAATTACTGACCCACATTCAGGAAAAAAGCCTAGCAGTTCCCTAGCAGGCAGGGGTTAGGGCATGGGGTATGTCTTGCAGAGTGAAAGCTGTAAAGTAGGATGGGTCTGATTCAAAATATCCCCCTGGTATCTACTGGGGTCTGTTGGAACAAGTCCTGGAACCACCAGGGCAGTGTGGCATGGGATGGAGGCAGGGTTTGGGTGGTGCCCACCTCAGTGGGGCCCTGAACTGGGCAGAGGCAGGGCTGCTGTGGGGCCAGCCCCAAGGTCTCTCCTTGCCTGCCCATCCACTTGCAGCTTCCATTTCAAGATCTGAAAGCTGGAACCTTTTTGCTACAGGAAATTCCCATCCTGGCCCAGGCACCACCTCCTACTGCTGAGGTACTGCCGTGCCTGGCAGCCCAGAAGCTGACCTATACTTATTGAGAGACAGCTTTCTCCTAGGTGGGTTCCCATCCACCCCATAGCTGGCAGCATGGTGCCAGGCTGGGGTACCACCATGGTGCTCCAGCACTAAGGTGCTGCTGGAAAGGAGAATGTGCGTTTGGATCACAGTCAAAACAGATGAGGAATGACTGACAAAGCTGCAGAGTTTTCTGCCAAGACAGGTGACAGAACCTGAAACATTTAAATTTTCCAAATGATGAGCTTATAGCTGAGCTGGTTTGTGTGTATTGTGGGGCTACTAGTTCTCACGTTGGCGGAGTTCATACATGCATTTTCTTGAATAGTGTTTCAGTTTGCTAACAAGCCTTTTCTAAGCATGTGGTTTCCTTGACAAGTTGCTTATGCGTGTTCTGACTCCTGCCTCCTTTTTGCGTTCATGGAATCAACAAAGAATTTAAAATATTCATATGACTGTATTTCCTTCAGATGAGGGGCTCATTGTCCTGTATCCCATAGGAGTCTCATTTTTCTGGCAAAAAGTAAGTCTTCAAAGTCTAAAATAATGTATCTGGAATTTATACTGGAATATCCAGTACTTTTCTGTAGTCATGTGCAAAAGTTTAAGGAAAGGGTTTTTTTCCCTGTAAGGCATGCCTATGACACTTTTGCAAGCAGCAGTACTAAAGGGAAGGGTATTCTGTGCAAACACATTTATTTACTCAGTGGAGATGATCTATAATGGAAGAGTATCATTACTAGATTAAAAAAAGAAAACCAAACAAAAACCAAATAAATTGGAAAGTGATGAATCTTTTGCATCAGTGACTACAGATTTGGAGAAAATATATATAATCTGGGTCAAATAAATACAGGGGTTTTTTTTAACTAACTTCTACAAAACTACTGTGTTGCCACACAGCTAAAACCTTGGTAAATTATTCCATATTCTCTAGAGAGTGTAATCATGGTTGTTTCTTCAGACTCCTGTAAAACTAGTGTGATATCTTTGAGTTCAGTGGAATTGATTTATATAAGTTAACTTAAATTGGAAACAGTCTTGTAAGTAATGTGTAAGTTTTGTAATTATGGGTTGAGTACTGAAATTTCTTTTTTCTTCAGAAAAATTTCCCTCTTAAAGTGTCACTTTTAACAAACAGCGGAATTTGATGGGGTATAAAAAATTGATTTGCCATGGTATGTACATTACAAGGATTTATTATAATTTTATAAAACTACTGACTCCAGTATACTGTAATGCATACTGCCTTATTTTTTTTTTTCAGACATTAAAATAAGTTGGGTTTGGTTTTGTTTTTCCAGAAAGTACATCACCCTATCATAGCAATAATAATATTTAGGACAGATTGTGATATTTCACGTAGTTACACAAATCTGAAACAATCCTACTGAGATGAGGGAATTGCCTGAGATTAACAGAGATTTAAATGTTGATTTCTTCTAGATTACAACAATGAAACTGAGTTTACTCTCTAATTTTAACAAATAGGAAATCTACTTTAGTCACGTGTGTGATACATTTTGACGACAGATCTAGTTACGCATACAATTCCCACTAAAAAACACCCCACCGTGTATCTAGTGTGATTTTAAATTCCTTTTCTGGGCTAAGACTACCATTGACTGAGAATTTCTTTTAGAAAATATTTGCATAAACTCCCACTAGCTGTACACAAGACTATTCACAATCCAAGCTGATGAAAAGGCATTGCACAAAGCTGAGGTAAGTATACCTATCATTTATATAGGCTTATTAGCATATTAACTCAAAAGTAGTGAACACTAATCACATCCATATTACAATCAGTCATGCCAAAGACCGAGCAGAATGGATAATCCACCTGTTTGAAGTATGGCAGCCGGAGATGAGATCCACAAAAGCTTAAATCCTTTCACTGTATCTATTGAGTATTTAAAAAGAACTGCATAGAGCCTCATGGCAACTTCGCTGTTTGATTTTCATATTCACAATGTTACATTGAGCTCTGGGTAAACTTAAGGCATCTACTTATCTTTTATTTCTGTATATCACTCTATCAATTCCAATTGACTCAAACCTCACTCATGTTGGACAATAGTTTGCCCCAAGAGTGTCTTCAGCAACTGAAAGCTGATCAGACAAATCAGTCTTCACAGACAATTTTTTGCTTTCTCTGTACTAATTGTGAACTTGTTTTATCAGTTTGACTTCTTCCCAGAAACAAGCAAGCCACTCTGAGCTGCTTTGTGCATAAAATGTTTATGCACACCTAAGATCCCTATTATAATTTTCTTTACTTTCTCCAACAAAATTAATGTGAATTAGAAATTGTCCTGGGTTCAGCAGTAGCAGCCATGGTTTTTTTTTTTTTCCTTTGTGTTAGCTGGTGCAGTGCTGTGTTTTGACTTCCAGCCTGAGAACAGTGCTGGTGATACTGATGTTTTCAGTTGTTGTTAAGTGATGTTTACCCTGACCAAGGACTTTGTGAGGCTCATGCTCTGCCAGGGAGGAGGGGAAGCCGGGAGGAAGCAGAGACCGGGGGCGCCTGACCCGGGCTAGCCAGGGAGGTATTCCATACCACAGCACGTCATGCCCGGGGTGGGGGGTGATTGGGAGTTACCCGGAAGGACACGGGCTTCCGGGTGGAACTTGTTTTCTTGGCCGGTGGTATCGTATTCTCTTCCCTTGTTATTTTCCCTTATCATTGTTGTAGTTGGTAGTAGCAGTGGTGATTTGTGTTGTACATTGGTTGCTGGACTGTTCTTGTCTCAACCCGTGGGAGTTGCACTTTTTTCGATCCTCCTCCCCGTTCCTCCGGGAGTGGGGAAGGGGAGAGCCCCGGTGGGGGAGGGACACGGACCTCGATTGTTGTCAGCTCGGCACCACTCACTGGGAGTGAGTGAACAAGTTACCTGACTGGGTTTAAACCACGACAGAAATACACCACAATTACTACTGAAAGCCCGAGTTGCTTCATAAATATTTTTACTGCATGTTTCTACACTGAATATTGTCTACATAATGTTTAGCAACTTGCCAAAGCAGACATGTATATGGTTGTGATAGACCTGGTTCAGATCTCAAGACAGTGTAAATCTAGGGACAAATTGATTAAACTTGATGGCATGTAATTTGTGTAGAGCTAACAAAACAGTAATTACATGAACTTATAACGTACCAAGTTAATTTTAGGTACTGCTACTATTAGTATTGTTTTATTTGGCTTTATCCTCCAAAACCATGTATTCAGATAAAATTATCTTGGTTCCAAAACATAAATTATTGCAATGCTACTAGTATAAATTATGTTCATTCTGTGCTTGAATCAGGTTCTTCTAGATTTCTTCATTTTTTTCTCATAAGTGTCTGTTTAGCAACGGAATAGTAAGTACCAGATGTCTTAACAGCAGGCCTTGAATGACATGTGTCAGCTAAGACCAGCTAAAACCAATGCTTTAATATCAGTGCATCTTGACATTGCGGTCAGGAATCTTTGTGTTGCATGCAGTGTACTGTATTTCCTCTTCATTTTGTATGAGAACATAACATATCTGAAATCTAAAATTTGCATTTTCTCTCAAAATAAGACCGAGTAAGTCAGATGCAACAAAAAGCCAGTTGATTCCTTACCTGAATTATGTGAACTACGTAAACTAACTCTTAGGCTTTTGTATTTCACCCTAAAGTCTCTAGGTGAGCATATCTATTTAAACTCTTGGAAAAGGTCTTTAATGAACATAGAACCATGTTTTCAATCCATCTAGTTTATGCTCTTTTTCAGTGACCCTTAAGATGTATGAAACCATGGTGATAAACTAGAGAAGTATCTACAGGGAAAACTCAACAAACGGTACATTTTTGGAAATCTCCATACAGGGTAAAAATCTTCTCAACTCCTAAAGGGATAGCAAAAGCCCTTGAAAATTCATGTTATGCTTTTGAAATTCATTTTTCTTGACCTTTCTACTTCAGACGTGGCTGACTGCTTGAATTGAATATGGAATATTTTACCTTGATACCTGTCCTGGGTTCAGCAGTAGCAGTCATTTTTCTCCTTGGTAGCTGGTGCAGTGCTGTGTTTTGACTTTCGGCTTGGGAACAGAGCTGATAACAAGGATGTTTTGGTTTGGCCAAGGACTTTGTGAGCCTCATGCTCTGCCAGGGAGGAGGGGAACTTGGGAGGAAGCAGAGACAGGACACCTGACCCAAGCTAGCCAAAGAGGTATTCCATACCACAGCACGTCATGCCCAGGATGCAACTGGGAGTTACCCGGAAGGGCTGGGACTGCAGGGTTGGAGGAGATATGGGTCGGTGCTTGGTCGCGCTGGGCGGGGGCAAGTTATCGGTTGGCTGGTGGTGAGGTGATGTATTCTCTTCCCTTGTTATTTCCTTTATCATTGTTATTATTGGTGGTAGCAGTAGTGATTTGTGTTATACCTTAGTTACTAAACTGTTCTTATCTCAACCCATGGGAGTTGCATTCTTTTCGATTCTCCTCTCCGTCCCTCCAGGAGTAGGGGGAGGGAAAGAAGGGGGGGAGTGAGTGAACAAGTTACCTGACTGGGTTTAAATCACGACAATACCTCACCTTTTATTTTTAAAGTATTACAGAGCACTTCATAAAGCTATAAATTAAATACTGATAGTGCACTAAACGTGTAAGTAAATGTACCAGCAGTTGTGCACTCAGCTGCGGCTTATGCTTAGCTATGCACTTTAGAATTTCTTTTATTAAGAAGAATGCTGGCAAGGATTCCTAAGTCATGCCCTAACCCTTGAGATGCGTGCTTCATACTACCACCTGAACAAATTAGATTTTAGAGGCAGACAGAGTTGTCTTATTCCAAATTCAACCTTGAAATGTAAATATGACTACAGCTCTGTACGTCTCGGTGACAGAGATGCACATCTGACTGTCCACTGCACATTCCTAGTGTTGACACAAACAGGAAAAAAGCAAGACCCTTGCACTTCTATTTCAGATCACGCTAAAGTTAAAATTGCATTCCCCCCCCAACTATTTGAAATTATTTTAGTGTTTTAACCATTTGAAGAGTCTGGGCCTAGAAGTTAAAGCTCTTATCCAGACTTAACTTGTTTAACTTGTATCATTGCACCCTCAAAGTAAAAAAAAAATAAAAAAACAATTCTGATCAGCTGAATCATTCTCTGGAGATGCTTTTTTTTCTCCATAGAGAGTAAAACCAGAACGACTAGCTTTTAACTTAACTGGGATAAATCTAGACTAGAGATAATGATGACTAGGTTGCTGCTTTAACCTGACCTATTTCCATTATCTTCTCATCTCAAGAGAAATATTTCCTTTATCAGTTTATCCTCAGAGATATCAGTGGGCACCCAGTTTTGATTTATGACACAATGTAGAGCAGCCTCTGGAATCTCTAAAGATTACTGATGAAAACTTTTGTTTATAGGCACTGTGACTTAGTCACATCCTCTCTTTCATCTCATATGGTTGTGATGTAGTGAATGGCCTTTGTAGTTTTTTTGGTCATTCTCATCATCCCTTTCATTGTAACTGTGGATATCACCCTACCAGGAAAGCTTGGGAACCTAGCAGATCCCTCCTCCCTCACCTCCTGGACCTCCTATGGTGGTCTCTAGGGCCCAGGTTCTTCCTGGTCCAGCTCAGTCCCTGGTTTCCCCAAAAACAAGGCTAAGCACATACTCCTGATAGTTTATGCTATGTGCAACATACATATATGGACGGCCACACAAATTAGGACACACAAAGCACTCCCACAAACAGTAACAGCACCAATTGTCTCCTCATGCTACACTGACTGGTCAGGATGGATTTGCACTAATTAAAATAAATATATCTGTAAGCGCGTATATGTAGAAGGGGGATCTTTCCAGCAGTAACGCTTAGATGCTCAGTCTGCCCTATCACTGGCCTCTGGATCCCTATGTCTCCAGTTACCAGCACCTGGACATACAAACCCTTGCAGCCACAGCCCCACTGCAGTTGCTGGTACAGACATCCTGACAACCCACACCCATCACCCCACCTCCCAGGACTCCCCTAAGTCCCAATATCTGCCTGCCTGTGCTCTTGTCTGTAGAGATTCACAGGGCTTTCATGACTTGGAGCTGGCCCATACATCGTCTTGGCTCCCAGACCACTACATCTGCTTGCCAGCTCATCGGACTTGTCCTTTGCTAGTCATCACACTCTCACTTGTACAGCCACACTCATTCCATTTATTGGCATCACAGACCCCCATGCACACAGATGCACATGAAACAGAGATCCCCTCACTGGAAAATAACTGAAGGTGGAGTTTAGTAAGGAAATAGGAAAGACTGCAATGAGACATGCATACTAACCAGCAAAATACTTATACATGACCACCCTTTTTATCCTCTCACCCCTCGTTTTCCCACACTTGTACCTCCTCACATCACCTAAGTGCATCCCTTTCCTCACTTTGCTTCCTCCCTGAAACATCCCATAAGTCATGTGCAATCCCAAAATGCTCTTCCCCTGCATTCCATCGGGGTGATGGGTTTCTGCTAGGACAGGCCTCGGAGCAACCCAGATGAGAGATCGGTTCCTCCAGAATCTGCATTTTTCAGTACCTACCTGCCATTGTGCCTCTGTGCTTTTCTGGGTTTGAAGTGATGGGCATTCGATGAGTTCGTGTTGCTTCTGTGATGGGCCTGGGAGAAGCTGAGGCAGGTTACTAATGAAGTTGCTCCTCCTACTGTTGTTCCTCTGTGCTTCCTTTGTGTGCAGATGAGTTTCCTATCAGTGAACCTAAGTTAACCTCACAATGCAGTACTTGCCAGATAAGAACTCCAAATAACATATTCTGTTGGCAAATACATCCCATCAAGCAGTTAAGATACCTGTGCTGATTTGGAAAATTAGACATGTTCATTAATTGAGGCACTAGTGTGGGAAATAGAAAATTTTGATTATGAAAGAAGTCAGATTTCTCCCATTCTCCTTGGGAGTGCTCAGGATTTTCATCAATTTGGATTTCCTCTAAAAGAGTCTGAACACTGGCAGTATTTACTACTAAATTATTAATAAGACAGCAACATTTCTGAGCAAAATACACTTGTACGTAAAGATATGTTCTCATTATTACTGAAAGCATGCAAGGAAAAGCTGGTTGTTTTTTTTTTTTTAGAGGAGAATGAAAGAAAAATAGACTAGATGTATAAACAAAGTAAAAACCAAAAATATAACCTGGTTTAATCTGAGGAATGAACTCCTAGCCATTCTATTTAACATTTGAAGATAAAACCTCTACACATGCATGCACACCACACAGTTTTCAACGTAACCAATATTTTGTGAATCTAGATTACTCATTTGTTCATATTCCCTAATCGCAAACACACTTTTGAGCCCATCATAGTGTCTTCACTTAATAACTTTAAAAGGTAAAGCAAACAAATCCTACAGTTGTGTGAAGGTCTCATGGTAGTAAAGGCACCTATTATTACATCTATATGAACAACAGAGCAAAATTATAAAAGAAAAAAAATAAGAAGCATAACATACCATGGAATGCTACTTTTTCATACCTTGCGAAGCTGAATTTTTTCACTCTAATGCCACACATGGTCTCATAAATATACCTGAATGACTTTGGAGGTCAGATGCTGTCACATCACCCACAGAATAACCAGGAGATGGTACTTCAGGTTACACAGTCACCTCTTCAAGTAAACTTCTTTTATTGTGGCTCTTTTATTATTGACTAACAATAGTCTTCCATTTACCTTTACATAAAAAAAGTGTTCATTCAGTGGTTGTTTACATGTGCAGGTGTCCTGGGTTCAGCAGTAGCAGTCATTTTTCTCCTTAGTAGCTGGTGCAGTGCTGTGTTTTTGACTTTCAGCCTGGGAACAATGCTGATAACACCGATGCTTTTAGTTGTTGCTAAGTAATGCTTAGTCTGACCAAGGACTTTCTGAGTCTCATGCTTTGCCAGGGTGTACTGGAGGGGAAGTCGGGAAGAAGCAGAGACAGGACACCTGACCCAAACTAGCCAAAGAGGTATTCCATACCACAACATGTCATGCCTAGTATATAAACTGGAGGCAGCTACCCAGACGGGCTAGATCACTGCTCGGGTCAGGCTGGGTATCAGTCAGGGGGTGGTGAGCTGTTGTATTCTCTTCCCTTGTTATTTCCCTTATCATTATTATTATTGGTGGTAGCAGTAGTGGTTTTGTGTTATACCTTAGTTACTGGACTGTTCTTATCTCAACCTGTGGGAGTTATATTCTTTTGATTCTCCTCCCCATCCCTCCCAGAGGAGGGGGAGGAAGAGGGAGGAGTGAGTGAGTGGCTGCATGGTTCTTGGTTGCCAGCTGGGCTTAAACCACTACAGCAAGATTGCTGAACAGTGTGTTTTTTATATATATATATTTAATTTTAAAACCATTATTTTTCTCAAATAATGATGCAGCTGTACTTTGACTTGCATTAGGCTTCCCAGCTTTATTAAAAACCATACATCAAAACCCTTTTTACCTCTTTTCTACTTAGCTCTCACTAGCAAAATGTGTTTTCTCAGGACACAGACCACAATTGAACCTCCAAATTATGCTGGGCCAGTGGAAATAACTGATAGCCTTTCTTCCATTCTTCTTTGGAGGGCCAAGATACGATAACTCATGCTGACTCTGATGTGACACTTATTTTCCAGTGCACATATAAACATCCAAGGGAGAAGAAAATTTTAAATAGAAGAAAATTATCTCCCTTCTTGTTACAGAAATAAGGTATGAACTCAGTCTTGTCTGACTGATTACACTCAAACCCATATGTCAGCCAGATTCACCCCCTGTACCTACAATGTATTAGCTCAGAATTGTATAAAATTTAGCTAACATACAGTTCTGATTTAGGCTGACTTTACAAAACACGGCCTAGTTAGGAGATTGATTTTTCAGTCTAGTACTTACCAGAGTAATTATTAACAGCACATAAAGTAATTGGAAAACATCTCATGAGACAGTTTATGAAGACTCACGGATGTGTTCTGCCCTATTTATTTTTATCCCTACAAGATACTACATTCTTTAAGTGATGTTTTCCATACAGTTATGCTTTTTATGTTTATGATACACAACTGTATCTTACCTATAGAGGTTAACATGAAATTTCAAGCAACCTAAAAAAATTAAGTAATATAGTAAATAGAAGATTAGATAATGAACAGTTGATTTTATCTATTTTCCCTGCAATCCTCCTTGGTTAATTTTGTTTTTAGCTACACAAGCAAATTATTAAATTCCCCAGTAACTTTAAGGCCATCTAGGCAAGTCCATTAAAACTTTCAGCTCTTATCTGATAACCTAGCATAAGATTTAAGTTCAGCTTTGGACCCACTATTTTGTGGCTGTCTCGGGCTGGACTCAAGACAGAACCAAGCCACTGAATCAACATAGGCAAAGAATGAGAGAAAAAACATTCCAAGGAATACCAAAAGCAGATCGCAGGTGGTGAAACTTTCCATAGTCCTCCATGTGGTTTGGATCTACCACTTTGGCTACTGTGATGGCAGCTGTATGGCTGGGAAAAATACTAAATAAAATATTTTCAAGTGAAATTATACTTTGCAAAGTAAAATGGCGTTTAAAAAAAAGAACAAATAAAGTGGTTAGGCCTTTTCTTATGGCAGAACGTTTGAATGACCCCGAAGCTGAGAGAATCACACACTTTGTGCTGTAGAGAGGATAGCCCTGCTAGGCATCCTATGGCTGCAGTTTGTACAGACAGCTGGGAGCAGATCACTTGCACTGGGACCCATTCATTTTTCTTTCCCTGCCAGGAAGAGAGCTATAGCTGCAGTCTGACCTCTGGTATGGGCTGTGATGAGACCCATCACCTCAAGGGGTAGGACATACCAGTCCTCATGTCACAGGCTTAATTTTTGAAACCAAGACCTTAACAAGGTTCCAAAAGAAACTGGAAATTTATATGGGTATTCAGGCTGTCATTTCACTTGAAGATTTAAGCTAGAAGCCTATTCCATTTTTCCCATTGGGGTTGTATACAGACTTCTGAGGCACTTGAGCTACTCTTAGCATCAAACACAGGATACAGGGTTCAGTGAACCCTGACTTTGATGCAGTACAGCAATTACATATTTCTAACTCTTCCCTAAGGAATCAAGGTGGCTTACTGTGACCCTTATAGTGAGTCAGACTCACTGGTAGATTATATCCTGGTCTAAAAGCATCCTATAAAATTAATGAGATTACTGCAAGGTAACAAGCATCTTTTTTTTCATGTTCAGATTGCAGAACCATGACAGAATGGTTGAGAGACCTGCTCTAGGGAAAAGTAACTCCAGTCATTAGGCTGGTCAGAGGCTGTTCTGCAACCACAGAGGTGACTGGGAGAAGAAGAAATAGAAAATTTAACTGTAATAAATGACTATTCCAGACCTGAAAATTGCCTTAATATAAAAATTCTTAATATATGAACCAACACTGTTCTTCCACTATGATTTTCAGTTCGTCTTGCATTTAGAGCTGCACATTTGAAAGTTCACAGTACTCTGCCCTTAAGAAGGAAGAATTTAGAACAGGTGCAGCATTATGGTCTTTAGAATGTTATTATGGAAACACAAATAATGTCATTCAGAAGGGTAGCCATCTGCTTTCTGAATATGTCACTGATGCAGCATCAGCAATGTAGAAGTGATACACAGGGTTGTTTCTGCAATAGACTTTGCAGAAAGCTTGTGCTTTTTGTGGAGAAAAATATGTTCCATTTTCAGTTTGGTTTTAATAAGCATGTGTAGAGTATGTGTTTTGTAAATATTATAAAGACAACTATAGTGTGATGCATTTTGCTTGTGTAATTTGCACCCTATTTTACTGAGTTTTAGCACAACATTTTGTGCAAGATGAAGAATCAGCATTTTCGTGATTTAGGATTATTTTAATGAGATGTGAGTATTTACAAGATAAAAATGTTAGAAAGAGAGTAGTTTAAATCTCAAATACTAACTACAGATAATATACTTCTAGAGCATCAGCTGTGATATGAGTACCAAGTTAACACCCAAGACATAGGGCAAGTGTCATCTATCAAAGAGGGGAAAAGTGAAAGGGAAAACTAACTTCAAAAAGCAGCAGAGTATCATCTGGAGTCAGCATTTACAGGAGCACTGTGATAACAGATTTATTAACAAGCTTTTTGAAAATGACAGAAATATCACCTCTTAATGTGTGAATAACAAGTAAATCTGTCTTTACAGGGACAAAATGTTTTCATTATGGCACAAAGAATGAAACCTTCCTAGAAACTGACAGGAAACAAGGAAAACTAAATAACTGCTCAGAGACATGCAGGAGAAAAATAAATTTTAACAAGGTCAGGGCAGAATTCATATCATGCTATAAACACCACAACAAAAAACTGCTGGCTGCCAGGGATACAGCAGTCACGGCTGCAATAAACATGTATTTACAACACAGAAACTTCTAGAAGTCTTTAGTGAGTCATAATGAGGGTCCATTTGTATCGAAAGGATTCAAAACTTACATCTAACACAATGTGGCTAAGCACTGAAGTGATGGTAGAGGAAACAAGCCAACTGTAAGTGCAGACGATAGAAATGAGACCATGCAATGCAATTTGGCTTGCTCAGCAGGGAGGAAAAGAGTGAAATTCATTTTAGGTGGCTAATGAAGTGCTCTGCACACGGTCTGACCATAGAGATCAGCTCCCCGAAAGCAGGGCTTACCTGTTGTCATGATGTCCACACAGGGCAATCAGGAAACGGAAATTCGTCTTTTCCACTAGCAGGGCCCCAATTGCTATAAGAAATACCAAACATACCTTCCGCAGGGAGCTCCCTGTGGGAGCTGTGGTGGCAAAAGTACCAATGTAGTTGCCCAGAAGCATGATTACTCGCTCTGCTGCAGCATCCCTGGGGGTACAGAAAGCAGCCACTGGCTATACAGGCACAGGCTTATCTGTTGTGAGTGAAGCAATCAAAACAAGATCTAACCAGGGCACTACACATGCATCCTGGGACTTCAGATGGAGTGACAGGAAAAAAAACATCTCAGCTACAGGCCCAAAGTGGCTGATCTTCAGTATATGAAGCAAAGGCAGGCCAGTGTAGGGACTGTGTAGTTAACCAAAACACCACATTGCCTCTGCATGCAAGAGTTGAGTTACGGTTGATAAGATTACAATAATGTGACTTTTCCTTGTTGCATAGCCTTTGGCTGTTCAACTTTAATAGTCCTGTAATAGAGGGCTTTGTTTGCATAATTTCTCTTGGTTGCATTTCTTTATTTGTACTGCAGATAAAAATGCCACTAACCTCAGTACTGATCAGTCACAATAAAAACTGGACACTGCACTAATAGATAACTAGCTAACAGATAGGAAAACTATTGCTTAGCAGCCTGAAACAGTTAGGCCAGGGAAAGAATCCAGTGTGATACTCCTTTGAATTTCCCTTCACTCAGATGAGAAAAGACTCCAATCAAGACGGCCTCATAAATTTCACCAATACATATTAGCATTCCTCTGCACTACAAAATAGTAGATTGAAATTAAGGATTAGAAATGTGCGGATCTATTACTAAGATTCACAAATCCTGTCCTTACAAAAATTTTCTTTCTGTAGTTCCATAGCAGTGAGGCAATTCTTTTCTGAGGCTTAGTTATAAAGTGAGAACAATGTATGTGCGAGGGTTCTAAACTGCAGAGGAGTAAACATCTGCAACAGAACTATCAACAGGAGGAAAAAACAACCCCATCCACAATAACTGGGGAAACATCTGGGCCAACTCAGGCAACAGTACAAGTCCCACGGTGATTCGGAGAAAACTCCAGGAACAAACTCACCAGCAAAGTTTAAGTTGACAAGCAGGTACGCTTTATTGCAGCTCCGGGAGACATGGGGGATAGCTCCTCCTAATGTGTGTCACCATACTGCTATACAAGCCGTCCTTATTTAGTCACTGAGCATACATACATATTCATGAGGCTACGCATGAATTATGTCATTTTCCAGAAAGTTTCCCGCATGCATACAAAAATGTGGTGGTGGTCTCTGAGGGTCGTTTACTTCTTCCAACAATCTTCATCACTTCTGGCAGCCTTTGAAGCACACGCAGCAGATGTTTACACCAGCTTAATTAACATTACAGACATAGCAACCATCCTGTCCTTCTACTATCAGTTAGTTTAAATGTGTCCATCCTGGACATCTGCTAGTTCTAGATACTCCTCATCCCCAGGTCCTGTTTTTCTGTCCTTTTTTTCCTCACACTTTTTGTACTAAGGTCATAAGGACCTAAAACTATGTCAACTACAACGGTTTATCTTCATGCACCTCAGTTATTTTCCATTGCTACTGTTACAAAGCCATCAAACTTAACATTATTTAAAACTGATTTCACTTATCTACAAAGGTTTATATTCCATTTTGTGCTTTTGTGCTGCCTTGTCTCAATGGGCAAGTAGTGACTGATGCCTGCTTCTGCCTGGGCTTCACTAGAAGTCATGACTCACAAAATATATAGAAAAAATAATCAACAAGGGTCCTGCTTACTGAGATGTGTCAAATGGAATGAAAAAGGCCAAGTGCAATATTTTTTGTGAAGCATGGCTGTGCAATTGCTTTTTTTTCCTCCTAATTTCTGTGTCATGGGCCATTCAGTCAGTTTAAAGTTTAGCTCATTTTTCAATTCATCTGCATAATAAAAATGGATCATGATCCCATTGCACAGAAATTAATCACAGATTAACTAGAAACATGCCCATAAATGTCATGCTGTTTATAGAAATGAAATGGCTGAAGACAGAAGAACAAACAGAGTAAATAGAATACTAAAGAAATCAAAATTATCATATGTGGAGACCTCATAGCAGCCTTCCAGTATCTGAAGGGGGCCTATAGGGATGCTGGAGAGGGACTCTTCATTAGAGACTGTAGTGATAGGACAAGGGGTAACGGGTTAAAACTTAAACAGGGGAAGTTTAGATTGGATATAAGAAGGAAATTCTTTCCTGTTAGGGTGGTGAGGCACTGGAATGGGTTGCCCAGGGAGGTTGTGAATGCTCCATTCCTGGCAGTGTTCAAGACCAGTTTGGATGAGGCCTTGGGTGATATGATTTAGCGTAAGGTGTCCCTGCCCACGGCAGGGGGGTTGGAACTAGATGATCTTAAGGTCCTTTCCAACCCTAACTATTCTATGATTCTATGATTCTATGTGGATTCGTAAGTACATTGGGTTTGCATGGCAAGGTTTTGGTAGCAGGGGAACTACAGGGCTACCTCCTGTGAGAAACTGCTAGCAGTCTCCCCCACATCTGATACAGGCAATGCTAGCCAGCTCCAAGATGGACCTGCCACTGGCCAAGGCCAAGCCCATCAGCGATGGTGGTAGTGCCTCTGGGACAACATATTTAAGAAGTGGTAAAAAAATTACTGCACATGAGCAAATGCAGCCAGACGAAAGAGTGAGAACATGTGAGAGGAACAACTCTGCAGACACCAAGGTCAGTACAGAAGGAGGGAGGAGGTGCTTCAGGTGCTGGAGCAGAGACTCACCTTCAGCTCCTGGTGGAGACCATGGTGAAGCAGGCTGTGCTTCTGTAGCCCATGGAGGAACATCCACCTGCATGGGCATAGGGAGGCTCAGTGAGACAGCACGAACTCCTCTCCCCAGGAAGCTGGTCCCAGCTGTATATATGCAAACCTAATAGTGATGATCAGATAAGGAACATTCTGATTTATCATGTAAAATAGAGAACTTGATAAAAAACTGAAATTTATAAACAAAAGACTAGAATGTACGAGAAGATTTCAAAGGGAAGGAAGGCAAGTTTGAAAATCACAAGGGAAAGATTAAAAGTTTAGTGAAAAGGGAGTAAAAAGATTAAGGGGCATGGCAAGCTTTAAATCAGACTCTTACATTTTCTTTGAAGATAATTCAGCGAATTTTGCTATCTTTGTTGTCCTGCCTCTTACCTGTGTTCATAGAAAGAACTGTTAGTAGAGACACAACTGTCACCATTATGTCCTAATTCTTAAATGGTTATTGTCCAACACACTTTGTCAACAAAAAACTCTGTCTAGGTTTTGACCAATGCAATAGAAATACAACTTTGTGTCCATGAAGGATCAAGTGCATACTGTCAGGACAGTAAATACAGTGATGTGAAACTAAGCAGGTTTTTTTCATATTTATTTGTATCCCAAATGCCAAATTACAAGACTTGGGAACGCTTCATGACCTTAGTCCAGGATCAGTCTGACACCGTTAATAGCAGCTATCCACACTGCATCCTGTGGAGGATCCAATGCCAGACGATGTAGATATGGTCTGAAGGCAGCAGGAGCTTGTGAAGAGCCCACACTGGCACAGGCTCCGGGCAAGAACTGTCACCTGTGGAGAGAAGCCCATGAAGAAGCACGTTTGTAATTGCGAGGTATCTCCAGAGAAGAAGCCTTCAGTACCGGAGCGATGGGAAGCTCCGCGTCCAGGAGCCTCAGCTCTGAGCGGCGAGAACCTCCGAAGGAGCCCCAAGCGCCCACCAGGCCTTGCCCAGGAGCCGGCAGCTCCGCTTAGAACAGGGACTCAAAAGGGGCGGTGCCAGGAGGGACGGCACCGCCCCAAGCGGAGCAGCAGAGCGGCAAGTGGAGGGGGTAGCGAACAGGAGGGTGAGCACTCGCCCCAGGGTCAGGGGACTGCCTAGGGAGCTCTGCTCTGGCTGCCCCAGCGGTGGCAGTGTCGGCACCAGACAAAGTCGATTAGAGGGGAGGCTGCATCACAGAGCTCGGGGTGTAAAAGTGCCTGCACTCGTCTCTTGGGGCGAAGGTGCGCAATGGGCAGGGCTGCACTACGAGTGCCCTCGTGGAGGTTCTCTTGCATCAGCTGGCTGAGCTGCGGAACACTGTCAGTAGGCTTAAAGATGACAGGGAAGCTGAGAGGGAGCTAGAGTGCTTTCCCCAGGCCAAAAACAATTCAGGGGCCACAAGCGTCCATCATAGCTCATACTGCAAAGAAGGAGGGCATTAACCAAGGAAGCTGGGAACTAGTAACAAAAACAAACAAACAAAAAAAAACCCCAAAACAAAAACAAAAAACCAACAACAAAAGGAGGAAGAGGACAGCTAAAAGCAAGAGGCTTCCTCCTAAGTCTGATGTACCCACCCAGAACCACTTTGCAGTTCTGCAGGGGGCTAACAAGGAAACACACACCCCACCAGATGAACAGCCAGCTGATGCCCCAGTAAAGATCTCTACTGGTGCTACCAGGAAAAGCAGTGGGTCATAGTGGTAGGGGACTCTTACTTTGAAAGGCGTAAGAGGCACGATCTGTCTGGCTTGACCTAGTCTCAAGGGCAGTGTGTTGCCTGCCAGGGGCTTCGATCAGGAATGTTGCAGAGGCTGCCTGCTCTAGTAAGT
The DNA here is from genome assembly GCF_033815535.1 of Pezoporus flaviventris. NCBI lineage: Eukaryota > Metazoa > Chordata > Aves > Psittaciformes > Psittacidae > Pezoporus > Pezoporus flaviventris. The sequence goes on from NW_026892563.1 coordinate 23,684,087, forward strand.
CCCACTGGCTATTACCCACTTCTAGTGGTCCATGGGTGCTAGCAAGATAGACAGCAGTAGCCTGAAGAACATTAAGAAGGACTACAGAGCCCTGAGAGAGGTGGTTAGGGGCTCTGGAGCTCAGATGGCTTTTTCATCAATTCTCCAGGATAAAGGGGAGGACCTTGAAAAGGCTAGGTGGATTTGCTAGGTTAATAAATGGTTAGAACAGTGGTGCCATGGTCAGGAGTTTGGGTATTTAGAACATGGGACTCAATTTGGGAGGTCAGGTCTACTGGAGGCTGGTGGAGTTGGTCAATGGAGGCGAAGAGCGGTTTTGGTAGGAGGCTTGCCAGGCTGGTCAAGAAAGCTTTAAACTAGATGTGCTGGGGGAGGGGGGCATCATTCCATCCCAACACACCCAGTCAGTTGCCAGCACCTATAATAAATGCTCGGAGCAATGTAGCCGGCTTCATCTGGAGCTTGGCTCAGATGCCTCTATACATATGCCCGTAGTATGGGTAACAAACAAGAGGAATTAGAGATATGTGCACGGCTACAGGGATATGGTATCATTGGTGTCACAGAAACATGGTGGGATGGCTCCTATGACTGGAGTGTTGGAATGGAAGGTTACAGGCTCTTTAGAAAAGACAGGCCCAGCAGACAGGGAAGGGGAGTTGCTATTTACATCAGTGATAGGCTGGAGAGTATGGAACGCTGTCTGGGGCAGTTGAGCAGTCAATAGAGAGTTTGTGGGTCAGGGTTAAAGGGAGAACAGCAATGGGACATTACTGTGGGGTTCTGTTATAGTCCTCCTGATCAGGAAGACTCTGCATGAAGCGCTTTATAGACAGATAGGAGCAGTCTCATGCTTGCAGGCCCTTGTCCTCATGGGGGACTTCAACCATTCTGGTATCTATTGGAGTGATGGTATGGCCTGGTACAAGCAATCCAGGAGGCTCGACTGTGTGGAAGACAACTTCCTCTTGCAAGTAACAGAGGAGCCAACAAGGAGGGGTGCCATGTTTGACCTCGTGCTCACGAACAGGGAGGGGCTGGTTGGAAATGTGATGCTCCAGGGCAGTTTTGGCTGTAGCAATCATGAGACGGTTGAGTTCAAGATCCTCAGGACAGTGGGAAGAGCACGCGGCAAGCTCACTGCCCTGGACTTCAAGAGAGCAGACTGGCTTCTTCAGCAGCCTGCTTAGTAAGGTTCTATGGGATATAGTGTGGGGAGTGAAGGCAGTAAGATTTGCATGAAAAACAGTATGGGAATGAGCTCTGAGGCCTTGATGCTTAACAAGCCCTGGGGCGATAACCTGGAATGCTGGAAGACAGGGAAGGTAAGCATGCAAGCCTTGGGGGGATAGGCTGGGATGTTGTTGTGGCAGGGAGTCTCAGTTGGAGGCCAGATGATGTGGGGGTTGCGAGAGGGTCTGAGACAGGGCTGTGGAATTGTCCCTGTGTGGACAACGTGTGCTTAGCATTGTGATTGGACTATTTACCTAGGGATTTTTACAGGGGCCAATGAGATTGAACGTGGCATGCTTCTGCAAGTTGGGAAAGTACTAAACAGAGGGATAAAAAGGGCTTAGTTGTAATAAAGTTGGATGTGTCGTGATACACCACAAATGGCACCCAAGGCGGGGCTTGAAAAGCGACTACCAGTCATTGATCCGGTGGCATGGCTCAGCTGAACTACATGCTGAAAGTAACCAAGGGTGTACGCTGAAAGGAAGCGAATTCAAATCATGCAGGTTGCCTCTCGCAGGGCGGGGTTAAGGGGCTGAGAACTATGGGGACTGCTTTAACAAAAGAGCAAAGAAATGTTCTAGACGTTTTTGCTATAATTCTTAAGCAGTATGGGAAAAGTTGATGAGGAAGAATTGAAACGTATCCTTCTCTGGGCATCAAAAGTCGATCCATCTATTAATACTACTAATATTTACACCCCGGAGATTTGGGACAAAATTAGTATTAATTTGTGGGACTGTGCTGCAAAAAATGATAAAGGTGCCGCCACTTTATTGAGCCCTTGGCAAACTATTTCTGAAAATTTAAAAGCTCATGTCAACTGACAAGCACAGGGGGCAGAAGTGGCTCCCTCAACACTGCGTTCTTTGCCGGACTCTACCGTGAGATTAAAATCAGTCTGCCGCTGTTGCTCCTGTGGTTCTGCCACCTGATAATTCTGATGCTGACCTGGATAGTCTTTCTGACCCGGAGCTTACTGATCCAGAAAAGGAGCTTGATTTGTATCCCCCAGATACTTATGACAAATGGGCAGACGTAAAGGGAGAAGCGAGATGGGCAGGGGACTCAGATGTATTGTGTGCTTTCCCGGTGGTGTATCTGCCAGATCAAGACCCATGGTGGGAAGGTCTCTCGTATGCTCTTATCAAAGGTATCAGGCGAACAGTGACAGACCATGGACTTGGGGACCCATATACAACTCATCTGATAACAGTCTCTCTGTGATACTCATGTATTTATCCCAAATGATTTCAAAATATTGTTTTGTTTTATGATGATGATGATGGCTTGACTTCGCGAATGAAGATTTGGTAAGGGGTTTACCCACACTTACTATAAGCGCGCAGATAACTAAAAAGGCCAATTGTCGCTACAGGGCTTTGCAAGTGTGAGCAAACCCTTCGGGCCTGCACAGTGGATTTTTTAGGTGAAGCACAGATTGTGGAAGTGGCCCCACCCTTTACACCTGAGGTTTATATGCCAGGGCCTAGCGAGCTTGGACCCTTTGATAATGACGGACATGCAATACACTATGTGGGAGTCGAAAATGAAGCAGCTTGCAGGCACCCAGGCTGCTGAAAGCTTAAGGCTGGGGGCACGTGATTCACTGGGAGTGGTTACTGCTGACGTATTACTGGGTCAAGCTGATTTTAACACCAATGCTATGCAAACTAGGATTTGCCAGGTGGGCTTGCAGCAAGTTAAACAACTGGCACTTCAGGCTTTGAAAACTGTCCCTGAAGCTGGTAAACAGAGCAGCCTTTTGTCTGAATCAAACAAGAGGCAAACGAGCCATTTATGAAATTTTTAGACCGACATAATGAGGCTCTGGAAAAAACATCGATAATGAGCAAGCATGCGGACATATTTCCAAACAACTTGCTATTGAGAATGCTAACCCTGACTGTCAGAAAGTATTGTGGCCTTTACAAGATCCAAGCATAGATGATATGTGAAATGCTTGTATGAATGTTGGGTCTAGACAACACAATCTGTCTCTGATTACAGAAGCATTTGTGGCATTGTTGGTTAAGTCACAGCAGTGCTTTTCATGCAGTCAGTACAGCCATTTGAGAACAGACTGCCCGAAAGTGAAAGTAAATAATAGAAGGGGGACACCTGAAATCTGCTCGTGCTGTCGTAAAGGATGTCAATATGCAAATCAATGCTGATCGAAATTTGACTGGGATGGCCAGCCTTTAACTTTACCCGGAAACCCCAAGAAGGGTGCAGTAAGGGGCCGCGCTATGACAGCAAATTACCCCTCCAAATGGCCCCCTTGCAGAGCTGCCACAGTTTGCGCACCAGCACAAGTGGCAGCGCTGGAATGGACCTGGCCACCTCGGGAGAGACAATAATTCAAGGCACATCAGTTGTGCTTATTCCAACAGGCACATATGGCCCACTCGGGTATGGAAAGGCAACATTGTTAATTGGCCTTTTTGTGCTGCCAGGGGTCATAGATGCTGACTTTGAAGGAGAAATTAAAATAATGGCGTGGACTCCAATGCCACCATGTACTATACCAGCAGGAAGCCGAATTGCACAATTAATATATTTTTCACCCCAGTCACTGGGTGCCGTCCACACTGTGCGGGGCTCAGGATGTTTTGGATCTACAGGGATACCTGAAATGTATTGGACTCAACAATTAACTATGGAGCAACCCCAACTGTCTTGTATTTTAAAATCGGGGGGACAAACATTACTTTGCAAGGAATTGTTGATAGCGGAGCAGATGTTACAGTCATTTCTGCATCACAGTGGCCCGATCATTGGCCTTTAATGGATGCTTATGCTTCCTTATAAGGAATTGGTGGTCAAACCTTTCCAAAGCAGAGCAAAGAACTTGGTGTTATTTTTGGACCAGAAGGCAGATTTGCCTTGATTAGGCCTTATGTGTTATCTGGATCTCCTACCCTACGGGGCAGAGACTGTTTAAGCCAATGGGGAGTACATTTAAGTATGGATTTTTTCTAGGGGTCACTATTTTGCAGCAGGTCCCACCTTTAACCTGGAAATCAGATGAGCCAGTGTGGGTAGACCAGCGGCCCCTCCCAAAAGAAAAACTGCTGCAATTACACAAATTGGTGGATGAACAGCTGGTCACGTAGTCCCCAGGACCAGCCTATGGAACACACCTGTCTTTGTGATTCAGAAGAAAAATAATGCTTGGAGGCTTTTACGTGACCTAAGAAAGATAAATGAGGTCATTGAGGATATAGGAGCTTTGCAATCTGGGCTCCCCTTGCCAACAATGTTACCACAAACGTGGACTCTCATAGACATTGACTTAAAAGGCTGTTTTTTCAGGATACCTCTTGCTCCACAAGATGCACCGTGATTTGCCTTTTCTGTGCCTTCAATCAGTGCTGTGGATCTGCATAAAAGATATCATTGGAAAGTGTTGCCACAAGGCATGAAAAACAGTCAGTCCTACATTATACCAGCAATTTGTAGCAGCAGTTTTGAGCCCTATACAAGACTGCTTTGAGAATGTTTTAATCTACCATTATATGGATGACATTTTAATTGCTGCAGAATCAGAACAAACAGCTCAAAAAGTGAAATGGCAAGTGATCCAAGTAGTCTCAACAGCAGGACTCCAAATTGCAGAAGAAAAAATTCAAGAAACTCCACCTTGGAAATATTTAGGATGGAAAATATCCAAACAACATTCAACCTCAGAAAATCACCCTTCGGACAGGAATACAGACTCTAAATTATTTACAAAAGCTCTTAGGAACCATAAATCGGATCCATCCTCTCTTGGGAATATCTATAGAAAAACTCAGTCCCATCTTCCAATTATTGGAGGGGGATCTGTGTTTGACTTCTCAAACACTCAGCCCCTGTGCACGAACTGCCCTTGATACAGTGGTTGTAAAATTAACCAGTCAAGTCGCCCATAGGCAAAAAATGGACCACCCTATTAGCCTTTTCATTTTTTATTCATCTTTTCAACCCTATGGGCTCTTAGCACAGTGGGTTCTGCAAGATGTAGATCCATTAATTATTTTGGAATGGATATTTTTATCATGTAATTTTGGAAAAACAGTTACAACAGCCATTAAAATTATAGCTATAGTCATTCAGACAGGAAGGGAGTGGTTATTGACTTTAGATGGTGTTGAACCTAATATTATCTATCTGCCTCTCGATACAAAACAACTAACCTTTTTAACTCAACAATCTTTTGCTTTTCAGTATACTCTAGCAGATTTTACAGGGCAAATTAGTATTCATTTCCCAGGACACAAAATTATACAATCTCTACACTTCCTTCCCCTTTTACCTGCTTCACAATTAGCTATTACACCAATAACTGAGGCCCTCACAGTATTCACTGATGGGTCTGGCAAGACAGGCCGAGCAGTAATAGTTTGGAAAGATACTGAAGGACACTGGAAAAATTATATACACATTGTCACAGGATCACCTCAGGTAGCAGAACTCTCTGCTGTAGTCCGTGTTTTCAAATTATGGACTACTCCAATAAATATTATCACAGAATCTGCCTATGTGGCAGGCCTTGTTTCTAGGCTAGAACACACTTTTCTGAAGGAAGTTTCCAACGGAACATTATTTGCCATTCTCTGGGAACTCAAGTAGCTCCTGGATCGATGGGTACACCAATACTTTATACAACATATATCCTCACATACACCCCTACCTGGACCTATAAGTGAGGGAAATACACAGGCTGATAGGCTTGCAGGTATTAGTCTTCCTGACCGTTTTGCACAAGCTCATTTATCCCATGAATTTTATCATCAAAATGCAAAAGCTCTGCAACGTGCTTTTCAGCTGACTCAGCACTAGGTGAGGCAAATCATACAATCGTGTCCTGATTGTCAACAAGTTTTGCCCACGCCAATGACTGGAACTAATCCTCACAGTCTTTTGTCACTTGAAACTTGGCAGACAGATGTTACTGATGTACGAGAATTTGGCAAATACAAATATGTCTGTGTTTCTGTTGACACTTTTTCATCTTGTATTTATGCATCGGTACACTCAGGTGAAAAGGCCAAAGATGTTTTGTTGACATTTTGTTACAGCTTTTTCTACTCTGGGAGTTCCAAAACCCGTAAAAATAGATAATGGCCCAGGTTATATAGCACACAAAACACAATCATTTTTTCAACAGTGGGGAATTCAACATGCCTTAGGTATTCCACATTCTCTCACAGGCCAAGCCATTATTGAACACACACATAGCACTCTTGAAACCATGTTGCAGAAACAAAAAAGGGGAGTTCAGGGTTAACCCCACAAGAATGTACAGCGAAAGCCTGTTATGTTTTGAACTTTTAAAATCACTGGACAGAGGATGGACCTCCTGTAAGAGTTCTAAGGGTTCTAAGAATTTTGAACAGGGGAAAGCTCATGTTAAAGTACATAATCTTGAAACTCATAAATGGGAAGGCCCATACCCTTTCATTACCTGGGGACAAGGGTATGCTTGTTTCCACAGATAAAGGACCTTGTTGGGTCCCTGCACTATGGGTTCTTCTGGTCTTGTCTTCTGTTTCTTCATCACAGGAGGACTCTGACCCTACCATGGCTTCCCACTCAGCCAAAGAGAACATCTGGGTAACATTAGCCAATGCAACAGGACAAGACATCCTGTGCCTGTTGGTTGCCAAACCTACAAGTCCTTTCAGACTACTGTTGGACAACTGGATGGTGGCTGTAATTCCCTCAGCAGCCGAAGCAATGGCAGCCTCGAATCCTGTGGACAGGTGGGATGGCTGGGTGGTATAACAACCAGTAGCTTTTTAACAGCCACAAGAAATTGATTTAAGATCTGTAAAAATGGATATGTATCTGTATTTTCATTATATAGCTCGAAACCAATCGTTAGTGCAGAATGTTAACTCTTCTTTAGCTATTTATTTGCTACACTAGGAGCACGAGTGAAAAAACTGTGTTAGGAGTTTTTGTTTTGTTAGTTTTTATTAGCTTATGCTAATTAGCTTATTAACGGAGCCCTTAAGCAGGTGTTGATAGTGGATACACAAAACAAAGAAGGGGGAGATGTGGGGAGTGAAGGTGATAAGATTTGCATGAAAAACAGTCTGGGAATAAGCTCTGAGGCCTTGATGCTTAACAAGCCCTGGGGCGATAACCTGGAATGCTGGAAGACAGGGAAGGTAAGCATGCAAGCCTTTCGGGGGATAGCCTGGGATGTTGTTGGGACATTGTTGTGGCAGGGAGTCTCAGTTGGAGGCCAGATGATGTGGGGGTTGCAAGAGGGTCTGAGATGGGGGTGAAACTGTAGCCATGTGGACAACGTGTGCTCAGCATTGTGATTAGACTATTTACCTGGGGATTTTTATAGGGGCCAATGAGACTGGACGTGGCAAGCTTGTGCAGGTTGGGAAAGTACTGAACAGAGGGATAAAAAGGGCTTGATTTTAATAAAGTCGGATTTGAGTCTCCTCATCAACCTGAGTCCGTGTTGTGATACGCCACAATATAGCCCTAGAGGGCACGGGGGCCCAAGACTGTTGGTTGATATTCAAGAATCACCTCCTACAAGCTTAGGAGTGTTGTGTCCTGACTAGAAGGAAGTGCAGCAGGAGTGCCAGGAGACCTCCTTGGATGGTTAAGGAGCTGCTGAGGAAATGTAGAGGGTAAAAAGAAACTTACGAAAGATGGAATCAAGGACAGGTGGCCTGGGGAGAATAGAGGGATATTATCTGGGAAGCTAGGGACCATGTTAGGAATGCTACGGCCCAGTTAGAATTAAATCTGGTAGGGGATGTGAAAGATAACAGGAAGGGATTCTGTACGTACATAGCAAATAAAAGACAGACTAGGAACAACATGGGCCCTCTCTGGAAGCTGTCAGGAGAACTGGCTACACAGGATTTGGAGAAGGCTGAGGCTCTTAATGACTTCTTTGGAGAAGGCTGAGGCTCTTAATGACTTCTTTGCCTCAGTCTTCACTGGCAAATGCTCTGATCACACCACCCAAGCCTTGGAAAGCAGATAGAGGGACTGAGAATTAAGACCTCGGGCCCACTGTAGGAGAGGATCTGGTTCGAGACCATCTTAAGAACCTGAACATACACAAGTTCATGAGACCTGATGAAATCCATCCGCGGGTCCTGAAGGAGCTGGCAAATGAAGTTGCTAAGCCACTGGCCATCATATTTGAAAAATAATGTCAGTCAAGTGAAGTTCCTGACGCCTGGATAAAGGGAAATATAACCTCTATTTTCAAGAAGGGGAAAATGGATGACCCAGGGAACTACAGACCAGTCAGTCTCATCTCTGTGCCTGGCAAAATCTTGGAGCAGATTCTCCTGGAAAGCATGCTAAGGCACATGAAAATCAACAAGGTGGTTGGTGACACCCAACATGGCTTCATTAAGGGGAAATCCTGTCTGCCAAATTTTGTTGGCTTTCTATGATGGGGCTACGGAACCAACGGACAGATGCAGAGCAGCTGACATCATCTACCTGGACTTGTGCAAGGCGTTCGACACAGTCCCGCATGACATCCTTGTGTCTAAATTGGAGAGACATCATTTGATGGATGGACCACTAGGTGGATAAAGAACTGGCTGGATGGCCACATGCTAAGAGTTGTGGTTAACATGCCAATGTCCAGTTGGAAACCAGTAATGAGTGGTGTCCCTCAGGGATCAGTGTTGGGACATCTTGTTCAACATCTTTGTTGGTGACATGGCAGAGGGAGTGAGTGTGCCCTCAGTGAGTTTGCTGATGACACCAAGCTGTGTGGTTCAGTTCATACACTGGAGGGAAGGAATGCCATCCAGAGGGACCTTGACATGCTTGTGAGGTGGGCCAATGCCAACCTTATAAAGTTTAACCAAGCCAAATGCACAGCCTACAGGTTGGGTGCAGAAGATATTCAGAGCGCTCCTGCAGAGAAAGACTTGGTGGGTCTTGGTCGATGAGGAACTTAACATGAGCTGGCAGTGTGTGCTCGCAACCAAGAAAGGTAACTGTATCCTGGGCTGCATCAGAAGAAGCGTGATCAGCAGGTTGAAGAAGGTGATCCTGCCCCTCTACTCTGCTCTCGTGAAAACTCCCTTGGAGTACTGTGTACAGTTCTGGTGTCCTCAACATAAAAAGGACATGGAACTGTTGGAGCAAGTCCAGAGAAGGGCCACGAGGATGATCAGGGCACTGGAGCACCTCCCATATGAAGACAGGCTGAGAAATTTGGGGCTGTTCAGCCTGGAGAAGAGAAGGCTGTGTGGAGACCTCATAGCAGTCTTCCAGTGTCTGAAGGGGCCTACAAGAATGCTGGGGAGGGACTCTTCATTAGGGACTGTAGTGATAGGACAAGGAGTAATGGGTTAAAACTTAAACAGGGGAAATTTAGATTGGATATAAGGAAGAAGTTCTTTACTGTGAGGGTGGTGAGGCACTAGAATGGGTTGCCCAGGGAAGTTGTGAATGCTCCATCCCTGGAGGATGATTCTGGCAGGAACTGTGGAATGTGGAGGACCCATGATGGAGCAATCTGTTCCTGAAGGATTGTACTCTGCAGAAAAGACCCATGCTGAAGCAGTTCTTGAAGAACTTCAGCCTGTGGGAAGGACTCACACTGGAGACGTTCATGAAGGAATGTCTCCTGTGGGAGACATCCCGTGCTAGAGAAGAAGAGCATAAGGATGTAAGAGTGGCAGAGATTAAGAATTACAGACCGACCATGGCACTTCTCTATGCCCTGTGCTAAAGAGTGACACTGAACCTCGGAAGAAGGATGTATTTTTAGTTTTGTTCTGGTTTCTTACTATCTTACTCTGTTACAATTAATTGGCAGTATATTAAATTAATTTCCCCAAGTTGAGTCTGTTTTGCCCGTGACAGGAATTCGTAAGTAATCTTCTGTTATTATGTTCTTACTCTGTTACAATTAATTGGCAGTATATTAAATTAATTTCCCCAAGTTGAGTCTGTTTTGCCCGTGACAGGAATTCGTAAGTAATCTTCTGTTATTATGTTAACCCAAGAGCTTTTCAATGCATTTTGTACCCCTGTCCAGTTGAGGAGGAGGAGTGACAGACTATGTTGGTGGGCACCTGGTTGCAAGCCAAGGTCAACCTAACTCAGACATTTTAAAGTATTATTCTGCACAGTAGTACTGAAATTTAATTTTTTTTTGGGGGGGTGATCCAGAAGAGCTGGCTATCACTTTAGGGTGGTTATCTGAATTTCTGTTGGACATAGGATTTAAATCCCAGAACAGCAGGGAGACTCTTTTTTGCCTTTTTCTTTTTTTTTTTCCTTCCTAGAAGAGGAATTCAAACATGGTGAATAAGGTTATTCTTAAATAGAACATGAAAGAAATCATAGAAGTAAAACAGCCTAGTAAAACATAGATGTAAATCAGCCCAGTTTTCTCTACTCTAAAAAAGCAGCACTATCTACAGTTTCTTGCAAAGCAAAACATTTTGTCTGTTGTTTATGAGTATTTCAGTGAGTCATTTTTATTTCTCTTAAAAGATCCTGAAAGGTAAAGGCCCATTCCTACATTTCTAAAATCCTTTAAAGTACAGGCTGGGTCCATCTAGTTGTTGATTATGCTTGAGGATACTGTTCTGAAGTATGCTATCAGCACGAGCAAGACCTTCTTAAGAGGCTTTTTACTTTCTAGGCTTCTCCTTCCTGCTGAAATATATATCCCCTTCAGCTGAATCAGTGCAGCTGTCTCTGTGGCACTTTCTGCAGAGGAACTTGTCACTTACTCATTTTAGAGTATTATTTAGTATTTTATAAACTCCCTGGGAAAAAGCAAGGTCTGGAAAAAAAGTGGTCAGAAATCTTCTAAATGCAATTGGCCACCAGAAAAGCTGTAACATGAAATTCCACCCTGGGATCTTCTGCTCACCCGCAGTTATCATCGACCATGAGGGCAACTGGCGCTCTGCTTTATCAATGAGAGTGGTGTCAAAGCAAACAAGACAGGAATCTTCTGTGCAGTTTCTTATTAACTGACCCCAAGGGGGACAGGTTCCAAAACTGCTGTAAAATTTGTGTCAAATGCAGCTACATGTTTACTTGCAATTCTGTATATCTGAATGTGGCTGACTTTTTATGAATTCCTTCTACATAGATAACTAGATAGTTAAAGGATAGTGTAAGAAAATACCAGTGTGTATACTACCAAAGAAAAACATATGCATTGTTGCATACCCATTCTTGTTTTAAAATTAGTCTATTTTATCTGCTTCATTACACATATTTTGCTTATCTGGTAATTTTTCAGCTGTCTGAATGATGTAACTCTTGTTGCTAACACAATTTAAATTGGAATTCACCTTGTTCCAGCCCATAGTCTTTTATAAAGAATGATCTTCATGTCTGTAGACTAATTGCACTAAGAAAGTTCACTAAAAAGACATAATTAATAGTCCATAATGTTTGGGAAGGTGACATTTCCTACCTTCTTTGAACTCTCAGATTGGTATTTGAAAACCAGTATAAGGTACTGAATCTAGGATATTTAATCTGGAGTGGTGTCTAGCTGGTAGTTAACTGAAACTGCTTCCTTTCCCCTAACAGCAATAAACTAGAAAGGACTAATTACCCCTTTTTATAGGTGTAATTTGAACCTAAAACTCCAGAGAGAGCATCAGTAGTAAACCACTGTTACAGTCAATTTCACCATCTGCACCTGAAAACTAGGACTATGGAACTAGCAAAAGAATACACATAGCATTTAACACTGGAATCCTCTACATGAATTTTAGTTTTGTTGCAGGGAAAATTTTCAGAACACAGTGATAGTATTTTCTAATTCCTTTTAAAACCACTTTCTTTAAATAAATATATATTCCATCTAATCCATCATTAGTACTTAATTGAAACTCCTTCATCTAAAGATGATGATATATTGATATTTTTGTGAGTTTAATGAACCCTGCTGCGTTAATGTATTTTTTGCTTCAGCCTATCTGAAAAAAAGAAGCCTCAGGAGATTCCTTTAGAAGAATGGCAACCATTACTTTTCTAAATCTAGCAGAACATACTACTGTATTTTTGTTTTCTTTTGATCATTTTTTTTCCAATGAATAGGCAGTATTTATTAACTTCCATAAAACTACTTAGACTTAATAATTTTTTCTTTTATTTTACTGTTAAGTTGTGAAGTTCTGTCTATTTCTGTATCTTTTTAGTTGTTTACATTAATGAGAAACTATGAAATTTGTTTGTGGTTACTCAGACACGCCTTTTGTTAGGCTAGAGTTGTTAGATAAAGAGCAGGTTTTGTGAATGCCAGCTGAAGAGTTGCCCACTTTCACCATATTACCACTCCTTTCCCTCTGCTGTGGATTTTGGAATCCTGAATGGGGCGAACTCTGCATTCATTACTTTCAAAATCTGTAGCTCTCAGTCACAGATTTTGTTGTGCTTTTGGAATGCTGATGTTACTAAACCACCTCATAAGCTTTTATTAAAAAAGTGTACACTTCTACAGCACACAGTACGATTGTGGCCCCTTGACTTTGTTCTAGCCATTGACTTAATGCAAAGTCCAAGAAGTGCTTCTGACTGTGTTTTTCTCAAGTATGCCTGGAAATGAAATTAAGTTTCAACGGGGTTTTAGCTTCAGTCAATAGTAGCCTGGAAACTGAAAGACAAACCCTTGATTTGTGAGATACAAGCAAAAGATTCAAAGTAATTTTGCCAAAGAGGTAAAAAATAATGTAAATTTATTACTACTGCAGGTAAATTTTTGGCACACATAAAATGCAGCTTGATTTTGAGCTGTTTCTGGAAAGCACTGTTTGGTTTATTTTGGAGGAGAGAGGGCTTATTAGTACTTCATGAAGTCATAAATTTGCACATGTAGCTGTTGCTGTCCATAAAGTTGGCTAAGACATAAATGTCCTTAATTCACATTGAAAATTTTTCTACAAACTGTATATATATTTATATTATATACATTATATATTTATATATAATATTATATATATAATAATATATAATAATATAATATATATAATATTATATATATTATTATATACATTATATATTTATATTATATATTTATATATATACACAGAGAGAGGTAGCCTTAGATGGCTTAAAAACAGTACTTGACAGATGTCAGTTTGACTAGCATTCCTCTAATGTATATACACAAGGATTCATTTCTCCTTTTTTGAAAAGAGGTCTCACTGTCCTGCCTCAAATGATCTCCTAAACCTGAGTATACATATGGATCTTGACATAGTTTGCACGTTTAAATCACTAGACCAGGCAGCTTAAATACATGGTGTCTTACTACTCCATGTAGTAGCCATAATGTACAAACACATATGAAATAGAAAATCCTCCATGAATTTTCAAAGTGCTTGGAAATCTTTAAATAGTATGTTGTTACAATAATACTTTTAGAATTCTTTCTTTCATTGACTATAATTGCTTAGTGAAACATAAAACACACAGAAGTAGAAGACTGTCATTTTGTTTACAGAATTTTTTTATTGATCCATCAATCCATTGCTTATGACTTTGCGGTAATCAGTAAGTTCTGACAAAGTCTGATTGGGGATGACTGCCATCTTAATTTGTTAGACGACAAATTGTCTAAGAATAAGATTGGTTTATGAATATTATAACAAGATAACAGGACATCTTGACAAAATTGTATTAATTAAGATTTGAGTATGGCAAAAACTTTTTAGTTAGTAAGAGAAGTAGAATTCTTTTCAAATTCATTTGGAATAAATAAAAATATGAAATCTAGAATCAATCTGATTTTTTAGGTGGAGAGTATATGAAAGATTGTCAGAAATCTTTTCTCTAGTGAATTTTTTAAACACACCAGTTACCTGAAACAGAAGGCATAATCTTGTTAAAAACAGAAAGAAAATAAGCAGCTGAGAAAATGTAACTCCTTAAATCAGCATTTTTTATCAGATGTTGGCAGACCTGGGGGCAATAAATGACAGCTGAAAACATGGCACTGGACCTTGCTTATTGAATGTTTTTTACTTGTTTTTGTTGCATCCCCAGACCTTTCAGTTTATTCCTAACATCTGCTGTGGGACAAAGCTATGCTCCTGTTGATTTACACTGCCTCACAGCACTCTGCTTGCCAGTACTGTTGACTGACACTTCCTGCCATGAGCTGTAGTTCGAATGTGAGGATACATTAGGAGACAGGAAAAGAAAAACTGACAAGTCAGACAAAGAAAGGATAGACCGATCACTTTGGCTTGATCTGTGTTCTTCTCCACAAATACACACAATCTGTGTATGGAGAGATTCTCTTATGCATAAGTTTCATGACACCATAAGAGATGCAGAAGCCTGTTTGGTATAATTCTCTACTTTTCTCAATGTTTATCCTCAAGCTTTAGGTCTGCAAGAGCAAGAGTGAATTGAAATTGCAGCCATCTCAGCTGGAGATGGAATCTGTGTGAGAAAACACAAGACTCCCTTCTAGTCAAATATACATAGATGCAATAGCATAGCCCCAACTCATGTAATCTTCTCCGTGGTGTCTCTCATTTGGCTAACCACCATTGACCTAGCTCAACAAGAAGCCTTCACCTCTACAAATTCATCTTCAGTGGCCAGAGACAGTGCAAATGCAATGATCCTTTGTAACAGCTATTCTAAACCGTCTGGTTTCTCCTGTCAAAGGTCAAGGAGAGACATGGATTACCTAACATGTCTGTGGTAGAATAGGGGTGTCCTGGGACTTCCTGTCCTAGGAACACCCTAAGAACTCAACATGTCCTGAAGGGCAGGTCCCCAATTTCTAATAAGAAGCAAGCCCATGCTGTAGACTTTCTTGTGCTGGTAACCAAGACAGACTCACTGTAGGGCACAGCTGAGCCCCTCAGGCAAGATGGCAGCACCTGCGGAAAGCCTAAGTAAGGAAGGGCAAAACGTTGCTTGGCTGTGAGGGGAGAGAGAGTGAAGCGTGAGAAACAGCCCTGTAAGCACAAAGGAGAGGAGGTGATCCAGGCACCCAAGCAAAAATCCCTTGGGGTCAGCCTTGGGGACCATGGTGGAGTGGAAGAAATGAGTGAGATGAAAGGAGCATCAGAGAGAAACCACTTTGTACTGACTGCAGCCCTCTTCCTGAACTGGAGGGACTGAAAGCAACCTGTGGTGATACTAAGGTGGCTAGGAAAGGTGCTTGGGGTGAAGTGTATGCAAGTGCTTTTCATGCTGTTTTTCGCTCCTGTCCTGTTGAAATGGATGAGTGAGAGAGCAGTTGCATGGGCTTCTGGCAGCCAACCAAGGTCAACCCATCACAAGATAAAACATGTAATTCTGACTTGATCTGGAATTAATCTAGTTATTATGCTCTGCAAAGGCACATATAACCTTTCTAGTCAAGACATAGATGCAGATTTTGTAGTAGCAGTTGGTAGTAGTAGTGTGGAGACAGTGTTCTCATGGGAGAATGGATAATTGGTACATAAACTCTGAATAATCCTGAAAGATACAGCAAGGCCATGAAAGGCCCGAGGAAGCTTAAGCAAGCAAGATAAGAAGAAGCTGGAATTCACTGAGTTAATGAGAACTGTGGACTGTTGGCAAGTTTTTGAGGCCAAGTTCTCACACCTGTGCTTAACCAATTATATCTTAGTCACTAAGGGTCTTCAAGACATGTATCCAATCAGAATATGCCAAACCACTGTAAGTGCATGTAAGAAACAGTATATAAGGAGTTAAGGCTTTGTAATAAATTTGGCAATCGCTTGAGCACATTGATCATCTCTACGTTGTTTGTGACTCCCGCGTCAACATAGTAGTAGTAAATTCTGTAACTGAAATAATTGACAGTTGTGTTGCACTTTTTCATACAGTTTTGCACTATATCAGGCTGTACAAAACAGTGTATCTACGTGGTTTGTTTTAAAACTGAAAAAAAAAAAAGTAAACCAGAACAAAGTTCTTCTCTTCCCCAAACCAAACAGAATAGATAAATATACATAAAGCGCATACAGATCTAAACTAAAATAAGAAGAAACTATTTTAAACAACACTGAAATATTGCAGAAATATAAGCAATGAAGTACAGACTCAATATATCCTGTAGCTTTTCTTCAAGGAACATGCACGAAGGTAATATGCTCTTAGGACAACCTAGTACCATCGCAAAAGTAATGACATTTGATCATCTCATCATATTAATACATATTTAAATTAATGCATATAATTTGGTTCAATAAAAGTGAAACTTGAAGAGTAGTTGCATTTCCTAAATTTAATTATTTCAAAGATTAACTTTTTTAAGTTTACAGAATATTAAAGATATAAAAATGTTAAATTTAAGGGGAAAATATATTTTTTTTTTTCTTTAAAGCAAACGGTATGTCTTCAACAAACTTTCTAGTTAGGGATGTAGATGTTATTCTAGCAGGCAGTGATAATAATGACAATCATATTGCCAGACATTTTCTGACAAATACTGGAAAATAATAGCCGATCTCAATGGAAATTATGGACAGGAAAACACTTCTTTAAATTATTTTCCTAATTGGAATTGTGCTTGAAATTGTTAAAATGTTGTGTGTTGATTTATTCTATGAATGATTTTTTTGTCTCCAATAACATCCAAAACAAATTCGGTTATTGTGAACTTTGTGCACAGAAATAAACAAGCAACTTTATTACCTTACAAATTACCTTACTCACTTGCTGAGTTATCTCCAGAGAACAGCCTTCAACAGGGGAGCGAGGAGAAACAATGCGTCAGGAACCCCAGTTCTGAGCGGCAAGAGCCACCGAGGGAGCCCCAAGCCACCGCCAGGCCTTACCGAGGAACGACAGCCCTGCTGACGAGAGCAAGGACTCACAGGAGACGGCCAGGAGCGAGAGCACCGCTCTGAGAGGCGAAAACCCGCCCCAGGGAGCGCGAGAACAGGGTGTGTCACGTCAGTCCGGGCGTGGAGCTGCAGTTGGCACCGGCAGGGTGTGCGGGCAGCTGTGTGGAGTGGTGTGGGCTCGCCTCAGGCCCAGGGCCCGAGCCCGGGCCCGATCTGGGGTCTGTGCTCTGGCTGCCCCAACAGTGGCAGCGCCGGCACCAGACAGAGCCGATGAGAGAGGAGGCTGCAGAGAAGAGCTCGGGGTGTGGAGTGCCTGCACTGGTCTCTTGAGGCGAGGGTGCACAGTGGTCAGGGCTGCACCCTGTGTATCCTCCTGGAGGTTCTCTTGCAGCAGTGGGCTGCGTTGCAGGACGCTGTCAGTAGGCTAAAAGATGACAGGGGAGCTGGACTGCTTGCTTGTGTTGAGGACATCAGAACTGTACGCAATACGCCAAGTGAGGTCTCACAAGAGCAGAGGGGCAGGATCACCTTCGACCTGCTGGTCACGCTCCTTTTGATGCAGCCCAGGATACGGTTGGCTTTCTGGGCTGCGAGCGCACACTGCCGGCTCATGTTACGTTTCCCATCAACCAACACCCCCAAGCCCTTCTCTGCAGGGCTGCTCTGAATCTCTTCTCTGCCCAACCTGTAGCTGTGCCTGGGATTGTCTCGACCCGGGTGTAGGATCTTGCACTTGGCTTGGTCGAACTTCATGAGTGCAGCCCTGCCCATCGTGCGCGCTTGCCTCAAGAGACCAGCAGAAGTACTTTTTATCTACACTGCGAGGTCTGCGCTGCAGCCACCATCTCGGTTCTGTCTGGTGCCGACGCTATCACCGGCGGGGCAGCCAGAGCAGAGCTCGCAGACCGGGCCTTGGCCCTGAGGAGGGCGCTCACCACCGCACACCCTACCGACTTCACCTGCCGCGCCACAGCGTGACTGACGTGACACGACCTGTTCCCGTGCTCCCTGGGGCGGGTTTCCACGTTCAGGGCGGTGCCGTCCCTCTTCGCGCAGTCGGCTGTGGGTCTCTGATCGCCTCAGCGGAGCTGTGGGCTCATGGGCAAGACGTGGTGGGGGCTTGGGGCTCCCTTCGTGGCTCTTGCCGCTCTGAACGGAGGCTTCTGGACGCTGTGTATCCCCTCGTTCCGCTGTTGAAGGCGTCCTCTGTGGAGCTGCTCACAGATACTGTCTTTCAGGGCTATACAGGTTGTCCCCCAACAGGAGAATACCTGAAGTTCACAGCCCCCAAGTAAATGTGTGTTTAATGAATGCTGAGGAAGGTCACTGTAATGAGGATTCTCAAAGGTACTGCAGCAGCAGTGGATATTGTAGGAACTTTTAGATGTACAGTCTCTTTGCAGTTTCATTAGCATAATTGGAACTGGAACCAACTAGTGCTAGTCAAATTTGGATTGATTATATAATTGGATGATAATAGTAACGCTTAGCACTTTAACAGTAC
The DNA here is from genome assembly GCF_033815535.1 of Pezoporus flaviventris. Lineage (NCBI taxonomy): Eukaryota > Metazoa > Chordata > Aves > Psittaciformes > Psittacidae > Pezoporus > Pezoporus flaviventris. The sequence continues at coordinate 23,702,609 of NW_026892563.1, forward strand.
TTTACATAGTCAGAGAGCTGCGCAAACATTAACTACATAGTCTTCACAGTGCCCCTGTGAGGTTGTAATTAGAGATGGAAAAGGCCTGTTAGTGGATCATAAAATTCCATTCTCTCGCCAGGGCAGCATACATTTGCCCAGCGGAGGACATAGCAGGTACTAAACTACTGCTATGTTTAGTCTTTGCTCCCTTTGTGACATTATTTCGATCTGGGACTTCCCTGAGACTGTAAAGGGACTTTAACAAAGTTTGTAAGTAGTGTTGTAACTAAAGTGCTCCTTTTTAATGAAGGTAAAATAGACTTTTACAGCCCTTCTCCTTGCCCATTTTTCAGTGTCACTGGAAAGCAGTGTATTTGATTCTCTTCAAAATGAATAAAGAAAGGGAAGAAGCTGTTTAAAGATGGATTAGCAATCTGTTGCTTAGAATAAAAAGAGATAGGAAAGACTCCTGCCTCTCCAGAATAAACTTCCCTGATACTCCCTATCTGCCAATAGTTCAACACTGATGGTATAAAAGTGAGACATTAACTACATAAAATCTCTTTCTGTTACCAGTTACTTTGTGCAAGCAACATTTATATCCTGTACTTCATCAGGTTTCCAAGCTTACAAAGCTCTCTGGATGGTATTTAATAGCTGCTCAAAATACGATAATCAATACAATGATAAACTTCAACATTATCATTCTTTGTGGTTTTAGTATTGTTTTGACTGACTGTTTTCCTTGACAGTTCTTTGACTATAATGACAAAACCCTGAGTAAGTGCAGATAACTTTCAGCATGTTTAAGGCCATTTTATTTTGTTTGTGTGACTATCCATGCACTATGTAACTCTTTGTATGAACACAGAAAATGACTATCTCAGGAGCGTGTGTTCTAGTTCTGATGCTTGTGACATTACTTCTTATCTACTACAGTGTAACAGTGGAAACATCTGAAGTATTAAGAATCAGAGGAAAAAATGATACTGGAGTTATAGTTACATGGTTATAGTTACTATAGTATTAGCTTCTATGTTAGTGTGAAGTTCTTTTTCCTGAACAGATTTGGGGCGAAGAACTCATTTCTATCAATCAAGTTTTACTGAATTAGCAATAACTGCAACTGTCTTTTTCCAATGTTAACACCTGTCTTGGTGCCCTAATTATTGCTAAATAGCTTTGAATAGCAGCCAATCACATCCATGGCATAATTGGAATTAATTTTTACTTTTAATATTAACAAATAATTTAAAAATAATAATAAAAGAAAATGTAGAAAGCTTGGTGAACATGAACTGAATGATTGCTTAGGAATATTGCAATGGATGTGTAAACATTGCAAGGATACTAAAAAAAATATGTTTACTTTAAAATAGATCAATGACAACAAAATATGCTTTTTATCCTTTTTAATATATCTAGCTTTGACTCAGCTACAAATAAAAACAACTTGAGGGTGTGCTGGATTGAAAAGAACATTCATATATTGTTTCCTTAAGAAAGAATAGCCCTGATTTTAGGCAGCACCTTTTTCAATTACTAAATTAAATGTCTTGAAGTCTTGACTAAATTTAGAACATCACTGTGAAGAGCACTACTCAGATAGAACAAGATACGTGGCATGGTTTGAAAAGCTTAAATTTCATTATTTGTAAATTTAAATACTTAAAATACACTAGCAAAAGGAATATTCATAAGTTATGAAATAATTTTAAATACATTTGAAGATCTTTTACTATCTGCTTTTGATTATTTTAGAAATCACACACTCAGACTTTTTCTGCAACCTTAGTAAGAATCTCTAAAATAAGACAGCCGGAATTTGAATCATTTGACCTTTGTATCTGCAAATCAGATTCATGGCAACAGTGTGTGAGAGTTGTCAACAGAGGAAAGGGAAGGGAAGGGAAAAGGGAAGGGAAGGGGGAAAGGGTGTGTGAAGACCTCATAGCAGCCTTCCAGTATCTGAAGGGGGCCTACAAGAATGCTGAGGAGGCACTCATCATTAGGGACTGCAGCAATAGGACAAGGGGTAATGGGTTAAAACTTAAACAGGGGAAGTTTAGATTGATATAAGGAAGCAGTTCTTTACTGTAAGGGTGGTGAGGCACTGGAATGGGTTGCCCAGGGAAGTTGTGAATGCTCCATCCCTGGCAGTGCTCGAGGCCAGGTTGGATGGAGCCTTGGGTGACGTGGTTTAGTGTAAGGTGTCCCTGCCCATGGCAGCGGGGTTGGAACTAGATGATCTTAAGGTCCTTTCCAACCCTAACTATTCTATGATTCTATGATTCTAATTTCTGAAAAATTCAAATCCTGAAGAATTTTCCATTTATTTCTCTTCATAGTTTTGCTGACTTTCATACTTCAGATAGATTAATTTCTTTCAGTGTCTGAATTGGTGATTGAATGGAAAAGGATACGAATTTGAATGGATCTATGCAGGTATTGTAGAAAAGTTTCACAACTACAAGCAACAATGTAAAAGATACTTAGTTTCAAAAATTAATGGAATCTTCTCTAGTGGCCTATGTCTATAAAACCACAGGGATAAGAAAAGGATAAAATTTAGGCATACTGAACGTGATAAACCTGACTACTATAGATGTTTCACCTTTACTGGTGAACATGTACCCTGTGAGGAAGAATTTCTGGAGGCTTGCTTAGCTATTCTTTGTTGGTCAGTATTAATTAATATATTTTAATGAATAATTTTGTGAAGGGGGAATGGCTTTAAACTGAAAAAAGGTAGATTTAGATTAGATGTAAGGAAGAAATTCTTTATTATGAGAGTGGCGAGGCACTGGAGCGTGTTGCCTAGAGAAATTGTGGATGTCCTATCCTTAGAAATATTCAAAGCCAGGTTAGACGGAGCTTTGAGCAGCCTCCTCTAGTGGAACATGTCCCTGCCCATGGCAGGGGGTTTGAAAGTAGGTAATCTGCAAAGTCCTTTGTATGATTCTATAATCTGAGGAAAAACAAATTTGTCATGATCTTAAGGTCCTTTCCAACCCTAACTATTCTATGATGCTGAAGGAGAAATACAGTTCCCTTCTAATGGAATAAGAACAAATGAAGAGTGCTAAACTAAATCTCTGAATAGGAAATCTACACTGTGCTTGCAACTTTGTTTTCTTGAATATTTTGTAACTTTGTTTATAGAGTTACCGTGTCCTTCATTTGTATAAGACTGGTCAGATAAATAACTGTCTTGATTTTAGTAGCCAGATGGCCTCTGTAGCGCACTTCAAATGAATAAAAAACTAAGGATATTCTACTGCCATGTTCAGGAGACTGTTTCCTTACATTACATTGCATTAATATCCGCTGTCATGATTATGAAAGCGTGGCTCCCAGAGGGCTGTATATTAACTGAATATCCTGTGAAGTATAAAGCTATTCTGATGTCCCAACTTTGACTGAAAAACCATGATAGCTATCCATGACATCTGAAATCTGAAAATCAGAGTTGTTTCCTTCTCCCCTGAATATGAATCTTTGACCCAAGGCCAGTAACTTTCCTCCTCTCTGTACCACACAGCCTTGAATTGCAGTTTGGATGAAATTCAAAGCAAGTTTGAGTCCATTAGTGAGAAGAACTACTATCTTTCTCTGGGAGAACAGATGTCTGTCATTCTTAAAAAATGTTTTGGATAAGGCTTTGTGCTGGTTTTGGCTGGGGTAGAGCTAATTTTCCCCATAGTAGCTAATATGAGGCTGGGTCGAATTTGTGCTGAAAACAGTATTCGTAACATAGAAATGTTTTTATTCTTGCTGAGCAGTGCTCACATAGAGACAAGGCCTTTTCTGCTCCTCACGCCACCAGCAAGTAGGCTGGGTGTGCACAAGGAGTTCAGAGGGGACACAACTGGGACAGCTGACCCTAATTGACTAAAGGGATATTCCATGCCATATGATGTCATGCTCAGCATATAAAGCTGTGGGAAGAAAAAGGAGGGGGAGATGTTCGGAGTGATGGCATTTGTTTTGCCGTGTAACCATTACAGGTGATGGAGCCCTGCTTTCCTGAAGGTGGCTGAACATGGAGGTGCCTGAGCATGAGAAGTGGTGAGTGAATGCCTTTGTTTTGCTTTAGTTGCATGTGTGGCTTTTGTCTTACCTCTTAACTGTCTTTATCTCAAGCCATAAATTTTCTCATTTTTATCATTCTGATTTTCTCCCTCATCCCACTATGGGTGGAGAGTGGGCAAGGGCTTGTGGTGCTTAGTTGCTGGCTGGGGTTAAACCACAACAGCTTTCCCTTGAGAAAGTGATATTTGTTATCTGCAGATTCACTTCTCTCTTATATGAGTTAATTAATGGGGATACAGCTCCAGTTTCATTCACTTTTTTCTTTAGTTTAGATTGTGATCAGTATTAGTAGATGAGGGCAACCAAGGAATGTTTGAAGACAAAGTGTCTTCACAGCATCTTTATTGAAGCTAAGAGAAAGGTTTTGTTGTTTAATCTGGACAACTGCACTGTCTGGTGTTTGATCAGTTTTGAGCTATCCAGAAGGTGTCTTCCCTCCCAAAAAACAAAATTAACTTCTTTTAGTGAGGTTTCTGTGCTAGCACAAAAGACAGGATTGAACCTGGTATGTTATAGCTTGTGTCCTATGGTTTAACAAATCAAAAAATAAGTTCATCATCAAAAAAGAAAAATAAAATCTTTAAATTATCTATCAGTTAATTTGGAATGACAAGGGTGATGTTTATTTCTGTAACCTTTGGTAATATTTAATCCTTCTCAGCTGAGTTCACATTAGAAAGTGCTGGTTTTGATTGGAAGCTTACACTGACGGTCCCTTCCAACCCAAACTATTCTATGATTCTATGATTTCTCCAGTCTTCTGGGCCAAAAACATGAGATTAATAATGGTCCTGCATCGCAGATACACACAAAACTGTGATTCTGTCACAGTGTGTAGGATGTGGTACTGCAGGTAAAGTAGTTCAATATAATATTTTCTTCCCTGTGTCTGAAAAGTTACATTTGAAATTGTATCTGGTAAATGATTATATTTTAGAAAAGTAAACAGTAAAACCACTGTGTAGGCTAGGAAGTGACCTGAACTGAGATTACATTGTAAAAATGTCAGCGTGGTGTAGCAGCTCAGCGATAAGTTATTTCTTGCCAGTATTTATACATTCATTTTTTTGCTTCTTAATAGAACTTCTAAAAGCTTTTTACTCTCTGACCTCCAACTGTCAGTAGTGACCACCAGCAGTATTTCACTGTATCTTTTTATTATAGCAATAATTGTGCAAACACATAGATTAAGTGAGGGATTAGACATACTAAACAGCTTTTTTGAATTCCATTTTGGGCACTGCTAAAGATATATTCCCAGAGAGCTCCACAGAGATTTGAGCCTTTTCTGTGGCTTGCCAAATATATTTTCTGTTTATTCCTGACAACGAAATGCTTCAGCAAAATTCACTCTTGGTTCTGTGGGGGTGGAGAAAATATTTTACAAGAGTTTATGCAAGGGTGATTGGAACTAGCTGCAAAGTCACTGCTGATATCACACATGCACAGATGTTTTAAGAAAAAAAAATACCTTGAAGCATGCACTTTTTTTTTTTTTTTAATTTTTTATTTTTTTAGCAGTTAATGTGGTGGCAACCACTGAAAGCAAAATAAAATTTTAAAATAACTATATATAACATTGCACTGATACATACTAAATTTGTGGTGGTGTGATTGTAAACAAGATTATTTCCCACACAGTACACAAACATGCCATCATATATTTTCAGGGAGTCATCTATTGCTTGTTAGATTATTATAATTTTTTTTACCCTAATGATCCCATAGCCATTATTCTCTCTGAGTATCCTAAATTACAGGCAACAAATGAGCTCTGGGAAACATATCCTGTTCCCTAGGGCTTTGAAATGCTGAATCATTGGCATAGAATCCTGACATTTCCCTTTTCAAGCTGGAAAGCACTTGCAAAAAGTAGCCATCTGGATTTGTCATAACAGATGGAGACATTCCCTTCTCAACGAAAAGATGGCTGCCAGGTCTGACTCAGCTGTGCAATGTAATTAAAGGTCTCAGAAGTGAGCAAAAACTGTATTATAAAATTTTGTATGGAGGATTGGCTGCTGTTCATTTAGATTAGCCCTGCACTAAAACTGCTACCATAGGATTGCTTGGTTATGCGCATGCTGTAGGAGGTGCATAATAAGCTCAAATGAAATAAAGACACCAACACTGACTGAGCTTCCAGAAACAGAAAAAAAAAAGTAAAATTACCAGGTAGTGAAGATTTCTAAATCTTTTCCTGGGTCTTTGTCATATGCAAATCATGGATTTAATGGAAAGGTTGATATAGGAAAATCAGTCTTTTTTTTTTTTTTTTTACCAGAAGATTACTAATGATTTTAATTTCTAAAAAGGCTACAATGTGCCAGCACAACAAAAGGTGACTTTTGAAGCACTCTACTTGTGTAAGTTTTCAATTTGAGGGATAGGATAATGAAAATTTTTCCAAGACTTTAGAATAATTTACTAATCTAACCTAAATTGAACTGAAGAAAGCTGCAGATGGAACTTCCCTCTGCTATACTGTTCCTTATAGTCAACATAAGAATAATTATTGAATGCCCTGATAATATAGGCAATGACATTACTCTTCCTTTTGGCTCTTCCTTTTCCAGTGAAATGAAAAGGCATCTTGTACTTCAAAGATGTGGTAGCTGTCTGGAAATACAAAAATGATTGAGGCTTAAAAGCTTTCCTTAAAACCTTTCCTGTTTCCAGCTAAATTCCAACCTTTCAAGTCAACAAAGGTAATTAACATTATCCTGACCTCTGGTATTCTTATTGTGATCCTGGTACACCCAATTTACCACTGACAGCACTGAAAAGATTCCCCATTCAGCTTGTTCTCCCATTCTTCTGATAAGTCATTAGTGAGCCCTGCGTTAGCTTAGTCTGCAAACCCGAAGAGTAAATTGGTTTGTGTAAATGGTTCACTACCTTCAAGGGACAAAATATTTTGGCACACCCTGAGTTTATATTTCCTTGATTTTCTGTTCAATGGATTTAGAAGCCAATTGTACATTTTCCCCACAGGCAGACCCTGTGTCTACTTTGGTATAGCAAATAATGAATTTATGTCAAAGTAAGGCCATATCACTAGGCAAAGTGTTTATATATGTCATGTCTGTCATGAAATAGAATTGCACCCATGTGATTCGGCAGTGACCTGAGCAGTCTTTTCATCAATGCACTGAATGTAGCAAACAGTAATGATGATAACATCTTGCATTTCTTTCTGGATATTATGTGGATATTATCATTTATCCACATGATGTCTATTTATCTGGATATATGCATGCTGATGGGACATATTGCATTTCTTTCTGGATATTATCAGCTTCTCAGAAAACCTCAGCATTTCCTGTTTCAGCATACAGCTGTTTCTAATTTATAAAGTTAATTTTGTATAGTACAGGTTGATGTTATCTATGATGTCAGAGAATGCATATAAAGCTCAAGTAAAATGATGGGATATTCTGAAAAATGTAATTAATCAAAATATAAATCAAAGAAATTTCAAGATATCTCACTATCATTGAGCAGAACTGTTAGCTCATGTTGAATATGCAAACATATTTTGGTACGTGTTAAATTTTTTACATTAGGTACCTTTTTAGGACAATGTGAAAAGCATTTCAAACTTGGTTTTGCTGGAAAATCTGATTAAGTGAAACTGAAACCAAAGTGAGTTTCTGTCCTTTCTCTCCGTGAGTTTCTCTGATTTTCCTTCCTTTTGCCTCAATTTTCTATTTGATTATTGCCCTTTCAAAAAGGTGACATTTCCTTTCCTCCCTGTACTGCTTATCTTGGTCTTGGCTTTGCTAGTCATTCTTGTGTATTTGGGAGTAAGTTCTGCCTGTTTATAGTCCCTTATGCTTAACTTGTCCTCTTTGTAAGGACTCTTTGTTTTGTTGTTTTGTAGTTTAGTTTTGTTGTTGGCTTTTTTTTAATTTTTTTTTATTATTTATTTTTAATATTTTTTGTTTTAGTGTTTTTTTTGGTTTGTGCTTTTGTTTTTTTTACTTGCATGTCTGACATGTAACTATGCCTGGGTTTTTTTTGTGCCTTGGGTAAATTGCATACACAAAACTTATATGTTGGGATCTCTTACACTGTTTTAGTATGCTTATATTATAATTCAATGTAAGATAATACTAATTACAACCCTATTTATAATTTATAGGTGTCACAGGCCTCCAATTTTTTTATATCTCCTAAATTACTTTCTGACAGAAAAATGCATATGAGGACTTTGGGTGGTGATTAGGGATTTCCAGCTGTATGATAGTTCCTGTGCAATTCATACAGGAATCCCTATAAGATACTTTGTTGTCTCCATAACATGCATGCAGGCATACTGTACTGCACATATGAGATGTGTCTAGAAACACTGGATTTATCACACATGAGCTCTGTAGAGTGTACATGCATGCATCCTGCTGTCTGAAATTAAGAAAAACATTAAGGCATCTGTCAGCTGAACAGGTTTTTTCCTGTCCTATTGAGGTAATTTTGAATTTGAGCTACAGTGTTCACATGACTTATCTCTGTATGCATGGTGAGTGTTTTGGTTTAAACCATATCAATAATAACTATAATAATAATAATAAACACTATTAATAGTTAGTAGTTAATATAAAGTTAATAATGAACCATTAAAATAGTAATACTTCCTGGCAGGGGAGTCATCATGATCAGGCAGGTGGTTTTCCCAGGGCAGGGCCCATTACCTGCACTCTGGGTGTGCTGATCCCTGCGATTTCCCCAGCTGCGGGAAACTCAACTGCATAATTTGCAGTAGTGGGGGACACTTACTACTACTACTACTACTACAAGGGAGATCATTCATGCTCTCCCTTGGCTTTTCATTGCTATCCCACACACCCTGCCACTCATAACTGTCCAGCCTTAGGGAAGATATCTTGGTGGTGTTCTGAAATAGTTGTTTAACCTTAAACAAGACCTGAGCCATATTCAGGAATATGCTGGCTCCCAGCAAGAGGACCAGGTTGGTTTCAAAGGTACTCAAAAGATGCTCAAAATCTTTGGAATTCGCAAATGCTATGTAAATAGCCTGGTAGGGAAGGGGAATATGTGGGAGGAGGTCTCCTCCATTATTTGATGCTCCAAGGAGAAAAGGCAAAAGGCATAATTATTAATAGTTCCCACTACATGGCTCCCAAAGTAGGGAGGTGATGAGAACACATACCAGGTCAGTTTAATGATCAGTAATTCTATTGTATCACAAGCCACAATAACAAAGTGAGACTTGTGATATGATAGCCCAGGCCCCAAGGGCGATAAGCACCAAAGCAGACTATAGGCTGCAAGTAAGGTGTGACATAACAAAATTCTGAGACCAAATGCAACAATTCCAAGAGCAAATAAGTCAACATTGTGACCAGTGACTATTAAACCAAAACAAAAGATGCTTATAACAAATTTGTTTTGTCACACTCTGGGCAGGTCTGTTATCTCAACCCTCAGTGCCCCATGTTAGGCGACAAAAAGGATTGTCATGCTTTAAACCCAGCCAGTAACTAAGTGCCACACAGCTGCTTGCTCACCCCAGCCCCAGTGGGATGGTGAAGAGAAAGAATGTAAAACCACACAACTGAGATAAGAGCAGTTTAAAAAGTAAAGTATAACATAGTACTAATAATAATGATAAGGGAAATAACAAAGGGAGAGAATATAAAACTAAAAGAAGAAAAAAACAATAAACACAAGTGATACAATTGCTCACCACTTGCCAACTGATAACCCAGCCCAACTTGAGCAGCGATCCAGCCTTCTATGTAGCTCCCCTCAGTTTACATACCGGGCATGATGTGCTGTGGTATGGAATACCCCTTTGGCTAGTTTAGGTCAGGTGTCCTGTCTCTGGTTCCTCACTGCTTCTTGTGCTTCTCATCACTGGCAGAGCATGAGAGCCTGAAAAGTCCTTGATCACGGTGAGCACTACTTAGCAACAACTAAAACATTGATCTATTATCAACACTGTTCTCAGACTAAAGCCAAAACTGCACCAGGAAGAAGATTAACTCTATCCCATCCAAAACCAGGACGGTGAGGATCATAACATGTAGGGACACTATGAAATAGGATGTTGCCTTGCATAGTTTGGGTTACTGAAGATTCTCATTCATATACGTGCAATAATTTTGTTTAAATGATGTCAAGACTTCACAAAACCTCAAGAATTGGGGAAATAAAAGAAGAGAGTCTAGAGTGTTATGATATAAAAGCTTAAGTATAAATGTTTCCTATATCAAATATACTGAGGTTCACATGGCATTACAGTGACAGTACTACCATTATACATGAAAGTAGTAAAACATCATAGAATCTCTTGGGGAAAAGAAATAAAAATGGAGTATGCTTTCAGCAGGAAAATCCTTATTTGGGAATAGAGTCTAGAGAAATGCCACAGACAATAAAGTCCTAAGTCCTCCTAAGAAATATATCTGTTTCTTCACTAGTGCTATTGAGTTCCTTCACTTTCAGTCCATACTCTGAGTCAAATGCTGCAGACTTGGGGAACTGTGCAGTCTTTGTCTTGCTGCTGCAAATGTTAGTTGTGTTACTGGGTATTTTATCTCAAGACTGAAGGGGGAGGAAGCACATTAGCTGCTAGTGCTCTGAAAGGCAAGTGGAGTTACTTCTATGAAAATATATAAAGGAAAAAAATCTAAGCAACTCCAAGGCCAATAAAAATAATGAACGAGCTATGCTGCCCCATTAGATGCCTTTTTTTTTTGTTATCTAAGTAACAAGTTTATGCTTTACTGCTTCTGTTTGGTTTTGCTTCTTCCCAGCCCATCACGAATTCTGCTGACTAAAGGGAAGACATTTATCTTTCTTCTCTAGGCGTGTGGCATAAGTCTTAAAGGGAGCATAAAGAAATTCCAAATAATTTAACAATACCTTGTACACCATTAAAGACAGTAACACATTAATTTTCCTTATGACTAATGTGAGCCATTCCCTGTCTCTGCTCCCAAAATTAACAACTTGTTAAAAAGAAATCTCAAGAGATTTATGTCTCAGATGCCTCCCTTCTCATTCTTATGGGCATCTGCCTGCACAAGGAAAGCTGTATTGATTACCCGAGTGATCTACCACCCATTTTAAATAGAGTGTGAGCTCGGACATCAAGCAGATTAAATTCTTTCAACCATCAAAATGAAAATTTTTAAATTGAGACTCAATTTTGTAAAGGATTGTAAGCAGCGTGAATGCCCATATGAAATGCAGAATATAAAGGAAAGCTCCTGCATGGTCAGGGAAATTATGGAAATAAAGGGAGGAAACTGGATTATCCCTAAATGAAACCAAATATACTCACATTTTAAATTAATTATTTAATTAATTAATTAATTTCCTGAGCCACAGAGGATGTGTTTGAAATGTCCAGAACTGAGCACATTCACAGAGATGTGTAAGAAAGAACAAACCAAGAAGGGGAGCATGAAGTTGATAGGAGAAAGAGCCAAAAGACAATAAAAAGGCTCTTACCTGTTGGAAGAACTAATAGAAGATGGGGATGACTTTCCTGTTCTCTGAGTTTAATGAGATGTTTTGGAGGTGCATAAGAGGCTGAGAGAGCTGATTTAAACTTCCCCTCAGCTTTTGTTTGCACATGCATATTTTGCAACATGTAAATCATCACAGGGATTTTTTAAATGTATGACCCAAAGTTCTTGCAGGTAAATAGATGTAAAGACATGGCATCTGTATACCTCACAGGATGTAATGGTTCTGGTGGAAAGAGTTTCTACTGAGAAAATTTGAACAAGTTTTATATTATCTTTTACTCTTCTATACAAACCTAAACTATGCTTTAGTAAGAAATTTAAAATATGAACAAGAAGCAAATGACAGTTACTTCTCCTAAATGCAATAAAAGCTATACTATCCCACTTTCACTGCTGCCAAACAAAAGGTAATGTACTTTTTTCCAGATATTTCCCTTAATCAAAGTAAAGCTTGAAATAAAAGATATAGCTGATTATTAGCCTTAAACCTTAATCTCCTTTCCTTGTCAGGTCCCTGCCACTACTTTAGAATGTTTAAATATAGAATCATAGAATCATAGAATAATTAGGGTTGGAAAGGACCTGAAGATCATCTAGTTCCACCCCCCCTGCCATGGGCAGGGACACCTTACGCTAAATCATATCACTCAAGGCCTCATCCAAACTGGTCTTGAATACCGCCAGAGATGGAGCATTCACAACTTCCCTGGGCAACCTATTCCAGTGCCTCACCACCCTAACAGGAAAGAATTTCCTTCTTATATCCAATCTAAACTTCCCCTGTTTAAGTTTTAACCCGTTACCCCTTGTCCTATCACTACAGCTCCTAAAGAAGAGTCCCTGTTCAGCATCCCTATAGGCCCCCTTCAGATACTGGAAGGCTGCTATGAGGTCTCCACGCAGCCTTCTCTTCTCCAGTCTGAACAGCCCCAACTTCCTCAACCTGTCTTCATATGGGAGGTAGTCCAGTGCCCTGATCATCCTCGTGGCCCTTCTCTGGACTTGTTCCAACAGTTCCATGTCCTTTTGATGTTGAGGACACCAGAAGTGCACACAATACTCCAGGTGAGGTCTCACGAGAGCAGAGTAGAGGGGCAGGATCACCTCCTTCGACCTGCTGGTCATGCTCCTTTTGATGCAGCCCAGGATACGGTTGGCTTTCTGGGCTGCGAGCGCACACTGCCTGCCCATGTTCATTTTCTCATCAACCAACACCCCCAAGTCCTTCTCCACAGGGCTGCTCTGAATCTCTTCTCTGCCCAACCTGTAGCTGTGCCTGGGATTGCTCCGACCCAGGTGTAGGACCTTGCACTTGCCATGGTTAAACCTCATGAGGTTGGCATCAGCCCACCTCACAAGCGTGTCGAGGTCCCTCTGGATGGCATTCCTTCCCTCCAGCATATGAACCGAACCACACAGCTTGGTGTCATCAGCGACAAAGGTGTTAAACAAGACCGATCCCAACACCGATCCTTGAGGGACACCACTCGTTACTGGTCTCCAGCTGGACATTGAGCTCTTTGTGTGCGGCCATCCAGCCAGTTCTTTATCCACCAAGTGTTCCATCCATCCAATTGATGTCTCTTCAACTTAGAGACAAGGATGTTATGTGTGACAGTGTCGAACGCTTTGTACAAGTCCAGGTAGATGACATCAACTCTCTACCCCTGTCCATCATTTCTGTAGCCCCATCATAGAAGGCCACCAAATTGGTTCAGGCAGGATTTCCCCTTAGTGAAGCCATGCTGGCTGTCACCAAGCACCTTATTGATTTTTATGTGCCTTAGCATTCCATCCAGGAGAATCTGCTCCAAGATTTTGCCAGGCACAGAGGTGAGACTGACTGCTCTGTAATTCCCCGGGTCATCCATTTTCCCCTTCTTGAAAATGGGGGTTATATTTCCCTTTTTCCAGTCGTCAGGAACTTCACCTGACTGCCATGGTTTCTCAAATATGATGGCCAGCGGCTTCGCAACTTCATTTGCTAGGTCCTTCAGGACCCGTGGATGGATCTCATCAGGACCCACGGACTTGTGCACATTCAGATTTTTAAGATGGTCTCGAACCAGCTCCTCTCCTACAGTGGGCCTGAGGTCTTCATTCTCTCAGTCCCTGCATCTGCCTTCCAAGACTATAGATTATAGATGAATAGAAAGAAGGCATGTCTATCTCCTGCATTCAGGTAGCTAGTAGAAGAGCAAATATCTTAACAGCTCAAATAGAAGTGAAACCCAAGAGAGACAACGTTTAAATTCAGAAGAATGTGGTTTTCAATTTAGGTAAAACCAGCATGGATTATGAATTGTTTGTAACTACCACCTCCCTGTTAGTTTTGCTGAAGATTTGTAGTGGTAATTATGTGATGACTTCCAAGTAGTGCTCAGTATCCATGGAAATAAATAGAGCCTGTCTTCATAGACGCAAAGATGAAATGAGGGTATTCATGGAGTGAGAATTTATTTATTTCTTAATTTAGCTTGTAGTACTGTGGGGATATCTGTCTTAATTTAAAATATTTGTTTATTTCCAAGTCCTGTGTTTTCATTTTTGGTTTTGTAGTGGGAATAAATCAGACTTTCAGGAGTCTAAAAAACCCACAAACTTCAATGTCTCTTTTGCATTTTGATGCACTTTGAGCAGACATCAATCCAGAGATAGTTCTAGACTGAAAATACCAAGATATTTGCAAATTATGGGCTATGTTCTGCCAAATTATCCCTCACTCTTATGGCCAAAAGTTTTCAGTGCATTATTCTGTCAGAATAACTATCTTGTAATTGAAGCAAATTTGTTTTCCACGCTGTAGTTCTCTTCCCCATACTTTGACCATTGTTGTAATAGGCATAATCCTTGTATAGTTGCATGCTCAGTACAATTGTACAAAATAGGAATTTTAAGTTGACTGGATTCTCGTCACTTAACCTGATTTTTCATTATAATGCTGTTCCCGTTTCAACTTGGTAAGGCTGTATTTGATCAGAAAACATGAAAAAATTCCATTTTCTCCTAAAAACAAACAAACAAACAACAAACCCTCCCTCGAAACACTGGGAGAAGGGATAGCTTATGTTCAGAACTAAATTTTATGCCTACTTTCTGTCACTGTTGGTGCCTCCAGTTTACATACGAAGTACTCCTGAGAGAAAAATCCGTTCTCTTCTTCAAATTAGCAAAGGAAGAAAAATTGAGCAGTTGGTTTATTTTTCTGGCTTCCATCTGAATGTAAAGCTTCCAGGGCTTGTTGAGACCATTTTGATATGATTGTTGCCATGCCTTTTTTTCATTTCTCATAATGAATAAACATAAAATAGTGTTTCTAGATTTCTGGATAACCTCCTTATTTGGTAACTGATTTCCTTCCCTTCCCCCCCCCCCCCCCCATTTTAATACTACATTGGCAAGGTCTTTCAAAGCATTTGCAAAAGATATTTCTCCTTATAGAACCATTGAGGTTGAAGTTAGGTAACAAAGAATAAAAGTAGAAAACTTGACACTAAAAACTTGATGCTGAAACATGTCTACAAAATGTCTACTTTGCCTGCAATTGTGACTTTAGACAGGTTTTGCTTGTAAGGAGCAGGCAAATTATTTTTTTTTTTTTTCAAAAGGAGACTCCCTTATATCTCCTGCTCCTTCAGTGAGTATGGAAGGATAAAAGGATTCAGAAGAAAACTAAATGCAAGAGTCAGGTAAAGGAGGACCTCATTAACTGCAGTTATATATTTATAGAAAGATTTTTTTTTTTTGCATGGATAATAAAAACAATTGAATGGCTCATTTTTATGGCCTGTCACTTAACTCCTTTCCTATAATTCTAATTGCCTTTCATCTACTAACAATCATTGTTAGCAGTGATGTCTGGGGCTTAAATGCTTCCAATCAGACTCTGGACTCTTTCACATTGTAGTATACTGCGGTGGCTGTTGCTAGGCATGCAAGGTCATGGCTGAAATGCCATTACTTTAGCTAAACACACTCAGTTATTTTCATTTGCTGATGAGGATCTAAGGCTAGTCAAGCAATTAAGCTAAATGTAAAAATAATTTTGATGATTCAGTGGTTTCATCATGAGAGTGTTACTCTGTTTGGCCAAATAGTTGAACAGACATAGTGCTGCTTATATGTAGACTGACTAATGGGTATTTCTAGGTGTTTCCTAGATATTCAGGAAACTGAAGCATGAACAGCAACTTCTCACTGTGGCTCCAAAGCTCTGCAGTAGTGGTGTTTCTTCGTAGAAATGGATAACGCTTCTGAGTCAGGGTCTGGTAAATAAGAAACTTTTGTACTATTTAAAAAAGGGCAAGTTTTGAGGGGTGAGAGTGAATACTATACAACGTAAAATTATTTTTACTTGTAAAGAAAGATAAATGTATAAAATATTTCAATATAATTTTTATTGTAGCAAGATCAGAATCAATCAGATTGATCATGCATTTGGAACTAATGGCGATGAAATTATTTTGAATGATATGGGTTTGTGTTTTGCTCTTCTTATTCGTCCTTGCATATGTAACTGAGTAATAGATCATCCATATTTAAAGTTTGAGCTTTTATTTACATTTCTCTTGCACCATCAACCAATAATGCAGTTGTGGGACTATCTCCCTCATGTCTGTGTGTGTGACAATGACCCATGAAATGACATCCATGGTCGTAAAAGACAGAGAAGAGACATATCATGTTTTATTTCTGAGATATCCCCTTTATGATTTTCCTGTGGCATCCTTCTAGACTCTGAAACAAATGTTATCCTATGCTGATTCCCCTGATCTTTAACTTTGGAAAAAGTTAGCACGCAGGACTGATTAAGAGAGAGTAAGAGAGCCAAGAAAAAAAAATCGTAGTTTGAAGCCTCTTTGGATGACCTATTTCAGAATGCATCATGGATGCACTGTGGAAGCCGTAGCAGATTACTGATGAGTTGTAGATGTTCTACTTATCTTAGTGATCCACAGGTTTGTCTATAAAATGTAGCATTTGGTCCTGTAAGCCTTAATAAAGCCACGTTTGACATAATAGGGACTAAAGTCCTAAATTGCTAGAATTATATGAACAACTGTAGATGGAGTTGTTATGGATACATGTTGTTATGGGTGAACTTAAAATTTCACATATTTCAGGCATAGGTGTTTCCTCAGATTGCAACCTTTCTCTATAAAGGTCTCAAATACAAAGCTAAACCGTGCTACCTACTGATGAGAGTAAACAGCATGTTTCCAAAGCAAGTGGTTTAAACCTGTGCTGTTCTGGGTTCAGTTGTAAGTTATTTTTCTCGTTCCTAGTAGCTGGTGCAGTGCTGTGTTTTGGCTTTAGTCTGAGAACAATGCTGATAACACATCAGTATTTTCGTTGTTGCTTGCCCCAGTCAAGGACTTTTCAGTTTCTCATGCTCTGCCAGTGAGGAGGCGCATGGGAAGCTGGGAGGAAGCAGAGGCAGGACACCTGACCCAAACTAGCCAAAGAGGTATTCCATACTACAGCTCATCATGCCCAGTATATACATGGGGTGGGGAGTTACCCAGAAGGACCAGATCGCTTCTTGGGTTAGGCTCGGTATCTGTCAGTGAGTGGTAAGCAATTGTGCATCACTTGTGTTTATTATTTTGGGTTTTTTTTTCTTTTCTTCTTTAGTTTTATATTATGTTTTTATCCCCTTATTATTTTCCTTATCATTATTATTATTAGTGGTCGTAGTAGTTTTATATTGTATTTTAATTACTGGACTGTTCTTATCTCAACCCATGAGGTTTACATTTTTTCATTTCTCCTCCCCATCTCACCTGGAGGATGGGGGAAAAGAGAGGGTGAGCGAACGGCTGTGTGATTCTGAGTTACCAGCTGGGCTTAAACCACAACACATGCTAATTCAAGCAGAACAACAACAACATTGTAAGGGATGTAACGTCAACTGTTTTTCTGTGTGAAAGGCTGAAGAGCACTGAAATATGGAGTACCACAGGCTGGGAGAGGGAAAAGTTTCCTAGCTGTGGACTTAAGTACCGGAATACCAGCAGTGTTTGCACTGACTCCTGAAACCCGGACTATGCTACTTAGGAAAGCACAAATGGTCATTAACCAAGCAGGGAAGCAACCTTCAAGATACACTTCTGACTTTATTTCTGTGCAACAAAGAATTTTAATGGGAAATGGCTGGATTTACTCTTTCTCCACTAACATATTTCAAACTAGGGTTGTGAAAGACTAAAGTTACTGAGAAGTGCAGTGGAAAAGATTTCCTTTCAGTCTGCCTACTTTATTTTTGGGTGCCTAACCTGTGGTCTCCATAGGCTAGCTCCCATGTCATCAGGACAATTGATCTTGTTTTCTGCCTGTTCAAAGATACCTTATGCTCTGCTAACAGCTATTTTTTTTTTGCCAAAAATGATAGCTGCTCACAGCTGTTATCCTTTCTAGGTGCTTGGCAGCCCGTCTTCTTTCAAGCTGAGAACAAACATGGCTATATAACAGAGGCTACTGGACCGTTTGGAAGGATGACAACTAAGCACCAGCTGTAATCACTAAGACAGTTCATCCATCTTTCATTCCTCTCTTTATCGTTTTCTGAAGTGCCTAAAGGAAGAAGGTGACCAAGAGTATGCTGAAGTAATTGTTAGCCATTACTAACTGCCTTCTTTCCACAGGGAGTTTGTAGCTTAAGTGCATTAAACCAGTTGTTTTCTGGGAGAACAGGGTCTTGCCATGCTTGAACAAGATAGTTTAATTTGTACAGGTTATCCAGGCCCATAATATATATTTCTATTCCTAAAGGTTATGTACTCTCTATAGCTAAAAAAGATGCAACTGTTCTGTTTTCTTTTAGATCTTAGCCATCTCTGTTCCTACATTGCTAGGGAATATTTACCACAGTTTAAACTTTCCCTAAAAAACACATTTCTAATGCTCATCCCAATTACGCTCTCATTTGACAAATATAAGCAAGCTTAGCCTGTTAGGGCTGATGTGCAGGAATCAGGACAAGGATGTTGTTTTACGACAAAGTTGATAAAATGACAGCTCAGGCCTCATCTTGAAACTTCAGGAAAAATGAATTAGACCTTTTGGTTTCACGGAGCTGATTTTCTCTGCTTCCTAATGTCAATCAGTTGACTTAATTTTCTCTATTTTATCAACTAGAGAAAAGGAAAACCATCTGAAAGTAGATCCATAAGATAACTATCTTATACACAATAGCTGTAACTATTTCACAGTATACTTCTCTAATGAGATTATGAGGCAACTGCTAAATCAGCTGGTTGCTTTCTTTTGATTATGGAGTATTCATCTCATTCATAGTTTGCTGTTCTCAAGGTTTTGCCTGGTAGCAAGCCCTTCTATAAGATGCAGCTGATTCTCTGCTGTGAGCTCTTTCTCTTCTGTCACCTATTCCTTACTTCTCACACTTCTGTCATGTTTGGTTAGCCATTTTCTACTCAGTTGTTCCTTGCTACCCCCTCCCTAGTCACTGTTTGCTCAGTGACCTCCTCTGCCTACTGCAGTTTTACTAATAATTTCTCTTAGTTCAGCTTTTAGAACGCAAATGTCACTGTGGGCTGACACAGCATATACAACATCATTTATCCAACTTCGACTGCTTTACTAGAAACTTAAGTAAAATATACCACTTTTTTCATAGCTCATAACTTTGCATCCACAGCAGTACAGAATTGCTGCTTCAGGTGAGCATTTATGTCAGAAATAGAGTTGTGAGTTGGCTGCATTTTCCTATTTTCTTATAGCTCCAGAATTTTCTCTGGTTAGCTATGGGCCTCCTTTTCAATAACTACTAAACACAATAAAGTAAAATATGTTTAAAAAGGTTATACTTTGTTCATCACTTTCATTTATCTTCTTTTCTCTCTGTCACATATCCACAAAGCACTCTTCTCGGCTCCTATGCTCTCTGAAAGTCTCTTATTATTTTCTTTTAGGATCTGACCATGAGGTTTAATTGAGAATGCAGAATTTCTACTCTGCAATTGTAGAACTACAATAGTATATGCAAGAGAATGAACCCCATTCTCTAATCCTAAAATTAATTTTGAGCCATCTGAGTGAGGAATTTATCTGCCTTTTTTTTTTTAATGATTTATTCCATTCAAAATTCAGAAGAAATCAGGCATAAAAGTAGGTTTCCAGCAAGTGGTAGTTAGAAAAGCAGTGTCAGAATAAATTACAAATCTACCAGATTTAGACCACACTCTTATGAATTCCTCACTAATATCAATTAACCAGTAGAGATAAGGCCTACACTAAGAACAGAAGTAGAAATGATGATCAAAATATAGAAAAATGAGCAAGGAAAGGGTGAAAAATCTTGATTTTAGGAAGATTAGGCATGGCAATTCGCTTCTGCGTCTGACTGGTCATAACATAGCATGCTGTAGGCAGCCAGTAATATTCGTCAGTTTAAGAGAAGTGGAGCTCAACAGCAAAGCACCACCATTCCCTTTTAACAACTTAGTGGTCTCAGCATCAGTAAAAATGCCCTAGCCATATGGGTATCATAAAATACCCACTTGTTTGTCATCCCACTGACAGTCAGCGCAGCTTGGTCTGAATAGAAGCCTTAACACTGTTGAAGAAACACATTCGTTTTTGAAAGTCATTAGCTTTCTCCTCCAAATTTGTGATGCCTGGGTTGTTCTGGGAAAATTGTATTTTCCTTCCTGGAAAAAGCATAAGCACTTGCTTTTTGTATAATTCCATTAAAGTCTCAGTAACTCCCATTACTGCTGTGTTGTATCACAGACATACGTAGTACTCTGTCTCAAACAGCCTCAAACCTGTAACGGATTAATATATTTACACAGAAGTGAATTCCCTTTCTCTGCTGAAACTCAGAACTTGCTGCTGGTGCCAGACAGCTGATGGTTTTCATGTCCTCTGTGCCATACCCCCTGCACTGTGAGCTGGATGTACTCTTTTTTTCCTCTTTCTCTTTAAGAGATAATCTCCAGCTTCTGTGGATTTATTTGCTTTGTACTTGCACTCGACTGAACGTTCTATAACAAACATATCTGTTAAGTCACCTTCAAAGTGAGAGCAAGATTTTCTAAGAAAAGGCTGGCAAATAGGAGCTGCATATTCACAGAAATGATAGTGATGTTCTCTTCCTCAAACAGTCATCTTTCCTGAGAGATCTCATCATAGTGTATATGCTTCCTAAAGACATTGACTGGATCCACCTTGGCGTGAGTTAGATATGATAACTGTGGGCTCTGGGAAATAACCCTGACACAGGCAGCTGCTTATGACAGTCTTCAGAAAACATGAAAACACTGGACTGCCCTCCCTTCAGCACAGACAGAGAAAGCACCTCATAGCATGAGCAGAGGGTGGAGGAAGACATTTCTGGAAAAAGATATATATTATGTGGACTGCTATGTGCTCTTTATGCACCATGTAAGAAATAGTGACATTACCCCTGAGGATGCTGGTGTTTAACAATGGACAGACCCCTGCCTGATCAAGAAGAAGGTGTACAGTGCTTTATACCATGTTTGTAGCTTAAGGCAACTGAATCTCACCTAGAATCTGATATCTTGCAAGCAGTGTACTTGAAATGCAATTGAATAGAAAGTATTTGTTGAGCAGATACTGCCAAAGGGATGTGGCTGCCATTAGTGCCAGAGATGCCTGATAGCTTCTACAGGGTGACAACCAAATACTCACTGTAATTCTCTGAGATGCATCATAGAAAAAATTATTTAAGCCAGTTTGGTTTTGGCCTTTGTACTAGAGAGTGTTATGCTCAGAATGGCAGCCTGGCATTCAAGAAGATATTTGGTATGATACATTCAAAGGACAAGTGATGAATCTTCTGGTCTGAAATGACTCACAGTAGGCTGAGACCTTGAAGTAGATAGGGTTTTAGTAAAAGTTTCTTGCAAGAAATCATACTTCTGGTACGCCTGTGAAGGTACCTTAAATGCTTTAGTAAAGATCTGTTTGAAGCAGGCAGTAATATAGAAGTATGTTGAAAATTTCTGTGAGGGGTATTGAAAGAACTGCCTTATATGATGTCATCAATATCTGGTAAAATGTAGTTCGGTATTTAAGTAATGCAGATCCTATTTGCTAGGCTAGCTGTGAACTAAAAATGCTTCCTTGAAAAAAATGTTACTTTTCATTCTTCACAAAGTTCTAGCCTGTTGAGATATTTTCTTCAGCACACTTGGCTTAATTGAGTTTCTAAGAAACATGTTTTGTTGAAGATATGAAACTTAATAATTTTTTGAAGTTAAGTTGTATTTGGAGTATGAATATGCAGTATGGCATGGGTATTCTAACTTGGCTGCATCTCTTTATTTGGAGAAAATACTATTATACTGAAAAAGAATCTGGTAATTCTTGCAAACTGATACTTATCTAAAGCAAATAAACAAACACTGTTTGGCTAGTACTGAAACATGGATTTTCCTGGAGTAGCATCTAGGATGAATACCATTTTGAGTTTGAACTCTTTTAGCAAACTTTAACTTGTGCAGCAAGGAAGTTTAATATGTTCATTCACAGAGCTCTCACAAAAGTGTAACTTTTCATCAGTCACTCCCAGCATGACCTTGGAGTCTTAATTATTAAATTGTTTTATACTATTCCTGGCAGAGATGACACTCATTATTTTTTCTGCATTCTTTATTCTCAAGATATTTTTCACCAAAGGACTAGTAATTTTATTTGGTGACTCATTATCTTGATTTACAGGTTGCTTACACAGATTATAGACTGTCTCTATTTAGGACATTAAAATTTATCACTTAGATGCGGCAAATAGCTACAAGTGTGTGGTTGTTTACTGTCCTGTAAATGATCCTTTTTGTCGCAGCAGTTAGTTTGAGCTGGGGGGATGTAACCTCTGAACGCTACGTGCTTTCTAAAGAAAAACTTATTAACAGAACAGAGCTACCTACTTTTGCCTACCTGGAATGGATGTGACAACAGCAGTAATATACAGTAGCTGTTTAACATGATGTTGCTTGTGTGAGAAAAATGGAAAAGGGAAGAGGAATTGTAAGTATATGTGATGAAAGACATGAAGTCCAGTCTTTAAATGTGGTTTCTTTTAACTCTAGTTACAAGCACAGGGGGCTTGAGAAAGACATTCACATGAAGTATATGTGGAGTGTTCCTCCATGGCCTCCATGGACAGCTCGCTCCAGGACTCTTGCTTTAATCATATACAATATAAACGATTCTGGAATTGTAGTAATATCTCTCTGCTGCTTCTCTAGTAGATTTAGTTTCTCATTTATCAGATGAAATACTGTATTTGTTGAACTTACCTGTAAATGTTTGACTGGGTGCTGAGGTTATAAAAACTGCACTTAATAAAGAGCATTTACAGTCATTTTAAGAGTACCTTGGCTATTCAGGTCTTGCTTTCTGAATATATTGTGGGTATGGAACAAACAAATTTGAATTTTCCTATAAAATTTCATCAAAGGCATAGTTCTCAAGTCTCTAGTTTTCTGACAGTCCAGGAGCGCCATCCACAGGATAAAATTCATATTTTTGTGGTACGATTTTTTTGATGCTATTATCAGGAAAAATTGTTAAAACAAACAAAAAACAAAACAAAAAGAGAGAAAATAAAATTAAATTCAGCAATTCTATTTTTTTTATATCACTTAACCAATTGCATTGCAACCAAATAGAAAAACCTTTCTCTCAGCTAATCTTCCCCTTTCTGCTGGAATTGGCTGACAGGCAAAAACATGATTTAGGTCTTTAAGCAGTTGATAAAAAATTAATAGTTTATGGAAAGTTAATGGTACAAATATACCAGTTTGTTCTCCCACAAAAAAAAATCATCTATGATGTATTTTATTTCAAAGACTGACCTATGATATTGATACAGAACATATTGCTTCTGTATTTGTTGGAATCACTAAAGGCAATATCCCTTTGCCCAAGGAGGGTTCATTGGGTAGTAACACCATGATCTTCTGCAGGTCTGAATCATCTAGCTGAGATAACAATGTATAACAGCCAATTTCCCAAACTAAGGAGACATTCTCTGAGGTAATTGCTTAAATAAGAAAACAGTCATTTCTTTGGGTATGTTCCATTATGGAGTCTCATGCTGTCTTAATAAACTACATTGAGAAGAAAAGAAAGGATCAGAATTTTGTTAAATGTAGGAAGAAAAATTTAATTCTCAAGTAGAAGGAAGTCTGCAAGTAGATTGTAATATGCTTATTAAAACATAACTGTGCAGTAACTACTGTAAATCCTCTGTCACATCTTTCAAAATACCTATGAGTTAATTTTTCCTTGAATATTTTCCCAGCATGAGTCTGCAT
The DNA here is from genome assembly GCF_033815535.1 of Pezoporus flaviventris. Lineage (NCBI taxonomy): Eukaryota > Metazoa > Chordata > Aves > Psittaciformes > Psittacidae > Pezoporus > Pezoporus flaviventris. The sequence continues at coordinate 23,726,487 of NW_026892563.1, forward strand.
ACAGAAATTGCTTAAAAATGCACTTTTTTCTCAACATGAAAAACCACTGAACTGCAGCTTCATCATAATTTTAGCCACAGTGTTAGTAGCTACAGTGGCAATATCAGGGTCTGGTGGGGAGTCACAAATTATTTTCACAGGTCTTGTACCGTTAGTGATGTTTGTACCATAGTGCTGGAACTGTTGGCCTGAAATTTTTGTAAGCCTTCTGCCATTAGTTGCAATGAAATAAGAAATGGACAGCTGCTCAAGTTCTCCTTATTATCAGAAGTTTTCCTTTTTTTTTTCCTTTCCCTAGTTTCTTTCTCCCATGGCTGTTTTCTATGTCTGTTATATTTTCCAACTCAGTCTAAGCATGCTTTCTTTCCTCACCTCTGTGTATATTTGTCTGGTTTACTACCTTTGCTGTTTCTGCTTACCACAAGGCTATAAGCTGCTCTGAAGAAGCAGGTATGAAAAAATGATGAATGACATCAAGTCAGTACTTTCTGAATCTGATTGTTCATTTCTTTAACCTTGAATGTACTATATCTTAGTACAGTTGCTAACACAGTAAGTGTGATTATCTCCCTACAGTCTGAATTTTTCCCATACTATATGCTTTTTGTGTAGTTAGGTCAAATGCCTCAAATTTTGTTTCCATTCTACCAGATATGTTCCAAAAGGTTCCAAAGCAGAACCTTGATGTTTTGATCCAGACATCATTTTGAGAAGTGAGTGGGATCAATTTGATTAAAATATTTTTTCAAAAGCTAAACCAGGGAAGCTACAGACCAATAAGCATTTCAGCTGCCCAGTATACCTTGCAGAATTAACCTTTGTTGATTAATTAATCCCTGCTGAAAGTAAAGTTTTGTTTGAATGAGATGGGATTGCTTAAGTGCAATTGTATGTATATGTAGAAATATAGTTATTAGGACTGATCCAAAAATGCACCATCCAGACAGCCTGATTCCCAGCTGAAACTGCAGGAATAGTAGTTTCAGAGTTGTTTATTAGGCAAAGCTGACTCAGGAAAGAATGCAGAAAAAATCTCTATTGATCCCATAATCTGGTTGTGCAGAGCAGTATTTTGAATATCCTCCCTGCAAGTGTGACCTAGAAATAATAATGCATCACTTCAAGGGTTGTTCTTCCTGCTTCATTTCTCACAGAGAGTAACTTCTGGTATCATGGGAGGTTTTGTTTATGCTATTAATCTCTATTAAATTCACTGCTGAAAACAGAGAATAATCCTGTGGTATGAAGAAAAAAGATGTCTCAATAGTTTTAAGTACTTTTCTGGGCTTCAGATATTTTTCAGCTTGCTTTTCTTTCTTTGAAAAGTCTATAATGTTTACTCGCTAGAATAGCAACTCCTCTGCAGCCTTATACTTCGATACCCAACTCTGCAAGCAACTCTGTTTATAAGTATTAAGATCTTAGTGTGTTGCCATCAATATATATTAAGCGGAGCAAAATGTCTCATTTTCTCTTCATTTTCCTATGTCTGTCATTATTGACAGTCTCACACTTAGCCCATAGCTTTTTATAGTTTTGGAACTCTTTCTGTATTTGCACAGTGTTTACTACAATGGGATCTTGGCCCATAATTAAAGTTGAAAATAACTATAGTAATATAGGTGATGGTTAACACTGATAAAACAATTATTCCCAGAAATATGTATCTCTTTCAGGATCATAGGGGAGGGCTAGAAAGAGAGAAATATAACTGTTCATAGGTATAAGACTTAAATCAAAGGTGCTCTGAGATACTAAGATATTATGTTCTATGTGAAGAATGTATAGGGACTAAGAGAACAGCATAGCTTTTGTTGTATCACCAATACACATTAAAATGGTTTGCTATTATTTTAACATGCAGAACATAATCACTGAGAATTCTGACAGACTTGAGTTTCTGAGTGAGCTGTATTTATTACCTGATCAAATATTGATATGATAAGAGGTCACACTCTTTTCTGAAATCACATAGTAACCTGTGCATGGGAGAAAGGGGGGGAAGAGGGGTGGGCCAGACCTCCAGCATTATTTTTAAACTTGTTCACTTTAGAAATTCTTGAGCAAGATATTTATAAATAATATACATCTCAGGCCCAGCCTAAAAATATCAAATTCACTCTGAGCTGCTGGTCTTGACTAAAACCAGGTTGTGACTAATAGAGAAAGTGTGATTTGTTCACTCAGAATTTTACATGATGTGCCAACCTTTGCTCAAATTTGTACAATACCAGCCTGAATGCAGCTGTTCCAAGGGCTCTTTATCTTGCCTTTGCACCTGGTCTATGAATGCAGCAATCATTAACAACTTTATTGACCCCATGGCTCTTGCTACTAATGATAACTAATATGAAATTCATAAAAATATGAAAATTCATAGTATTATTATTATTTGTTTGGAACACAATACCATCTATGCAGCAGAGGAATGTGAGGTCCTATTTTACAGAGCATTATTGTCATGGTCCATTTGAATATCCTGAATTTACAGGACAATTTACACTGTAATTTAAGCATTATTTTATGAACTCATTAGCAAAAATAAAGCCAAACAAGATAAACAGTTTCTCAATTCCCTTTATACAGACTAGTCTAAGACATGAATTACTTAATTCATTATTTCTTATATTCATGAATTTTCTGACAAGTTCTTTGATTTCTACCTCACATATCTATAAGCAAAATGGTTCCCTAGCTGATGGCAAGAGTGCTCATTCTTCTTCTACCTCCCCTTCATCGCTCCAGGAAGCATGAAAGCCTCAGCAGTCTGACCGCTGTTGGATCTGCTTCAAAAGCTTCTTGGCTAACTTGACGTATTTATACCTTTCAGCTTAGAAGTTTGGCTGGAGCAGCTGGGGGAAAATGCCTGAAATTCTGTAAGTGGTAGACTGTGCTAAATTTGTAATTAAGTCAAAATGCTCACATTAATAGATATCACAACCTGAAAAGCCAAAGATAGTTAGCAAGTGTTTCAGAAGATGTATCGTATCATCTTTTATTTTGCATGAAAAATGTAGGTAGCTGTTTGTGAATTTTATCACCTCATGTGAACTTTATATTGCTAACGGTCTTTTGAGTGGAGATTATAAGGGAATGTACTTATCAAAGGATAGCTCAATCATCAGCACATTCTTGCTGAGTGCCTAAGAGAGCATTCTGTTTTTTTTACTACAGTGATAGACAAACAGCTTTTATCTTCCAGTGGTCCCTCAGTTAAAGTACCATGCTTCCCAAAGTCCAGTGGGAAAAGTATTCTGTCTTACACAATTCCATGTGTAACACCATCTATGGTTTGAAATGAAACAAAATTAAATGAAAACTGCCAAAGAAATTGTTAGCTATTATAATGCTTTCTCTATTCAAATAGGAATTCAGAAGGACATTCTGTTCTTCTATAGACCACGTAGAAGGGCCTATATGTAATGCATTAACCTCAGATGCTTTGGAAGTGTCTAAAAGAATGTCAAATAGCCACTTAATCCTCTTCAAAAACAAAGCCATTTTAGAACTAGTATTCAAATACAGTAATCTGTAACTGAGGTATCATAACTGGCCCAGGAAACTCTGACCCCAGAAAGCTGGAACAAGAGCTGGTTGATGACTACCTATAATTTCTGTGACAGAAGCTGCAGGTGTGTGCTACCTTGGGCAGTGCCAGCATAGCTTTTCTTCACAGTCTGATTTTAAGATGAGTCCATTTTTGTCATCTCGACTATATTTGGAAGATTCTCTGTCTATGCTTTTGAAACCTTTCTATTAATTTTTAGTGTATACATATTCACAGGCAGTTTGTACCTGCTGCATTTATGCAGATGAAAGATTTTTATTCTTCCTGCAGTGGCCAAAGGTTGTTCAAAGTAAATGTTTTTTACAGACTTTGTGGTATCCCAGTGAGTGATCTTCCTATCAGAGAGGGAATCCTACATGGATGACTTGTAGTCCTTCGTAGAATGATTTTGGAGGAGGAAGAAAGGAAAGGGAAAGGGAAAGAAAGATTTCCCAAGTTAAATAGTGTTCCTTAAGTAAGAGAAACACATTCCAGTCTGAGCTAATTTATTCTTCTAGATTCATTACTGACTGTACGTGCAAAATCTTGTCTTCTAAGGACTTTCTTAAAAAATACAATATAAGCTATGATTTTCAATATGCAAATCTTCTGGTTCCTCTGATGGGAGTAGCCTGACTGTGGAAAAAAAGCTCTTCCTGCTCCTTTGCAAAAGGTAAATAATCACAGTGAGTTTAAAAGATACTTTTTTTTTTTTCCATTCTACTTTTAGCTATTAACTTCAGCAAAAATCAACTTTCCAATATAAAATGAGGTACCTCTGGTGTTTCTTCAGTTTTTCTTCTGGTTTCTAGAAACCATTAGAGTGGGTTGGTGTTCTAATGATTACTCCAGTAATTAAAATAGGCATAATTTATATTTGGAACAGAATATTTTCTTACTGTAGCAAATGAAAAATTCTTTTTTAATGACCCCTGAACGTATTATCATAAAGTACACATTATATTTAGAGACAGCACACACAAAAAATGGCAACAGTCATTACTAGGCAGGCCTTAGGAAAACCTCACATAACCCACTTAGAACTGTGAGTGGTATCTTTTTGTTATGGCTGTTATTTGCACTGAGCTGCTTGTGCAGGGCTAGGCAGGGCTGCCCTTGGCCTGAGCAAGGCTGAGCTGGGTTTACCAGGCACCCCATGGCCAAGTACCCATTGCCCAGCCTGTCCGAACTCCAGCTCTGAGAGTGCTGCTGGGGAAGTGGCTGACATCCCCAGGTAGTCCCTGCTGGACAAATGGCCTGTAAGGCATAGGAGGCTGCAGAGTAGCTGTGGAGGGGAGCAGGTGGTGAAAAGAAAATCCACCATTATCAGTCCCTCAAGAGGAATTTGGGATCTGATGTCACTCTGCATCTCTCTGCTTTAAGAAAACTGCCACCATTGACCCTAGCAGCCAGAGGAAAGGTGAGCATAACACATTAGAGACATAGATAACTATTAAGTTGTCTTGTGCAGTTGTTGGAAGGGTATTATAGTGAGTGAGGGTATTTTTTTTTTTTACTAGTTTGAACTACAAGTGTTAGTATTTTGTAACTGGATTAACTACTGCTTCAGTTTCATTAGAGTGCTAAGACTTTATGAGGCTAACAATAAATTCTTGGCTCTGTATATAAGGTCTGTATATAATCCCTTCCACCCATAACAAGATTTTTAACAGTGTATATTTCCATGCATCCAGAGTAATAAGTAAAAAAGATTAACACATTTCCTTCCAAGTCACATCAAATTCTGAGGCAAAATCAAGGAATAGCACAGCATATTCAGTAAGAGAGGAAGACAGGGAAATTAGTGTACATGAAACCTTAGAACGGAGTCTTTATGTGCTAGTGGAACCTACAGCTATCTCAACAGATTCCACTTGCCTTTATTTCAAGAAAATCAGACCCTAATTTAAAATAAGGCTGAAGCAATAGGAGAGTAAGAAAAAGACACAAGTAGATCTCATGAGTTACAGGGATACTATTTATAAACTGACAGCTATTTTTCTTCTTATTTTCCTTCAAATCAAAGCCCTTGCTCTTGATGGTATCACTAGCATCTGAGTTATCAAAGACACTTTGCAGATAATTTGTGGCAATTTACTTCTCCATGGTTCTTGTTCAAAGGTTAAAAGAAGAGAGCTAATTTTTCTTATGTACTAATTAACTTGATCCTGTCAGCTAAAAACCCCTTTCAGTAAGAGTATGAAATAGAAGAATTCCTTATGAAGTATCTGACTTTCTTCTCCTGGCTTCTGATTGTAGTCCAACATTATGAAAACATGCAAATGGAAAAAACATGGGAAATAAGAGTGATTTTTTTTTGTGAAACTAAAAATAAATAGAAATCAATACATTTGGAAGAGACAGTAATTTTATTAGAATTGAGATGAGGGTAGGGGGAGCAGGCTGGAAAGGGCCAATATAAGGTGCTGGGTGATAAACCAGGTAGACTCTTGAGCCTTGCCATTACCATGCAAAACTTGTCCTAATTTAATACCAGACCATGTTTTGCCTCTGCACCTGTAAGAAGCTCAGGTGATACAAACAAAATCAACAATTCTAGAGGGACCCTTCCAGTTATCTAACAGGGAGTTGCAGTTTCAGTACCCAAAGCCTTTTAAAAGTGACAGTATGAGCAGGAGTGAGTGGAAAACAGGAAGCAAACAGATGCAGGGAGAGTACAACTGTATTCACTTATCTTTATTTGAGAAATTCTACCTAGACATTTTTTTAAGCAGCAATTTAATTTTGCAATTAAACAAACAAACTAACTAGGGCTATCAGTTCACAAACAGCTTAAAATCCTTTTCTGAAACCTTTGTAACTGGATCAAAGTTTCAGGACCAGAACTCTTTTCCCAGGACAGCTCTCATTATGTTCTGCCCAGAAATAATGACCTACGTAGAAATCTCTGTCATATTCAATTTTGTTTCCCATCTACCACTGTTGATGAATTTGGTTGGATTTTGTTAAAAATCCTGCAGAGAAGACTACATTAAATTGTGCATAAAATCACCACCACACTGGAGATCATAGAATGGTAGAATGGTTTGGGTTAGAAAGGACCTTAAAGCTCATCTGGTTCCAATCCTGCTGCCATGGGCAGGGACACCTTCCAGTAGACCAGGTTGCTCAAACCTCATCCAGCCTGGCCTTGAATACTTTCAGGGGTGGGGCATCCACAACTTCTCTGGGCAACAAGATGTCACCATCTTAGAAAGGCTTTTGAGACAGAAATTTTTTTTAATTTTTCAGAAAAGCCTGAGTTGTACCCCCATTCACATATTTGAAGTTGATAAAACAGTAGCATTTACACACTTACTGGTAAAGCAGAACCTAAGAATTGCTTCTCTTATCCTAATGTGCAGTACTGAAGGTGAGAATTAATGCTGAAGAAAAAAACTTAATACTTTTTTATTTTTATTAAACAGAAAGATTGCAACATAAATAATCTCAATTTTTGTTGGTATGTTCCTTTGTTTTCAAGGATTTGAATAGGAAGTGAATCTTGCAGATACATAGGTGCTTGCATTCCTGAAAGATTCATACCCAAGATGTTCATCCAGCCATATGGCATGTGTTGCTTTTCCTGATCTTTTTAGGAAAAGGCAATCACTTTATCAAGATGCAGAATTGGTCTCGCATAGCATATGTGATTGTCAATTTCCAAGTGAATGAAAGAACCAAACAATTTTGGCAACTACTCAGACAGCAAAATGTAATGCTTAAAGCATAGCAGAATAATTTCTGGTAACTGCAACTTTTCTCAGGCACAAAGTTTATTTGCAGCAGCTTTCTAAAATTTCATAACTGTAACAATAACAATAGAACGGCAACAACAGTGCTCAGGAGCTGTCACTTTTATAAATATAGTTTATTGTTAAATTCCTCTGTTTTTTTTTGTGCCTCAAACTGTGATCTGTTATTTCGGTGAAAGCTGCATAGACTCCATGTAGTCAATACCAGGACAAAACTGTAAATTGTTGAAGCATCCCCAGAAAGCATACGTGTGTAATGTATAGCTGCCTATCTGCTGGTTAATTAACTACGTCCAGAGCACAGCTTACTGTGGGAACGCTTCTGTGCTTTCCCTATTCTAAACTGTTCGTGCAACACTAAAAACAGCAAGCAGTAAAGTGCACTTTTCAGAGCTGCACCCTGAAACCCAGGTTTGCTACGCTCGTTCTTTTTTCCATCCAAATAACGGAGGAAAAAAAAAAAAGAGATTGGTGAAGAGCAGCACTGCCCTCCGGTGGGCAGATTAATCCTTCACAGAGGTAAGGCTTAGTTTTAGCTTCAGCACTCGAAAGAGGCATATTTTCAGGGCAGTGCCTTGGCTGTACTTCCAGCAAAACATACTGCATGGGATTGAAATTTTCAAGTCAGTGTTTTAATATAAATAATGAAGAGCCTTATTTGGGACCTTGGGGTTTGTTTGGTTGGTTGGTTTGTTTTGCTGTTGTTGGCTTTTTTGTGGGTTTTTTTTTGGTTGTTGGTTGGTTTGGTTTTTGTTTAAGAGTAATCTGTAAAATATTCCAATGCAAGATTAGAAATCAATGCAAAATAAAAATGTTTGAAGCTAAACAGAAAGAAGCAGGAGAATAAAATGTCTGTATTTTAAGTTTATGTATATACAACCACATTTACATAGAACTATTAAGCAGTTGATTCTTCTTAAATGTAACCCTCATGGAACCCTTTCACAGGCATTCTTCCAGTTACCAGACCACTGATAGCAGCACTCTGAGAATGAATTTTCAAAAGCTTTGCATCCACCTTGCAAAACTTTATTATGAAGAATTTTCTTGTAAAACAGAACAAGAAGTCTGTTGAAGTCCAAATATCTGACTGACCCAATCTATACCCTCTGCCATCCTAGGGGAAAGAAAAAAAAAGAAAACTATGAGTTTATTCTGAGCAAATTGTTCTTGAAAGGTCCATGTTCTAACTTCTCTGTTTTCCTAACATCTTCATTTAGGATGGTTACAACTATTTGGAGTATTTCTTCCACTGCTTTTTTGGATGTTTGTCCTGGGAGTTCAGTCTGCACTGATAGATTTGTGGGGTTTAGCCAGTTCTTTCTTCCTTATTTGCATTGCAGTCCTTCTGTGGTTATTTAGCATTTGTGTTTTAAAATTCCTTTCGAGAGGTGTTTTGGGTTAAGTACCTTAAAAAAAATTCCTCAGATCCAGCTAGCTGGAAACATATAATTTGTCTGAACTACTCTACAACCTGTTTTCTTCCTCCGTATTTCAGACTGAGGCCTTTTCCCTGTCTTGTTAATATTCACTTCTTTAGCCATGGCTGGAATTTCTAATAAAAAAGTAATATTTACTCCTTTGTTCTTTTCATTGGCACGTCTTCCCTTACAAGTGTATTTTTCAAGCACTAACATTATTTTCACCTGTGTATAGTTTCCCTGGCTCAATAGAAATTCCTCAGTGTGAGAATTTTTTTACTCCCTTTGTTCTTCACTTAGGTTGGCTTTACCAGGTCTATGCCTGTAGTAAAGTGCATGACATCCCTGACTATGACATAAACTTGTGTTTCTTGTCCTTCCAGGTGCCATCTTTACATTAAGAAAAAAAAAAAACCAAACACATCACATATGATCTTCGTTTTCAGATGGGTCTTTAAGGCCGCCATCAGTGTATTGCTGTCTACTAGTACCTTAGTTTTCTTGACAGATTTCCACTTCCCCCTATCCATCTTCTCCAAAGGTGTAAACTCATACTTGAACTCTTATGCTGCAGCATCCCTTTTCTTTGCATGTTCTTTGTTTAAATTTTTTCATTCATGTAGGTTGCATGTTACAGACAAGATTAAGCAAAGTATGACAGAACATGCTTAGCTTTAAGCATATGTTTGCATGCTTTGCTGAATCAAAGCTAAAATTATGCATCAAGTTTAATTTTCCCTTGATGATATTCCAACTGTTGTGGCAATAAGTTTCCCTCAAAATTGAATTTATTATTCATAAACACGCAAGATACTTCAGAACTTCTCAAGTTGACCACCAGCTCATCCTACTTAAACACTTTTTAAAACATGGAAATAAACTTCACTGTTTTTTAAGTAGATTGATTAGTTAAAATAATGTAGAGATTTTTAATGTGGTTCAGCTGCTTTTTAAATACTGAAAAAAGTTCAAAAATTAAGCTGACACTTTCATAAATACAGGAACTGAACAATAGGCATTCCAGTGTTAGAAACATTATTTTGAAACGTGTTTTTTCAATTAGGTATGTTTTAGAGGAGTTGTATTTGGAGAGATTTAAAATACTGCTGAAATCTGGAGTATTCACAGTGAATCAAATGCAAATGTGATTTTTTTTTTATATAATCACTATTTTTTTATATAATCACTATTCTGTGGTCTCCTGGATCTAACTTCATAACTAGCTGACATCAGTGATGGCAGCAATGATGATTTCAGTATGCGTTTCTCCCCAATCCAGTGGGCTTCAGATCAGGCCTATTAATGATTTCCAACTATAACCAACTGGATTTATAAAAGTTGCTGAAATTCCTAAAAAAAAACAGTGGGCTATTTCTAAAGAAACTACACTCCTAAGCTTAGCTGATCCTTCCAGATACTAGAACAGGTAGCCTAATTACCTGTATTTATCCATTTTGGGTGATTGTTATCTAAATGCCAGTGTGAAAACAAAACAAAACAAAACAACCCCAAACCAAACAAACCCCTAATGAAGCTGAACCCACAGGTCCAGAAAAGAACATTTTGATTGTTAAAATTGCTAGAGGGCTAATACAACCTGGGAAAGCTTGTAAAATGAATTATCCTTAGCTGCAGTCTTCCCTATGGCCTGATTCCAAATCAAAGCACTTTCCTTTCATTCCCTATAAATATTCTTTCCTGTCATCCCCTGGTTTGTTTTAGTTTAGGGACATGATCAGCTTTTATCTGCTTTTAAAGATCCATTTCTGACAGCGGGTAGTGGCATTTGGAACCTTTTGCCTTCACTATCACTTTGGACTTTGTGCCATGAAATTGGTCTGGGTTTTCTTTTTTTCCTTCTTAGTTTGCAGATAGTGAAAGCTGATGCATCAGCCTCCTTGATGTTTCCCACTGGGCACCAAGAAATGACCAGGCAAAAAGCCAAGACCAAATGAGATCAACACAGAGACAAAATATTCAACAATGTTGGTTTTTCCTCAACTTTCCATTTAGCTCTAATATCATATCGACTCTACAGAGCATGAAAGACTGACAGAAACACTTTAACAATTGAAAGCTAAAGTTGTCTTTTACTATAGTTGGAGGGCACCCTCTATAATTAGTTCAGTTACTTTGCTTACTGCGATGTACAAGTTTAAGGGAACAACAAATGATTCCAGGTGCTTGCAGGGCTGCCCAACTCTGGTTCCCTGTATAATCCACTGCACTGATCCTGAATATAGATCCTGAATTTATCTCTTATCTCCTTTATCCATGCTACTTAAGCTGTCTATCTGTTCATCAGCACCAGAATCTCCTGGATCACCTACTTGGGTACACTTTGATGTTGGTAGTCTGTATGAACGGATCACGTGCTGTGTTCTGTGTCTCTGTAGAAGAGATAAGAAAAATTAGATTAAATCAATTAATAATTTCTTGGAGAATATTAGATTTACGCCATGAAATAAGGGATAATTTTAATTAACATTTAATTTTATGTTCATCTTTTTCTGTTTATTAAAGATTTTTTAAATTTTCATGTCTACTTAAATTATAATCATCACAGCATAAAGTACTATGAAAAATAAATGCATTGACTAAATTTCTGATTTTTAATTGGTATTAAAGACAAGAGCATAATATCACTGAAGTAACTGTAATTATTAACTAGACTGAAGTAATTGGGAAATGAATAAGAAATAATAAAAATTTAGCAAGTAAAATTTGCATACAGAAAATTTGCAAAAAGCATTTGACGCTTTCTGGTGTGTATTTTTCTGGGGAAAATCTCTGAAATTTTAATATATATATACATGATAATGAAGAAAAGGTTTAGAAGCTTTCAGAAGTTCTTGGGAAAATTCCTTTGACATACCATGAGGCTAAAGTCTGAGTAGCTGAACATCTTTTTATAAAGGAGGGCTTTTAGAGAGATACATCTCAAATTGTCTGAAAACAGGCTGCTGTCAGGCAGGTTCCAAAATAGTCGCCACTGAAATGGTGTACAGTGAGCAGAGCATACTTGCTAGAGTCATGTGTCTGTTTAAAATTTGTAATATCAGCTTCACTGTGCAGTGAAGCATCACTATGAATGTTAAACAGAAGAGGTTGTCATTGTAACTACTGTAGCACAATGCAGAAATCTTAGTGATTCACAAAGTAGTATAAAACCTCACCAGCAAGACTAAAAAATCTTGCAGAAAATAAGCTATAAGCCTACAAGAAAACTTTTTTGTGTGAGTTAAAATATGAATAATGTGAAAACAATAAGTTAGTAAACAAAGTGGCTGCCTCCTGATACCTAATGTTTTCCAAGGGGGAGCAAATTGAACAAGGGGGGGTATTTTTAACCTAGGAAACCCTGAAATTGAAAAATAGGAAAGTTTTAGTTTTCCAGAAATGTTAAATACTCACCTGGAGTTGCACTAATGTGCAGAACTTCTGGGAATGATCATGCTATGCCTTTTTTTCTCCAAATTTACTGAATATGTCTTGAAAAACAAGAAGCTTCCTGTAAAATTGCACTGTTATAATATCCTCAGCTTTTCTTTTCTATTCTGCATAAAGTTTCTGGTCCTGAACTCTCATCTGGTGTTTTTAGAGGAACACAGTCCAAGAACAGGGCTCAATTTTTATAAGAGTTCAATCTTTTTTTTAAAGTATGAATATGACATATGTCAGGTCCTGTGTGAAGCTTGAAAGCAGGTTGTGTTGTTGATTAATATAGCAATAGTTTTCTGTTTGAGATCCAAGGGGATTCTAGCCTATAAAAAGGTGAGTGGTGTACAACTGACTTCTAGTAGTCTTCCTCCCTCATTTGCATCCTACATAACTTAATGAATTTCTGTTCATTCCCACTGTCTGTCAGCATCCTTATCCACAGTTTTTGTGAAGTTTAGAGCTAAGAAGTGTGCCATCATTTTGGCTTTAGGTCAGTAAAGTGAGTTGTAAAAGTCATAGAGAAGGAGTTTTGCCTATGGGTTGATTTTTTTTTTTTCTTTTTTTTTTTTGCCTATAAAGCCACTGACACATTGTTGGTATAGCTGGCTGTGCTCTTATTTTAATCCAAATTTTAAATTTCTATAAGAATATGTTATCTGCCTATGGGAAAAGTACGTTTTCATCCTGGTTTTCAAAGATTGAAGAAAGATCGTCTTAAAAAAAAAAAAGTATGGGGGAACACTTGTTTGTGCTTTCCTGTAGGACCTTCTACTCATCCACTCTTTACTGAGAACATATGTAACAGCATGACCTTTAATGTTTAAGTTTTTCAGGGGGAACCCTAGCTGCCTTTCCAAGCAGGCATTCAGAGCTCGAACCAATAACTTCTAGTATATCACTGATAGCTCCCTGAGCTCTTTCAGGTAAGCCCCATGTGGACTAAGGAATTTAGAAAGAACAGTAGAAAGACTGTAAGTTTTGTGTTTTCTAGCAAAAGTTTGAGCTATAGCTTATATCCTTTTCTTACATTAAAAACCATACTAAAGCTATGCATTATCATTTACAAGCTTTAAAAAGGCTAAAGACAAATACTATTCTATGATTCTATGAAACACCTATTTCCTTACATAAACTTAAAAATAATATCAGTACAATTTTAACAAAGGGCAAACCTCACTCATCTCTATGTGCTGTTTCTGACTCATAAAATCGGCTTTCCAGCATATAGCTCATTTTCTAAGAGACATGGCATATCTCTCTCTCTTTTTTTTTTAAATTAAATTTACTCCAGAGTTGTGCAGTAAAATGCCTGAGTACTCTTTTCCTCATTGGCTAACTTAAGGCTAAGTTTGCAAGTGCTTTACTTATTTAATTTGGAGATAGGCTTTATTCCTGTGCATTACTTATTTCCTTTACTTGAAACATTTTAAAAGAGAAAGCGTGTAACATGAAGCCTGTATGACGTTTTCATTACATCTGATTGTCTTCTTTCCTTTGGTTGATGACATCAAAATCAGTCCTAAGTAAGTGGGTAGATTTTACTCACACAACATTGGGTGTTTTTTCATGTCAAGCTATTCAGTCACCTTTATCTAACATTTCCCTTCCTTCTATAAGTAATAATATTTCTTCCAGTGTGAGCTCTGTACTGTACAGTTTCTTCCGTGAAGACCTTAACCACTTTCCCTTGATTTTTCTTTTCCCTGTTTTAGCTCGTTTTACTGACAAATTTTGTAGTTCTGTTTTATTCAGAGATCTATTTCTTTTCATTCTCACTAGAATTATCATTTGTATTCAAGAGTGTACATACCTGAAGAAAAAATATCCAGAAGAACAAACATTCAATGTCAAGATCAGTCCCTATCTTGAAGGTGCAGATGGCTTCCTTTCATTTTCCTGCATTTGTTTTTTTTGCGGATCAAATTACATCCTGAAAAGAAGGATGTTAGATCGTAGGTTAGCAATTGCTACACATTGTCTGAAATCAGAGTTGCTTGCTTATATTATGGTAATGTCTAGAGATCTTATGAGTGAAGTTCTATCTTGCAATATGCTGTGTCTGTTGTAATGTTCAAGGTCACAAAATAACTTCAACTTTTTTGTTTCAGTGTCAGTGAGCCTTAAGGACATATTTGCAGATAGGTGTGAGCTTATGTGCTCTTCTGAATCAAGATCTTAGGCTCTGCTTCAGTGACCTCATCTATGTAGGTGCATAGTGTCATTGTCATGGCCACACAGTTTTCTGCTCACAGCAAATGTGATTAACTGCTGAAGTCTGCTGAAAAATTATACTGTGTATCTGTACGCAGATAACTGTTGTTCTTAATTCATTTGAAATGACATATATATGCTCAAGAAAGAAAGGCATGTCTCTACAGTCCTAATTAATAGTGGGTAATGTTTGAGTAGAAACTGGATTACTAAGTAAAAGTATATTTAAATGGACTTTTAATAAATACTATTAATATATACTTTTTATTATTATTTTAAATATATACAGTTTTAATGATTTATTTCTTTATACATATTCTGTATATAGATACATAAAAATATTTCCACACAACCTTAGTAAAGTGTTTTATTACCCAATATTACAACTGTTAAGAACTTACTCATTGACAAAAGTGAGGCCTATCCCACAATAGATGGCACAGGTATTTTTCAGGAAAAATAAGGGAGGTGTAGCTTTGTCTGCTCTCTCAGTTGAGTATGCACTCAGAGTCAGAAAGTTCTGGTGTTTTTTTCATTCTATGGGGTTTTTTTTTTGAGTATATATATATATGTAACTATAGTTAGTCACCCAAAGTTAGCTTCAAATTTAACATCCTCTAAGTTTTAGTTATCAATACTTCAAGGTAAAAGTTTTATCAAGAGCATCTGGGGGTACAGAAGATAAAAAATAGTCTAGATACATTTAAATCTGCTTTAATAAACAGATGTTCTTCTCACAGCTGATTATTGCGTAGGGAAGACAGTAAACAATCCAGGTAACTAAAAAGAGAGTCAATGCATTAAAATAAACAAGCCCTAAAAAAAGACTGTTACAACTGTGGTCTTGGCATTATGCATTTACTTTGCTCATAATGACAGAGATGTAATAAAATTTCTGCCTGGTATGTAAAGGGGAATGAAGAAAAGTTTAAGTAATTTATACTTTGTAAAACCCCACAACAATAAAACTAAAATAAGAAAATCCAGTGTGTTCTTTCTACTCTGCTAAATAAGATGAAATAATTGAATTTTCTCCCAGAAGATTGTTCAGTTGAATAAATAAATATGCCTTTCTATGCAAAAAGGGACTCTAGTGAAAGAATATGTCACATGAGCAGAAGCTTTCAAACAGTACAGCAATTTCTTGCAGCTTTAATTTTGGTTTAATAAGAGAGGGGATATGATTCTTCCTTTGGTGCAGTAATGGGAATACAACCCTAAATTCGGAGCTTGTAATAGCCCTGCTTTTTTTTTTTTTTTCAGGTGGAATAAGAATTCCACGGCCCCTTGATGAAAGAAACTGCTGAGAGCCACAGACTTGGGAAAGAATTCTAACTGAGAAGCACTTATTTAAAGATGCAACAATGTGGTATCCTCTCTTGTGTCTCAGCCCACCCAGAGGCAGCTTCTACATGACTTGCTATTCTTCACTCTGTCCCAGGGTGAGTAGCTTATAGCAGTTTTTAACTCAGTCTCCTATTTTCTCACACCCCATCCCAAATAAAGGTTATTTCCAAAAGCTTTTCTAAACAGCACAACAAAGAGAAGTTCCTTACTATAAGAACTGCAGCTATAATAATGCCATTAACTTTTAGTCTGTACCTCAACTGCACTCAGAAGTCCACTGCTGCTACCACCACGACAACAGAACACGATGAAAGGGCTTTCTGGTTTTCACCAACTGTGCTAATGTAAGAATGTTTCTAGTTGCAAATACTTCGCTACCTAAAATTATCTTCACCCTGTCCCATTCGCTCAGTAACACATACTGGCCTGTGTGAAATTTTTTTAACTAACCCCCTCTATTTTTTGTCTGAGCATTTTGTTGTAAGTTTGAGGGTGTTTGGTTGGTTGATTTTAATATTGACCTAATGGTCAAATCAACATTTTAGCCTATGACTTCCCAGAAAATAGATTTTGAGCTTGGTGATTGCGCTAGCTTGTGGTGTGTAGATTTTATGTTAATAAAATTGAACATGAAGTGTTAGGAATAGGTGATATGTATTTCCTCAGATTCCTACTGTGACACATCCAGACAAGAAAAGAAATATTTGGCCACACTCTATTACAACGATGTATTTACAAAACTAGGGTTAAATATTTTTTATTGTGTTCTGCATTCCATTTTCCTCAATACTATTGAGATTATGTTAAATTGTTTTCTTCTGGATATTGTATTGTGTTAATTGTATTGTGTTAATTGAAGCCCTAATGTCTAAGTCAAAATTTAATTGTCTAAATAACTGTTTGAAGGAAGTATACTCTCCTGTTTCATTCAGGAAACACAGAGCTAAGACTACAGAAATGGGAGATCTCCTGGAGAATAAATTTGATCCAGGTAGGTATATGCCTTTTTCGTTATTTTTTTATCTCCTTGGCTTGCCTTGCCTTGCCTTGCCTTGCCTTGCCTTGCCTTGCCTTGCCTAGCCTTGCTTGACTGCCTTTCTTCCTTTCAAAATATATAACTTGTGTAGTCTTGGGCATTTTAAATTTTAAAATCATGCAACTCTTACTGTCTTTATTAGGAGTAATTACTCTTAGATGTTTCTTTGAAAAAAAAGGGATTATTTAATGTGAATTAACAAAAAGAATGCTTCAAATACTAAGTAAAGCAATTAAACAGAGTTAGCCTGTGAATACAAGAATATGCTATTATCCTTTGTTAAATGTGAAAATAATTTTCTAAATTTTGCTCACTGTCCACTTTGGCAGAGTACAAAAAGAAAAAAGGAAAAAGCTTAGAGGTAAACAAAAAGGAAAACTGGCAGAGGGAACATAGTCCAGAAACAAGTCTTTTTGACTATAGGGTCTTAAAAAATACATGTGGAAAAATCAGCGCTTATTGAAGGTGAAATAATTTTAAGTAGCACAGTCATAAATTTTCACAAAATATCAACTCTGACAGGATCTGCAACTTAAGAAGCAGACATACTCATTAAAATTAAAATGGTTTGCAAATAAAGAGTACCTGAAGCACTTCAATCATCTGCTTTTCAGATGTTACTGATATTTGATAATGTTTTTGTTATTTTCCCTATGTTGTCTTTTTTTGCACATCATGGAAATTATTTAGAACTTATTTAGAATAAGACATATGGGAACATAATTTCAGAAAATGCTCTAGTTCATTTTTCAGACAAAATCAGATCTAATACCCTGGAAATAACAAAATATCTGGACTTATGTCAACCATGATATGGGTCTTGGCCACCACTTTTTACTGCAGGTCTAGTAGACTTTAGTGTAGTAGCACGTAGAAATTTCTATCATGCAATCATTTTTATACTCAGGATAACTATATTGTTCAAATATCATCATTGCTGTTCCACACTTTTGTTATCTTATGCAAAATACTGTAAAATAGAATAAGGAGGTTGATTGAGTGTCTTAGCACATATAAGGGCCACAACTTTAAGTACACAACAGCAATCTTGTGTCATACACCATTAGGTTAGGCTAACTGGAAGCAAGATAATCAGGAAATACTGGAGATATCAGAAAGAGGTGAACTAGAGTTCTACATAAGTAAAAAGGTCAGAATAAATAGCCTAACTGCAAAGTACCTCATAATTTACAACCTATAAACTTATGAGTTTCCCCTATATAGATTTAGGTAGTTCTAAATTAGTGCTTAAGATGATAAAAGAAAGATCTGGCATGACAGTTTTGGTCTGACTGTGAGATTTGTTAATGCAGGAGTTCATATTTTCTTGAAACTTTTCAGAATTGAGCTGTTAGTTAAGAATTCCCTCCATAGAAGATTAAAATTCCCTACTACCTGAATAGTGTTAACTGTTAAAGTAATAACTTTCATCTTCTTTTTTCCTCTTTTTTTCTTGTCATTTAGTAGCCAGAGTGTCACCAACTGTCAGCAATGTGTATTCTTCATATCACTGTATTAGATGTGATGATTGTCATATCAACTTCATGGTTATTTATTTACTCAGTATATTACATCATTATACTAAGTTATGTTATTTTTATCTATTGTACTGGGTCTGGCTGGGGTGGAATTAACTTTCTTCATAGCAGCCTGTATGGGTCTGTGTTTTGTATTTGCAGCTAAAACACTTTGGCCATTGCTGAACAACGCTTGCACAGCAAGGTTTCTCTGTTTTTGCACTCTGACCCCACAGTGAGTAGGAGGGGGTGGCCAAGAAATTAGGCAGGGACAAAGTCAGGTCAGCTGATACAGACTGGTCAGATGGATATTCCATGCCATATAATATGATGTCTAGCAATAAAAAATATTGTAAGTACTTGTAACTAATCTTACTGGGGAGATATACGTGAACCTTTGTAATTCCTTGATACTGTTTGTAAGTGCAGGTGTCAACAGAAGGGCAATGGCACCTCTCTGTGTCAAGATGAGTCACTGGGAGTGAATTTGCTTGTTCATATGCAGCTGTACTGCAGAGGTGGCATTCATTTTGAGAAAGTCACATTCAGAAATTTGGAGCACCATTTCATAAGCAGGTCACTCCTGAACTAAGAAGGGACCAGATCAATGCAACCAGGCTCAAGCATCACAGGCAAATGTAGTGCTCTGACACATTTAGTAGCTGTATCAAGTTCTTCATACAAAAGTTTAAAGGTGAACGTGTTTCTTACTCTTCATGAAGTCAGGATAATCCAAATTCTGTTGAAGGCTCAGGAAACGTATAACCTTGGGATCATTGCTGGACTTGTATTTAGAAAATAAAGCAACACAATACATGTGTATAAAGTAGGCTTCTAAAAAAAACACAAGGCAACTTTGTCAGACAAATAACCCATCTATCCAGGTAATCCAGATAATCTAGCTCTTAATGGGAGATGCCGTTTAGGAAGCATGCAGAAACCTGGTTACTATCAAACCGAATAACTTTAGTCACCCTCCTTTGTACCCTCCCTGAGTCTGCTCTGTTATCCTTCAGAAACAGAAAATGCAAACTGCCCATTCACCAGAAGCTGCACTCAGGATGAGAATGCCCCAAGGGCTTTCAGTGGCCTTTTAAGTAAATTTTACTGATGTTCTCTTTACTGTTGCCATCAACCCCCTAATGGCGCCTTCAATATTTTCTTTTCTGTCTTAGCCTCCACCATGCACTGAGTTGAAGACTTCAGACAACTGCTAATAATTCTCCCAGGATCTTTTTTCTGAGTTATACCTGCTCCTCCCAGCTTTAGCAGTAAAAATGCTATTAATTATCCCGTCTGTTTTGAAAGTGTCTTATTTTCATGCCTTTTTAGAAAAGAGTTTAGAAATAATTTTCAAACAAAAATATCTCTAAGCATTTTAATTTGTTTCACATAATTTCTAGCCAGAACAGCTGAAATTATACAATAGTAATGAATGCTATTTATAATTCCATTATCCTCTTATTTTTCACCTTTTAGCAGTTTGCATAAATATTATTGTTTGTATAGTTGCATTATATTACACCATTTAAGAGTAATTTTACTAGATCACTTCACCCTGAAAAATTGCCCTTTTTCTTGTATTTGGGTATTCATGTGATCACATGTACCTGCAGTGAAAATCGTTCTGGAAGATTATGCTGTTTTCAGCCCCTACATGCTCTTTTTTTGAAAAAAATAGAAAAATGCATGTGATACCACAATTTGACTATAATTTATGACCTCCTTTTTCTCTTGGATAAACGTGATCTCAAAGATTAATTTTCAAAGATAACAAAGAATAAATATTACAGGGAGTGAGGGGTGGGGAGGGAAGGAAACACATACTGATACAAGCAGAACATTTGTGCCCCCAAGTCATACTGTAGGCTTATTGAAGAAAGTCAGGTGTTTGCTACAGTGTAGGAAAACATTTTATTTAAGAAATAAGAAAAAAAAATTAAATAAACCAGATTTAATTTTCATGCCTGTTCTTTCAGAAGCACTCATCTATCATGACTGTTCTTTCTTACTTCTGGGAAAAAAAATAGAAACTTGAGCTTAATATTTGTTATAAAAGTTTTGGGACTCCGCTAATGCATCATTTCCAGATTCTGAATGTTACATCTCTGTTGCCCTGCCTACCTAAATTGTCATTCTGAATCTCTGAAAAAATGTTGGAGCTATGGGTCATTATTCCTCCAAAGTAGCCTTGGAGGCCAGTTTCTAGCAGACTGTTCTAAAATGCTTTTTTTCCCAAGACAATAACTCCAGTAACTTTAAATGTATATGGACTCTTCTTTTTTTATTATTATTTTTTTATTTTTACAGTTGGTAGAAACAGGCAAACTTGCAATATCGTATGCAAAAAAATGATGCCTTAGAATATATGTGCAACTCAACTTAATCCCCCAATTTAAGATTATTTTGTGACTAAAAATAGTTGAGTTTCCCATTTATAGTTTAAAGAATTGACAGAGGTATGAGAGAGGTAATTACATTCTTTTTTATCAACAGAATTACCAGCTTGGTTCCACTTCTGTAATCTTTCATTGCTTCTATATGTAAATGAAGAAGAGGATCTCCAATCCGTTTGCAAGGCTAATACTTAATAAAACATATTTTTTAAAGGTAAATTGATTCAAAGTGGGTTCCTTATGAAAAGTTGGGAAAAATCATGGGTTTTATAGAGTGTATAATGATTACAGGTTTTTGATGTTTCTATTGTAATAATTGACATCTTTGTTAGCTGGAAATGCTGAAACTCTTATGTAATTGCATAGCAAAAGTAAGAAAGATCAATACAAGCTAAAATGCTGATGTATTTGTGGACTTTAAAATACTTTCTTCTAGAATTATATTGAAGCATCCCTTTCCCATTCCCTGTTTCTCCCTTCCCCTGAGGGAAAGAATATTGTATGAAATCAGAAATATTGGTCTCATATATAGGGAATTTTTTAAGGACTGTTTTTTGACAGCATTGTCCTTTGGCCAGTTTCTTGTAATTTTTTTTTTTTACTCTGCCACATTTCAGACTGATTTTCTCTTTATGTTTTGTTTTGCTGAGGTTTTGATTATTTGGTTTGTTGTTTTTTTTTTCCTCCACAGCATATAAAATCTGTCAGTTGATTTGCATTTGTATGTAAATCCTCTGTGCATAGTAGTTCTGTGTCTCAATTTTCTGGTTTTTATTGTGTTTTTAGTGGCAATTTTGATTTTTAAATAGAGAAAAATTGAGGCTGAAAGCTTGTTATACAAAAAAGTTATACACTTTCAGATATCATTGTTAATATTTCATGTGTTCTATTTGTTATCAAGTGTTTTCTTCCCATTTTGGATAGACATTAAAATAAAGAAGTTATCAATAGTTTTAACAGTAGAAAGTTATAAAACCTTTTATGATCCAACATTTTGGGAGAATTTAAATTAGTTTGAAAGAGATAGTCTTATTTTTGTAGCACTTAAAATGGGTAAGGAGGAACAATATGAACACAATGACCAAAATTTGAACTCCTGTTCAAATAGACAAGTCCAACTATATGAACCTTTGAGAAAGTAATTACATGCTTAGTTGACCTCATTTTCAATATCCAAGAGCATTTTCCTTGTCCTTCTGTGTTATCTGTCAGTTGCTGTTAAAATCATTATAATGAAAAAAATAAAAATAAGAAACCTATTGTACATTATTTTATTTCTCAAACATCTTGTCAAATATCCCACAGGAAAAGTTAATTTGCTGCAAGAAGCTAAATGAAATGTCACAGAGGTCTAGCCTGGATGCCTTTCCACATGTATTTTAAAGAATATAATCTTTTGCTCAAGAGTTATTTTGTGGCTCAAGTACAGAGGACAAGAAAATAAGAGTGATCTCTTATTAAGAGTGGTATAACTTTTGATATGTGTTATCTTGTTTGTGGTATCTTGAAAGATGGAGTACGATCATCCCTTTCCTCCAAAACAAACATAATTGCTGTCCTACTGTTATGTTATGTGTAAAGGGGCATTTTTCAAAGGATTCTGCACTGATGTATTCCTTCTACAAGTCGGGCTGAGCTTCTATTGAAGGCTTTACCACAAATTTCAAAAGGAAAGGAGCAAGACCGACACTGAATGTCTTTGGAAGGATGCACAGAGTAATTTTAATATCAAAAAATGTCATGCTGTCAAAATGCTTTGTAATACGTGTATTTAGAGAGAGCAAGCTTATGCTTACATTTGACACACTGAGCACTAGGTAAATGCTTATCAGTGCTCTTTTACCTCCCATATGAAGACAGGCTGAAAAAGTTGGGGCTGTTCAGCCTGGAGAAGAGAAGGCTACGTGGAGACCTCATAGCAGCCTTCCAGTATCTGAAGGGGGCCTACAAAGATACTGGGGAGGGACTATTCATTAGGGACTGTGGTGACAGGGCAAGGGGTAACAGGTTAAAACTTAAACAAGAGAAGTTTAGGTTAGATATAAAGAAGAAGTTCTTTACTGTGAGGGTGGTGAGGCACTGGAATGGGTTCTCTGAGGAAGCTGTGAATGCTCCATCCCTGGCAGTGTCTAAGGCTGGGTTGGACAGAGCTTTGGGTGGCATGGTTTTGTATGACGTGTCCCTGCCCATGGTAGGGAGGTTGGAACTAGGTGATCTTAAGGTCCTTTCCAACTCTAACTGTTCTATGATTCTGTGATTCTTTTGTCTCAGCTCTCTCCTCATTTTCTGCACTATGAACTCCAAGGATTTCTGGTACACTACTGCTTCTCCTTTAAACTGAGTATTTTCTGTATATCTGATTTTTCTTTGCTCTGGCTGATATTGTAAACCATAATTAACCCAATGAGGTGGAAACAAATGGCATAATAATGGAGATACTTGAGGGAGTGTTTCTTATAGTCTGCCTTTCAGAGTTTCAGTCAGTTAAGAGTCCTGTCAAATCCGTAACGCAGCTACACAGAAGTAGAAATGTTTCATAAAACCAAGTTGGATTTCACATACAAATTTCCCAAATCATTTCAAAGGCTTATGGACAAACTATCTTGGTCTTCGTAGTATTGATTGTACAAGTTAGAAACACTTATGTTTGAATATATATGAAGAGTAACAGTTTGCTAATTACAATGAACAACCTTGGGAAAGATTGTTGGAGACTACACAACAAGATGAAGATGCATTTTAATGACAGTTGCTGAATATTTAAAACCAGTGGTTTCCCCCATACTTTGCAGAGGCTATCAATATCATTAAATGGTTTATATAGGATAGAAAGAGGTTAGACTACCCCATATCTAAGTCGTTTTCTTTTTTTCTTTTCTGTGTTTTGTGTTTCTTTAATATGCAAACAGATGCTAAATTTTTATTCCAAATCTTCTTTAGAAACAAATATATACTAACAAAACCTGTGTGTCTAGTATAGCAAAAAAAGTTTGCAGTTATTCTATCATTTATAATAAAAGGTAAGGAAGACAGAGGAGAGCCATTCTCCTGCCATTTTACTTTTCTTTTCAATGCATCCATATTGGCCTGTAAGGCACAAATCTGTATGCACAGTACTGTTGCTGTAATTGCTTTTATTCATAGAAACTATTACATTGTGGAAAATTTACTGCTGTTTTCAGCTACTGCTCCACACTGGCTTTTACACTAAATCAACCACAGCAGCAATAATGTTGCTACTTCCTCTTGACCTTTGTCTTTTACCTGCTTACTTTACCATGCAGTGTTATCAGCTGAGTTAAGACATTCTTTCCCATGTGTGCCCTATCGGTTTCTGCCTTGTCCTATTTATTTGTCACAAAGAACTTTGCATTAACATGCTTTTTTTCATTACTCAGATAATTCATGCTATTTTGTTTTCTGTCATCAGCCTCCACTAACTAGTGTTTTATTTGTTGATTGCTATTCTCTTCAGTTTGTTCCCATGATTTATACCTTTTTTCTCCCAATAATAAGAGGGAATATAAGGAAGCGCATGCATCTAGGAGTGCAAAACCAGCTAATTCAACATGACTAAGTAACTTATTTTCTGAATGTAAGGCATCACATTATACTCAGCTCACCTAATTTTAACTACCTAAAAATTAGACATTTATGTTAAAATATTTATTTATGATATTTCTTTAGTCAGTGAAGAAAGATTGACTGCCTCCAGAAGAAAATTCTTCCCCTCATCATTAGACCCTATGTGCAAGACTTCCTTTACTCTTGGTGCTAGCTATTAACTCTGTGATCACTTCTATTAAAGTAAACTGGATTCATCACAGATTTCCTTTCTGGATACTCTTAATTTACCCCACTTTTTATTATAACCCTTTCATAAGTACATCTTTCTTATTCTGACTTGAAAAAAACATTCTCTTATTCTGTGGTGGGTACTGCTGCAAAAGTTACTGTTGACCTGCATCTACCCAAAGTCAGACAAGATATTGATTGATGTGGAAAAGAACATTAGTGCTGTCCTGTGGAGTCCTTCTGGATGTGTCTAAAGAAGGGAAGTTACAATTTTGTTGGTGCAGGCTTTTTTTTTGTGAGGTTTTGGTATTGTTGCTTTTTAAAAATGGAGGTCTTCCTCCAAATTGTGAGAAAGGTAACATATTCCCCTTCTGCTTTCTGTGATTTTTTTTTTTTTTTCACCAAGCCAGTCTGAAGAGTTTCAACTCCTAACAACAGCAATACATTTATTATTATTTTCCTGATATGGATTAATTAATGTGGAGACAGATTAGTTCCCAGCA
The DNA here is from genome assembly GCF_033815535.1 of Pezoporus flaviventris. Lineage (NCBI taxonomy): Eukaryota > Metazoa > Chordata > Aves > Psittaciformes > Psittacidae > Pezoporus > Pezoporus flaviventris. The sequence continues at coordinate 23,751,456 of NW_026892563.1, forward strand.
ATCCATTTGTATCATTTTAGTGAATACTTAATTTTAATCCATCTTTCTGAACCTTCTTGAAGGGTTGTATAAAATACATGGGGGGTTCATGCTTATTTTTTTCTTTTTTGTTGTATACTTATTGGAAGTCAGAGTTTAATTAAAATTGTGAATGCACAAAACAGCATAGATATTAGCTCATGTGGTAGGAATCTAAAATTCCTCAGAAAGCTTTGTCAATGTTTCAGTATGGTTTTCCATGTAAAATAAACGCATCAATTACTTAATTGCATTCAGTTACCCATTACTGCATTACTTTGTACATTACACATCCCATCTGCTTAGTGATCATCCCTAGGAAACATTTCTTGTCAGGTGTGCATGTGAAAGTTCTTAGGTAGTGTCTTAGAGGAAACACCCTTCCCAGATGACTCTATGAGCAAATCTTCCCACTACTACTAAATCTTTTCCATGTGATGAGCCCTACCAGACATCAACTCAGAGCTTTTAAGAACTGTTATTTCAATATATATTTAGAGCCCCATTCTGGGAAATGCTTAGGGACTGAAGGATGGTATCCGTGTCCTGTTCTATTTTCTATCTTCCCACCTTTGACATACCTTAGCCAAATAGGGACATACGTTACCTAAGCTTTTGAGCAGTTATACTTGTTACATGACCCTGAAAAGAGGTTGGGTTTGAGGTTTGTTTTTGGAGGGGTTTGGTTTGTTGTTTTTTTTAATTAGCTCAAAACGTATGACTTCAGAGGAGTGAGCGAAGACATAATTCCTTCACAACTTTCAGTTAACTAAAACACATTTTTGTGTTCTACAATACTGTTCTTTCATCAGCTCTAGTCCAATTTAAAGAAAAGGAAATTGCTCATTACTTGCATCTTTAATACTGTAAGCACTTTAAAATTTTGTGATCTTGTATAAGAACCTCAGAATAAGAAATACCATCCTGGAAATCTAAATATTCAGCAAGTCCTGCAAGTTGGATCATCCTGGAAACAGGTGAAAATAGGGTGTATAGAAGGACTATGTGGTCCTCTGCTAAGTCATGACTCCTCTGACAGCCTATGTCTTGCTGGGTCAAGTATGCATGAGGAGATATTTGAAAAGAGAGTAACACATTAGTAATATATTTTATGTCACTAAGTCAAGAAATATTAAATAAGGGGTTATACAAAGAATCATATATTTTTAACTACTAAAAACTCTGATGACTAATTTAGCATATTAAGTCCATGTCTTTCATTTCATATAAAGTTTGACAGCTGACTAACCACTACCATCTATCTTCTTCATCATCAGTACATGCAGTTGGAAGACTTAAAGGTAATCAATATGCAGGGTTTGGAATTTTTAAATATTGCATTAGTGAGAAGTTATGTTTCCATATGAATTCCCTTTTTAACTTCTCTTTATGATGTAAGAAAATAAGCTCATAGTATGTTCATGCACTTTCACTGCTGATCCATTGATTTGGTTTTCGCCTTCCTCTGTAGAAGTCTGCATAGCAAAAGGGACCAATCACTTAAACAATGGAAAACAGCTGCCATAAGAAAGCTGATTTTCATTTAATTTTGATAGGGGTGGTCAAGTCTGTGTGGGTAACCAAAACATTTTCCCACAGACAGCTAACTATTAATGGAATGTCAGGCCTTAGGTGTGTTTGTGATAGACTGGGTGTTAGAGGAATTATATGAACACAGCATCCCTTCCTTTCTATATCAGTCTTTTCATCCTGTGCTGGAGATTGATTGAAGAAGAAAGTAAGAACAGCCCAATAATGTTATAAAACCTGTGGAGCTGCAGATGTGGATGCAATATAAACTAAAATGTGAGTCTGTTAGGCTTCTACCACTGTAATAACCTATGTCTTTAAGAACTATCTAATCTCATATCTCACTAGTATGAATACAGTAATAATTAAAAAAAATCAATTGGCCAGACTTAAATAAGTTGCCATATTTCTCTGGTTTTTGAAGACATTAATAGAGTATTTGCCTTTGTACCATTTAAAGTGTTTTTAAATCATGGTTTAATTGTTTTATCGTGCAGCTCACACGCAGTATCGTCATACTAGAGCTTGGAAAATAACATGCAGTGTATTTCATTGGTTTTCTATTTGCAAATTTTGCCAATAGATTTAAAAGTCAGTTTATTATTTTTAATTTTATGTTATTTTCTGCAGTGAATAATTTCTGTACTGCAGGCTGTTCATGACCAGTGAATACTCACAACTTGCAGTAGATGGCAATTCTTTCTAATTGGGTAGTAACATCAGTTAATATATTTTCCTGAATGGATCATACCATTTCATCAGTTTTGTCATTTGGCAAACCAACCAAATCCAACTTTCGAAAGTCTTATCAGTATATAGAGGAAATGAAGGTGAAAAATAAATTTTAGAATTACAAGCAAAATAAAGAATATACATACAAGACTTCAGAAGGAGAATGAACCAGAAAACAAGTAACTAAGTGAGAAATAAAAGAGTAGAAGCAAGTGAAGTCAATGGCTAGAGGCAAGTTTTCAGTTACAGGATGTACTTGTCATTGAGATGTAGAAACGGCCTGACACAAACCCCATAAAGTTCAACCAAGTTCCATAAGTACAAAATCCTAAACCGGAGATGGAATGATTGTATGTATCAGCACTGGCTTGGGGCTGAGAAGCTGGTAGGGGCGTCTAGGTATGGGTGTCTAATTTCTGCCTTCAGCTGCCTAAGGGATGAATTACAGACCAGTCAGTCTCACCTCTGTGCCTGGCAAAATCTTGGAGCAGATTCTCCTGGAAGGCATGCTAAGGCACATGAAAATCAACAAGGTGCTTGGTGACAGCCAGCATGGCTTCACTAAGGGGAAATCCTGCCTGACCAATTTGGTCGCCTTCTATGATGGGGCTACAGAACTGATGGACAGGGGTAGAGAGTTGATGTCATCTACCTGGACTTGTACAAAGCGTTCGACACTGTCCCACACGACATCCTTGTCTCTAAATTGGAGAGACATCAATTTGATGGATGGACCACTCGGTGGATAAAGAACTGGCTGGATGGCCACACGCAAACAGTTGTCGTCAATAGCTCAATGTCCAGCTGGAGACCAGTAACAAGTGGCATCCCTCAGGGATTGGTGTTGGGACCGGTCTTGTTTAACATCTTCATCACTGACATGGAGAGTGGGATTGAGTGCGCCCTCAGCAAGTTTGCCGATGACACCAAGCTGTGTGGTTCGGTTGATACACTGGAGGGAAGGAATGCCATCCAGAGGGACCTTGACACGCTTGTGAGGTGGGCTGATGCCAACCTCATGAGGTTTAACCATGGCAAGTGCAAGGTCCTACACCTGGGTCGGAGCAATCCCAGGCACAGCTACAGGTTGGGCAGAGAAGAGATTCAGAGCAGCCCTGTGGAGAAGGGCTTGGGGGTGTTAACTGATGAGAAGCTCAACATGAGCCAGCAGTGTGTGCTTGCAGCCCAGAAAGCCAACCGTATCCTGGGCTGCATCAAAAGGAGCGTGACCAGCAGGTCGAAGGAGGTGATCCTGCCCCTCTACTCTGCTCTCTTGAGACCTCACCTGAGGTATTGCGTGCAGTTCTGGTGTCCTCAACATAAAAAGGACATGGAACTGTTGGAACAAGTCCAGAGAAGGGCCACAAGGATGATCAGGGGACTGGAGCACCTCCCATATGAAGACAGGCTGAGGAAGTTGGGGCTTTTCAGCCTGGAGAAAAGAAGGCTGCATGGAGACCTCATAGCAGCCTTCCAGTATCTGAAGGGGGCCTATAGGGATGCTGGAGAGGGACTCTTCATTAGGGGCTGTAGTGACAGGACAAGGGGTAATGGGTTAAAACTTAAACAGGGGAAGTTTAGATTGGATATAAGGAGGAAATTCTTTCCTGTGAGGGTGGTGAGGCACTGCAATAGGTTGCCTAGGGAGGTTGTGAATGCTCCAACCCTGGCAGTGTTCAAGGCCAGGTTGGACGAGGCCCCGGGTGATATGATTTAGTGTAAGGTGTCCCTGCCCACAGCAGGGGTGTTGTAACTAGATGATCTTAAGGTCCTTTCCAACCCTAATGATTCTATGATTCTATGATTGTAGAAAAGATGAAGCCAGGCTCTTCTCAGAATTGCATAGTGAAAGCCCAAGAAGCAGTAAATACAAATTGCAGCAACTGAAATTGCAATAAAACAGAAGGAAAGAAAAAAAAAAATCACTATGCAGGTAGTCAATGCTGGAACAGGTGGTTTTTCCCCTTTGAGGTAATGAGATCTTGCTTGGGCGTGGCCCTGAACAGCCTCATCTAATTTCAGTTAGTCCTGGCTGGAGCAGTACCATGACCTTGTTACCAGCGAGAATTGTTTAGCAAATGAGTTCATTTTTGGAGTCCCAAATTCAACTGGAGACTACCCATACTGTTATTATGTCCTTGGCCAGAGTGTAATCAATATGTATGAGTGCATGTACGACTTCACTATCACATGCCAGTGCTAGAAAAAGAACTGAACTGTAAATGTCCACAACTTTCACTTCTCTGGTTAATCAATTCACCATTAGGGCATAAATTCAGAATTTCAAAATGCGGTGACATCTTTGAGTAATAGTGTTGTATCTTTTACTAGAGATATACAATGTCAATGATATAACTAGTTAAATTATGCAAAATATGATAAAAGAATGCAAAATCCATCTGTGCAAAACTCCTCAGATTTGTAATAGAAAATGACCTATTAGGAATAAGACTAGTATTGTTTCATTCAGCATGGATGATTGCAGTGATACAGCCTTGGCTAGCCTCCAGATAACCACCCTGCCTTTTCTTCATTTTCCACTCCTTCACAGAACAGGAGAGAAAACAGGAAAGGAAAGCTCATGGGCCAAGATAAAGACAGGGGTAAAGACTGTTTACCATCAGAGGCAAAACAGACAGCTTGGGGAAAAGTAATCTAATTTATTGCCATCCCCAAGTAGTGCAAGCAAATGGCAACTGGGAGGATTATGGTCAGTTCATAAGAGGTCCTCTCTGCCAATCCTTCCTCCTCACATTCTGCCCCTGCTCCGCTGTAGATCTTTCCCATGGGTTGCAGTTCTTCAGAATAAACCTGCTCCAGCCTGGGCTCTCGAGAGACTGCATTTCCTTCACAAAATATGCTCCCGCTCCAGGATGAGGTCCTCCATGACTGTAGTGTGGGTTACTGCACCACCATGGTCTCTCTATGGGCCACAGGGAAACATCTGCCTCAGTGTGGTAACTCCAGGGGCTGCCAGGGATCCCTGCTGGGGTGCCTGGATCACCTCTTTGCCTCCTGCCACTCTCCCCGCGGTGCTCACAGTGTGGTTCTCAAGCTTTTCCTCTCACACCTGGGCACAGTGCCTGCGGTGGATCCATTGGATCCGGCTGGAACCCTGGCCATTCCTCACAGAGGAGTTTGAAATTAGTCTGCTTTTATATGCTCATCAATGTATAGGTATAAAAAGATAAACGTTTATGTTCATATATATGTGTATCATACACAATATATAGAAAAGCAATTCTTACTCTAATTCATCTGATGACTCCAAGCTTGCATCCATCTGCAGGAGTTCGTTTACTCTTGCTCTGCAAGGGCAGTATGATTTAGCTGCGCCGAATTTTGTTCTAAAAGTTTTCTTTCAAAAGCTTTGGTTTTAAATAAATCACTTTTTATTGTTAGTAATGGGAAATATTACAGAATTTCATACACTGTGTGATGATAATGCACTAAATTAAAGCGTCTACTGTCAGGCCAAGATTTTGATTGTGCTTTAGAGTGCTTTAAATCTGATCAGTTGTGTGGAAGATGCTCTCAAACATCCCAGTTCTCAAAGACTGGGCAAAGAACTTGTGTGTCATCCAAGAGTCTTATTTTGATCTTTTCTAAGTTCTTCCCAATTTTTACTATCTCAGTTTCTGTCAATTTACTGGTAGCTAGAGCCTCTCTTGTCCAAAGATTGTGAATGTGGCTGGTCTGCTCAGAATCTCCAGCTCTGTGAGAACTGAGGAATGCCATACCATAAATCTGGATTTAGGATCTCTGATCCAGAGTCACAAACAGTATCTCACAGGATATGAAACATAAAATCAGTATGATTTTACTTTTCTGGAGCTGATTTACTCAAAAATTTTGACAGATTAGATTTGTAACTAAAAGTTTTGGACTGGATAGTACATTTTTTGTTTAATTTACTTTTCCATTATTAAGGATGCAGCACTGGCCATCCACAGTGCTTTAACTTTATCAAGGGCTTGCATCCCCTGGCACTTTTATGCCTGGCAAGAAAATATAAAAGAAGCATATATTTCATAATGTCTTCTTTGTTAGTTCTTCAGGTATGTGGTCAAAGAACCATGCCTTATGCAGATCAGATTTTTACTGCTGAATTACTGTTCAGTGCTCAGCTATTGGCACAGTACTAAACAACTAATTTGCCAGACTTTCCTATATAAAGCAAATTACTTTTAAAGAATTTTTTCAATCAGAATGATGAAAGATATGACTTTCCCTGTTGTCCTCATAACTGCATTTGTGAAGAATTAGCAAAAAACCTGTACAAGAAGTAAATCTGACACTGGTATTCTATATGAATTTTCAGTTAAATATATCAGATTACAAGAAATAGCGCAAATCCAGTGATCAACCTTACATTTCTGTGGTTTTGCTTATTCTTTATCTGAGACATAGGTCAATCTGTTCTGAAGTGATTTCTTCACATTTGCATATCTTGTGCATGAGTATGACTGTTCAGGAATGTTGTAAAAACCTATGTCAGTGACATTTTATGGTGTAATTAGTTTACAAGCGTTTCCTATAAATATCTGTTCTTGTGGATTATTACCCTCCGTTTTAGGTTTTGTCTTTTGACAGTCCTTAATTTGTAGAGCTTTCAAGTTAGAAATGAAGCTGCAAAAAGCATCTGACAAGAAATATGTTTCTCTTAGTTACTATGAAATTTTGTTTGCTTCTCTCATTGCAGGTTTTGTGTGTGTTTGTGTTGGATTGATTGTTCTCTCATGGTTGTCAGTCCGGGAGTTAGAACGAGGTAAGCAGCTAACCTTTAATCTTTCTAGGAGTTCTTCAGTAGACGTTCAGACTTTGAAGTCAGTGGTGGTGTCATTATTCTTCATATTTCATGCCATGCCTTTAATGAAGGGGGAGGAGAGTTTGGGGATATTTGTTTTCCTCCTCTCCTCCCCTGGAAATCAATGTGAAAAAAATAGGCAAAAATATAAACATCTGAAGCATGTCTCGAAACCATAGAAAATAATTTTCATGGTTTAGAATTTGGGTGAGACCCCTGGAATGCAATCCAAGCTACAAAGCTTTGGTTATTCAGTTGTAATCATCAACTGCAGAAGGTAATATGACAACCATTTATGGGGTTTGGTTCAGAAAGACAATGATAATTCTCTGTGTTCTGCATCTCTTGGCATCTTTCATTTTTTATATAAAAAACCCACAATATTTTAAAGTCGTCTATTGACGTGAGAAAGATCCTACATTAGACAGTAAAGATAGTTACTCTTAATATTTAGCCAATACTTAGAACATGATAGAATCAAGCTACTAAGACTCAAAGTAAACTATCTATAAAATGTCATGATTTTCAAATGGAACTGAAATTTTGGTTTAAAGATCTTGTGGATATATATTAGCTGTGTCCTGGTAAGGCCACATTTGGAATATTGTGTCCAGTTCTGGGCTCCTCAGCATAGGAGAGATATGGAGTTACTGGAGTCCAGTAAAGGACTGATCAGATTGTGGAGCTCCCCATCCTTGGAGATGTGCAAAAGCTGTCTGGACATTATCCTGGCTAGCTGGCTGTAGGTGGCCTTGCTTGAGCAGTGGGATTGGATCAAATGACCTACAGAGCTTTCTTCCAACCTCAGCCCTTCTGTGATCTAAATTTTTGTTTGGAAGGAAATATATTCAGGTCTGTGAAACCCTCACAGCTAATAGCAAAGTGATATTTTGAAACAGTGTGAAGGAAATTTTTGGGGCAGTCATTAACCAAAAGTCCATACTATTTCGTACCGAAGAACAAGAAGACTAAACTACTGTAAACCGTATTTAAATAAAACCAAACCAACTTTTGTCAGAATACTCATGTTTATTCTTTCAATTGCTCTTGATTTTCATTCCAGATTTTAAAATTTGTTTTCCCTACTGACTTTCTTCCCCTCTTACCAGAATACTATCACACAATAAAACACAATGAGCTTAAAGGTAATGATGGTATGTTGTCTATTTAGAGCATAGGCAATAATTTAATAATGTATAAATTATAATAATAAAAAATAAAAAAAAATATTTGACTTATATGGAAAAAAAGGTCTTTGCTATTTAGAAACATTTGTTTAAACAGATTTGCAATCGTTGGAAGGATAAATGACCTTCAAAGAAGTTCTAAGTAGTCTGCTGTTACTAGTTGATAGCAAATTGTGTCAGTAGGCTGTGCTTTCCATTAAAAGCTGTTTATCACAGTATTTATTAGTTATATGCTTTTATCTTAAAAATTGTGATAACCACTTGATATTAATGCCTTCACAATCTACAAATACCAATGGTACTGTAACTGGTATGCAAAAAGCATTTTTCTATCAATCAACCAACCACATTAATTCAGGCCTTATCTGAAAATTCCCTGTGTGTTACATAGTGAGGAAATATTTTTAATGTATAATGAATTGCTTTATGTACATCTCATGTGCTGTAGCATATTAAAAATCAAGATGAAGTTTGCTGTAAGGACCAGTTATCTAGTTTCCTTATAAATCCTCCTAGCACTTCATGCCTGTATTGGTAAGAAATGTCAGCTCAAACTCTTCTGATACTAGTGTTTCCAGTGTTGTCATCAAAACCAGCATACATTTATATAAAAAGTGAACAGCATTTAATAAAGGAAGTGTGGAGTAGTAGTTCTTAGCTTTTTTAATCCAAAACACAAAACCCCCTCATAATTCACTGAGTATTATTCTTCCCATGTATCTTTGTCCCTTGTGTCAGACACAACGGGGCATAACATTGTCCCCTTTACCCATTTACACAGCTTCTGGAAAACAGCATTTGAAACAGAATTGAAAGTAATGAGAACTAAGGACAAATAGTATTCATTAAAACATGTTTACAGTTGTAACTATTGTAAACATTGAAAAACTTCTATCACTTTTTTGAAATCAGCACTAGGTAAAACATCTCTGGTTGCAAAGAAAACAGAAAGCTAAAACATATTGTACTGTTGATCTGTGTAGAATAAAATCTAATATAATGTTTTTAATTCATTTCTATGTAATTCAAAACATTGAATTTTATTTTAATTATCTAGCCAAGGCAAATGGGAGTACACATGGCTACATGGGAACATTTAAAATACTCTCTGGGACATCATTCACTCCTGCTTTGCAAAACAGATCATCAGCTGATTTCAAAGTCCTTGCCTTTGATGTTGAACAACTGGTAAGAACCTATTGGTCTCTGGTTAATTCAAAAGCATTGTAGGTACATTAATTTCCTAACGTGACCTGCTGTTGATGGCTTTTTTCCCTCTCTAAAATGAGATATTTCAGGTTTAGGACCCTTCAGACTGCAGTGTATTCCTTATTTGTGAAAATTAGTGAAGCATCAAAGAGGAAGTTTGCTTCTGTAGTCTAGATTTGGGATGGAAAATTTATTTAGTATTAAAACCACAAATACAATGTACAATTGGGTGTATTTTTAATTCCTGTATTTGCTCAAGATTTCTCTTTTCCATATAGATACAAGACATTTTTCAAACAAGTGATCTGAAAAATGAATTTGAGAGATGTGAAATTTCCCAGTTCAAGTAGGTATAGTTTGATCCTCACTTAGCTATTTATCTCAGGAGTGCTTACCAATACCTTGCTTTTCAAGAGGTCTTTGGGAACATCCGGTATTATTTCTTTCATGTCTTATGTCTTCCAAGTGCTACTGTGGGAAGTTTGACACCATTGTGTTTCCTTGAGCAAACTTTCTTCACAGACTCCTGTATATCTGTGCCTTGACCAAACCAGAAAGGCTGAACCCCAAGACCAGCTCACAAAATTTCTGTATTTTAGAGAATCGACAAATTTCCCTCCCCTCAAGACTTATTAGCTGTGCTATGTTTGCAGGGTTACTGGCCCTTGCATCTAATTCAGGTTAGAGATCTGCTGGCATAAGCTGAAATGAATGGAAATACACATGTGTCCTTATGGACCTGTATTCACTTAACTTATATTCCTTAGGGTGTTACCAAGTGAGGCAAGCATCTGACACAGGTAAAGCTATACCCTGTAAATCCTAAAGTGTCCATAAAATAGGTACAGTAAGATCTGCTTTATTTATTTAATCTTGTTTGACCTTGTTTTTCATTATCCTATTATGTTTGTTGCCCTGCTGAATGTCAGCTGGCAAAAAAAAGACCAGTATATTCAGTGATGTCTGTTCTTAATAAAGTCCTGATTCAGCAAAACATTTGAAATGTTGTCTTCTATTATCAAACAGTTTCAGAACATGCTTCCACATTATCCACAACATTATAAACTCAAGGGGAATTGTATGCTTTTGTGCTGTTCTGTGTTACAGGTTTTTGGGTTGTTTTTTTTTTTTTCTACAGGAAATCTGAAGATGGCTTTGAAAGATTCAAGAAGTCAGAGACTCGGTAACGGCAAATGACAAAGTGGGCAAGAGACAATGATGCTATTAATTTAGAAAGTTATGTAGACAGTGAATAGATATGAAAATACATCTTTAGAGATTGGACAAGGCTTTCTAAAGTAGACATGAAGTTTCAAGATGTAATCTTTCCTCCAAAAACATCCTTTAGGAGTAGAAGAAAAAAAAAAAGAAAGAAGTTATAGTCTCTGAGACTGTCAATTTAGGAAGAAAAATGGGAAAGATAGATAGTAAAGATGGACAGAAAGATGGACAAGAAAGTAGGTAGGAAACTAGCTAGAAATTAAAGAGTATCTGTTTGTACTGAGCTTGCTTGTGAAAAGTTGCATAGATTGAGGGGCAGATCTCACGTTGTCATTAGCAACTTAAGTTTTATTAAAGGAAGGCCTAATGACACACTATGATAGGCAAACAAAACAGAGAACAAAAAGATTAAGACTGTAGAACTGGAATTCATCAAGAAATTAATGATATAATTAGTTGTTTTATAGGTGAGAGAACAAAATTAAAGAAGTATACACTATTGTGACAGCAGATGATGCAATTCTGTGATACCAGCTGCTCTTGTGATATCAATGTTTTATGTAAATACATAAAATGGATAAATATTCAAAGGTGCTAGTTCATTTGAATGACCATGCTTGCAAAACAAAAATGGGTATTAGCCAACCATGAATACATGTATGTTGAAAATAGGAAGTGCATTTGAATTAGAGCAATCTTTTTATTGGAGTAGTGCACAATTTAGTTTCTGCACACAGAATAGGACTATTCCTATTAAAATCTGGGCATCAAAGATGGAGACATCTCTGAGCTAGTTGATCAAGACTCTATATGCAAGACATGGGTTTCTAGAATTTTTTCATCTGGTCAATCTAGATGCCTTTTTTAGGAGGAGGTAGATTATGCCAAAGAATAGCTTATTTTTTTTCCATCATCTACAACCGGAATGTAGATATCTGCACTGTAAACATCTGTATTGGGTAAAATCAATTCCACACAATATCTTGACACAAATACCACAGAAATCACAGAAAAATCTGATGTCAGTGAATGTTGGATATGGCTTTGAATACACCAGTAAGGATCTGTCTTCATTTCTTCTTTGAAATAATACTTGAATTATTATTTTGTCTCAGAAGTTTTTTTCTAGTTGACTCTTCATTCAAAATGTTTACCCCTTTGGGCAATCTTGTTGTTACATCACCCTTAAAACTCTGCTGAGTCACAAGGATAGCAATAAAAGCTTTTTTTTTGCTCACATGGCCAAGAGATTATCAGAAACATGTAAGAAATTAAAGAGGAGAGTTTTGCCATATATTGCAAACTGTGAACTATGGTCAGCAAAATGGCAGGATTAATCTCCTCTTATCAAAACCACTCCTGAGTGAATTGCCATTGGGTAGTATACATGCTTAACAATTCAAAGTTTGTACCTATACTTACATAAATGGAGAAAAATAGCAAGCATCATACTTTGACACTACTTTAGTCTAGCTACAAATATGAAACGTAATAATAGTATCTAGAAGGAATGGAAGAGAGCAAACAGAAAACACTCTGGATAGAATTCAGGTGCCTTAGAAGTCAAATGTAGTTTAATCACTGATTTAAAAACATCTGTGCTTTTAGCCATTACTGTTTCCCTATGAGAATCTATGCAGTCATACAGCAGATCCTCACAGATGCAAAATCCACAGATGATGTTTGCTTTATAGAAGTGGTTCACTTTGTATTATAGTTTTGCAACATGAATATATTACATAATTGTCATGACACTTCAAGGTTTACCATAAATATTTCAGGGCTTAATCTAGAAGACCTGTTGAATAACAATAAACCTACTTCTTCAGTTTATTCGAAATTCATCTCTGTTGCAGCAGTTGATATAAATGTTGTTTTGGTTTTTTTCCACAGTGAAAATAAGAGCAGATAAAGAAAAAAAAACCCTGTTTCTTCAATGTTCAAACCTAGTGATAAGAGGTGTTTCTTCATGTGTGATCTTTGCCAGCCAAAACTTAAAGATAGTCTGACTTTACAAATGTAACCTGCATTGGAATGAAATATTATCTAGGTGATAAGTCATATAGCAAATTTACTTCATCAGCTTGCATAACTAATAACCTTCTTTCTTTTGTATTGCTAGTGTTGTTGTGATCTTCACCCTTTATTTTAGCCACATGGTAACAGTTGAGAAAGTAAAAAATGAGCTGGTTTTGCATATCAACTCAAATAAAACTAATCTTACTCAGACACTGAAAATTGATGTGAACAGCATACAAGTCACAGGTAAGACTGGTAAACATTTTTTGCCTCTGTATAAATTCTTGAGAACTGCAGGTAGCAGGAATGAAAATTTACACTCCCAACCAGCAAAGAGATTGTTACTTATGGCCATGGGTGCCCTCCTTCACCATTAGAGAGCTTACAGTAGCAGCTAAATGAACCATTTACAACTTTGTCAGCTGGAAAGTATGTCAGCATGGTGTATGCTCATTAAGAAGGGAGTAAAGATAAAAAGAAGTGATTTCCCAGTGAAAACCACTCGATTTCATCTCTTTAATGTAGTATAACATTTGTGATTTCATTATCACTCAAATTAAAGCAATTAAGCCTCAGCAGTGTTGTTTCATAAGTAAATTCAGTTTTGTTTCTCTAAAGAGTAAGAAAAAGGGCTCAGCCTTACAGTGAGTGAAGACTCATTTATTGAAAAGATGTCAGTCAAAACATACCAAGTAGAGTGTGGCTTCTGGAGAAGCATGCCCAAGGAACTGACCTCATATTGCTCTAAAGCATATGTAAAATGTAAATGGAAGAAAAGGAATGTGGCTTTTAAGTAGTTTTAAATTTTGCAGATATACAAATATAGTGATTTTATGTAAGTACTAGAAAATATATCAAAGCCTGCAAACAAGATTAATGGGATTCCTTGGTTTTATCTCCTAAAGCTTCAAACCAGACCTTTACTGAGGATGAGGATAAAAAAATAACTTGAATCCTTTGAAGTGGAAGTTGATTAGCTGACATCTGAAGGCATGCTGGTGATGCTATTAAGTAGCAACTGATAGCAACTGATTGCTTTATGAGGGGTGGGATCTCTGATGTACAATGTCTGTTACTCTATTCTAAAATGCACATTTTTTGCTTAGTATATCAGATGTTTGAAAGCTAAATCCAGAGTCTTGACATCTTCATTTTTCTTTACTATTTGTACCACATTTCCAAAGTTGTTGTGAATACCTGCACATCACTGTGGAAAGTGATTGCTCATTATACTTTAAAAATGCCACCAAAAAGAATATAAAGAGCTTTTTAAAAGGTTGTATATCTATTGATGAAATTTGGAGTAGTTAAACTTTTCTTGCTGTGGATCATTAAAATCCCCTTTTCATTTGAGAGATCATCTGTCCATTCCATCTGCAGTGCTTCAATGAAACGACAACCATAACTAATTAACATTTATAATCATATATGGCACTTCTGCATCCTATATCTCAATGTGTTCTTCAAGCCTTATTCCTATTTCAGAGAGGGAGAGAACTGCAACACAGGTGTGGCTTGATTGAAATCATGGTTTGCACAGTGATTAAAAGTAGCTTACTTTCTTGCAAATTATCCCAGGTTAATTTTAACTCATTTATCTGATCTAAATAATGTTTTGTAAGACACAGGTGCTCTGAAAATTTGCACAGTATAAAAAATGCCAAGACAGATATTTCCCAGATGAAGACATTTTATATGCAATACAATGAACTGGGATTGAGGATTGAAAGGTGTTGATATAAACCTTTCTTCCTTAGGAATATCATAGATTTTGAGAAAAGACTGGGAACAGGGTAAGGTGATCATAATGAGGACGTTGGGACACCGCTAGCTATTCAAAAGAAATAGTCACACCTGATTTATTTTGTTTTTTTAATTTCCTTTCTTTGAGTTGTACAAATGGTGACACAGTGCTATGAAAGGAATTTATAATGAATTTGCTTTCTTCCAGTAACTGCTGAAAATCTTACTACAATGATGCCGTTAACTTCAGGTCAGTATCTTTCAATAAATAGAAACTATTTTTTTTTGTCACCAGTACAGCATGAAGAAACATAAAACTTGCTGTTCAGCTGGTATAACTTAGTAAAGGTGCCTTGGCTATAGTTGGGTCTTGAAAGAGAGGGTCGATTCAGTGATAGTTAGCCACTCCCCATCATTTTTGACCATTTGAGAAAGCAGACACCTGGAGTCTGTACAAAAGCTCTAAGAGCTTAATTACTGGATCAAAGGAAAATTGAGTATCCACCAACCAGCTGAGTTGCAAGCTGAAGTTTTTGTGGATTTAAGCAGGTAGATGAGACTGGGGAGAGCTACTCTTATGCTGTGGTTATGAATATACTGGGAAATGTTGATTGATTGATTGATTTTCCTTCCACTCTACTACTGGAAGTCTTATGACAATATGAAGCAGACACATCTTGATCTCACAAATTCACAGAGTGCAAACCTGCAAAAAGTCAGCCAGACAGCTGAATAATACAGTAGGTGCTTTGTAGATACAGATAGGGTTGCCATGTTCAAACTGCATACAAATTATCGTGTATGAATTCTCCAGGACAGGGTGCAAGACCAGGAGCTTCGTGCAACTTATGTGAGCTAAAGATATGCACCTGTGACTATAGGAGCCAAGTACTTGTTGATAGTCTAATTACAACCATAACGAAGAAAGAATTGTTATTAGTTACGGACCTACGAACATGTACAGTCCAAAGTGTATAATTACTGCAGCTTATTCTGAATGATACAGTTAAAACTGCTAACATACAAATTTTCTCCTATTTATCCCTGCCTCTGGTGTGCTATCTCGATGCTCCCGTGAGTCATAAGTTCAATGTTGCCAATTATCCTCAAGAAGAATTGGGGGGGGGGGGGGGGGGGGGGAGAAGAAGTGACAGAGGAAGGACGGAGGAAGGGAGTTGGGATTTGTCAGCACCCCAGGCTGGAAGGAAAATGTTCCTGGTGTGGATTCCTTTTTCTCCCTTTGGTCTTGGGTTTGCCTGGGGTCATTTTTGTGTGTTTGCTAATAATGTCTGCTTCCTTGTTCTTCCTGTTTCACTCCACAATATACCCAAGTATTAACACATTTACATCTCCTGGATGCTTGGGTTTTGGCTCTATTGACCCTAAAACCATCCTTATCCACCTCACGTGTTACTTTAGTGAAACTGCACAGTAACTGAACATTTTCTGTTTGTGCTTATACCACTGATGCCTCTGTCACCTTCCTGTGCTTTTCCTTGCATGTTTTTTGCCGTCAACTTGTACATGCACTATTGGGAGTACCTGTAACAATCCAGATCTCTTTCAACAGTCTTCAAGACATAGCTACCTGTTAATTGTTCTGTTAGAGCTGCTTGCTTCTGCAGGTGTCCATGTTTTAGATCTTTGCATGCTTAATTCCTTCCAAAATAGTGATCTTTAGACACTGTTTAGACAGATATGTAACTAAACACATATATAGGTATATAACATATATGTCTGTGTATATGTATATAACACTTTGACAACTACTGTGAAGGTATGTATGAAGCTTCCTTCTCTGAATGTAACTGAGAACAGTCTGTCCAGCTGCACACTCCCTGCACCTTCTTCTGGACTCTCCTCTCTCTCTGTCAGAGGAACTGTGTTCTTAAACTTGCTGACATAGAATGCTTTGTAATCCATTTAATACATAGTGACCTAGCTTAACTTAATGGTGTTTGCTAGATAAGCATGCTTTAATAGAAAATTGGTAGGAAGTCCTCATACAGGTTTGTGCACTTCTAGGTTTGGGAGAGCAGGAGCATCTAATAAAAGCATGATATCTGATGATCAGCAACTTTTGCCAGCAAAACTGATAGAAAACAAACTATAGAGGCCTTACTATGTCTCTCACTTTATTCCTTCTTGCCTTTCATCCTATGAACTAAGGGATAAGATGAATTAACTGTAGTGACATAGGGATCTTTTTGAGCTGAGTACATCACCATCCTACTCTCATATTTAAGTCAATGTAGAAAGTGAAAATAGTAAAAAGGGATGCTAATGCAAATTCAGAGGAAAAGAAAGACTGTTTGGAAGAGGAAACACCAGGGGCATCCTCAGTAATTGCTATTAAAAGCACCACTAAATGGAAGTTGTGTTGGAGCCATCACAAATGAGCATTCCATTTTCCAGAGTGTTTTGCACTTTATTATCACTAATACAAATCTACTTATGTACCTAGGTATTTGTTCATGTGCAATTATGCATGTATATATGTAAATATACAAAGACTAGATAGTTTGAGGCTCCTCTCCTCACACTGCAATAATTGATTTGTTGAGCAATTTGTGGAGTTATTTATAAGAAAATATATATTTTAGTACTAATATTGAAGTTGTTGTAACTTTTCAGTTTCAGATTCAGAGTCTAACTACAAGCTCCTTCACACCAACTTCAGGTCAGAACTTTTACATACCAGAGGAAGACAAGAAAGAGTTGATACGGCAGAGGGTTTGGAACTAGATGATCTTAAGGTCCTTTCCAACCCTAACGATTCTATGATTCTATGATGCCATTTTAACCAAAAAACTAACAGACAAGCAAAAAAGGTCTTTTGAAGTTAGTGAAAAGCATGTGACTAGAGATAAAAGAATGAAATCTAAAATACACTTGGATTCCATGTTATTTTTCTTATGTTTATTATGACACTTGGCCTTCAGGATCAAGGCCACTCAAGCTGGCACTACTGTACCATTACCTAAGCTGGGATTTGGGGATATAGCAAATAGTGTAGATATAAGAGCAGACTAGCTGCTCTTAGTTCTTCCTAAACTTGGGTTGTATTTTCCCAGGTTCAGGACAGCTCACTACAAGCAAGCCCTCAACAAGTGCAGGTAGGTAACTGTGTATGGGAAGAAGCAGGGAGGTTATATGAAATAGTCTGAGACCTTAGAATCACTTAGAATATACTGGTTTCATACAACCTCTTCTTACGTCATTCAGTTCTCACATCCCATTCCTACAAATGCGTGATATGTAGGTTTACCTTTGATTTGACAAAGAAAACCTCTTCAAAGAGAAGGAAATTCTAAGAGTACATTCTACAAAAATGATATGTGTGTGTATGTTGATATATATATATATTGACATTCATACTCATTTTTGTTTCCTGTTGTTTCTTGAGGCTTTAACAAAAAAAAAAAAAGGAAAAAGCTGTTTGAATCTTTGAAAACTTCCCTTATCCTTATTAAATGGCGAACTATATGTTATTTATAGGCATTTTCAAATGGATCTAATATATTTACTGCCATTTTTAGTTGAGTATAGCAATTACATTGCACTTCAGGGTAATCTGCTGTTTAAAAAAAAAGTTAAATATTTAACTAGCAAATGTTAATTTCTTTTTATCCAGTAGGTGGCAATACTGTTTAGCTTTCTCAGTTGAAGAATAAATTAGACTCAATCATGTTGTATGTAAACAATGTTTTCTTGCATATTGGGCTTGTGCAAAACATATTCATTGCTCATTGTCTGGGTTTCTGCTCTGGGTCTAGAATGCACAGTTTCATCTCTGTTCGTATGTGGCAATTCATTCATTGGCACTGTGTCTCCAACACTTGACTAAAGTATGGTTTTCTTTGATTACCAATTGGATGCAGAATGGCAGCTCTTTTTCTCTACACTGTTTTCATTGCTAGCACTGGAAGTGTTTTGTAAAGCATTTTGAAATGCTACAATACTTCCAAATACATCCAAACCAATTTCAGTCTTTTTCACTTACACTGATATACAATATTATACAAACATCTAGTTAATTTGATAACAGAACTAAGTTTTATGAAAAAAATAAATCAAGCAATAATGCTTAAAGGCTTCAATTTCAGTTTTGCATATTAATATTTTTCCTTTTTACTTTTGCAAGTGCAATTTGAGTGTATTCATACTTGCAATTTTGAACTTTTCCAGTTAGCATTTACCAAAGTAAAGAAAAGGAACTATGTGAATAATACCAGGTGAATAGTTTCCATGGAATTTAATGCAATTATCAAGAATTTTGAAATTAGTAGTTATACAAAGCTCATTTTAGCTGCATATTTTTGTTCACTTTAATAGGACCTGCTTGAATTCTACAGATGTCTAAGACCAAAGAAATCTAAAGACTAAAAGATGATGTTTGCAGTGGATGAACATTTATGCTCTAAGAAAACACTAATACTAAGATTCCACAATTTTAAGGACCTGCCCATGTATTATTTTTGAAGAAATTTGCTCTTAACTTACAAATTTAGTTTGAAAATCTGAAAAGAATAGGGTTTCTGATAATCCTAGTATTTTGAAATCCAGTCTTAAAGTCTTTAATTTTCCAGATATGCTGGTTAAAAAACAAAATTATTTAACATGACAAAGTGCAACATTAGGATAAGTTGAAGAAATGGAAAGTTGAAGAAATTAAATTGTATTCAGCTAGACCCAGAGATTTTCACTCGTATTTAAACCAAAGTACAGTTTTCTCATGTTATTCAAGAGGAAAATATCATTTATTGTATTGCATAAGATAGTCTATTTCTGTAGAGGAAGTAAATGGGAATTCATGGAAATTTTCTGCCAGCCCTACTTCAAGCTTAGTTTCAAAAAATATGTCAGTTCTGAGAACTTCCTCCATTCTGTGCCAAATTTATCTTTTTAGTGTGTGATATTTCACTCCAGGCTTCTGAAAACGCAGTTTTGTAAAACACAATAGAGTGGGTGATTTGATTTGTGCTAAAGTAACCAGAGGTAATTCAATTTTCCTTGGTAGTGAAACAGCATTACTGCTCTGCTGTTATTGCTATTTTCTTTATTATTTCAGCTGAATGTTTGCTACCTGCTGAACTTTGTGATGATGGTGTAACCTGCATTAGAAATGATTTATTTTGTGATGGAATCTTGGACTGCCCAGATAGTTCTGATGAATCTGAAAAAAGATGTGGTAAGAATGTAAATCCCTGTAAATAAGTCTTTTAAACACGCTTAAACCTGTCAGTAGTTAGTAAATAGTTTATAGACAATAAATTGCATAGTGTTTTCTAACAAAATCAATTCTACAAAAATATTAACAAGACTGATTGTTATAATCTTTATGTTGTAAATAGAAACAAATTTCTTTAACTTCTCATTAATAAAGAATATGCTTTTTAAATAATGAAATAATTGAACAAAAATGATAAAATAATATAGGCGTTTCATATAAAGTTGTGTACCAGTAATATCAAATAATGTTCATACAAAATAAATTAAAATTATGACCCTATAAAGATACAAATTCACATTACCTAGTATCAGAAACCCCCTAATTGAATATTTGGAGCCAGAAGAGAGTTTTCTTTTTTGATTCCAGCATTAATATTGTCATATGAAACACTGCAAATAGCTTTTTCTGTGTTACTGTGTATAGTCAGCTACATTGATATTGTACATCCAGAAACTAGATGGGTCAGGTCCTGGCAGCATTTTGTCGTCAGAGCAGGTGAATATGACTGCTGCCACAGCAGGATGTAGCCCTGGCAGGATAACTCTGTGTGTTGGCTACCCACTTGCATCTCACTACATAGTGTCAGGAAATGGGAGTGTCTATATGACTGACGCAAATGTTTGAGTTGCTGTCACCTCAGTGATGATGATGTAAAAATCTGGGCAAGCAGCTCTAGGTGGCCTTGTTTGAGCAGGAGGTTGAGATAGATGACCTCCAGAGGTCCCTTCCAACCTCAACCCTCCTGTAAATCTGTGAAAACCTTACAAATCTGACACCTGATTTTTTTTTTAATAGAAAAAGTTTATATCCTTCAGTGCCAGTGGGTTTATTTGAATACCTGATTGGCTAGTTTCCCTGAGCACCTTTTTGTGCAGAGCAGCCATTGCTCCGTGTAAATAATATGAAGCTGTACCAAGCAATCTACGTTGCTGCTTACCAAAGCTTGTGTGCAGCTTTTTGGTACACAGGAAGGCTTGTATGTTAATGTTGTCTGTATTGATCTTCACAGCCTCGGTTAAAAGCCTGTAAAGTTTTATTGCAGAGAACTTCGCAGATGTTTTAGGAGACAATGGGGCAATTAACTCCCTGAGTGCATTATTTGGTAGTTTTTTTGGGGGGGGGGGGTTGTTCTTTTGTTTTTTGTTTCTTTGTTTGTTTGTTTGTTTTAACTATAGAATTTGTTGCTAGAAATCTGGAAAGCTTATTCCCTTCTGCTGTGAGAGTGCCTTCTGAGCTTTCCTGAGAATAATGGTGAGGGCAGTCTGGTCTGAGCTTTCCAAAACATAAAATGCTGGGCTCTGGTTTAAAAACAAACAAGCAAGTAAAAGACCATTTTTTTTTAAACAAGCTGCAAGCTCGATTCTGAAGGCTGGTGACAGACTGACCCCTTCTGCCAGAAGTGGAAATTTCTTCAGAGAAAATCGCAGACCTGCCCATTACCTGCATTTTTCTGAGTGCAGCCAACTCAGAAGGGTGACTGAGCTGAAAGTTTGGGGAAAATATCCATCCAAATACTTCAGTAGAATATCCACTGAAACACATCCAAATGTTTATTTAGCATAACAGCCACATCCAGCCAGATAACAACGATGGGCTCTGAGCAGGTCCCTTCACAGCTGAGGAAATCAGAAGGTGCTAAAATAAACTCAGCTAGACCTTTGTCCCACTGCAAGCATTAAGGTGGTACAACCACAGTTACTCATTCATTTCTACCATCATACAGTTGTTTTGAGACATGGATTTTGCTTGGTATTTTTTTTTTTAATTATTATTTATTTATTTATTTTATAGATTTTAGATTATTTTTTATTTTATTTTAGATAAGCTAAATAAAAAGTGCATATCCAGATAGTTAAGAAGTAGTATTATATATCTCATCAAAATTAATGCTTTTTAGGTACAAGTTTTGCTCACATTTTATTAAAGTTGTTACAGTCAGGCCTGCTATATAGGAAAGGATTTAACTGTTGTTTACATTGGTAGATACAGACAAAAATAAGCTCACCTACTTGCAGTCAAAGCTCTGTAAATATGACTTAGCTCTGCCCTGGAGGCTACACAGTGGTTTAAGTTATGAATTGTGTTTGAGTAGACATTTTCAGTTGAGGCATAGCTCATGGCTTTTGGATTCAATTCAGGTATCTCCCTGAATGTCTACCATATATAAATTGTGAATGCCTTGCTCCTTTGTAACTGAGGATATAATTTCTTAATCAGCACTTTAACGGTCATTAAAGCATATGCACAACTGAACTGGAAATTTCAGGAATGAGCATACAAATAAAAGTACTCAGACATAAGGAAACCAGCTACAGTTACAGTCCACTTCAGGGAGCTGGATGATGTGCCTGTGTTCACCTTCACTGATGCCTGGTATTTCCAAGCAATTCATTCAGCTACCATTAGTTTCTCAGCTTCAGCTCATAACCTTGCAGAAACGCAGTTCTGGCTGGAGGACAGATTGTTGCTCCATGACTCCTACATTTTCAGTCTTAAAATTTTCCATCCAAAAACTCAGAGCTTTTCTAAATTTATATATTTAAGTTTTTTAGCAGACTTCGCAAAACCAGTGGAATGAGTGGCAATAAGCAGTATGCATGTTTGGGATACCTGCCAATTTTTCCACCTCTTTGATATTTAATTTATGTCCAAACCCTAGACTAACAATACAGTCATATAAAAGCTAAAATGGCCTAGATTTTCAGGAGTGTTTCAGAGTTTCACAATGAGATTTACAGCCAATTCATGTTTCGTGCTATAAGTGCTCTTGCACATAACAAAGTTGCTGCCCTTTAAACAACTGGGTTTTTTTTTTTCATCTTGATGATTATTTCCTCTAGTAATTCTGATTTTAGAATATGTTAGTGGCTTTAAAATATAGGATACAAGGATGAATTTTAATAGGTTTTTTTTCCTGCATTAGACTGAATTCAGTATAATCTCAGATACTCAGCAGAGATTCAGACAACTGAAAACCTTCATTTCTTTGGGTTTATTGATTAAAATTATCTTGAAAGGTTTCTTTGTGGCTCTGCAATGCAGTGCAGTAACAAAAGGTATTGCAAAAGTGCGGTTGGGAATTTCAATGAAAGGATCTCCAGAGAAATGTGAAAGTCTGAATAGCATCTATTAATAATGATTAGCATTGCTGAAAACAGCCATGAAGAACCTAAGTGTGAGGAAAGGGAGACTGGAGGCCGATCCCAGGAGGTGTTTTTCTCTGCAGACTTTCTTTGCAGTTATCATATGTCTAGGCTAACATTTTGTGATTACCTACCTCACAGCACTACAGTAATAAGAGATCAATCATATGTAAGTCAGGAGGAAATGTACTGCCCTTGGCAGAGAAAGGTCCTGTCAAGTGAAATATGTGGGCTTGATCTGAGCAGTTTGGGGAGCTTCTCCCTGCAATTCAAGGATAACAGGATTAAGTCTTCCTAATGTGCACTGTATGTAACATAAGTAAACAGGAATGTACAGCAAGGTGCATGATGGGGAAGCAGGGAAAGTGGTTCCTACAAAAGATGTCTCCTGTCTGATTAGCAGAACAAATAAGCTTTTCCTCAGGGCTCCAGGAGGACGCAGAAGTATAATGACTTCTGCCCCTCTTAGACCACACCTGTTTCTGCAACAAGGAACTTCTAGGAAGTTCTTCAGGGAAACAGAATCATAGAAACCTGGAATGGAATCCTGGGTTGGAAGGGACCTAGTTCCAACTCCCCTGCCGTGAGCGGCGACACCTTCCACTACACAGGGTTGCTCAAAGCCCCAACCAACCTGGCCTTATGTACCTGGGACACAGATCTCCACAAGACCTGGGTAACATGCCAAGGTTTGGTGTTTTTTTTACTTTCAAAAAGGCTGAGTGGAGGTAAAGAACAAATGTTTTCTTTCTATACACCTTCTAGAAAAAGGCAGAGAGATGTAATGCCAGTCCCAGCTATCTTCCTGCTCATTCCTGAGACATTCTATTGCTAGACTCTGGATGAGCAGCCTAAGGACCTTTGCCTGAATCTTGCTGTCCTGTTGCAAGTTACTTACTGTCTCTTAAGATATAAGAAGAAACAAATAAGATGAAACAAGAAAAGCAGAAATGAATTTTTGACAACAGCAAACTTCTATCATTAATTTTATTACAGCATTATGCTATATCTATTTTTATTACTGCCAGTGCTATAAACTCCTTTTTAGCTCAGGATGTGTATTGCTAACCACTTGTTAACAGTAACACTTTTTTGCATACTTCATTAATAACAAACTGGGCACTTTCCTTCTTACACTGATTTTATTCTTCTCAATGGGAAGTGGTTGCAAATATCAGTCCATTGGTAAACATATGAATTAAAATGGACAGAAAAAATACTTCTATACCAATACCCAGCTCTAAAGCTGTAGCTTTTTCTGAAAAAAAGGGTTATATAGAATAGTAACTCTCTTTCATGGGCCTTTTTCTCTATGTATTTAAAATTTTATGTGTTCTGTTTTCCTCTTGAAGGCCATGAAGATTGCAAAAGGGAATATGTTTCTATTCCAGCTCATGCATTAGACATATCATCATTAATAAAGTTCATTCTGCACTGTCTTTATTAACAGTACATGCCTAAGCCTGACTAAAACAAAGCTTGATTTTTATGTTGTGTTTGCTACAGTGGTAGTCAGAAAGAATTTTACACTTAGAAAATGAACAGACAAGGAGCTCCAATTTATCATTTTATATAGCATTTCCCACAGGAGGATTATACTCAATAAAATTTCCATTTAATTATCAATATGATTGAGTAGTCATAATTTGGATAGTCATTATAGGTATGATTTCATTCCTGATGTTAATGAAAAACTCTATCTAATTTCTGATTATCTGCCTCAAATTGATGAACTTGTCCTTACCTCTCCAGATAATCATGTATGGTACTGATTTTATTCTTATTTGAAAGCTGTATTATGATTTCTGAATAACTGAAGAAAAAATATTAGACTTATTCCTAATGTAATGTTCAAGAGATGCAGCAAAAGTTTCAGCAGTGCCTTTGTGTCTGCTGAAAAAAAAGCAACTCTACATGAATTAATGTTTCCAATCTTGCTGAGGCTTAAAAAGATATTTTTTTTAAGTAACTTTTTTTTAAACTGAAAAATGTGCATAGAATGGACTAGCAGCACCAAGGAAACCAAACTAATAAAAGCTTTTGAAAAACTATATGATGATGGATGACATTTACCTCAGATGAATGAATTTGATAGCTGGCAGGAAAGTACTCAGTAATATATAAAGCAAGGGACAAGGAAGATCACAGAAGCAGAGATAGCAATAGTCAACCATATCCTTTCTTGCTTTTATTCACATAATATCATATTGTTTCTGGTAGTGCAAACACAGTTTCCTGATTTAAAGTAGCTGTAGATGAGAACTGCAAAGGCAAGGTCCTGTTTCCTTATGCATGTGTAAAATAAAACCAAAGAAAGAGATTTGGATTAATTGAGTCTAACTGTTGAATTTGAAGTATTTGGTTTGGACTAGTTTGGATTAATTGGATTGTCTCTAATTTAAAAGTAAATTATCTGTACTGCTTTTCTTCTCCTATAGTGCTTTGAGATCAAATAGCCATAGGAATTTTAAGTGGGAGTAAGTTTGTCGTGTGTTTTATTTTGTCTTTCCATTGTTGCTTACAAATCATTTCCAAGGTAATACAGGTAAACCAATGTCTAAGTTCACTCTTACTTTGGTTCTGATTCTGTTTTTCAAATAGCATTTTGACAAATGTGCTTCACTGTATCTTTACAGCTGCAGTTTGTGATGGAAAATTTATGTTGACTGATTCCTCTGGGTTTTTTCACTCTATGAATTACCCAAAACCATATAATTCAAACATCATTTGCCAATGGATTATACTGTAAGCTATCTTCCTATAATTTTCTACCTTGCTTTTTTATTATGAAGTGATATTGTTTCCTGCATATCAAATTTATGCCATTTGTTTGTATTCCCAAACACCCGGTATGGAAAATACGTAATAAACCCCACAAATATGTCAATAATTTTCCCACATACAAAAATTCTTAGGTATGATTTTGAAAAATCTTGTGTATTGTATACATGCACAAGAATATATTTGTAAGCTCAAAATAAATCACATAATTCAAAATAATTGCAAGATATTTGTTTCAAAGTATTAGAGTAAATGCTAGTCTTTAGATAATGGGTTTATATGATATAACTGTTAGTAATAGATGGAATTTTCAAGAATTCCCTTGTTATTTATGGGTATGCTTTTCTGGGAGTTAACAGCACCTTCACTTCTAAGTAATTTAAGAATATGTTTTAAAAGTGCATGAGTATTATTTGACATAATAGCACCAAATGCCTTTTAAGCCTAGACACAAGAAGTAGAATTGATTTAATCGAGAATATATGCCTACATGAAAAGACAGCTATTTGACTGACACTCTAGATCTACTTCATAGACCAGGGAGAAAAAAGATAGCCATAGTATGTGATAAATCTCATTCTAAAGTACACATCTAAATTAAGTTAGATGATTGCAAGCTGGAAGCTCCTGAAAACCCCTACAATGACTGCCAATTCAGAAGTTAATGCTTTGAAAGGCAGTAATTCTTATGATGGTTTTGTAACACTGGCTATTCTTTGATTCTGAGAACTATTAGTTTGGTAGAAAAGTTTCAAAGGAGATTAAGGAAATGCCTTTAAAATTGGATAAAATTTGGACTTTTCATTTCCAAGGCTCCTTTGAAAGTGCTAGTCTTTGAGTTTGTTCAGGTCTTTTATCTTCAAAAAAAACTCATGGTTTTCTTTCTGTTGAATACATTTGTTCCTTCTCACCTTCAGCAATACTGTTCACCAATTATTACTGGGTACACTGGGTTTTGAGAAATAGGTGTGTCACAGGAAAAACACAAATATTATTCAGGATATAAGCATGTTCCTCAATTCGTGGTCGCAGAATTTAAGCATGCTAATTTAATTGTCTCAATTGTACTACTTCCTTCTAAGATGTTAATTTTGTTTAAAATACTGCTGTAGCTGCATGAAGCATTGTATTACGTAGATAGCTGCACCAGGCATGTAGCTAACAAAAACTTAATTTTGTAAGGAATCATGCAACTAATATAGTACAAGTGCTGCAAATATGTGTTATTGCAGATCGATTAATGGCAAAAACCTCCATTTGATTTTATTTTCCAGTTATCTGCTTTCAAAAAAAATCTGGCAACTGACAGTAAAAGCATAAAAAATTCCATGCGGCACTCAAATTTTGTCTCACTTTTAAACAGAATTGTGTCTATGAGGGAACTTTTGGGTTTTTCCATTAATAAATAGGAGAGATTTTGTCCCATTATTTTTATTATCCCTATAAAAGTGTGTTTGTATTAAGAGTCATCCTACATTACATCCAAGATTTTATTTCTCTTGTTCCTTTCTTTGTCTAGAAGGATTTCCCCATTACCTTTAGGAAAAGCTTGTATATTTTCATCCCATTTTACGCCTCCCCATATGAAGATGTAATTTCCTCTCCTTTTAAAGGAGCAGTATGCTTAATATTTCCTTGAAACATTAGCTTCCTTTCAACTTTATGTTTTACCCTTTACAAACCACAGATACTGTTTCCCTATAGAGAAATATATAACAAAAAAAAGGGCAAATAGAAATATCCAGATATTTACTTCATGCTCCTGTACTAATTGGTACTGATAAGCATCAGCAGGTTGCTGTTGAAAAGCTACCTTTCACTGGGTCTCTCAATTCCGGAAAACAAGAAGTCATGGTATAGGAAGCTAAATGGAAATGGACTGTGATGACAGAATTTGGACTACCATATATGCTTATTGGAAAGGCAATGGGAGAGCTGCTTAAATATAGCTTATGGAAAGAACATAGCATCTGCAAAATAAACCCATCATATTTTTATACTTCAGTTAAAGTGACTTTTGTTATTAAACTTATTGGGTGATGGTTAAGTTTGATAATATGTTCCCAAACAGTGGGTTTGAGATCTTCAAATCTTCATGCAAATCCTTGTTTTGTTATGAGAAATATTATTTTGTACTTTCAGGAGAGAGATTTTAATTTGTTGTTGTTCTTATTGATACCATGATATAAATTCTCTGACCTTAGGAAGTCTACCTGAGCAGTGAGATGTAATCTATTAGTAATGTATTAAAAAGTAACTGTAGATTAATGAAATGCAGAAGGGGGGAAAAAAATAACCCTAAAAAAAAAAAACAAACATAAAAAGCTGGCTGTTCAGATGAATATCTCATTCTAGAGTTTAGAAGATTCAGTTCCTAATATACAGTTAACTACAGTAAGTAAAGGAGTACTTATAATGTTACCAAAAAATTATGCCCCATTCCTTTGGTAATTTTACAAACTAGAAATTAACCAAATAGGTTAGTAATCTTGATTAATGTAATTTCACATCGTTTCTGAATTTAACATCATTGAATCACACAATGAGCTTACTGCAGTCAAAGAAAAAAATAAATATTAATAGAACATGAATTTCAGTTTTGAGGTTTATTTTTCTCTTGTTATCTTAGGGTGCCTCAAGGGCTATCCATTAAACTGAACTTCACTTCCTTCGAAACACAAAAATATGCAGACAATTTAAATATTTTTGAAGGTATAGGACAAAACAAGATTTTAAGAGGTAAGGTTATTTTTGAGCTAATACTCATTTTCCATTAATAAAATCTAAGTGGTAAAATAAGCATTTTGAAGTGAAAAAAAACGGCATGCGTAGGTTTAAATAGAAGAATGCATCTGCGTAAAGTTACCCTGTTAGGCAATTGATCTCAGTATACATATCTGGATACTTTGTATACATTTAGTATACATCTAGTATATATTTAGTATACATTTAGTGTACATCTAGTATGCATTTAGTATACATTTAGTATACAAAGTGACCAGATAAGTGATTCTGTAATATATTAAGAAATCTGCTTGGGTTTAAATCTTATTTAAACAATTTTATAACTTGATCAGAGCCATGGTCTTGTGGTGTCCATTTTTCGTGGGAAGTATATTGCCAGAAGAACATGTAACATCACACACATTAACATAAAATGAAAGCATCTATACTGAAATGGGAGTACTATGATACTCCTTGAAATTCATTACAAGCATAACATAACAAAATTATGTGATCAGTCCTGTGATTCTAGAGTTTCAGAGTGCATACCTGTAAATTTTGAAAACTTTTACAGCATAATAAGTATGGATATGAAATTTGTAGTATTGAATATGTGTACTGTAAGAGGTATGAGAGATGGGATATGCAGAATACTTATATGGTAGCCAAACAACTAAATGCCTTCAGAGTTCTGAAGGTACTGTAGGCAGGATCACAGTAGAAGAGGGAAAGCATTCTTTAAGACTCAAAAAGCTAATCCACTATATTTTTATGACAGCACTGGGGATTTTAATGTGCATAGGATTGTTTTCTCTCTGACTATATGATTATTTATTTGTCCTCAGCTTCTCTGTCAGGGACTAATCCTGAGACAATTTACATTTTTTCTCATGAGGCTACAGCACAGTTCATATCAGATTATTCTGAAAATTACAGCGGCTTTAATGCAACATACTCTACATTTAATGCAAATGAACTAAACAGTAAGTGTTCCTTTTTTGTATGGTTTTACACTTCAGTGTGTGTGTGGTATTTTTATCCCGAGAGCCTGGTGAAAGTGTATTTTTAGTTTGACAAAGTGGAGATGAAAAGGGAAGCAGTATTTTCCGGCCTTAGTCTACTAATTAGATCCACTTTGTGAAATTTCATGCTATTTTAAAGATAAAATTGTTGATTTCAGTCCACAGTTTTACAGGCCTGTATCTAGCAGTAGGGTGATGCCTTACAAAGTTAATTGGGCCATATCTCCATCAGATTCTTCTCAGCTACTTTGTTCACTAATGAACACTGTTGAATCACTGACACTGATCATTATTCTGTTATCACCTGACAGTACCTGCTCACCAGGGTTTCTGATGGCCTGAATTGTTGCCAGGAGTAGTAGTTCCAAAAGGTAAAATTAACATTCAGGAAAATTCCTGCTTCAGTAAATGGACACTGGAAATAAGTCCACATGCAATAAATCTACAGTGACAACCAAAAAAAAAAACAATGTGACTCATGAATTAGCGTTTTTTGGTAGTTGAGGAAAAATTTACATGCAGATTGGAGAAGTGAAGGCTTCTTCAGCTGCTAAATTTTGAGAAGGATGTGAATAGGGGATGTGACTGGGAAGGGATATGATTCAGGAAATATCCAGAGTGCCAGCAAGCTCTTGTCATGTGGAAGCCCTTACTGGGAGCAGACCAGCTCTCCAGAGCACCATGAAAAGACATTGAACAAAATATCATGACAAGTAAAGTGATTAGGATGTTGCAGTAAATACATGTGAGCAAAGAAGGAGTAAAGGAGAAGGACATGGAGAGGAGCATCCTTGGTGCATAGCACTCATGTGAGCACTTGGCTCTGGTGGTGGGTCCTTTCAGCTGAAGCAATACAGGCCTTGGCAAAGAAAAGAGGAAAAGAACAGGGTTAGCCTTTTGTGTTAACTAAGCAAAGGGTCCTCTCTTGTTCCCACAACACACTACTGGTGAAGGATCAAAAAAGAAGGTTGATGAATGAATGCAAGAGCATGTAGAGCCACCTTCAGCAATAGTGCTTTGTTAACAAGTACGAATGGCAAATTTATTTGAGTAATTATGTTGCATTGTGTAGACAAAACTGAGTCACTGCTCCAGTTTTCAAACAGATTTAAAAATACTTGTCACCTTGCATAATTCTGTGAAAATACTTCACATCTCTGTCATTTTTATTTACTAGCGGTTCTTTTTCCCAGATTATGAGAAAATCAATTGCACTTTTGAAGAAAGCTTTTGTTATTGGATACAAGATTTAGATGATGATTCAGACTGGGAAAGAATTCAGGGTCCTACTTTTCCCCCTATGAGTGGTCCTGATTTTGATCATACATTTGGCAACATGTCAGGTAAGATCAAATACAAGTTGCTTGCAGGTAAAAAGGAAAAGCTTGATTTAGCTTATGTTATATCACTATACAATGGATTTTTCATAGTGGTATTATCAAGATGTAATTTTATTCTGCCATAAAAGTGAGTCAGGACCACCAGACAAAATATTTTATGCTGCTGGTTGCCATCTTGTGGAAATGTACCAAAATTAAAAGAAGAAATAAAGAAATATATAAAGGGATTAAAGTGTGAAGTATTGAAAATTGTCAATCTTAACAGTATGACAAAGTGCCTCATCTGAGAAAGGGATTTCTGTTATGTAACAGTTTTATAAGTCAAATAACTGCATGTTTACCTTAAGGAAAAAAGCAAGCATAGTTACCTTCAAGGGAAATCACTTCTATTTCATCCCTGTCTACAGGTGACAACCTCATGGCTGTCACAGAATAATTGTGATCTAACAGAAAGTTGACCTTCAGGGTACAGAGGGCACTTGTGTCCCCAGTTAGAATTGCACACCAAACGCAATAATTTAAAACACATACAAAAGAAAATTAAATTATTTAATAAATTATTTGATTAAAATATTAAATTATTTTAAAATAATTTAAAACATGTATAAAAAACACAAACACTCCAGCAACTGCCATAGTGAAACAGCTTCATTGTAAGTGATCATATCAAACATGTGCATTACTTAGAGACATACTGATGATATGAATCAGATTTCATATAATGACTATATGTGTATCATGACTGCTTATCCCAGAATAAGACTCCAAAAGTTTTTTTCTGCTTCAAAATGAAACCCAGTCTGTCTCAGCTGATTTGTCAGTCCAGCTAAAACTAATTAAATTAATTTGGCTCTTGCAATGGCTATATGTATTCTATCCAAGAACGCATACTTTCTAAGTCAGCACATGAAGTAAAAGGCCATATTCAGATTTCAGACTAATTGTCAGGTACTTTAACATCCCACATGAAAAAGCTAGCTAATCTAGAAGTATAAATTACAGAATAGAGTATATATAATTTAAATTATATCATTGCATTTATTTTTAGATTCTGTAAATATAATATTTGCATATGTTATGTGATAGACCAATCAAAAGATCTATAGAATAAAATCTAAGATTAAATCCATGATGTCAATAAAGCAAGGATCTTATTTTAGGTCTTTTAACTCTGCCTAATTTTGCTTTTCCTGTGACAAATCATGATGCTTCTGTAGCTTGGAGTCACATTATATTTCCATATGGCAGCAGAAGTCCAAATTCCCAGCTGCAAGGAATTAACTCAGAAAAAAACTAAAACCCCAATTTTCTTGTTTAAAATGCTTCACCTTGGTATGAAATATTCATTCAGTCATTCTCTCACCCCCTCAATATGCAACCCATATTTTGCATGAAAAATTGTATGGGTAAAAAAAATTATAAAAATGCCAGGAAATTCTTCTGTAACATCACAAGCAATGCAAACTGGGAGACATTTTTATAAACTAAATAGAAATTGCTCATGTGAATTGCTGCCCTCACTAAATAAAAGCCAGATCTCTCACTGACTTTAAAAAGACTAGTTTCCCATTTCATGTCTAGTTCTGTGGAGTGTCCAACAAGCTTAAAAGCTCATTTTAATCTGTCATTGACTGATGAATATAACTGGTGATAAACATTCACATTTATTGTGTCAGAAATCTTCCAAGTCATGGAACACTACTTGTGCTTGATTTGTAAAATGTAAAAACTCTCATTAAAAAAAAAAAAAGTCTGTAATTCTGACTAAAATGTCCTCATTACCTTGCAGGATTTTATATTTCAACACCCATAGGACATACATTCAGAGAAGAGAGAGTCCAGATTCTGAGTCTACCTTTGAATTCTTCAGATTTATCTTGTCTAAGCTTTTGGTATTCCTACATAATATCTAAATATATACTTTGCTTAAAAATAAAACCAAATAGCTTTCTTCATATATATTATTAAGACAAATCAGTGTGCCAGGAATACACACCTGTTTCTGTTTGGATTTCCATGGTCAGTCTCAACTCCAGGCCTGCAACTTTGACTCCTTTATAGGTTTGATTCTTGCAGTTAATTTTAATATGTTTTCTTTTTCACCCTGGATCAAATATTCACGTCTATACAGAAATTACATTAAGAATCCCTGAAATATTTCTTGTCATGAAGCTTATCAAGGCCTCTGCAGAAAATATAGATAGTACCAAGTAAAACTTCCAGGTATAATCTAAACATATGATTAATTTTATTTTCATGCTAACTACAAATTTGTCCTAATTCCATAAAACCATTTATAAGAAGCTTGATGGTTTTTTTTCATGAAAACTCACTTTGTTCTAATAACACTAAAATTACCTCTATCCTTCTAGGTATTTCATGTATGGTGCTAATGTTTATTGTTTAAGAGTGAGCATAAGTAATGTGCATGGTTTGGAAAAGATCATTTTCGAGAAAAAAGGAAACTATGGGAAAAACTGGAATTATGGACAAATAACTTTAAATGAATCATCTGATTTTAAGGTTTGTAATATTACTAGTTCTTTTTAAAATTTATTTTAGCTAAACTGATATCAGAATTTTCTGCCAAATTAACCCAATAATCCACAGCTCCAAAGATAATATCTAGTACTATTTACTAATACATGCTAGCATGCAGAAGACTAGAGTCCCCATTAGAGTTGCCATCCCCCCTCCTTCTTCATTACTCAAAGTAATTTGAAGTATTACTTTTCTGGAAAACAGAAAACCTTAACGTCATGGGACAATCAGTGTTATCACAACAGAGAGCTTTCCACAAAACAAGGGTGTTTAAAACCTATCAAAATCTGAAGTGGAGGTTATAATCTCAATAGTGAATGCAATGTAAAGCATTTAGGCATGAGAATATTTAAATTAAATGACTTCAGAATCTGAAGCAGTACTTTCACTAATTGATTGGAGAATCACACACTGAAAGTGTGTTCCAGATGAAAATGTATCTGGCGCTGCATGGTTAACAACCAACCCGATCTATCTGTAAACAAAAAGGAGGAGACTTCTGCTAGGTAATTCCTTCAGCAACTCTCTATTGAAAACAATTTCTTTTTATAGGTATTTGGGATGGCTTGCCTTGCTATAGTAGTTTTGATTGATGCAAAAGCGCTGCCAGAAAGAGGCATTTACTATCTGAGAAAGTAAATGCATCTGTGACCTGGCTGCACCGGATTTCCAGCAAATGTGTGTTTTATGATCTCAGGAAGAGTACTGTACCTAGCTGTATTTCACCAGCACAAATTCCTTGGTAGCAGGGTTACTTTAGATCTGTAGATATTAACAAATGAGATCAATTTCAATTTTTCACGGAGATATGCCATTGGATCAGAAGTTTGGACTGACGGCTGATACAGAGTTTGCATTTCAAAAATTGCATGTATTTATATATAAAAAGTAAAGTTACTGAGTCATGTTCATCATTTATATGAAGAGTTCCTGCAGTCTTAAGAAATATCTACTCGGTTGGCATGGTGCTGGATTTTTTTTTGCAAGGAATTCTGTTTTCTCCTTGATGCCCTTCTTTGAGTGATGCACCAGTGTAGGTTACAGTGGAAATAAGAGCAATCAAGAAAGACAAAATGATTCAGCATAGGAAGGTCAAAAATGTTTAATTAAAATATAAAATTCTATTTTTTTTTTCAGGTTATTTTTGATGCCTTTAAAAGACCTGGTCTCAGTGATATTGCCGTGGATGACATTGGCCTGACAAAGGGGAAGTGTAATGACAGTATTTATGTAGAGCCAACTGTGATTCCATCTATTACTGCCGTCCCTTCAGGTCCTAGTAAGTAAACACTAAATTACAGTTAGTTGACTGCCATTTCCTATTAGTATTTTGGTATGAGCGATTCAGAATTTTCTGCCTTCAGTTTTATAAAAATCTCTCTTCAGCATTATAAAATTATCTTCAGGATAACAAACTTGGGGTCAGATTCTCTGCCTATAACTTTGTTGATAGTAACAGGTCTGGTAGATTCACAGCTTAAGCTATTATCAGTACAGTATCTTCCAAAACTTGAAGCCTGGAGAATAATGAAATAATTAAAAAAATGTCTCTAAAAACTTTAATTAGTAAAGCTGCCAGAAAGCCACTGAAGAGAAAGGAAGATGAAAAAGAAGGAAGATTATAACCTCTCTATTTGAATGATAAGCAATGTAGCAGGATAACAAGAGAATGAGCAAAGTCACATGAAAATATCACTAGAGGTCTTGATTCACCAAGGTCTGAGAACACACACACACTGAAAACTCCCACATTTAGGGGAATGAGTCTATGAAATAGTGCAAGAATGTTTTAAGAGTGGAGCAAGATCTATGTGAATGTCTAATACCCAAAATGGAGGTATTATCACAATGAATGAGTTCTTTCCAATATATATTTGGCCATATAGTTATTCCTACTGTATCTGATGACATAAAATAAAGCAATATTTGCTTTATAAAAAAATTTAAATAGGGAAACAGAAAGGACACAATGGCAGTTAGTTCTGGTTTTGGAGGAAATGAGTGGACCAAAAAGAAAAACCCCAGAAAACAATCAAGGGACTCTTTCCACTTTCTTATCTAATGAGAGATTTCACTATATGCATAAATTATTGAATCTGTCAAAACCAAAGCCTGATTTCTTCAATTTTGCTTTTGGTAACTACTACTTGTGGTAAGGCAGCAGTGATGAATAAGTGATTGACCTAGTAATAATGGATAGGGCTTTTTTTCTGCTTGATCTCGTTTCATCTCACTACTTTTCACCTCTTCCAAATCCCAGGTTCAGGGAAAGAGAAGGAAATAGGAGGAGAGCTTATTTTGTTTATTCATAGTTGCCATCAGCTCCAAGTCAAGTAGAAATTAATGGAACATGAAATGTTGTTACCTAAAGTGCATATGCACTTCTCCAAACAGGTTATATAGCTTGATCCAGACCCATCAAATTGCAGAGTCATTTAGAGGAAAGCACAGACATGTAAGCTTCCTCAAAACATGCCAGTTTCACTGAGCTAGTTAGCAGAATCTCACTGAGAAAAATATACAAAAATACCTGTTGCCATCATTATACATCTGGAAAATATATCTAAAATGGTGAATAAAAATTGCATACAATATTAACCAGATCCACACGCATTCAAAGCAAAAACTGGTACAAATATAAATAGAACCTGTGGAAAGCATTAAAAGATCCAATAGGGCCTTGTAATTTATGTAAAAGAAGAAGAGATTTCTACAAAAGACCTACTCACAGCTGGCTTCAAATAATCAAAACAGACAGTGAGTATGTTTCAGGATTGCCTCCTGTTGGATTTACTGTCACTTACAAAGCACAATTAGTTGCTGTTTTGACAGCATATAGTAAATAAAAATGGTCTAAAATTGAAATAATAGAAAAAGACTGTTTGCATTGTATTTATGTTGAAGTACTGTGTACTAATATTGTCATTCTATCAAATCTATCACCTTTAAATCTACTGCATCAGGACAGATAAGAAACCAAAACCTTCTAAATATAAGAGCAAAATTCTGGTTTTGGAGCTCCATCTTGAGACACGGGAAAGTAGAGTTCAATAAGATGCCTCTGTCAGCAAAATTAAATTTTAATAACACTAGTAATTTCAGTCATAAATCATCAAAGTCAGTTTTGGAATTTAATTGGAATTTTCATAAAAGTAATACAATGCAGAGGTGTTGATGTCTGCTACCTCCAGCTGTCTTTCAGGTGCTGCGGGTAAACACCTCGCAAGTTAGCATCAGTCTAATGGTTAGTGGTATTATGACCCTGTGGTAAATAGTTGCTGGGTGCTGCTGTCAAAACACAAGAGAAATGTCACTCAAACTATAGGGCTCTACCCCAAATATGGTGATCAAGTTTTAATATTCAAAATAAGGAAGTGGTCACATAGCATATAACTCCTTTTCAAGCAGATTAGAGAGGATCCATACTGTTCTTCTATATGATAGAATAGCTCAGGCTAAGCTGTTGCTGCGGAAAAACTAACTTGTTTTCATAACTTTATTGAGGTGTGCTATCTATATGCTGCCTGTAACCTGCTAAAAAATAGTGAATGTTATCAGTCATCTTCAAAGAAGCATGAAATTACTTTGATGGATGTGGTGCAAGCTTTCTAACACTAATGGTTTCAATACAAACATCATGTCTATAAACAAGAGATGAAAGAATGTGAGCTAAGCCAATTTCTTCTGCTAGACTTAGAGCTTTAGTAAGAGGCACTGGCATCATTCACAGTGCCACAAAAGCTCATTGAAAAGTAAAACCAAATCTTTGGTGGTGTGATAGAGAAGCTGGATTTGCTTTTGTCTTTTGCACAAGACTGTCAGCTTACACTTTCATCTAAAACAAAGACTGCTTTCATCTTCATATTCATTTATAACCTGTCTTTTAACACAAACAACAGTGTGGAAATTACCATGTAGATTACACACTTAAGATGTATATGTCAAAATAAATTAAAATGTTGACCAATACACAGAGGATTTTCTTTATGAATAGGTCATATGTAATTTTCTTCAGTGCTGAGAAAAATTGTCTATTATGCTCAATGATAAACCATTTGTGCTGATTACTATTTGGTTTCTAACAAATGACAGCTATATGAATAACTCCATATAAATTTGAATTTAAAGATCATCAGAAATTATTAAAACATTTTTCCATGCATTAGTAAAATAAATTCTTTCTAGTTTTTTGATGTAAGAAAAAAAAAAGATCATTATTAATGTGGCTTACATGTGGTCAACACGAGAGCAGATTTCATTATAAATTGCACCTGTTCTTCTATTAAGAAAGTTGTGTATGTTCTGCTCATATTATCAGATTACGCTGACTAGGAGTCATGTTTTTTATGCAGCTTTACAATGGTTGTGTCTATTTGTACATGCAATAACATTCTATTAAAAAAAAAGCCAATATAATATTTATTTGTTGTTAATTGTATTTACCGATAGTCCTCATTGTGAGCTATAACTGAAACATAATACACTTGTTAATTAGTGTGTGGTTGTTAGCAGTTCCTTTTCCTTACAAGAGTTTGCCTTTTTCTTGCCAGGAGTGATGTGGTGAAATAGAAAGTTCTGTGGCATGGTTGTCATGATGAAGTGATAAAGTTAAAATCTTTCTTGTATATATAGGAGCTTCCATGCAGTGCGATTCAATGAGCAAACTCATTAGGACTCGAAGATTATGCGGTCTCCAACCAAGTGGTTCAGATTATGGAACACTGATAAGGCATAATGAAACACAAAATTTCAGCCATAATGTGGGGGCAGGGGGAATTGTTAAAGTTTAGCCAAATTCTGAAAGTTAAAAAAAAAATAAAATATTTTAATTCAAAGAATAAACAAACAACAAAGCAAAATTTAAAACGTAAATTTCTTTCGCCTTAACTCCTAATTCCTGAAGTAGGTGAAGGAGCACTGTTTATTTTTGAATAAAGTAATTGTAAACAAAAGAAGTGGGAAAACACCAAAGTTCATTAAGATGGTACAGCTGAACTAAAAATAAATAATATTTCTCAACATGAAGTGAAGTTTTGGAATGGGAAGCTGCATATTTTGGATGTAAACTGCCATCTAAACTATATATTGAAAGAGACTATTGAGTAAATAAAGTACAATCAGCTCTTCGTGTGAGTGCATGTATCTGTACATACATATCTACAATAATTGCTTATAAATACATTTTATTTGTTTTTATGTATAAGTGCATATACATGTTTATGATTAAGATGTCAATAAGAAAATAATAAATAAGTAGTTCTTATTGGAGAAGTTGTTTCAAAGAAAAAGCAAATGGCCGCTTTTACCATTTAGAGGGTTTAACTGTAAAAGTTTTTGGGTCCTGATGAAATCAAAATGACAGTATAATGGGTTTTTTGCTATAAAGCTTATTTGCTATGTGACAAAATGTGCTTCATACTTGGCTATCAGGTAATGCTGCAAGAAGATGAATCAGATAATAAGCAAGGCATAAAAGCTAAGTGCATAAATAAGTTATACTGGGGGGGGAACTTTCATCTGTTTCTTTGACATTTTCTAGCTTTTCTATTAATGTAATAGTAAATTATACAGTTGATTATAATTTATTAAAGGATGTATCACATTCTTTTATTATATTTTCTGCCATGTGCACAGCAGACCAATAATCACCAAATGAAAGACAGACTGTGTCCTTCCCCTAACTACACGGGGAAGACTTCTCATGGCATGATCATGAATACAGTTGTGCATCTGGGCACTAGCACTTCACAAATAGCAGTATAAGACCTATAGCTGTAACACTGCAGCACTGACTGCATGAGTCAGCAGGTCTTAGACACTGTAACTAATAAGAACAGTGAATTTCTTAGAAACCTTATTTCTTCAATGCTCTGTGTCCTTACCAGAGTGTTGGCTTCTCACAACTCATTGTTCAGGCTCTATATCAATAGCACTGCAACTCTTACCCTTACAGTGATGAAGTTAGCTTGAATACCCTCTTCATAAAATTATTTTCTTCCTATCTTTTTAACAACAAATTGCAAAAATAAGCAATAGGCTAATTACGTTTTTGAAATGTTTTCTTTTACAGCTGACTGTGGAGGGCCGGTTGAACTCTGGGAGCCAAACAATACCTTCAGCTCTGAAAACTTTCCAAACAATTATCCTAATCAAGCTTCTTGTAAGTCATTCTTCTCCAACTTTTCTGAAAAGAAGTTTAGCTATATAAAAAGTAGGCATACTAAATCTGCTTTCCTAAGTCAAATGCTGTCAAGCAAAAAGATCTAAGCTATATACAGTAGGACCTTTTAACTGAAAACTCTATGGCTTTTAGCAGAAGTTAAGGAATCATGTTCCAGTTGATCAAAAAGTGATGAAGACCAGCATAATCCTTTGGAATGGGTTCAGACAGGCCAGTTCTGTCATGACTATTATGTCAAATATCTTTATGTCAATGTAGCAACAGACAAGGTGCTGAGCATCCCCATTTTACCATTATACCTCAATATAGCTGCCAGGTTAATGTCATCATCTCTTCTGTTAAATAGTTAAGCTTTTCTAGGGCCAAAGAATGTGTGTGTACATTTTGCAAAGGATCCTCTCTTTGTAGAGTGTTTCTTAACACACTAGTGAAAAATATTGATGATCAGAGGACAGGAGCATCTCTCCTATGAAGATAGACTGAGAGAGTTTGGCTTGTTCAACCTGGAGAAGGGAAGGCTCTGGGGAGAAATTATTGCATCCTTTCAGTACCTGGAAGTTAGAGAGGGACTTTATATAAGTACTGATAGGACAAGGGGTAATGGCTTTAAACTGAAAGAGGGTAGATTTATATTAAGTATAAGGAGAAATTCTTTACTGTGAGGGTTGCTGAAAGAACTGGCAGATGCCCCATCCCTTGAAGTGCTCGAAGCCAGACTGAATGGGGCCTGGAGCAATCTGGTCCAGTGGAAAGTACCTCTGCCCATAGCAGGGGGGGGTTGGAGCTAGACAGTCTTTAAGGTCCCTTTCAACCCCAACCATTCTATGATTCTATGGCTCTAAGAAAGACATCATTACTGTACTAATGCTACTTGATATAGATTAAGCTACAGCTGGCAAAAATGAAAATGTTACAAGGTTGTACACTCTGTGCTGTTGATGGATAAAACAAGGAACAGAACTCTGTCATTACTTGTTAATGAAATATTAATTATTTATTGCTTCACCTTTCACTAGAGAACTGTGTTGTGCTGCTAATCACAAAGGCTGTAATTTCGTGTTTCTGTCTCATTTGAGTTATAGCTCTCATTTCCAGGTATTAATTTCACAAGTTCCCAGATGAGATTCCTACTACTGAGAAAATGTTTTTCATTCCCTGAACAGATTATAAAACAATTGGGTTTGATTTCTTTTTCTTTTCTTTTTTTTTTTCTTACTTTCTTTAGAAGATTTTGATAGCATCCACACTTACATAGATTAAATATTGTAAAGCATAGGCTAAACAGAAGGAAACACTTCTACTCTAAAAAAGACATCTAACTTGAAAGGCAGGCTTCTGTGACTGATTGATTATAGATATTATCTTACTATCAAATAAGTCTTTAGTGTCAAGACTGTCACATTTTCACAGTTACAAAAGAGTTAGCTTTGCTGCTTTAGGGAAACTCACAGTTGTAATGAATGGTAAAAAAATGCATGTGTGT
This sequence comes from Pezoporus flaviventris, assembly GCF_033815535.1. Taxonomy (NCBI): domain Eukaryota; kingdom Metazoa; phylum Chordata; class Aves; order Psittaciformes; family Psittacidae; genus Pezoporus; species Pezoporus flaviventris. The sequence continues at coordinate 23,792,370 of NW_026892563.1, forward strand.
GTCTTAAGAGCCTAAATCCAGTTTTCAAAAGTGTTTTAGAGATGAGAGTCAATCGAATTTTGGGTCTTGACAGCATAAGTTGCTTTTAAAGATAAGATTTAGTCTTCTAAACCTCTTGGGTGATCTTAATAATTTAACAGAGTTGTGTTTTTCCCCCAAATCCTTCAACCAGAAGGATTTGTAAATGCAACGCTGAAAAGGTGATTTTTTTGTGTGTGTGTTATTATTTTCTAGGTGTGTGGTATTTAAATGCTGAAAATGGAAAAAACATTCAACTTCATTTTCAGTTTTTTGATCTGGAAAATATTTATGATGTAGTTGAAGTCAGAGATGGCAGAGGACCAACGTCCTTACTTTTGGGCAAGTAGCAGCATAGCATACAAAATTAATATAATCAGACAGCTGGAGCAAACTGTAGGATATAACATAAAGGAAAGTAACTCTCTAATTTTATTCAATATTTCTTTATATTTTGGGATCTCAGAAATTAGGAGGAAAACCTGAGAAAGCATACTCTATGTGACATCATATTTCCTAAGTGTTTGCACACACTTAGCTTTCTATGCAATCCAAACAAAATTAACTTCTTGATAAATAAGCCTGCTCATTTGTGTGGACAAACAGAAGCATAATCTCTTAGTTGAACCTTATTTTTCTATAATGATATGTCAAATTTGGGGTTGAGCTTTGATCATTGCAGTCTGATAGCAGTTGTGTTTTGGGGAATAACTATTCATGTGGTAGCAGTATTTGCTTTTGAACCCAAAACATTTTGAAATACATAAGAACAAAAGTAGCTTAAATATATCCATGTTCTCCTGGAGAAAAGCTGTATATACAGGACAAGACCCACGGCCAGATGTTTTCTCTACAACAAATCAGATGACAGTAATCCTCCTTACGGACAAATCTACAACGAAGAGGGGATTTCTTGCAAATTTTACTACTGGCTACCATCTAGGTAAGCATATGAACCCATGTATTTAAGAGGTTATACTGCTGTTCAAAGACATTTGAGAAAAATTGGAGAGTGGAAGTTGACCCTCAGTCCTTTGTCAACAGAAATATGGAAAAGTTAAAGAGAAAAAGCCTGGTAGTTACCCATCTGTAATTTGTTTTCTAGCATGAAAAGTGATGTTTTTGTTTCTTTATTGTAACTGGACCAGTGTCGGTATCCTACGAAAAACTGTGTAATATTATGTGAAAAATTGACTCACTATTTTGACCAAAAGATATTCAAATGTTTAGAATGCAAAGACAAACTGTTCGTTATACAAGCCTCAGAAAAGAAGATCACTTTGTGACTCACTTGAGGATGTTACTAATGCGTTTTTAAATGCATTTGTGAAATACTTATTATCAATTACATCCACTAGAAAAGAAAAATGTATATGTAACTCTGATTACTGTTTGCAATACAGTCCTCCTTGCACCTTCAAAATTTGATCCTCAGCTTGTGAAGGATCTCAGAAGAGTTAGACTTAAATATTTGGATAGCAGTGTTTCTAGTCCCAGCCAGTCCCCTTCTAAAAGGCTCAGGTTTTGTTGGAGACTGCAATTAGATTTGACACATATATAAGTAATACGGCAATCAGCTCTCCAAAAACTTGCAAAATGAAGCCAAACGCTAAAGTACATGGAACAGCAATATGCTTACCAGGACAAATACTTACACTAACTCTATTGCAAATCTTGTTGGAATTATTTAAAAGCTTTGTATTACCTCTATGGAAGTCTGACAACAGAAAAAAATAAAAGAAAGAAAAAGCAGTATGTATTGAGAGATATATGAAATACCATTAGTTTACATGAACAGAAAGTCAACAAGAATCTACACTCTTTCGTACTTTAAACATCATAAAGGCAAGTGGCCCCCAGCATGTTTAGCCAGCTGCGTCTTTTGTATGGATTAACAACAGTATTTTTCTTAATCTTAAAAATAAAAATATTAACTATTGATTTATCTTTGTAAAATCAACTACATTTAATCCTGCTGTGAAAGGCTGAGAGGTAGATTTATACAGACATAAGACCATTTTGCTGCTTCTTATTCCGCCTTCTTATCACATATGCACAGTCCAATGCTATGCCTTTTTTTAGCTGGTTCAGCATATTTGCTGAGCCAGCTTTGCCCATATTTTGTTGTGAAACAAAAATTAAACTTAAGGCAGAGTTCTCCAAGTGGCTGTTGCCAGTTCTTCTTAAATATATTAAGAAGTTCCATTTGCAAAAGAATGATGCTTATTCATGATCTTTTCAGCCAAAGGACAGAGACTATTATCATTAGCATGCAGGCCCAAGGGTAAAAGGATTGTCAGTAAATAAAGTAATTGTGAAAAGAAAAGCAGATTTTTCCTCATATTTTAATTTTCTATGAAATATTGATTTTTTTTAAAAGGAAGCATAATTTGAACATTAATAGTCTTTGGCAGTATGCAATATAATAAAAAAAACCTGACCAATAAATTCTATGGAAAATCTGGCATCAGTTATGACCACTGAATATTGTGAAGGCCTGGTTAAGGCCTGATTAAGGCCTTTTATAACCATATCATTTTGCTTCCATATTGTACAACAGGCCATGCTGACTGATGAATGAATCATTTTAGATTAATACTAAAAATTCAGAAGCAAAACAATTACCTTGCCTTAAATAAGATTTCTAGATGATTAAATGTTTCAGTTAGTAAGTCCAGGAAGGAAAATAAAGAAAATAATTTTTCAACACAATTTAAGTTTATGACTGTGGATTTCCTGTAAATGTATGCAATGGAGCCATTAAAAATACACTTTGGCCTTGGAAAAATATAACTTTATTTTTACTCTCTGTTTGATCTGCTTTTGTTATATAACTGATACTGAAGTAGCTTAATCCTACTTTTGTGGATGCTTTTCTCATTCATTCCTGTTACTTTTGTCTCTTCCGCCTTTCTTCCCAGGCACGTTCTGAAAGATGATACATGGTTTCAGTGCCTCTTGTATGTCTGACTTAATATACTTTATGGTCTCTAAACCCTAGTGAAAGTACTCAACATCTGAAACTTGAAATCGTTTGTCACTTTTGACAAGATTTGGCCAGGATTTGATTTTTCTCATCCCTCCAAAGTTTATTACATGTAACAGAAGAACATTAGTGATGGAGCAATATTAACTAAACCAGATGCTACAAAGTATAATGCAATAGATTCTATTCTTAATTAGCTTCTATTTATCTCAAAATAATCTTTATTTTGAAAAAGAGATGGATAAGAAAGGAAACCAAAGGTTCTGTGTACTCAACTTTTCTTTCAGGTGAACCATATGATCTCCAATGAACATCAACCTTTTTTGTAATTATCAATTAAATTTCCTTTCTTGTTTTCTTTCAGGAGCTTGTGCAATTAATGAGCATCAGTGTGGCAGTGGGGATTGTATACCATTGCATAACCTTTGTGACAACCTACCTCAGTGTGAAGATGGCTCTGATGAAGCAAAGTGCAGTAAGGTTTCTTTCAAAGAGAAGGAGTGCATGTTTATTTAGTAGGAATTATGCAGGAAAACAGCCACAAAACCTCAGATAGTGTAAACTACTGCAGCTGCATGCAGACCATGCCAGTTTACACAGTAGTAGCTCATTGAGTTTGTCAGGACCAAAAAAACAAGGTTGCTTTTCTGAGAGTGTATGTAAGCTGATGAAGATGTCTGGAAAAGGTAGGAAGTTCTCTGTCCTTAAAACTGTGTCTGCTTATAACAGCCCAAAATGAAATGAAAACTCATGACATGTTTTCCTCCTGTATTCATTTTTATTCCCAAATTCTATCACTTTTTGCTGTAATTAATTTGAGTTTCAAAGCAGTATAAATTCTGCAGTGAAGTTCTATTCCTTGATGGAAATTCCCAGACAGTCTTGTGAGTGTGAAGCCAAACTACAGCACATGGCACCCTCCAGCCTGCATAGACTTTATCTTGTGGAAACACTGACATAGGTTGAAAGGATGGTATGGCTGCAAAAGCACCATCCATTGTAGGTGTGCATATTGCTACAAGCAGACAAATGGATGCTGCTGCTTAGTCCCCATGTAAAACTGTTATTTCCAAAATGTAGAGGTACAATGAGTATGTGACCTCATATCGCATAACATGGAAGTAGCATTCTCTCAACAATGTTAAATGTAAAACTGACATTAAAAGCATGTTGGGCCTAGCACAGAAATTAAATTGATGTTTCTGACAATGTGGTGGTTCTGGCAATTTATTTTGGAGCAGTAAGTGGGCTTTTTACCTTAGTACAGCATCATCTTCCTTTGTTTCAAAGAGGACTGCTAGGGACCAGATATGTCCTTGGATATATGCTGACAATTCTCATTGAGTTAAACATCTTTTACATGCATATATAAATGTGCATGTAATATATATATATAAAACCCCATATATTTCTATATATGACCTATATAAATATATGTATACCTATATATATATGTCCAAAGGCACAGATTCACTCTTCACAATAGAGCAATTAGCTATTTTGTTGCAAAGATAGTCTTCCTTTAAAATGCATGGAATAAAATTGACTTCAGATGCTTCTTAAGCAAAGAGAACTTGAATGTTTTTTTTTCCAGTCATTGCTAAAGAAGATATGAACAAGGTAACCATCACCTAAACTAACATGATGTACATATTCCCAAAGATTTATTTTGCCATAGATTGTCTGTTACTTCATAGCAAATTACCTCACATTAAAGAACTGGGAGAATTGTTTCCAAAACCTCATTTAATTCAAACTCTGGCTGAATCAATCTAAGCCTTAAAATAAAATGAAAATTCAATTAGACATCTTCACATTGAATCTTTTCAGTGTCCAAAAGTCTTGCTCATTTTTCTTAATCCAATTTCAATTTCTTATGAGAAGTGGCAATTTGTACTAGATAAACTGATGTTTTCAAATTCTAAATCTTCTGAAACTTCCCCGGAACTGCAAAGAAAATTATAGGATACCTTTTCCCTTGCAAAATTCTCAAAATATATGGCATTTGAATGAAGCAGTTGTTGAGTGCTAAATAACTCTCTTACTCCTTCCTAACAATGTATTTGGAGGACATGGATCTGATGAGGAGAAAAGGAATTATAGTTCAAGCGGAAGAAGGGAGAACGGGTGTCAAAAGAAATTTGGAGAATTCTTGTAGCATAGAGATTTTGAAGACTGCTCAAAAATTTCTTACGACTGAGGGTTACCATTGATTAATCACTATCATCTCTTTCATTCGTGCACTGTGGGTGTCAAAGAGGTATTCATAACAATCTATTTTTTTTTCTTTTTTTACTATAGTGGATATGCTTCACATTTTTGTTGAAATATTTTGATGTGAAAAGGTTTTCTGGACAACTGACATTTAACAAATGGTTTTCAGGGAGTTTTTATTGTTTGTGTGTGTGTGTTTTAACTAAAGCTGCAATGAAAAAAGTGAATATTCTCAAAGAAATTGGAACTGGAAAATCCAATTTTTCTGTCAGCTCTGGTTGTAACCTCATTTCCAATCAGTTTTACTAAGCTAAGTTAAAGCTTCGCACAGTATCTGAAAATTACATAGTGCTGGCTAAGAAAAAACATTGGTTAGACTTGATGGAAAATATACTGTTTATTGTCTACTTGTCAGGCATTTGCAAAGTACAGGGTGTGAAACCCTCCTGTGGCAGAAATATAGAAGGAGATAGCAATAACATTTCCTTCCTGTGGAAACACAACATCTTGGAGAGGCTGGGTTTCTTACCATTGTAATGTATTTTAATCTTTTTCTTCTTTTTTTTTTTTTTATTTTTCATATTACATTTCTGCTTGCTTGGGCCAGGAGGAGCAATGGGGGTGTGAAGGGGGGAGGGTCATTTACCAGCCAGCTAAAATGCTTCTGTCCATTTTGATCTACAGTGAGATTGTTTAATGGTTCTCTAAGCACTGAAGGGCTGCTACAGGCCAGGATTGGGAAGATGTGGCACCTGACATGTGCTGATGGTTGGAATGAAGAGATTTCAGACAGTGTTTGCCTGCTTCTGGGGTTAGGGTGAGTGAAAATATTCATTGTCTTTGTAACTTATTTGCAGGTTTGTTTAGTCTGCATATTGATGTTTTCTTCATCATTTTACTGGCGTCTTTACCATTCAAGAAAAGGGCAAGTATATTTTTCTGTAGTAAGTGACCTGCTTGGTGTGCTAACAACTTCATAACTATTGCAAACCCTATTTTGATGGCATTCATTAGAGGATTGATGACTCTGAATATGGCAGATTAGGCATGAGGAGGTATATATTGGAAAACACTGGGAGACTAATGTGGAGATATTAGTCTTTTGCACTTTACATCATCGTTTACATCTTCACGTGTATGAGAATGACTCAAGAGTAAAGCTGGAGTAAACCGCAGCCTTGGCTGTTCTGCCATCTTATTAATATTCATTTTAAGTAAATTCAAGATAATCAGTTGGGTATGCTGCTACTGGGTCCCAAATATGTTTCATAACTATCATTAGACATGAGCTATTGGGAGAAGAAATTGTATTTCTCTTGAGGTATACTTCAAGGGAGGAGGGAAATATATAACTGAAAATTTACTGCCATCCACAGAATAACAAATAGCTTTCTGACAGTGCTGATGTTTTTAGGGGATGTCACTCATCCGAGTAATAATCAAATTAAATTCTAAGCTTGTAATTCATTATGATGGGCTCTGTCCAAAGTAGGATGCCTGCAAATTCCCTTCTGATAATTTAATTATAGAAATCACAGAATTAGGACTTAGAAAAATATCCAAGTGTTATTTGAAAATACTTTTAATCATTAGATGAATGTGTGCTGACTCATTGTTTTAGATTAGTCCCTTTGGGTAGGTACTGCATTTATGTAAATATCAGATACCTGCATGCACAAATCCCTCTTGTAATTTATCTACGTATTGATCTCATTTACACATGCATATAAGAACTAATGACTAAATGTTCTTCTAGTCAACACATTGTCCTTTACAGTGGCCAGTAGCCTTCTTCCTCCGATTCTTTCTCCCCTCTGCCTAATTCTTTTCCCTCTATAACTTCTGGACAGTAGTAATTTTGTAGTCTGCTGGTTTCCTTTCTATTTTTATATTTGATAGGCTTCAGTGAACTTTGTCTCTTATGGTACTTTCTATTACCTTTTAAAAATTACTTATGCTTTTGTCTCCATAACATTTTGTGGCAATGCATTTTTGTGTGTATCTATAAAATAGATACACTTGTTAAAAAAATATTCCTATTAAGTTTCCTAGTTACTTCTTTTTAATTCAACTTCTCAGTTTATTACATATTTCCATTGTCAAGAGAAAGTATTTTTAAACTGAAATTGCATCATATTGTCATATCCTGGGTGCTACTGTTGTCACTGGTCCTACACTCTGGGATAAAATTCTCATATATACAACTATATAAAACCCCTGTAAGCATCATTCTATTTCTGCCTTCCATGAATCCTCCTGTAGCAGCATATTTATTAATAACTGTGACACAATATTACTAAATTGATGTTTATAATAACAGGTCTCAAGTAGGGTATAGCTCATGCACCTATACTGAATAATTATCTAGAATCATGCTTATTAGAGAAAGAAGCTAAAGTTCATCTAGGACAATTTGCACAATTGCTTGTACATTTGCTAGTCTCATTTACTGTTTAATTCATGAAATGGACTGAAATGATAGGACTTCTGTAGTATATCCTGATTGTTTATGTAGCTGGGCTAGAAAGTGCAATGTTCCAATCAGATTCCAATACGTCACACATGTGAATCCTTTTGCCTCCATTTTTCAAATATGTGACTGTCACATTTGTGGTGTGTGCTATACAGGAAGCAAATCTGGAGGTATGCCTATGTGTTCAGCCACAAAATATAGCTGAGGCAAATAATTTACAAATATTCCTAATAAGTCTGGGGTGCCAGGTACACAAATTGATGCTCTTGAGAAACCTGAAGAAGCTCCTTTGCTCATCGTAGACTTGTAACTGTGTGCATCTGACAGCACTTAAAATCTGAGTATTGTTAGCATCGTTTTTCCTTGAACTGACAAAATAATAACTTGAGCTTTTCAGCATTATACTGGTGTGGTGTGAAACAAGCTTGTCTCTCTGGAACCAGAGCCATCCAGGTGTTTATTGAATTGTACCTGGGAATGGGGGTAGACCTTGCAATTTTGCCATATCCAAAAGTCCAACAAGGACTGAGAGTATAGGCCTTGCTCTCAATTCTGCAGTCTATTTTCTTCATGAACTCACAAAATTCTTGAGAAGGAAATGAGTTCATTAGAATAAAATGTTTTGCTTGAGATTTCCAGGTCAATTAGATTTTCATGCTCCCCACTTATGTATGGTAAGTAGTAGCTACATGCTAAGCTCCTTGTGGCAGCTCAGAAAATCCTGTCTTTGGCTGTCAGGCCCAGGTTCTCCAGTGTGCTGAGAATAAAACATAGGACCTGAAAGTGATAAGAATGATTCCCAAAAATCTATGCATAATAAAAAAAAAAAAAAAAAATCTGTTGGATAAATTAGGATGGTGGAAGCTATGAATTGAAAGGTTTCCTGGTATAATGTGCCATGGAAAATATAAGCCAGTAATATTCATAAATGTACATACTCTAAGCTTTTCCTGGTAGCATGTTCATTTTTTACATTGACTAAAACTTCTGCTTACTAACATTCTCAAGAAACAACTTGGTGCTTTTTTTCACACATTTGCACTTTTCATAGATCAGTGATTAGACTGGTCTCAGCAAAGTTCCTCATAGTAGAATTTCACTTTACCTACCTGGGTTGGCACTTTACCACTCTCCCGGACCATTTAAAAACTTCCCTGCGGAACCCCAAGGTTCCAGGGTAATCTCTGAAGTACATATTAGTGTTTTACATTGAAAAAAGTCTGTACACTAGACTAGAGTGCCCAGACTGTCTATATATGTCTGTATATCTAGAGACAGAATTAAGTGGACTTTGTCATTTCTAGGTTGAGCAATGCTGCAGTAATGGCTTTTCCTGTATGGTGGGTCACACAGATCCCTTAATGCCACAGCAGGGCTATTGAACATCTCCTTTCTCCTATGTCTAGTCTTACTCTTCATACACAGCAGATTTGCAGGCAGATTCTGGACCTCATACTTTACAGGAGAATGAGATGTACTGCACTTGAAGAGAAGGTACTTCGTTGGTAGACAGGTACTCTCTGTGTATTAAACCTGCACAAATGGTTCTCTTGCTCCTGAGATGTCTGGCTCCAGAGTCAGATGAGAATAGGCTGTTTCTCCCCCCCAGAAAAAATTAGTCTGCATTTATAATCCCCCCACACACCCCCCCACACACCCCACCCACCCCCATTTCTTCAAGAGAAAGCAAAGGTTTCTTGGGTGTATGTTCCAAGCTGGTCATATGCAGTATCACAAAGTATATGATGCTGAATGTGCTATAAAGTAAATCTGGGTATGGGTTCTAAGTGTAGGAAAAAAAAAAAAATTCTCAGCAATAGTACACAGAATTCTTGCTGTTCAAAAGGCAGTTCTTGCAAAAAACAAATAGTCAAGGAATACCCCCCACTTCAGAAGAAGTTTCTTGTTCACTAGCAAATATAGTATGCTTGACTTATTCCCCAGTTATTTTATTTCAACTGATCCATAACTCTTGAAACTCACTTCTAAGGAAGGTAGTATTTATTCCATTAGATTCTTCTTTATATAAAATATAGCTTAATTTCTTCTCTAGACACAGATGTATAGTATCAATGTAATTGCCCCCTCAAAAAAACCCAAAACTGTGATATTCCAAGGCTCAGCCATTTCTGTTCTGTTTTGCACACTGAGTTTTAGCTCCATATATGTAAGAATTGGTACTGCAATAATTTCCCAAATATCTAAAAATATGCATGTATGTATTTTCCTTCCAGGGATGCAAACGTGTCATCGACAGTATTATTCACTGCAGATGGCCCGTTTGTCAACATTGCCAAAGCAACTAACAACAGCCTAATATTTACAAAAAGGTGGGTAGAGTGTGGTTTCTTCCTCATACAAAGAACAACTTAAAGTGTGGTGGCAATCATTTATATACTGATTTCTAGCTCAAGTTTGTCCAAGAGGTATAATGATTCTGCATGAGGTCTGGACCATAAACATACCTAGGTTTTATTCTCTTTCTACTACTGAGTTCTGTGTAACATTGGGAAACTCTTTCTTCCCCCCTCCTTTTTTGCCCGTCTATTGTATAATTAAAAGAAGAGAGGTAGTTGCTACATTTTTAGCTAGCATTCAGTACAACCTTATGTGAAGTCTTTATATATTTACTGTGGAAACAATAAATACTGCTATTTAAAAAAAAACCATCATTTCTTATCTAGTGGTCTCTAAATTATAAATATGTAATATAGTGGGAGAATTAAAATGGAGTGGCATATACCCATAGTTATGTAGTAGTTGTCATACTAGGTACTCTGTTATCAACAGAGGACAAATAAGCATTCCATCAAGGCATCTCTTGAAATACTGTCACACTCTATAATCCATTGACTTTATTGGATTTAGGACTTGATGTGGATTGCTAACGCAAGCAATTAACAGACAGGTATCTTTATTTAGACAAATTGGTCCCACTCATAAATGACTTCTCAATGTGTCTCCACCTTTAGAAATGAATCATCATGAAATGAACTTTAGCATACTGTCAATTATATTCTGATCTCTTTCAACCCAAATAACATCTGTAGTGATTCTGAAGTGTCCTACAGACTTGTAGTTTCTTGTAGATTAAATGAAAATGTAATGTTTGCACGGGATTATATTCTCAGGAAATTCTGGAATTTACCTCCAAAAGCAGAAAGGCTTGCCATCATCAAATTAAAAAGTAAAATATACACAATTACTTCAATTACTGTCTTTCTGCTTATAGAAGGACTTATTATACACATTTTTTCTGGAATCCTACCAAAAGCACTGAGGTAGAAAATTACTGTCTAATTGCTAAAATGCTGAAACTATGTTGAGGATGGAAAGAGTCTGTGTTCTTTCAGGTTTCCTTTATAGACATACCATGTAGTAACTAAGCAGGAGAGAATTCTTAATTTTCTATGCCATGTTTTATCTACAGTAAAAAAAATATTTTTAAAGGGGTACAGTTTATGTTCTTATTATAACCTGTTAATCCTAAACATTTATCATTCTCACTGGTGGTGAAAGTATCTTCAATTAATGGAATATCATTGCAAGCTATTTTTCTTTTCCTCTTGAGTGGATGGCTAAACCAGCATTGCCACAAGAGATCTTAAAAAGTGGTAATGATTTAAAGATGTCTTCTGTAAATATCTATTAAACACTAAAAAGTGATTAATTCAGGAGGAAATAGAATAAGTTCATTTATCTTAGATGTATTTCTGTTGCAAAAATAGGTATCTTCTACCATGTTTCATCTGGACAGCTGGTAGGAATCATTTTACAGGGTGAAACTGTTAGAGATTCACATGCTTTTTGTACATATAATGAATGATAGAAAGATCACACATACTTGATAATTAAGAAACCCCCAAATTCATCAAATTATAAAATGTATTTCTCACATTGTCTTTGGTCTTTATTCAAGTGTAACTATCATTGAATCAAAGGAGGGCACTTATATGATGAAACTTGAAAGCTGTGGTGGCAGAGACAGCAAAACTGCTCTCTGATGTCCTTAGGCAATGTATATCCTTGGCAGAATAGTTTTGTAACAGGGAGAAATCCTGCCTTGCAGATGTATGTGAGCAGATTTCACAGGTATAATTGCTTTTGTCAGTCCTAAGCGAAGATCATAGTCTCAGATTTCCCAGCTATACTAGATTTCTGGCCAGCATGCTGCTTCTTAGAGAGCACTCAGAGAGGCATAATTTCTACTAAAGTAGTCAGTAGGTATTGGTGGTGGGAAAAAGACCCTCAATACATGTGACTCCCTGTTTCCATGTAAAAAGAAATGGGGACAAATCTGACATATTGGATATTATTTTGGCTAGTTTATGCATCTACCTGAGAGAAAACATAGGATCAGATAAAAAAGCTAATATACAGTACCAACCATTCTTTTAGAGCCTATGGGAGGAGCTTGGTCAAGAGTATTTAGTTCCTATGTTATGCAGAAAATGGTATTGATTTCTTGTGGATTTATGCATTTCTGGTTGTCCTCTTTAACGTTTGTCTTGCTACCAAGGGACACCCTTATGAAGTCAATATAGACTTGACTACAAATTGTAATTTGTTAAATTAGTTTAAAATTATGAATCTATCTTGAAGGGGAAAATTGCTATTTGGGACTCTCAGGGCTGGAGGCATACCTCATTCTTATGCTGTTGTAGTGAAGTTTTAATTGGGAATGTGGGGGGTGGTTATAGTTTCCACTTGTCCTTGCACCACTATGCGATTGTGAAAATGCTGGGTTACATCATGCATTATAATAAAATTTTACAGCAAACATAATGAGGGATACATAATACCTATAATATCTTCCCCTTTTCTATTTAAAAATCATATAGAGATGCATATTGTAAACTAGCCATTGGCAGACTTTTTTTTTCCTTTGATATATTTCTGTGTATCAGATTTAAATTGCTAGTACACATACTGTCTGAAGTGTTCAGATTCATTACAAGTTATGAAGATAATCTTAAAACCTCTGGGTATCAGAAATGCTTGAGTAGTTTTGATCTGTGGTCTTGCGCTATTCAGACTCTGGCTTTATATCTCTGCTAAATAATTTCTAACCTTTTAAATGCAGCTATATATTTGACAGTGCATTATAACCTTAGTAAAGATACAACGATATCAAACTATCCTCTTAAATTCTTTGGTCACACTGATCTCTAGTGGTAAGGTATTAAAAACATCTCAAAATATAGAAAAAATACCATACACAGTTACAATTTAATTGAGAATCTGTCACAGATGACTCACTTCCCTAAAAAGCAAGAGGTGTCTACTTTTATTTTTGTAAAATATACGAATTCGGTGTCCATTGAAGAGGAATATGTACATACAGTACAATATATAATGTTGTGTATTTATAATTACAATATAATTAAAACATGTTGGATAAATATATTTAACAGTTATACTGATAATGTGTTTATATAGAGAAGTGTGTAAGTAGATATATGCTTATAGACATTTATATATAAATGTCTACGTATGTATACTTGACAGTCATATAGTGTTTGTTGGTGTGCAGATATTTGTGATTTAATTGCATTTTCATTCTAGAGAATTCTGTTTGAACAACCAGGTGGTTCATCTGCAATGCAACAATAAACGTAAGTAGACATACCCTGGGAATATTTCACATAGAAATCAAATTGTTCAGTCCATAAAGCCTAATGTTTATAGTTTGAATTGAAAGGTTAGGGAATGGACTATAAAAGCTATACTCGTAATGATATAAACACAGGAAAATTTAAAGTCTTCACTTGTTTTCAGTGTTAAGTATACACTAGAGATGGTAGTATTCTGAAAACACATATAAAAAATCCAGAAGGTCTGAGGAAAGAACACATCTAAATCCAAGTTATAAAGTTGTATCTTGATTTCAGCTATAAAATCTCAATTTTTTTCCACAGTAACAATATTTTTGAATAGCAGTTTAGATACTACAAAGCCAATTTTCCCAACAATATTAGCTAGTCTAATAAAACATGCTATAGCCCCCTAAAAAGCTGCATTTTTTTTAATTTATTGTTTTATTTTTTTTTTGTTTTTTTAGCTTGCGGAAAACACCTGGTAACTCAGAGCTACAGAACAAGAATTGTAGGTGGAAGTGATGCCAGAAGAGAGGCTTGGCCTTGGATAGTTTCACTCCATTTTAATTCCAGACCTGTTTGTGGAGCTTCCCTTGTCAGTGATGAATGGCTGGTGACAGCAGCACACTGTGTATATGGGTAATGTTCATTGCACTCAGAAGTTAACACATTCTGATACTCCCACAGCATTCAAGTATCCAAGTGGTGGATAGTTGTCAGTAAGGCTGGGTTAAAGTATGACCTGAGCCATCAATCAATCCTGTATAGAGCAAAACACTCTTTCAAAGGATCATACTGAAATCACTGTGGTGTGACACCTTTTAAGGCATTTTTCTAGATGTTTACTTTAGCATGAAATGGTTATAAATTCACAAGTGCTGCTTTCTCTCCACTGAATCTAGGGCATCTTTCCAACTAGCTGAGACAGACATATGATATCCTTGCCACGTCTTTTTTATTTTAACGATAATGAAACATTTATTTTATGTGCAGGTTCACTAACGAGACATCATATTATGAATAATTTTTGACACCAATATAAAAAATAAACAACTAGCTCACTGTTTAATTGCTGGTTTGAATCATTTTTGGGCTCAGCTAAAGGCTTCTTTACTTTTTGGTAAACCCTTAGTCCTTACTTAAAAGCAGAGAATCATGGAAACTAAACAGCAGTGAAGAATTGCACTTTAAATATATGGTCTTAATACTGAGCATTTGCACTTAACCCATAATTAATGTGATGTTCCATTAATGAGTTGAATCTCTGCCAGTGGTAGAAAGGATGACATCATATCTTAGAAAGGTAAACTGAGTATTGTCTGTTCCTACTGTACATTATCACAGATTGATAAGATTTACTGTGCATGAATCTTGATTTATGTCCATAGGCAATATTGGATATCCTCTAGATGGTGTTATTTGTACTATTCAAAGTGAGAAGTGATGCATATGAAAATATTTTCTAGGGTTTGCTTCCATAACATCTATAATAAAAACAAGTGCTGAGACACCTAGAAAATGGAATGGCAAAAAAAAAGATACATTAACATTCAAAATTACAGCTGAACTTTCATTATAAATAACTAAGTAGTACGGCAGTGGAGACTATGCCGATACATTAATGATGCCTCATTGCATGACAGGAGCTATATTCCAAGGAGACATATTCCACACAAAGACACTGAAATGAGAAGGATCAGGCCCCTCTTACTTTTTACACAATAAATCCACACCTGTCTTTTTACTTCCTTTTCCCTTAAATCACCTTTCTATTTTCACTTAAATCTTATCATCTTGACTTTACTGGCATTTTCCCAAGTGGGAGCTTGTAGTTTCAGACCTTAATCCTGAGCATTCAACTTAAATGCTAGTAGTTTAGAACAAGATAACCTCTTGGTGTCAAACCAATTCAGTACAACAATCAGACTGAAAACATATTTTTGGAACTATGAACCAGTTGATTAACAAATAGCAAATAAGTAAGTTCTCTAACATAAATGCAGCCTCAAACTAGCATGCATAGTGTAGCAAAAAAATGCAGATTATATCATATTTTTACTTTTTTATTATTTAGATTAAAAAAATAAAAGATCAGTTTTCTGAGTCTATGAGCTGCAGCATTCCTAATGACATCTTATGCCTACTATTCTTTGGATATTCCATAATAATTTTCTAACTGGGACCAATATTAATTGCCTGGTGGGCAGTCAGCAATATTTTTCACAGTGTTTAAAAAGACAGAGTAATTTAGTTAATGTATTTTCCTCCTCTGCACTACTGTCTGATTAATTCTTCATACATAATGCATTATAAGCCTAACATAAAAAATTGACCATGTATTTCTAGAGTCTGGATATTTAAGATAGCATTACTATGCCAAAATTTTAAGCACTTCTGCTACATTCTATTTGTTTTGACAAAATGTGCAAATGCTATGAATTACCATGAGGTTAAAAATTAGCATTTTACCTAACATATTTTTCAAAACTTTCATTAATCATTCATAATTGTGAATTCCTTGCAACTTCTAGGAGGCAATTAAAACCATCTCAGTGGAAAGCAGTTCTTGGCTTGTATGACCAATCAGATATGACACAGCCTTCAACAGTAGTTCAAAACATTGATCAAATAATTATAAATCCTCATTACACAAGATCTACAAAAGATAGTGATATTGCTCTCATGCACTTGCAATACGAAGTGCAATATACAGGTGAGTTGCTCTTTTCCCATAAAGCAGATTTACTCTATTATGCAAAACTCTGTGTTAAGCACATGAGGGTGATGGGGTGGTCGTACATTTTTTTACAATCTAATCATTCTGGAGGCAGTCCAGTACTTCCTGGCTATCTTGCCCAAAAAGCAGGCTTGAATTAATGAATATTTTCTTATGTGACTTTATAAAAACCTGAATACAGGGAAAAGGTTGAAATTGATTGCTTGTTTCTTATTCACAGATTATATACAACCTATCTGCTTACCAGAAAAAAATCAACACTTTTTACCAGGAATTAACTGCTCCATTGCTGGATGGGGTACTATTATGAGTGAAGGTGGGTCATTTGCTCGGAAAATTATGATAGGCATGAAGTCATGAAGGAAAGCTTGCTCCTGATTCCACAGGGGTTGCTAAAGTAAAATAATTTAAAGAGATACTCCCCCATATAAAAATTTGGGAACTATCCCCCTCCACTGCTTCTTCGCCAAAGCAAAATAAATTATAACTTACTTGTTCAAAAATATATACATACCTAAGATAATTGAATCATGAAAAAACCTTGTTGCATCCCCTTAGAATTTATGATGACAACTTTTCTCAACATGGAATACATACATCTTTTTTCCAGGTATTGGGTGGGGGAGGAGGAAGATTAGTCTTTCTGACAATGGGCAAACAGTTTTCCCCAGAAGCCAAGCACACTGACTGTATTGTGAAATCTATGTTCTGTTTGTATATCATATGCTCCAGATTTGAAGTCTCTATGAAATAATAAACATGCCATTTCAGTTCCACAGTTACTTGTATGCATTCACTTCTACATTTTCCGAATAAAATTGCATTTAAAATTTTAAAAGTTTAAATACTCAAAGTGAGGATAATTCAAGCTCCTAAACCCTTTATTATCCCTTATATCTCCCCACAGTGAGTTCATAGTCATTGATTTTAGTAATCTTGATTTAATTATAACCAAATTCAGTCCCATTACACAAGTGAAAGCTAGGATTCAATTAATGAGCAATGTTCAATCAGTGACTGTGTTACAGGCTTATAAACCTGAATAGTACAGCAGTGAGGCAGTTTCCTGCTGCTCCATAGCGTGCCCAGCATGCTGGAACAGAAAAAAAGCCATCAGAATTCTGAGCAGGATGTACATATTTATTACAGCAGGTAACTGTACTTTGTATTTTCATCAGGTCCCACTTCAGATATGTTGCAAGAAGCAGAGGTCCCTCTCATTTCAAATGAAAAATGCCAACAACAGATGCCAGAATATCATATTACTAATAATATGATCTGTGCAGGATATGACAAAGGAGGAGTAGATTCTTGTCAGGTAAATACAAGTGACTCATTTCGTACTTGCATAGACCACACCTCATTACTGAATAAAATGCTTCCTAATCCTCCAATCATTAAAACCAGGACAATCACTTCACCAATGTAATTTCTATTCACAGTATTTTTCCCATTTGATACTCTATCAGGATAAAAGTTGAAAAGGTAAAAAGCAATTTTTGGTCATCTTGACATAAACAGCCTTGGAGGAAGATAAATATGAGGACTGGAAATTTTCTGTACTAAGCTTTCACTAAGCTTTGAATAATTCCTGCTTAGTAATTCCATGAAGAAAAAAAGGACATGCTTAAGGAAAAGCAGAGTACAGAGAAACAAATACCAAATAAACTGAAATCTCAGAAATGTTTCCCAAAGGGACAGATCAATGATGCCTTTCCCCAGAATCTGTAGACTCTGGAGACCTTGTGTAGGTGGAAGCCACAGTATTTTGGAGAGGTTGCCTTTCTGCATTGTTCTTTTCCTGGGTACCTAGTTTTATCCATTCCAACTCTGGTTACAGCGCACTGTTCCCTTTGAGGATTTAGTCAGAGCTAGCTGTCACATAATTCTTCCAACAATATGGAGTCTGTGGCATGGAGACTGGCTGGGTCTCATCAAGTCTAATGAGCTCTCCCATGTAATTGCAACTGCCTTGCCCTGGTGACCTAAGACTTCATCAGGTACAGTGGCTTTGGCTAGTTTAGTCTAGAAGGAGTGTATGCAAGCCCAAATTTACTTGCCATTCCTTCAGCCTCTGTGGCTTTCCTCTTTCCTTTTTTCCTTCTGAACCTCATAATAAAAAAAAAAAAAAAAAATCAGCTTAGCACACAGGATGACATAGAGTACAAGTGACCAGCATTGTGATCAACGACCATTCAACCATGAGCAAAGATGAACAAGTCCTAATAGTGCTTCAGCCTTTAGGCTGCTGTCACAGCCTTTGAACATTTGCAGACACCCTAGAGTTACAGGCAGAAGTCTTTTAATGCTCAAGTCTCTGCAGATCTCTCCTATAAAGATCCATTCACAGGGCTATGAAAAGACAGAGATAATACTGGATAGACAATACCCAACTAACTTGATAGACAACAAAAAAATAGTCCTTGCTTTCCTTCTCATCAAAACAAAGACACTCATGGCTGACTCATCACCTGCTCTGGCTGTGGGATGAATCAATTTGGTCTTCCACATTCAATTGCAATGCTACATCTGCTAAACTATTGAGAAGTTCAGCAGATGTCCTTGAGAAAAGGACACCTCCTATTCTGGTAATATTGCAATTTTTTCTCTAAATCTGAAGTTCAGAAAGTCTGGGGTGACCAAGAATATAACTGCATGTTGTCTGAATAGGTTTAATTAAAAAATAATCCTACACATTTACCTAGGCTTTGTGAAAGATGAAAGGCTAAATTTAAAAGTAAGAAGCAGAAAAATAATTTGAAACCCAGTCCTGTACTGAAAAACTGGTAAGAGCTTAAGTTCATATTCTTTTAAAAAAAAGGGAAAAAAAAAGGAAGAAAAAAAAAAAGAAAAAAGAAAAGAAATCTATTATCTATCTCAAGAATTCTTCCACATGCAAGTATTCATATTGATCTCGCTTCAGGTGCCCAAGACAAACAGGTACAATTAAGGATCAACACAAACAAAACAGCATAAACAGGCTGTGCTTCAGAATTCACAGTGTTCACTTTTAACTTCTGAATTTCATATTGCAGGGAGATTCAGGTGGCCCTATGACATTTGAAGATGGGGACAAATGGTTTTTGGTTGGTGTAACATCATTTGGCTACAAGTGTGCACTTTCCAAACGACCAGGAGTGTATGTTCGAGTCACCATGTTTGTGGACTGGATCAAAGACATTATCTATTAGCATGATATTATTAAATGATAAAAATAGAACTTCAAGGTTGAAAATAAGCCATTAGATAACAATGTAAACCAGACTGGCATTTCAACCTTACAGTTAGAGAAACTGAATAAATATTTAAATTTCAGGGAGGAAAACATTACTATTTGAGAACTCCATTACCAATTGAGAGTAATATTCCAAATCAGATGCTATGATTTTTTTAACAAATAGTTTTATCATTTTACTTTTTCTATGAGACCATGAGGAAACAGTTTCTTTGAACATGAGTGTATTAAATGCATAGTGAAGGGCTTTACAAACCATGGGCAGTAAAATAAAAAAAGTTTGTAAACTGCAAATGCTTTGTTGAAAAATCGTCTAGATAGTTAATTCCAGGCCAAACAATACACAGTTTTATGTTTTACACTGTATTTTTCAATGTATATTTTCATTCCAATGAATAGTCAACTCTTCTCAGTAATCTCACCACTCATCAAAACAAAGGTATGTTATCCGTTTAAACTGGGCTCATGGGATTTCTTCTGTTTTGTCTATTACAAAAAGCTCTGGAATGAGGTTTATGGATTGTGCACAAAAACTGATCATATATCATACTGCTTTCTAATGAACAAACTGAATGTAAGCCAAAAGTTCTCTCTTGTGTAATGTGTTGGAATTAATAAGAGTTAAATAAGGATTGAACATAGCTTTTTAGTTTTCTTTTTAAGAAAGTGCTTTGGCAATTATTCAAGCAATTACAGATATGTGCTTGTGTACATCCAAGCAGAGACTCACAATACTACAACGTCCTCTTACAAACAGTAATGTCTTTTAAAAACATCTGACAATAATGAGTACCAGCTATTTCTAGTGAATAAAAGGTAATAGAGTTCCTTCAATATGCTTCTCTGTAGTGATGACTTTAAATACTGAGTTTGTGCTTTGTATAAAAACTATCATGATAGCTGAACTATCCAAAAAGGAAAGAATACAATGGAAATGGTTTCATCTTCTTGAGCTCTTTTCTAAATAGGTTTCTATTAAAATATAAACATCTATTTGTTGAAATGCCTTAATGTAATCATGTTTTAATGTTTGTGCAATATGATGCATTTCCTTTATTTCTGTTTTAGAGTAGTGTAGGATATTTAATATATTTTTAATTCCAAAGTACTACATGAAAATACAAAATGCATTCTAACTTAGCGTGTATATGTAACTACAGATATAGACGTATGATTTTTTTGTAAGTACTTAGTAGTACACTAAATGCAGATATGAAGTGCTCAGAACAAAAGGCTAGCTTACAAACACAGGTTGGCAGTCATTGATAAAATAATTAACAAGTCCCAAACTGTTTTCAGGTCTTCATAAGCATTAGAGGACTAGGTCCAGACCAAAATGTTTATCAATACATTTGTGACCACAAGGAAGACAGACAGTTGTGATTAAGCCAGAAAGAAAATAAAAGGTATTTTAGACACCTTCTTTTATATAAACAATGCAGCTTTTAACATTAAAATGTTAAAGCTGTTAATCCTAGCTTTCACGGTGGACTTTCTCCTGTTACTCTCCTTCACTTGAAAAAAGCCACTGAAAATCAAGTGCATTTTGCTATCACTGTAAATTGATTTGGTGAGGTGCTCCTACCCATGGCAGGGAGGTTGGAACAAGATGATCTTAAGGTCCTTTCCAACACTAACTACACTATGATTCTACGATAAGGCAATTAACGTTAAAATGCTTAATTAAAATGTGACATGATTTCTGCATTCTTTACCATACATCACTATTGTAAATTGTGTTTCAGTCTGTTAATGAAATACGAGAGCCAACTCAAAGCAGAACCAGTTACTAGAAAACATGCTTCCCAAAAAGACAGTAATATAATTCTATTTACACATATTTTTGCTTCGCAAAATGCAAAGCATCAATGTATTTTGAGGTATACATTAATAAACCATCCCATCAGACTAAAAAAATTCCTATTATAAACTGGTATAGAAATTTATATGTAATATAGACTAGTATGACTAAAAATAAATTTTTCATTTCATCTAACTTACGTCTACATAAAACTAACATAACAATCAACCTCATTCTGGCCTTCATTCAGCATCCATGACTTCAGTGGCTTGCATATTAACTTGTGGAGAAACCAGTCATTACTGTGTTGGAACATGAAAATAATCCATGCGGCCCACAAGTTGCTCTTCCAAAATGCTTTGAAAGAGAGGTCAGAAGCTTGATACTGATTTACATTGCTTGCACCCAAAAAGGTTAAAAGATTAAAGAAGGACTCAAGTTGCTCTCTCAAATGCTTCTTGCACAATAGAAAAACAATAGAAAAATAATAAAAATTCTCTTCCCATGGGAAAATAGGGGTGGTGGGAGTATAAAGTCTGTAAAATAGCAAAGTGAAGCCATGCCACCCGAGGACTAGCTATGGTTTACTGTTCATCCTTCTGTTCCTTGCCTCACTTACTGCTGTCATTTGGAAGAGATTCAGAGAAGGGAATGTGTTAAAGGGAGTTAATCCTTCAAGACTGTAAAAAGAGCTAAGTTTTTTACCACAAATGTTCCCAGAAAAGAGGAATCTCTTGCCCTCACTTGACTTAAGCAAAGCTTAAATCAGGATAAAACCAGTTCTGGTCTTGGTACAGAATCATAGTATTTTCTCTCTATTTACAATCACTACAAAAGATATTGAAGTAGGGGATTGTGCAATGGAGTTGTGATTGACTGGAAAAACTAGAGAATATTTGACATAGGAATAGCAATACTTAATGAATACAGAAGACAGCTTCTTCAAAAAGCAAGTTGAAACAGGGCATAACAGTAAATGCTATGCTTCAGCAATAGCATGGATACCATTAGTATTACTGGTATTGAACTTTACATTTTATTTTTTTTCTTTACTCAGAGAAATTGATACACATTTGTCTCTGAAGTCAAAGCTGTGATCAGCATCAGCTAGCACAGCTTAGGCAATCCAAAGAGCAATACAGTTTTGCTTCTGTTTGTCTCTCCCCAACTTCCACCCAGTGGTATTTTTGAATCTGTGTTAATGTAAAACAAGCTGGCTTGAACTTGTGCTTTTGAACTCTTGCTGCAATTGCAGAAAACCTCTTAACTTTCTGCTACAGCACCAGATTGTCACCAACAAATCAGCCAGAGTGCTATTGCTGCCACCCCAAGATCTGCTCCTAATGAATAGTAAAACCTCTTAACTTTCTGCTACAGCACCAGATTGTCACCAACAAATCAGCCAGAGTGCTATTGCTGCCACCCCAAGATCTGCTCCTAATGACTAGTAAAACCTCTCTTATGGCTCAGAAAGCTCTTAAGGAACCAAAGAGAATGGACATTAGTAATGTTAATAATAATTTTTAAAACCTTCAGTGCATCAAGGTTACCAGTAAGTATGTCGGTCAATTAACATACTTAACGCTTTTCTAGCTAAGTCTCAGTAATGTTTGGATCAATCTATTAGTACCATGTCCAAGAACATCCATTTGTCTTCTTTGATCCAACTTTACATTATTCCTAACAAACTATTAGCTGTATTTAAATGAACCTTAATGTCTTTTTTACAGATTTACTCAAACCAGTAATTTTCATCTTAAACTCATGTCCAGTGTGATTTTTCTTTTCTTTTGTAAAAGTAAAAAGCATTTTACTTAAATAACAACTAATGGCTGTCTTCAAAGAACACCTCATTAATGAGGTATCACTTGCCAAGTCATTTATGTTAACCCTGGGCCACTATGTCAAAAAAGTTACAGACATTCCCTGAATTCATTATATGGCATCAAATGACTTTCATGAATCCTTGAATTTTGCCACATCAGATCGTTGTCACAACATGGCTAGCGGCCATGTTAATACTTAATAATTTGTGTGCCTGAGGCTCAAAAACGGTGCTAAGTGTGTGAATAAATATTAAACAAATATTTTGTATCAAACATTTATGCAAAGATAAATAATTGTTACACTGTAAAATTGTCAGTTCCATTTACAGTACGTCAACTAGGTTACAATGCATGAAAGACTAAAGGAAACAAAGAGGGTTTGTTTAACTACAAACAGTCTTAAACCCGATATACATTGTAGCTATTTCCCCATAAAAACTTCAAACACTCTGTTCATTTCATTGCTCACAACTAGCTAACTTACATTTCTTAGCAAAATAAACACATACCCTTTATTTAGCATGGCATATTTTGTTACTGAATTAATAATCAAACATTATATAAAAACGATCTGAACATTTGCCTCAAGGGGGAGCTTACAGTTCATTCTTGTAGATCCTTTGCATTTTCAAGCCATTCCAAGCTAATGTTCTTTGACAATATAATACAGCCTGACTGCAGAATGTTATTTTTGCTTGTTTTCAGTCAGTAAGTCATTATACCTCCATGCTACTGTTCTTCCTAGGCATCTTTGAAATCCATAGTGTGGACTGGTTTGGACTGGTTTTTGTTCTTCCTTTACTGAAAAGGAAAAATATAAAGTCTTTTCAGCGCATGCATGCCTTTGCAGTCCTGATTCAGGTTTGTGATCAGACCTGGGTATTCCACCCCCTATTTGAAGGACATCTTTGTTGCTTTCATTGCATAGGTTCCCCATGTGGGAACAACAGAAGGGTCATGCCCATGCTGCACCCAGCATAGCACTATGGTGGTGGGTTGAGGTAAGCAACTATTACCAAAGTTACTAGACCACCCTGCTCAGCTGCGCTGCTCCCAGGAACACAACTGACTTGTCACATTTTGGTTTTTCAGTGCATGTTCAACCACACTTACATACATGGTGGTCTTCTCACGAGATGGTTGCAGACACTATTTGACCAGGGTGGTGGAAGGTTGGGCACTTCCCTCATCTGAGGGATGTACATGGGACAGGAGCATGCGAACCAACATCGGATGTGCCAAGGGTGCAGCCCACCCACCCCCAGGGAGCTACAGCAACCCTGCACATTCACATCATGGAGCTGCACGCCATGACTGCAGTACGCTCATGAGTTCCAGTGCATACTGGTATAGCTTCCTTCAGGGCTTGACCTAGCTTCTAATGAAGTAATGGCACATGAATCAGACTTCTGGCAATGAATGACTGGTAGAAAGCTTCCTTAGGCCAGTTTTCATTCAAAACTGTCAATAGTAGTTTCTGTGTTTGTTTGTTTGGGGTTTTTTAATTAAAAAAAAAAAAAAGCTTAAACTGTTTACAAAATTACTTGCTCTGCGATACTGCAAGAGTGTTCACTCCAGTCTTTACAGGGAGCCCTGAAGCACCCTGTAAACTGATGCTAGTCTTTCCATATGGCTAGCATCTCTGCTGTGACAGGTACATCACACCCATTCCCCTCAGTTAGAGAGGGTAGGTGACAGTGCACTGCAGTCTACTGAAGAGGAGCTTTGTGAGCAACTGCAGCTGTATTTTAATCAAAATCTTTTAGTCTCTGGCCAGAATATTTCACAGTGATTTTTTTTTTTCCCCAATTAAATAAAAACCAGAGAAGTAGCTCTACATAATTCTGTAGGATGTAAACCTGAGAGTCAAGATTCCAGCAGTCTTACACATTCAGTTTTACTCCTTTCCCTGGTTGTAAATGTGAGTCTGAGTTGATTTTAAATATACTTTGAGGGAACTGGACAGAACAGTAATTTCTAGTACCCCCAGACTTACCTCTGAAGTCCTATGAAGTAATGCATTAAGTACCTGAGCCCATTGGAGTAATTGAAAAAACTCCATTGGTTTCAGTGGACTTTAGATCAGGCCACAATGCTATAAACAAAGCAATTGCAATGAATCAAGTAGTTTCGGCACTTCTTTCTTTATGAAACAAATTCACTACTTCCTTCCAGATCAATACAGCAAAAGCAGGCATATTGTGTAGATTAATGATGAAATGCTTTGAATGGAGATTCCTTGCCATACAGCAGGAACAGTTTCTAAATACCTTGGATCAGAACTTTAGCTGTACAAAATGAGCTTATCTTCAGCAAACCTACACTTATTTTCAACAGCTATACATATGGTTCAGGAAATAGGTTTTAGTAAGAAAGGTAAGGAAGATGCAATCAAATAGCTTGATTATATTGCTGTTTTGACCATAAAATGCAACCATAAAACTGAGAAATATACCAGGTTGGAATTTAAACTTTCTGCAAGGCATTCAGATGATAATGGAGATGGGTCTTTGAAGCAGTTTCTCCTTGCTTCCCTGGAAGAAATGAAAGGGAGAGCATCTAAGAATGAATGAGCTGATCATTTCTACTAGCTACAGGGGTGATGTTTTGCTTTTCCTTACTACTACCCTTTAAGAGCCCAACACTAGGCAAAATTAGTCATGACCTTTCAAGCTAGGCATGTCCTGGTTGGCCATGGATTGTGGCTTTCAGAGGAAAGGTCACCATGTTGTGGAAGCCTAAAAAAGAATGAGAAGTCAGGTTCATTTTGACAGTTGGGGATCCCTCCTTCCCCAGCAGGACAAAATCCCTTTCCTAAAGCTCTATAGCATCCAGCTGATAAGTTCAAGTGGTTGCCTCTTTTTTTGATTTGCTTTTTGCCCAAGAACTGGGCATCTGTGGTGAACCAAAATGATTGACAAGGTAGGTTATACACAGAAATATTACTGAAAACAGATGGGGAAATATTTTTTAAAAAACAAAGTTCTCTCTCAACAGATAAAAAAGAAAATACTTCATTTTTGGTGATACCAAAATATCATCTTTTGACTTAAATGAATTTTAAAGTAAATTTTGTTTTTCTTTGATTAAAAACTCTGGTGCAACCCAAAATGAACACTTGGAAGGGAGGGGGAACACACACATTAAAAAATCCACAACCACAAACCAAACCTGGTTTGATTTAAATAATTTTCTCTCTGATTTTTGTACCATTTGATCTACCAAATTAATCGGCTAACAGAAAACATACAATTTTCAGAGCTGAATTTCCAGTATGTGTCATATAATTTTTAAGTCTTGGAAGTTCAGTTTAATTACTTCTGGATGACCTGCTATAGCATCAAATAGGCCTGATCAAAGCCCAGTGAAGTCAACACTACTATTTCTATTGATTTCAGTGGGCCACGACTCTCATTGTTTTCCCAGGAATAGTTGAAAGCTGAACCGTTTCTGGGGAGAGAAAGAGCTGCCAGAAAAGGCATGAACACATTTGTCATACTTACCAAGAAATCCAGGTCCATTGTTATAATGGTTCCAGATTTAGAATACTTAAATAATTTCTACTGTTATACATATGCTTCCTTTACTACTTTGAGTTTCTGGCCTTCTACAGCCCCAGTGCTGAGGGGGCATGCTTTCACAAGCAAGAATTTGTCTGCCATAAAACACACTGGAAAGTGCACATTTTCTCCTTTTCTTTATAGGAAAGTGCATTAAATAAAGACACAATCTAGTTTATGATGCAGACTTCATAACATCTTTTCTTTACAATTACTCATTTCAAGCAGACATATTACTAAGGAGTGCTGTGATCACTATACCCTCACAAAGATATAAGATGACCTGACATCTAGAGTGTTTTTTCACCTGAAATGTGTTTCAGCTGTTTACAGAAAATGCTAAATAAAAAAGCACGCAGAAAAAGAAAAAGACTAAAAGTAAGGAGGAAACTTTATTTTCTGATTTCCTAAAAAAAGTGATATTGTATTCCTTACTAATATTCCTGCTCTTCAAGAAGAAGAACAGTTTGTGAATCTTGCTTTTTTGCCAAAACATTGTTTATCCATAAAATATATTTAAGTTTAAACTTTTCTGGATTATATTACTCGAGAATGCTTCTGGAAAAAAAAATCTGCAGCGTAAAAAGCACCCTTGAAAGTTTCAGAAAGATGAGTTCGGAGGAAAAAAAAGTATGTTGTCATATCTTGGTACATTATATTTTAAGAAAAAGAATTTTAAAGCATGGATCAATACATATCCTGTTTCATACGCTGAAGTGTTTCCTATATGTATCTGTTTGATATTTATCTATTTTTTTATCATTTACACATTTTCGTTGGCAGATACATGACGTACAAAGGAGTTGCACTGGTGTGTGGCTCAAAACATATTTTTGCTTTTTGTTTTCAATTTGTTTGCTCCAGCGGTCCATCTGTTTTTCGTATGGTATGCACACTGAAACAACATTAAGCAGCTGCAGGCCCCTGAGGTTTATCCTTGGAACAAACTGGACTTTATGTCAAAGTGAGGCGAGTCCCTGAGTTTGCGCTGTGTCAGTGAGGACCCCAGTACTATTTCCCAGAGCCCACATACTCTATCGGTGGTAATCATGGTGGAAGAGGGTAAGTAAAAGTGCTGGTAGTAGCTCAGCCTATCAAATGGTCAGCAAAGATATCTTCTTCAGAAACGGGTGAAGTCCTAATGGCAATATACTTTGAGAACATGGAACTATTTCAGCATGTTGTGGAAAAGCCTGAAGGTGAATATTCATCTGTAACAGCTGTAAACTACTTGGATTTTAATAGATGAAAAGATGCTTATTTGCGGACAGATGTAAGCAGTCTTTCAGTATGAATAGCTTGCCAATGGAAACATGAATTCTGTGATATAAAACTATTATGGATTAATATCTTTTACCTTTTATGAAGCATCTGGAAACAGCAAGTCCCAAAAGCCACCAGTATCAACAGCAGTAGTGGTATAGTGGGTATTACAACATAAATTAGATTTGGAATTATACCTACAAGACAAAAGGTCTCATTAATGCCTCCCATGTTGAAATACTCTTAACATGAGTTAAGAGTATTCATGTGAGTAAAACTCTGGAGTAAAATATCAGAAATACATTGACTTAAACAAAAGCATATTTATACATTCCTTCTATAGGAAGAGGTCCAAAACCATAACTCGGCACTATCAAGAATAAAACAGTACTTCTTCAGTGACAAGCAAAACATATCTTAAGGAAACATGAATTCTGACTTTTTCAGTATGCATCCATGAAAGACTTACAATTTTGTAATTGAAAATTCAAGTATTTTAAGAGTGTATTTCACAGCCTATTATTTTTACAGTCCATATATCTGTCTACTCAGTTGCCCTTACATGTTGGATTTCCACCCATGCAGGACCACAAGAGGAACAAACCCTGCTCTTGTCTCCCTACTACCGTTTAAAGGCAAACATACACTCTCCTTGACTAACCAGGAGAGAGCTAAAGCCAGGGCTCTATAGGTCTCTGGACAAAAGGAATGGGAAATGGTCCAAGCTGAGACTCTGTTATCTGCCTGCAATAGATGATGTCTGAAACTGACAAAAGGACTATTTTTCAATAACTATATGCCCATGTTTAACAGTATTCATATAACGTGCAAATTGTGGAGACTTTCTCACACATTGTCCTGTTTGAATATATTTTCACTAGCAAGACTAAATCTGAATGTTCAGGTTCGTTTTGTTTATGAGTCTTTGCATGGTTTTTATAAATATCATTATTAATTTCAAAATACAGCTCATCAGTTTATCCATTCCTCTCGAGTTACAAACAATGGGAAACTGGCTCATATCCAACCAACCAGTGTGAAAATGGAGCATCACCTTTCCATAATCCCATGGTGTAATCCTGTAAAATCCTGAGTAGCTCCTTAGAGATGTTCAATTCCTTGAATTAAGGCCATGCTATAACCCTTGAAACTCAGGACTCCACTCAGGACATAAATTGCTAAATAAAGTAGCTAGGAGTATTACAGCAGGCTCCTAGGCAGTGGGTATCCACTTTCAAAATACCAAGTGTCATCTCTGATAGAAATTTCAGCAAGGCACTTAAATTCTCTTAGGTGTTCCTTAAAACACAGGGTACTTGGGATAGGTACAGCACAATACCTATCCTGCAGATAACTTAAAAATTCATGCCCTGTTAGGAAAGATTAATTTGTGCCTTTTTGTGAGCCTTGGCTATCAGATATAAAAGAGATGCACTGTATGTTTGTCACACATGTTGGGGAAGAGGTGGGAAGGAGATGGAGAGGCAAAGCACTGGTTACCACAGCCCAGAAGAAGATGCCCCACAGCTGGGTGAGCACTGGTGAAATCTTGGATCTTGACAGAGACTAACCAGGTCAGAGACAATAGTGCAGATTTCAAGGACTGCTAGACTGTAGCTTTATATCAAAGTCTGCAGAGACACGGAA
The DNA here is from genome assembly GCF_033815535.1 of Pezoporus flaviventris. Lineage (NCBI taxonomy): Eukaryota > Metazoa > Chordata > Aves > Psittaciformes > Psittacidae > Pezoporus > Pezoporus flaviventris. The sequence goes on from NW_026892563.1 coordinate 23,821,727, forward strand.
ATGATCTGTTTCCACAATTACAAAGAGGACAGACTGAAACTCTTGAAATGTTATTCAAAAGTGTAAATTTTCAGGGCATTTCCTGGGGAAATAGACTGCTTCTTCCCCCTGACAACAATGGAAATTGTCAAAGATTAATTTAACTGAGTCCACTGTTAATATTTTTACCAGAATACTAAACTCATATGATCACATTACCTGTTTCAGTAGCAATAACATGATACTGATCTTCTGGTTTGCTTGTGTCATAAGGATTTCCTGCTGGCACTGTTGGAAAAATATCTGAAAAGGATACCAGATATTTTAGTGAGTAAAAAATACAGCTTTTATGTTGTTAAGTAAATTAATAGTAATTACATCTTAATTTAAATTGGAAAAGCAAACAGTTTTTTTTTTTTTTACTGTTGGCTATAAACACGTAAACATCATTTTATTGCAAAACTGGGAGTACATCTGGAACAAGAATTATGAGCAGTGCTATTCTGAACACCAGCCATATATTTGTTGATATTGCTCTCTAAAGGATTCATTTTTCCTATGTTCCAGTTCTAAACTATGGGCTGTAAAACTTGAGTAATTGAGGTTCTTGTAAGCCATCACTTTATGTATTTACCATTGCAATTCAACTTAATGTTTCAAAATTTCTTACCGTAATCTGGCTCCGCTCTGTCTCTTAACTCTTTTTCTAAGACAATATCTGTTAAATCAATATTTGAAATGGATTGTTGAAGAATGAAAACTGCTTGTATTAAAACAGATATTTTCATTATTTTGCATGCAGTATCACAGAAATAGATACATTCCCAAAGTCAATAATTGCTTAATTCTTCAGCATTTAATCTGCTTACCAAACACTTATTTGCAAACTAGTGCCAGATCACTTCTAGTTCATACTTTTGTGCTCCTTAGAAAACAACTATAGCTTATTCTAGTTCCAATTCTTGGTGACCTGTGCTAGGTTACTGATTAAATCACTCCATCCCTTAATTTCTCGTGCTGAATAAAACTCCTAACATATTCAAAGTTTCATCTGTGCAGACAGTCCTAAAACAGTATAAGAAAAGAAGTGTTCTTCATGAATACTTAAATCTTTTTCAGATTTTCAAAATAATGCTTGCAGAATGTTGGCTAGGAAGCAAAACATAGCAGCACAGGTTTGTGAGGTTAAAGGTCATTTTCATGCAGCTTGGGTTTGCAATAGGCAGCCAAAAATACAAATCATGGGCAATTGGTTCTAATACATCATATAAGGAAATGAAATCACAAGAAGATAAATGATCCTATCATTTCTTGTAATGCATCAGAAACTGGAGAACCAATTGATGGCTTTGAGCTATATTACAGAGGCTTGCAAGTTTACTGATGGCTATTGTTACAACTAAAAGTTTACAAAGGCAACAGAATTCATTACTTCATATTTGGGCATACAATTGGAAACTGAATGACTGTTTCAATACCATTCCTTTACCGTAGGATTATATTAACATAATAGTGCTATGAGCTTGCAGTTCCAAGTGTCCTGATAAACATAGAATGCTGGGAGAAATCAAAGAATAAAGACTACTAGAACAAAGACAATTATTTCATCTACTCTGGTAAGAACTATGTTTGGCATACATAAAGGAAGATATAAAAATACCACAAAGAACTGAGTTGCTGGCTCTAGACAGCAGAAGAGGAGGTGAACTTTTTATTTGGTTATATAATCAAACCTACAGGAGCTGGTCAGGAACTAACTGGTTGCAATTACCAACCTATAATTAAATTTAAGGTTGATGAATGATTAATATGATTTAAAGCCAGACTGAACATTGCAACAGTAAATGCTGTCAAGGGAGGTACTATAAGAAAGGCTTAGAAAAATCTAGTAAGACTCAGTAAGACTGCCTAATGAGCACTGCTCTTCAACTTCCCACCAATACAACTAGATGCAATTTCGTCATGGTCACTTACAACCTCTGTGTTTTGGCCTGTGCCTGGTATACCGTATACTTAAAATGGACAGGAAAGCTGTGAAAAATAATATACTCAGGTAACAAAGTGAAATTTAATATGCATGTGGCACTTTCATACTCCTAGTAAAATGGATGCATTTAGTACTGCAAATGGTTGACATTGAAGCCATTACAGTTATTTGGGGCAGGGGAAAAAAGTCATTTGTAAGTCTCACTAGGTTTTATATAGCAAATTACATTTGCTTACAAATATTATGGAACTTTCTTCAGGCAGTGAAAGCGATACCATGTACCTATTTATATACATTAATGCATCTACTCCTCCATGTGATAAAAAAAAATAAATTTCTAGAGAATAGTCTGTTTTGCTAAAGAGCAGAAATTCCAACAACTTGAGAAATAAATAGCTACAATTCAGTAGTACTGTATTTAGCTGCATAACAATGCCAGTCATAATAATCTACCTATATGTTATTTGCCTTATATGTGCCACTACACCCTCGCAATCTACTTATACATAGTGAAAGAAATAAAAATTCATTTCCATTGTTACTTTTATCACTTGGTTTTCTGCAAATCCAAAATACCTGGCACTTTTTTTCAGGTTGTAAAAGCAATAGGAAAACACAATTATTTGTCATATCTCAACTAGAATGGTAAGTAACTTGGTATTACAGAATGATTGCTTCACTTAAATTTGTTTGGTTTTAAAGACATGAAATATATTTGAAACTGAGCCCTTTAGTTAATCAAACCTGTATATTTCTGATACAAAAATGTTGTTAGTTTAACAGCCTAAAACATTTTAATTGTGTTTTTATTCAAAAAAATTGTGGTCAGTTGCAAAAGTAATAAATTGCATATGTTACAGTTCTTTGAATGGCCTATGTGACTGTCCTGGGTTCAGCAGTAGCAGCCTGGGAACAGTGTTGGTGATACCGATGTTTTCGGTTGTTGCTAAGTGATGTTTAGCTTGACCAAGGACTTTGTGAGGCTCATGATCTGCCAGGGAGGAGGGGAAGCTGTGAGGAAGCAGAGACGGGGCGCCTGACCCCGGCTAGCCAAGGAGGTATTCCATACCACAGCACGTCATGCCCGGGGTGGGGGGTAACTGGGAGTTACCCAGAAGGACACGGGCTTCCGGGTGGGTCTCGTTTCTTGGCCGGTGGTATCGTATTCTCTTCCCTTGTTATTTTCTCTTATCATTGTTGTCGGTGGTGGTAGCGGTGGTGATTTGTGTTGTACATTTGTTGCTGGACTGTTCTTATCTCAACCTGTAGGAGTTGCACTCTTTCGATCCTCCTCCCCGTTCCTCTGGGAGCGGGGAAGGGGAGAGCCCTGGTGGGGGTGTGGGAGGGGGGCCTCGATTGTTGTCAGCCCAGCACCACTCACTGGGAGTGAGTGAGCAAGTTGCCTGACTGGGTTTAAACCACGACAGTGACTAAGATAATTACCGATCACCATAAGATAGTGACAGTCACTAGTAACATATTTAGGGCATGGGGGTAAAATGTGTAGGTATATCAAGCCTTCCAATTATTTAATATTTACTTGCAATATTAATTACCATTAATATCTCCATTAAGATATTAGACTGTGAGAAAGCTATCTACCCACCAAAACTCAAGGAAGAAAATAGCCTGGACCTCTACAGACAGACAGATCTCTATAGAGAGTGTGGTTATTGCTAGATCACGAGCGTAGAGAAAGCAGGTATGAAACTGCAGAATTATATAGGTCAAATCACTGCTAAGGGTAGGATTTCACATGCATTCTGACTTCCAGCTCAATTTTTTAAAAGCAGACACACCATAAATTATTTGAAAATATTTTCATGATCCTGCTGAAAAACATGTTTTAATTTACCATAAGTACCACCAAAAGTAGAAGCTATTTCAGACCCAGCTTGAAAGTTTACTTTTCAGGTCCTTCTGTTTGCACATAGTTCTAGTTTACAGTTCACGTTTCCTCTACTGACATATACAGAACCCATGTCATGTCTGCAAGCACAGCCAAACTGCCTAAGATCTAGCTTTTTCTGTCACCATCTGAACTAGTGTGCATCTGCTTTTCATATCTATGAAATGCATGCACAAATGCAGAATTTTCTTCCAGCTGTTCAGAACTTCATTCCTAAAGCCAAAACTTTTTGAAACAAATGTAAGTTGAAACAAACAAATTACGTTACAAACGTAAGTTGGTATAAAATGACAAAAGTCTGCACCTACAAGGACAATGTCTTTTTCTTCCTCTCATTTTTTTTTTTTTTTTATTTTTTTTATTTTTTTTACAGTAGGACCAAAAGATGTCTTGGTCATCCTACTTGACAGCAAGAAAGGGAAGTAGAAAATGGCCAGTTAAATCACTCTGTGGAGAATAAAAGAACTAGTGAATGAGTTACGTCAAAGTAAACCTGGGAATGCATGATAGTGAAGATAATTTTGAAACATTCTAATTGGATTCAGATAGGTTTGTTTAAATTATCACTAGATTTTACATATTATATCCCCTGTTAATGCTAGCTCAGGCACCTGCACACCAAAAGAATCGGTACAACAGGCCACAAGACATTTGCATATTCCCTTATAGAAAGGGCAACTGTTTTTCTAAGACAGTGTCCCACCTGTGAAACAGAACTTTAGTTTCACCTACCTGGACCATACTTGCAGATAAAATTGTGCTTCATGTTACATCTATCATCATTCCATTGATAAAGGTATGGCCCTCCCAGACCAGGGTTTGCAGTTGGCTGATGATACATCACAACACAGGCTTCACTTCCACAGGAAGGTTCATCTGTATACCAATTTCTAGCAGTACACAAAGACAAACTTTCAAATTTTGACAGTAAAGTTCATCAGGACACCGAGGAAAGGAGTTTACATCAGAGAAGACGTGCAAGCCCCAATGGCTCCATCCTCTTCCAAGACATGCTGCATTTCCTCTGTGAAAGGAGTTTACGGCCTGGGCTCCACATCTCTGAATTTTAACAACCAAAAGCTCTGTCCAGTCAAAGCACCTCTGAAGAAATAACACCCTGCTGCTCTGCTGTTTTTCTTCTTATCTGACTCTCTTACCTGTCCCATTGTCCCAAGTCCTGTGAGCTGCTGCTACTCTGGCCTTTCGCTTACTCAGAAAATGAAAGGCTTTTCAAAACACAGTGCAGAAACATAGTAATTTACATTAAGTAACATGCACAATTTACTTGGTGGCTGACACCCTGATTCAAGGTGGCCAGTCTTGCTCAATTTGTCTTTCTGCTTTCAGACCGCATCCTGAGGACTCTTGTGTGTAGCAGAAAAAACTCCAAAAGCCTTTCAGAAGCAAACCCATGAGATGTGAGTAAAGAGAATTGTAGGCTGAAGCAACATTATGACATACTTTCACCACTTCAAATTCAAAACCCTGGTTGCCAGCTCCCCTTTATCTGGAAAAGTCAAGGAGGGATGCTACTAACTTTGTGGGACAGCAAGTCTATAAGCTTCTTCCTAGAAGACTTGACTTGCTAGGCATTTCACTCTCCCTTTTGTTCCATGAAACCTTCTCAATAAGCAGTTTTACACACTTACCTGAATGGTGAAATACTTCCATCAGCCCACTGGTAGAGGTCAGGGCAAGCACTTGAGGTGGCTAGTCCATCACTGCTTCTCCACAACCCAATCCAGAAATCGCCATCAGAAATCCCAGCGCCTGATTTAGTGAGGTTTTGCAACATGTTTTCTATTAGTTGCTGTTCAGCTTCACTTTCCAAGCTCAGTAAAGTCCCGCCATCAAATTCACAAGCTTGGCGGGCTTCCTGAAAGCCCACACGTCTAGACAAGTCCTGGAAATAAGCTAACTTGTAACAAGAACGCTTGAAGTCACCATAGCACACCTTTTGACCTGAAAAATATAAATAGAAGAGTGTTCAGAATATAGTAACAAATATCACAAATGGGAAAAAAAAAAATACATATATACAGCACAACACGTATACAGTGATGGAGGACAGTAGTTTTTTTTCTTATGCCCCTGTCTGAAAGGACTTAGGATGCTGACACTGTTGAAAACTTTAGTGTTAATTGAAATTGCAAATATCATACAGTTCACAGGAATCCATGGCTTTCTTCCCAAGGCCTGTGAAAGGCACTAAAGACTCCCACTAACTTCTAGAAAAATATTCTTGACTTTAATGACTGTACCATCAGGCCCCTCTGTTAAAGCCAGGATCTGTTTGAAGGGTATTTTCTTAACTATTTCATATTAATGGACCAACTTCACTTTTATTTGATCTGAAAAAAGTACTTAAATTTCCCAATTTTAGTGGCATCAAGATGCAAGCAGTTTCTTGATTTTGGTACCTAATCTTGAGAGACTGTATTCAGGAGGACCTCACAGCTCTCTTTGCTATCATGTCTCTAAGGGTGTGTGGAATGAGAGTGTCTGCCCCTGTAAGCTATCTGGTCAATGGCTTTCTCAGTGCAAAAAAGAATACAAAGAAACAAAATGTACAGGCACAAACCAGACAGAAAAACATGGGGGGGGGGGGGGGGGGGGGGGGGGGAACAAACAAAAAAAAAAACAAACCCCCAAAAGAAGAAAAAAACTCATCAGACACACTAATTGGTGGGCTATCAAGAAACTGAAGACAAACAGGATTTTGCAGCTTCATAAGGATGTTCAGGGTTTGGTAGGACTATGCAGTCTGGTGAGAGGCTATGCAGAGTTAGGGAATGGGGAAGAACAAAGCAGAAATAGAGAGAAAGGGGCCAGTCATGTAAAACAGGGTATGTGTCTGAATGTTCATCTTTCCTAGTGACAACCCATCTCTGCCAGTTGATGAGGAGGAGAGGATTTGGCTTTTGGCTGTCTGTTTACGTGGGATCCTCACCTGGGTGCTGTTGAAGGCAGCACCTTGCCTGTGCAATCTGTGTGATGCCTGTGCATGTGGCTCTTGTGATACCTGATCAGCTTTGCTGCTGGTTGAACCAGCAAAGGCAAAAGCAGCATCCACATTCCTCCGCTCAGGGGGGGGCCTGGGTATGATGGTGAGTACCAGCAGCCAGACAGGAGGGAGTCCTGGGACTGGAGGTGCTGGAAGAGGCAGCCACATTCTTAACATCCCTTAAAACAGAAAACAACTCCAGATACTAGCAGCTATCACAATACTGGGTATGGTAAAGAAGCCCTGTGATGCTTTCAGAAAGCAGTAGATTACTGCATTCACACCAGTTTCCCCTTGCCTTTCAGAGTTATGTCTGTAGAAAGAATCAAAAGCCAAAAGAGGAAGTAATGTTTATTCCTTCCAGTTCTTTGGATGAGAAAGACACATGCCTTTTTCCCAAAAAGGAAAAATTATCATAATCTTCAACTAGCGGGAGTCTCTAGAGTTTATTCAACATATACAAGATGTGGAATGAACAAACTCACCTATCAGCTGCAACTGAACTCCAGTTTGTTTATTTAGAGACAGGGAAGGGTTCTAAATACAAGGAAATAAGCTAACTATCAAGTAAAATCATTTTTTTTTCAGGATGCAAACTTGTCATTAGAGAAGAGGAAGAGTTTCTTTTGTAAACCAAGAATTACTGAAGGATAGCAAAGTAATAGGAACTATCAGGCATTATCTAGATTACTTAGAAACCAACAAATTTCATCATTTGACTGGAAAATTCAGCAAGGACAGTATGTTTTCATACCATGTCAGGTTTGCATTTGAAAATCTTGCATTCATCTCCCATTCCTAAGCAAACCAGAACTAACCATACCTAAGCAATACAGAACTCATGCAAATAACCCTTTGGCTTTACCTTTGAATGGGTTTTACCCTGCTTTACCTTAAAAGTATAAAAAAAAAAAAAAGAAAAAAAAAAGAAGTAAAAATAGAAATAATTGGAGCAGTTATTTGTCACTGGGAAACAGCAACATCATCCTATAGCTTAAACTGTACTTAAGCTGCTTAAGCCAGTGTTTTCTATACATAAACACAGAAGTGGACCAAAAAAAAGAAAAAAAGAAAGAAAAGCCTAAAAGATACAATAAAGTTAATTCTTCTTGCTTCAATGTTGCTTCATTTTTGTAACTAATGATGAGTAGCATACTTGCACAGAGCATAGTTTCAAGAATTTGCAGAGGATAAGGAGACTGTATCAAAGCTGCATGAATACAGGAACATAAAACCAAGATTTTCTAAAGACTTAGCTAAATCTGAAAGTAACTCTTATTTTGGGCATCCTTTTTATCATGGAAAGCTAAACTATGGGGCAGTAGGGATTAACTATACTTAGTTTTCTAGTGGTTCCTACAATGCTTGTAATCTTGCTGAAAAAATAAAAAAAACCTCTGAAACCCATTCTTTATGATACCCTATTAAAGTTCACCTGGGAAAATGTCAGTAAGAAGTGTCTTTACCATCTCATTCTTAGTTAGGCTAGGCAGACAGATATCTGAAGAGTCACTTACAGGTAGTTAACCTGCCGAAAGAATACAGGAACAAGAATAACCTAATGTAAGGACAAGTTTGTGCCACACATAACCATGGAAAAGCCAGGATCTGAGATCAGGAAGACAGCGCCTATTTGGACTTCCTCTGAAAATGTCCTAGCAATGTTGTGCATGTCCCAGATCCTCTCCTGTCATTTCCTTTTGTCCATATAGGTTAAAGTCTTGCTATCAATGAATGCCTTCACCAGGGACTGTAGCAGTAGGATTTAAACTGAAACAGGGAAGCTCAGGTTAGATATAAGGAAGAAGTTCTTTACTGTAAGGGTGGTGAGGCACTGGAACATGTTGCCCAAAGAACTGGTAAATGCTCCATCCCTGGCAGTGTTCAATGCCAGGTTGGACAGAGCCTTAGGTGACATGGTCTAATGTGAGATGTCCCTGCCCATGGCAGGAGGGTTGGAACTAGATGACCTTAAGGTCCTTTCTAAACCAAACCATTTTATGGTTTTATGAGTCTAATGTAGTAAAAGCCATAGCCTTAGCTGAGCAACGGTGCTGAAGAATCAAAGGAAGACCCTTTGCTAGAGATGTATATAAAACAGTGGATTTCTCCATAAGACTTATTTAAACAAAAAGAAAAAATATCCCTATTATCAAAGAAACAGTGATAAAAAAATACTCAAAAGTAGTAAGTGCAAGAATGAAAGCTGCATGTGAAATCACAGCTCATTCACTTCATCTATAATGCTGCAATTCCAGTTTTGTTAACATGATCATTTATTTTCCCCAGGACCTCTGTCTCATTGACAGGATAGAGAGCACAGTGAAAATGGAGCTGATCAACATTTTTATCTTCACAACAGGGTGAGTGACAATGGCTTATTGCCAGAGTACACATGACAATGCAAACATCCAAAGGATAGCACTGAATTATGTAGGACACTAATTGTTTACAAGAAAAAGGGACCACACCTCTCCATGTAACTAAAGATTGGATTCAGAACAGTAATTCAAGATTTGTATGCAGATTTATGGAGAATGCTTTATCCACTGCCTTGTTCTTTTTATCTCCCAGGCAATTTTTAGAAATAAACTCTTCACGAGTCCTTTTATTCTGTACACACACTCCTCCTTGACACCAAGTAGTAAGCTATGAGCAAATTCAGGTATCAAAGTATCCCTGTCATGATTTCAGTTATGCAGGAATGTCTAATCCACTGAGATGAGTGGGCTGGCCACTACCCATCTCAGTTCTTGTGCTTGCCTCCAACTCATGGGAAAATAGCTAGTTTTCCATCCGTAACACACACATCCACACAGAGACTCATGGTCCCAAATGGCATGCGCTGTTTGAGCTGCCGTAAGGCTTGTGTCCGTAAGCCGTAAGTTGCGCTGTATACTGGTCCAGTATGGAAGCTGCATTGGCCTTAAGGCTCAACTCCATCACTCACAACAAGCTGAGGAAACCAGGTGGGACTGTACAGAGCAGGGAGGAGGACAGGCACTTGTGATGTACAATGGCAGCAGAGATGCTCAGTAGGTGTCACTGCAGTCTCTAATACATGCCCAGCTTGTGACTGTTGTGTACTTATAACAGGAAGCCCTCCTGGAGTCATCCAGAATGCAGATGTGAAGGCCCAAACTCTAAAATCAAGTATTATAAAGTGAAAGAATTGAACAAATGAATATTTGCATACAATCTAACTCCTAAATGACTTCTCTCATTTGCTGCTCTCTATACCTGTGGCAACAGAAATTATTTCCTTAGAGGCTGATCACTTGTGCAAGAATATACCTCTACAAAACAACAGGGAAACCAGCAAGAAACCAAGAAATATTTGGCATTAATCCAATGTGAATGAAGTATGTGATGCAGAGTAGTAAGCTTTCTGGAAGAAGCTGTGATTTTCTTTCTGTTCTACTTAATTTAGTCCCCATGTTTAGGCAGTGACCTAGTCTGAATCATTTCTTTCTTCTTTTGAAGGGGACTTTCATCTGCTGTAGCAGAGCTAGTTCAATGTGTTAATGGAAATCTGCAGTTGTGCCTTAATAGCTGGCAAATCAGTTGACATTTTAGTGCTCTTCTCGGAACACATCGAGATGTCAAGTTTCCAAGCTTCATTTTTTACAGCTTTCTTGCACTACTAATTTGTAAACTACAAAGCAGAAATAATTTGACAATGAAAAATGAAATAATGGACCACATTGTACAGTAGACAAGCTAAGTATGGAAACATTTACTATTAACTATTTTACCTTCTAACATCTTGCAGCAGACAACACTCCAGCATTAATTCTAATGCAACATTTGCTATTTCAACTGAATAAATTGAATTCTTTTTTTTTTCCCTGTCACAATTTAATAGAAATTATGTTTGTAAGCAAGTCTATTATTAGAATGAATCAGGCTAAGATACTACACAATGGGAATAAATATTAGCAAATTAGGCATTTACAACCCATCCACAAAATCTGCCCTGTGATGCTTGAGATGGAAGAAAACATGAAGGAAAACAATGTTTCACCACAGGTTACCCAGAAATGAAAATGCTTGTTATTGTATTTAGTTCTCCCTTCAGCACGAAACCAAAAATTTAGTTTAGTAAGAGCTAAGAACATATTCTTACTGTATTTCCTGCTTCCAAAACCACACATTTGGATCTCCCCAGTGTCCTTCACGGAAATGTCTCCAGGTCTGTTCTTTCTATCCCTTCTGTGAACACCAGCCAAACGACATAGCTTTGGTCATTTCCCTCAGCCTTAGCAGCTCTAGCTGCCTACTGCAGAGAACCTGATCTGGCTGAAAACCCCTTGCACTCACTTTGTCTCATCATCCCATTAGCTGAAGAAAACAAGTGTACAGTACTTGCTCTAGGAAGTGCTAGCTATCATCTATATGAATTAGTTTTTGTCTTTGCATGTCACACAGCTGCTCCATACTAGAATGTTTTCATATCAACATTAAAACAAAGGTAGCTTTTAGCTGAAATACTGGATACTTAGTTAAAACATTTCTGCAGGAAGAAAAAAAAAATCTTTCAAGAAAAGGAGAAATGAGCAAATTCTCATATATTATTTCAATCAATTATGTCTCCATTGTGTTTTAATAATGATGCTTCATTAAACAGAAATGATAGATAGGTTCCTTGGTCTGTCTTGACAGAATTTATAACAAAATGTTATTTCCAAGCAAAATTACTGATAAAGTATCCAGGCTCAAAGACTCATCTCCCTAAGAGCATCAGACTCAGTCCTAACTACTACATCCCCAAGAACCATGGGGGCACAAAGGCTATCTTGAGTAATACACATGATTCAGCTGGAAGTTTTGAACACGTTAGATAGAAGATAAGCTCCCTGCTGCTAAATTCCATCCTTCTTCAACTTCATAAAATAACCTACACTCCAGGGTCCGCTACCATTAGCATCCACCTAGATTAGAGGGGAATAGCTGCTGCATGTGCAAAGCATATGTGGGGAGATAAGGAATGCACAAATGTAGGAAAGTCCATTATGTCTTCACAGTGCAACTTTCTTCTTCTTAAAATAAAGGGTTCAGCAGAAAACAGAGGAGCATTTGGTACAAAGAAATGTGAAATATTTAACACTAACCGGAGTCCCAAAGGCCAGCATAATGCTGATGGAGGCCTCTGAAAATAAAGTAACAAAATAAGATGGCTTAAGTGAAAGTGATCATGAAATAATAGTAAGACATAAATCTATGTGAATTAACCAAATATTTCACTGGCCAGATAATATTTCTCTGCTTGCATTATGATAATTATTCTCTGCTTGCCTTGGTGTTGGGCTTGTGTGATGACACCAACCTCCAAGGCTGTATAGCCAGCACACAGGACACTGGGCACAATTTGTTTACACCTACCTTTGTGTCACTGGATGCTCCATGCCAAGGCCCAGTAATGCACTTCAGAACATGGTCAGTAAGAGGCTAAAAGATATTACATTTTCCTAATCACATTTTGATTCAAAGCTGATGCATTTTGTCAATTGACCTTTGTATCATCCAGTCAGATTTTATGAGTTTAGCCGCTGATCATGTTTTGCTGTATTATGTTACTGCAGTTGATATTCTACTGCATATTTGTATCCAGCTACTGAATTAAATTTTTTTTTTTCTGATGATTCATATGAGTTTTTAAAAAAACTACTGTGATAAGATTTCATAATTATATTGCTTTGAATTATGACAAAAGCAAATTGCCATCTTCTGTACCAAAATTTGTAATACTGAAGACACATCATTCTCCAGTTGAGTCAATATTCAAATCACAGATGTTGCTCAGCTCACACTTCTGCACAGCTTAAGGAATTCTGTGTTCAAAAATTTGCCATTCAAATACAAACTGGGATACAGATCTTGTGTTAGCCTGTATCTATCTGTACTTCTATCTTCATAGCTAACTCTTCCATACCTTAATAGGCACCTTTTTCCTCCTAACCTCCTAGTAACCAAGCCCGAACAGAGAAGATACATTTGTTATCAATTTCTACTTTTTCTGGATTAGAGATTATGCTCAATTGTCATATCAGTTTCTTTAAAGTTATTTTTCTTTTGTGAAAAACATTCAAAGGTTCCAAGTCCCTTTTAAGAGGTTAGATAAAATAACTGATGGCCAAATTTGCCTATTAAGTAGCTTTATTTAAGGTATACATGTGTAGAGACAATTTGTATGCATCTTATCATACAGCCATTAGCATGTAGACAATGTCCAAGATGGTTTAATAGAGGCTGGCTCCAAACTCCCTTAAGCAAAACTCATCCACAGCCAGACTTCTTACAATACTTAACATAAGGGAGACCCTTTCTCGATAAATTCTTAGGAATTAACATGTAAAAATTATAGATGTATAGACAGCATGTGTGAAATCATAGGTAAAAAGCAAATTCTTTGTATTCTCTCTCAGTCACAGGCCAGATAACCTATCTTTAGCCATTAACCATTCATATCTTGTGAATTAGCAAAGATTATGAGAGAGATCTTCAGACACCAGCCAAACAACAACCATCTCTAGGATTAATGCAACTCTTGCAGAGAGAAAACAGGGCACGATGGATGTTTTAAGTAAAAAGAAAGTACTGCATTAAACCATTCATACATAGATTTAGTAGTGATTCAGAATATGAAGCTAGACAAGAATCATGTCCCAGTCCAGTCTGTTTTCTTTCTCTTTTGCCATGGGAATCGATTTTCACTTTTTTTTTTTTTTTGCTGAAATAGAGCAAATTTTCACCTGTATGTTGGTCTTTACTAGCTAATTATGCTATTGTGTTTCCAAGTGCTTTTGAGGACAAGTAGCTGTTTTGGTTATTTCCGAATCAAAACTGTTCTCAATAGATCCAGAGCAGCTACATTTTTACAAAAAACAAGTGATCAGAAAGGGAAGCCTGTTTGTGAAGGAGCATTGGGCAGTGCTAATTTAAATGTTAATATCACTGATCACTAACACCTAGGTTTTGCCATCTGGCTGAATGCAAATGCAATTAAAATGAAAGCTGATAGCTTCCCTGCATATTGCTGCAAGATAGCTGGTTACTAAAATAGACTGTTAAAAAAATTACATATAAACACTGATGACAAGTACTGAACTAAATAGATTATTTTGGTGGAGGTTTGTCAAAGCCTCCATGTGCTCAGAACCTGCACTATTCTAGGTCTTGGGAAGATGCAAGCCAGGAATCCTTGTCTTGCAAAACACAGGTAAGCTTTTCGTTATGTTGAATAAAGTGCTGGGAGGATTTATCTCCCCCAGAGCAGACAAGTTTGTCTGGATTTTTAAAATCAGGGATGTGGGGTTTCAGATAAAGGCTTGTTCTTGATGTGCTGGCAACTTGAATACCTGCCCACATGAAAAGCTGCCATCTTCACCAAGCAGTGATAGGATTATTCAGTCATTTAACAAAGAAAATAATACACACATTTATTTCTTAGTTAGCTTCTCAGCCCTGGCACACATGGCAGGGATCTCAGGCCAATGATAATGGAGCTGTAAAGAAGTAGCTTGATGTCTAAATCTCATTAGAGGTTAATCAACACTTCAATTACCCTTGCAGGAAAACATACGATTTCAATTATGTAAATCAATACAGGGTGTTTTCAACTGGAAAATAAATATTCATTTTTATGAAACAGTTCTAGTCACCAACTCAAGTGATAGGTCAGTGTCAAAAAAAAAAAAAAAAGCCCAACTATAAAGTGTTTCCCAAGTACTAGTTTTTTTCTCCCCAGTCAGATCAGTAAAACCCTGACAGTTTTCCTTTCTTCTACGTGAAAAATACCCACTTTTTGGCAGCAGCTCCATTTCAGGTATCTAGCACATCATAAATTTAAAGCCCGAGATCCATTTAGCTTTTCCTGTAACAGCAGTTTTCCATTCTTCTGATCATGTGAACTTTACAGGTATATATATATATCTATCACTGGGCTGATCATGGCAGAGAGCCACTTGCTTCTATAAGGGGCCAGTCCACAACTGCACTGTCCTAGGGGTTCACGAAAAGTGCCAACATAGTTGCTAAGACAACACCCTAAAAACAGCAAGCTGCCTTCTCTTTTCCCATATTAAAAAGAAACTAAGACTGGTGTCAGAGCTATATTTTTCTCCTATCTGTCTTTGCAAGGTCTAGCAACATTGTCACTGTGAGCAATGCAAGCTCCTTAGCATTGGCATCCTCAGAGATGATAGACTTGCATTTCAACATGGTACAATCTGCATCTTCTCAACTTGCAAGAGGAAAAAAGTCACCATGAGCATAGGACATGGAACAAAAATATACATACTCAGGACTTCAGTTTCCCCGACAACAAATTTTGTTAAAAACAAATATGAAAAACTACCCAAAGTATAACACTCTTCATGGGTGTAAATAACACTATTCACTTCCACAGATCCAAGCAGACAAGTCAATGATAAAACCCAAATGTGAACAGAATCTCTTTGAGCCTTTTCAAAATAAGATGAAATACGATGTGTTAGATAGATCTACACATCTACAAGACTACCCCAGGACGTGTATTATTCACACAGGACTGAAAAAAAACAAAACCAAAAGTCTTATATACACAAAGACTAATATAATTTTTCTATATATCATAGCCTAATGACACACAAGTGTTCCATCATTTCAGCTGTATTTTTATGTACATATATATATATCTATATATATACATAAATACTGACACAAGTACTGACAAAACTGGCAAATTAAGCCCCTTCATCAGTAGCTTTCTGTGTAGCTGTAAAGACCAGAACAGGCTTCCCAGATTTTAAGACAGACATAATACGGCAGCTAGTAAATTGTTGTTAGCATGTTGTGGAATAGACTTGACAAAAACTGTCAAGTCTGAATGGCTTAAGAATAATGTGTACCAGACTAGGGGAGCAGGGAATATTCTTACTCTCCTGTCCCAAACTGGCAGACATTTTCACACGTACCTAACTTTATATACCTCAGTAAACTCCCTCAACAGAATTTCTCACAGGCATAAACTTAAGCACTTCTGACAGTTCCCGCTGATTGCTCATTTCTTGTCTCTAGAAAAAAATAGTTCATAGAACTTTAGTCATTAAAATATTCTTCATCAAGCATCATCCATTCTCTTATTCTTTTTCAGTGGAATTTGAATGCCTTTTTCCAAGTAAGTGTACTTTCATGGATTTGTTACCAAGATACCTGTATTTGCCATGAGATGTAGGTAAAATATATGTATATTGATGTGAAATTATATTTATTTCTGTGGTTTATGGACTTAAGTTGGATGGAACAAGTTATATGCATCATAGTACATGATTACAACAAAGTGCCTGTCTTTCTGCAACGGTTCAACAATTCAAGCTCAAAGGAAAACAACAGGCAAATTCTTGCGCATTCACCTTCTACTAAAAAACTAGGGGAAAAAAAAAAAAAACAATCCACATAGGATCCTAGAAGTTGTGACAGTTCACTTAAGGCAAAAACAGAAGGGACCTTTGAGAGGAAGTGAATTAAGTTAGAATATTTTTTCTTCGTGTAAATGATCCTTTATTATGAAACTCAAATGAAGGTAAAGCATAATTGGTTAATTCACGTAACATGTATACAACCCTGTATGGGATGGAACTGTTGAGATATACAGTGGGATTCACCCCCACCAAAATTTATTCACAATGTACCTCTCTATAGCTGAGCTGGATCCCTGACCTCACTGGGTAGACAGCTGAAAGAAATGGGCATTTTTATGGTGTAGCTGCAGTATTTTCCAGACCTATTTTTAAGTGACCCTTTTTTTTTTCCTTCATTACTTATAAAGTGAGTCAAGAGTGATTAGCTGTTTACTGCAGCTACATTTAGATTTAAAGCCATGCCAACTTTTTAGTTAGGACTCATTATTTCTTAAGACTGCTTGGAACTGAAGGTCCCACTGTCTGAGTGGTGAGAGTAGGGACTGCTTCAGCAAGAGGCTCAAATAATTTCCAACTAATGAGTGACAGGTATGAATATGGGATTACAGTGTAGAAATTATCAAAGCATTACTTCACCTTACTTATTTCACATTAGTACTATACATTCTTTTCTGATTCATGAGAGATTTCCAAGTAGAAAGTCATTATGAGAGTTAGTTTCAGATACAGTTTCAAAGTGCTGTACAGAGCACTTTATGAACCAAAGCATGTTTTCCTGCAAAAGTCTTATATTCAAGGCTTGTTGAAGCTTGAGAAGAGAAAGCTCTTGGGAGATCCCATAGCAGTCTTCCAATACCTCCAAGTATTTATCTACCATCATGCATCTCTGGTTATCAAAACTGTATTCTTATCTAAGAGTCATAGCAGTTTACCTAATATGAAGTGTCTTTCCACAGGGTATTATGGAATTTCCCTGTTAGCAGCAAGCTGTGTTTAGCAGAAATATGTATTATAGCCAAGAGTCATCACTTTATTTCACTTTAAGAACCTAGATCATTGATTTGTCCCCAGACAGACACTGCTTAGAATAGGTGTATAAGGAGACGAATTAATGAAGACATCCTGGGGAGTTAAGTGCCCAGCTTCCCCAGCAGTCATCAGAGTTTCAGCTTTAATGATTTCTGAGACTTACAACTGAACAAAACGATCCTGTACCATGTGGCTATGCATGTCCATTAAAAGCTTTTCTAGCATGGAAATTAATGCTGGGCATTCACAACAAAATGTTACGTTCAATGCACAATGTGTATGTATCCTGTAGATAAGACTAGCAGTGTGCTTTCAAATTACACTTTCTCAGATTCTGAGCTACAAATGTAAGTGTAGCTAAAAGTTAACAGTCCATGTCAACCAACAAAAAAACAAAACCCACTGAACAAAAACGGTAGAAGGTTTCATCCACAAACATACTGAAAGTCTGACAGACAAAACTCAGGTGTAATAAGCAGGCCAAGCCAATTGAACTGAATAAAATTGTGCTTTTTGAGAGAGGGTTTGTTATCTCTATTCAATTCATTACCATTAAAGATACTTCTTTAATTATCTTACTTTACAATATTTTATGACCAACTCAAATCTGGTCATAAGCTGTGTGAATGAACATATCCACATCCTTAAAGGCAACTATAGTTTAGGGGCAACTCTTGCTGTTTCATGGCTCACCAAATGTTTTTCTTCATTTAATACTTCACACAAATACTTTACACCAAAATAGATACCTATTGCTTTAAAATAATGTATCAGTTTTTAATCTGCCAGTGATGAATAACAGTAACAAAGAGCCAATTTTAAAACCCATAGAAATAAAAAAAGACAGCATACAGCAGTCATTAAGCTATAACATCTATGATTAATATATAGGCAGTTAAATGATTAGTAATAATATTAGCTTGCATCTTTCCTGCCCAATAGATACTTAAAGTAATTGCATCTTTGCAAATTGCATTATCATCACTTCATGTTCATTGTGATGTCATGGGACAGCAAGGCAGACTCAGCAGTTTCTCCTGAGCCTGCTTTGATTTTTTTCTTTAAGAATCAATTCTCTGGCAACACTAAATATTCTGATGGGGAGGCTTGTGAGCACTGCTCTCAAAACATCTATCTAACTGCACTAAAAATTACAAGGCATTTGTATTGCTTCTCTCCAACAATTCCCAAATTAAAGATGACAAAGAAATAACACCTAAATGTGAATTGTTTGATGCCAATAACCATCTAAATTACAACCTAGGAAAATTAACAAACTTTGAAAAAAGAAACAGAAAATCTTTACCTAAGGAAATGGAATTTTGAAAAGTTAGATCTTTCCTTCTCTGCTCTCTTGACACTGTGGTTAAAATGGTTGAAATTTTGCATTTAGGCCTGCTACAAACTTTCTGCAGTAAATGGGCTTTCCACAAGGTCCAATCAGCACTCAGGTCAATTTCAGGCATACTTTTAATGTGAGCAATAAGAATTACACATTTAATTTATTTGGAATGAGAACAGTGAGATTTCTATTTATTCCAGATTATCTTTGAAGCATAAACCAGCAGTTTGTCAGGAACAAGTCTGTTAAAATGTAGACTTAAAATCTGAAATGAGAACCTGCTTAAATCCAAACTGATGGTTCTACAATATAGAAAGATAAGCCAGACAGGAGTCAGGTGGACAGCAAAAACTGCCCAATGATTCAAAACTACTATTTCTTGTTTGAAAAATACCTGCTACCACTAGTGCTAGACCCATCCATGTGCATGTGACAGGAAAGGGATGTGGTCCTTGGGAGGAGTGTGTGGTTGGGGAGAAGTCCTCCTGTCAGTCTGTCAGGATATTCTGGCATAAGCATGCTAGTTATCTTTGGCTGTTATAATCTAAAGAATCTTTATCTAGTGAATACAATTTCAGCTAATACCTGATAGCACATACATAGTTCCTTCTGTAAGATGCTAAAAATCCTCTCCTATATTCTACCAGCCAAGTATAAGCTGCATAATACAGTGACATGAGACTCATCATATGCTTTGAAATGTTTCAGGGAAATATGGGGTAGAGCCTGTACCCTTTCAAAATCCCAAAGCCTTATATGCATCTAGGAACAGCTTGACTAAGCACTATACATATACTACACATTGTTTAAAAAGCTGCACATCTGCTCAGTTTGTGTCAGCTGGAAGATTAATGGACGGGACTTCCTCAGCCACACATGGACTCTTGTGCTGAGGCTAGTAATGCAAAATGCATCTTGTGGATGCGTAAACTTCACTTTTCACTGAAGTAACAGTGTTACATAGTATCCATAGAAATTGTTAAACTAAGAGCTTTGCTGTATCATATATGGCTATATAATTCACATAACGGACGTACATGAAATATTCCAGAATACACTTCAGGCACTGCTACTTAGTTATCGCTTCCTAGAAGATACAGCTTCACCAAAAGTCCAACAGCACATCTCAGTTCTGCACAGGAACCTGCTTCGAGTAAGACATCACCAAAATAGTCAGTGACTGTACTCCAACAGCAACTACAAAAATTATCTGAATGCAGGAACCAAATGTTTGCTACGAAAAAATAATAATAAAAAAATAATTAAAATAATTACAAAAAATTTCTCAACATACTACCGTTACAGCCTCTGAAACAACTGTATACATATCACGTGCATTGCCCTGGAATCAGTCTGTAAAAAGGCATGTTCTTACATACACACAAAGATTTATACACACAATTTGTTAACAAGTGCAGTCAAGTGTGCAAATCTTTGTTTCAAGGCAAATGTACGGATGTGCTTGCACATACAATGTGCCTCCCCAGCAGCCTGTCAGCTCTAGCTTGCAGGGTTTGCTCCAAAGCACAACTTGCAAAAAAATATTCAGCAGCTTCTAAACATATGCACCTGTGTGCTGGAAACACACAATGTGATCCCACAGCTCTTCAGTTAAACCGAAGCTCAAATGTTAGATACAGATTTCTGAAGTTCTGTCTTCCTCTCAGTTTTGACAGGTGTAGACACATCTGCCCATAACAAAACTATTTACAATGTATGCCCTTAAAAGTTTGCTTTTTCCTTCTAGCTGTCTTATAAACAAAGAAGAAACATTCCTGTATAGATGCAAACAAAGCTCAATGTATAGCTGTTCCTCAGAAAGACGCTGCAGCAAGTACACGCTCTTTTCTTTTAAAACAATTAAAACAGAGCTACACTATGCAGGCGATCAATCACATCCCAAACTCTGCCTGTACAAGAAAGCAAGCCGTATCGGTGGGAGCTGAGCCAAGGCTGCTGCAGAGCTCCTGCCCCAAAGAGTCACATCTACCTCCCTAGCCCCGAAGGGCCTTGCGGGGCCGGCGGAGGCTGCCCCATGCCCGGTCTGCTGCCAGAGCCTCCCGGGACCTGCCGAGGCGCAGGGGGTGCGCCCGGAGCTCGGCTCCACTCCGCAGCGACTTCACAGCTTGCCTCTAACAAGTGGATCCATTTAACGAGTGGGTTCGCTCCCAGGTGCTCCCCTCCGTGGCTGCTGCTCTTTGCGATGAATCCCCCACACCGGCCCCGGACACCACCCGGCTCCACGCCAAGCCCCACTCCCGCAGCACACCAGCCCCAGCACTCACCGCTGAGGACGCGCCCAGCGAGACCCCCGGGCCCGCACAGCACGGCGGCAGCCAGCACCGCCGCTAGCCCCAGCCCACCTCCGGACCCCATAGCGCCTGTCCCGCTCCCCTCCAAGAAGCCCTCGAGGCAGGCCGACGCCCGCCAGTAAGAGGCGCCCACTGGGCTCCGCACAGCTTCCCGCCACCGCCTCTCCTCCTTGCCGTGCCCCTGCCTATATCTGCTCCCCAGCAAAGGGACGGCCCAGACGGGCGCCTGGGACCGCCCCCGCCCCCGCCCCCCGACAGGCCCCGACGGAGACAGGAGCCAGCCCCAGCCTTTTTGCGGGGGGGAAATACCGCCCGGGAGGTGAGCCTCTGACGGGCTCTGAGGGCTCCACCCTTGTGGGGGCCGTGGGGCGCGGGTCCTGCCGCGCAGCAGCTTGGTTTCAGGGGGAGAGGGGACCGGTGTCCCTCCAGCGGCCGCCCCTCTTCGCCGGCCGCCGGAGCTGAGAAGGGGGATGCCAAGGTGCCGGAGCGCGGCAGCCGGCTCGTTGCCGTCAGGGCGAGCGCCTCCAGCCCTGGGCTTGAGGCTGTCGGAGCGGCGCCTGCCGTCCAGCCCCATGCTGTCGGGTCGTTCTGGGTTAGTAGTTTACCGGCTGGTGAGTGCGAGCAAGACCTGGGTCCCTGTCATTTTCTATCTGCCAAAGGCTCTATAGGCTTTCCTGGTCTGTGCTTTCCCTAGCAAGAATAGAAATGTTCTACTGCCAAGTTACTAATGTATCAATCTATAGCCATATATACAGGTATATGTACTGCTATATGTACTGGAAAGTTCCCTTCTCTCACTGCCCTAGAAGATACTGTAGTCAAATTCACATTACTGTCACTGAAAATGTGTTGTGGTGATTCTTTGGACCTCTTCAAAGGACCACTTTGAAGACTTTGTTCTTCAAAGTCATGTTGTTAAGGTTTCTTTCTACAAATACAGTTCGCAGATTTCTTTTATTACTTGTGTACTTGTGAATGCTTTCATTTTAAATGAGATAGATCATTATAGGTAGGTTTAAAGGACATCTTGTATGCATTTAACAGTTTGCCACTCAGAACTCTACTAGAATTCATGTATATATATATATATATATATATATATATGTTTGATGTACTGATATTTTCCCTTTAGATGTTTATAGCCATATTTTGAAGTCAGTACATCCCAGATTACTGTGGATTTCAAAACACTTGATGAATTTCATAGCTACCTTTTTTACCAACAAAAACTTTCAGGTAGCAATGGGAAATTATTTCAAACACTGTTGTGCTTTGCTACCAACTTTTTCGATTTAACAGCAGTTATTCATTTGTGTGACTGATAAAGATTATTTTGATGTGGGCTTTAGGCTTCCAAGCCAATAATTAGTTTTTTTCTACATTTGTAGGTAAGTTGAGCTGTGAGCTAAAACTTGTTGTACTGAGCAACACATTCTGAAACAGAGAAAATCCCTATGGCACCTGAAATTCAACCTTTTCTTCATGTAAAGCTGATGGTATGCAGAAAAAGAAGAGCATGACCAAAACCTGTAATGAATGCAATGAGAAGTTTAAAACATGTTCAGTAATCAAAGCCTTTCAGCTCTATATGCTTGTAACTTGCTCCTGTGTTGTAAATATGAGGGAGTTCAAGTTTGTCTGAATCATCTTGGATCCCAAGTGTTTTCCCACCAAAAGAAGATGGGAAAAATTAGAAAGATGTTACAAGTTTTCCCAAGTGTAAAGCCTCCTCCTGTCTCAAAAATGGCATATGGATAGTCAGGGATGAAACCCTCCAAATAGGTGGGAATCTTATGTTGAATACCACACATAGGCAATGAAAAGGTCTTTTTTTATGCACAACTTTGTTAGCTTGCCAGCTCCAAAAGCCACATTGAAATAAAATACTCATATATTCACACTGCTAAACTTTCCTGTCACCCACAACACCATCTCTTTTGCCATGGAATTAACAGCATGCAGAAGGAAACAAAACAAATTCTGTCTTTAGTAAATTACGCAGCACTTTTTTGACATGCTTTATGCTGGTTTATTCGCCAAAATTGTACATAGAGTGACTGTTCCTGGCATTCTGCTGATCTTTGCTGCACATCTCATCAATAAAGTCTTTTGGGAAAAAGAAAAAAAAAAAAAAAAAAAAAAGAGTAAGTGCAGTTGTGTTGAGACCAAACTGCATTTTCATAATTATCTGCAGAAACTTTCCAGACTTGTCTTCACCATACTTGCAGCCACTTGCTGCTTTCTGTCCTGAAGAAAGAAAACACAGAGCCCTGTGATGCTGCTTAAGAGGTGCTTCCTGTAGTGCCAGCTAAGAAGCTACCTATTAATCTGCTTCTCCCTGTCCCTTTCATAGTTGAAATATACTTATTTTTTCAGGAAATGGTGATTTCACTTTCAGTTAAAAATAATTGCTTCCCAGAGTTGGCAACTGCATAATTTGCAATTGTTCATCTGGGCCTTCTAAATGATGGAAACAGGACTCAGTGCTGGGACTGGGTTTATGGCCTTTATTATACATTCACTCTGTTGATAGTGCGGTATAATCCACAATGTATGAACATAAGACACAGTGGCATTATGAAGCGACTGAATAACTTAGAATTTTAACAAATTATAATAATTGTATTGCAACCCAGCAATGCATAATTCAGGGTTCTGTCACCCAAAATATTAATAACTTATAGTGCATTAAAAGTTTTGTAATGTTTATCACAAAATCCTGATAACTCGTACATCCATGAAAGAACTCTGAAAAGTGGACTGTCTTTTCTCTAGCATCATAATTTAGCCACATTGCAAAGTTTTATTTCCTAATTTGAAGAGTACAAAAGTACCAGGAGAATAGTTCTGCTATTCTCCTATTGTTATATTATATAATATTTTTATTTATATATAATTATAATAAAAATATTATATTATTATAATTATATCATATTGTTATTTTCAAATCAGTGATAGGTGCTTTTCAGAGGTAATTTTTAGTCTAAGGCAAATTTTTTGCCAAATCACAAAAGAAAATGGATAAATTTGAGCAGTTCCTTAAGGTAGCTGAATCACTGGATAACTTAATGGTATTTAGCCTATCAATTTGTGAATAAATATGATCATGAAATGCTGATGTGTTTCTCATTATTGCTTTTTAAACACTTTAAAGATCACTTTTGGCCAGTCTGAAATATGATTACTATTTAGTGTCACTAGCCAATTCCAGAACAAGCCTAGAAGGGAAAAAAAGAAATTTAAGTTGTAATAGTTGCCCTTTAGGCTCTATTTTGCCATTCACCAGAGTGATAGGGCTCTATACATTGCTCTCATGAAGTGCTGTTTAAAATCTCAGTTACAGCTGTTTGTGCACTTCATTTCTCAGCAACGATTATTTTAATTTTCTTTATAGTTTTCCCACTCATATGTAAAACTCTTATGTCATTTGCCCATGAGCCTAGATGATGCACTCTCTGAAGCTCCCTGTTATACAACTGAAAGTAGGAAATCAGGAAAAGGAATTTTATACATTTATCATGTGCAATGGCTTGCACATGGATAATTTATTAAATAACTGTGGTAGAGCTCTATCAATTTGGTATCTTATTGGCTTCCAAAAGTAGTTTAAGCTATTTAGCTTCTGCCAATTTCCATGGGACTATAATAGGGTTATATTTTTAATGTTTTTTTTTTATTCTGTATTTGTGGAAAAGGATTCAGTACAGATGCTTAAAGCATTTGAGAAGATGTAAGATGCACTAGAGGAGGGAAGTGATTAGGAAAATTTTAAGCTTACTTCACCCTTCTTTAGCAGCATCTAAGGTACCATCCACCCACAAAGTTAATAGAAGTCAAAACAAAAAGGGGAGCAGGAGAGAGGAGAGAGGAGAGAAGGAAGGAGATGTACCATTGTTCATTATCCAAGTGTCTAAGAACGAGTATCTAGCCTGTAAAATATGATGCCCCTTAGAGATTCCCAAACTACTTGCAAGTTAGTGGTCTTGCTTGAATTGCAATACCCCAATTAGAATGGCATGATTCCCACCTTAATCTGCCCAGCTCTGAAGCCAGCTAATTCAGTGCTAACTCAGGTATTTCTGCATAGTGCTGCATTGCACAGTGCAAAAAGCCGTTGTGGCTGTATGTGCAATGCAGTGTGACTGACAGTTACGCCAAGTTCTGCCAAGGAAGGCCAAAGTAATTTAATTTCCTTCTATTATAATCCATTTAAATGTAACATATAGCAGAAGTGGCTTTAAAATAAAAAGAACAAAAAAAAAAAATGTTTTAGAGAAATGTTTTTTCTTAATGGCCACAGGACATTTTTTTACATATTAGCACAAAAATTGTAAGTTCACAGATTTTTTAAGCATTCTTAAACTGTACTGTCTTGTATCTACTAAAATAACATGATGCGTCCTCCCCCTCTCTCCCCCCTTAAAATCCCATTAAAGCTAGTTCTTCATCAAAATCTTCATGGCTACAGACCAATTTATTAATATTTCTTGGGTTTGGATCAGACTAATCAGTAGAATGAAACTGTGCGTTAATTAAGCCTAATTCTCAAACCAGATGTAAAATACTAATTCAAAGTGAGCAGCAATTCTGTCCCAAAATGAGAAAGTAAATTGTGTTTTGAACACAACTGCCAAGATGAGCATTTTGACAACTCTAAAGCTTTATTACAGAAACAGATTCAAGGCAAGGACATAATTGAAAACAACTGCTCTTAGAAACTTAATCTTTCTGGGTAAAAATAGTGGCTCACCAGAATTCACAGCTGAATCAAATTTCTAGCCACTTCTTTCTCTGTTCTCTCAGGGAAGCAGCGAGTGCACAGTGATATTCTCATCAGATGTATGCCCAGCTTCAAATTCTAGGTGGCCTCTACTGCAGGACATTAACTTATATCTTTGCGGGAGCACAGGCATTTGTTTTCCCTGTCTACCAGAGGTGATGATACAACCTCATTTGGATGTGGAGGTCTCTATGTGTTACAAACACAAGCAGTATTTATGTAAGCCTTGCCACTGTACCTCACATGAAAGATGCACTGAACGTTTACTTTCTGCTGTGACCTTTGTGATTCTCTAATCTTATTTTGTGCTTACATATTTTATCAAAATCTTTGCAGTCTGGAATTTTCTATAGACTTTCTAGACAGACTTTGTTCAAGAATGTCATGAGATTCACTCAGTAATTTTTCAAATAGGGTTTTTCCTGCTTACTCTTAACTACTACTTCGACAACTAGGAGGAGAGGTTTGCTAGGAGGGTTGATCAAGTGCTTTGGTGAATCATTAACCATGTGAGAGGGAGTACAGATTGTACTTCTTTAGTCAAAGTGTTACTTTCTCCTAAAATCTTTGTTTCTTAAAGTATGACTACTAGGCACAGACACACATTATTTCATTCTCAGCTGCTTTCAGACATTTGAAAAGAAGATGTGATAACCAATACTGTTGACTACGAGGTCTGCTCAGCAGTAGAGGCTGCCTGACAGAATCCTTCCTTT
Organism: Pezoporus flaviventris; assembly: GCF_033815535.1. Classification (NCBI taxonomy): domain Eukaryota; kingdom Metazoa; phylum Chordata; class Aves; order Psittaciformes; family Psittacidae; genus Pezoporus; species Pezoporus flaviventris. The sequence goes on from NW_026892563.1 coordinate 23,848,186, forward strand.
CCCTGTGAAATCTGAGCTGTGGTTTGTGTCTTCCTGTTTCTTCTTGTCATTGGAGGTATTTGTACTTACCCGCAGAAGGGGACCATCTAGGCTGTCAGAGGCAAAGCAAACATTGCATGTTAACTTTTGAGGATGATGTTTCCTTCCAAGCACCTTCTTGCAACGCGTCTCTCAGTTTTCAGTTTTTCTCAGCTCTACCGATGCTTATCCTGTTCCTTTACTCCTTACCTTGTTATCCCAATTTGATAATTCTATGACCGTTATTGCAAGTAACCTGCTATGTTACCCTGCCTCGATCCTCTTCTTTGAATATCTAACTCTGCTGGCAGTGAGGACTACATGCTCCTCCTGATAAGTTTGAATCATGTTCCGTAAGCCCTGTAATGCTGTGAAATCAACTCTGTAGTGCTGCTGAGATCTCTTTGCTGATCTCCTATAGCAATGATATGGCCACATAGAGAACCTTCTTTGTACCTTGCCACACCATTCTTTTTCATCGCAATTCACCAGTAAGTCTATTTTCCTTTCCAGGTTCCACTGCCTCCTAAGGCTCAGACATGGGATCTACGTGTCAGCCAAAGAGGTGAGAGTTCTCTGGCAGCTGTGAGTGGTAGGGATGTCTTTCTCTCTCCTTCTCTGGGATGGACTTAATGATTCTTAAGTAGAGCAAGGAGTCCTGCCTGTCATTCAATGTTTGCTTTCATTGGTGTCTCAACTTGTTGATTACCTAAGTAGCTCTAGTGCAAATCACTGAGTAGAAGAAAACAAAGCCAAACATAACATAACATAACAACACAAGGTAATGTAACGTAAAGTAGCATAACATAACACCTTTGGTTTGTAATCTTATTCTGTTTCTTAATGTGTTCAGATCAAATCATGCAATTTGTTAGCAAGAACAAAGAGTCAATGTGGATGCTGGCTACTTTACTCAAGATCTACCTCATATAAGTAACTGTTTGAGTCTGTTCCTCCTGGCTTTCAGGAATACAACTGCAGTGCAAGACATGAGTGTGTGTGCAGAGATGATGTCTTTCACCTCTGCTGGCTGAACTGTGCGGACAGTAAGTGGAGTCATGATTAACTGAAACAGAAATGCAAGAGCAGAGGGAAAGGGACATCAGAAATACACAGGAGCAAGATTGTCTTGGGTTGCTCCACAGGCTGTTGGATGTCAGCAGCTGATGTTTCAAATTTTTCTGGCTAACTCATTCTAATCCATTCTTGCTAGTATTAACAATACTACTTAGAAAACCTCAAAACAGAAAATATAGTTCCTGGGAGAAAATTGTTATCCTTCTTTCAAGGCCACTCCACAGTTCGCTAGAACAAAAGGTCTGTCACAGGAAGGTTAGCTTACACTGGTGCTTCCCAACCTTGCTTGAACTTCCTGGCTGGCAAGGCCTGTCGCCTTGGGGCACAAACTGAAGTAAAAAATCCCTGAATCTCTGACCTGCATTTCCTTGTTGGCCTTGCAAAGAGTTGTTGCTTGAAAATTTTACATTGCCTCCCAGCTCATGGCATCCTCATGTGCAGGCACCAGATCTGATCCTAGTTCAAGTTTCCACTAAGAAAAAGCTCCAGTTATGTCTGGGGGAGGACAACCTGAATGATACTCTGTAGTATGAGCTCTCTGACCCAGATATGAGGAGAGAGAGGCCAAGGTATGAGACCTTGCAGGCTGTTTCACTACAGTAAAGCCACAGGAAACGGAAGGATCACTGAGGACTTCATATCCAGTGGCTTAGATTTTTAATTCCTCTCTATAAGTATCACAAAATCATAGAATATTTAGGGTTGGAAAGGACCTTCAGATTATCTAGTTCCAACACTCCTGCCATGAACAGGGAGACCTCACACTAAACCATGTCATCAAAGGCTCTGTCCAACCCGGCCTTGAACACCGCCAGGGATAGAGCATTCACAACTTCCCTGGGCATTCTGGTGCCTCACCACCCTCACAGTAAAGAGCTTCTTCCTTATATCTAATCTAAACTTCCCCTGTTTAAGTTTGAACCCATTGTCCTACCACTACAGTCCCTAATGAAGAGTCCCTTCTCAGCATCCTTATAATCTCCCTTCAAAGAATAATCATCAAATTCCTTCAAAGAAGGAATCATCCTAATTCTCAGGCTTCAGCATGGAGGATTAACAGTTATGTGCTGCTGCCCTTGCTGCCTTTGTCTTCTCCTTCATCCCCACGAACAAACATGTTTCATGCACAAAGAAGTCCTTCACAGCTCTGCCTTTGTTTCAACCAGAACTCCTGCAAATCAGAGGCTCCCAAAAGCTGCCCCTTGCTGGAAGCACAAGGGGTGGTGATCAGGGGTGTTCCTGTAAAATTCCACATTTCTGGCCTACTGTCTTTCTGGCTAGCTGCTGGTAACTGGATCCCAGGGCAGCTGGATGTTGGCCTTTCTGCTTGAGCGGAAAGTGTTTCAGATTTGTGTACATTTGCACTTTTTGTGGATGGATACAGCTTAAAGTAAAAGATTTCTGTAATGAAGATGGCTTGCTTGTATAAATACAGTTTGAGAAAGAGAAATAGGGTGAGGTGGTGAAAAACTTGGAGCTCAGCGGCAGGTAGCTAACTGCAAATAAAGCAAAACCTGCAAAAGCGTGGACCTGTTAGATCAAGCATGGCTAACCTTTAGTATTCCAGTGAAGGAAAATGCTCAGGATTTGCACAGTAAAATAATCACCTTTCATTCGTATCCTGCATTACTATACTTATAATATTCCATGCCTTGTATACTGGCCTTTTAGCATTTAATTTGAAAGACTGGACAGTATGGCTCATTAACATGATCTAATTCTCTGGCTGGAGTCAAATAAGCTGTGATCCTGAAGCTCCAGAAGAAGCTAAACCAAATATCATACCGCTGTTCTAACGTAATGTAACACTAAACCAGTGATCTCCATGGATTTATTTTCTTGAATAAATGAATGGTGGTGGTTTCCAGGTGCAAGTTTGTTAAGGTTCCCTACACCTTGAGGGATTGCTTCTCTAACAAGGGGTAGCTTCATCACAGATCTCCCTTCACAGTAAGAACTACTGTGGTCTCATGACTTTCAGTAATGCAGACAGAGATAACAGGGTGCCAGCGACTCCTCGCTGTTTCATAATTCTAATTCCTGGAGAGCTGGGATTAATTCAGTTGCAGATGTCAATTGTTGCTAATTCAGCTCTGCAGCAATAAGGTGGCTGATTCAGCAGGAAACAGAATTCATTTTCTTGTTGACACATACTCATGTCTCTTTTCATGAGTTAAGCTATTTGTGATCCTCCCTACCTTGCAGAAGCAGGAATGCCAGTTACAACTACTGTTCTTGCATTCACAATGAGGTCTAATCAATATTAGGAATGCCAGGAACTCTGATGGCTTGGCTCTCATGCTTCTGCCCAAAACTGAGCTTTGGCAACTGATACTGCCTGAACATGCTACTGATCCCAAATTGTTATGTTTTCCTCCTTTCTTTTCATTCCCTTCTCCCTGCAACTTCCTGAAGTGGACCATTTGAGAAGGGGGAAAGTCAATGCACACACAAAACCTCACAGTAGCTAGTTTAATGGATAGCATGCATGAAATACAATATCATTCTCTCCGGAAATTCTATCACTAGTTTTTACTTCATCTTTACAAAGAAGACTGAATAATCTCGTGTATTGTTGAATTAAAGCTTCAATTGTTTCAGGAGTGGAAAGTTTTGTTCAAGAAGGAAGGAAAGAGGACTGCTGACATCTGCAGAACAAAAATAAATATAGAAATATAAAAAATAAGAATTCCTAGATGAAAAGTTTGATTAGTAAAAACCTGGAAAAATGTGTGTAAATTTATAAAAGGAAAGGGGAAATTATTCTGTTCCTAGAGAACATTTGGCAAAGGTTATTTTTACTGCAAGAGGATATACTTCCCGGGATACTACTTCAAAAACACCCAGGAGATTTTGTCTTAGCTAAACCTAAGCAAAATGAATACTCATCATGGCAAGAATGCCAGTTACACTTACTACAATGAAAGCTCTATGTAATAAGCTTAAACAAAACATACTTTGAATTTAAATAAGTGGAATACCTTAAGGATATCTGTTTGTTAAAATGATTCTTGTCAAACATTATATTGCACAAGCTGGCTCATGGCTTCATGAGTTTCTGAATTTGGAATGCCTTCACATCTCTAGAGTTGAATGTCAAATGATAATCTATCTGTAGGCCGTATCTATCTGTAAGCATGAGTTTACCTGACTCAAAAAAAATGCAAAAACCTGTAATTCCTGTCTTCTATATAGCTGCTTCAGTCATAAAACTGAAAATAATTGATCATTTTATTTGTCACATGTATCCATCTTTTTTTCTGGAATTTTAGAGAGTTTTAGAGATATATCTGATACAGTCAGGAACGTTAGATTGCCGTAGCATTTTAGCTTATACTTTGGCCAAGTGGTTAATGGTAGGTAGTCATGCCTTTTTATAGTGTTGGTACTTTTTTGGTCATTGGTACTTTTTTGATCGGGTTGGGGATTTTTGGTAACTAAAATCTTAACATACATATAACTAATAAAATTATTAAAAAATCAAGAGTGTGCCTGTTTGAAATCACGGGATGGTGGCAGGAAAGTGCCTTTGCACTTAAAAATGCATAATTACTACTTTCTTATTCCTATCTATTATTATTTCCTCAAAAATATGAATATTAGACTATTTTCCCCTCTGTTTTTTGTAGATTCTCCTTTTCCTCCTGCCAAGATTTTTACATGAGACCAGTATGCTCTCCTGTCTTGCACTGAAGTTGAGCAACCCCACTCCCAACAGAACCATCCAGTTTTATCCAGGGATTTCTTGATTTTTCTTTCTTTCATATGTCTTGTTTAAACGTTCATGTTCAGACTAAATTTCCCATTCATAGAGATAAATCCACTTCAGTGTGTCATAATCTCTCACTAGTTCTATCTTTAGATACTGCTTTACCTCCATTTTACCCTTCTTCATTGTCCTGACTTCTACTCCACCAATTTTTGTTGTGTGCAATTCTCTACACATGGTCTTCTTTCCTGTCTGTAGAGAGAATGCTAATAACAGAACCTTCCTTTAGAAAAGCATTGGCAATGTAGGATTATTTTGCCATAGTTGAAAGAAGAAAGTAATTCTGAATATACAAGATGCATGTTTCTGGTCTCTGAGCAGGGAGAAAGATTGATTAAATCATTAAATGCAAAACATCTTAGTGTTTGTGGCTGTGCCAGCTGCCTGATATGGAAGACCTGAGAGTGTTCCTTAGTAAGATGGACTAAGGGATTGCAGCCAAGTGGCTGCATGAGAGCTGTCCTAGAAGTAGTGGTCTTAGTTGGCAGAATTGGCTATAGATATGTGGTGGTGCTATATTAGTTCAGGAAATTGGTTTTGTCTAATTGTTAAAATCATCAGAAAAAGGTATGAGTTAAGTTACATATAGGGTAAAATACTTCTCCTATTCATGTTAAGGAAAATAAAATAACAGCAAGTTATGTTTGAGAACTTGCAAATTATTTGCAAATAGTGCTGTAGGACTATCTAAATGGAAATACATTTTTAGTTTAAATTTTGTTTTCTTGCCTCTCCTTAGGTACTGTCCTGAGCTACATGATCCATCCAAAACTGCTAGTGATCTTGCAGGAAAGCATGCAGGACTTAATTATGTGGTCTACTTTAATCTGGGGTGAGTAACTGGCAGATGTAAAGTATTAAAAGTCATATTCTGCACATATCTTCTCTGGTGCTCCTCCCCCTGTACATGCACACTACATGTTTGTCTGAAATGTCTAAGGTCCTGAAGAACGGAAGGAAGCCTTCTGGAAAGGGATGGGTTCCTCTGTAGTGAATGTGAATAAATCCACGGCACAAATTTTATTAAAAAAATAATAAAATCATTATTGATGGAAATTGAAAAAAAAATGTTCTGCTTTATAAAAATGAAAATTGTTTTTATAGGAATAAATCTCTGTAGAAACATCTGTCTGTGGAGGCATATTGGTTGAAATCCCCTACAAAGTAAATTCAGAGCAAACTATTGAAAAAAATCTCTTTAGGTCAAATCAATTTTAACATAATGATTCTAATTGCAGTGAATCTGGAAGCTGATTGTCGAGGTCTCATTTAAAAACAGCAAATACTTAGCTTTTCTTTCATATTTCTTCATTCTGTAGTATTGACTGAAGTTTCCCTTTTCACATTACTCCTTTCATATTAATACTTTCTACTTTATTACAAAGTATCCCAACTAGAAGGAAGTGCAGCAGGAGGGCCAGGAGACCTCCTTGGATGGATAAGGAGCTGCTGAGGAAAATTCAAATGAAAAAAGAGGCTTACAAAAGGTGGAAGCAAGGACAGGCGACCAGGGAAGAGTACAGGGATGTTGTCCGGGAAGCTAGGGACCAGGTTAGGAAAACTAAGGCCCAGTTAGAATTAAACTTGGCTAGGGATGTTAAAGATAAGAGGAAGGGATTCTACAGGTATGTAGCAAATAAAAAACAGACTAGGGACAATATAGGCCCCTCAGGAAGCTCTCAGGAGAACTGGCTACACAGGATTTGGAGAAGGCTGAGGTTCTGAATGACTTCTTTGCCTCCGTCTTCACTGGCAAATGCTCTGACCGCACCCCCCAAGTCTTGGAAGGTAGACACAGAGACTGTGAGAATAAAGACCTTGGGTCCACTGTAGGAGAGGATTTGGTTCGAGACCGTCTTAAAAACCTGAGCGTGCACAAGCCCATGAGACCTGATGAAATCCATCCGCGGGCCCTGAAGGAGCTGGAGAATGAAGTTGCTAAGGCACTGGCCATCATATTTGAAAAATCATGGCAGTCAGGTGAAGTTCCTGGTGACTGGAAAAAGGGAAAAATAACCCCCATTTTCAAGAAGGGGAAAATGGATGACCAAGGGAATTACAGACCAGTCAGTCTCACCCCTGTGCCTGGCAAAATCTTGGAGCAGATTCTCCTGGAAGGCATGCTAAGGCACATGAAAAACAACAATGTGGTTGATGACAGCCAGCATGGCTTCACTAAGGGGAAATCCTGCCTGACCGACAGTTCGACACTGTCCCACATGACATCCTTGTCTCTAAATTGGAGAGACATCAGTTTGATGAATGGATGGATGGATGGACCACTCGGATAAAGAACTGGCTGGATGCCCGCACATAAAGAGTTGTGGTCAATGGCTCAATGTCCAGCTGGAGATCAGTAACGAGTGGTGTCCCTCAAGGATCGATGTTGGGACAGGTCTTGTTTAACATCTTCATTGCTGACATGGACAGTGGGATTGAGTGCCCCCTCAGCAAGTTTGCCGATGACACCAAGCTGTGTGGTTCGGTTGATATGCTGGAGGGAAGGAATGCCATCCAGAGGGACCTTGACACACTTGTGTGCTGGACTGATGCCAACCTCATGAAGTTTAACCGTGACAAGTGCAAGGTCCTACACCTGGGTTGGAGCAATCCCAGGCACAGCTACAGGTTGGGCAGAGAAGAGATTCAGAGCAGCCCTGCGGAGAAGGACTTAGGGATGCTGATCGATGAGAAAATGAACATGAGCTGGCTTCAGTGTGCGCTTGCAGCCCAGAAAACCAACCATATCCTGGACTGCATCAAAAGGAGCGTGACCAGCAGGTCGAAGGTGATCCTGCCCCTCTACTCTGCTCTCGTGAGACCTCACCTGGAGTATTGTGTGCAGTTCTGTGTCCTCAACATAAAAAGCACATGGAACTGTTGGAACAAGTCCAGAGAAGGGCCAAGGGGAGGATCAGGGGACTGGAGCACCTTCCATATGAAGACAGGCTGAGAAAGTTGGGGCTGTTCAGCCTGGAGAAGAGAAGGCTGCATGGAGACCTCATAGCAGCCTTCCAGTATCTGAAGGGGGCTTATAGGGATGCTGGAGAGGGACTCTTCGTTAGGGACTGTAGTGATAGGAGAAGGGGTAACGTGTTAAAACTTAAACAGGGGTAGTTTAGATTGGATATAAGGAGGAAATTCTTTCCTGTTAGGGTGGTGAGGCACTGGAATCGGTTTCTCAGGGAGGTTGTGAATGCTTCATCCCTGGCAGTGTTCAAGGCCAGGTTGGACAAAGCCTTGGGTGAGATGGTTTAGTCTGAGGTGCCCCTCCCTCGCATGGCAGGGGGGTTGGAACTAGATGATCTTAAGGTCCTTTCCAACCCTAACTATTCTATGATTCTATAATTCTAAAGTAGGTATTCCACATTAGAACTTTCCATAATTAGTGTCAAGGCTTTGGAGAATCCTAAGGTCACAAGGAGAAATTTGCCAAACTTTATTTAATGAAAAAGAACCCAAACCTGTTGTGATAATGTGTCGAAACGAATCTTTGCAGTGATGAACTTTTCACCCTGTTATGAGATCATCACAAATGGTCCAGATTTCATAATTTATATTTCATTGAGTTTTCAGATTTCAGATTTACTCGCTTATCAATGAAAATCAATACAATTTCTGTACCGATTTATTAAGTTATGATGGAAAGGACATGAGTCATCACTGGCTGACTTCACTTTGTTCAATATGATACAGCATCAACCTAATAGTCTCTGAAGATCTTGTCACATTTAGCTATACACCACTACTGTGGCAACCTCTTCTCCTGTAATAGTGTTTTATATTCCCTACCCCTTCCAATGATATTAATGTGTTTTGGTCATTAACAGCTATATAGTTCTTCAGGTGTGCAGTAGATGCTCTTTCAAGGGTATCACTATCGTTGCAGTGTGCAAAACAAAAGCGACAAGGGAATATAAATGTTGATTTACTTCAAGGCTTTTTTTTTTGTCTCTGTAAATGTGTGTATTCTTCTCCAAATATCACCCAGACATCATCTGCAAATGTTTGTTTAGTGAAAAGTAGAGTAACGTTGCAAAGACAATAAGGCCTGTATAAGGACAAATATGATCACTTGTCTGTATAAGAAATACAAATTAAGTAATTGTTGTAATTCTGTAAGGTCTAGAAAATGGTTTACTAGGCTTCTTGCTTGCGAAGCTTCTTGCTTTAAGTACATTTATCTCTACAATGATTGAAATAGTTCTCTGAACTCATGAAATCCATCCGTTGAAAGGTCATCCAAACAATTCATCTTTAGGGATGCTATGGATGCCATGTTCCAAATTTTGTACTATATAAGTAGGTTAAGTACCCTTTTGCTTCACTGATAAACTTACAAAGCCCAGTGAGGCTGTCGTAATAGAAAGGACTTGAGTCAGCACTTGCTAACTTTTAGAGCTCAGAGAGATTTTAGTGAAAGAAAACCTGTCAGTGTTGATCTAGGCAATAAATTTAGCCATCATAAAGAAATCTAGGGTGTGCTAATAAGTTCTTACAAAAGTTGTTTGTATTTGTTTATTAACAAGATCTGAGATTTCCCTCTTCAGTAGTTGAGGGAGAGACCACAGAAAAGTGCAGTATTAAAAGTAAGCTGGACAAGATGAAAAAGGAATCCCTAGTTTTGCAACCTGTAAGTGCAACTATCGGACTATCAAACTATCCAACCATCAGTGGTGGATGCTAAGAACTGTTTACTAAACAGCAAACAAGCTGATAAAGGGGTCTCCAGATTGATAGACTTTCATATGCCTTTTTTATGAACCTTGGATTATTTGTGGCAAGGAAATTGAATCAAAACTTTGTGCAAAGGACTACACTGAAGGCCAGACACAAGATGTCATGAAGCCAGTGGCAACGCTATTATTCATTTCACTGGGTTCAGATCCATTCTGCAGCTATTTAGCCTCATCTGCACTCATTGGCATAACACTGATACTCACACTCAGGGCAGGTGTAATCTGATCTTAAGGTCAGAGAAAAACTCTGCCTCACACAGGACCACACATTTCACTGTCTGGCATTACTGGATAACTCCTCACCTGATAACTATCTTGCCCTTTTGCAGTATGCAAGCATCCACCTCCGTAACTGTTGGGAATTATAACATGTGGATGGCATCCTTGAAAATTATACCATAATGAGTATTCTGCTTTTTAAAACATGCTTCCTGAATAGTATTATGTGAACAGTAATTAATTCTGGTAGGCTCAGAACAGGATTATGAAACTGCTGGCTAGTCTATCTAATCAATTTATTGCATTTAAACACCATATAAAGAAACAGAAACGGGGAAAAAATATTCTGTCCACAAACTAGGTTTTCTTGTGCTATGAATAAAAATATCAGTTCCCTAAGGAGGAAGAGAATTATGCTGCAAGTCTGTTGTAGCATTCATGGTACCAGAGCTAATATAATAATCATTACTCACGTCATCTTCATGAAATAGAGGAAGAGAACAAAGGTGAACTAAATGGTCGTTAGAAGTACTTGAGTTAGGAAAGGTGCTTTTCTGGAACACAGACTTCTCTGCATGCTGTGGATTTAATTTTGACAATTTGAAATAAACTTGATCAGAAAGCAGAATTTTCCATCTGGAGAAATAATCTAATTTTTCTACTGGAAATCCTAAAAAGAAAAATTAAGATTCAAGACCAATAACTGCAGTAACAGCATTGTAAATGTATAATACAAAGGTTTGTGTCCATTTCAGATCTGATCAATACCTTACTTCTATTTCATAATGAAAATGAAGTATTAACCTGAAATTGAACACTGCACTGGAGTCATCTAGTAAGAAAATTAAAACAAGTGAACTTTTTCCTCCCAGGAGTGAATGACAATTTCTAAGCCTCTACCTTTGCCAGTGACCAAATTCAGGGGACAACATTATGAGAAAGATTAAACACAGACAAGTTGCAGGAGGGCAGGAAGGGAGAGATCCTATATAAAGCTGAAGTTATCTTGGGACTGGTAGTAGCCCTTTTCTTAGATTTGTTTCTACGTGGACACAGTCTGGAATTTGAGGGTTGAAATGAGGATTAGGGATATGCTGTCTTCAGCCTGTCTCTCTTCTCAGAAATCTGTGCTTCAGCACTTTAAAAGCATCCCAGCCTGCAGGGCAGAATGGGTCAGACTATTCTTCACATTTCCCCTCCACTTATGCCCTCGAACTCCAGCACTCTACTGAGGTTCTGATTTGCATCTAAGGTCAAAATCCAGGAACAGTTGTGAAGATGGGTGTCAAATATTTTGGCAAGTATCTGTGTGCCTATTTCAAAGTGTGAACATCTTATATCCACTAAACAAGGCTATTTCCCTAAGTCAGCTGGTGATCTGTAAGCTGGTGTCATCAGTGGAAGTTTTAAGGCAGTGTATGCAATCAGAGTAAGTCAGTAGCACTGCATAAATTATATTCTGTTTTAATTACGAATCAATTGGTAATACCCAAACTTCCCCTATTCTGATGTGAAGGCTTATAAGGCAAGTTCGTATGGGATCAAATAATTTGAAATGTGTAGCCAGCCAACTAGCTACCCAGTTCCCCAGTGTGTAATAACAGTATGTTAGCATTCAGAAGACCAGATGCAGCTGTCAGCATGGTTTCAGTTGTCAGTCTTGTTCTAACAACAGTTAAAAGAAAAGCTGATGAGAGAGGGTAGTTTTGTCACCCAGACCGAGCTTTGAGATGGGCTTCATTTCTAGCTTTTCCAACATCCTGAAACAGATTTGGTAGTACTTCAGATCACAATCAGTAAACTGAGGTTAATCATACTGATCTTATATCAGTTATCTATATTTTCTTTTTAAAGTAGTCTGCTGTTTGAAGCAGGCATGATTTCCTTCTGGATCATACTAACAAAGGTGGTAACAATGATGATCAGAGCTTCTGGACAACTGAGCAGCACAACTGAGCAGCACAAATGCTGAGCACAAATCATTCTAGCGAAGAGCTGATGAGTATCTGCTTGTGTAGAGACTCTGAGGATCTTTTTGATTCTTTTTTGTCACTAGCAATTTGTGTGTATTGTCTTTGCTAGCAAATTGTGCTTGACTGATATAGTTGAAGTAGAACGTTAGAGCAGAATACTTGCTTTTGAAAATTACATCTGCAAATTAATCAGCCTCCTTTCTCCTGAAAGAGAAAAATGTCTGTTTTTAAAGCCATTTGGTCTGGCTGGCTAATCTTCTGACCTGTGTTACTGGGATCTCATCAGGCTCTTGAAAGTCTTGGCAGCATTTTCAGCTGACAGATAAGACAGTAAAAAACAGTTCTGGTTTTCTACTGTCTTCAATATTGAAAAATCTCTGTATTTATAATATTTGTAAGTTAGCTGCTGAGTATTCGCATATCTGTAGTCACTTGCCTACTACCTCAGCTCTTACCATAACGCTAACCAGTGAAATGAATTTTAGTTATTTGGGGTTTTTTTTTGAAGAACTGTATATTGTACTCATAGGCTTTGTACATCAGTCTAAAGAACCTAAAGGGTTCAGAAAGACTAGAAATGGTAACGGCATAAAGTATGTTCTGTGCTAAAGGAGGCACTGTGTTAAATGCCATATTAAAAAGAACCAAAAAACCCAACAACAACAAAAAACCCCTGATGAACGTACACAGATCATTGTCAAAATACACAAACTGTTACTAAGACTTTGTCAGAAAAGTGACGGGGTAAATGTCCTGGGTTTAGCAGTAGCAGTCAATTTTTCTCCTTCTTGGTAGCTGGTGCAGAGCTGTGTTTTGACTTTCAGCCTAGGAACAGTGCTGATAATACCGATGTTTTCAGTTGTTGTTAAGTAATGTTTACCCTGACCAAGGACTTTGTGAGACTCATGATCTGCCAGGGAGGAGGGGAAGCCGGGAGGAAGCAGAGACAGGACACCTGACCCAAGCTAGCCAAAGAGGTATTCCATACCACAGCATGTCATGCCCAGGGGGGATAACTGGGAGTTACCTGGAAGGACACAGGGTCTTCTGGGTTGGACTCATTTTTTGGCCGGTGGTATCGTATTCTCCTCCCTTGTTATTTTCTCTTATCATTGTTGTATTTGGTAGTAGCAGTGGTGATTTGTGTTGTACATTGGTTGCTGGACTGTTCTTGTCTCAACCCATGGGAGTTGCATTCTTTCGATTCTCCTCCCCATCCCTCCGGGAGCGGGGAAGGCGAGAGCCCCCGGGTGGGGAGGCCTTGACTGCTTCCAGCCTGGCACCACTCACTGGGAGTGAGTGAGCAAGTTGTCTGGCTGTGTTTTAAACCATGACAGTAAAAAGACTTCTGATTTTGTTTTATCTAAGTATTCCTGTTGCACATCTAAAGGGAGCAAGTCTTGCAAGCTCTGCAGTTTCTTTTTGTTGTTTTTGATCTTTATACCCATCCAAAAGGAGGATGGTTTACATCTGGTTGTCAGTTCTTACTTTCTTATGTGCTATGTCCATAATTTTGAAGGGGGGGGGGGAGGGTGTTGTTTTGACACACTGTTTCACCTGTGTAAATCCAGTGCCATAATATATTTAACTTCACTTCTGTAATGTCCTCATCTTGCACCTTTTGTATAATTGCACAGGTTGCAGACTTTATCTAGTACAAAATTAGTATCTCTTCAAGCCATGAGATCATTAGAGACCTCATTTCTCCTGGAAAATGCATGAGCTGGAAAAAAAAAAGTAGCTTGGCTTTCAGATTTAAGGATGATCTGACAGAACTGGTAGTAATAAAATGTAAATAAAACACCATTTTGCATGTGAACTGAGCACATTTGACCAGAAAGTTACTGATTCACAGCATCCCCAGAAGCCTGAAATCAGTGTGGTGTGGCACGGACATATGGTCTGTCTGAGAGAAGCTATTAGCAATACCCAAGTCTTGCCTAGCATTCCTTATGTTCTATTTTAAAGAAGTCACGGAGAGGTTCTATATGAAAAACGAACAGAAAATGCCTGCCTGAAAATGGAAGTGAACTAAGGTGAATCTTCTTGACCATAATAATAGTTTAGAAATCTATATGTATACATATTCATCTGCCTGTTTTTAAATGCACTTGTACTGGCCACTGCAGATTGTATTGTGTTCCCACGGACAGCATGATGGTTCCATCAATATTTTTGGTAGAAGCCAGCCTGAAGATTGTCTGGCCAACCAGTCAGCCCACACACTGAGAGTTTAGTCCACCAAATGGATTCCTTGGCTGTTGGGGCTTTTTAATTTACCACCAAAACATTTGAAAAATGTATGATTAAACCTTCCTGCCAACTGCATTAGGTAGTCAAAAGATCACTCTGTTAAGGTAAGGTTCTGGCCCAAACGCAGCTCATTCTGGCTTTCAGTGGGCTGTCCAGATAAATAAGAGAGCATACACTCCATGAGTAGCTGTGGATGTTTCTTTTACTTCTACAGATGCCTTCCAGATAATTATTTTATGTAGCCATACAGTTGCAGTAAGTCTGAAGCTATTAGGAGGTAGAGGTCTTCGTTACAGATCTTCTGTGGAAGCTGTAATAACTATACAGATTTTTTTTTCTTTATTTTTGAAGGAAAAATAGATAAAATATATTTCCCATCTAATTTAAAGGAGGAATTCTATAGGGATGAGGTTAAAACAGGTTTAGTCATCTTAGGGTATTTAAAAACTGACACTTATTAGCACACTTTTATTGGCTCACCATGGAATTTACAGTACAGTTAAAAACATTGCAATATATATCAGAGAATTCTATTTTCTGTACCATAGTACTTTAGCTGATAAAAAGTTTGCTTGATGTATGTACATTACTTTATTGACTTGCACTTTACTCTGTAATAGATTTATTCCTTTAAGTGACACTGAAAGTAATAAATATGAGACTTCAAATGAAAAACATTTTTATTGGCACAGTGGAGAGAGAAGGAAAAAGCAGTATATAAAATCTTGGCACAAGCAGTCTACATTCATGAAATGAGGCCAAATTAGTGAGGAAAAACATTTAAAATGGAGCTTCAGCATGCTGTTCATTTTCAAATAGTTAAAAAAAAAAATAAAAGAAAGAAAGACTGAAGGACTGGTTGTGAATTTTCCACTGAAGTGCAATGGAAAATGGAGGTGGTTTTCTGGTTCCAGAAATACCCCACTGCAGTATTTGCTACAGTTCAATATTACTATGTGTGCTGCTCAAAAGTGTACTATGGATGTGCAATTCATCATAAGAGTTCATCATGCTGTGTGGGAGGGTTGAAAAAGTGGTTTTTAATGATAACTTTAACATAACATATACCTTTAATGGTTAAATTTGTTCAGGTTACTAACATAGAGGTCAGATTTTTCTTGTACGCATAATGGGAAGCTGAAGGGCATTTTGCACTGAGGAGGTGCCAGTTCCTTCCACATCCCTTAAGAAATACACAAGCATTTACAAAGAAGATAGCTATTTATTAGTAGCAAAAAAAAGGTGATAGCCAGTTATAAAATCTTATTTCTGATGCTGGGAACCCCAAGCATACGGTATTAGATAGACCTGTGGTCAAGGCACAGCAAATTGTGCAGATCCCATCCATGGTGAGGTTTACCAGCTCTAAGATTACTGGTATTCTTATAGGGTCTTGGTTAAAAAAAACAATCAATATCAATCAATGTCAATCAATGACAATCAATGTCAATCAATGTCAATCAATGACAGCAGTCAGAACTGGAATACGAATTTAGCTTTGAAGAGTCCTTTGGACAGTCCACTATAATATTCTTATCTTACTAAGATACTAAGAAGGACTCACATTGGTAACGTTCTGGCTTCTATGGGAAGGACCCCACACTGAAGCAGAGTAAGAATGAGAGGAGTCCTCTGAGCAGAAAGGAGTGGCAGAAACATGATGAACTGACCCCAATCCCCAGTCCCCATCCCCCTGTGCTGCTGGAGGAGAGGACATAGAGAAAATCCAGGGTAAAGTTACGCCCAGGAAGAAGGGAATGGTGGCAAGAAGGTGTTTTTAAGATGCAGTTTTATTTCTCTTCATCTTACTCTGATTTGACTGGTAATAAAGAAGCTAATTTCCTCAAGTCGAGTCTGTCTGACCTGTAAGCGATCTTTCCCTGTCCTTATCTTGACCCGTGAACCTTTCATAACATTTTCTTTCTTGTGCAGTTGAGGGAAATGATAGAGCTTTGGTAGGAATTTGGCATCCAGCCAGGGTCAACCCACTGCAAAACCAGTCAACAAAAGGTTTCAGATAGACAAATGGTTATTGGCAAACCAAAACGGATGGTAATCTTCTAGAGAGCAGTCATGGTTCAGCATTCGTGGTGTACAAATTTCCAGTCATTCGCTTTTGTTCTGATGGTCATTTGTCTTTCAGCAGCCAGGCATGTGATTCAGGGGCAATGGTCAAGAAAGTAGTGTAGATATTCTGTGTGTAACCATCTTCTATTGGAATCGAATACAAATGCTTCTTATATTTAGAGGGGTAATAAAAATAAGTATATTCAAAAATTATATTCTTTCTTTAAGGAGATAAAACCAGATCAGTTTAGGAACAGCACATTAATCTTTCATCCCTTTCATTATTTACTACCAAAGGCAGTAATTCATGCAGTTCTTTGTTATCCCGGCTTTAAAGCTATGAGAATTTAGTTAATTGGGACTTGTCTGATCACCCAAAAGGGTGCCATTTTGGATCATCAGTAGGGATGCTTGCAGTGATGTTTCACTGTCGTCTTTGTGAAAGTCGAGATACATAAATTGATCAATGCCACATGTCAGCTTTTATTTCTACATGGTTAAATTAGACCATGACAGATTTTCTGCCTTAGCTAGATAGTTTCTAGCTTTCAAAACAGCTTGTTTTAAAGCTAATTTAAGTATCTCTACAACCATAAAACCTGTACTATGCACACACTGTTGAACAGGCCCAACAGAATTCAAGAATCTGGACTATATAAACAGTAGATATTTCTCCTTCTTATTCTGGCAACCAAATAGTTATTTTATTATTTTAATATATTAAAATATTTTTAAGTGGCCTTCAAAACTGCAAAGAACCAGCAGCACTGAACTGGGAGCACCACTGTAGATCTCATACAGTTCTACCCCTTGCATTGTAAATTGGCCTGATCTGCTCATTCACATTATGTGTTTGCAGTGATACAGCTAACCTTGTCTAATTTTTTACTGAAAGTAGTGATGACAATTAACAATTGCTTTTTCTCTTCAGGGATGATGCTTATTTAAGGAACATATTGAAATAACAGACTGCTATTTCATTGGTTATTTTGCTAGATTTTAATCCCGAATCAGCTTAAATAGTAAAAATAATGACTTTTTTATCTTGTGAATCAGATATCTCATGACAGTTTTCCATGGGAATGTTGAATTGTGCTGTTTAGCTATTTCTTATTAAGTCAGGTTTGAGATTTTGAGTTAGTTTGTTGCTGAGATGGCACAACCAGACATCCTAGCATTTAGAAGCATTCTTCATAATTGAATCTTTTGTAGACTCCCTGCCTAGCCTAAAATTAATGCCAGAATAAGGTGCATTGTAGTGATGCAGTGGAGCATCCTAGCAATAGCTCTTCATTAGAAGATCCTGGCTCATGGAACAATGAATAGGTTATGCAGGTGAACTGCTTTACCCATGAGGTTGAGTTTATGTAGCAGCTCAGAAGATACTGGCATGGGGAGGAGGGATTGTTTTTGTTTTGTCGGGTTTTTTTTAAATATAAAATTGTTTCTAGTACTTATTATAGCCATAAGTAAATAACCTTTTCAGAATGGGAATACAGTGATCCAGGAACCTTTCCTTTTGACATCTCTGAGCACATCTGTATTTCTGGCATTCTTCATGGACTTTCCTCCCACTCATATGTCATTACTTGTGGTCTACCCAAACATATGCTCACAAGTCTGATGGACATATAATGCTGACTTCTATATATAGATATGTGAATGGGACATGCTTTTGCTGGAAAGTTATAGCCACAGTCAGCGGTTAACATATCTGCAATGAGCAAGGCAGGAATTCATGTTTATTGAATTGGAATTAAGCTTTGCAGGTGCCAAGCCATAGAAGTTCACTGAAACTTCATGGCCAGCAGCCACGGAAATTGAATATCTACTGAATAGGGTGTTAAATTAGCAGGGCTGCTGAAGCAGGCTTGCTGATACAACGTTGTCATATTTTAGTCTGTCAGAACAGTTTTGTGCATGTTTCTAACAAAAAAAAATGAATTTCACATGACATATCTCTTGTTTGGAAAGATGCAGGGTGATTAAGCTGCTAATACAGTTTTTTATTATTCCTATAGAAGTATTCAAAGAATATTCCTTTAAATGCAGCTCAACATTGTGTGGCAAAGGTTGAGGCACCTGTGCAGCAGTGAATGAAGGCTATCTAAATATGAATGACTAATTATCAGGGAACGGGAAAACACTAGTTTTCTTTCATAACTGAGATGGCTTGATCCTATTCAGAGTAATCTGTTGGGAAAATAATTAGCATAAAGAAGATGGAGTTTTGATAAGCAACTTTATGTTCATAATTATAGTAATTTTTGTATAATTTCTTTCATTTGTGCTCATGTTTTATTTCAGTTTTCTCTTTCAGTCATCAAAGCTGATATTAAATTTTAGAGTAAACCTATCTCACTGTAGACAGCCTCCTTAGAAAAATTGTTATCTTTGTATGATAACAGTGGACTTAGCACAAATTTGCTGTTAGGATTTCTTTACATCTCTCTGAATTTGTCTTTCCTACCATAAGAAATTGCGCAGATTAACGTGTCAGGAAGGGTCTAGAAGTATCAAATTTAACATGGTTTAAAAAGAAACCTTTATAACTTTATTCTAGACAAAAATGCGTCACCCAAAGTGTTGATCAAAGAGTGGCTATTTTTGGATTGTCGTGCCACCTGAACAATAAAGGACAATGTTCCTGACTTAGCTCCTGAGTTTGAAGGAGTAGTGTCTCTTGGAGGGCTCTGAAGATTGCCAGCTTGTACTGTGTTCCTCTCGTGCTTAGTGGTATTTAAAGGTTTTTTATTCTATTCTAGCTTTCTGCAGGGCTCTATAATGTATTTCAGTCAGCTGAGGAATCTAATTTTTTCACAGATTTTCTTTACACAAAAATGAAAAAAAATAGTTTAGACATTAATAATGCTCTTCAGATCTATTTAAATATGACTCTATTGAATAATTGCTGCATCCCCCCTCTCATTTGCTGTCTAAAGAATTAACTACTAGGTTCTCCTAGTAGCTAATTTGGTGTTAAATTGCTCATATTGTTCCTCCTATCAAGGAACAGTACTGATAGGGAGGCTTTATTTCTCCTCTTTTCCATCTATTCTAGTGTTTGTGTGCACATTTGTTTAGTAGGAATGCGTAGAAGTCTGGTTGCTTACTTTCTGTAACCCTGCTTAAAACCACTGTATCATTGTGAAGTGCATTCTATCACAGCACTGCACCAGCTACCATGAAGGAGAAACATGACTGCTACTGCTGAACCCAGGACCTTATCCACCCCTTATTCCATACCATTCATGTCATGCTCAGATCCCACATTTTCAATACACCATCGCTCTCCCACATATATACATCCATATACACAGAGACCAAGAGAAAAAAGTCATTCTCTTAGTGCATGGACCAATCCCTATAATGCTGCCGAGTCCATTCGGTCCATGATGTCAGGTTCCATCTCTTGTAACAATCTTTCAGGGCAGGAAAGGCTGTGTGCAGTATTGGATCGTTGCCTGCTGATGCTGGTTGTTCCTTTACTGCGGAAATCATCCGGTTCTATCAAAGTTCATTCTCTGTTGGGATGATGGTTGGAGGGAAGTCAGGGCCAGTCGCTGGTGAGCTGGAGACATCTAGTTGATGAGCTATAAAAGTATTACACAGCAGGCAACAGCATACAATTGAGTTCACTGGCTGTTTTCCCCTAAAATCAAATCCCCTTGAGGTATACATCGGACTTCCCCATCTTCCCGCATTACCCACCAAGTATATCCAGGTCCCTGAGCAAAAGCAATCCCACAAGTGGGTTTGCCTTTACCTGAAGCAGGAATAACCCAGACTGTCTTCCCCAGCAAATTCTTCATATGCACCATGGGAACTTTGTCCCCCTCTACAATATGTAAAAGTTCTGACTGGGCTGGGCCAGCCCTGTTGGCAGATCCTCTGGTGTTGACCAACCAGGTGGCCTTTGGTAAGTGTGTATCCCAACGCTTGAAAGTTCCCCCACCCATTGCTCTCAGTGTTGTTTTTAACAGCCCATTGTACCGTTCAATTTTCCCAGAGGCTGGTGCGTGGTAAGGGATGTGATATACCCACTCAATGCCATGCTCTTTGGCCCAAATATCTATAAGGTTATTCCGGAAATGAGTCCCTTTGTCTGACTCAATTCTCTCTGGGGTGCCGTGTCGCCACAAAATCTGTTTCTCAAGGCCCAGAATAGTGTTGCGGGCAGTGGCATGGGGCACAGCGTATGTTTCCAGCCATCCGGTGGTTGCTTCCACCATGGTAAGCACATGGCGCTTGCCTTGGCGGGTTGGTGGCAGTGTGATATAGTCAGTCTGCCAGTCCTCCCCGTATTTATACTTCAACCATCGTCCTCCATACCAAAGAGGCTTTAACCGCTTGGCTTGTTTAATTGCAGTACATGTTTCACACTCATGAACAACCTGGGCAATAGTGTCCATTGTTAAGTCCACCCCTCGATCACGGGCCCATCTGTATGTTGCATCTCTGCCCTGATGGCCTGAAGTGTCATGGGCCCACCGGGCCAAAAATAGTTCACCTTTATGTTGCCAATTTAAGTCCATCTGAACCACTTCAATCTTAGCCGCTTTATGCACTTGTTGGTTGTTCTGGTGTTCCTCAGTGGCCCGACTCTTGGGTACATGGGCATCTACATGACATACCTTCACCACCAGGTTCTGCACCCGGGCAGCAATATCTTTCCACAGTGCAGCAGCCCAGATGGTTTTACCTCTGCATTGGCAGTTGCTCTGCTTCCATTGCTGCAACCACCCCCACAGGGCATTTGCCACCATCCATGAGTCAGTATAGAGGTAAAGTACTGGCCACTTTTCTCGTTCAGCAATGTCCAGGGCCAGCTGGATGTCTTTCACCTCAGCAAACTGACTCGATTCACCCTCTCCTTCAGCAGTTTCTGCAACTTGTCGTCCAGGACTCCATACAGCTGCCTTCCATCTCCGATGCTTTCCCACAATACGGCAAGATCCATCAGTAAACAAGACATACTGCTTTTCACTTTCTGACAATTTATTATATGGTGGGGCCTCTTCAGCACGCACCACCTCCTCCTCTGGTGACATTCCAAAATCTTTGCCCTCTGGCCAGTCCATGATGACTTCTAGAATGCCTGGATGACTGAGATTTCCTATTTGAGTTCATTGTGTAATTAGTGCAGCCTATTTACTCCATGTAGCATCAGTTGCATGATGTGTAGAGGAGACCCTGCCTTTGAACATCCAGCCCAGCACGGGCAACCAGGGTGCCAGGAGGAGCTGTGCTTCAGTGGCAATCACTTCTGAAGCAGCTCGAACCACTTCATAGGCTCCCGGTATCTCTTTCTCAGAGTATAGCTGGCCTCAGATCCTTTGTATCTCCGACTCCAAAAACTGAGGGGTCGACTTCGAGTCTCCCCTGGAGCTTTCTGCCAGAGGCTCCAAGTAGGACCGTTCTCCCCAGCTGCAGTGCACAGTACATTTTTAACATCTGGCCCAGTCTGGACTGGCCCAAGGGCTACTGCATGAACTATCTCGCATTTAATTTGCTCAAAGGCTTGTTGTTGCTCCGGGCCTCATTTAAAATCATTCTTCTTCCGGGTCACATGATAGAGAGGGCTTACAATCGAACTGTAATTTGGGATGTGCATTCTCCAGAACCCCACAGCACCCAAGAAAGCTTGCGTTTCTTTCTTATTAGTTGGTGGAGTCATTGCTGTTATCTTGTTGATCACATCTGTGGGGATCTGTCTACATCCATCTTGCCATTTATTCCCAAAAATTGAATCTCCTGTGCAGGTCCCTTGACCTTACTCCGTTTTATGGCAAAACCAGCTTTCAGCAGAATTTGGATTATTTTCCTCCCTCTCTCAAAGACTTCTTCCACTGTATCGCCCCACACAATAATGCCATCAATGTATTGCAGGTGTTCTGGAGCTTGCCCCTGTTCCAGTGCAGTCTGGATCAGTCCATGACAAATGGTAGGGCTGTGTTTCCACCCCTGGGGCAGTCGGTTCCAAGTGAACTGGACACCCCTCCAAGTAAAAGCAAACTGTGGCCTGCACTCTGCTGCCAAAGGAATTGAGAAAAATGCATTGGCAATATCAATCGTGGCATACCACTTGGCTGCCTTTGACTCTAGTTCATACTGAAGTTCTAGCATGTCCGGTACGGCGTCACTCAATGGTGGTGTGACTTCATTCAGGCCACGATAGTCTACTGTTAGTCTCCATTCTCAATTAGACTTTCGCACTGGCCGTATGGGGCTATTAAAGGGTGAGCGGGTCCTGCTGATCACCCCCTGACTCTCCAGCCTACGGATCAGCTGATGGATGGGAATCAGGGAGTCTCGGTTGGTGCGATATTGCCACCGGTGCACTGTTGTGGTCGCAATTGGCACTTGTTGTTCTTCAACTTTCAGCAACCCCACAACAGAAGGATCTTCTGAGAGACCAGGCAAGGTGGACAGCTGCTCAATTTCCTCAGTCTCCAACGCAGCAATACCAAAAGCCTACCTGTACGCTTTTGGGTCTTTGAAGTACCTTCTCTTGAGGTATTCTATGCCAAGGATGCATGGAGCCTCTGGACCAGTCACAGTAGGTTGCTTTTGCCTCCCAGTCAGGCTGATTTCAGCCTCCAGCACAGTCAACTCTTGGGATCCTCCTGTCATTCCAGAAATATAGACGGGTTCCACCCCTTGACAGCTTGTTGGCATCAGGGTACACTGTGCACCGGTATCTACTAGAGCCTTATACTTCTGTGGGACTGATGTGCCAGGCCATCTGATCCACACAGTCCAATAAATCCGATTGTCCCCTACCTCCACCTGGCTGGAGGCAGGGCCCCTCTAATGGTCATCACAGCATTCGACACTTGAGTCATGGTAAAAAGGATTATTCTTCGTTATCACAGGAGCTGGAGTAAAATCAGCTCTTCCGCTCCGTCTGGGAAACTGCTCATCAGAGGCTGAAGCCGTAGCTCTCATGGGACGATCAGTCTTGGCCCTTGCTCCCCTCTTCAGTTCACTCACCCGTTCCTCCAAAGCTGAAGTAGGTTTTCCATCCCACTTTGTCATGTCTTCTCCGTGATCCCGCAGGTAAAACCATAGGGTACCCCGTGGCGTATACCTCCTGTATCTCCTCTCTTGAACAATAGGACGCCTTTTGTTATTAGCTGAGACGTGTGTTGGTACACGTGAGGAGCTGGATAAATCAGATACATCGTCCCTCAATTGTTTGAGGTCCTGGGACAGTTTTTCCACAGCTGAGATGATGGAAGGGGTGAGGTTGTCTTCGAACTCTCGGAGTTTATGAGCCATTTCATCCACTGTTAGTGGTACTATGCCATTCCAGGTTACTGTTGCCAATGAATGGGCATATGATGACGGTGCATTCCGTGTCAGTTTTCGCCACATGGGTCATGTACATTCAACTTCATCTGGATCTATAGGTGTATCCCCGTTATTCGGCTTGATGTGATAGAGCATCTCTACGATGACCGATTCCCTCAGAGACTGGATGCCTTTGTCTATAGTAGTCCACTTGGCCGAACAACTCATAACATCACCCTTGTATGGAAACCTTTCTTTCACAGCTGCCAAGAGCCACCTCCGAAGACTGAGGGACTTTTTCTCTCTTGCAATTGCTTTGTCAATTCCCCCTTCTCTAGCAAGTGATCCCAGCTGCTCGACTTCTGTACCTTCTAGTTCATGACCATCGGCCCCATTGTCCCAGCATCGGAGTAACCAGGTGATGATGTGCTCCCCTATTTGATGGGTAAAATCTTTTTTTCATATTCCGTAGCTTGGTTGAGGTCCGAGGTTGAGAAGTTACCTCTTCTTCTTCTTCTTCGTCATGTGATGATGACTCCTGATCAGATGCTAGACTGGGTAGTTAATTCATTGTTTCTTCATCTCGCTTCACCCTTCTTCCCTCTTTTTTGCTTGTTCTCTTGCGTACAGGGACAACCGATATTGGTACGAATTGGTCCTCTGGTTTGGCTGCAGTAATTATCACTGTGGTTTGAGTAGCAACTGTACTTGTTGCTGGGGGTGGTGTAGCTGCTGTGCTTGGAGCTGGGGTAACCGCGCTGTCTGTTGCAGTCGAAGTTTGAGCAGCTGCTGTACTTGCCACTGGGGTAGCTGTGCTGTTCACTGCAGCCAAAGTTTGAGTAGCGACTGTACTTGTCGCCGGGGGTGGTGAAGCTGCTGTGCTTGGAGCTGGAGTAGCTGTGCTGACTGTTGCTTTGCCCTCAGATCCACTGACATTCTTTTCCTTTTGAAGGTGCTGGATAGTGTTGAACAAGGCCCTGTAAGCATAGGCCAAGCCCCAGCACGTTGCCATGATTTGTCCATCTCTGGTATGACGAGAATGAGCACACACCTCATTTAAGTGCTTTACTAATTCTTCTGGATTTTGCAGTTGTTCGGTAGTGAAATTCCAAAGTACTAGAGGGGCCCACTGACCTAGATACTTGTCCAACACACCCTGCCACTCATGGCTGTCCAGCCTCAGGGAAAATCTCTCGGTCCTCCTACATCATCGTTTGACCCCAGACAAGACCCAAACCTGACTCTGCTTAACTCTTGAAATCAGTCATGGGCAAAACACACTCTGTATGCATGCTAGCATGATGATTCCCATCACGATCAGCAAACAAGTCTCAACAGCATTAAAAGGCCATTCAAAAACTTCAAAACTCTCAAATGTAAACGGTCTGGGGGGAGGACTGGGAGGGTAAAAGGATGTCTCCTTCACAGGTTGAGCACCTGAGAAGGAGAAAAAAGATGTGAAATTGCTAAGCACCTCTATCATATACCTCCCAAAGTATAAAGGTGGTGACCACACTGGGAACATAAGCCAGATCAGTTTCATGATCAATGATTCTATTGTATTACAAGTCATTACCATAAAGTACAATGAGACAAAAACCTTAGCCCAAGCCCCACACTTGAAAAACACTAATACAGCAAATACCAGATGGAAGTAAGATATGATATACTGAAACTATGAGATCAACAAGAACAACTCTGAGAGCCAATAAATCAGCATTGTGACGAAAGACTATTAATTCGGTCAGATCTGTCGTTATCTCAACCCCTCGTGCCCCATGTTGGGCGCCAAAATAAAACTGTCGTGGTTTAAACCCAGTCAGGTAACTTGTTCACTCACTCCCAGTGAGTGGTGCCGGGCTGACAACAATCGAGGCCCCCCCCCCCACCCTCCCGGGGCTCTCCCATTCCCCGCTCCTGAAGGAATGGGGAGGAGGATCGAAAGGGTGCAACTCCTACGGGTTGAGACAAGAACAGTCCAGCAACCAATGCACAACACAAATCACCACCGCTACTACCAACGACAACAATGATAAGAGAAAATAACAAGGGAAGAGAATACAATACCACCGGCCAAGAAACGAGCCCCACCGGGAAGCCCGTGTCCCTCGGGGTAACTCCCAGTTACCCCCCCACCCCGGGCATGACGTGCTGTGGTATGGAATACCTCCTTGGCTAGCCTGGGTCAGGCGCCCCGTCTCTGCTTCCTCACAGCTTCCCCCTCCTCCCTGGCAGAGCATGAGCCTCACAAAGTCCTTGGTCAGGGTAAACATCACTTAGCAACAGCCAAAAACATCGGTATCACCAACACTGTTCCCAGGCTGGAAGTCAAAACACAGCACTGCACCAGCTACCACGAAGGAGAAACATGACTGCTACTGCTGAACCCAGGACAATGATGGAGCAGGTTGCCCAGAGAGACTTCACAGACTCTATCCCTGGAGGTTGAAGACCAAAGGACAAAGCCCAGGGCAGCCTGTATGACCGTGTAGCTGACTCTGCTTTGAGCTAGAGGTTGGATGACAGGCCTCTAGAAGTTCTTTCTAAACTGAATTATGCTGTGATCTTAAGGATGGGGTTTTAGATGCTCAGTTGTTGAAAATCATTGGCAGAATGGTCTGTTAATAGGAGATTTCCATTAAATTCTGTTTTTCTGTGATCTTGATATGGTTTTATTAATTACATATTTCCCTAGAATATGATAGAAATAATGCAAGGATAGAAAGACGTGGCAAATACACTGTCTGATGCATTCTCCAAAAAGTTGATTCAACTCCAGTTCTTTTTTCTAATTATTTATTGTTTTGGATATCGCAGATTAGGGGGGTTGGGGAGGGGGGTGGAATCTATTTGGATCGTGGAAGCCAGATTCCTTAACACTGTATAATGTGCTTTCCAGAAAAAACACGTTCTCTTATTTTCAGTTTCCTACTCATCAGGGTAAAAGGACTTTCTGCTACTCATCATCATCAGAAACCTATGGTAAAAAATGATTTGAAGAAAATTAAAATAATGACCTTAATAATCAGAATAGCTTCTTATTTATTTATTTATTTATTTATTTTTATACCATTTATGTCTAGTTGCTACTAGAAGTAGCAGGGCCTTCTTAGTCACTAGCTCTTTCCAATTTGGAACTGGCTTCTCAGCAAATTTTCTGGTCCTTTAAATTAGGAATATTTCCCCATTTCTATAAAAAAAACAGAATTTTAACTTTCACTTGAGGGGTGCTCGCTCAGAATAATTTTCCTGAACATTCAGTTCCAGTTTGGTATTTTTGATGTGGTTGAGACCTCTGCACAGGAATGCTTTGATAGCACAGCTGTTTACTAGTAGTTCCAGATTCTGGGCCCTGGGGATAAAGGGAGAAGTCTAGAGAATATCATCAGAGAAGTCACTTTTATTTCAGGGCCTGTTTAGTGAAAAATAATAGGAGAGGTCCCCACTTGTTTTCTTGTGGCAGAGAATCATTTCCCCCTTTTGTTTTTGTGACAGGATAGAGTGGCAAAATAGAACAGATCTTTATCTGACTAAGATTTAGACAGTTGTATTTGACAATATATTTTTGTAAAGAAAATTAGTAAGGCATCATCAACCACATAGGTCTTTTATTCCAGATGATGAAGTTACTGACACCAGTGCAAAAGAGTGAAGATTAAAAATTCCACTTGTTTTCATTGGTTTGATGAAAAATGTAAATGTATGATAAATTGACTTGTGAGTAAAGGCATATTCAAAACACCCAATTAGTGATGACAATGATATTGAAGAAATAAGACTGAATGTTTGATATGTTGGCTAAATGTTAGCAGCAAGACAATTAGAAACTGATGTGGCACACAGATTCAAGCCTTCATTAAAAGCTTCTTTACCATAGTGATGAGAATCTATTTGATTACTATCCTTAAGCTAACCATAATCTATTGCCTTCACTGGCTGCACTTACTGAACCAGCATCAAAAGCTGCTGCACAGCAGGGACTGATCTTCAGGCACACAATGTAGTGGTTGTCACGAAATACTACAGGCAGAAAAGGGACTGTCATGTCTCAGTTAATTTCAATTTTTCATATTCTATACTCTTTCTTAGGAGCCTAGCACTTCATTCTCCTAGATATTTCAGATTTCTTCCCTTGTATCATCTCTTTATACATGTCCTTTTTCCTTTTCTCCCTCTCTCTGCATACAAATCTCCAACTCATCTAGCATATTCTTACCTACCTGATACTTACCTACCTTATTCTTACTGACTACCACCTGATTTCTCCTTTTTCCCAATTCTCATATTTTAACATTTATCCATCAAAATTACCTCTTTCATTTGATTCCTTCCTCTCATCTGCATTCTACCATGATGCTTGTTTCCACTAGTAACATCTCAACATCTACGATAAAAACATTATAGTCCTTTAACCTACATTGGTCAATTTTAATAATGCTAATTTTTTTTAAATGTTTATTATACAAGCTTTTTTAATGGCATTGTAAAAGTAAAGTAATGTTTCAGATTACTTTGAGACCACAAGGTACTCATGGTCTTCTCTCTTAGAGGAAAAAACTAAGAAGTCTGTATAATGTAGCTAGTCAATACGATAAGTATTAGTCTTTCATTCTGTTTGGGTGTAATGTTGTATCTTTCTGTGCATTGTTTTTGCCATATAAAAAGCAAAAGAGTGCAGAGCTCTAAGATTTTAGGACCATGTAGAAAAAAAAGGCATGCAAGTTACATGATTTAAAAAAAAAGACATGCAAGTTACATGATTTAAAAAAAGTACAGCAGAGACTGTAATATTTCAGGTGTAGATTTATCCTTCAAGTACTATTTGTTGGGATAAAACTCCAGCACATGGTCCTGATACAAAGAAAGATGTTTCTAGAATAAAGAGAGTGAGTTTGAAGCAAATCTCCAATGCAAACAAATACACAAGTAGTCAGGAATAACACTGTCCTTCATGATGAGGTCCTAAGAAGATTGCCTGTCAAGAATATGTAGCAATTATCTGTCATTTTAAACATTTGCACAATATAACCAATGCTTTAGCCTTACAGCAAGCCATTATTTGCTCAGATAAAAAAAGACAGGTGATTCTTCTGCTGTATTAATGAAGATAATTTTTCTAAATTTGATGTTTTGTTATAACATCATTGTTATCTGCTCTGAAAAAAAGTGGGTATAAAATCTGTATTTGGATCATTATGATAAAACTGAGACAACTCTTCCCTCAGAAGTGGCAATATTTTTCTGTCTAAACAAATGCCCAAAAGCCATTTCATTTTGATATGTTTATGTAAGATTACCATGACAGCCTGCATGCCATCCCTGCTTAGTGAATTGTGCTGGTGGGTGCCTTTTTCTGTTGGTGAGAGTCTTCCTTCTGAAAGAACTTTACAATGCTTATATTTGAAACTTATAGATGTTAATTTATGTAAATCATTTTCCCATTATTCTGTATGTATATTCTATTTGTCTCAGATGTCATACTCATGATGGACCGTGAGTCAAATTATGTTGCTTGAATTTGAACAATCCACAAGTGGCATCAACCAGACAAAACTGGTGGTGTGAACTGGTGGTGTGAACACTTTGGCTTAGAAGATTCATCAAGACACTATTGCAGTAATTCGTCCCTAAAGAAAAGCATCAAAAGATGCATTTCATATTAGAATTTGACTCTACAGTGAATTATACCTATCATTCAAAGTAATTCTGAATACGATGTTGTCAGACTTACCAGTCACTTCCAATACATGATTTATTGTTCATCTGTCTTCCCTGATACAAAACGGGGAATCTATTGATTTTTTTGAAACCAATTTTTATTGTGGTGTGAGGCATCCCAATTGCTATTAACTATAATATTGCATGGGCAATGAAATACTGCTATTAGTTAATGTGCAACCAAATATCGACCAGCAATTTTCAACAATAAATGCAATGATATGAGACATGAGTGTTTGTTCAGCATTTTATTTTGACAATCCAACAACTGAAGAAAATCTCAGAGTTGGAACCTAGCTACCATTAAAATTTATGCAACGATATCTATCCATCTATGTTTGGGAAAACTGGCTGTGAGCCAAAGGTCTAATGACTTTAGCTTTAGAAGAAAATCAGTTGTATGCAAATAATTATTGAATTGTCATAGACTAAACAAAACAGCTCAAAGATTTAAACAAAAGAAGTGGTTTTAATTCAAAGAACAAAGACTTGCTATTATTTCCCTTGAAATGCAGGCAATGTTTTTATCACTAGTCTTTTTGTTTTGTTAGGAGAAACAGTGGGAAGCTGAGTGACAGGCACATTTAAGCCAAAGTATAGCTACTTCTTTTACAGGAACCATGCACATTCTCTGAAAGAAACAGAAATATTTTACTTTTTGCATGTGAGAGCATTTCTGTAATAATCCCACTGCCATGCATCAGTGCAGCTATAGGCACTGTGCATAGAGCTCTCCTAGTACCTGCTGGTTCTGGTTTCAGAGGTGCTACATTCCCTTGCCTCGGGGAAGGCAGTGCCTGTCAGGCTGCAATCCCCCTAAACGTCAGTGCTGAAAGATGAATGCAGATTTTAACCTAGTAAATATGATTTTGCCATTGCTTCCAGAGCCTTATGTCTTGGGCTTGCCTTGAGCTGAGCTAAGAGTTGCCTTATGGCCAAGTGAATGGGAATGGCTTGCTTTGGTAAAGTAAAGCCTAAATTTACAATACAGAAAGGAAATTAACATTTCTCAGACCAAGTAATTGTATAGCTAGATGAATCTTTAGTACTCAGGGATTGATTATTTGGTGATCTCCTTTCGGCATTAGATAATGTTGTTAGAGACATAGAGAAAAGTGAGAAATATTTGCTATCTATTTTATGTAACAGAGGATATGGTGAAATGAAGCAAAAGAGTGGCTGACCTCTTTATTGAAAACCAAATGATTTTTCTGTTAACATTAGCCTATACCATTAAAAGATGAAAGATTTATTATCAAATTACTAGGAAACACAAAGCTTTCAATTAAGATTTGAATCTGTGGTTGCATGTTTTTAATTCTTCATCACAGGCAGGTCTTCCATGAATCACTCATCATTTATGAAATATATTATGAGAATACGCCTAATGTTCATTTTCTCAAAGAAGGCATTAGAAGGAAGTCAACTATTTCAACGGACTCTATGTTATTAAAAGATTATTTCCCACCAGTTTTGTCAGTTTTTCTCAGTGTGAAATGAAGTACAGAATAGTCATATTCAGTGTAGCTTCCCTTCATTTATTTAAAACTAACAATATTACATTGTAACCCAGTAAGCATGGTCATACTTGCCACTGCTCAGGGGAGGCATCGGGCTGTAGCATGTACCGGGGTGTCTGGGCTGCCCCTGGCTTGAGCAGGGCTGAGCTGGGCTTATCAGCCACCCCATGGCCAAGTGCCTATTGCCCAGCCTGTCTGATCTCCACCTCTGAGAGTGCTGTTGGGGAAGGGGCTCACAGCCCCAGGCAGTTCCTGGAGGACAAACAGCCCCAGGGATATTGAGGGGCTGTGGTGCAACTTTCACTCCCTCCCTGGGAGCAGGGGGAAGGGAGCAGGCTGCTGTAAGGAAATGTGTAATGAAGTGGAATAGGATAAGAGATTGAGGACATCTCCACAGACAAGGGGTAAATTTCAGAAAGGTGGATTTGTACATGTAATGACTTCAACTGTATTATTAATGAGGCCTTTTTGCACTGGATAATTTAAAGTGTTTGACTATGAAAATGCTAATAGGACAAGCAATAAATGACATGCTCCCTTTACCCATAGCAGTATTCTGAGTGTAGGAGTACTTAACACAGACAATGCATCTAATTTACATTATACTAATTAATATAGCTTGTCATTAATATGGTACAAAAATTGCACTTGTATTTCAGAAAGTGCACAAATGACTAATTTTTTCCCTTGTACAATGAAGAACAGTTAAAGAAACCTTGTGCCTCAGTTAATATATGTATTAAGGACTCTTGATGCCTGTCCTCTTGTTTTTTTTCTGAACTGCAGCAAGCCACATCTTCAGCATCACAAATGCCTGACTATCTCACTATCTCTAGGGCATGTATCCTTGCACAGTGCTTGAGAAACAGGAAAACTACTGCATAAGTTAGCACCTGATGCACAAAAATGACGATTTAACAGTGGTTCATAGAGGTCTGTGTGAGGAATTAAAGAGTGGGGAATTACACCATGGTACTGTAAAGCTCAAGGCTCAGGTCTCTACTGTTGCTAACAGCAAAGCTCATTCATTATGCATTCCTGACAGTATTAGTGACCATAATGCTAGCGAGGTGTTATAAGAAGGACATATCTTGTAAAGATCTTACACATGGATTGCTGGTTGCTCAGGAGGTGTTCATGGATTGGAATTATATCTGATCATTTACAAATACAAGATCTGTCTTCAGGACCTCAGATGTGAAATGGTTCATGTCTGAAGAACTGTCTGCCTCTGGGCAAGAGGGGTTTCATGCGCTGAACAGAGGGAGTTTTTGTAGCTCTATGTATCTGAAAAAATGTGTAGCATGCACAGAAGCATTAAGTAACTGTTGACGAGAAAACACAGTATCCTCACTCTGACACGATTTGTGGTTGTTGGGCATGACCTCACAGCTGACAAGATCAAACTTCATAGCTCCCACTGACCACCCTTCATCTGTTCTTTCATCATATTGCTTTCCCAACAACACAATTGAGTGGCTTCCTTTTCTTCCCCCTCAGAGTGACAGGAGAGGTCCTTGCCTGGTAGGGAAGCTAGCAGATTCCACAGGAACTACCATGTCTTTAGCACCATCACATAATATTCCAAAGAGACATCTGTAAGATAAAGGTTATCAAAGGTGATTTTTTGTCAGGCCCTGCAAGCAGAAGTGCACATGATACACTAGCAGAAATTATTTGCTAATAAAATATTCCTTCTCGTTCAGTCTGAAAGCTTTTAAGTGTAGCAGATGGCAGTGTTATCAACATAATGTAAGATAAGAGACATTGGCTCATACTGGAACACTACTGACTGGACTGATAATATTTGTGCACTTGGAGACTTTTTAATTTTTTTATTTTTTTTTAATAACCCGATTCCCTTAATCAGGCAAGAGTTACTTCCAAAGGGGCACTGTTGGAGTCTGGAAGTCATCTGGAAACTATTCCAGCATCACAAAGGTCAAATTAAATGACTGGTCTTATTTTCAGTGTGATATATTTCAAACCATAAGATCCCTTCACAACTGAAGCAATTCTGAATGTTTGCTTACAGAGGGAGTGGATGTTTAATGAAGAAGTATTGTGAGGGTTTTCTAAAATCAGGTGAAAACAAGCTGACAGGGTTTGAAGAATCCTGTTGATATGGATATTGATGAACTTATTTTGTCTGTCATGCTCTCGACACTTATCACTCGAGTAATCTCAAGTAAGATCCAGTCATCCAAATCTGAGGATTTCAGTGTCCACTGGATCTGCAAGCCCCGTTTTTTAAAAACAGAACTATTATTGTATATCTGAAACAGAAGAGCACATGGACTAGTACTAATTAGACATACATCCAAGGCCACTGACAACATCAGACTAAAGGCACAATCCTACTTGATCCCTAGTTAATACACCTTGCCAAATTTTTGTCTGGATTGTAATTGTTGAGTTTGATTTTGCTTATTAACCTATCTTATACGTAATGATTGATGGAGCACTGTAAGATCTTTAAATTTTGACAAGCAAATCAAATATCTTTGCTGCAGAATCCAATCTGGAATCTAAACCTATTAGCTTTTTAGGCTATCTCCCCCGTAGGAAATTATTTAATCTATTTATTTTAATTCTCCTGCCTGTAGGACATCTCTCTATGTCTTGGAAATAACATTTGACAAGGACTTCAAGATTATAATGTTAGGATTATAATAATAATTAGATCCATTTGCAGCATTTCCTAGTCATATTATAATATAATAGTACTGTAGTAAGAACTATTCAGTGTTTGGAAGAAAGAGCCTGATTGCTGTGGTACTGTTGGTGCCAGATTCTCAGGTGGTGTAAATCAACATCACTTCCAAGAGCCAAAGATCTTGGCTTTTATATTTTATACATACTTTGTTTACATCATTTCAGAAGCATTATGATGATAATTTTTTCCCTGGCAAATATTATTTTTTCCATTTGCACATTTTCTTTTTGCAGTTCAGTTTTCATTGAAATTACAATAAAGGAGGTTATATTCACTTCAGCACTAGTTTAATGATTTCATACATGATGCTTACTTAGAATCAATTTTACTGGCAAAAAGAGAGGCCTTTTTTAATTCTATGCTGTCCCTGGATAAATACTATAGAGCCTTCATAAATATTAGTGATTTTTTAATTTCTTAGGCAAACTAGTAGGTGTTAGACATTATTTCCATTTCCATATATACTGATACCAGCACTGTGCTAAAACATCCTTCTGTCTGAGATCTGAACAGAAAGTGTCTCTGTATATTTATTTGTACAAAATGAAACCTTCCACGGCAGTAATAATGCACATCACTGAACTTTGAGTCCCTGTTTTCCAACTAAACTCATGACAAACTTCTCTTCTGTGAAACCTTATCTGTTTATAATTTTTCTGTTCACAGACCTGTTACAAACTGTTAGTCTCCTGTGCAAAAATCAAGTTTATTATCTCTCAGTTCTTAGTCCTTACCAGCTTTTATTCTTCTTATAAAAATCCCTTCTGTATTTTGTGTTGCAGTTACACCTGTTCTCTATATTGATTCCTTCCTGAACATCATTTATGTCTTTTCTCATTCTTTCTAAAGAGCCACCTGTTTCCTGAGGTAAGAGGGTGGTAGTTTTGTTCCAGTCCTATATTCTGCTCTGTTGCACTGATTTGTTCATTTGCTTCATACTATCTGAAATCTGCTATCACATTCTGGCCCCATGCATCTATTCCCCATTTCTCTGTGATGCTGGTCTGCTCTTTGCTCAATCAGCTGAGTATTTTTTACTTTATGCAGGGAAAATTTTTAGTGGTGAGAAAAATTTGACCTAATATATGAAGTCTTATTTTGTTATTTTTACTTTTTTTACGATTAGTTTCTTAAATGCAGAAAGTAAGGTCTGCTTCTGCACATTTGCCGTGGGTGGGATCATTTACAATAATTTTTGTTCTAGCCAGGGTCTGAGCATGGGAAGATGTGCCAAAGCAGTGCAATAGGGCAGTACCTGCTCAGTAGGATGGAGTGTGGGTGGAATTCTGTCTTGTCCTGGTTTCAGCTGGGATAATTTTCTTCCCAGTAGCTGGTGCAGCGCTGTGTTTTGGCTTTAGTCTGAGAACAATGCTAATAACACACTGATGTTTTAGATGTTGCTAAGAAATGCTTACCCTGATCGAGGACTTTTCAGCCTCTCATGCTCTGTCAGTGAGGAGTGGCACAAGAAGCTGTGAGGAAGCAGAGACAGGACACCTGACCCAAAACAGATAAAGGGGTATTCCATACCTCAGCACGTCATGCCCGGTATATATAAAGAGGGGGGGAGGCACCCGGAAGGTACCAATTGAGCTTGGGCCAGGCTGGGTATCATTCGGCAAGAGGTGAGCAATTGTATTGTGCATCACTTGTGTTCACTGTTTTTCTTTCCTTTCCACTTTTAGATTTATATTTTCTCCCCTTGTTATTTCCCTTATTATTAGTAGTAGTAGTAACAGTGGTAGCAGTATACCATACTTCAGATATTAAGATGTTCTTATCTCAACCTTCAGGTTTTACATTCTTTTGATTCTACTCCCTATCCAGCCAAGGGGGAGAGGCGATCGAATGGCTGCATGGTGCTGAGAGTTACTGGCTGGGGTTAAACCACAACACTTGTATAGTATGAACCCTGTTTGGGAAAGGGTGATTTTGACTCTGAAGTGGATTTCCACAAGAACAAATTTTTCACCCAGGGGTTGTGTTCTTTTCACATACTGAAGCACTGCAGCAAACCACAGAGGATAATGTCTCTATCAAGAGCAGACTGCAAGAAAGTATTATTAATGAAAGTGTTAACTGGATTTGGCATAGTAACCTCTATCCTCTCCAATGTAATAGTAGCTGCTTCATCTGAAACTGTTTAAGATGAGCTGTAGTCAAGACAGCGAGTAGATATTTGCTGCCCTGAAGATAACATTTCTGGAGCACTACCATATGCAGTACCATCAGCTTCCCTGTAGATCAGACAAGAGCTAAGATGCTAAGGTTGCTAAGGCATACTCTCAAGCTACTGGATTATTCTGGATATGACAAAAGAAGCAGATCTGAAACAAAAATGTAATGAATTCTAACTGATCCTGAAGGACTTTTAAGTGGTTTTCATTTTTCAGTTTCCTTCAACTGTTGACCTCCGAAACACGTTTGCTGCTCTCAAACAAAGAAGGACCTCAGTTAATAACATTTTCTATGAACTAATTTTTTTTACATAATCAGCCTACTTCTTTAACCTCTCACCTGAAAGCTATAAAGTAATTAGAATATAAAACAGTACATTCTTTTGTGCTGAATACAGTTATCACTTTGTGCTTGCAAAAGTTTAGTTAGTTATGGAAAGAAGTCTGTAAATTCAGACATGCTATAGGTCAACTCTGAGTTCCTCCTCTTAAGCTGATAGAAAAGCTGATGGCTTGTTCATAGTATTTCTTTTTTCTTTTTTTTTTTTTAGCTGTGTGATTTACAAAGCCCTACAAATCATCACCATTTTAGTATGTACACTTGCCGTGCAATTCTGCTACTCAGTCATTTCAGAAATTGATTGTCAGGCCTCTTTGGTGCTTGGTTTGTACAAAGTAGAAGCCAGGTCACTTCGCTAATTGTTAGGGATAAGCAAGCTGAGCTAGATAGAAAATATTGTGAGACAGTAATGAGAATGATGATGATGATGGTAATAGTAATAATGATGTAAATTGGAACTGGTTTCTCTAGTATTAAGGAACCTTTCCAGTGAGTTGATTGTAATAAGCCATAATGTAACATAATGCAGAACTCTTTCCTGATCTTTTTTTAATATCATTTAGTGCCCGATAGTCCATGGGAGTGATGCTGCCCAAAGTGACTACTAACCTGACTCACTTCTATACACACTCAGCTTGCAGCTTGCCTGTATTGTCCTTAGACTTCTAATGTGTCTCCTGTCTTTTCTTTTCCATGGGGAAAAATGCTGGAAATGTCATGCATTCATCCTTATAGATGCAAAAGTAAGGTAGTTGGATTCACAGAGCAAGATGAGCTTGTTTTCAGTCTGATACTTGTCATATTGAAATATACTTAGCAAAATACCCCATGCTGAACAACAGAAGAGGCAGATTGTCTTTGAACCACAGATATGACTTGAATGAGGAACCCTGAGCTTGTACCCTCTGTCTCCCTTGTTTCTCCTATGTTGGCTGAGTGGTGGGCAGTAAAGGGCAAACCAAAAGGGCCATTGTGATTCCATTTTCCAGCATGTTGCACTATTTCCAGCTGACTCCTAAAGAGCTGCCTAGAAATTCCAGAGAAGAGATCAATAAAGTTTAATTTAAAATAAATGCTGATTTTTGTCTCAGAAATTTGCAGAGAAATGGAAATGAAGTCTTTAGCCAATAAGGTGCCTAAAAGCAAAACCTGTTGGAGATAGAATAGTGACAGCATAGTTTAGTTTGCTAGTTTATTTTTCCCTTTCAGTGAAAGGAAAGGTCGAGCTGTGTGTTGGGAGGCCTCCAGAAGACTGATGGCTCATGTATTCTGTAGGGCAGGTATGTTATAGAATCAGACACCCTGGTTCCTGGAACATGCATCTTGGGAAAGCTGTGCTTGGCCTCTCCATGCCTATCCATCTAGCATTCCCTTCTAACAGAAACCTCAGTAATGAGGCCATCTTTCACCACAAAATTACACTGCAGCTATGCAAACACTTTTCCAGTCGTATACATACAGGCAGCCTCTGCAGCGTCACACGCAGCGGCCCTGTTTCTTCAACCCATGAATTCACTGTAAGAGAAGTTTTCACAAGGGCTTGGGTCAAAAATTGTAGTCTGAAGATTTGTTGTCCCATGTGCCATAAAAGATCAAGGTTCACTTCCTAAGAATATGAAATACTTTACTCAATATAATTCATATTACTGTATTCATAAAACCTTTGGCAACGTCTGATACTTTAGATATCCCTACCTTGTATATTAAATTTAAGTTTATAGCAAGGTTTTGGTCTTTTATGATACCTAACATACTAGTAGGAGGGGAGGAAAGCACAGGAGTACTAAGTAGCACTTCTGCGCTTCACACCCCTGTTTGTTTTCTGTAAATGTAATGAGCTAAACTTAAAGGCTCAAGCCATTCTTTCCAGGCTGACAAACTGAAAAGAGAATGAAAATGTTAACTAAAATCTTGGGCATCTCTAGCTCAAAGAAAAGTATTGAAGTTCCCCATTTAAAATCTCTCTCCTTCACATGGTATGGTTGGAACATAGCAAGAACAAGACAGAAAGCATCAGCTTATTTTGGCTTGCTTGACTTTGGGAAAAGAGTATCTTAAAGCCTGGCTAACCTGGTAAAAATGCCAACAGTGCTGAGCATAGATTAAAAGCTATTTTGGAGAGGAACAGGGGAGAGAAACAGAAGTTTCATGCTAGATGATCTTAAGTTCCTTTCCAACCCTAACTATTCTATGATTCTGTGATTCACAACCAGAGACCGCATGAGCTTGTGACAAGAAATGTCTGTCTAATAGTTTGGAATGGAGTCTCATACTGCTTACTGTAGATTTTACTGTATAGTATCTAGTAATCTTTCAGAGGTGATGTCACAGGATTAGTAAATCCTGTAAGAGGGATGTAAGAGATTGTGTTTTCCATAAATTGTAACTAGTAAGAAAGTAATTAGTCTCAGTAAAACAACTGAAAAAATTGGACATTTCTGTTTGCTAAGCAGGATTATAACCAAGGCACACTCTAATGGAACACCTTGCATGTCATTAGTTGTGCACTGCAGATGGGCTATTGCAAAAGCACACTATGGGAAAGAACAGCATAAAGGAAAATATGATACTATAGAAAATGATGGGGAAAATACTAATGGAAAATTGAACTTTTCATTCACTTTATGACTAAAAACATGTTACACAATGGGACACCTGGTATTCCATCAGATTGAATTCGCATATCAGTATTGGTGGAATATGGGAAAGAGAATAGGAAACTGCATATTTTATTTGCATTCTACTAAAGCTGATTAGAATAACATGTTCTATGCAGTACTAACGATTTAAGCAGAAAGAGAATATATTTTTTAAAAAAAGGACAAATTCTTCATTTCCTGGTTGAGTTATATGAGCTTCAGCATAAATATGGTCAATACTGATAGGTCCGTGTATTGCGTATTTTGACACCATTTACTTGTATTTTCCTGGAATCTTATAATGTTTCAATTGTAAGAATTTCTGTATCCTGCTTTTCATAAATATTACTACTGATTCCCACAAGTCTTAGTTTCACCATCTTTTGACAGAGATGAGGATAGCAATTTCATAGACTGAAGAAGGGTTTGGCAGCCCGGCAGAAATTACAATGAAAGGGGGTGGGAGCATTTGCATCTTGTAGCAAAGCCAGAAGTAATATAGTTGGATCAATAGAGCACTAAGCCATGGCTACTAAGTCAGTCCAAGACTATAGCAATGTATCAGTATGCTTAGGGAAGCGTGTGTCTCTGGATAGCATCAGTCTACACTAGATGATTCTGCCTCTCCCATTTGGTAACAATTAATAGGTCCTTTGAACATTTCTTTGCTCAGTACAGATGTCCCTATAAATCTTTAGAAACGTAAAGTCCCGTCTCCTCTTTTTCAGGCATTCAGCTTAGAAAAGCTGAGTTCTAACTATACATTTAAAGTCATCTTCAGAAACCTGATAGTGGCCATACCTTATAAGATCATGCAGCTCTATGGCTGGTAACAGATACACAAGTTGGGAAACAAAGGATTAGATTTTTAGTCTTACTATAGTATGATGGAGTCTGCCTTGTGTATAAGGAAGCCGCAGGTGAAAATAGTATAGCTATAGAGTGCATTCATTTAACACTGGCCAAGCTTAATATTTTATATCAAAAACATGATCATTACAAATTATTCCAGTTACACACCGGCCAATTAAACAGTATGGAGTTCTGTGATCAACTTGTTCCAAGCTATTTCTTGGTATTAATTTTCAGTCTTTATCTATTTCAATACATTGATTTTGTTAACAACTAAAGTAGGTATTTTTTACATTTAACCTATGACTTAATCAGAATATATTTTTGAAGCACTCTAAGGCAATTTCTTTATTTTTCGGATGTGTCTGTTTTGATATTTCTCTTTGAAAGCAGAATGCAAGATGATCATCCATTTCACTTTAGCAATAAAAATTGAAGGAACCCTGCTCATTTAGTTTCTCTCTGAGTAACGCCATGTAAATGACATTTTCTGTACAAGTAATTTTACAGCACAAGAAAAAGAGGATTCATCTACAGTTTTTCATAAGAGTTCTCCATGGACTAATTTGCTGATAATTAATTGCTTTGCGCAGCATCTATGTAAAGTAAAGATGGCCTTAGAACTCCTGTAATTCTACTTTCTTTTTTTTTCCCAGCAGGTTTCTCTACTCATCAAGACTTTTTATCACCCACTTTGTGCCATCTAAACTGTATGCAAATCTATTACTTCTTCTCCCAAGCAAGATCATGTTTTCTTTTTTTAACCACACCATCCTCATCAACAAGCCCATCACAGCTGGTCAGCTGCATTATGTAGCTCTGAGTGGCTTACTACATAATGGGAGTGGAGTTTTCTTAAAGTCCCAGCAATCCTAGTAAAACCAATTGTGACTTTTAAACCATATTCCTGCATTTTTCTTGAGTTTCATTCAGAATTTTTGACCATTAGTGGCATTTTTTTCCTAATCTCTGAATAAATAATAGATTATTTTTCTGTTGGTAGTATTTTTATGGGGTTGCAAGCCTTTTAAAATAATATATAATAAGAACCAGTCTGAATAAATAACAAAAGTAGCCTTATTTTATAGAAAACTCCACTGAGGAACTCGGGTATTATTCATGATTCCATTCTTTATGTGGGAATAAAAAAGCACTCTATTTTCATAATAACATAGTTGTACTTCAGTGGCTCAATAAATTAAAAGGAATCAAGCAGAAATGAAGGTCAAAATTTGAGGTGCATGAATATAGAATATCCGTAAATCTTAAAGTAAAAAGGAGGTGATCTTTTCAAAATGGAGATGATGGAGGGAGAAGGTGAGTCACGAAAAGATGAGAGCCGGTGTTCACCTCACAAAACAATAGGAGAGCTAATCATTCAATGCAGCATAAGGCCCTATATCCAGGACTCTATTCAGTATCTACTCTACTGATCTTTGACACTACTGAGTGGAGCTCTGAAAGAACTAAGAATATGTAAATTCTACATTTGGTCAAAACCATCTGGATTTAATTCTACTGTCTTTATATCGTCAAAATTACTTTGTGGCTTAGATTTCTCCATATACTCTTTCAAAATTATACTTATTATACATCATAGGTAAAGAACCAGAGTATTTTGACAATGGAAGAATATCAGGATTTAAAATTAACAATAATAAGACTAAACCAAAACACTGTTCATGTGAAATGAAGTTCCACAAGAGTCACCACAACTGCAACAAATAGGAGTGTAAAACACTGTTTCAGAACAGAGATGCTCAGGTTCACTCTGAGATTCCATCAGGTGGAACATCCCAGTTTAGGCACTTGATCCACAGAAGGTGCAGAATAAGTTAAGAATACACAGAATATACTGCAATGTTAATCGCTAAGGAAGGCTTTGGTTTATTTACAAGTTGCAAAACAGACTAGCAAGATAATAGGTTACAGCTCAGCCAACTCTTAAAGAGTGCATGAAGTTAATCTTCACATTGTTTCTTTCTTAGAGATGTGACTGAAATAATTGTTTATTTATTGCCCATATGGGATGAGAACCTGTACAAATATACAGCTCATTAC
The DNA here is from genome assembly GCF_033815535.1 of Pezoporus flaviventris. Taxonomy (NCBI): domain Eukaryota; kingdom Metazoa; phylum Chordata; class Aves; order Psittaciformes; family Psittacidae; genus Pezoporus; species Pezoporus flaviventris. Next base: position 23,889,617 of record NW_026892563.1, read on the forward strand.
CATTGATTCATTGAACATCTGATACATGCAGTTTCAGAAGCAGTGAGGGAGAACATCTCAGTCTTCAGATCAGTGTGTAGCTTTTTCAAGGGCCAGGTCATACTGAGCGAAATGCTATGCAGTCTATGTAGCTAAATGAGAGTTCCAAGGGTATTTGTCTTCCCTATATATCCTTGCTTCTGAGTCTCCATGTTCACTTGAACAGAGGCAGTACACATCAGAGTAGTCTGAAACACAGCATTGCCGATCCCACCACTAAATCCCAAAGTTCTACTTTTACATGTCCTTTAAATAGCTCCAGGGCTGATGGAACCACACCCCTGGGCAGCCTGATTCAATGCCTGAAAACCCTTGCTGTGAAGACTTTTTTCCTAATATTCAGTCTAAACCTTCTCTGCAGCTGATGGAAAGTTCCATTTTTTGTTTGATCAGGCTTACTTTACACAAGTTCAGCTGTGTGTCCATGCCTCATGTGGACAAATTTTCCTAGTGATAGGCACACCAATACACAGATTTGTTGTTTATGAGGGTAAAGCTATGCCTTTATCCTTGTATGTCCTACAAAACATGAGGTTGGACCTCAGTCTTATGGCAAGAAACATGCCTAGTGAAAGAGCATATTTACATATACAAACTGAAATTTCACTCAATGCTAATTTTCATTTGTAAACACGTGGTTCTTGCAAAAGTCTTTCTTATTTAAGTCTCTGTTCTGAAAACTTCTAAGATGAACTAAGTATTAGGCTTGAAGTCAGATGTACCCCAAAAGAAAAGAATATAATCTAAAATTAAAGAGTAAACTTTAATTCATCAAGGGATGAATATGTAGTATTTTTGCTTAAACTGCTTGAAAGTCATTCTTGGTATAAAGGATGTAAGTCATTGAACGCAGGCAAAAATTTGCTTGATAATAACTACAGCCTTTTGTCTGGCAAGTTCTTAAATGTAGGTGTTTAGGGTACATTGCTTTTCCAATTTTTACCACGCTCTGTTTCAGTAAACAGACAGAACTGAAATTAGGATAGCGGATATTTCTCTAAATCACTCTACTTTCCCAAATGGACTCATATTGATTTTGTGAATGCATTTTCGAAACAAATAATCTGTTTCTGCCAGCTAGATGTGCCAGTCTCTACTTCAACTTAATTACCACACAATATTGCATGAGATTGAAATAAAACCTTGCTAGTTGAAAAGAAAGAAAATAAATTTTGTCACATCTTGCTAAATACATGTCCAAGCAGATCATACAATAACTGCTGATTGATTTGTAGTTTTTCCCCCCTACCCATGAAATGAGCTCTCCCCAGTCAAAATGTTTATACTGTGGTCCCTAGTAGCCAGCTTTTACAGTAATGTATTACTGGTTATTTGTGCCGAAGCTATCATTACTTCCTAACAAATTCATGTGTTATCTATGCAAATCCTTTGTGTTATGTACACAAATCATGTTTCTTAGGAGCTTAGAAATCCCTTAAGATAGTGCTGCCTGAATCATAGCCTCTCTGAAAATACCTTTCAGTTTTTGAACAGCTGTGTGCTTGAGCTCACTGCTAACATAAGGCAATTGGAGCATCTGGCTAAACTTTTTTCAAGGTTTGCTTTGGCAATAGCCTAGCTGATAAATATTGATGAATCTGTATTTGATAGAACAACTCTTTGTGCAAAGGTCTTGGCAGAGAGGGCATGCAAGAAATATCATTTGGAACTGCAGAGCTATACATCTGTGTTGGACAGACCCTGTGCTGTTGCTTTGCTTGCTGTGTGTTATACGAAAGGAACAGATTTGGAGTAGGGGAACCCTGCCTCTTTCCCCTGTGCCTTGGCTGAGATGTTGCGTCTCATTGGGAGCTGATGATTGTTCTTTCTCTGGGAGGAGCTAGTGATAGTTTTGGGAGAGAAGCTTCTACAGTGCAGAGTGGGGCAGGTAAAGAAACCAAAAGGAAAATACAGAAAAGGAAGGCATACAAAGAAAGACTGTGGAATCACAGAGAATATGAATATTTTAGGCATTTATGTGATTGTTATAAAGAAGTGGCTAAAGCTCTGGCTCAGAGTCCTAGTTCCATCAATATGTTTTAGGAACATAAGACTTCCAATATTCATCTCATCCCAGGTCTCATGTAAGACAATTCTGAGGACCAGATTCCCAGAAGTTTCCTGCAACAAGATAACACATACTGATCTTTCCCCAAAGCATCATCTAATATCTGGGCCAGTAGTGAGGTTAAAATAGGTATGAATGAAAATCAGTCTTTGCAAAGAGGAGGTGGCAGTGTCCAAGAAAAGGTCCCACTAAAGCCAGAAAACTGCTTTTTTAATTGATTTAAGGAACTTAAGTAACATAGATATATGCTAGAGTTCCCAAACTCAAAAATATTTCTGTTGCTTGTACTAGGGGAGGAGAGAGAGCAGGCTATAGTCTTCATATGTGGAGAGTGTTGCTTTAATTGTTTGTTTGCTGAGTTATAATGCTTAATATCAGCAATGTAGTTAACTTCATTGTTTTATCTTTAGCCTTATAATTTTGGTAGTTTACTGGAAGGCAAGAGCTTAGAGAATCTAGCTCGTATGGTTCTGCTTTACTTGTGTTAAGTTTGTAGTGAATATTACTTGCAAAGGAAAGTTTGAAAACCTGACCCACACCACCACTGCTCAGCAAATAGGCACAAAATCATCTTTTTTTTTTTTTTTTTTTCCCCTAAAACAAAGATGACAACACTGGGAACTGTCTTGTCATTTGCAGCTGGCAGTATTGTGCCTGTTAGTTTCCAATGGCCATTTTTATTTACTTTGCAAGACTAATTAAATGGAAGAAAGCAGATGTGGTTTAGTGGAAAAATGGTGAGACCTAATTTCTTAGAGTTTTGTTTTAGTTTACATCTAAGAGAGAGTGTTGTAGCCCTGGTACATCTATAATGCAGAATTCAAGAAGATGGGAATCTGTTATCCTAATATTTATCCATCTGAATCTAGAAATTTTAACAAAACATCAGGTCCACATTGTACATACATCTGTGGGTTTAAAAATTCATTATTATCTTGAAAAAGATAATACACGGTTTATTGATTACCAGTGGACTGTGAACTCAGACTTTAGGATTCTAAGTCCAGAATGCTAGTGGTTACTCTTTCAGCTACCAAAACAAATGCTGTATCATATTAAAAATGTAAATATAAAGAAGATGATGTTTGCTACCATTTTATGGATTTTTGCAATATTTATTTTAACATCTGCTACCAAATTAGAATCTGAAAATAACCTTACAGTATATTGCATTTGCTAAAAATCTGGGGTTTATTAAAGGAATAAATAAGTAAAAGTAAAAAAAATATTAGCTGAAAGGGGTAGATTCATTTATGGACTTTGCATTATGGAATCTCTGACATGCATGCAAAATGAGGGTAAAATATTAGCTTTTGTATTTGTAGCATTTAAAAACATTTTGCAACATCATTAGTAAGTATATTAGTGCAGCATCCTTGTGAATGAGTGTTGAAGTTTTCCAGCAGAAAATAAATAGATTCAAATTCCAACTTCTGTTAAAGTGATGCAAATCAATTTCCTGTCTGGGCTGAAAATCAAAGCAGTTTTGATCCAAGCACTGTGCATAAATCAGGTATTCATCATATGTAAATTGATACAGTTTCACTCCTTCCCTTTCAGTCATATAATTCCAATGGGTAATTTTTCTCCTGTATACATGCGTACCACATAGGCTGATCAGTTTAAAGCTCAGCCAGCCGTATATTCAAATCATTCATGTCTTTAGAAAAAGCAGCATAAGTCACATAGGTGACATGTATTCTTGTGGTTGCAATAACATTAACTATGCTTAGTGTTCAGGACTCTAAGGATCAAAACACTCTTATCAGGTGTTTCTATCCACTTACATTCCTCTAAGAAATACATGAACTGAGACGGAAAAAAAAAAAAAATCCAGTGAAGGAATACATTAAAAATGTGTTTTAAATAAGCCTATGGTATTGATAATATTTATAACATGGAAAAACAAAATTTAAGATTATAAATGGACCATGTCACATTTAGAAAACTTCATCGGGTATAGAACCATTGCTACGAAGCCATATTTAGTTTCAGTGTGTTTTATGAAGCTAAAAGGAATGTCATTCAAAATGAAAGGAGATAAATCTTTGTGCAGTGAGTGGTATGTTTGTGGGTGCCTTTGTCATAGAAAAATATGTTTCTTAAAATTGTAAATGGGTTCGGGAGCAAAAAAAAAGGCAAATCAGAGAAAATAAATCCACTAAAAATACACACAAGTACTTAGAAATAGAGGAATTTCCTGAGCCATCTGAAAATGCTTTAGAAATATTAGGGAGAAATATGGATGGGCTTTTTTTTCCTCTGGGCATCTATGTAAGGTTACCATTTTCTAATAGGACACTGAGCAATGCAGACCTTTATTTAGACACACTAAATTCTTAATCCTGAATGTTGGACTCACAAGACTTCAGGTCTTGTTGAAAAGTTGTAATCATGTCTTCACTATAAAATTAACTTTAGAAGCTGGCAATTCCATCTGAATTTTCAAAGATTTGCTATATCCTATCTGTCCTCAAGCTCTTTGGTCCTTGCTGGTTTTGCATTCCTTTACTTGAGGCAGTGCTTCTGGAGACCTCCTGTGATCTGTGGTTATGCACTAGGCTCAGCTCTTTCAAAGCAAAGAGCAAAAGAATGACTGTCGTGTCCTAGGTTATATATGTGGAGATGTTGTTAATCTGTGCTAGATCAGGACACTTCAAATTTCAGATTCCAGCTTCCATTTCAGTTAGTGCCAAAGTCTGGATCTTAGTATGGATAACAAACATAGGAAATGCTGGAATTGATGCAACCCAGTCAATTCACTTTAAACAAATGAGATTAATATTAGGTCCAGAATATGATATAAATTGTTTTGGCTTCATTCTCTGAGAAAAGAGATCATTCTGTGTGCATGACTGGTGATTCATGGGGATTTTTGAAAAACGACAGTGTATTTATAACTTCTATGTAATTAAGACAATGTATTTTGATACTGGTGAAGCTTAACATAACCTTTAGCGTGACCTTCCATACTCACATAGGCCATAGTCGTAGAAGCAGGTGGATATTGTTATCTAAATTGCTGTAAATCAATTTCTTTACTGATTTGGAATAATCATGTATGAAGGCTCCTGTAAGTTGTCAGCGGGTTTTTTTTCACTATGGTTTTGATAGATCACATTTATTTTCTCGTCTGTTAGCCCACAAATAGCTAGAAATAAAGTTGTAGCTGCAACCCACAAAAATGCCCACCACAGACTGTCGTGGTTAAAGCCCAGTCAAGCAACTTGTTCACTCACTCCCAGTGAGTGGTGCCGGGCTGACAACAATCGAGGCCCCCCCCCCCAACCCCCCACCAGAGCTCTCCCCTTTCCCGCTCCCAGAGGAACGGGGAGGACGATCGAAAGAGTGCAACTCCTACGGGTTGAGACAAGAACAGTCCAGCAACCAATGTACAACACAAATCACCACCGCTACTACCAACGACAACAATGATAAGAGAAAATAACAAGGGAAGAGAATACGATACCACCGGCCAAGAAACGAGTCCCACCCGGAAGCCCGTGTCCTTCCGGGTAACTCCCAGTTACCCCCCACCCCGGGCAAGATGTGCTGTGGTATGGAATACCTCCTTGGCTAGCCTGGGTCAGGCGCCCCATCTCTGCTTCCTCACAGCTTCCCCCTCCTCCCTGGCAGAGCATGAGCCTCACAAAGTCCTTGGTCAGGGTAAACATCACTTAGCAACAGCCGAAAACATCGGTATCACCAACACTGTTCCCAGGCTGGAAGTCAAAACACAGCACTGCACCAGCTACCACGAAGGAGAAACATGACCGCTACTGCTGAACCCAGGACACAGACTCATGCTGAACGTAAGCCACCATCGGACATGGTCTGCATTCTATACTATATGAGATAATACTGCAAGTACAGAGGAATATTTAGAGAGCAACTTCTCAGAAACTATTCAACTGGCCAAAGTTGTATATAATGTCAATGATTTCCAGTCCTGAAGAAGGAAATAGGTAACTGGTTGGAAAATGCTGCCTGCAGGCGGAGTTAAAACACTTGATGGTCTCCCACCTCCTGAAGGACACTCACCAGTGACTTAGGTTTCCCAAGTAAGGAATGCAGTGAAAGTAAATTCTAAGGTACTGGGTTTTCATTGATAGCTCCCTTGAGCCCACTAGGGAAAGCATGGGAGTTGCTGTGCCTCTTAGAGGCAACAAGACTGGAGAATGAAGCACCTGCCAGCACACAGCTCTGCGGGATATGGCTTCCCCTTCTGCTCTTCAAATTCAGACCTGTTAAACAGTTTCAGTCAACATCCCATTGGAGAACTTGCATATCTCTGTCACTGTGAACAACCCTGGCATACCTTTGTTAGTCGAAAGAGGGACTCACAGCAGCTGATGCCCTGGTTTTACAGCTTTAAGACAACTATCCCTGATTCTAGCTCATTTTGCCCAGCAGTGATGGTCATACTTTTTATACCATCTCTATAAGAAACTCTCTCTCCTGGAAAATCATTTCACAAACAATCCCTCTGAGGGTGTTAGTGGTCAGTTCAACTTGGTTACTCTGTTGAGTCCCAATGACAAGATAGAGCAAGTCAATAAAGAAAGTAAGGACCAGGTATGGAGCTGGTTAGAAACACAGGAATTCCAAGAAAAGAGAAGCAGTTTGCACAATGTTTAAGGTGAGAGATGGAAACAAGTCAACTCTTTGATGTATGTTTTAATACTTTGTGCTTCATTTGAAAGAAAATGCACTTGAAAATGCGACCTAAAAATTCTAGCAGCAGCCTCATCAGAGATAAACATCTCTTGTTAAGCTGATAATGTTCTTCCTCCCTCGAGGAGCTTTGCGGTCACAGACTCCTGAGAACAAAGCACTGTCATATTTAGTATATGATTTGCCTGGAGCCCTGCCAGGCACGTTAGACAAAGAGGTTTATCATGGCCCCTATGCTTTCAATTGACCTGTTGCTTGTTGATAGAGGGGATGGTATTTGGAGCAGTCTGAAGAAAGATAGTGTGGGCTCCATACAGAAATGCTAAATATAATCCAATCTGTCCAAGCCAGTGAGAGGTATGGTATTGATTAGAGATAGACAGGTCTCTTCACCTTTTCTGAATAAGACAGAATAGCATAATGAATGTCTTGGAAAGACATTCATTTTCTTCTAACATGATACATTACCTTAACGTGTCTTTGGCCTGTTCCCAGGTTTCCTTTCAGAGCCAGTTTCCCCTTAGGAGAAGATGACTCCCATGCTAATTCTAATCTCAAGTGAACTGTGATGTTAGCAGAAGATCTGCTTTATTATTTCTCTCGCATACGAAGCAAAAATATGCATAAAAGTGTGGCCTGATCATGAGGTGTTCACATAGCAGCAGGTATATATCAATTGCCCCAGCTGTTGTACTTTCATTTCTATCATCAGGTTGAATCCTTTAAGACATTTACAGCTAAATTACTACAAATGAAATGGAGAAATTTTTTTTTTTTTGTAAAAATATCTAATTCATATCCAGTGCTAGATGTTGTGGGTTTTTTTCAGGAACCACATGCATATTTCTCACCTTCCTGGAAGGTGTAAGGGAAAGCAGGAGGTCAATGCAACAGTATGTCCATCCCGGTGTCTTACAGAGCAAATGTTTCAGCTATGAGATGAAAGCTAGGTAAAACAGCACCTGATGAGTTAATCTGAGCAGGCTGCTAATAGCTCTTCAGAATACCACGCTGAGCGTAGGGTGAGAGTTCTGAAGTAGTTGTGCCACTGGGTACTTTAAAGCCTGTGGCCTTGTGTACTTTTCAGAGTGACAGATAAACTGCAGAGATGTACAAGTACCATGGGCATCTGCTCAGGGCAGCCACACATTCCTTACCTGTTGCTGCAGGTGTTGCATGACTGGAAGTAAATTTGGGATGTGACCAGTGTTCAAGTTTGGATTATCTGTTCTGAAACCACATGCACAGCTGCATTCCTCAGCAGGTGATATTGGGCATAGTTACTAAACCAAGTACAAGCTGACAAGCACAGTTTGGCCATTGACATACAGAGCAGTACGTCATCCACATCTGCTGTGGCAGACCCTAACCTTGCCTGCTGAAGTGATTAGCTGTTGCACTTGAGTTTGTATTGTATTATGCTACTGGTTTCAAGTGTTTCTGCAAGTCATTGATTTGGTGTTTGTGTTTTCTCATTCTGAGAAAGCTGATTACGAACCGTTTCCATGTATTTGATCCATTTTGTGAGGACAGAACTGGTTTCATTCACAAGTTTGGTTTTTTTTTCTTTAATCCCATTAAACGCAAGCTACCAATGTGGAGTCATTGGCTCTTCTTCTAAGGCAAGAACAACCTTGAAACTTTTGAATTTATTTTGTTTTTTAGAAAGCTCAGAAAATGTTGCCCTTTTTTTCCAAAATTTTGTTTTATAAGATCAAGGCTGTGGCTTGAAAATAAAATTTCTATTTACCATTGAAACAAATTGATTCCATGTAAAATGTGCTTTGTTGTTTCAACATGGTTATATAGTTCAGCTTTGCTATTTAATTGAGGGGGTTCTGGCACATGTCAGATTATAGGAAACAGAGAGAGAAAGATATTATGTTAGTGAGTCTAGATTTCCACAGTCTGAATTTCTTTAAGAAGCAGACACCCAACAGAAAGAAGAAAAAACTTACTGGGACCATTGCTAGATAAGCTGTTGAATGAAGAAGGGGAATTACAGAATTTACATTTTACTGCGGTCTTATAGACATCCCTGGGTAATATTCATGAAATCTGATTGCTCGGTAAAAATATCTCCCCCAGTCAGACTAGTGATGGCCAGATCCCAGTTGCATGCCTCCTTCTAGGAGCTGTTTGAATCAGGGAGCTGCCATTATGATTTGCTTTATTTTTTTCTGTTTCCAGAATATTTAGAATCTATTTTTTTCAGCCAACTGAAGAAATAAATGGCAGATCAATAAATGGCAGCAACTGACAGTCACCCCATAGTGCTTCTCTTTTGGTATTGTCCAGACCACTCCCCTGAAATCTGTAGGTTTGAATTACCTCTGGCAAAGGAATAAATGTGCCAATGACTAAGACATTTTGTAAAAAGTAGTCACTGTAAGTGCTGTCACCAGCTGTAGATGTATTTATGACCCAGGAGTTCCAAATCACATGTCCCTCAAATGGAATTGGAATTCAAATCCTCCTTCCAAGCATTATTTTTTGATTGAATTAGGTATTTCTTCACTCAGTCATCCTGCTGCTGTGGATTTCATCCCCAAGTGTCTGTAGGGCTGTATTGCCTAGACGACCCATATGCCTGTGTAAGGCAGCTGGATTCTACTTTTGGAGAAGTGGGGAAAAGTTGGACACTCTCAGGCTGTAATTCTCCAGTGGTCCTATGTTCTGGTGAAACAGAAAGGAAAGAGAATAAAGAAATTCAATACATGTCCAGCTGTCAGCACTCACAAAAAAAAAAGTGGCTCCGTCCTGGGTAAGGCTGCCAGGTAACTCTTAACTGACAGACTGCACACAAAATGAAAGGTTGAAAGCCTGAGCCACCTAGAGATGTGTAGGGATTAAAACTATGATTTGGAGAGATGTGTTGGGAGCAAGCAGAAGTTGAGGTAGCTCTGTGATACCACGGTGTGTTTCCAGGCTGATGTGTGGCAATTAGACATATTTCTGCATGATCAGAAGTTTGCTTATAGTCTGTGTAACTTCAAATCCTGTGGCGAGCAGTTGAGCAAGATTTCCGCTTGATTTCTGGGTTCAGTGTCAGCTAGTGAGTATATTGAAGAACATATTTTAAGGCTTCACTTGGGATGCAGGTTTAAAAAAAATTGTATGAGAAAATAAACAAATGCAAAATCTCTTGATGAAGTGAAACTTCTCTGACAGTATGTATATGAACACTTTAAAAAGTGTTTTCGCTACATGTTGGAGGGAGACAAGTCTTTTGTGAGCTACAGTTATAACTGGAGAAATCCACCATCCTCTTGCCAGCCCAAAGTAGAGTTACCTAGGAATCTTAGACTATGCAATGAGATGCGTAAGCTGTAGCACACAAAGCAGCAAGTCTCTCCTTTGGGTTTTGCTTCCAGCTTCTATCACTTCCTCACTCACTGTAAGCTTGAGCAAGTTAGTCCTTCACCAAACATCTCTACAGTACGATTTTGATTTGGAGCACCTGCTTTAGTCCTGCTTAGTCCACATTGAGATTGCATTCCTGGTTTATGGTAGAGTCTCAGTACTCAGTGTCTTGGGTTATGGTTTTTGCCACATTTACTTTGCTGCCCCAGACTACCTACCTACAATTGCAAACTTGACTTTTAAGATAATTGGTGACAGAGCTCTGCTTTTTAATGTCAAAAGATTTCTTGGCTGCTCTTTCCAAACTGCTGTTCCCACTGTTTGGAGCCTGCATTGAGCCTGAAAGCCCATTACTGTCTGTCAGCAGTGAAATAAGATACCAAAAAAATTGCTGATGCGTCATTTACTGCAACTGGAAAACAATTAATATACTGGTTTTATGTATTTAGTAATTAAAATTTAAATAATTCCACTGTCTTGCGAGTGTAGAGAAGGGGTAACTACTCCTCCAATGAATGCTTTACTTAATAGTTTTAAAGGCATTTAAAAATTTTCTTATGAGAATTAAAGCATTCTCTTCATATGCTTCTCTTTTTTCCTTCCAGCTAGCTCATGAACTAAGAACTGAATCAGTAAAAATTATGCTTAGAGCTGATGGCTCATCTATTTCCTTTCTTTGGCTGCTTTTACAAGTAGGCAAAGAAGGTGCTGACTTGGCAGGCTTCAGAGCCAAGACTTTTTAAGACCAACTAGTGATTTGGAGTTCTTATGTTTTATATGCCTGGCTTGAAACACTGAGAGGCAATTGATTTTCAGAGGAATGGCACTCAGCACTTTGTAGAAATACAAGCCCTTTCTAGCACTTTCACAATTACTGGATACTTTGGAAAATCTGGTCCAGACCTTTGAGTTCAGGGTCTGACAATGAAAATCCAGGTGCAGTTTTGGTTCAATGCTTCTGAACATTTGTATTGACAGAGCCCTTTGGAGGAGAGAGGTTCTCTTCAGATGTCTCTTTCCACCTCCTCATACTCCTTTTGCCCTCCACCTGGTTTAGGAGCTGGGAAGAACTGACACAGCTTTTGTTGCTCTAGATGAAAATAAAATCCATAATATAAGCTGCTTTGAAATCCTGGAAGTATTTTGAAATACAGTTGGAGGCCACAGGTGGTTTTATGGAAAAGAGCATGACAGAATATATTGAACTTTTCAGATTTGTTATTTTGGATAGAATCACAGATAGATTCATAGAAGAGGAAGAGTTCTAATTTCTAGCAAGTTTACTTCAAGTCATGAGTTGGAGCATGTAGAAGATTGAAAGCAAGGCCACAAAACTGAAGGAGTTTATGATCTCTTTCCTGGGATATAGCAATTAATCAAGCAGAGCAGGCAATGAAAAGTGTGCACTTTCTGCCTTGCTTCTTGAGTCAACAGGAAACACTGGTTGACTTCTCTGGGTTTCGGCATGGTAGGGCTACAAATGTCAGTCTGAGAATAGTCAGGGAGGGATAAAGCTGTACATGTTTGTGTTCCAAGGCTTTCTAAATGAAACACTGAGGAAAGAGCAGCACCTACAAAGAAAGGATGATTATTCCCCCCCCCCCCCGAAATACATAAATAACAAATAAAGCATTTCACCAAGTAAAATTGTCTCCATTTTTATCAGTAGGGACTATTCTATAGTCATTGAGCAGGACTTAGCCTGGTCTGTGCCAAATAGAACAGGCTGAGGCTGAACAATACAATACAAACTGAGTGACATAAGAGAAAGTCTTGGGTTTGGTTTGGGTTTGGGTTTGGGGTTTTGGGGGGTTTTGCTGTTTTTTTTTTGGATGGTGGGTTGGTTGGTTTTTATTTGTGGGTGGTTTTCCTTTTTGGTTTTGTTTTGTTTTTTTTTTAATGCAGATTAAGAAGCAGTTGACCTTAAACCAGCAGATTAAGATGTCAACCTAAGATTAGCAGCTGTGTTGTGTTACCCAAAGTTGAATAATGGGATCCATAGGCTGTTCTGAGGGGTTTAACTCAGCACTTCAAAACAATCTCAATGTCAGTGTCATAAGTCTCCTAAACAACTTTGTGGTGCAAAATAGGAGAAGATGGGGGACTGTCATAGATTGAGCAATATATTAATGATCTACCTATAAAATTAGGTAAAGGTACAATCATTTTAAGAAGAAATGTAGTAAAGGAAGTGAATAAGTAGCGTGATTCAGTCCTATTCTAAATTTCAAGGGCAAATAATTGTTCTGATTTGCTTTTCTTACTGAATTACTTTCCTTTTTAGCTACAATTATTTCACCCCCATATGCAAATTTGGGCAGAATTTAAAAGAAAAAAAAATCAGGTGCAATACATGACATGGCAATTGGTATTACAACTCAATTTTAATCAGTCTTCCGAAGAAGAACCACTTCTGAGGGACCTGATTTAATCATACAACCAGGGCCAGAACAAAGACATTCTAAACACCCAAGAAGTTTCCTTTAACACTCCATAAGCACTAGTTTTCATAGAATCATAGTATCCTGGAATGGTTTTGATTGGAAGGGACCTTAAAGATCATCTAGTTCCACCTCCCTGCCATGGTTAGGGACACTTTCCACTAGACCAGATTGCTTAAAGCCCACCCAAACTGGCCTTGAACACTTGAACACAGGGATGGGGCAGCCACAACTTTTTGTGGAAACCACACAGTTCCAGACCCTTACAGTCACTCACACAGTTTTCCCTCCTTTTCTCTTGACATACAAAACAGCTTTCAGTACGCTAAGATTAGGTATTTTCTGCATGTGTGGAAATTAAGTATTTTCATTACAACATAAATTTGAATAATATTTATCCCACTAATGTGAAATAATCTCCTTTAAAATACAGCATTATCAAACCTTAAGTAGACAGAGAAAGTATGTTTTCTTAGGAATTCTGCTGCTAATCCCATGCTATAAAGATTTAAGTTAAAAAGAAAAAAAAAAGAGTAGAATATGATCAAAACCAGAGCAAATCTGAAATAGCTTGTTACTTTTTAATGGTATGGAACTTGCACTAATTTATTATTAAAGAAGCTATTGCTTTTGGACAAGAATAAAATTAGTTTTATGAAACTCATTGATTGTCCTCCAGTATGACTATAACTATATAAAGTTGTCATTACATATAATATGCAGTCCAACTGCACTTTCAGCATTTTACTTTGACCATTTTTACACACCTGTTATCTTGGCTGTAAGTCCATAAGACAAAAGAACAAGGCCTTTTTAAAAGTTTGTTTCTTTGTCTCAGAATTCAGTATATAGCTCATAATATTTCTCACTCTGAAGAAATACAAGAGTATAAGAGAAACTAACCTTATCAAGTGTTTAGTGCCGCTGTCCGTAAGAACGTCTTTAATCAGACACACCCAGTGCCTTTTAAAGTATTAAAGCTTCTTTAAAAAACGAAATAAATCAACAGCCCTTTTAAAATGTTGACTCATGAGTCAGCAAAATTAAAATACTCATCAATTTCTGTGAAACTTTTAAAGGAAAGCCAGACACAAAGGTCTCTCCTGCTTATTACTGAAGCATTTGCCTCACCAGTCAAGTAGCAAAAAGCAAGCCAGTGGTTGTTGCCTTGTTTTAGAAAAAATATTCTAGGTGTATCTTCATACTAAAAAAGTATTTTTTTCACAAATGCCAAACTGAACAATGGAATTTCAGAAGGGAAATGTTTATTTGACAGCACTAGCAGGTATACTGCACAGGTCAGACAAAGCAAGGGGAAAGACAAGTATCACAGATAGCACAAAAAGTAGGCATACACACTCTATTAGTTTTAGGAGTGATAAATTCTAAGGAAAAAAAAATTATTTCAGTCTCCTTAATTTGCTAATTTGATACTCTCCATCACACCATTACTCAAATGTCTACTTCATATTTGTTGTGGCTGAGAATACTTCTTGAGGAAGACTTGAAGAAATGGACCGTGAAGATTATATAATTGAGATGAGGAAGTATAACTGAGGTGAGGAACCAGAGGAAAGAAAGGAAAGGACAACAATGTCAGTTAAATATGGTTAATCAGGGTTCCCGACAACTGGAAAAACGGAAATATAGCCCCCATTTTCAAAAAGGGGAAAATAGAAGACCCAGGGAACTACAGACCAGTCAGTCTCACCTCTGTGCCTCGCAAAATCTTGGAGCAGATTCTCCTGGAAAGCATGCTAAGGCACATGAAAAACAACAAGGTGCTTGGTGACAGCCAGCATGGCTTCACTAAGGGGAAATCCTGCCTGACCTATTTGGTGGCCTTCTGTGATGGGGCTACAGAACTGATGGACAGGGGTAGAGCAGTTGACATCATCTACCTGGACTTGTGTAAAGCGTTCGACACTGTCCCACATGACATCCTCGTCTCTAAATTCGAGAGACATCAATTTGATGGATGGACCACTCGGTGGATAAAGAACTGGCTGGATGGCCACACACAGAATTGTGGTCAATGGCTCAATGTCCAGCTGGAGACCAATAACAAATGGTGTTCCTCAGGGGTTGGTGTTGGGACCAGTCTTGTTTAACATCTTTGTCGGTGACACGGACTGTGGGAGGGATTGAGTGTGCCCTCAGCAAGTTTGCCGATGACACCAAGCTGTGTGGTTCGGTTGATACGCTGGAGGGAAGGAATGCCATCCAGAGGGACCTTGACACGTTTGTGAGGTGGGCTGATGCCAGCCTCATGAAGTTTAACCATGCCAAGTGCAAGGTCCTACACCTGGGTCAGAGCAATCCCAGGCACAGCTACAGGTTGGGCAGAGAAGAGATTCAGAGCAGTCCTGCAGAGAAGGACTTGGGGGTGCTGGCTGATGAGAAAATGAACATGAGCCGGCTTCAGTGTGTGCTTGCAGCCCAGAAAGCCAACCGTATCCTGGGCTGCATCAAAAGGAACGTGACCAGCAGGTCGAAGGAGGTGATCCTGCCCCGCTACTCTGTTCTCATGAGACCTCACCTGGAGTACTGAGTACAGTTTTGGTGTCCTCAACATAACAAGGTCATGGAGCTGTTGGAGCAATTCCCAGAGGAGGGGCACAAGGATGATCAGAATACTGGAGCACCTCCCATATGAAATAGGCTGAGAAAGTTGGATTTGTTCAGCCTGGAGAAGAGAAGGCTGCGTGGAGACCTCATAGCAACCTTCCAGTATCTGAAGGGGGCCTATAAGGATCCTGGAGAGGGTCTCTTCACTAGCGAGTGTAATGATAGGACAAAGGGATAACAGTCCCAAACTTCAACAGGGGAAGTTTAAGTTAGATATAAGGAAGAAGTTCTTTCCTTTTAGGGTGGTGAGGCACTGGAATGGGTTGCCCAAGGAAGTTGTGAATCCTCCATCCCTGGCAGTTTTAAGTCCAGGTTGGACAAACTGTTGGTTGACATGGTTTAGTGTGTGGTGTCCCTGCCCATGGAAGGAACCAGGTGATTTTAAGGTCCTTTCCAACCCTAACTATTCTATGATTCTATAAATATTATTTAAATATTATGTTAACAGGGATTGCATAGGTAACATAAATGGCTTGGTGCTGTCTGTCAAATCAACTCCACCCAAAATTTCTGTCAAGGACTTCTCACAGCATGAAGATATTCAATGGCTGATATAATGTCATAGTTTAAGCCCAGCCCTAAATCAGAACCACGCGGTCTATCTCACTCCCCAGCTTTCTCCCCCTCCTGCTCCCTGAGGGATGGGGAAGAGAATCAAAAGAATGTAACTCCCACAGGTTGAGATAAGAGCGGTCCAGTAACTAAGTTGTAACACAAATCACTACTGCTACCACCAATAATAATAATGATAAAGGAAATAACAAGGGAAGAGAATACAACCGCTCATCACCTGCCCACTGATACCCAGCCTGACTGAGCAGTGATCTCACCCTTCTAGGTAACTCCCCCAGTTTTACATCCTGGGCATGACATACTGTGGTATGGAATACCTCTTTGGCTAGTTTGGGTCAGGTGTCCTGTCTGCTTCCTCCCGGCTTCCCTTCCTCCCTGGCAGAGCATGAGACTCAGAAAGTCCTTGGTCAGACTAAACATTGCTAAGCCGCAACTAAAAACATTGGTGTTATCAGCACTGTTCCCAGGCTGAAAGTCAAAAACACAGCACTGCACCAGCTACTAAGAAGGAGAAAAAAATGACTGCTACTGCTAAACCCAGGACATATAATTAGAAGCAAGCACCAGGACAAAGAACAATATTTTTAAAGTTTTAATATATTTAAAGGTTTTATACCATGGTAGGACTCAAACTCAGTTGTTTAGCAAGTAATTGAACAAAGGCTCACACTAGTGCAGGTTTTTGAACTACCCAATGAGCACCTTCAAGAAGAGCATTGGGGTTCATATTTTGCTTATAGGTACAAGAATAGATAAGTGTCCATCTGCTTGTAGTGGGCATGTCCATAGCTATGTTTTTACACTTACCAGGCATGAACAAATATTGAAGCAGTAGACTGGTGGGATGTGAAAGTCTCTGCTACTCTGAGAAGGTCACGTATATGGCTTAAATGCTCAAGCAATAAGCACCTAGATTGTCAATGTGAATGAATGCAGAGAAAACATGGGTGCGGCAGCACAATTTGTCTCTTAGCCTGTGTTTCAAGAAGTTTATACATATCCAAGTAGACTCACATCTTCTATTTTGTTCTTAGGTATAATGAATAAACGCCATTAAAATTAAGCCACCTCATTTGTCCTTTATGTCACTGTCAGAGCTGCTCAAATAATGAAAAATACTATACAAATTTTTATGATGTAGGAAATGTTCTTGTTTTTTTTTCCAAAAAAGTTCCTGTTTGTTTTCTGTGTTTGTGCTGGACTCCCTGTCTATCTCTTAATTTCCTATCAAATACTGCAGTCTTCCCATTTACTGAGCTGACATTAGAGTCCTGTTCAAAGCACCTAAAGGGAAATGTAGTTTGAGGTGATTACTTCACAGAAGACAAGAAAGGCAGCAGGTAACTGAACCACAATTTGCATGAAGTGGCATTGTTTCCATCCTGAAGCAGAATTTTGAGTGTTGGGGATTTTACTTTCCTTCCTTCTTTTTGTTTTTCTAACTGAAGGAAAAAAAAACACAAACTCTTGTATTTTTAATTGCATTCAAAAATTTAAGAAAATCAGAAATATTCAATTCATTAGAAAATCTGATGGTATTGCTAAAAGTTTCGTTATTATCAATGTATAAAATGTTCAGCAGCTCTTAAATTGAATAATTCTATTGTTAAACCTCATTTTCAAATAATTTTGGTCACAAAATTATCAAAGTCTGTCCTCTCGCCAAGCATCCAAGATGTTACCATGCAAATTTAATCATCAATCACAAGATGGTAACACCAAGTCATCAGAAAGATCATTGAAATTAACATTACTGAACAAACCAAAGATGTAATTGATTTGTGTAAACCAATCTGGTCAAACAATCTGGTAAGAAGAAGAAGAAAGATACAAACTTCTCAACTAGTATTTCACAAGAATAATTCAGCCTGTTTATGCACAAAATATATGTAAGGCCAGATAAAATGCGGAAGAACAATTAAGCAAATGAATCCCCACCTTTGCATTGCTGGCTCACCTACACCAATTTCTAAACCTGGGCATCCATTCTGATGAGCGCTGCATTCAGAAGAGTGATACGTAAAGCAGCTTTCATTGCTTGTATTTCATCAAGTAAATACTGCAGGTGGTATAATCAGCAGAATTAATTCAGTTAGACTGCTGCCAAAAAACTGTGCTTGATGGTTCACTTCTTTGCTAGTGCTTCCAGCAAGTATGTTGCTAGTGCTAAGTGGCTTGGGGACTGCTGCTGCATGAGAAGCCATAAGAATATGCTGAGCTTTGTAAATGTGTCCATTTTATACAGTCCATGAAATTCACACTAATTGATCTGCAAGGAAAAGCAGCTCCCTGTTCCATTACCATGTCTTCCAACTGCCTTTTAGGAACCAGCAAAATTGATACATTTCTGTAAATAAAATAGGACTGTATCTGTGTAGTTATGAATTAGATGAAAAGCTGGCAAATTTAAACTAATAGCACATTAATAAAATATGTATCTGTATATCTGTAATTATTTCCCCATGACTACTCTTGACTTGAAAGAAATAATATATCTATGAAAATATATATATTTTATCATTTACTATTACAAGAGTGGTTTCCCTCTACCTTTTACTGTTTCCTAAATGCATTTTAGTCCTGTAACTTTAATTACACTTTAATCACACTTTAATCATCTTGAAAAAAAAACCTATGAACATTCATGACCAAGTTCATAGACAGTCACTCAGTGGCCGCAGCTGTAAGCAAAAGTGGCTGTATTTGTGCTATCCTAAGCTGTCCCAGGCTATGATGATGTGGATCTGTCTGATTTCAGCTCTGTGCCCCAAGCCCAGTGCTCAGCCATAAAGCTGTAGCCTTACCGTCTGCGGCCCATGTTTTCTGTAGCAAAAGTTCCGTCATTTTAGAATAGCTCATTTCTAGCGTGTCCAGCCAAGAGATTAATGCCTTGCAATCATGGGGCAACCTGTTATAATACAACTTTTCCTTTGTGAACTTTGTTACCCGTCATGCAGTACTGTTGGCTGTCAGAAATGAAAAATCCTGTCAAGCACTTTATTTTAGTTTCTTTTACCTATTTTTTCACTCTGCAAGTCGCCAGTGACTATTCCAGTTTAACATTCAATTTGCATCCACTTGTAGCTGAAATAAAAATTATCTCTGTATTTTCAGTATGTGATAAGTCTGCCAGGTGCTTTTTGACCATGGCACTAAACAGTTCATGGGAAGTTTCAGCTAAGGCTGGACCCTCACAGATAAAAGTTATTCAGTTTTTATATAAATGGATGAAAGACAAAACCACCTCCTTTCTTGTGGGCATTAGCTACATAACTGGCAAATAACTTGCTGGCTTCATTTCTGTCCGGTGACATTTAATTACCAATACATTTAAAAGTGTTTATTCAGTTTATTCAGTGGGTCAAATGGTTTTAAAACTGGAATCTCAGTATCTCTCAGCTTTTTAAAGCTACCAGTTGTTCTGTTTTCACTACTTTTCCCAAAGGGAAAAGCAGGTTATTTCTATACTCATCATGCTCAGCCCGTACTCTAAAGTAGTTGAATTTTTCAGTGAAATAAATGAACCCAAATAGTAGTCCCTTGAAATAATGGTTTGCAAAAAGTTTGAAAAAGCATAACTCTACTTGTCTTCTGGTTTCATAAGGTAACCCACCAGAGCCCTGGTGATAAGTTAGGCAGCGTATGGCATCTGCTAACTCCTCAGTAATTTTTGCCCTGTAAGTATTGTGAAAATATAAGATAAAATAGCTGTAAGGTTATTTGGGTTTATATGCCACAGTCCCAGCATTAGGAAGTTTTCTCTTTTTTATGTTATCTTTCTTAGAAGAAAATAAAAAGGAGAAGAAGTGTTATAAAGGCATAAATTGCAAACCTACGGTAGGATTACAGTTCCTCTGGTATTTATTCCATTTGAAAATTCATCCATGTCTTGAAAAACACAAACTGCCCCTCCAGAAGTGCACCTTCTTAACAGAAAGAGCAGGCAGATATGCTTGAACCCAGCAACATTCAGTTG
Source organism: Pezoporus flaviventris (assembly GCF_033815535.1). Classification (NCBI taxonomy): domain Eukaryota; kingdom Metazoa; phylum Chordata; class Aves; order Psittaciformes; family Psittacidae; genus Pezoporus; species Pezoporus flaviventris. Next base: position 23,909,379 of record NW_026892563.1, read on the forward strand.
CTTTGACAGTGTTACAAATTCAGTGTCTTTCTGACACATTGCCTATACTGCAGAGAAACTACTGTGCCATATTTGTTTTATCTTAACACCCTGTAATAACAATAAATTATCTGCAAATTTTATTTTCTACTTACAGTGACATTTTTGGCACCATGGAGAGCCTTTATATTTATGTGTAGCATAAGCTAATGAACGCTTTTACTTGCCTTAATATTAATATGCCTATCATGCCATGCAGAAACACTTTTCATTGCTCCTGTGAAGAATCCCTCAGTCATCATCTGTGCATCCTACACTGTGTTTGTAAACACTTGCAAAGCAATGAAGTATATTTCTTGTTTTGGTATCCTTTTTCACATGATGCACGCAGGCTTGGCACATGCTGTGTATATGGTTTTCTACAATCCTCTGTGTGGGTGTTTTCAGCCTTGCTGCCGCACACCCACTTCATTTGTAATCATCTCATGTCCTGTTTACGTGGTCTTCCAAAGCCTTGTGTGGCTCTGGGCAGGTCAGGCAGGCTCAGCATTTCTCAGCAAGAATGTGAGGTTGGAGTTCAGAAACCAGGGCCAGTAGCAGGAGGTGGTGACCTGGTGATGGAGCTCTGGCTTGCAGGTAGATATGGAACATGTGATAATCTTGATGCCTGCTGAATTAAAGCAGTAATCACTCCCATTAGTAGCAGTCTGCCTTCCTTTTCTTGACAAATTCTAATGGTGTCCTAAGTGATTATTTCTAAATATTTCAATAGTTTCTTTCTGGGAACTCATCTAGTCAAATGAGAGCTCTGCAATAAAGATATCTGTGGCAGTGTTAGTTATTTAGACTGTGTAATCAATTACAAAAAATAACAGGCACTTCTAGGGAGTAATTCAACTTACCCTAAGGAAGATTTCTAAAATAGCTTAATCATACTTCTCTCCAATGGCTATAGAGGAGTCTACGAATTGTTCAGGGCAACAGCAACACCCTAGGCATCTGAAACCAAAGGAGGATTGTTACTAGCTTTTAAATCTCTCCAGATTTCTGGGAAGGCCTCAGTAAAATCCACTATTTAGTGCTATTTTGATGAGTTCTTCCATAGTTTTGCTTCACTCAAGTCTTGTATGTTTCAGTTTTCTAGTACAGAATGAAGAACCCACAGGTTTCATATTATAAGTAGCTCCCCTATCTGCTTTAACTGAGAACAGTTAAACAGATGAGTGTTGGAACCAGATTTGTACAGATATAAAATTATTTTCTGCCTAAATTCAGTTTTGATTGACAGCTGTGGTTTGAAGGTGCAGCATGGAGCACTGCTTAAATCCCCTCCAGCTGTTGTGTCCCTGCTATGTCTGCTGTTCAGTGATCAACTCGTGACTATGAAATCTGCAGCAAATATATCGTTCTTGATGTGGTCCCACTTACTCAGCATGACAGCAGTAAGGCCTATACCCTCTGGAAAAATATACCAAACATGTCTACAGCTCCTTGTGCCTACCTGTACTGTTGCCAGTCTGGTCCTAAGGACAGGTCACCCTGAATTTTTAATGGTTTCATTGCATGTGAAATTGTTTGGGGAGCTGTGAAGGTGCTGAGACCCTCCCCTGCTGAGTGGATTGAAAGACTTCCTGCCCAGAGAAACTGTATGTAAAGAGGGTTGATCTCTCTTTTTTTCCTGCTGCACCAGCAACAGAACAGCAATATGCTAACTATCTAGAGCATGAGCAGTCCAACTAACTTTTTACTCTGCTGGAAAAATGACAAGAAATGGGGAAGAATGCTCTAGAATACAAAATGTGGCAGATGGTCTGTTCAAAAAAAAAAAAAAAAGCAGCAAATTTCTCCAAAAGGCAGTTGGGGTCTTCAAAAAAGCCCTGATAGAACCAGAGGAAGCTAAATTACTTCTGCTGTTCCAATTTTATCTGTGCACAGTTGGGTGACCCTTCAAAATAGAGGGTTAGAGTCTTTCCAGCATTTATTTAGGTAGAAATGCCAGCAGTGAATTTACTAATCAATCAGCAGTCAGTATAAGACAGTCCAAATGTAATGTTTGTATTGAATTTTCTGTGGGAGGCAGAGGTAAACTAAGGTTGATGGTTCTCTATCTCTCTTCCCCTTTATTTTGTCTCTAATTTAACTTTTGGAAGGCTCTTGATGTGATGCATCTGTGAATGAGGTAGATGGGATTCTTAGAAGCAGAAAGGTATTAAAGCTGTTGTATTGTTCAAGCAGTTGATTAGGACTCCCATATGAACACTGTATTTCTGTTTGGCCTGTGTCTAAGTGCTGAGACAGAGAGTATTTCCTCTCTTCTGCAGAACCGCCGAGGCACATTTTCGGCTCCAAGTGTTTTAATTCCAGTAGTTACAAGCATGTTAACAGGACCAGCAGTATCTCATAGGGAAAGAAAAAATTGAGTTCTGTAAGAATAAAAGTTATTTGCTTCATTGCAATGAGGTAAATTATGACAGTTGTACTGGATATAAAGCATGACATAAGTGACAAGGCTATCATCAATGCTTGCGAAGAGGCCAACTTCTAAATCAAGGGCAAATGGTTAGAATGAGAGCCTTGTGAGTCAGATAAGAAAAGGTGACATGGCTGCTAGGACAGCATGGACAGAACTGTAGGATGGCAGATGTAGAGAAAAAGTTTGGGAATTTAGTCATTGGTGTATGGAGAAGAAAATCTTGAAACCTTGTGGAAGGTCACTGAGCTGTCGTGTAAAGCGAGCTTTTAGGGGACAAAATCAACCCCCCTTTTTCAAACTCAGGATAAAATTGAAAAGGTAGAGCCAGTAACACTCCATAGATTCCACAGTAACCCACCAGGATGATGACTAAGGCACTCAGCAGAAGTCAGAGTCTCCAGGTAAGCTATAGAGGACTGCTTTCTTATTATGTTAAACAGAATTGAAGCTTCAGGACGCTGTGTTTCCCCTCACTCTGGTGTTGAGGGCATCCTCTCTGGAACTACTCACCTCGCAAAAAAACTCCAAAAAACTGCAAGCAAAAAGTGGTTGGCTGTACAAAGAAAAATTTTGTTTTCTTATCTTCTAAAATCAAATGAGCTACAATAGCCAATTTAATCTAAAATTTGTGTGTCATGGAACTGTAAATGGTCAACACACAAGACAAGAAGCAAAAAGAGTTCTTTTAGATTCTTACTTGAAGCAAGATTTATACAGATTTTAACACCTCAGATAATTCACAGAGAGGTTAGAGAAGGGAGGACCTTGTGAACAGCATGCATTCAGTGTTGATAATATGAGAGTGCAGAGCTAGCCGTGGCACTTATCAAAGCACAGTGGAACCTAGTTACAGAAGCCCCTCCAGCTCACAGTTATCTAAGCCAGGAAATCAGTATGGTACGGGACTGAAGGCTTGCTGGTTCCCAGAAAGGCAGCATGATGTGTCTGAAACCATATAGTACAGGCTCTACACAGGCTAATACTGTTCAAAATTTATCATAGATTTAGTAAACAGTGTAAAAACCACAGGTATATTTTCTAGATATGTACTTACCTGAAGACCTGTCTTTTCTTACACCAGGGAAAAAGCCAGTAGAAGAGTACTTGTAGTGCTTCCTTAACAATATATGAGATTATTTTAAAGGTCAGTGTTTTAACTTTTTAATGCCATGCTTTGGAGTAAAAATAAAAATCCTCTTTTCTAGACCTATAGACACACATACTCAATTATTTTTTATTATGAGCTACCAGTTATTAGTAAAAATGATATTTCACCTACACGCATACACAAAAAAGGCAACTACAGGAAATGGGCTTTCTAATTACATAAACACCTTTGGTTATAAAATCTAAGGCTTTGTCCACTGAGACAGATGAAATCCTAAACTCTGGAATCCTAACATATCTAAATATATTTGTTGTCAGAGGAAACCTATACTTTCAAGTAACCCTCCACATCAGCCTGTGTGCACTTCAAAGGCTTCTGTCTACCTTTTGAAGTACACTATCCATATCCAATGCTAAAGCTTTACTAAGTGGAGACTGGCAGCTGCAAAAATAGACTGTAAATCTGGTTTCAGCCAGACTGTAAGTAGATTTAAAGGCATATTTAAAAAGTCCTGAGAGCCTGTCTTGATTGCTGTGCCAAGAATTTCTACCTTGACATTTTCACTCAGTAGCTCCTTTCCCTAGTGGCCCATCAGAAACCTCTCTGCTCCTCATCACCTTCCCCTAATGCTGCTTAAGAAAAAACAGAGCTAGATATGAAGTCCTGATGTATACTGTCTCCAGTGAAAGGCAGAAGTAAATGGTCAAGGCTTTGTCCATAGATAAAAATACAAGTATTCTTTCCACATATTGCCATGTTGATAGTAATAGAAATAATATAAACACACTGCGCTTTAGTCTTTAATTCTGTAAAACTGCTGTGGATTTATTTCTTCCATTCTTACCACAAAAGACCAGAAACTTGTTATTCCTATGCTCCACACTTGAGTCTTCAGTCCACAGCATCTTGAAGGTACAAAACAACATTAAAAACTGGTGAACCTAGCTAAGTCACCTGTTTGTGTGTCATTCCACATCAAAATGCTTTACAAATGCAGAAGTCATAGTTACTCTATGATACAAATGTAAAACAAAAGGTATATTATAGAAACATTCTACCTTTTTAAGGTTAAAGTTGTGTCTTTAAGCCTATCAAGCACACCAGTGGGAGAATGAGAAACAGAACCTTGCAACTCAGGAACTCAGGAATCATTGAAGCAATAAGTTGTATTTAAAAAATCCACAGTATTTTTAAGCCTGCGGCATCTGGCATTCACAAGAACACAGTTATTTGTTACAACTGGGAGTTTCTCACTTGAATGTCTCAGTTCCTGTTCTTCTGAATCCAAACCTAGTACAGCGACTGCCAGCCTTTTCTATAACACGAGTCTCTGTTATTAAAGAAATTTTGACTTAACTATGACCATCAACAGGAAATATATAACGATTTGCTTATTAAGAATGAAAAAAGAAAAGAACTTTTCGATCCTTCTGACTAGGAATTGGGTTTAATGCCATATTTAAGAATCTGTTATGGCTCTTTATTTGACTGTGATGTTTGGCAAAGTTAGATTCAGCATTTTCCTAAAACATATAATTATTTTGAGCTAGATCACCTTAATAGGCCTTTGAAGGAATGATGTCAGATAACCTTGTAATATGTGGGGCTCACTTGAGTTTGTTAAAATTTAAAGTAGATAAGTGTCAGTGCTGGCAGGATATCTTCTTCTTCCTGGATTTTTTTTCTTCCCTTTTATGTGGCAAAAGAGAAAAGAAAGTGAGCATGAGAAGAGCAGTTTAGATACTGGATAAACCCAGAGTACTTTCAAAATACTGTAGCTGGTTGATAGAATGTTGAAGGGTTATTTTTTTCTAAGATCAGCCTACTATATCCTTGTGTATCAGAGGAATTGTTCCAGTTCCTTCAATTGCCCTTATTGATTCTGGTTTTGGGAACATGGATTCAGTAGTGATCTACAGCAGTGCAGGATTTAACTCAAATCACTTGCAAATTAGGTGTATTACATTCATAACAGCTTTGTTTTAGTCTCTAAGATTTACTGTGAAGCTTTAACACAAATATGGAAAAAAGAAGTCTATTTTCCCGTCTATCTATCTTTTATGTTTACCATTATAGCACCCATATAGTGTTCAGTGCTGCAGTGTTTTCGTAGAAAGAAAAGCTGTCTTAATATTTAGACAGTACTGAATAACTTACCAGTATTAATATTTGCATGGGGTTTTATTAGCAGTGTCACGATGCCAAAAAACTCTTACTGAAAATTAATTATTGATGAAGAAATTAATTACAGTAAGAATTCACTAGAGGAACAGCAACATCTGGCTTCATTCTTTACAATTTCCATTCTGATAAGGCTGTAAAGTCTGATAAAATTAATTAGCAATAAAAAACAAGCATCATAATCTGTTCTGAGAGGTGGAACTCCTATTCTATAACTGTCTTGTCTAAGACTGTTTTCCAATATATTTATTGTACTAAAATGTAACAGCTGGCAATCCTGGGGAGGTGGTGTTGCTTAGTCTTTTAAAAAATACTATAGGACACTCACTTACACTGTGGCTGCTGAGCCATACAGCTTCTACAAGAAAGGGATCAAGCCATTTCAAAATCTTGTATCCCTTTTTCTCCCCTGTTGCCACCCAGGACTTCCTTTATCTCCTTGGTACACTGCCAGAGAAACATCTCTATCCTTCTGTTGCTGTCCTTGTGTTTTCCATGCTTTTCTTTTAGTCCCTAACCTACGTAAGGTGATCAGTCCTGTCCCCTAAAGACCTCTTCTGGCTAGATTAGGTACTGTGAGATTTTTAGGGTATTAGATGGGTATATAGAGCTGTCAGCAGTCCTTCCTCCCTTCAGGACTGGGGATTTTCAAGCCCATATCTGAAAAAGTGTATGCGTATGTGTGACCATATACATGCATCACTTCCTGTGTAATTCAGATGACTCCCTCTCTCTCAGCTTGTCATTACCTCTGGAAGACCAGTGCTGAGCTCAGCATGCATGGAAGGAAGAATGAGGAGAGTGGGAGCAGGAAGCTACAGAAAACAACATTGGCCCTGCTTGGTGAGCAGGCTTTAGTCAGGATTTTACCAAATTCAGGCTGATTTTACTGAACTCAGGTGGGTTGTGTCTAGTTCAGCTTCAATGCGCTTGTCCTGTAGAATGGGTAAATTTATGATGAGTTAGGATGTAAGCCCATAAGCCCACACAGTGTTTTCCATGGTGGTTTACTAGGTCAGCTCCAGAAGTGATATGACATCACAGCTATACGTCTACTCCAACAAACCAAGGCATATCCTTTCTCTTCAACAAGCTCCAGTCAGGGCTGCAACCATGACCAACCTTAAGTATGTTTTGAAGTCTAGCTCTCTTTTTAGCTTGCAATTTATATGCAGAGTCTTTCTGAAAATGGTGCATTAAAGTTAAGGAAGCACTAACCTGTTTTGTTGAATAACAAGCCTAAAATAATTTCCTTTGGACAGAAAGTACCTGCCTATAACTTAAGCAGTGGTTCACCACAGAGACAGGGAAGGTAGTATCCCAGTTTCCAACATCTAAGATGTGTAACTGGTAGAGCCTGTAATGAAGAACCTTTTGGGGGAGAGGATTCAAGATCCATGATCTATATATTCTTAGAAGAATGTCTCATAGAAACTTTGTAGAGATTTAAAATATCCTTTTCCAGGCTGTGTGCTGCAGTGGGATCTGGCCTGATAGAAAGCTTTGCTTATTCAGCATCTGGAGGCGTCAGCTTCAAAAATGATGCTTTAGCCCAGGGGCTTAACAATTAGACCCTGATCCATTAAGATACTCCATTTAAGAGCTTGACACACCCACTGCTTGCCCTCTCCCCAGTGCAGTAGCAAGGAAAGTAACAAGGCTTTCTGTAAGTAGTGTGCATTTCATCTTAATAGTATATCAAATAAAATGAGCCCAATTCCCAGCTCTATGGAGTTGATTGAATTTTGTATTTCTGAGATTCCTTTACATTGCAATTAAGATTTTCCTCTCTTTTTTCTTAAAGTCTTTAATTATCCATGGATTTGTTCTTGTTTTATAGTTAAGGCTTTATTATTATTTACTGTTTAGAAATTTTCCAGTATAGTATAATTTTTTGCATTGCACAGAAAAGCAAGGACTTAATGATCAACTACACAAGGTCTAAAAAAAACCCAGCAGAACAAAAAAAAAAAAACCAACAAAAAACAACCTGCAGAGCTGGTGGTGTAAGTATGAGGAATAAGCAAACAGTGAGGTTATCCTGCTTATGAATAGTACTGCCATTAAAAGATATAGTCATGACTATGGACATGACCCACAATGCTGGTGCCCCCAGTCTGCTTATCATCAGGCATGTCTCAAAATCCTTCCTCATATCTCTTTTGAAAAAGAGGTTGGAAATGCTGAAATTTTGTCAAAAGCAGAACATTTACAAAGCAAATAAATGCCATATGGTGAAAGGCTAAAATACAGAGATTTTACTTTGATGCCTATATTTTAGTTATCATCTAGAAAGAATGTACTGAATGTGGGTATAGATTGTCTTTGCTTACTGCCAGTGTGACAGTAAATACTTTGCCTGGAAAAAATGGTGTTTTCTAAAGCCCTCTAGTCAGAAAGACTACTAGACCTGCTCTGGCCAGAACGTCATCTTCGTGTGTTCCCTTGTCTTTAGCAGAAACAAGTACCGGCAACCCAGGTAGTATCTAAAGCAGAAACCAAACAATTACCAGTCTGTTGAGCACTCACTGGGTCACATAGAGGCACACACAAAAGCACTGTAATCTTGTTTGCATTTTATGTCATCAAAATGGCTCTAGGGGTGAATAGATTACACCATAACTAATCCCAAAAGTTTAAAAAAGAAAAAAAAGTAGGGCAAGCCTTGCAAAAATAATCATATTAGAACTGAAGTGATGAGAGATTTTTATTTAAAGAGGATCGTTTTGACATTCTAAGCTTTTACTCTGCATTTCTTTCATAAGCTTTCAACTTTATGCTTATAGCCAAGAGGGTTAAAATATTTTTATTTTCCTCTTCTGCTGTTATTTTATGCAATCTTGTGACTCGAGAACCTGGGCTTTAAGAAACATGTTATGTATTGGAAGGCTCATATTAAAATTGAGAGAATGACTTTTTTAATGAAATCTTTGTAAAACAAATTTTTTTTGAAAGATACAAAAAATAGCTCACATTTATATGTGAATGTGTACATAAATACATGAATTATTAATGCTTGCCTATATACACTGGGGATTGTGGGCATGCTTGTTTTCTTGAAGTACCCAAAATTCTCTCATTCATAGCCTAAAAAGCTATATCTAGAACTTTTATCATTTGAATGCAGTTTTTTAGTCACATTTATAATTTTACAGAATTTCTTTTGTCAAATAACTCAATACTATGTGTATCCATGAAAAGTTTCTTGCACATTTTCCTAGTTTGCTTTAGAAGCCTGAAATATAGGTTAAGTAGACATTGTTCTATTATATCAGTTTCTTAGACTCCATAATCTTTTAATAACCTCTTCAACTCTTATCTATTCTGTTCCTAATTCCTCAATTTACTGCATTGGTAATCTGATTCCTAGTGCAGGCAAATCTTCACCTTCCTCATTTTTTAAAGTCAATGCAACAATGACGTATTTTTTCTTACCTTTTGTGTAAATTTCATCATTTCCTTTTAGCTGAATACTTTTATCCAAGTTTCTTCTGTGTGCATGTAGAAAAAACACCCCAGCGGAAACAGCTCCAGCTGTTGCTATCCTGCAACCTTGACAAAACATAATACCAGGTCTCAAATACAGAGCACAGAAAATTTAGGCTTACCTATGACCTTCCAAAGTGCCACAAGAAGTAGGGATTTGGTGGAAAGTACTGATTCTTCTAAGTCAGTTCCAGCTGCTCTTTTTAGGAGCCACTGAGTTGAAAATATATCTTTTGACTGAATATCAGCTTAAAGTACTAATTACTCTGTTCGTTAAAGATCCCATTGCATCAGAATAGATTTCTTCAGAAATTGCTTTGTGGTTTTAATCCTATTCCCTTTTTCCATTTCCTTAATACAGTGCACTGTATAAGAAAATACTGTAATGTAGTTCTTTTTCCTAAAAATTCTTCAAGGTCTAACAACACACAAACCAGCCACATTTCAGTGGTGCTCTCTGGCCTGACACAGTTCTGTCCTCCACCCCTCAGCCAGCTTTTTCAGGGTTACATTAAACAGTCATCACAGATCTTTACAGGTGGCAACTCCTTGCACTCCTCTGAAAACCAACCACAATTACAGTCATTGCCAGTGATGGTGAAGAGAAAAGCAAGCCCAAGAGAAATCTTCCTTGAGCTAAAGTTATTGGCCCCTGGGGCTCAACCCAGTGGCCAGAAAACTGAATGGGAATCGCTCCAAGCAAGAGGTAATATATCAAATCTACAGATCTGTGTGAGCTCTACAGACCTCAAATCTGTGGAGCACCAACAGTGTCCATGCTTCTTAGCTTGATGCCAATAGAGCAGGAGCCAGAAATCACCTGATAGTCATCTGCTTCAGAAAAGAAATGCTGAAATTCCCCAGAAAGCTATGATCTCTTGGTCCTATTACAATTCGTTGAGTGCATTTTTATCTGAAGTCTGCTGGTATTGTGTCCATCAGTGCTAGAGATGTGTACTGTACAGACAAAAAGAGGTTTGCAACCTAGTAAGCAAGTAATTTCTGTATTTTGGAAATAACTGATGAAAGCCAGAAAAACATCTGGAAATTCTCTGGCCATGATACTTGTCCACATGCAAGATTTGTAACATTTTCACAGAGTGAGATCAGCTATGATTTAGGGGGAAAAAAAAAAATCCTGATCAGGTTTTGAAGGATTTTTTACACTACCATGAAAGCTAAATGCTTCTAAATAACCTTGGCTTTTATTTTACCTATCACAGCTTGCTATCATAGCTTTCTTTAGCAACAAAAGACGAAAAGCTAAAAATCAAACACAAAAGTCTTCAATTAAATATTATGTGTTTGGTGGGCAGTGTAGCCTTCTTAGGGCTTTACTAGTTTCTTCACAGGTGGAATACTGCTTGCTTTCTGTAATGAAATTTACGGCAGTTTTCTTGAATACATCTCTCTCAGATTAACTGTAGCCACAGAATCTGACAAATATGAAACAATAGTGTATCTTTATTAACTACTTACTTGCATCTATTTAAAAATGCCACCACTGCATTCCCATTAAAAATTAGACTCCTTTCCAAGAACTTCCAAATGCCCAACTTGATTTTCAAGCCAAGGAGTTCCAAGTGTTATTACCCCCTGCTTATTAAATTCATCTACTATGTTCTACATTAGGGGAGTACCTGTGATAAATGTCTTAGCCCTGTTGAAATTCTAGCATCCGTCTCTCTTCTTCTAACAAGCCATATTTATTTCAACAGAGGCACATCTCTTCATAATATGAAATCTGAGGCTGAGATCTCTAGCAATTCATTGTATGTGGCCTATTCTATTATTCTTCACAAAATCACAGTTCTAGATATGTATGGTTTTAGCATGTCCCATGTTTTTTTCTCACCATTTTCCTCTGAAATTACTGGTCAGAGTAGCTGTGGTAGATATGTCTGTGAGATGCTTGGAATAAAAATCTTCTCTAACTCTGATCTATTTTATGCCCTACTCTGGATGCTGGGGAAGCAATTTCACAAAGAAAATATTTTGCACTGTAAAAGGCTACCACTCTTTGCTGTCTTCCAAAAAGCAGGACTTCCATCGTAATTAAATATTCTACCCATGTTGTAAATTAATTGAGGTCTTTCCACCAAACTTTTCCCAGTTAGCTGACATACAGAGTGAATGGGTATTAAAAAGAGACAGCAATGACTACTGTGACAGTCAAGCTGCCCTCATCCATGATCCACCACCTAGCAGAGTCCACATCAGCAAAGCATTTCACTGGTATGGCACTAGAAGGTAAAGGCATGGTTAGAGGTGACTTGTTACTGCTGATATATAAGCTTATATGAAAACATAATTGGGTGTCAGCATAATCTTCCCTTGTTGAATATCTCAGGGGGATAAGGGGGGAGGGACTTAAAGGAAGGAAAGAAAAATATCTCTGCCAAAGTTTGAAAACAGCTGGAGAATCAAGGATGCAAGTGAGAGAATGCTGCAATTAAGTTTGCTCTTGCGACCTTAATTCATTCATTGTCTATATGTTTCATCACAGCCTTAAACTGCTCACTCAGAAACTCTTTCTATGGGGAGTTTTCTCTTTAAATTGTGCAAGATGGCTCTTCTCTGAGTAAAGAAATTATATGCAGTTATGTCGATAAAATACTGGACTTTCTTGCTGCATCTGTTGGAAGGTATATGATAAACAGAGCAGACTTCAGGAAGGGAAAGAATAATATCCGCCGTGTTTCTGCATGATGTTAGGTACATTACTCAAAGGAGCAGTTGTAAAACTTCTTGTTTTCTGGTGAGTTGGCTTGCAATTTGGATATTAGCTTTGCAGAAGTGCTGAGCACTCAATGTTGCAACTGGATTTCGGGGAATATATACTTTAAACATCAACATGCAGTGGAATCAGTGTTAAACATTAACATACAATGCCATACAGACAGCAGTGTGTAGCTGCCTTTCTAATCCTGGACCAATTAACCTTCTGAGAGGTCCTACCTCTCTGTATAGAGATAGACACAAAGGGCTAAAAAATGAAACGCTAAGTCCCTTGAAAAGTCAGCTTATGTGTTTCATACCGAACACTGAAATTAATAGATAATCAATTTCCTTCTCAGCCTCAATTTCTTTTCTGAAATAAATAGACTAATAAGAGCCTCTTATATGAGTAGAATTAAAGCTTATGAAAGGGTAGTGAAACACTCGAATACTCACCAGATTAAAAAAAAAATTCCCTGAAGATAAACTTTCATGTTAGGTACATTACTCAAAGGAGCATTTTTATAAGCGTTCACCAGTTGAGGACTTCTTTTTTTCTGGTTGTTTGGCTTGCTGAAGATAAAATTATGATGAGAAGGATCATTCTAGTTTCAGTGTTCCTGCTTGACTTTCATTTAGGAGCACACATTGGCCAGAGAGAAGATTGATGTAGGGATCCTGTGGAAAACAAGAAGTATAAAGAATTAAAGATGACAATACTGTTTGCAGGAAAGAAGCTGTGAGAGTGGGTGTTGAAATGGCTCCATTAATCTGGTCCTAACTTGAGGCTTTTTGTTCTTTTAAGGCTTTTTCAGGTGTAGAACCACTTCTGTGGAAGAAAACTCTGGAGCAGATACTGGACTGCTCCCCCTCTGCAGATGTACCCCATCAGCATGTACCCCACTGTGGGAACACAGGGTGCTTCTCCCCCTTCTTCCTATATGGTGCACTTCCCTCTGCTCAGCAGGATGGCTTTGCTTTTTCATAGCAGGAACATATAAGAAGCACAACTGAAAGCAGCCCTTTCCTCATGAGCAATCCCCCTGCAAGTTTTTTTGGTCCTTTCTAAAAATGTATCCTTTTCTAGGGATTTCTTTCCTGGTATGCCATTTCTGGCATAGGCAGTTCCAGACAGAAGGTAGCTGTTTTATAACTGACAGCTATGCATACTCTTTGTGTAGCTGTCACAGCACTATATAACTGCATGCCTTCTGCTAGATGTATTTTCCACAAATGATACTTCTCTCCTTATAGGAGCGCTGGCACATCTTTACAGTAGTGCTTGATTTTTTTGTGATTTCTGCCAACCCAAATTTCACAGTATAGAGGAGCAATAATTTCTTCTTGTAATAGATGGTTGGAATTTTAATAGATGTTTCAAATTTACTGTCTATCCTCATCAGCATTAAGAAATAACCGCTTGCCAATACAAACGACACAGTTGCCACAGCTGTTTTCCTACTCAAATGTGAATTAAAGCTGAGTTTCTTAGACAGCATTAAAAGGAGAAATGATAACCTGTTACAGAAACTACTGCATTCTGCAACAGCAGTCTTCCATTTTGAGTGTCTTAAAGTTGGAGCAATATTTAAATTACTGTAAGATCTATGTATAAGATAATTCTCATAAATATACTGGTACTTGCAAGTATGACCTATTTAGCTTTGCCAAGTCAAAGTCGTGTTCAGCCATGGTTACTTCCTACTGATGTTGTATTCAGCTGAACAAAACTGAAAGTTGAGGAGCATTAAGTGCTCCACAAATTTGGTGGTCTACTTTGACAACAATGTTCAACATATAACTTAGTCAGTTACAGCCTTGGTGGATAAGGGAAGAGTGATTGATGCAATCTACCTGGACTTGTGCAAGGCATTTGACACTGTCCTGCACAACATCCTTGTCTCTGAACTGGAGAGGAATGGATGTGACAGATGAACCACTCAGTGGATAAGGAACTGACTGGATAGTTGCACTCCAAGGGCCATGGTCAGTGGTGTTCCTTAGAGGTTAGTGTTTGGACCGGCAGTGTTTAACATCCCACAAGGCCAGTGGGATCAAGTGCACCCTCAGCAAATCTGCTGGTGCCACCAAGCTGTGTGGTGCAGTCCACACGCTGGAGGGAAGGAATGCCATCCAGAGGGACCTTGAGACCTTGACAGGCTGGAGAAGTGGATCTGTGTGAACCTCATGAAGTTCAACAAGGCCAAATTCAAGGTTCTGCACCTGGGTGAGGGCAATCCCAATCCCAGGCACAGCTATAGGTTGGGCAGACAATGGGCTGCATCAAAAGGAGCATGACCAGTTGGTCAAGGGAAGAGATTCTCCCCCTCCGCTCCACTCTCATTAGACCCCACCTGCAGTACTGTGTTCAGCTCGGGGGCCCCAGCACAAGAGGGATGTGGGCCTGCTGGAGTGAGTCCAGAGGAGGGCCACAAATATGATCAGAGTGCTGGAGCACCTCTCCTGAAGACAGGCTGAGAGGGCTGGGTGTGTTCAGCCTGGAGAAGGCTCTGGGGAGACCTAAGAACAGCCTTCCAGTACCAAAAAGCAATCTGGAGAGGGACTTCTTACAAGAGAGAGCAGGTAGTGACAGGACAAGGGGGAAGTGGCTTTAAACTGACAGAGGGTAGATTTACATTAGATATTAGGAAAAAGTTCTTTAATGTGAGGGTGGTGAGACAGGCGAACAAGTTGCCCTGGAAGTTCAAGGCCAGGTTGGACGGGGCTTGGAATAAATAACCTGGTCTAGTGTAAGGTTGTCCCTGACCGTGGCAGGGGGGTTAAAACCAGATTATCTTTAAGGTCCCTTTGCACCCAAACTGTTCTATAATTCTGTGGTATGACCCTATGAAGCCATCTCAGGTCCCCCTCCCTCTTCATCCCAGTTGTGTTATTTCCACCTTTTCTTACTCTCTTGGATCAACATTTCTGGTAGAAGACAGTGCCTTGTATAGGGACAAAAAGCACCAAATGCAACTGCTACAGCTGGAAATATATGTTTTATGTGTCCAGGACCTCTAAAACTTGATCCTTCCTTTATCTATATTTATCTACATATCTACATATACATTTACCTACATTGGCTTTTGTTCCTTTCCTTTGTCTTAGAATACACAGCCATGCATGCACACACACACACACACGTGCATGCATATGTCCCAGCCTCAAACCCTCATTCTGCTCTGCAGAATTCTTCCTGTGCATATTCTTCTTGCTGTTTTTGCTCTATACTGTAGGTTTCCAGACATTCACTGCCTCTTCTACCTACAGTGACTTTTCACCCTCAAGTCACAATCCTGGACCAACATTAGACCTGCCTCTGTGTGACTTGACATGGTATTTAGTGCTTTTCTGACCTTTCCCAAGCTTTGGCTGGCTTACTTCTCAGAGATACACCTGGGTTGCTACTCAGCTCTATGGTGACAGTGACAGCAAGAGGTGATAGTTACTTTTTGTTACAGAACCAATTATCTCTCCCATAAAATCAGTAAAAATATGGGGCTATCAACTAAGTGTCCAGGTAAAGAGGAAATAATATCAGTAGTTTATTCTACTAATAAATTCCATATGCTTTTGGCTTAGATATTATTCCTAAATGTATATTTTTTTCTGAGTGATCTCTTTGTTTTACCATAGTAGGTATTGACTCAGATTTTTATCCATCCCCCAATAAAGTTGTCACAAAACTGTAAAATAAGTAAAGAATGACTCTAATGCAATTGCATATTGATTTAATCCTGTTCCCAACATGGAAATGCTATATTTTGAAAAGCAGCTTTCAGCTGCAGTCTATGAGATTTATCTACAGATGTGCATGGGATGGGGATACACTTAGGTGAGTACTGCTCATCTCATGTACTCTGCCATTTAGCTCCCCCTAAGACTTTTTTCTTCTCTGCATAGCTGTCACAGCACTACATAACAGAGCTGTTCATTCTTCGTCTTGACTTATTTTATCTGGGTTTGCTGGCAATCAGATTTAGATGTACATGCATAAGCTCCAAATCACTTGGCACGGTCATCTTAGCTGTCACTGCTTCCTCACTTTTTCAGCAAGCAAGCACTGGAAAAACTGGGGAAAGAAGGAGAATTTTGCATAGCTCTGCAGCTATCCGTCCACCTGAGTTAGCACTGGTGGGTTCTTCAGAGAGCAAACCTCACCTGCCAGAGGATCAGGATGGAAAACACAAAGGTGAAAACGGAGAAGTACTTTCCTCCTTTGCTCCACAAAGTAGAGTTTCCAGAAATATGTTGGCTTGGTTTACTGAAATAGGACGAGAAAACATTTTGAAGCTTGTAAGCCCTGAAATAGTGAAATGCCAATAACCCCACCAGCTGATAAAGCCCATTTGTTCACAGACTTTACATTTATTTAGGTAATGCACCAGTTTACCATTTAAAAAGATATTAAAAAAAGAGATAAAAGAACCCAAACAAGATAAAAATTAAATTGCATAGGCTATTTTAAACTGCAGCACAAAACTTTAATTATCTATTACTCCTATTTCCCAGTTGTCTGAGAACAATGGCAATAGACAATTGAACACATCTTCATGTTTTGCTGGATAAATGAAGTTGCTGACAATACTTAAGATTTTGTTATGCCCATAAAACACCTAGTCAATTGTACTGATCATTACATTTTTATCAGGAAAAAAAATCTAAAACTCAGAAGAAAAAAAAAAGAAATATCCTGCAGGCATTCTGATCTTTAAACATTGTTATTTCCTGTATTTTAAAGAAATAATTTCTCTTCATAATTCATTACCACTCCAAGGATTTAGGCAGTTTTCAAAAACTTAAATCAAGTGGCTGAATCTGTAAATACAAAGTCATCAAGAACTTGTTACAAATCTTGTCAGATTTACACATGCAAAATCAGCCCCTAGGCATTTTGCTGAGCATTCGAAGCAGAGAAGTTTGAGACTAAAAGACATTTTGGCTCATTAATTATTGTAGTGTTATCTTGGATTATATTGAACAGTTGTCTGGGGGTCCAAGTTCTTGTATGCAGAGAGGTCTGGCATTTCAGATGCAGCTATTCACATTCACATCAGCAGCAGGCTTTTGCCGTAGGTAGTGACGGACTTTCTACCATGCACTCAAGGTAGACCGAGTTAATAAATGGCTTCTTTAAGAAACTATAAGCAAATAATGTAATTTTCATTCATTTATCAGTTAAATTAGATTAGTGGTTCATTAAGCTGCATACGGTGAGATTTCCGAAGGGCACAGTTAGATGGGTTTACTGGGAGGAAGATAATAAACACCACAGCAGGGATCTCTTTAGTATTTTTGAAGTCTCCTGTCCACAGAGTTGAGATGTATCAGCCCAGACCCTGGAAGCACATAATAAAGATGAGAAGTAATAACAATAACCTCTAGGACAGAGTGTGAATGCATAAAAAGTCACCTATTAAAACACATAGATGGGCAACCACCTGCTGCAAGATGCTTGGCTGCCATGTGCCCATTTAAGGCAACATTCCTGGAGGTACTGAGTAGAATACAGGAGGGAATACTCATTTCATCACTTACTGTGACTGTGTCATATGCTGTGGAAAAGGAAAGATGAATACCTGGCATGTATTTTTTCCTCCACACTCAGTATCCACAAAATCTAGCTCAGTTAGTCATATTCTCATGAGTCTCCCTCACTGAGCTGACCTTTCAAACTCCTGCGTGCATGAGATCAATCACTTAGATTTTGGAACACTCTTCTCCACCCATCCATCCTCACTGGAGAGACAGTACAGAGTAATTGGAGAGGATTAACCCAAAGCCAAACAGATGCTGAAGAAAGACTTCCTCCCACTCAGTCATCTTTTGACTGAAACTTATCTTGTCATTGTCACAGATGGCCATTTCCTTTTCTCAAGGATGTTAATTTATTATTTAAATATGTACCATTTAGTTAGATCTGGAGACTTTTCCCCAACATTTTAATGATAGGCTTAGAAAAAGACTCAAACAGTCTTGGTACATGCTGAAGAAATTTGAAATCATGACAAAGTACAGCTAAAATTTAGTTTTAGCAATAAACTACATTTAATTCATAGGCTTTAATGATGGTGTTGGCACTACAATGTTGATATTCCTAGAGGTAAATTTGTGTTTTAAGTTTGCCCATTTTTATGTAGGTCGTGCTCCCATTGTAGGGATTTTGTGACAATAATTAAAAGGCATATTTGTCAGGAATAACTAATACAGTAGGTGCATCACGGGCAGCTAACCCTAGTAAGACCCTGTTGATTTCCATGAGTATAAACTTCAAAGTTCAATGAACTTCAAAGCACAATGAACTTAGAAGATCCAGTCTCTCACCTTTTACATGGAAGACAGGAGAGGCAAGGAGTGAGGAGGCAAGGAGAAAGGGGAAAAGGGAAGGAGAAAAGGAAGGAAAGCACTAAGGAAAAACATCTGTTGTATCTGTTTAAGACTTAGCTCCAGAGGGTCAGTTATCAATAAAGCAGAAATACAGACCATATGGGACCAACAGATAGAGAGGACTGAAAGAAGTTTTTTTTGGGAACAAACAGAAAGATCACTCAGAGGGAAGCTACAGATGTCCAGGTTTAAAGTATGCATAAAGCAGCAGTTTTGCAGAGAAAATAGCCAGCTTCATGGACCTGATTGAGAAAAGTGGCAGTCCGGAGGCAAGCAGCATCTGAGAGCCATGTTTCCGTGCTGAGTAGGAGCAAAGCAGCACAGCAGCAGTGTGCCAGTCCACATGCATCCAGAGGTGATGGATAGGCCTATTAGATTTTAGCTTTGTTGCTGAGAAGTCAGAGCGCTGCATTGTTTTGCAATGTGACGCTGGTCCACTAGGATCTGTGCTGTGTCACTGAGATAATTTGATATTCACTATCTAACATTTGCCTGATATTGCTTAAAACTCAGTGCTTTCTGGTATCAAACACCCTCTATCAGCTTAAAACATTGTGCTTGAGGCTAATAAATCCCCCTCACTCCTTTGTCTAGCAAATCTTCTGCTGCCAAAAAAAACATGAATAATTGTATTTAGGCAGTTTCCTAGCACTGTTGTGAGCAGAAAAGGTCATTTTCAGTGAAAACCTAATTTCTCTAGAAGACTAATTTTACTACCAATAATTGAACAATGGCCATCTAGTCTTTGCTGAGGGTAGAAATGTATTTTTTAAAATGACATGAATTTTAAATAATTTGCTTTCATATGCCATGGAAATACAAAGATTCTGCCCTCCTCACCACCATTAAAATACACACACACACACATACATAAAAACTAATCAAACTTTCTTTCTGAAGTAGATGAAAAGTTAAATAGATGAAACAGAGCAGGTCTCTAGCTGATTACTTTCTCATTTAATTTGGTGTCCTGCTGCAAAATTTAAATCCCTACTGGAAACACAACAAAGCTTGAGGATTTTTATAGCTAAGAATTTGTCTTGGACCACTTTTAAGTTTATAAATAAAAATTTAAGGGAGCTCTCATTAGGTACTTTTGTGTACATCAAATCTGAGTCAAATTTGCTTCAGTATTAAAATGCAAATATGAAATTTGTAAGAGTTATACACAACTGCTTCATTTTGGATGACTCAGAAACATATTCCCCATAATTATCTTACCAGCAAAGAAGAGCATGAGCAATTTTAGACCAAAGGTAAAAGCATAAGACCTATGCAGTCCATTCTTATTTCATATTTCAACACAAAAAGCAGCTATCTTACAGTAACATTAAAAATCTGGCCAAAGAGGTAAACATTTCCTCCTTCATGACCTAATCTACAGAGGCTGCTGAGTTTTGGTAGTACTCATGGCCTTCAGTGCAGAAATAGTAGTCAGAGAATTATTTCATAAAAATTTCTTTTTTGGGTGTAAGCATGTAATATTGCATGATGCTATGTGAAGGTACTGGGGATCTTGAAGCAGTGGGTACTCTCAGCAAGGGTAGCTAGACCGGGGAAGTCCTGAACTTCTTCTCACACCTGAGAAAATGTAGAGTTAATTCAGGTTCCATCATGCCACACTAAATCCTGCCATGTAGATGTATTACATCTTAATTATCCCCATGTCGTCAAAAAAACTACAAATAACAGGTCTAAAAAATCAGAACAGGTAAAATCAGAACTCATGTAAGCAAGTTTCTCATTAAATATTTTGCACATATATTCATGTGCCATCTGTCCCAGACTTGCTGAAATGTCAAGACACAAACTAAAAATCTGCAATTTTTTCCTTAGTCTACATTCTTGGTTTACTATCTTTTTTTTTTATTATTATTTCCAAGTTATTTAACACTTGTGCATGATCTACCTCTATTTTACTATAAATTGGTGATATATTTAAAGCTACGTTAAGTCATTAATGTAAATTACTTTTCCAGATGCTATGGTGTCAGACAAAGACCTGAAGACCAGTGAATATACAAATTTAGAAGGTCTCTACACTATTACATGCTTTGTCCAGCTTGAGACCAGCATGTTCCAACATGCTGTTTGTGTTTTGGTTTTCAATAAAAATCACATCCATGACCTGATATGCTTAATAAATCAATAAAAAAACAAATTGGTACAACTGGAGGTCAATGAGATGGAATTTGGGGACAGAACTGAGGTATATGGGGATGGATTGTAGGAAATGTGAAAAACATTTGCATGATTTAGCCTCAGAAATAGATAGTGATGTAGTTTTGTCAGCAGCATGTAGGTTTAGTGGCAGCATAGAGCTCAGCGCATTTTGCAGAAGTCCAGTATGGTGGCTACATATTCTGATGTATTAGACTGCACCAGCTGTTTCTACATGCTGCTGGCACCCATCAAGGTCTCAGAAGATAAAAGTTTTATGGTGCCAGCCTGGAGAGGAAGAAGCTGTCCCCATTTGGGACTGGCAGCAGCCTGGCCACTGCTTCAAGCAGTGTAGACAATGTCTGGCCAGCTGCTATTCCAAGGAGAGGTGCAAAAGAGATTGTAGTGCTATTTTTATGTATTTAGTTAATGATCTTTGATTCCTGTCTAGTTCCTGAAGAAAGAATACATTTTCTTTTCCCCTGTACCTAGTAACCGGTTGTGGCTTTTACCCTTTGCCGATGGTGATGCTCCCACTATCTTTATACAGTGGTTTCGAACGCCAGCAAGAGTCATGGACACTGCTAATCCTCTCTCTGAGGCAGGTGAGCAAGAGAGAAAGTATGGATGGGGTGACTAGTTTTGACTTCTTTATCGAAGTAGTGAAGGTGGCATACAGTGAAAGCAACTGTCTGCCATTCAGGAGCAGAAGTGAACATTTCCACCCTACAGGTAGGACAAAAGGTCAGTTTAGTTTAATCATGTCTTTTAGGGATTGTCCCTGCCCCCTCTTCTAAAACACTAATGTATTTTACACAGCTACCTGCTATCCATGCAAAATATTCATATTGCTTCAGAAAGGCTTTATATGTTAAGATAACAGGGCTGTTGGAAACATTCATGCCAATGCATAAAGCATGAATCTCACCAAGATATCTTGATTCCTTTCTTTGCCAGAGTTATAAATCAGTAGGGAAGGCAAAGACCGTGACACTTTAGGCTGAAAAGGAGCATTTAATCAGTGTGTCATGAAATTCTACTATAAGAATTATTTTAATTGGTTTAGATATTAATCATGTAGGTCAAAAATTAGCTGAAGGGCTATAAACAAAGGAGTGTGGATGAGAAACCATTGTGCTGAATGCAAAGTAGAGAGCAAAGGCATTTTCCTCCTTGTACAACTCCAGGGCTCAACTTCAGAACCATTATTTGATTTCTAGGAAACTGGTCATTCATGGACTCCAGGTAGGGTACTAAATTAAGGTCTGTAGCACTGTAAAGGAGTGAGAAGGAACTCACCAGGCCAAGGCTGCAACTCACAGAAGCTCGTAACAAGGTGCCTAAATCCCGCCGCTCTCATCAGCTTTTCTTGAAGCACATGCTTAATGAAGTTCCATTGCTAAGTCTCTCCCATCTCTCAGTGTTCTGAGTTTTGTGGCCCTTTCCATGCTGCACATTAGAGGAGAGCAAAAGGGTACCCTTACAGACCAGAAAACGGGGGAGATGAGGCAGGAACTAATGCCAAATGGTTTTCCCTCCTCTTCAAATCTGGCAGTTCCTGTACAACAGTAAACTGTGACAGGCGTAGAGAAACACAGCCAGCTGGAAGGGAGCAAACTGGCAAGCAGGGTGGCATTTTCTCATGCAGAAAATATAGCAGAACTTAATGTTGTTTCTCAGAGCCAGGAAAATGCTGCCGTAGGAAAAAAGTGGCTAAAAAGCAAGTTACTTAGTGAGACAAATACCACCACCCTGAAAGTCCTCTCCTTCCTTCTTCACCAGCTTTATATGCTGAGGATGAGGCCATATGGTACGGAATATCCCTTGGTCAGTTGGGGTCAGCTGTCCTGGCTGTGTCCCTGACGCAACTCCTTGTCAACCCCCAGCCTGCTCGCTGGTGGGGTGGGGTGAGGAGCAGAAAAGGCCTTGGCTCTGTGCAAGCACTGCTCAGCAGTAACTAAAACACTCCTGTGTCATCAGCAGTTTTCAGCATGAATCCAAAACATAGTCCCACACTAGCTACTATGGAGAAAATTAACGCTATCCCAGCCAAAACCAGCACAGTGTGTTTGCTAAAGGATCAGAGACCAAAAGCATTTTGAGGTAAACTAGTTTCTGGGCTGCCACATGTCTGGAACTCTAGATGAGATAATGAATGTCAGTCTAAATCATTAAGAACAGCAGCTTTGTATTATCTCATAGCACCCTAATGTAACTTAAGTAGTTCAGAAGCTTGTTAGTGATGTAGTAGATGTTAGTGTAATCAAATTTAGCGTTCAGCTTTAGGTGACAATGTTACTGTGGGCTTTAGTCTTTCAGGTTTCTGTAACAATTTGAATACTTTGAGTTACTTAGTCACCTAGGAAGACTATAGTTTTTACACCCTTCCCAGAGTATCTATCTCTTACTAAAACCCGCTAATAATATAGGGAATTGTATTTTGCTAAAAAAAAAAAGTAAATGACTGAGCATCCTTATACCACAAGTGCTGCCACAACATTCTTTATTTTGTGCTGCTGCAGGATTCTCTAAATACAAAAGGTTTGATGGTTTTATTTAGATAAAAGATAAAATTATTTTATTTCAGACCAGCTCAATAACACACAGTCCTGAACGCAAGCTAGTATGGCTGAGAAAGCTCTTCCCTTTTATTGCCATGGGTATGCTAGCAGTGAGCAGTTTTGCATAATCAAATAGTGTAAAAGCTGTTTTTCTACCTCTTTATAGCAAGGGACATACTGGAAGAATAACACACACAACCTTTCTCCATTTGTGCATCTGTCCAGGGCTAGCAACAATCTGGCCCTCAAGATTATGGTGGCAGTCATAGAGACTAATGTAGCACCTAATGTGTTATCTGTCTTGCAAATGGATATTATTTAAACAGAGCAGAAAAGAGCCTGCAGTCAATTTTTATGGATTGGGGGAAGGGGGATAAGAAGGGGGAGAACCAAGTCAGTCTGTGAGCATTAAAACTAATGCTGCCTGATGGGTTTTTATCTCAAAGTCCTTCTGCTGTGATTCTCTGATGCCTGTTGAAGGGTGAGCTCATGCTTGTGCATTTTCCTCAGTAGGGTTACTGACTGTAGACAAGTTGCATCTCTTGTCTCTATTCAACCACTTGTAGGAACTTAATAGCTTAATATCTTTTTCTCTGTCAGATTCGATCAAAATTGGACAGGAGATTCTAAAGATATTTAGAAGGAGAGTAGCAATAGACACACATATGCCTGCATATATAGAGTAATCACATAAATGTAATTTCCTTATTAAACCTGAATAAAACCAGTCATCACTGTAAAAGACTGTGCATGTAAGACATAACTCATATGCTTCTGCTTCAAATCTAGGACATGCAGAAAGAGTTTTCAATATGTTTAGGTAACTTTCTAACTTTATTTGATTTCAATATTTATGGTCCTATGCTCTCCAAGAACTTACTATATCACACATATTGCAATACCTAAAGCACTTACAGCTTTAGAAGAAATTTTTGCTTGTATTGTTTATGGTTTTTGACACTTAAAATATAGCATGAGAAAATGTGTTTAAGATGTCCTAATAATTATATCCAAACTATCTCAATTTTATCACATTTTAATTATTTCAATTAGAACTTTACCTATCGATACCAAATAACTATCTACCTTGGGAAAGGTACAACCATTTTTGTTAGTTATATCAAACATGAAAAGTTATCAAGTGTTCCTGTCTGAAGTAGTTTGTGGTAGGCAGTGTATGATGCATTTTCATCATATTCTTTCACATGTGTTAGAAGGGTCAAATGGTGGCTAGGATAGGCATCTGCAGCTGGACGTACCTTTGGAAGTGGGAGTTTAATTCTTTCTAAATGGTGGCAATAGCTATGATTTCCATCTGAACCTATTCAATGTGTTTGTTTAAGGTTTCAGACACTAGAGCCAAAAAGCTCAAAGCAGAATTTTAGATTTGTTCTAAATTTAAAACAAAAACTAACCAAAAAAAAAATTTTAAGTTTCCATTCCTCATACCTACCAATAAAACTTGCAGTTACTAAAAACTTAACTTTGCCTCTGCTTTTCACCATTTATTTAGGAAAAAAAAAAACAAGAAAAAAACAAGAAAAAAAAATCCATGATTTTTTAACTTCTTTCACTATTTGGAGAATCACTTTCTTAGTATTTTTGGCAGTACTTCATACACCAGGAACAGATGTTGGTGTCATAATATCTCCATAAAGTCTGGACTAGATGTCATTCCTTGTGAGGAATTATGTTGTCCTGCACTTACGAGGTGATGCATCCTCTGTTGCTCAGAAAGTCAACCACCTATGCCAGGTCAACCTCTTCTGGAGGTTAGTAACAAATGCTCTATAAATGTTCAATAGCACTACAGCATTGCCTCCCATGCTGTAGCTGTAGGGGGAAAACGGGATTTCTGTGTTTTCACATGAGCACCACAAATTACAAAACTGGGTAGGTGTAATATACCCAGTATACTGGGTAGGGTATATGAAGTGCTTTCTTTTTACTCAAGTGGGTTTGGTGTTATGTTTCACAAATAAAGACTGCTGTGAAGTCAGTGAGGTTGTGGCAGTTCTACCATGGTTCAAAGAAGATTAGATGAAGCCCGACACTGTCAAAGCTAGTAGGCTTTACAACAGCATCTGGAGGCTTGAACTGGAATCAGATCCCTATAGAGCTAGGCATGGTTCAAGCACACAAAATATAATCCTCCTGACACACACTGCTGGAAGTCTAAATGCAAGTGCCTTATTCAATTGTACCTTTCTACTGAGAAAACCCATAAAATTAATGATAAAATAATGATACAGAAATGGATTTAAGCAAAGATTAATTTTCTGATCCAATAAAATCTTCCCTACCTAGAGGTTCGTAAAATATCCCATCCTACAGAAGGCTTGCATATGTTGACACCAACTTGTGGGGAAAGGCATTGCTTTTATTATAAAATACAAAAACTTGGCTCTTCATAACAGTTTTACAAAGAAGTAATAATGTGCAGTTTATGAGAAGTAATGTAAATTATACCTGCAACCCATTAAGCTCCCTTTTGTTAAGAAGCTCTGAAGTGCTGGTATAGTCCTGGTATCAGCAAATCTGGCATTTTATTGCAGTTATTCATTGCCCACGGCAATTCAACAGAAAATTAATTAGCATCACCCCACTATAAATCTCAACAGTATTAACTAAAATGCCAGTTCTGTAATCACTTTTCATTAAAGCCAAAAATACTAATTAAAATTGATTTTTGTCTGTGCTTTGGTAAACTGCTGCCAGTGTAAGGATCTCAGCAGTAATGCTGCATGAAGGGAGACCTTTACTTAAGTGGATTTTATGTATTGTCTCATCCCCTTTATAAAGGTAACAATGTGTGAAAACGTAAGGGCTGTGAGAGTAGAAGCTGACAGGTTACATGAAGAAGAGAAAAATGTGAAATTGCTAGGGAATGTAACCTTATTAAAACTGTAATACCCTATATTTTCAATCTGGGCTGTGTGTCTCTTTCAGGCAAGTGCCTATTAATAGACTTCAATCAATAAGCTATGGAGGATTCTTTTGATGAATAGCTGTAGCCATTTTAGTGACACTGAATAGAGATACGCCAAATACTTTTGCCTCAGTATAATTCACCTTCTTGGGATTTTCTGTACACCTGAAAAGTAACATACTGCAACCTGATTCAGTTTATTTGACTATTGTTTGTCCCTGCATACTTCAGGAGGTGTGGACAAACAAAATCTCTTTTAATAATGAACTTCTGCATTGTTCATCACCATTCTCAATGAGGGAACTATCCCAGTAACATGAAATGAGTCAGAAGTCTTGTGGGGGAAAAAAAATCAGCTAATCCTGTAGTTAAAATACAAATCATGCTGCTTAGATTCAGCCATGGCTAATATCAGTGCTAGAGTTTGCTTACTTTTTTAGAACTGAATTTGCAAGATTATGACTTATCTACATTGTAGAGTACATGCCTGTGTGTGACATGATTATCAAAGTGACAGCATGTGAGGGTGACGTGCTTATTTATGGCAAATTAAAAACAAATTACACTACTGAGCATCACTTTAACACCGAGGTGTTACACACTGGTATTACACTGGAACTTTTTCATGCACAGATTTATTCCACTTAGATAGTAAAGTAAGAGACAGTAGTAGTATGCTGTCTATCCTGCAAGTAAACATACACTTCAGGAGCAGATTTTACTGATACTCCCTGGTATCAGAAATTTGCTTATGTATTTCTTCCCATTCTCAGTTGGGGAATGTGCTAAAACGCAATTGTGTTACAAGAACTAAAAAGTGAAGGATATATGCTCAGCCATGATTTCATCACATGAAAGAGGAACACATACTTACTTTTCTGATAAACCTGTTTCTGTATTGAACAGATCTGCTTTTCCATGCTCTTGCCTCCCTGGACTTCATCACTTCTTTATTTTCCTTTCCAGTTCACCACTTTTCTAATTCTTCACATAAGTCCGTGTTTCAAAGTTATTTAATCCTCGTTTTGCTCACTGTATCCTCAGCCTCCCTGCCCAGCCCATGGTCCAAAACCTCATTTCAAATAGGTTCAGCTCAGCCAGTTCAGCCTATGCTCCTTTCCCAAATATGTCTCAGCACATTCTTGCTCATCTCCCTTGTTCTTTTTTAGCTCCTCATGCAGTATCCTACCTGAATCCTCCTGCAATATCCAGGCTCCCAGAATTGGCGTTATTCCCCTTTCTCCTTCATCTCTACCCAGAAACTCACTCTTTGGACAGTTTCTTATCGCGGGTCATGTCTCCTTCTTCTGCAGGCTAAATCACTCTTGATGGAGTGATTTTTTTGCTGGAATTGTTTTGTTCCTTTCCACCCAGGTACTTCCCTCTGCAAGCTGGCAGCCCTGATCTTACCCAAGTTTTTCATCTCAGACACTCCTCTTGTAACATGTGCCACCCACCCCCAACCCCTGAAGAAATCATACTTGAGGCTATAGGAGTTCACAAATCCACTCCCTAATGTCATAGAACTAAAATTTTGCTCAATTTGTTTTTTTTTGGAGCTGGTTACCATAGACACAGTACAAATGCTTTTATTTTTCTTGGCAAAAAAGCTAAGGGCATGTTGCCGGAAAATAACTTGGTTTTAAATGCCTGTACATTTACATACAAAAATGTAAAAGGTATTGTCGCTATTTCAGATTTCAAAACAAGGCTACATAAAAAATAGTATTATAATGAAAGGCTAAATATAGTGGATGGCATAACAATTCTATATGGTTCTTTGCATAACTTGCCTTTACCAGTGTGTGCAATATTCTGGATCTGTTGTTTCTGTTGTTTTTATAGTAACTCAGACATACTAAATGTATAACCGTAGTCTAGAATCAAACATAAGAAGTGTCAATGCCAAAGATTTAATTAAAAATACATCAAACATAAAACTATTTATTTTTGTTTCGGAAATAGATTATGATAAATGCTTAGAAAATAAGAAAAATCTGCAGTGCATTAGACAAGCAGGAGAGATTGCTTCAATTCCAATCCAATCCAGTGCATTTTCTAAATTTCCAATACTTGCAATGGAAAAAAAAAGACACATTTTCTCATAACTGCGCCGTAAATTTGGGATATAATCTCATCATGCATCTGTTCCATTTGCCATCAATTAGTTTGATGAAAACAGGCTAAAGCTGTGCAGTGATCAGCAACAGAGATTAAATGCACTTCAGTCTTGATTACACATCTCGCCTTACCCATCCTATTGGCTATGGGGTACCTGTACCTTTTGTTACAGCTCTGATCAAATTTTAATGCTTGTCATTTCCACGTTAAAAAAATTGTTATATTGCATTTTTTTCCCATGAGAAATTTCCTTCCAGTTACATGTAGAAAGAACTAAAGAAATGTACTAGAACTGATCAAAAACCCTTTTGAATGGGGAATCCTTTTTCAAGTACATTATGTACTATGAATAGTAAAGCAATTCTATCAGTTCTGTTTCTGATGTGGAGTTATAAAGCTAGGCAGCAAATTCAGTCACTCTTTACAAATCTTTCTGGAACTTGACACTTCTACTTTGCATGTTATAAGGAATTCTGATAAAGGAAGCATAGTATACCTGGAAATTATCTTCTGCTTAGAAATGACTGAAAAAGTAAGAGTATGAGAAAAAAAAAATCACAAAGAATTAGAAGTTACAAACTGTAATTGCTTGAGAACATGGTCATCACATCAAAGCACAGTTTTCCATATATGAAATTCTTCTTATGTTCAGAATATTTTACTGAAATAACTAATACATTTTCAAAATCAACTTTGTATTGTCATTAAAACATCAACAGAAAAATAAATAGGGCAGCTTCTCAGACTGCAAGAAAAACTAACAGGGCAGGGGGTGGAGGGAAGAAGGGGAGGATAAAGGGTTGTCAATATTGTAAGAAACATCAATTCCTGGTTTCATCCAAATGGAAATATTTCCTCAGTTGAAATTTTCAAGTGGTTCTTAGATTATTTGAAGACCATTTCCAATAGTTCAAATTGTCAATCAGCAAGGTATAGCTAAGAGCTCATACTAAACTGGATTTCATAAACAGCGAAGGCACATCCAGAGAAATATCCTTGGAGAGCAAACCTTGGTAATGAGTTCTAATTAAAAAAAAAAAAAATGCATATTTGCAACCAATTTCAAGCTATTTTCCTTTTTGTTTTTTTTTTTAATGAAGTTTCAACTATGATCCAGCAGTTATCAAATACGACATTTTGACTTCATGAATCATGTGCCTCTTCTAAATTACATCTATTTAAATAGTTGCTTACATGTCGTAGTTTAAACCCAGTCAGGTAATTCGTTCGCTCACTTCCCCCCCCCCCTTTCTTGCCCTCCCCCCACTCTCGGAGGGACGGAGAGGAGAATCGAAAAGAATGCAACTCCCACGGGTTGAGATAAGAACAGCTTAGTAACTAAGGTATAACACAGATCACTACTGCTACCACCAATGATAATAATGATAAAGGAAATAACAAGGGAAGAGAATACAACACCTCAGCACCAGCCGACCAATAACTTGCCCCCCCTCAGCCCGACCAAGCACCGACCGATACCTCCTCCAACCCTGCAGTCTCCCAGCCCTTCCGGCTAACTCCCAGTTACATCCTGGGCATGACGTGCTGTGGTATGGAATACCTCTTTGGTCAGTTTGGGTCAGGTGTCCTGTCTCTGCTTCCTCCTGGCTTCCCCTCCTCCCTGGCAGAGCATGAGGCTCACAAAGTCCTTGGCCAAACCAAAACATCTCTATCAGTTCTGTTCCCAGGCCGAAAGTCAAAACACTGCACTGCACCAGCTACCAAGAAGGAGAAACATGACTGCTACCGCTGAACCCAGGACATTATCCACCCCTTATTCCATACCATTCACGTCATGCTCAGATCCCACATTTTCAATATACCATCACTCTTATCTAAGTGCATGGACCAGTAGCTATAAAGCTGCTGCATCCATCTGGTCCATGATGCCAGGCTCCATCTCTTGTAACAGTCTTCCAGAGCAGGAGAGACTGTGTGCAGTGTTCACACTCATGAATAACCTGGGCAATAGTGTCCATTGCTAAGTCCACCCCTCGATCATGAGTCCATCTCTGTGTTGCATCTCTGCTCTGATGGCCTGAAGTGCCATGGGCCCACCAGGCTCAAAATAATTCACTGTCCCCTTAAGCAGTTTCTGCAGCTTGCTGCTGGGGACTCCATACAGCTGCCTTCCATCTCCGATGCTTCCAAAGCACTGGAGGGGCCCAGTGGACTAGATACTTGCCCGTACTGTCCCACACGCCCTGCCACTCATGACTGTCCAGCTTTGGGGAAAATCTCTTGGTCACCCTATATTGTTGTCTAACCCCAGACAAGACCCAAACCTGACTCTGCTTAACTTCTGAGATCAGACAAAATGGTTGTGGGTAGAACACAGTCTGTGTGTGTGCCAACATGCTGATCCCCATCACGATCAGCAGGCAGGTCCCAAGGATACCCAAAGGCCATTCAAAACCTTCAGAACTCTCAGTTGATGCTGCTGTACTTGTCACTGGGGCTGGTGTAGCTGCTCTGCTTGCCGGCTCTCCCACCGCCAGCTTCTCTTTTCCTGAGTCCAGCTCTTCCTCCTCTGCCTTGCTGGGAAATGCTGCGTGGTCTCCTGCATCCCCCTGGGGCTCGGCGGGCGGCTTCCGGGGAATGCTCTCGGCCATCGCAGGGCTGGGCTTGGCCGCGGGGCTCGGCTCCGCCGCGGGGCTCGGGTCCTCCGCCGCCTTCTCCCGCTGCTCGGCAGCCGTCTCCTTCTGCTCCGCGACCGCCCCGACCTCCTCCACCGGCAGCCGTCCCCCCGCGGCCTCCGGCCCTGCTCCCGCCGCCGCCTGGTCCCCGGGGCCGCTCTCCTGAGCCGCTTCGGCTGCCGCCGGCTCCCGGGGCCGCTCCCCCTCGGCTCCCCGCAGCCTCACGAAGATGGAGAGTAGGGTGAGGGCCAGGACGGTGAAGAGCAGCCGGACGGCCAGGTACAAGTCCACGGCCACATCCGTCCCGCCCTGCTGCTGGAGCCCGCCCGTATTACAAGCCATTGCCATAAAGCACAGTGAGACAAGAACCTTAGCCCAGGCCCCACACTTGATAAACACTAACACAGCAAATACCGGCTCTAAGTAAGTTACAACATTCTGAAGCTGTGAGATCAACAAGAACAACTCTGATACCCAATAAATCAGCATTGTGACGAGTGACTATTAATCCAGTCAGATCTGTCGTTATCTCAACCGTTCGTGCCCCACGTTGGGCGCCAAAAAGAACTGTCGTAGTTTAAACCCAGTCAGGTAATTCGTTCGCTCACTTCCCCCCCCCCCTTTCTTGCCCTCCCCCCGCTCTCGGAGGGACGGAGAGGAGAATCGAAAAGAATGCAACTCCCACAGGTTGAGATAAGAACAGCTTAGTAACTAAGGTATAACACAGATCACTACTGCTACCACCAATGATAATAATGATAAAGGAAATAACAAGGGAAGAGAATACAACACCTCAGCACCAGCCGACCAATAACTTGCCCCCCCTCAGCCCGACCAAGCACCGACCGATACCTCCTCCAACCCTGCAGTCTCCCAGCCCTTCCGGCTAACTCCCAGTTACATCCTGGGCATGACGTGCTGTGGTATGGAATACCTCTTTGGTCAGTTTGGGTCAGGTGTCCTGTCTCTGCTTCCTCCTGGCTTCCCCTCCTCCCTGGCAGAGCATGAGGCTCACAAAGTCCTTGGCCAAACCAAAACATCTCTATCAGTTCTGTTCCCAGGCCGAAAGTCAAAACACTGCACTGCACCAGCTACCAAGAAGGAGAAACATGACTGCTACCGCTGAACCCAGGACATTACATCACACCAAAAGGTGTTTTCTTTACATTTTTTAACCTAAAAGGCAAAGATTTGAGGCTACAGTTATACAATTAAATATGAAAACCACACCAATTTAAATGTATAAATCTTCACCTTTTAAATTCCAAAATATCGTACTGCTGTTTCAAGCTGTAGTTGCCTGTGTAGTAGTCATATTTGTATTTAGTTTCACTTCACTGCTTCTTAAACGCAACCGTCTCAATAGGTTTTCATCCATTTTGTGCTGTAATCAGGGGTCCTGCCATTCCTCTCAGGTGAAATGGCATTATCTAATGGCCATCAGAAAGAAATGTATCAAGAAATCAAGAACAATGAGACGAAATGTCTGCCCTCTGTCCACTGACAGCTGAGGTCATCTATCATTGCCAGTAAAGCATTTCTGTTTTTATGTCCTGGCCCAAATCCAGACTGTGCCAGGTCTAGGAGTTTAGTTTTGATTAGATGATGTTACAGTTGGCCTTCTGTTACCTTCTCTTCTTGCTCTTCTTGCTCCATTATCTTGATCCTTAGCAGTCAAAAATCAAAACTCAGGTCACAAAACCATGACTGGCTTTTTAAAAAGAATTATTTTTGAAAAGGTTTACTGTGGAATGTCATTATTTGTCTACTGCTACTTACATTTTTGAGGTTCACTTCAGCCGAGCTGTCCTCAAGAATCAGTGGGGTTAGAAGCTCACATTCAAAAAAAGACAAAAAGAATTGGAAAACTCATCTAGTCACATGACTTCAGACTCTCTTTTGTAAGAAGAAAATTAATTGTTATTAGACTCAGGAAAAATCCTTCAACACTGGTCTCACAGTATGCATCTTACACTGTTCTAGCCTCTGAAATCCTGCTTACAGGATTGCTTGCAAAAAAAGAAGCCTTGATGTACTTGAAGAAAGGTTGTTTTAGCATTTCTGGTTTGCTTGTAGGAAAAAAAAAAAGTAACAAAAATGAATTTATTGCTATCAGATATCCAAATCAAATAAACTGGAGAAATCCACAAAATAATGGGTGTCTTGTTCCTCTCATGGAAGTACATCCTTCTATAAATGCAGTTTGACATTAATCAACTTTGTCATTTCTACCTTTTACACAATCTTTATGACTCAAATCTTCCGATTAAACTGGAAATAAAGTACAAAAAAAAATAAAGGGTACCATAGATGGTGGATGTTTGAATAAACAGATAAGTCTTCCGGAACTAAAGCTCTCCAGTGAAATACAAGCATGTTCCTTTTAGCTATGAAAGCCTTTTTTTGTTTTGTTTTGTTTTGTTTTTTTAACATAAACAGTAGATGTGTCTGTCTGGGTGCTTTTTTTCTGCTGGGTGGGTCAACGAAGATGAGAAAATTAATACACATCAATAGCCTGTGAACAATAATATACATAAATAGGCATTGTTTCACATCACTTCATGTACAATTAACAAACAGTTAAAATAGCAATGATTTCCAAGATGTGGCCAACATTAGCATTTTCTTGTCATTTTTAGAAAGGCTGAGCTTTTTAAGAGAAAATTCACTGTAGACAGAACCACAGCGTGTAGCTGTGGTGTCTGCGTACCTGGCCGAGGCCAAGTGTGCCTCCAGGATGCACACAATAGGAAGGGATAAGAAGCTGTAGGCTGCAGTTCCCCCAAAGCATTTGGATAACAGAATTTTCTGCTGCCACCAACTATGATTAGTAGAATATATCTTGGTGGTGTGGCGAGGTGAAATGGAAACAGCTATGGTTGTGAACCTGCATCCTGTAGCAGTCAGTTGGTCAGACCATAGATGTTTCATGGTATCACTTTTATTTCAAAAAAAGATCACTGAAAATCTCTTCAAGCAACTTACAACTGACAAAAACTGGCATGAAGAAATTGTAAATAGATCATAATGGTGAGAAATCTCTGCAGGGAAATGCACAGTCTGAACACATTGTTGTAAAGGACACTTCTCCCCATGATCTTTGGTTTAAAAACATACACAGAATGAGAGGATTTCACACTTAAAAAGCAAGTGTTCAGAGAGCATATTTTTATGCTTCTATCTCCTTTGCTCCAGCTGCAGCAGTCAGGGTTGTATAGCAGTCAGGTCACTGAAGACCACACAGAGGACAAGGTTTGCGGAGGGGGGTGCAAAGGGCACGAGTTCCCCTCTCCAGGTGTTAGCAAATGATCCGAGTGTAGCTTGGTCTGTCAATATGCAGATGAACCTAGAAGCTGATTTGCTTGGCTTTGCCTCACATTCGTGCCCTGTTGTCCTTCCAGAAATATTGGAGTAATTTGCTCTTTCCGATTTAGCAATTCCAGATACATTTGAGCTTCAAATGAATGATTAAATTATTAAGGTCAGAGGCTTGCTCTGATTGTTTTCTGGCAACACAAGGGGGGCTGTAAACTGGTGTTGGCTGCTCAGGAAAAGATTCACTCACCGGAATAGGTCCCTTTCTTGCAATCAGTGTAGAGGTGAAGGAACCTGTCGATGAAGAACTAATGTCATGAAATCCAGAGGCTGGGTGATTACACCAAACAGTGAAGAAAAAGAAGAAGATATGTGTCAGCAGTCATTCAAGCTGGTACAATAGCACTGTTATGGATACTAACAGCCCATTTTTTAAGTTTTATGAAAAAAAAACAAAACTAAATTAAAACACTCAGAGAAAATACGCTGGGTCAAACAGCTGGGAAGAGTTCCCCTCAAAAGATACATTTTCCACATGTGATTAACTAACTTTGATAAAACATTATTTTTCAAAATGAAAACGTTATTTCAATGTCAACTGGCTGTTTCACCCAAATGTCACAAGCAACTAATGTCTTTCACAGATATTCAGTCACAATCCTCTCTGTAAACTGGTGAATAGAGGATTTGATTCTATTCCAGTGGCAAAACCATCACCTTCTGTATCATACTGCTGAAATATATGTTTGACAGCAGAATACTGTACAAGTCTAACCTCTCCCAAATCATGCTTGACACCACAGAACACAACATGTGTTTTCCAGCTTCATAGGTATAGTAAATCTTGGTTTGTTGCATAAATAATATTGGTTCAAAATTATACGAGCTTCCATGTAGTCTGGGCTTGAGAATTCTCTAGAAAGGTAGAGGGATTTTTTTATTATCATTTATTTATTTATTGATAGGAAATGTACCAAAACTTGCAGCATGCTAAAATAATTGTAAAGATCTGGAACAGAAAACAGACATCTGGAAGTCAATGGAGACTACATATGTATACTAATCATTCATTTTCACTGTTTCTCTTACCTTGTCTCTATCATGTCTCTCTTTACAGCCCTTGTGGTCAATCTGCAAACCGTCCTCAAGAGAGTGTCAGTACCTGAGAAGAAAACAGTGAGGCAATCACGTGGTTTCAGCCTTAATTCTACATTTCCTGCCTCCAGTGAACTGTAGCAAATCATACCCTTAGCCTAATTTCAACACATTTTGTGCACAGGAATATAGCTTTACATTCTGCTTGGCAGTTCAGCAAGGATTGTGAGTGGTGAATAAATGTGGCTGGAAGACACAGAGATTTGTCGTCTCATTTCAGTGATCAGAAAGATTTCACAACATTAACCCCATTGTGCATTACGAACATTGCATAGATGAATTGTTTTGATTCTGAGGCTGTGTTTATTTCTGGCTCATCAGTGTTTGATCCCAGAAAACCTGAGACTGAAGGTGCTTAACAGCTTCCTGCAGAGCTCAGTGTCCTCGCAAAAAACAAACCTTGGTGAACTTCACATTTTCTTGTTACCTCTGGGTTTCACAAAGAGGTAGTCTGTGTAATTTCATATCATTACTGTGCTTTTCTTAAGTCAATTTGGCAGAGATTTGTCTCACTAACTTCAGATATCTAAAGGTGCACTGGAAATGGGAGAACACTAGCTGTCTAAGTTCCCTTGAGAGTCTGTGGAAAGTCATGAACCTCTGGGCAGCACTTCATCACATCTGTATCGCATACGTACCCTGGCAAGGGATGAATCACCTGCTGGAGGTGCATGTACCTCTTGACAATGATTCATTTTAGCCCTGAATAGGCTGAAAAACTTTCTTAAACCAGATGTTTAACTTTTGGACAAGCTGGAGTAAGTCTGATGATTCCCATCTGAAAGTCCTAAGTAGTCTTTACTTTGCTGTTATTTCAAGTCAGAGTAGAAAGAACTGATGCAGTAAGACCTAATATAGTCATTGTCCCTGGTTACTTCATTTGATGTTCATGTTATATACTTACCCACTGGTATGAATGGTACCAGTACAAGGAAGATGACTGAGTGGCCCACAGGACAAACACATTGTACCTTTATACTGAAAGCAATCTGAGACAGAGCCTCTTAATTGCTTCTGATGTTAGTCCAATTCAGCTAAATGCTGTATGCCGTATGATCACATAAATGTAGGTGAAATATAGTATAGAATCATAGAATCATAGACTCATAGAATAGTTAGGGCTGGAAAGGACCTTAAGATCATCAAGTTCCAACCCCCCTGCCATGGGCAGGGACACCTCACACTAAACCATGGCACCCAAGGCTCTGTCCAACCTTGCCTTGAACACCACCAGGGATGGAGCATTCACAACCTCCCTGGGCAACCCATTCCAGTGCCTCACCACCCTAACAGGAAAGAATTTCCTCCTTATATCCAATCTAAACTTCCCCTGTTTAAGTTTTAACCTGTTACCCCTTGTCCTATCACTACAGTCCCTAATGAAGAGTCCCTCCCCAGCATCCCTATAGGCCCCCTTCAGATACTGGAAAGCTGCTATGAGGTCTCCACATACGTATGACAGTCAAATTAGCTTAGAACTGGTTCGTTTCCTTTCTCTGTATTTCATGGCTTTGATTTCAGTTCCGCTACCTTATAACATCAGATAAAAGAATTTTATTAGACATAAAAGTAGAATTTTTGGTAGCTATCTAAGATGTGCATAGTGACAGCAGACATCACCAAAAAAAAGTGCATATTATTCCATTATACCCAAAAGACAAGGAACAAAATTTACAGATAATAATACAGTAATTCTCCTTTTTTCTTGGTCTTAAATTAGTATGGATGGACGTAAAATCAAATGCAGAGCAAATGAACACTTGAAGGACATACAAAACCAAGGGCCACTTATTGAAAGTATCATAGAATCATAGAATCGTTTGTGCTGGAAGAGACCTTAAGGATCATCTGGTTCCAACTCCCTTGCCACTAGACCAGGTTGCTCAAAGCCCCATCCAGCCTGGCCTTGAACACTGTCAGGGATGGAGCATTTACCACTCCTTTGGGTAACCTGTTCCAGCACCTCACCACTCTCATAGTGAAGACGTTTTTCCTAATGTCTAATCTAAATCTACCCTCTTTCAGCTTAAAGCCATTCCCCTTGTCCTGTCATTACATGCCCTTGTAAAACGTCCCTCCCTGGATTTCTCGTAGGCTGCCTTTAGATACTGGAACCTGCTACAAGTTCTCCCTGGAGCCTTCTCTTTTCAAGGCTGGAAAAAAGAATGCTTTCCAGCTCTCTCAGTCTGTCTTCATAGGAGAGGTGCTCAAAACACCACAGAGGCAGACTTGCTAAAAATAATGAATTGTGCTTGGATAGCAAGATACTGTATTTTCTTACAGGTCAGAGCTTCTCTTACTTTTAATGCTGGGGGAAGAGGGAGTTTTCATTTTCATATTGTCTTGCAGGCAGTAGGTTTATTCAGTGTCAGGAAGTTCTGCACATATCTGAGCCTGGTACAAACAGCAAATGAATTCACTTTCAGTGTAGAGTCATTGAAAGGCTAGTTTAGCCTTCAGAACAGAAGCTCTTAAACTCTTTGCAGATAAGCTTTTCAGTGCTTTGCAGTGAGCAAAAGGTGAGGATAAAAATACAAGGAATTAAGAATGACATGTATTTGAAAGTCTTAGGTCCTCATCTCTATAACCGTAATGAGTTAATAGGTTAATTACTTTCAAGGGAGTGAAAATTAGTCTGTGATGGCAATTTGATACATTCACCACTAATGTGGACTATTTCTTACAGTTTATGAACATCCTTTTTAGGCTTTTTTCCATTCCTTTCTTCAATGAGAATTACTGCAGACACTTCTGTTCACTCTTATAGTATTCAGAAAAATTGGTTATTGTAACTTGCACACTATTTATTGTCACTTCTATTCCCATAAAATTGAAGCGAGGCGTCTGAGACAGAACAAGGTAGTTTCATGTAATCATCAGCCTGAAAATCATTCAGAACATTCTCTCAGAATACACAGAACTATTTTGTTTCAAACACACCTCTCATAATGCTTTCTCAGATTACTCCCTCACCCCATCCCCCAAGAAAAGAAGAGCATCAGAGTTTTCAGGTTTCTAACAAATCGTCACAGATCAGACTGAATATAGAAGTGACAACTCCTGTCATGCACACATGCATGTGCCCAATAGCCACATGGCAAGTAAAGAAATTTAGGATGGGGATTCAAGGACTTGCTTGGGATCAGACAATACGAAGATTTAGAGGCTCAAGGCCAGAAGAGCCATTTGCGTTATCAAATCCTCCCTCAGTCACAATACAACAGATACTCAGTCCACAAGAGCAATTACTGCATGATATTTCAAAACATATTTTGCATCATCATTGAGGATGTAAACTAAAAAATAATAGAACAAACCAGCAAAATCTATGAACAACTGAATACACAGGAGGAGATCTGAAGCCACCCGAGATGTCATTTACATTTCTTCAATATCACAGCATTTCTTAAAGTCATCTGGCCTCCTTCACCTAGCAAATGCAACAGACCAGAGGGGCTTGTTTTGAGCTAATCAGGCCCTTAGGCTATGTCTGTACTAGTAAATAAAGGCACAGGCTCGGGCTGAAGCTGTGGCCTGTGATTATCCAGACTGCTTACTGTTTGTGTGCTCCCCTCACAGCTTTTACCTTCATCAGCTAAACCAGTCCCAGACAGTCAGCAGTATACGTGAGGAAATATGCCAAAGGCTATTTCCAATATAAAGTATAAAAAGGGCTTAACTGATTTGGTCCCTCTATCCACTACAATTGTCCAACATAATGCCATTAGGCTTTGCACCTTTTACTTGCCCTTATTTTCTTAGCATCATGTGACAATACAACCATCATGTCATTCCAGATACTTCAGGCTGAAAAACAGCATTATTCTTTTATTTTAGGACCATAGCAGCCCACAGAGCTGAAGTGTGGTTGCAGTCAGGCCATGCCACTGGCCTAAGAGCCAAATGGTCTCTGGCCTGTTTTGTTTACAAATACTTGCAGTTTAATGCAATTTACTGTGTATTTTGGACAATTACAAGTAGTTCTGGCTTCTTGCTCAGCTGGTTCATGAGCATCCCTTCTTCAGAGCAAAGATTTTTCCCTGTGTTAAGAGCCCCACGCCCTGACGTTGTAGCTGAGGAAAAAATGAAGTGGCTGCATAGCAAAATCTTTGACTGCCACAAAGCTTATTGCTGCACCGCCTACCTTTGATCATCTGCTTTGCAAGTTCAGAGCACATTTCTGTGAGCAAGACATAAATGTTAGGGAGACATATTGCATAATTACTAATATCAGAGGTTTCTAAGTGTATGTAGTCCAAGGGTCTGCTTTAGCGTAAGTTACCTACACAAGCCCATTCGTTAAGAAGTTATACAGTGACTTCAGTATAACATCTCTGAGCTGAAACCCTTAATTTCATCTTAAATTTATGTAAATGCCAAGCTGACATTCCCATCTTTAATATTTACACGATTTCCTCTCTCATTGTTACCTAATTGAAGAGTGGGAGAGCCAAAAAGACTGCAGTACTCAAATATTTACACTAGCAATGTAAAAGTCTTATTACAGGAAAAGACCTAGCAGCCATGAACATTTTTAATGTCATGCATCTGAAAGTGAAGATTATGGCTCTCTGCCACCTCTGAAACAGGGCTCTAGCAACGTTCCCCCTGCAGCTCAGCAGTGCCAGTGTTACAGCCCGCCACACCATTTTTGTTACATGGAAATGTTATCTTTTTAGGGACCCTTTCTTTTGCTGGTCAGGTAAAACTATAAAGGCAACTAAATGGCTTCATTCAGCATATGTTTCAGCTGAAAACCAGAAGATATTGAATTACCTGTCACTGTGCTTACATGAAACTATTAATGGAAAATCTGGAAACCAAGGACATTGCTGCTCATTTTGTGACATATAAATGTCATACTTTCAATAGGTTCCTAAGCCTTATCTCAGATCTTAATTTTTATTGTAGGGAACTGGTAAGCTATGATGATAATTTCAAACTCAGGCTCAATAAAATATTGTATTGTAATAGTCAGCATAATCAGAGTGGGAGGAAGGAAGTAAAGAATAAAAGTAATATCAGTAAGTTTCTTAAATTAAATCACATCTTACGCTTTCCAGAGGGGAGCAGGACAGTAACTCCCACTTCACCATCATTCCCACCTATTCAATATAACTGAAAAGAGTATGAAAATACTGTGTATCTCTCCAGGCACATGTGCTGAAATGAAACTATTAGATAATTCTTCTCAGCAAGAGCATGCCTACTTTTCTGATAGCCATTCATATTGAAATATTTTTAGGCTAAAGAACAATATATATATATGTCTCATTGAATCAAGACTTAGAGTGGGCTGAAAAATTGCCTTTTACATTGTAATTGTAAATGGAAGTTCAACATTGTTCTTGTAGAATATTTGGAGCATTGTGGGTTGTACTTCTCAGATAAGTTATAACGTAAACATCTCTCATGGAAACGTGCTGTGGTCAAGTTACTTGCCATTGTTATAGTATATACAGTCAGTAAAGATTGACAAAGGTTTGGATTAATTATCTTAATTCTGCTTTTTCTACTGTTTAGTTTAAATGCAAACAAACAAACACAAACTCAGATCAAAATTTAAAGAAAATACAATATATCTCAAAATTTCTGGTTCTCTCAAAGAAAGCCAACATGACATGATAAAAATATTTAGAGCACATTCCAAAGGAAGAAATTGAGCGACAGCAGTGAAGGAAGTTAGGAGGCCAGTTGTGCCCAAAAGCAATTTGTAGTCTTTGTGGAATTTCGGAGACACCTAAGCAGGCATCAAGCCAAGTCACAAGCTTATTTTATTTTCTGTGTGCCATGCTGGTGATACACAGAAGTTTTCAGCTTTTCTAACCAGTCAGCTGAGATTCTTCCCAATGTGTGAATCATGATCCACACTTAAACTGAACTCTTATCATTCCCTTTGGATGTAATTAGACCATCAAAACCTGTGGTATTTATGTGATCTCCAAAGGTGCACTGGAGTCTGAGCCAGGCCACTAGACATCAGGTAGACAGGGGACTAGGGAAGTGGAAGGATGTTGAAAATTGAACCAAGCCCACCTCAGTGCTGTGCACAGGAGGATACCATATAAAAGAGGAAGACAATTACTAAGGTGTACTTAAAAGAAAGGACCTCTTTGCTGTATTTTGAGGGGATGAAAAAAATGACATGCCTAAGCCAAGGGTTCAGGATTGTGGGTTGCGACTGGAGACATGCCTGCTTGGTCATCCTAAGTTAGATGGCTAGAAAAAGAAGAAGGTTCACTTACTTGGGCATCCCCATCTAAGGCAGGTTACTCTTCCCAGGCCTTTTAAAGATCAATCAAATACTGTCTCACAGCCATGGATTTTTTTAAGGACATCGGAACAAGCTACACATGGTTTTTGTAGTATCTACTCTCTTTGATTACATTAACAGTAAGTAAAATTGATAACCAAATGTAAAAAAAGCATACTAGAGAGGAGTATGGGGAAATTAATAAATGAAACAGACAGATGTAGTGGATATCAAAGTGAGTGACTTAAAGTAAATAATAAAGGCTATAAAATCACTGGTGCAATTTTTCCATTAAAATTATAATTAAAATAAAGGGGTGGTTTGTGATACTTAATCTTAAATATAATTAACATGAGTTGGCAAGGGTTGGATGAATGATCAATGTCCCTCTACGATAAAAATGAAAGTGATTGAAAAATGAATCTTTGTCAGCCTGGTAATCTGTCTTTGAGAATTATTGTAGCTCCACTTGTGTGGACTCCACATTACGCTAGGCTCTGTGCAGCTTGGGAGCAGCTTTGCTGAAACGGACCCAAGAGTCCTGTGAACAACAAACTGAAAATAAGCCAGCAGTGTGTCATTGCAAGAATGAAGGCAAATCAGATCCTGAGCTGGATCCACAGGGGCATTACTGGGAGAGTGTTGTGGTTTAAACCCAGTCAGGCAACTCGTTCACTCATTCCCCCCCTTCTTTCCCTCCCCCTGCTCCCAGAGGGACAGAGAGGAGAATCAAAAAGAATGCAACTCCCACGGGTTGAGACAAGAACAGTTTAGTAACTAAGGTGTAACACAAATCACTACTGCTACCACCAATAATAATAATGATAAAGGAAATAAAAAGGGAAGAGAATACAACATCTCACCACCAGCCGACCGATAACTCGCCCCCCCAGCCCGACCAAGCTCTGACCCATACCTCGTCCAACCCTGCAGACTCCCAGCCCTTCCAGGTCACTCCCAGTTACATCCTGGGCATGACGTGCTGTGGTATGGAATACCTCTTTGGTCAGTTTGGGTCAGGTGTCCTGTCTCTGCTTCCTCCTGGCTTTTCCTCCTCCCTGGCAGAGCATGAGGCTCACAAAGTCCTTGGCCAAACCAAAACATCCTTGTTATCAGCTCTGTTCCCAAGCCAGAAGTCAAAACACTGCACTGCACCAGCTACCAAGAAGGAGAAAAATGACTGCTACTGCTGAACCCAGGACAGAGAGATAGAGACATGATCATCCAACTCTACTCAGCACTTGTCAGGTCAACACCTGGAGCGCTATGTCCAGTTCTGGTCCACACAATTCAAAAAAGGCAAGGACAGACTATAGAGGGTCCAAAGGATGACCATGAAGATAATCAAAGGGCTGCCCCATGAAGAAAGACTGAAGGCATTAGGTCTTTTTACCCCAGAGAAGAGAAGGCTTTGGGGGACCTGATCAGAGAATTTCATTGCTTAAAGTGTGGCTACAAAGAGGATGGTTGCTCCCCCCTCACGAGGAGG
This sequence comes from Pezoporus flaviventris, assembly GCF_033815535.1. Lineage (NCBI taxonomy): Eukaryota > Metazoa > Chordata > Aves > Psittaciformes > Psittacidae > Pezoporus > Pezoporus flaviventris. Next base: position 23,952,330 of record NW_026892563.1, read on the forward strand.
CACATGGAGAGGATAAAGGGCAACCAGGAGAGATTGCTAAAAAGAAGAAAATTTTTTTTTACAGAGAGGTCAGTCACTGGAGCAACCTTCAACTGAATCTTTTGAAATACCTGTGCACTGTTCTGAAAGATGCTGTTTTCTATAATCTAGCAGGAGAAATATGATCATATTTAAAGGTGTCACAGTGTTCACTTGATGAATACTAAATATTATAAGGATCTTCATTTATAAAATACACTACCATTCTTTTTACAATTCTGAGTAGTCTGAGGTCTTTATATTCATCTTTATCTCATAGAAAAAATTATCTTTTCACTGTTTTCTTCTAACTAAAAGAAGAAAGAAACCAAAGGAAACTGTGCTTTGGGGAAAAGTGACCCTTTTTTTTAACAAATCTTCCTTCCTTTCTTAAAGAATTTTGCTAATGCCAAGTCTGATGTGATGGTGTTTAGAGCACAAAGCTATTTTTAAAGCTAGAGGGAATTTGGAGAAGTGATTTCATGCTATTGCAAAGAAAAGATTTATCTTTTCTCATTCATATGACAAATGTGTAGCAGATGTGAAAGGATTTTTCTCTTAGATTATAAATGACAATTCTCCCTCATAATCTATACAATAATAGAATGAATGAAATGAAAGCTAAATTTCATTTAGCTATTTAGCTAAATGAAACCCAAAATACATCTGTATAGTACACCTCCCCCTTTCTACTGCCTACATGTCAGGCAGGAGGCTCACAGTCAATTAGCACCTCAGCATAGCACCGACCAGCGGCAGGTGGATGGGTAAGAAGGTGCTTCTTGCTTCATTTGCAGTTCCTTTTGTCTTGCTGCTGAGTTACACCACAGAACTTCACAAGCACAGGCCTAGAAGAATATTTTTTGGCCTTACCTTCCTCTGAACCTCTTACACAGTTAATGGGCAGACAGTGATTTTCAAGGACCCACCTTCTATTTATAGGAGTGCTATTGACTTATACAAAACACAAACAGGTTTATACAGCTCTATATGTGGTTTCTTGAACTTTCATTAACTCGGACATGAATTGGCTTTTAAGATATTACTTTTCTGATCATAAAGGAATAAGAATTTGGCAAGAAGTACAGAAAATTAGGCTTTGGTATTGTAAAAAAAAACAGAAAGGATGAAAAAAAACTGAAAACTAAATAACAGTTTAAGAACATTTGTTTTCCATGTTTGTATCTCTCAGGTATTATTTCAGATAACAAGACTCCTGATCACAGTTCATTTTAATGTCAGCTTTACCCCAACACCATCTATGAAATGTCTCTTCCTTATATATGTTTCTTCCCATTTTCATTCTCATTCATGTTGTCTTCTCAACAAAACACAGAAAATACAAATTTAAAAAGATCAGTTTTAAGGATGAACTATTAATATGCATGAACATAAATCAATCTGCTTTGGGGATCTGAAAATCAGGGGACCTGCCCATTTAATAATCAAATAATACACAAGATGCCTATGTAGAAACATAGTAAAACATAAGTTCTAGGTGCAAGAAAAAAACTTTAGCCATTCCTACTTAGTTTAGGAACACAGCTCTCAAAGGTGTCTGCCACAATGTGCTATCAGTTCTCTAACCAAGGCTTCTGTAGATTCTTTGGTCATGATAAACTGGCCTACATGGGAGGGCACTCAATAAAGCAGCAGCCAGGAGAAAGGCTATGTTCAGGTTGTAGCTCAACAACATAATACCTACCACTTAAAAATTCTTTATTCTGGATTAAAAACACCTCAATAACATGGTATGAAACTCTGAAACATCATAAACTCACTCTTATGATTCAAATTTAAAGGATTTGTGTAAGTTTAGTATAACATGAGGCGTCATTGTGAGGTCAGGTATTGCCTACCCATTACACTACAAATTTAGACTAAACCAGGTATCACTTGTCCTCCCATATCTGTTGTAGAAAACCTGTTACCTTCTTCTGCCTAGAGCACCCCTTACACTCTTTAGAATTTCTCCTGTTGCAGCTTGTGACCATCGCCTCTTCCTTAAATATGCACTTCTGAGACAAAACTGGCTCTGCTCTGTCTTTCCTATAACTCATCCTTTACACACTGAAGAAAGATGTCTGAAAAAAGTAAGGATCACAAAGTCTGCAGGAGGGCAGGGACATGGGATAAGGAATCAGGTCTTCTCCCTCACTGCCATGTCTCTCTCACCTGACATTGATTCCATTAGATGATTTCATAGAATCATAGAAACATAGAATAGTTAGGGTTGGAAAGGACATTAAGATCATCTAGTTCCAACCCCCTTCCCGTAGGCAGGGACACCTGACACTAAACCATATCACCCAAGGCTTTGTCCAACCTGGTCTTGAACGCTGCCAGGGATGGAGCATTCACAGCTTCCTTGGGCAACCCATTCCAGTGCCTCACCACCCTAACAGGAAAGAATTTCCTCCTTATATCCAATCTAAACTTCCCCTGTTTAAGTTTGAACCCGTTACCCCTTGTCCTATCACTACAGTCCCTAATGAAGAGTCCCTCCCCAGCATCCCTATAGGCCCCCTTCAGATACTGGAAGGTTGCTATGAGGTCTCCACACAGCCTTCTCTTCTCCAGGCTGAACAACCCCAACTTCTCAACCTATCTTCATACGGGAGGTGCTCCAGTCCCCTGATCATCCTCGTGGCCCTTCTCTGGACTTGTTCCAACAGTTCCATGTCCATTTTATGTTGAGGACACCAGAACTGCACACAGTACTCCAGGTGAGGTCTCACAAGAGCAGAGCAAAGGGGCAGGATCATCTCCTTCGACCTGCTGGTCACGCTCCTTTTGATGCAGCCCAGGATACGGTTGGCTTTCTGGGCTGCGAGCACACACTGAAGCTGGCTCATGTTCATTTTCTCATTGACCAGCAGCCCCAAGTCCTTCTCCACAAGGCTGCTCTGAATCTCTTCTCTGCCCAACCTGTAGCTGTGCCTGGGATTGCTCCGACCCAGGTGTAGGACCTTGCACTTGGCATGGTTAAACTTCATGAAGTTGGCATCAGCCCACCTCACAAGCATGTCAAGGTCCGTCTGGATGGCATTCCTTCCCTCCAGCGTATCAACCGAACCACACAGCTTGGTGTCATCGGCAAACTTGCTGAGGGCGCACTCAATCCCACTGTCCATGTCAGAGACGAAGATGTTAAACAAGACCGGTCCCAACACCGATCCCTGAGGGACACCACTCATTACTGGTCTCCAGCTGGACATTGAGCCATTGACCACAACTCTTTGTGTGCGGCCATCCAGCCAGTTCTTTATCCACCGAGTGGTCCACCTATCAAATTGATGTCTCTCCAATTTAGAGACGAGGATGTCGTGTAGGACAGTGTCGAACGCTTTGCACAAGTCCAGGTAGATGACATCGACTGCTCTACCCCTATCCATCAGTTCTGTAGCCCCAACATAGAAGGCCACCAAATTGGTTCAGGCAGGATTTCCCCTTAGTGAAGCCATGCTGGCTGTCACCAAGCACCTTGTTGATTTTCATGTGCCTTAGCATGCCTTCCAGGAGAATCTGCTCCAAGATTTTGCCAGGCACAGAGGTGAGACTGACTGCTCTGTAATTCCCCGGGTCATCCATTTTCCCCTTCTTGATAATGGGGGTTATATGTCCCTTTTTCCAGTCATCGGGAACTTCACCTGACTGCCATGATTTCTCAAATATGATGGACAGCAGCTTCGCAACTTCTTTCTCCAGCTCCTTCATGACCCACGGATGGATTTCATCAGGACCCACGGACTTGTACACGTTCAGATTTTTAAGATGGTCTCAAACCAGATCCTCTCCTACTGTGTGCCTGAGGTCTTCATTCTCACAGTCCCTGTGTCTGCCTTCCAAGACTTGGGTGGTTTGGTCAGAGCCTTTGCCAGTGAAGACCGAGGCAAAGAAGTCATTCAGAACCTCAGCCTTCTCCAAATCCTGTGTAGCCAGTTCTCCCGAGAGCTTCCTGAGGGGTCTACGTTGTCCCTAGTCTGTTTTTTATTTGCTATGTACCTGTAGAATCCCTTCCTGTTATCCTTAACATCCCTAGCCAAGTTTAATTCTAACTGGGCCTTAGCTTTCCTAACCTGGTCCCTAGCTTCCCGGACAACATCCCTGTACTCTTCCCAGGCTGCCTGTCCTTGTTTCCAATTTTCATAAGCCTCTTTTTTCATTCAAAAAAATTTCCAATTACCTACCTAGAAAGTCTGTTTCATAAAGAAAGAAAGATAACAACGCTGTAATGGCTGAAGTCTTTATTATAAGTGGAGTAGAACTGTAAATCACTGAGGCTAAATAGGATCCTTAAAGCCTGGAATTAAGGATCCATCTCCATAACGTAATGGAGACCAGAGATGAGATCTGTGAGATGACATCTACTTGCAATAAGCATTTGTCCTGGGTTCAGCAGTAGCAGTCATTTTTCTCCTTCTTGGTAGCTGGTGCAGTGCAGTGTTTTGACTTTCAGCTTGGGAACAGAGCTGATAACAAGGATGTTTTGGTTTGGCCAAGGACTTTGTGAGCCTCATGCTCTGCCAGGGAGGAGGAAAAGCCAGGAGGAAGCAGAGACAGGACACCTGACCCAAACTGACCAAAGAGGTATTCCATACCACAGCACGTCATGCCCAGGATGTAACTGAGAGTTACCCAGAAGGGCTGGTAGTCTGCAGGGTTGGAGGAGGTATCGGTCAGAGCTTGGTCGGGCTGGGGGGGCGAGTTATCAGTTGGCTGGTAGTGAGGTGATGTATTCTCTTCCCTTGTTATTTCCTTTATCATTATTATTATTGGTGGTAGCAGTAGTGATTTGTGTTATACCTTAGTTACTAAACTGTTCTTGTCTCAACCCATGGGAGTTGCATTCTTTTTGATTCTCTTCTCCATCCCTCTGGGAGCAGGGGGAGGGAAAGAAGGGGGAAAATGAGTGAACAAGTTGCCTGACTGGGTTTAAACCACGACAGCATTTCAACTTTATTTAGCTAGAGGTGTTAATGTACTGAACAAGTTCACTTGAAGGGCTACAGTCAGATCTGGAGATGATTTTCAGCATCAGAGTCTGAGGGAGGGAGCAGCCAGGAACACTATTTGATAAACGAAAGCATGTGAAATGTACTTGCTGGAAAAGCTCAGGACTTTTTTCCTGGTAAACATATTAAATGTGGCAACAACATGAAATATTGTCCAGTGTATGTGCCCTTAAAAAAAAAAAGGGGGGGGGGGGGAGGAGGAGAGGGGAGCTGTGGGTCATTTTTCAAATAAAATATTTGTCCCAAAGCCCAGCTTTCTACTGTTGGAAGTGAAGAAAGCTGTAGCAAGAATGACCTGGTAGTTCAAAGGGGAGAGAATTAATGCTAACAGAGGAAAGAATCCCATTCTTGTCCAGGCAGGAGCAATCTCAGCACACCAGAATATGACCCATGCTCTAGGGAAGTCCTTCCTTTAACTGGCACAGGTATAACACTGTCTAGAAACCCCAGACTGTCTCACACTGATTCCTATGGGCTGATTCACTTCTGTAAGCTACAGCAACATCATAAATCAGTTTATAAGATGGGCCTGGGATCAGAAGTGCTGAGTTTGTCCCAGTGGATCAGATCTCACATCTGTCTGATACATAATGCAATTCCTGACTGTCATCAATGTCAGGCATTTTGGAGAAAACCAAGGATCACAAAGTAGGTCAGTACTTGTGACTTCATATACATGTGTGTCTATCATCATGGTTCCTGCTGATTCAATATTAGTTCGATTGCTGAAGCACGAGGTTTAACATGCTTTCAATTTCTTTTCTTTTTAATTGTAACCATATAAGTGACACATGGGGATAGTTTTCCCCAAAGGTATCCTTTGAAAACCAGCTAGACAGCAGATTTTGCTGTCAGGTTTATGTGTGAGAAACCCCATATCCAAACAATTTATGAATGCAAGTCAACATAAACCGACTGCTTCCTTTGAGTCCCTCGGTAGCCAGGACTACCACACCCGCACACCGCACTGCCGCTCTGCACACAAGTGTTATGTGCACCCAGCAGACTTTATAAAGCGGGGCCTGGCTCACATTTTCCCGTCCCCCGGGAGCCTAAAGGAGCCTTTTTCCGCCCTGGTCTGCGGCTGCTGGTGCTGTAGCTATTCGTGCAGCCCTGCTGCCCCCCGGCGGGCGAGCGCCCGCCTCTACGGCAACGACGGCCACTGCCGTCCGGTAGGGAGCGAGCGGCGTGCGGGACAGCGGGACGGGCCGTCTGCCTCGGCGTTGTGACCTCTGAAAAAACAGCTTCCGCAAAAAGGAAACAAAATTCAAACAACAACCGAAAAAAAGAAAAAAAACACCAAAACCAAAAAAACACACACACAAAAGAAACAAGCAAAGAAAAAACAAAACCCACGCCAAACTGTGTTTTAACGTTTTCCTACCTCAGAAACAGTCAGGGTCTCTTGATCTCGTTGATAACAAACCCAGAGCTATGTGTTTTGCTTTCACACCTCTGATTACCTGAACAGCATACTTTACTGATAGAATCATGGAATCTTAGAATCATTTAAGTCAGAAAAGATGCCTAGGACCATGAAGTCCAACCATTAATACGGCAGGGCCAAGCTCACCACTAATCCATGTCCCTAAGTGCCCCCTCTACACATCTTTTCAATACCTCCAGGGATGGTGACTCTACCACTTCCCTGGGCTTGAAAACCCTTTTCATGGAGAAATTTTTCTAAATAGCTCATCTAAACCTCCCCTGGTGCAACTTGAGGCCATTTCCTCTCATCCTATTGCTTGTTACTTCAGAGAAGAGACTGACAGCCACCTCACTACAACCTCCTTTCAGGCAGTTGTGGAGAACAATGAGGTCTCGCCTCATTCTTCTTTTCTCCAGATTAAACAACCCCAGTTCCCTCAGCTGCTCTGCATAAGACTTGTTCTCCACACCATTCACCAGTTTTGTTGCCCTTCTCTGCACCCTCTCCAGCACCTCAGTATATCTCTTGCAGTGAGGGGCCCAGAACTGAATATAGGATTCAAGGCACAGCCACACCAGTGCTGAGTACATGGGGATGATCGCTGCCCTGGCCCTGCTAGACACACTACTGCTGATACAGGCCAGGATGCTATTGGCCTTCTTGGGTGCCTGAGCACAAGCTGGCTCATGTTCAGCAGCCACCAGTCAGTACACACAGGTCTTTTTCCACTCAGCAGCTTTCCAGCCACTCTTCCCCAAGCCTGTAACACTACATGGTGTGGTTGTGGCTCAAGTGCAGGGTCCTGGCACTTATTCTTGTTGAAACTCCTACTGGCCTCAGCCCATCAATCCAGTCTGATGTTGCCTCTTTCTGAAAGTTTTGGTCAAAAGAGCAAAAATTCCCAGGTTTTTCACAGGCACCTGATCTGTAAAGACGCCAGAAACTGATGGTAGTGCAGACATCTCATCCCAAAACGCTTAATCTGATTTTAACTCTGGGAACCTCTACACCTTTATACCTCTAACATTTGAACAACTTCCGCTTAGGTAAGAATCATGTCACAACATTTCTAGAATCTCAAAAAAGTTTACTTTTTATTTCTTTTGGTCTTCTATGTTTGTGTTTTCTGTTTCTGGAGAAATACGAGATCTTAAATAGTATGGAAAGCTTTTCCTGGCCTGGCTGACATACAGTTTCACTAGTAACATAGCAAGAAAATCTTGTTCTTGAGCTGTTTCTATGCCAAAGGTGTCTGGATAAGCAACCAGTGTGTTCCAAGCTTATTTATTGTTCATTAATATATAATTTTAAGGTATTTCTCAAATTATTCTGCTGACTGAATAAACTGAATGAGTTAAATTAACTTAAATTTGCAGAAGTGAGTTGCTGTAGTGCCAAAGTACTACTTAAATAAAATGTGTTCTCTTGCTGCAGTGAAGTAAATAACTAGTCTTCTTAAACATACAATCAGCAAAGGGCAGAACATATCTTGCAAAGCACAGATGAGAACTAATACAGTCAACAAAATCACTTTAATATTGCAGGATTCAGGAGTCATTATTGTGGTTTTAAAGTAATATTTTATTATTTTGCCTTTCAACATTGTTATTTTATTAGTAAAGCCACAATCTTATTATGATTCAGTACTGAATAAACACAACCAGTGTGGGCTTAAAAGGCTCAAAATTCATCAAATGAAGAATGAAATTCTTGCTATTGATAGCACCAATGATTTGGTTGAAGAAGTATTGATCAGATTAGATGCTAAACAATGAATTCATTAACCTCAATTGGCTGTATTTAATTAACACGCCAGGGTTGGTGAATGCCTGAAGGATGCTGTGACCCTGTGGGAAGCCTGCGCTGGAGCAGGCCCCTGGCAGGACCTGTGGGTCTGTGAAGAGAGGAGCCCATGCTGGAGCAGGTTTGCTGGCAGAATTTGTGACCTAGTGGGGTCACAAGTAGAACTGAGGTTGTCTTAGGAAAGGGAAATTAAGTGGTTAACAGATAAAAAGAGAACGCAGATGTTATTTTTCACAGACAGGTTAGCTGCCTGTGGTAAAGACTTTCTGGTTTGGTTTTGCCTGTTTCCCTTTGTTGTTAATTTAAGGCATAACTTCTTGTGTCATTTCTCTTCATCTTCTCATGACAAAGCAATTTGACAGGAGCTCTAAATCCAGGAATTCCCCAGATCTAAAGTTCAAGATGGTTTTCTAATCTACACATCCATCCTCCACTATGGAGACAGGATGGAAAGGAGAACTGAAAATTATTCAGCATCCTGTATGGTAGCCCAACTCTGTATGATAGCAGTTTGGAGGGGATGTTTAGATTAAGTCCCATGTTTTCTGTCATCCTGGAAATGGTTGGTTGATCACAAGCTTGGTCTAGCATTGATGTGCTACATAAAAATGTTTTGCACATGTCTGGCTTTTAAGGATTTTTATGCACTGTATTAATTTTCCCTTCACATCCAACTGCTGTCTACGTTACACAAGAAGTGTGGCAAAGATTAAATCTGATTTGCCTGATTTCAACAGTTTTCTTGAGGAGTAGAATATGCCTTTGTGTCCCAAGACAAACAATCTTATTAATTTGTCTAGAATTTACCTTCTACTAAGGCAGTTATTTCTCTGGTTTGGGTTTCTTTTCGTTTGCTTGTTTGCAGTTTTTTTCCACGTTGTTACTGAAGTAATTGTCCATTTCATCCACAGGATGGCAGCAAGAACTTTAAAATCCCATCTGATACATATTTAGACTTCGAATCATCGAATCAACTAGCTTGGAAAAGGCCTTTAAGATCATTAAGTCCAACCATACCCCAGGACTGCCAAGTCCACCACTAAAACATGTCACTGAGGGCTACACAGTTTTTGAACACTTCCAGGGACAGCTATTCCACTACTTCCCTGGGCAGGCTCTTCCGATGCCTGATGCCCTCTCAGTGAAGAACTTTTTCCTAATGTCCAGTCTAAACCCCCTCTGGCACAGCTTGAGACCATCACCTTTCATCACCTCTGTCACTTGTTACTTGGGATGAGAGACCGATCCCCACCTCACTACAACCTCCTTTCGGAAGAGTGGTGAAGTCTCCCCTGAGCCTTCTCTTCTCCAGACTAAAAACCCCAGTTCCCTCAGCCACTCCTCATTAGACATATTCTCCAGCTTTGTTGCCCTTTTCTGGACCCGCTCCAGCAACTCAATGTCTTTCTTGCAGTGAGGGGCCCAGAACGGAACATATTTTTCTAGGTGCAGCCTCACCAGTGCTGAGTACAGGGGGGAAACTGTAATATTGCAGTAAGCTGTTCAAATTTCCAATCTACATTGTGAGGCAGATTCCATTCAAAAATATTCTTTTTTAGATTTTCAAATCAGCATGAGGAGTCAAAGCATCAGTCTTTTTTCCTGAAAATAACTTCTTGAGAAAATTGAATTTTATGATGTTGAAATGTTTTATTCTGTCTTGGTCTGACAGTTTCTCCTGCTGAACACATCACAGTTTGAGTGCATGGAGTCATAGTCTTCCATATGGAACAGATATTCTGAATTTTTCTTCCATACTGTTTCAACAAGGAAAGTAATGCCACCAACATAGTTATGATCATACCACACCAAAATCATAAAAGCCAACAGAAGCACCAGAACCCAGGCCAGTTTTTCATGAGGCATTTTATCAGGTCACACAAAACGGATCATTGAAAACTGTCTACCAGTCCAAAATACTTTAGCTCAGTCTGTTCCAATCCAGCATTTAATATTTTCTGGAGAGACAATTTAAAAATGGGAGAAAAATTAAATGTGCTTTAAAGAAAGCCTCAACAGTGAAAAGTGCCTTCCCCACTGAAAAATACAATTAAAATGAAATTCCTAAAGATTGCCATTATAGATGATGATTGTCAGTAATATCCAGTTAACCGTACTTTGCAAAGTCTGTGATGTCCTGTGACCACCAACCTTTAGGTTTATTTTAATAAATGTGCATTAATAATTCCTATTCATACCATTGTTCTGACATAAAAGAAGAATTTGAGACATTATGGTATGCTGAGACAAAAGGTTCAATCCACTCTGGGTTATAAAATATCCTCAATTATATGCTTTTCAAGGAAAATTAGACTGGAAGGAGATTGTTCAAATGGCTTAGACTACAATTTTTATTTGCACCTAATTACTTTGGGTTTATGTGGTATTTTTAATGAAAAAATATTTGCTTTACTGATTCTGTTCAGTCAGAAATTAAACATCATGCTGTAGCTCAGTCTAGCTCAACTTCTTACAGTTGGTGCCCCCATTTTTGTCAGTAAATTGTGGCAAAGCAATTTATACTTAAAGGAATACTGATGGCTTTTTAGAACCATATCCACATTATGAATATTTCAACGTGCTATCAAGTAATCTATCTAATCAAGTTAGAAAGGGCTATGGCTTATATATCCTTCCATGTTATCCAAACAAATACATGAATTGCAATGGAAGTAAGACCACTCCACAAAGGAGAGCTGTACTGCTGCAAAAATATGAGCTGCTGTTTGGTTGCTGAGCTTCAGAAAAGTCAGAAGCCATAATGATTCATCTGCTTGAACAGGAGGGATTTACTTGTTTCTTACAGGTCTTTCTGTCATATATCGTGGGTATATGGGCTTTAAAAAGCCTTTACCAGCCCTGTTCTGAAGTGTGGTCAGCACAGCAGAGACCTCAGCATGTATTCCAGAATATTGGATGTCCAAGTATGCTCGTATGAGTCTAGTCCCTTAATATTTCAGCTATACCTTGAGCCACCTCTTCATCACCTGCACTCCAATACATGAAAAACATTTCCATTTATTCAGGAGTTTCTCTGGTCACAGCAGAAAACTGTGATTTGGCCTTCAGCTTGGGCTGACAGCGGAGGCCTGGTAGAAGGGTTCTGAAACAAAATGACATTTTTAGTTAGTTTCTCACTGCAAGTTGCTTAACATGTGGTGCCTGAAGCCATCCTACAGGAGAATATGGCGGTTGTATGCTTTATTTTCACTGAAATAACATGCCAATCCCTCACTCTGCCTCATTGCACATATCCCTTTAATGGCAAAACTCTTTCTTGTCCTTCTAGCATTTGGAATCGATTTTGTTAAATAATCCAGTGATAGGATTTCACTTTGAGAAGCTGTCAGGAAAAAAAGCTGTGATATGCAGCGTCACCATCTCAGCTTCCCTTGCTATTTGTACTAAATTGACATAAAGGCAGTGAAGTGACAGGTTTTTTTCTTAGGATCATGAACATTGCTCATAATGAATTCTGTAGATATTAGCACAGAAATTTCACTCTAGCAATCATTGTTGGGCATTTTACATCTAAACAGCTACCTTATTCACCCTGGGTTCAGTCATCTTGTAGTAATAGATTTGTCTGTTCTAATATCCTCTACCTACATAAATAGGTAACATGATCTTAAGAAGTTTGCCCATACACTAGAAGCAAAGCAGCAATAGACATGTTAAACTGCTTCTTTTATCACTTGTAATGATTTATGGATCCCAAAATCACTGCCAAGCAAGAAGAGAGCACATATTTGCTATGCTTGAATTGATATTTCTCATCTTAGCAGCATTTGAAGTTGCATTGTCAGTGGAAAATACGAAAGGCTTAACTCGAAAAGTACTGAGCCTTTTTAATGAGCTTTCAAGGATGTCAAACACTGTCCAGTCTCGAGTGCATGCTTTGACATATCTAAAAGCTGGTACTTATGTGAAAACAGACAACTAAAGTCCCCATGTGCCTTTCATGTCACCATGCCATTGCTTAGCTCCAAGTATGCAGGAGCTGCCATAACACATCAAACATAGGGTCCTTCTGGTCCAACACCCTGTCCCTGGCACTACCTGGCACTGGAGACCTCAGAGGAACTTCTGTGGTGGACAGTTATCAATAACTTTAGCAAGGGCTTCTTCTGACCATCAGGCATGTAGTGACTACTTGGGCATGACTATGTGTGTATGAGTCTGTATGTCCCACACACACAGAAGGAGTTTGAGGTTTGTTTGTTCTTTTTGTTTCCTTTAATGCAACCTGTGGATCTTTTCATTGCTTTTACAATACAAACCTTTTGGTCTGTTCTCTTGTTTTTAAATTACTTGTGTAAGTGACTGAACATTATTATATCTTTTGTCAAACAGTTCCACATGACAAGTGTGCGTGTGTGTAATCAGCTTGCTAATTTTAAACTATCATGTTTTATCTTAGGGGAAGGAAAATATCTGTATCCTTTGTATATCCTATATGCCATCCTTTATTACACAGTATGCCTTTGTTCAGCCTTCTCACATTTGCTGTACAGTGTTAAAGCATTCTGACCTACTCATTCTGTCCATGTAAAAATTAAGCCATTAAGTAATTAAGTGTCTTGATCAAGTTTGCTGCATTTCTCATATTGTTTTATTTTGAATATTTTATTTGCTATTTTTGTCTGTATTTGGCAATGTAACTAGAAGTCAGAAGAGTATTTGGTATGGTTTAAGCAGAAATTATGAAGCCCATGGATCTACACAAGGAGCTAACTTTCAGAGGGATACATTTCATAATTTAGCTGATCTGAAAGATGAAAAGGAATGGTCTCGTCTGTCTTCACTGATGCTCTTGTCCCATGAATTGGTGGTCATTCTGTCTTAGTCTCTAGTCCTTATTCTTTCTGCTTTTTAGGGGCTTTAGCCCCATTAATACCAAGGGAATTTGCAATTTAGCAAGCCAGGATTTGACACTTCAGTTGAAGATGCTGAAGAAACTGGAACATCAGCTGTGGTTCAAGAGATGATGTAAGTAGGTTTGTTGGCACCTAAGTGAAATATTACATATAAAAAAGGTTACATTCTGTGCTCAATAGCCTTTTGGAACACCAGGACACCTAGCTGCAAAGGCACCTAAACCATACCTGTGTCTGCAGTGCACTTTTATGTTTCTAGCTCTTAAGTTGCTTGAAGTAGTCATGGTAGTAATAATAATAGCAACAAGAACAACAATAGTAATAATACAAAGAATCAAAAATATTTATCCTTCTTTTTTTAAGTAAATCGGGCACAGAGAAGTGCTCCCTTAACACCTAGTTTTGTCACAGCTTTTGGCCATTCCTGGATGCTGTTAACATATCCCCTCTTATGAGATCTGATATTGGAGAAAAAGCACTTGGCTTTTGCTGTTAGGAGCAAAATAGTTACTCCTTTTTAGACAGGTCTTATGTTGATCTCCAGACTAATTACCATCAGCTGCAGTATAGTAGGAGGTAACTCACAGTGCAGAAGTAATCTATCTAGTTATGTCAACAGCAAGGGAGCAATGTTCAACCCCAAGAACCATAATGCTATAAATGTACTATACACCACAAAATAATTTTATATATAGTTTGGATCAAGCTCTGCTTTTATTTGCATCACTTTTGTAATGGTGACATCACTGCATCAGAACAAGTGAAAACAGATTCACTCATCTTCTGGTAAATGATTTGAAATAAATGAACTAATGAAGTCCGTGTATACATCATTGTGTTTTCATTCATTGAAGGCTTATGCCAAGATCTTTGCTTGAATGAAAAATTATCCCCACTGGAATCTAATAAGGCTATTTGACATAAGTACAGAAATCAATTTAGTATTTCTCCCTGCCAACAGATCCCCTGCCTGCTTCTGTTGAACTCATTGGATAGGTAGGATTCATTATCCTGTCCTTGTAGCAGATTATGGACTACTTCTATGGTCCTGCAAAAGGCTTCTCATCAGCTCTAAGACCGAAATGATCTGATAAGTGGCTTTCATTTCTGCACTGGCATAATATTACAAACAATTCTAATGCTATTTCCAATGCCAGAGCAAAATCCTGCCCTCAGACTTTTGGGCTATGGGATCATGCTGCAGCTGTGTGAAGAGAATTTATCCTCAATATGATTTTTTTTTCTCTTCCCACTGTGACAGTGAGAGGAATTTGCAATTAATCTACTTCAATTTCAAAAGAGAAAAAGTAATTATAAAAATTAAAGTAATTGGGGCATTAAGCTGCACTCGAAAGGATATTCTCTTCTATAGCATCCTTGCTGAAATGTAGTTTCAGATTTATTGATGAAATGCCCCTTTTCCACCACCATTAGTCTTCATAAAATATAAATCTTAAAAAAAAAAAAAAAGATTATGCCATGGGTATGAAGTCACTGAAATCAAAGAATAAAAGTCAATGACTCTGTTACGTTCAATGGTGTTTGAGAGCAAGAAAAAAAATACCACAAAAACAAAACAGCAGGGGTTACATAAAATTAAATCCATGTAGTAGATTTTTAAATGAAAGTATCTTTGAGCTTCCTGCAAACCCAAGGCCTAAACTGAAATTCCATTGAAATTACAGGAATTTTTTCCTTAAGTTAAATGACTTAATGTAACAAAATGTAATGTCCAAAGTGTCAGGAGAATAGTGCTTCTGTAAGTGATATTATTAAACTTAAGAAAATTAAATATTAAATTAAATATTAATATTAAATTTAATATAAATATCGATACTATTAAACCAGGTTTCTTACAGACATATGCTCTTTTGTTTTAAATAATCTCATCACAGTAGTACAATTGCAGCGCTTCCCCCATTTCTTTCCAATTCCCTGTGCCAATCTACTGGGCAGGGAATAAGTGTGCTGCAGTAGTGCACTGAGTCCTCCCAAAGAAAACGGGTAACAACACTGTTCTCTTGCATTTTCCTTAGTAGCAGAATTAAGGTCTCTTCTGTTTGAGCACTGGTTTTCACAAACCTACTAGGGGCATGATAAATTTGAGACTTAAACACTTCTCCATTTTGGTCTCAGTGGGTTCAGAAGTTACTTGATGATGATGATGATGATGATGATGATGATGATGTAATATAATTAAAAATGCAAGAGTCACACTTTGTCCTGAGGTCTTGCAAAATCAGTACAAAATCCTGTGGCTAGTTACTAGTACCAGAGTTTTTACCAGGCTACTGGGCTGCAGTTCAAATCACCAAACCCTTTTATTCTTTAGAAAACCAAGGTAACATGGGGAAAGGGAAGTAGTTAATTTCCTTTGTGAATTGCCTGTTTTCTTTACCATAGTCATAAATATCTTTCATTTGCATGTGATTTTCAGTGGAAAAAGAGGCTGGCACATGTAAGAAGCTAGCCTGGGTACAAAATGGAAAGCAGCATCTAACACAGGTCTCAGGGGCATGGTAACGAGATGTGGAGCAGCAAGAAAAGTCACTGCAGCCTTTCTCCTCACTGTTCCTTAAATTTAGGGTTTGCAGGTTCATAGTAAGGGAACCTTTGGTGTCACCTGCAGGTGCTGCTCTCTGGTTTCCCAGAGGCACCACTCAGCATCAAAGATTTCCCCTGGGAACTGCAGGTCTTACTGGACTGCCCTCACTCACACCACTCAGGCTGACCTTCTAGATCTGATTTCTTCACATATTCACATATAGCCCAGACCACATGCGTTACGTCCAAGTCTGACAAAAGGTCCACTGTACATAGGGATGCATGACGCCCAGGGAAGAGACAGCAGGGAAAGCTGAGAGGTGTCTCTGGCTTGCTTTAGGATTGTGTCAGGCTACAGCAGCCCAGAGAAGGCTGTGGGGGCTCAGGTGCACCTAGAGGTGTTTTGAAACACAGGGAAATACTCTAGTACATAACAGTGTGCGTTTTAGACGATTATGCTGTAAGCATGTCTTGGGTGCAGGGAGTTAGTGGAAACAGCAACCGACTTCCTCTTCCAGTGCACTGGTACCCATAAACTCACCTATCAGACTGAGGCAGTGGGACTGGCTCTTGTTCACACGGAGACATCTAAGGCATAACCAGCTGACAACTCAAGCTGCCATTACCTGAGCTGCTTTTAGCCTTTCTCCTGCTGACCCACTGCCCTCACTGGCTGGTTGCTGCTTCACATCAGGAAACAGGATCTTCCCTTTGGCACAGGTCACAGTACAGCACCTCTGGTACTGCCAGGTAGGCATTAAAAATGGAGGGATGACCAAGCATCAGCCTCCTGGGGATGGCAGAGGAAAAAAGGCCCCCAGAGGCTCAGCCCTTGGAGACACCTTTGAATGAGGGCATTGCAACTGCATATTATTAATTTCCTACTGATCCCATTTCCATAATTGGAAGACAGTTCTGTGGCCCTTAATATGGATTTTTATGCTAATCCTCATAAAGACTGTAACAGCTGTGTAAACACTTCAGGTAGATGAGGGCAAAGGAAGGATCTGGGAGAGATCCCTGGCAGAAACAAGCTTTATACTTCTTTGGCATTTATTTTATTTCCTACCTGGTATGTACTTAAGGACTAATAGGAAATAAACATAATTATGGGAAGGAACAGTTGACTGTGAAACCATTTAAAATTAAGACACTGCATTTCATGCCTTCTGTAAGATGTGAGCAACATTGTGGAGGCTTCCCATATCCTCAGAAGGTCCATTTAGTCTGAGAGCTGACTCCCTGTGGGCTCTAAAACCTCATCTCCAAAACTAGTGAATTACCAATTAAAAGCAGTAATGGCAATTGCAGGAAAGAAGCCATGACCGGTAGTAATAAGATCTTTCTTGTTTAAAGAAGAAAATTAAGAGTGTGTTTGCTTTCCAGAAATGGTGATCCTCATAACACGTTAAGAATAGCTTACCTCAAGGTCCATGTGGAGCAGATGGAAAGAAAAATAATGCTTAAGCTTTGGGAATGAGTCCCCTGTGGGACTGGTCTGCTGGCAAGATCTAGTTCCTTATCCATGGAAATGTAAATGTTATGTCATCATTACAGGGGAAAAATTGAGTGATCCTCTGTTTTAAAACACAAAGCCTTGCATTTTCTCTAATTTAGCTGCAGTAAAATTAGCTACTGTCTTTACTTCCTTTGATAAAGTTTGCTCCAAAATCTAAGCTTTTACCTAAACCAACAGATTATGATTCCGCACCTCTGCTGTGAAGAAAGTCTTCAAAATGTCACCTTAGTCCAAACCAATAAAATATCATTCTCATTAAGCAGCAACTCTGATTTGAAAAAATAAATCCGATTTTCAGTTTCATTAATGTTTTTTTTTTCACACTGCTGTGGTGTAAAGGTTCCTCAAAGAGCAAGGACGTGGTCTGTGCAGATTTCCTGTTTTGAGCTCAGCTAACTCTTTTCTGCTGGCTTTCCCTCAATCACTTGTGTCTGATGCAGAACTAAAGCAGGGTGCATGGCCAAGCCTGCTGACAGGGGATCAACAAGCCTTTTGTCTGCTAATAGGTACCACAAGACACATCATTGGTAAGCCTTCTTGTGAACAAAACATGAATTAAAATACGATTTGGGGTTTCTTGTCTCTTGATCCAGTTGTTTGCCTCTACACAGTTTAGCACAGTCTGTGCTTCATCAGCTTCAGAAAACAATAAATGATCATGTTGGTTCATCTGCTCTTGTAACTTACCCTAGCAGTGGCTGACATTTAACTGTAAGTTAATGACCAATTTTGAAATGCAATAATTACTTCTCCTGTGCTCTTATTTTTATTCAGAAAATCTGTGTTACTGAATTTGTACATAATTTTCACAGGCAATTTGATGTAAATTTATGACTTTGAAGTAAAAAGTAATAAATGAAATGTACTGCTGTATTAAAAGTCAGCTCAGAATTTCCTGATTTTGTAAGCATTAAAGTTCCTTCCTCATAAGTTTTGATTAATTACATGTGATGTTGTTTAGGCAATTAATTTTTATTTCTCCAAGAAGGCCATGCTCATAAAAGGATGTTTATTATGTCCCCAGCCTGGTGCCATGCAGAACTGGAGGAAGACAGTATGAATGATAATTGCAGCATTACACTTACAGGAAAACACTATAAATAGGGCAGCTAAACTCAGGGACACACCTGCCACTCTGCTTTCAGAGTTAAATCCTCATACAAGGTGCTGAGCACCATGAAGTAGGAAGCTCATAGAAGTCACTAGTCATTAAGATGATCCATGCCTATGTTGCAGAGTGAGGTAGAGGTGAGAGTAATGCCAGCGTTGCTGCAAAACCCCTGAAATGTGTTATTTTGAAGCATACTGAAACACTGTGTGCTTAACTTCATGACACAGCTCACAGTGCTTCCTCCTCCATGCTGAAAATAGAAGACCAGAAAATGGCTAGTGAACCATGCCACCATCTCAGTGCAATATAAGAGCAGAATTTCCCCACAGTGCTTCCGAAAGCACCAGCTCCTCACAAGAGTGAGGTCCCTTGGTAGACCGCCAGAGCAGAAATTCCCTCAAAACCAGTATTTAAACCCACTACGCAGATCTTAGAAAAACCTCTATGTACATTCAAAGTTCAAAATTTTCTTGCCTAACAGTTTTTCACCTCGTACAGTGCACTCATGCTCTTCATTAGGATTTGTGAGTCTGTCCTTTAGCTTAATGAAGCAACAATATCATACACATCCCAGGAATTGGGAGTTAAATACAAATGTTGGGTGGTGTGAGGAAAGGGAGGCTGAAATGTGAAAAACTAAAACTGATGAAAGTGAAACATACGTTGCCTGCACCTCAGCTTCAGCTCCTTTTGCGTGTGTGCATGTGCATGTGCATGACATGATGAAGTTAAGGACAAAGGACTTCAGAAATAAGACAAGAATGGAAAACTTCAGTGACTGAATCCAACACCCTGATCTCTCAGATATTTATACCACCTCAACCACAAACCTGTGAAACTCCCATCTAGGTTTCTTGTCACACGTAATATTTTTTCTGATTACTATAAGCAATCTACTTGGTTTCCAGCCAAAATGTACTGTGCCAGTTTATATACATTTGTTTTTATATAACCATTGTTCTTCAGTGTTTGAGCCTTTTCCATCTCATTTATCTGTTCACTGTACTTAAAAAGGAGCAATCATATCCCTTCATGACTTCTTATTACAAGCTGAAGATAATAAAAGCTTACCTTCATACTTTAACAGAAAGAACAGTATAATTAACAGGAAAAATGACATACTGGCAAAATCCTAGCTCTGCCAGGAATAATAGGAAAACTATTGTTTATTTCAGTAAGATCAGAGTATTATTCATCACAAACCAGACAGGTGGTCTATAAAACACTTATAGATCCAATAATCAAAGACGGACAAACTAGAGACTGTTTCATACATTAATCTTATTAGAAGGTTGTGTTTAGAATTTCTAGGTGTATGAAAGGTGAAGTGTAACCAGGACTTCTCCACTAAATCAGAGGCTAAATCTTTATGTACCATGGGAGACAAGGGAGCTGCAAATGCTTTCTGATGTGAATGCTTTCTGCTTCCCAGGATGGAAGTTCATTCTCAAAAGAAGATGAGGGATGGGTAAGGGTGGCACTGTAGGGAGACTATTGGCTGCCATGCATGTGTGGGGCACACAACTACCACATTCAGTCTTAGGTTCTGCACACACTTGAGCTATAGGCAACGTAAATGCATCAAGTTCATCACTGTGCAATTATTTCATTCATTTACAAATATTTGTTGTATTTTCTGTTAGTTGACTTGGGTTACTTTTAGAAAAAAAGAAAAAAATTCAATACCTTAAACTTTTTGTTTTGGAAAAAAAGAACAGTTGGAAAGCAAGTCTTGCTTCTCCCATAAAGAGAGGGTGATGTGCTCCAAATAGCTGATAAATTACACTATGTAAATATTCCATAAATAAAAATGGCAGGTCTCCAAATCTACTTTTATTTTCTTATAGTTACTCTGGCCTTTATTGCAGTAATGGAGATTGTCACTAGGAATGGTAAATTCACTCAGGAGCTAAAGAGTGTCTGAGAGTTTTACAGTATTGATTGGAAGGATGTTTTTTGTGGCAATCAGTAGTATATCAAGCCCAACAGCTGTTACACCTTCCATTGTTTGACAGGGTCCCATGAAACCTACCTGGAAGTTTACGGAGCTCTCATTTCCTTAGATGGAAGAAACTGCATTTAGAAGAAACTCACAAGGGACTTAGAAACTCAAGGAAATAGCACAGGCCAGGCAGTTAAAAAATAAAGCAAGAAAAGGTGGACATAAATAAAAAGCTGCTGGCAGAGCTGGGTGCTATAGTGCTTCATTATCGTTTCCCAGGGAGAAACAATTCTGTGTGGCAGGTCAGAGTTGAAGAAGGAAGAGAAGGCAGGTTGCTCTGACTGTCATCCCATGAGTATGCACGTGTCATCTTGATTTAAAATTAACATCAGTTGGGGAGATTAACTTATAAGTTACACAGTGCTTTATACTAATCAAAATATGTGAAGAAAATTAACACAAAGTCTTTAGTTCTCCTCAAGGGAGACACTTTTTAGTGTTGTTTCCAGTTGATTTAGCTTTTAAATGAGTAAGGTTATAATTGGTAATTAAGCTGGCTGCATTTTGGGCATACAAATGAAGATGAAAAGTAGAATTCCAGCTTCTGAGGGGAAAATGAGAGTAAGCATATGGGAAGCAAACGAGGCTAATATGACACAATTCACAGCTTCATTAACATCAGCATGCAAGTCAGGCAGGCTCCCCTTGATGTTAACTCTACACTTGCTGAGCTTGATCATGAAATGACAAGTTCTGTAACAAGCCTAAAGAAAACAGAGGTAAAGCATAGTTACTAGATAGAAAATGCCTAAAGGGAAAATACCCACCAGCCTCACTCATACTCTGAACTGCAAAGATGAGCCAGAGTCACACTACTGAGATATGGAAGATCTGGAACATTCCAAAGTTGACACGACACATGAATCCAGGTTGTGACTGCTACAGTTATAAAGCAGCCTTGGATATCACTATTTCTTCCATTTTGTACAATAAAACATTTTCATTTTCTGCCATTGGCCAAACTTTCTATATTAACACACTAATAGAGAACCCAGATGATTCGCAGCGAGAAAGAGGAAGTTTCCATACATCCAAGTTAGAGAGCATGTGAAAAACTGAGGATAACAGCTCAATAAACTGCTGCCCTTTGGGCAAAAACCCACTGAAATGAATAGGAATCTTTCCACTGAATTCGTGAGGGTTTATGTGAGTGGGCTGAATGGGTATCTGGCAGCACCAAATTTCAGATACTCACAACAGAAGTCTCTTCCCAACAGTGGACTGTGATTTTCACTTTCTTCTAGCTGTATCTTACTAGTCCTTCCAACTATGTTCTAATAATTTTGGTTCCTCCTACCTCTATTCAGTCAGGTGGTCCACTCTAGATTTAGGTATTAATGTCTTTTGGGTGTTTTTCCCAGTGTCAGCAGTCAGGAACAGCTGCATTCTGGATTCCACACAGGCAAAACTTACAGAAATTTAGAAGAAAAACATAGTACCTGAGCCTCTTCCACACCCAGTAATAATTTGATTTTTCTTATGAAATAGATTGCTAAATGCTTAAGATCCAGAAAATCTGCAGGTCAACAATCTTTTTCTGCTGGGTTTTTTATAGCTTGTACAAAAATATGCCCTAGATAAATGTATCAGGAAGGACAATGAGTGAGTGAACTAGATTTTTTAAAAAGCTCTAACCAGAAATATTAAAACCTGCCAGAGCACCTGGCCAGAGGTCTGAATCCTGTATGTCTTGTGAATACAAACAGCATCTAAGTAAGCCTGCACTGAAAAGTAAGAGAAGTTTCATTCAGATTTTTCTCACACTCCTCAAGATTTCATCAAACTTGTTACCTTTCCCTTCAAAAAAAAAATAAAAAATCATCAGTGCAAGAGCAAGTGGGCAGGTAGCGTAAGGGAGCCAGAGAAAACGTCTTCTCTCCAGACACGTTTGTGTTTGGTTTTTGCAGCCAGGGTCCTTGGCTGGCACAAAACTGACTTTCAATTACTTGATGCTTCACCACTGTGATGTAAGAGGTAGCCTTGAGGGTTGCAGATAAAGTTAACAAGTTAATAAATATGCTGCCAAAAGATACATCTGGTAATTTTATGCTTCAAATTAGATGTTGATTTGGGAGGTCACATACCATTTTACTGAAAAAGAGCCAGAGCTGCATGCTAGTTACTGTACAGCTTGCTCAAGTAGGTCAGCACTACTGTGCTATTGCAGTGGTGTCTACCTTTTTGGTTGCCGTAGTCCATAGAGTATAGCTTTTTTTTACTGAAATATATCTTTATATGTGACTTTATTTAACAACAAATGCTCCTATTCTCCATAATAAGTTTTTCCATTTGATACATCGATGGTGATACAGTTCTGTTTTAGAAAACTGATCATTGATGACTGCTGATACATAAATATAACAATTTTACATATATATTAATATTACTTGCTTTACACATTACAAAAGAAACTACATTAAATAATGTAATTAATAATTCTCTTTGCATAAATATATTTCTATTTTCCCCATATCAATATATAGCTATCAGACTAATATCGAACTAATACCAATAATCAATAGAATTAGATCATGTAAACATAATTCTTCATTATCCTGGACTCTATGCAAGCATTGATATCAAGGGATGTAAACATTAAATTTAAATGGTATATTGGGTACTCACTCATTGTGCTGACAGGGCCTTTGGCACAGGGCAATGAAAAACACCTCTCCAGTATTGTTAATACTCATTTTTGTAGATTGCCTAATATTTATTAGTTTTTTGTTAATATTTATAAGGCAGCAAGTATGTTATGATGACTAGACAAGCAAGATTTGAACACTCTTAAAGTCATGGGGATTTTTTAGTTTAAGTCGTTTGCTTGGGTTCAATGCACAAGTAACTGAAATTATCATAATTTTTGACACACTGAATCCACCCAAAAATATCCAGAAGCTAAAAATAGGCATGTTAGGTCAGAAACAAATTGCATGCTGTTAACAGTGATAATCATTAATCATTGGCCCGTTTACTAAGTGATACTTCCCTATAATAATGGGGAAATGCCTATCTTAGTAAAAATTTAAGGTCATTCTAAAGCCCACAGCTGCAGCAACACCACAATACATATGTCTAATGTCATGGTTTAAGCCCTGTCGGCAAGTCAGACACGCAGTTTCTACTCCCCACCACTCTTTCTTCCCTTCCCGCCTCCTTGCCCTGCTTCCGGAGGGATGGGGAGGAATGTAACTCCCCACGGGTTGAGATAAGAACAGTCCAGTAACTAAGGTATAACACAAACCACTACTGCTACCACCAATAATAATAATGATAAGAGAAATGATACCACCCATCGAAATGAGCCTGACCAAGCAGTGAGTGCCCTTCTGGGTAACTCCCAGTTATCCCCCCCGGGCATGACGTTCTGTGGTATGGAATACCTCTTTGGCTAGTTTGGGTCAGGTGTCCTGTCTCTGCTTTCTCCCAGCTTCCCCTCCTCCCTGGCAGAGCATGAGACTCACAAAGTCCTTGGCCAGATCAAACATTTGAGCGTTATCAGCTCTGTTCCCAGGCTGAAAGTCAAAGACAGTGCTGCACCAGCTACTACAAAGGAGAAAAAATGACTGCTACTGCTAAACCCAGGACACCTAAGACCTCTAGGTTTCATTTTCCAGCCTGGGCTATGCATGTCAGACTGGACTGACACAAAAAATGGGAATGACCTATAGCTGATATTTTGCCAATGATGTATTGTTCTCCATATTCCAGTCTGTGCTTTAACGTATTATCTTCCAAAATCACTTGGTATACCAGCATATTAAGCTTGTTAAGTGGTTAAGTAGACATATGAAATTAACTTTGTTTTTCAAATTTTCTCTTCTAAACAAAGTGAGACTTACGTCATCTGGTAATCTATGAGTCCTAGTGGCTTTAGTAGCCCAAAGTATAGTATTTAATATAACATTGGAAGCATGGCATGGTAACCACCAGTGAGAGCATGAAAATAATGCTATAGCTTATAAAACAACTGAGCAATAGTTAAAGTCACAATATCAGAAAAATCCGAGGTAGAAGACAGATGTAATCTTAGGCTTCCCACGGGCACATGATAGATTAGAAGCAACAGTCTGAAGACCAAGTAGCAGATAAACTTGCAGCCAGTACAGCATGGGTGAATTTACGTTATTTATAATGAGATTGTATAATCATATCTAATTATTTCATATAAATTAAGATATTCTTATATTATTAAGACAATATAAGGACAAGTCAATTGCCCCAAGTTTTCCTCTTCCCTTAAACCTATGCATGAACCATGCAGAGGTTCCCAACTGCAGATGCTCAATGTGTGGTCACTGAACTTAGATAAATTAGATCAGATTCTTGACCAGTGAGTAATTTTCTCATCAGTGTTTTACTGAAATAAAAAAAAACCAACAAAATTAATTTACTAAATAACACAACTTTTACTTTACCCTATATCTACTTCTCTTAATTTTTATTTTCATTTTCATTCTAATTTCACAGTCATCTTTTGTTTACATTTCGCAATTAGAAAAGCATGACTATGCCATGTCGTATCTGTAATATACAAATTTTTATTTCTATTATATTGCACAATTGTCATGTGAATTAAAAAAAAACAACAAACAATAATCACCCATTATCATGAGAGCTAGAGTTCTTCAGGGAAAGTTTCCAGAGCACACATTACCTTCTGGGGACCACCAAATCAGAGTGCCTTACCGTGTGTTTGTGAATAGTTATGGTGGTCTGTTCAAAGAATGCATCCGTCTAGTCACCTTCCTTAACCTCTGTTAATAGTTTTTAGCTCTTCCTTCAATTTCAGCCATATTTGGCAGAGAGACAAATGTCTCAACAGTTTTTTGCGAATTTAATGAAAGTGGGCATATAGGCCAGAGAGATTTTAACAGTGTCCCTACACAGGAAAAGAGTGCAGTGTGAAAGGGTAAAACATTTACTGAGTGCTACAGATGTGTGAGGAGAGATGTTTTGAATATCTCAGCCCTAAAACAATCTATCTTCCCCATGACTTTATTCCTTCCTACACACCAGAGTTTATTCACAAGGTACAAATCTGTAGGAAATGTCATTAATACCAGTGCTCAGAGAACTCTGTGCTAATTCCTTTTTCTGGATATTTCCATATGAATGAAGTTTGGCATGCAGTTTGGCAGTAAAAATGGTAGTTAGCAGTCCATCTTTGGTCCAGTTGTAGAAGCAAGTACCTTACCTGAAGAGATCAAAAGTACAATGGAAAAAAAATCAGAATGCTGTTTTAAATATTAAGACATTTTAGGGTTAAAAAGGAAACAGACATAATGCTCATTAAATAGAACCAGCAGGCATCAGATTTGAAATGGGATTAGTTCCCTAATCCTGCTGTGCTGTTTTCATGTACATGGATGGATTAACAAAACAGGTCAGGTTTGATTTTTTTTTCCCCTCATTTCAGTTCAGAACTGTCAGCCACTACTTCTTCCTGACTTTGTGGACTAAAACTTTTAATGAATTCCATCAATGGAAACTAGGTCACTGTCAATATTGAACCTAATACTGACACTGGAGATTAAGGCTCAGCCTGTAGATGGAGTGATGTGTCATTTTAATTTTAATTGAGTAAAAAGTCGCAACTAAACACAGCCTTTACTTCTCATTAAGTTTAATAGAGACAACACACGTATTGGGCAGCTGCATGAGGCATTGCTAGCATTTTCCAGAGGCTGAAGAGTTGAATCAGTAAGGCTGTCATAAATCTAACATGTTCAGGGATGGGGTTAGGAAACCCAACAATCTCATGAGGGATGTGAAGGGCAACAAGAAGAGCTTCTATAGGTACAACAGCAGCAAAAAGACCAGGGAAATTATGGGCCCACTGGCAGGGATTCTCATGAAAAAGAACATGGAAAAGGCCACAGCATGCAATGCCTTGACTACTGGTCTGCAGGAATCCCAGGTCCACCCCATCAATTCCAGGTGGAAAAGTCTGGAGCAAAGAAAACTTAATCCTCAGCAGAAGAGAATCAGGTTAGGAGTTTATAAACAACCTGGATATACTCAAGGCCCTGTAACCTGATGGGATCCACCCAAGACTGCTAATGGAGCTGGCCAACATCACCATAAGGCCACTCTCAATAATCTTTGAAAGGTTGTGGCAAACAGAAGAGGTTTCTGAGAACCAGATGAAGGCAAACATTACCCCTACCCTCAAGAAGGGCCAAAAGGAGCATGACGACAACTACAGGCTTGTCATGCCTTACCAACATGAAGCCTTCTTCCATAAAATAACCAGTTTAGTGAATGAGGGAAAAGCCATGCTCTTCTTTATTTTGACTTGAAGAAGGCTTTCAATATTGCCTCTGATAGTATCCTCATAGAGAAACTGATTAAATATGGACTATATTAATGGGAGCGCATCTTCTGTCACTTTACAGTTGGCACAAAACCAGGAGGCGTGGCTGAGACACAAGAGGGTTGTGCTGCCCTTCGGGTGGTCCTCAACAGACTGAAGAAATGGGTGAGAGGAACCTCATGATATTCAACAGAGAGAAGTACAGACTCCTACACCTCAGGAGGAATAACCCCATGCACTAGTGCAAGCTGGCAATCAACTGGCTGGAAAGAAACTTTGTAGAAAAGTCACTGATGCCTCTATACAAATGCCTGTAGCATGGGGAACAAACAAGAGGAATTAGAGATGTGGGCACGTCTACAGGGGTATGATATAATAGGCATCACAGAAACATGGTGGGATGGCTCCTATGACTGGAGTGCTGGAATGGAAGGTTACAGGCTTTTTAGAAAAGACAGGCATGGCAGGTGGGGAGGGGGAGTTGCCCTTTATGTTAGGGATAGGCTGGAGAGTGTGGAACTCTGTCTGGGGACAGGTGAGCAGTCCACAGAGAGTTTGTGGGTCAGGGTTAAAGGGAATATAGCTATGGGAGACATTACTGTGCGGACTTGTTACAGACCACCTGATCAAGAGGACTCTGTGGATGAAGCACTCTATAGACAGAAAGGAACAGCCTCACGCTCACAGGCCCTTGTTCTCATGGGTGACTTCAACCACCCTGACATCTGTTGGAAGGACGGTACGGCCCGGCACAAGCAATCCAGGAAGTTCCTTGATTGCATGGAAGGCAACTTCCTTCTGCAAGTAATAGAGGAGCCGATAAGGAGAGGTGCCATGCTTGACCTCGTGCTCACCAACAGGTAAGGACTCGTTGGAAATGTGACGCTCCAGGGCAGCCTTGGATGCAGCGATAATGAGATGGTTGGATTTGAAATCCTCAGGACAGTGAGAAGAGCGCGCAGCAAGCTCACTGCCCTGGACTTCAAAAGAGCAGACTTTGGCTTCTTCAGGAACATGCTTAGTAGGGTTTCATGGGATATAGCCCTAGAGGGCAGGGGGGCCCAAGACTCTTGGTTGATATTCAAGGATCACCTGCTACAAGCTTAGGAGTGTTGCATCCCAACCAGAAGGAAGTGCAGCAGGAGGGCCAGGAGACCTCCTTGGATGGATAAGGAGCTGCTGAGGAAAATTCAAATGAAAAAAGAGGCTTATAAAAAGTGGAAGCAAGGACAGGCAACCTGGGAAGAGTACAGGGATGTTGTCCGGGAAGCTAGGGACCAGGTTAGGAAAGCTAAGGCCCAGTTAGAATTAAACTTGGCTAGGGATGTTAAAGATAACAGGAAGGGATTCTACAGGTACATAGCAAATAAAAAACAGACTAGGGAGAAGGTAGGCCTGCTCAGGAAGCTCTTGGGAGAACTGGCTACACAGGATTTGGAGAAGGCTGAGGTTCTGAATGACTTCTTTGCCTCGGTCTTCACTGGCAAAGGCTCCGACAAAACCACCCAAGTCTTGGAAGGCAGACACAGGGACTGTGAGAATGAAGACCTCAGGCACACAGTAGGAGAGGATCTGGTTTGAGACCATCTTAAAAATCTGAACGTGTACAAGTCTGTGGGTCCTGATGAAATCCATCCGTGGGTCATGAAGGAGCTGGAGAATGAAGTTGCGAAGCCACTGGCCATCATATTTGAGAAATCATGGCAGATAGGTGAAGTTCCCGATGACTGGAAAAAGGGAAATAAAACCGCCATTTTCAAGAAGGGGAAAATGGATGACCCAGGAAATTGCAGACCAGCCAGTCTCACCTCTGTGCCTGGCAAAGTCTTGGAGCAGATTCTCCTGGAAGGCATGCTAAGGCACATGAAAATCAACAAGGTGCTTGGTGACAGCCAGCATGGCTTCACTAAGGGGAAATCCTGCCTGAGCAATTTGGTCGCCTTCTATGATGGGGCTACAGAACTGATGGACAGGGGTAGAGCAGCTGATGTCATCTACCTGGACTTGTGCAAAGCATTCGACACTGTCCCACATGACATCCTTGTCTCTAAATTGGAGAGACATCAATTTGATGGATGGACCACTCGGTGGATAAAGAACTGGCTGGCTGGCTGCACACAAAGAGTTGTGGTCAATGGCTTAATGTCCAGCTGGAGACCAGTAACGAGTGGTGTCCCTCAGGGATCGGTGTTGGGACCAGTCTTGTTTAACATCTTCATCGCCGACATGGGCAGTGGGATTGAGTGCGCCCTCAGCAAGTTTGCCAATGACACCAAGCTGTGTGGTTCGGTTGATACCCTGGAGGTAAGGAATGCCATCCAGACGGACCTTGACACACTTGTGAGGTGGGCTGATGCCAACATCATGAAGTTTAACCATGCCAAGTGCAAGGTCCTACACCTGGGTCAGAGCAATCCCAGGCACAGCTACAGGTTGGGCAGAGAAGAGATTCAGAGCAGCCCTGCGGAGAAGGACTTGGGGGTGTTGATTGATGAGAAAATGAACATGAGCCAGCAGTGTGCACTTGCAGCCCAGAAAGCCAACCGTATCCTGGACTGCATCAAAAGGAGCATGACCAGCAGGTCGAAGGAGGTGATCCTGCCCCTTTGCTCTTGTGAGACCTCACCTGGAGTACTGTGTGCAGTTTTGCTGTCCTCAACATAACAAGGCCATGGAACTGTTGGAACAAGTCCAGAGAAGGGCCACGAGGATGATCAGGGGACTGGAGCAACTCCCGTATGAAGACAGGCTGAGGAAGTTGGGGCTGTTCAGGCTGGAGAAAAGAAGGCTGCATGGAGACCTCATAGCAGCCTTCCAGTATCTGAAGAGGGCCTATAGGGATGCTGGGGAGGGACTCTTCATTAGGGACTGTAGTGATAGGACAAGGGGTAATGGGTTCAAACTTAAACAGGGGAAGTTTAGATTGGATATAAGGAGGAAATTCTTTCCTGTTAGGGTGGTGAGGCACTGCAATAGGTTGCCCAGGGAGGTTGTGAATGCTCCATCTCTGGCAGTGTTCAAGACCAGGTTGGACGAGGCCTTGGGTGATATGGTTTAGTGTGAGGTGTCCCTACCCATGGCAGGGGAGTTGTAACTTGATGATCTTAAGGTCCTTTCCAACCCTAACTATTCTATGATTCTATGATTCCATAATGAAAACCTGTTTACTGTGAGGGAGGCTGAACACCGGCACAGGATGTCCAGAGATGCTGTGGAGTGCCTAACCCTGGAGATATTCAGAACCGAGCTGGACACAGCCTTGAGTAACCTGTTCTCACTGACCCTGCTCTGGGCAGAGATTTGACCAGAGTACCTCCGGAGGTGCCAAACTACCTCAACTGGTCTCTGAGTGTGTGTGTGATTAGAAATGTTGCAGAGCACGTCATGCTCACGATTCTAAAATTGACAGCCCACATTTATTGCACAAATTCTTGATGGGGTTTTCCTCCCTTGCTTTCCATCTTCTCTTATATTTATGCACCTAGGCTGAGGTTTTTTTCTAACACTGTGTTATGGCACTAAATCGTCCCCCTGCTCATGTAAGTAGCTACTGAGTCTACAGTTAGTGCAAATGCACTAAAATGTACCCACCAGGTTGGAAGGCAGTGCTAAGCCAATAATCTGGACAGAGGGATCTTAACAGCCATGCTACAGTGAAAGTCTCTCTATATATACATAGACAAAAAGCCTTTATAACAGAGAACCCCAGTGAAGCGAGTATTATGGTAGGTTCACCATCTGCTCTAGTGCAAATTCATAGAGCTGCAAAGTGCTGCTTCCTTCTGCAAGAGCACTGGCATTGAAGCACTAACTTTCAAATATGTGTGTGTATAAACACATAAATGGTGACAGCAACAACAGGCAGGAGCTGCAGCAAACAATGTCACTGCATGAATGAGCTTCCAAAGAGGACAATTCTGCTGCAGCAGTAATTTGAATTAGTGTCACACTGAACAATTCAGGCACTTCAACCAGGTGTATGTTTCTTGAGGCAAGCACTACTGTCACAGAGGCATCCTACCACTTTGGAGAAGTATTATCACCAGAATAAAGAAGAGAAGTAATTCAAATGATGGCAGTCAAAAGAGAAAGTGGTTCTCATTTTTCTAAGTTTCACTAAATGTTTTAAACTAGTTGTACAATTTTACACAGGTAGTTGATATGTCTGGGGTTTTTTCTTTCTTTTTTTCTGGGGGGGCCTACTGTACTCTAAGAAATAAACGGTGGAAGGAACAACATAATGGATCAGCTGTTTCTGATATGCTGTTGAAGAGCAGTTTCAGGATTAAAAAAAACAAAACAAAACAAAACCAGGAGGACAATAGCATGAAGATGCTGT
Organism: Pezoporus flaviventris; assembly: GCF_033815535.1. NCBI lineage: Eukaryota > Metazoa > Chordata > Aves > Psittaciformes > Psittacidae > Pezoporus > Pezoporus flaviventris. Next base: position 23,983,303 of record NW_026892563.1, read on the forward strand.
TCTCCTTGTGTCTGTTGCTACAGCAGAATAGTATGACGACAGCATACTCTATATTCTGACAGTACAACTAATGCTACCAGTTTTCGAGGTAAGTATAGAGCATTTGCTAAAATACTGAAACATACTTCAGAAGCCGTACCTTAATCTGTATCATAGATAGTGATATACACCTTTCTGCTTTCTCAGACAGTTTACTATCTCGGTTTATACTTTTCAGGCTGATATTTCAACATGTGAAAAGCCACTAAAGGCTACAGAAGTTTCATAATGCTGCAGGTATACATGTAGGTTTCATAATACTGTGTTGATGTTGTTCTATTATAACAAAAATTCTTCTTATAAAAATTTGGGGCTTTCTGTGCTACTCAGTGGTCCTCACATCTGGGGAGCCAGTAGCACTCTGGCCCTTCCCAAAATTTCCCACATAATATTATATACCGATTAGCCAAAACATTAATGAAATGTTTATTCAAGCAATGTGAGACTGCAGACTACTTAAGATGGTTTTCAATAGACCACAGTTTTGGGAGCTATAAGGTTTTCACAACAATTGTGTAAGGGTTTGTTATAAAAGGAAGAGTAGAGTTTATAGGTTGCAAAAATACAAGAAATAGAACAACTGGATAAACAGCACTGGTGAAGAGAATGAAAGGTACAGACACAATGACTGCATTTTACATGCTCAGCCCTCTGCAAAATCTCTAGCAACAATGCAGAATAAGTCCTGGGTGAGATAACTGCATGAACTAATTCCTTTAAAATCTGAGAGGAACTTCCAGCAAAGAAGGAGGTGTTTTGTAAAAAGGCCAAAGGTGATTGCGTGAGAAATACACTACCGAGACAGTGAAGACTAACTAGTATTACTGACAAGAGTACATACATGTGGCTGATGCTCAAAGTGACGATAAAGCTGATTCAGTTCAGAGTCAATTGAAGTGGACAATGAGTTTGCCTTTCATGCTGATAAAACTGAAAGCCAGAAGAGAGACATAGACATTATGTCAGCAAGGAAGATAATCCTCACAGTGCAATTCTGAACGAGCTTTTGGAGAACACAGTGGAAGTCGCAGGAGTCAGAGAGAGAAGGTGACAACAGTTGCGGTGTGAAGTGACAAGATGCTGAGACAGTCAAAAAAGCTGAATCTTCTAACTGATAGTAGGAAGAAACAAGATATTATAGACACAGTCTTCACTTATGGATCCAGAGAGCTGGAAGTGGCATTCAAGTTAAAGACCTAAAAATGCCTGAAAGGGCAGTGTGGCATTCACTGTAAAAAGAGGAAGAAAAGTTTGAGAGAAAAAACACAGCCTGAATGTACTGGGCTAAGTGTAAGCTGTGGTAGCTGACACTTGCCACCTCAAGGAGGTGGCAAAAAGGTACTGATTTTAACTGGGTGTGGAAAGACAGGCCAGCAATAGAGATGGCAAGTAATGTATCACCAGATGCTTGATTACATATATAAGTCAACGCCAAGTTCTGGATAAGGGAACTAGAGACAGGGCACACAGCGGTGAGGACTTCGGGGGGATGTATTACAGATCCTGAATAAAAGCTGATTAACAAGAATCAGGCACTTTAAGAGAAATAGCCAGGAATTAGAAGGGCCATTGGACAAAACCATATGAAGTCTTGATTTTAGAAACAATGGAATGACTTGTATTGTCAGACAATACTGAGAGGTCAAGGGTGGAACAGAAGGGCTGAGATTTGGGCAGGAGGAAGGCATGCTCAGGTTCGGTTAGCACTTTCAGTGAATTGTTGATATCCACAACTTTGTAGATTGTTGTGATGATCAAGGAGGAAAATGAGGCTGTGCCAGAAACAAGGCTGTGGCAGTAGACTACACATCAGTAAACCTTTAAAGAAGTGTAAAGAGCTTTAAATAGCTCATTGAAGGAGCAAGAGGATTTGTAAGCGATATTTAAATCTATGGATGAAAAAGGAATGCGTAAATATCACTTAGAAATTAAGTGCTATTTCATCATTATAATTAATCATCACTTTCCATCCCTGGCAGTGGTAAAGGCCAGACTAGAAGGGGCTTTGAGCCACCTGGTGTAGTGGAATTTGTCCCTGTCCATTGGAACTGGATAAGCTTTAAGGTCTCTTTCAACCCAAACCATTCTATGGCTCTATGCTGAGATCTTGTTAGGATTTAGAAATTTTGTGTGGTGTTCTGAATAGAAATTCAGAATAACTTAGTTACTAGGAAGTCTTTTACCAGAATGTGAAGGCAGAGAACTCACCCCACTCCTCTGTCTCCCACTCATGATTTGTTTTAATACCCACATAATGATTTATCATGTCTCTGATCCACCACAGCCAGGAACCTGCTATAAGCTTTTATTTGCATGGCACAAATTCTTGTTGCTCCACCCTTGCGTGCTATGACTCAGGCATAATTTTAGGTTGGCTCAGCTTCCTCCATTTTGTGGCCTTATAGATGTACACAGTCACAGATTTGTTTTTCTAACCACAGAAAATATAGGACATGACTTTCCAAGGAATAATTTGTCACGCTAGCCGGGTATTTCATTTCAAGAGCCAATCGTGAAGCCAAAAAACTTAACAAATGAGCAACGTCCCCTTTTCTAGCTAGTTTACTGAGATGACATCTGTGAATTAGACCACTGGTATCATGGTTAGCTTTTAAAAGTTTCTTTAGCAGCATCTTTTCAAGTTCAGTGCTGAATTTACTGAATAGCCCTACATCTCCTTCTGTCATGACTAAAGAACAAAAGTAAATTTCCACAGTTTAATGAAAGCGTGCAACTCAGTGAGTGCAAGAAGAAGGTATAAGACGAAGAAGAAAACCAAATAGACTCTACTACTGCTCTTTACTGCCGTGTTGATGTAACCTCTGCTGTATCACAATGAATGTCTGGGCAATCTTGCAGTGAACTGGGCAGGAATCTGACTGATATTGGTTACTTTTCAGCACAAAACAAAAATTAAAAGAACTGGGAAAAAAATCAGTAGAAGCAGGGAATACTTCAGTTGCCAAAAACAGGATCGTGGATCATTACCTGGAGGGAAGATATAGAAGAAGGACTGGATAAATTAGAAGAACTAGGAGCAAGAGATAAAACTGGTGGTGCTGCATTGAGTTTGATGCAATTTCAGCCTGCTGGAAGTTCAGGTCACATTCCCACCCTAAAGCCCCTTACATAAAATGTAGCCAATGAGCCAATCAAGAAAAGTTTTGAGAGGTTTTTTTTAGGTTTGGGGGTGTTGGGGTTTTTTTTGGATCACCTCAGTGACTCATTTTACCTTGCAGCAGCCATAAAATCAGCAGAACCAACACAAAGGAAATGGCAGGGAGTGGGAAAGAGGAACTAACTGTCTTCAATTAGATTTTATATCACACACTAAGGGGACTAAGTCTAGTTAACAAAGGCTTAAAATACTACATCATAGTACAGGTTGCACACTGAATCAAAAGAGGACTGGTAGAATAAGAAGAGGTAACAGGTCACAAAATAGAGGAGCACTGCAAAGTATTCCTATTTATATTTGTTGAGTCTTCCAGGGGTGAAAGATTAAATAAATTGGGAAAAGTTAGCACAGAAACAAGAGACCTGTAAACAAAGGCAGCCACAAGTAAAAGAAACTAGGAAAAAAAAACACAGCAGGGAAAAAAAAAAGAAAAGGGAGTTGGAGAAAATGTGTGTGTTTATTGGCTGCAGACAGAGAACTGCCGGAAGAACAGGATGATCTGCCAGGGTGCCTGCAAAAGCCCCAGTCGCCTGACCTACGGAAGAGAAAGCCCACGGGAGAGCAGAATTAAGTGAGCAGAGAAGGGAGAGAAGGAAGTCAGGCTGATTTCGAAATGTTACTTTTTAGATGTTTGGAGGGGGGTGAGGGGGTGCAGACCTACATCAGCTAGACTCTGAGTTTCAAGTTCAAATTCTCCATAAACTTTTCTCCTTTCCTGAGTCTCTTTCAATACACACACGGAAACCTACACAGACACTTTCATTTGAGCAGTGCCAATACTATTCATTATTTTTGTCGGGGATTTGCTGCAATGTATTTGATAATGCCCAAACAACCCCACCTCTGGATGGGCTCTTGTTTAACACTATCTTTTCTGGTAAAAATGTCTTTTAGGTTTAGAACTCGTAAATCTTCACTCAGGAAACTGGAACAAAGTATGTCTGTAAAACACACAAGATTTAATTTCTAATTTTTAGCTGTTGGGAGTGAAAATCCTAATAAAGCTCAAGCCATGATTTCACGATAGAGGGGCCAGAGTACTCATTTTCATCTATGCATTTTCCCTTGGCCTTCCCACCAATGCTTCTAGGATTGCACTGTGAAGCAGAAGAGTGAATCAAATTGAGGTAGAGTTAATTTTCCTTCCTTTAAATCCAGTCCCTTGTGTTACCTCACAAACACTGAAATGGTGAGAAAATAGTGTGGGAACTCAACCGAGCAGCTGGGGGAAGATGAAGCAGTGGGAATTGTTAAAACGTGTTCACTGCCAAAGCTTCTCTACAATGAAAATGCAGACTCAGTAAGTAAAAAGAAACATAAAAAGACAGATTTGTTTGCTACTAAAATCATTTTCCAGTGTAAGTAAACTGTTAGCTAGAATAAGGTGCACTGCTGAACTAAGGGGCTTGGAAGGAAGTATGTATGTATACAAACAAGACAAAATAAAAGTGCACAGAGGAACAGAGGTCAGGGTGGCCGGGTACGTGCATGTATATAAACCACACCATGGACAAAGATAAAATTGCATGGACAATCTTCATATTGGCATTTGCTAGGTTTTTCATCATTTCACTGCTGACACATTTGTTCTCTGTTACTATTTCTATTGCAATGACCTCTGTATTTTAGAATAATTTTTTTTTTACAAGAAAAGCAGCTTGGACAGTGAAAACCATACTGTCTCACATATGTCGTTTACTAACAAGCTTCATGACCTTTTTGCCATTGGATTTCACAGCTGCTGCACTGTAGTGATGGGCTGTTGAGACTCAATAGCCTTTAAATCTACATGAGAGAACACTCCACTGTGTATCACCTTCATAATTCTCCACCATCATCTGTCCAGTCTTTCCTTTCTGTTTCTAAACCCTCTACCCCAGGGCTGACGTCCTTTTTTTCTGCCTTACTACTGCTTTTGCAATGAAGTCAGGCGCTGCTTCTTTGCCACTCTTCATGTACATCAAAAAAAGGAGATGGTGAAGGGACAAGGAAATGAAACCCCTCTCCCAAATCCGGTCTCAGCCTGTGGGAGAAACAATTTGAGGAAGATTTCAGGAAGCTGTGAGATTAAATATGTTCCGTCATCCTCTAACAGAAGCAAATCTAAAGGTGGCTCGCTACTTAAGAGCTGGGAGGGCTGGGGCTCTTGCACAGTGTGGGATTTCTTTTTTCTGTCTTTTTGATAACATTGAAGAAAATGCCCCAATATAGTGAAAGAAACAACAAAAACTAGAGAAATATGTCTTTTTAATGAAGATTATGGAAGATTACTTAGCTCTTTCATAAATAATTCTACTTTGACACACAGGAACGTCTTGTGCACAGTTTCCATCAGCTGTGGAAATTCTCAGGATGATCTGACCTACCAGCTGTGGCTTCATGACCACGTGCAGGCACAGACCTGCCTGGCATAGTTCTGCTTTCCATTCCGATCACACTTACAGGCTGTACTTGATATTTTCCACGACACCAAATATGAATACCTGGGACTTGAGTTTTTAACCCTCTTCAACAGCAACTTTTTCCTTTCCCTCCTCCATAGGCTCATGAAGTGAAAAATAACAACCCCTGAGGAACAATTTTTATTTCCTAGAAAGCTCAGGTTAGCGTAACCCCAGCCTGAGACATGAAAGGACAAACTTACCATCCAGCACATGTTCTGCATACACTCAAGGTACCAGAACTTGAGTTTTGTTTCCTCCCTGCCCCTCAGCAAACTCTCCCCAACCTCCTTTCCTATATGTACTTCTTTTGTTTCACTGCTAACAAAGCCCAAACAATACGTGTCCCCAGCCTGCTCTGTATGATACATTACGAGCTAATGATCATAGAATCACAGAACATAGAATCAACTAGGTTGGAAAAGACCTTTAAGTCCAACCAGGACTGCCAAGTTCACCACTAAACTGTGTCATTAAGGGCCTCATCCATACATTTTCTGAACATTTCCAGGGATGCCGATTCCACCACTTCCCTGGGCAGCCTGTTCCAGTGCTTGACAACCCTTTCAGTGAAAAAATCTTTCATAATATCCAATCCCAACCTCCCCTGGCACAGCTTGAGGCCGCTACCTCTTGTTCTATCACTTGTTATTTGGGAGAAGAGACCTCACTACAACCCCTTCCAAGTAGGGATAGAGAACAACAAGGTCTCTCGTCACTCTCCCGTTCTCCAGGCTAAACAACTCCACCACCCTCAGTTGTTCCTCATAAGACATGTGCTCCAGACCCTTCACCAGCTTCACTGCCCTTCTCTTGATCCGCTCCAGAACCTCGATGTCTCTCTTGTAGTGTGGGTCCCACAACTGAACACAGTATTCGAGGTGCGGTTTCACCAGTGCTGAGTACAGAGGGACAATCACTGCCCTGGCCCTGCTGCAACACTATTTCTGATATAAGCCAGGATGCAGTTGGCCGCCTTGGCTGCCTGGGCACAAGCTGGCTCATGTTCAGGGGCTGTCAATCAGCACCCCCAGATCCTTTTCCACTGAGCAGATTTCCAGCCACTCTTCCCCAAGCCTGTAGCACTGCATGGGGTAGTCGTGGCCCAAAACAGGATCCAGCACTTTGCCTTTTGAACCTCATACCTCATACACAGGTTTGGATCATCCATCCAGACTGCCCAGATCCCTCTGAAGAAGCTCCCTACCCTCCAGACGATCGGACACTCCTACCCAATTTGATGTGTAAGTGTGCGCTGGGTAACTGCACAACCGGGCCCCAAGCCACACACGACCAGCATCCACGTCGACAATACCAGCCCGGCCGCCGCGACAGGCGGGGCCAGATGCCGACACCCCCCTGCCCGCCGCAGGGCCCAAGCTACAGCCGCTCTAGGCGGACCTCCCTCCACCGCCCCCGCCCCTCTCTCCTGGGAGAATCCAACTGCTGCTGGGGAGCAGGGGAGTTCCGATTTCTGTGGCAGCTCGGAGGGGTGAGGAGGCGCAACCGCTCGTTCCTCCCGCCTCTTCACTATGCTGCTCTGAGGCGATGCCAGCCGCCGAGGTGAGGGAGAGTGAGGCTCCAGGAGCCACTACATCCCTATACTCCCCGTCTCGCAGGAGCTGTGGTCTCGGCCGGAAGCGGCGGGTGGTGCCTGGCGCCGAGCTCTGGCGGCGTCGGCGCTGGCGGTTGAACAATAGTGGCGGGGGGTGTTGAGGTGGGTGGTAGTACGGAATCGGACCAGCTCGGACCGGGCCGCGTGGCGGTGAGCGCGGTGAGGAGCCTGAGGAAGGGGCTGGGAGGGAGCCGGATGGGAGGGACCAGGGCAGCCCAGCTCAGCCTCCGGGGAAGGGAAGGGAAAGGAAAGGGGTGCGCGGGCGGTGAAGCGGCGGAATGGCTCGGTCCCTGCCGTCCCACTATACGGCTTGGCTGCCCCCCCCCCCCCCCCGAGGAAGAAACTTTCCCAGGACGCTGCCTCCCTCGTTCCGCCTGCTTTGGGTGGGCCGGGCGGCGTGAGGCGCTGCCAGGCGGGGGGCGGCCGGCTCTTCGCCCGGGTGGCGGTTGAAATAACGGTCCCGTCCCTTGTGGTGACCCGTTCCCCCACCCTTCCACCACAGGGCACTATGAACGAAGAGCAGTTTGTGAGCATCGACTTAGACGATGACAACGTCTGCAGCGTCTGCAAGCTGGGGACCGAGAAGGAAACGCTCTCCTTTTGCCACGTTTGTTTCGAGCTGAACATCGAAGGTAACGCTTTAGAGGAGTCGTCCTGTGCGAGCTTCGTACTTGCACTGCTTGGCTTAGAGCTGGAGCAAACAGAGCTTTTCTCTGAAGGTTTTCATAAAGACTTAGGTTTAGAAAGGTGTATATTTATAAAGTTTTCTTGCTGGCCGAACTACTTTAAGTTCCTAAATACCGCATTTCCAGTAAAGGTGGGTGCCCTAGCTGCTGTAGATGTAAAGATACACCCCTCTTCAAAGAGCTTCTGAAATGCCCTGGCATTAATTTCGTCTTCTGGTATTAGACCTCTGATGTTAGTTCAGATTGGAAGCAGTTAATATTCTGCCTTTATTCAGGGTTTTTGCTCAGTAGTTAGAGGGAACTTTGTGTAAAACTTAATTCAGTTTCAAATTTTAGAGGATAATAGGTTGGGTTTTGTTTTGGTTTTTAAGATTAATGTCTTACTACAAATAATCAGAGGATTCTTTCTTTTTGCTTTCATAAGATGACAGTGCATTTCGTCTGATAAAGCTGGGTTCATTGTCAAAGCTTCTTAAAAGTTTGCAAATTATAAAATAGGAATTTTGTCCATCTTGTAACAAACTAATCTTGTGCTACCATTTTGGCCTCCGGTATGGTATTTAGAATTTCTAACCTTCTGCTGAAGAGCTTGCTCATCTTGTTGCTTTTCTTCATATATGAATCAAGTGTTGGTCATGAATAAACAGGGAATTAGTTATTTCTCTTTTAAAAATCAAATAACAAAATTTTAAAAAGTACGAATATTGTTGCTTGATTTTGACACAACAAAGTAGTTTGTTCCATTTATATAAAGTATTATTTGCCAATTGTATGTGCATGTGACTGCTTGGAGTAATCTGTATTGGTAGAAGGCAGTTGAATATGAAGATCTTAACACAGTTCTGTGAATAATCCCATTTTTTCATGACAGATTGTAAGATTTGTTTTATCTCTGATATATATGAGGGTACACAAAAGGTCTTAATTCTGAGTGGAAAGTACCAAGAGAGATAAGCTCTGTACCCGGTCAGCTAGTTGCTTATTACAAACACTAGAAGCATAAAACTGACTTAAATATAGGGGGCTGTAAGGATATGTATTCCATACAGTTTCTATTATGCATCTGACTTTAAGGTCATTGTTGCTACTAGAGGCAATATGTTTTAATCTGAACTTTCAGTAGCAATTTGCATGCTGTATGTTTTTGTTTAGAAGAGATATGCTTTCTGATAAAACTCGGAGCGACTGTCTAAGATCTTGAGTTTTCTTACTGTTTTAAATTAGGTTTACTGTTCTCGTGTGGAGTGAAGATGTTTCATGCATTAGGCTTTAAAATGAGGAAAAAAGCCCATGTTGGCATAATGACAATTAAGTACTTTGGTTACAGTCAGAATCTAGTTTTGTTTTGAAAGTGTTGAAACATAAAATGATGCATTAAAAAAATGCTGGATGTTTTCTGTCCTCTGTTTTTTGAGATAAGCTGTGGATTTGTCAAAGTTACTGCTTTACAAAATAATCATTCGTTTTAGCTGGAACAGTTGTGTTTTTTTCTGGAATTCTGAAGTAGCCTTTATAATAATAAAGACTTTAATCTCTGCAGCAGACTACTTTGCATAATCTTCTAAATTTTTGGTTAATTTAAAAAGAAGGCTGCTTATACAGAATAATGATGAAAGCTCACCTGAAATTACATGAATTGTTACAGGCTTAATTTTTATTTTGCACAGTAGAAGCATTAATACCTTTGATTATTACAGCATCAAAATACCTCAGTTTCTGATCCTGTCTTCTGTGTACCACTTTGAAAAGTGATACTGTTACTGCTGATAGGGAGAGGCAACTTAAAGGTGGCAGAGGCTGCATAAGTGACTTTATAAAGAATCATTATCAGATTTTTCAGCTGAACCACTGCATGAGCCAGCCCTTTACTATATCCACAGTCACACACTTCCTACTTTTGACAAATCTACTGCATTCCTGTATTTTCCTGTGACAAAAGCTGTGATTGTTATATGTTATATATATATATACATATATATAAAAATCTTTTGGCAGCCCTTGGTATGGAATGAAATGGATAATTCACTAACTCAGAATGTTAGACTCAATATTTTCATATTGACCTCTTGCTTATATTTTAATGAAGTTCAAATGCGTTATAGCTCCAAGTTGAACAGAATCAACAGTAAGTTGTATCATAGAATAATTAGGGTTGGAAAGGACCTTAAGAACATCTAGTTCCAACTCCCCTGCAATGGGCAGGGACACCTCACACTAAACCATATCACCCAAGGCCTCGTCCAACCTGGTCTTGAACACTGCCAGAGATGGAGCATTCACAACCTCCCTGGGCAACCTATTGCAGTGCCTCACCACCCTAACAGGAAAGAATTTCCTCCTTATATCCAATCTAAACTTCCCCTGTTTAAGTTTGAACCCATTACCCCTTGTCCTATCACCACAGCCCCTAAAGAAGAGTCCCTCCCCAGCATCCCTATAGGCCCCCTTCAGATACTGGAAGGCTGCTATGAGGTCTCCACGCAGCCTTCTCTTCTCCAGGCTGAACAGCCCCAACTTTCTCAGCCTGTCTTCATACGGGAGTTGCTCCAGTCCCCTGATCATCCTTGTGGCCCTTCTCTGGACTTGTTCCAACAGTTCCATGGCCTTGTTATGTTGAGGACAGCAAAACTGCACACAATACTCCAGGTGAGGTCTCACAAGAGCAAAGGGGCAGGATCACCTCCTTCGACCTGCTGGTCATGCTCCTTTTGATGCAGTCCAGGATACGGTTGGCTTTCTGGGCTGCAAGTGCACACTGCTGGCTCATGTTCATTTTCTCATCAATCAACACCCCCAAGTCCTTCTCTGCAGGGCTGCTCTGAATCTCTTCTCTGCCCAACCTGTAGCTCTGCCTGGGATTGCTCTGACCCAGGTGTAGGACCTTGCACTTGTCATGGTTAAACTTCATGATGTTGGCATCAGCCCACCTCACAAGTGTGTCAAGGTCCGTCTGGATGGCATTCCTTCCCTCCAGGGTATCAACCGAACCACACATCTTGGTGTCATTGGCAAACTTGCTGAGGGCGCGCTCAATCCCACTGTCCGTGTCGGCGATGAAGATGTTAAACAAGACTGATCCCAACACCAATCCCTGAGGGACGCCACTCATTACTGGTCTCCAGCTGGAGCCATTGACCACAACTCTTTGTGTGCAGCCAGCCAGCCAGTTCTTTATCCACCGAGTGGTCCATCCATCAAATTGATGTCTCTCCATTTTAGAGACAAGGATGTCGTGTGGGACAGTGTCGAATGCTTTACACAAGTCCAGGTAGATGACATCAACTGCTCTACCCCTGTCCATCAGTTCTGTAGCCCCATCATAGAAGGCGACCAAATTGGTCAGGCAGGATTTCCCCTTAGTGAAGCCATGCTGGCTGTCACCAAGCACCTTGTTGATTTTCATGTGCCTTAGCATGCCTTCCAGGAGAATCTGCTCCAAGATTTTGCCAGGCACAGAGGTGAGACTGACTTATCTGCAATTTCCCGGGTCATCCATTTTCCCCTTTTTGAAAACAGGGGTTATATTTCCCTTTTTCCAGTCGTCGGAACTTCACCTATCTGCCATGATTTCTCAAATATGATGGACAGTGTGTTCCTCATTAATATTTTTCCTTTTTGTCTAATATCGTATTTAAAAATCCAAACAGTTTAAATGCATACATAAGCAATTCAGGAAGCAAAATACACAACTCTAAAGAGGTAATCATGCAACAGCTAGGATAGTGCTTAAGGCTTGCTCATTCTTAGTGTTGGATGATGTGCTTGTGTAACTCCTCAGTGAAGTAGGAAATAGCAGGCAGGCTATTAGCCACACCTCAGCATCTTGCAGGATGCTTAAGTACTCCCACTGTTTGCAGCACACTGTAAACTTCCATGTGTTAAGGACTGTCTGACTTAAGGGGAATGTTTAGTGCTGCTTCCATCTTTCTGGACCATCCAGTCCTCACTAGGAGGTGGGTCAGGACGGAAGGGAGCATTGCAGATGGTGGTGGCAGTGTTAGATTTGCAAGAAAGGACCTTTATGATTCTGTGAGTGAATGTATGAAATTCTGGAAGGAGGTGTCCCAGTTTCCTTTTTTAAAAGGGTGTTATATTCTAATGCTCTAACAGATCTCATGAGATCAGATCAGTTTCCCTTCTTATTGCTTGAAGCTGTCTATGATAAATCCACACACTTGAAACTGATTTAGTCCAAGGCTTAACCGCCTGAACCCCCTCTGAAACAGACTTTCTCATATGTGTGTAAACAAAACACTACAGAAAGAAATTTACTTAGCTGTACTTAATAACATCACAGCTTAGTGTTGGTGAATCTTTGTGTCCTCTGATACCTCCAAATTCAACAGCTGTACAAGTTTTCTTGTGTGTAGATGGTAATGTTGTTGATCTTCTTGGTTGGCCAAGATGAATAATTGGAAATGAGTGAATCGGATACCATCCCCATCTCTAATGACTCAACAGACTTTTTCCTGGATCAGTGTTGTGATATGTCTGTCTTTACCTTTCTGACCTTGGTGTGTTTTTTTGTGACTGTTGTTATCTTTGAACAGTAGCTTGATAATGATAAATAATTGAGGAAAAAAAAATCAAGTTATTCTTAATCCTTTATAAAGAAGATGGCTGTACAGAAAGCTTAATCTATGGTCTGCCTTAATTAAATAACTGCTGAGTTTCTGAATGAGGAAATTAGTTACTGCATCATAACTCCTTTTATTTTTTTGGTTTAGTGGTTTGGTTTTTTTTTAATCAGAAATCAGGACTCCATAGTAGAATTTTAGTCTTTTAATGAAATAAAATGATAGTTTAGCCTGAAATTATGCTTATTACCTGGTTCAGTCACTTCACAGAAAGCACTGGTTTGAGTGCTGAATCTATTCAGGAGTGATGGATATAGATTATAGGGTCTGTTTCTCTGAAGCTGGCTGAAAGAGCAGTAATGAAGAAGAAAAGAGAAAATGGACATACAGAATAAACAGAAGGGAAAGATGCAGGTTTAAACTTTCTGCTATTACATGTCATCAACCTTTGTTGAACAGGTAAAAGAGAAATGTTCTTAGGAGAGTTCAGTAGTGCTAATCTTCAGTCTAAACAGGGCAAGAGGGGAGGTGGTGTGTTTTGGGAGTATTTTTGTCCCTGTTGCACCTGCTCTTTCAGCTCACTTAGTTTGAGGATTTGTCTTCTGTGAAGTTGAGTGAATTAAGAGTCGTATAAATACTTTTATTGTGAAAACTAGCTTTTGTGTCTGAATGATCATTATCAGGTGATTTTAGCAAAACAGAATCTTAATGTGACTGTGTCAGTGACACTAGATAATGGTCCATGGTGAAACGCACAAAAATAGAAAAGTATTGTTTGTCTGTGTTGGCGCCTCCCCAGAAGGTCGCACTTTGGGGGATCCCCAGAAAAATCCTGACCTTGGGAGACATTTCTAGGTATAGCTGGCCACTTCTTCCCATGTAGGCTGGCCACCTACATCAGGAGTGGGCGTTTTTGCTAGTATAAAAGCCCAAGCCTCATGCGATGCCGGGGAGGCAGAACCTCATACCACCCAGGTCAGCGTTGCCTCCGCGGGGATGCCTGCTAAGGTTGAACCTGCCACTTCGCACTGCAATAATGTTTCTCAGAGCTGGTTTCCTGATCGTCATTACATGGTCTTTGGGGTTAGTAAGATAACCAAACATTAGAACTGTCCTTTTCTGTATTTTGTTACCTCTATATTTTCCCTGTATTAATAAATTAGTTGTGATTCTTTATTGTGTTCCATTTCTCCCAACCCGGAATCCTCAAACTCTGGAACAGTGACTCTTAAAGTTTAAAATATGCTAAGTATTTACATATGAAATACTAAACTAACATTTTGAGCAATTTGAGCTGATTCTATACAGTGATTTTAAAGTTCTAGGTGGAGTTTAGAATATCTTGGTGGGTGTGGGTCTGATGGAGTTGTTTGCTCGTTTGCCTTGTGCAGGCAAAATGAACATATGAGACTGTTGTGTGCTGTTTTGTTTTTCTGAGTAGGTGTCACAGTAGTAATCTGGATTGAAACAGGAAATACTTTAAATTCATACGTAAATAGATTGCATAAATCGGGAAATCACATGTCTTATGTTAGTTTGAGACAAATCTCTCCTTTTTAATTTCATTATATATGTGAAAATGATTAACTGAACTCTGGTAGCAAATACATAATACTAACAGCAGATCTGCAGTTACAGTTGGAGGGTAGAGGGAAGATAAATGAGCATATATGTATGTATGCAAGGTGTCTGTATGTCTGTATATCAACAAAACAAAACCCTCTGCCTGAATACAGTGTCTCTACAAGCTACTTTGAAACTACCGCTGTAGGGTTTCCATGTGAGAATGCGGTGCTGTACAGAGATACCCAGGCTGTGCTCTAATTCTGGTAGTAGGAGGATGTAACCATGTAGACCCTGCTTCAGTTGTGCTGCCTGCTGTGCTGCTTAGAGTTGTTTAGATCTCTTGACATGGGAATGAATGCATTGTGCAATGAAGATGTCCTTTGTTAAGGCACGCTTTGTGGCCCTCTGGGCAATGCCTGTGAAAATCCCAGTTTGAGGAACTTAAATGTATTTGTTCAGACATGGGACTTGTCTGTGAAGGTTTCAAAGATGAAAGTATGTAATAATTATGGTTTAGCTTTGTTATGTCATCGACAGTTTATATGTCTTCACCTGCTTTTATGCTAGTATGTCTTGATGCAGAATTATTTAAAAATCTGAGTTTCCTGAGATTCAAGGGTTTGTAATGGAGAAAAAAAAAAACAGAAGGGGAGAAATCTGATTGGATTTTACTCGTTATTTTGCTTACCTGGTGCTAACTACAATACCATTGTGGAGAATGCAAGCTGACAAACAAACTGGCTTGCTTCCATTTATGTTTAGAGTTGACTACAGGTCTTGTAATACAAAAGAAGAGATGTTGTAAGTACTGGACATTTATTCCCGTGATTTATGTTAAGATACTTATATTTCCATGGTCTTAAACTGCTGATAGACTCATAGCATTTGAGTCAATTTCAACATCAGGTTGGTGTATCCTGCTGTTTAAATTTCATTCTGTTCCAAAATATACACATCCTTTTTTTTTTTTTCTCAGTGTTAAAGAAGTAATAAACAATCAAATATATTATTCTGGGAACAAAAGCTAAAATATTTCATCGTTGCCCTTTAGGCTAGACAGATGAGAACTTGTTTCAAAGTAGTGTTTGCAGTTCAGAGGTGTGACTCATTTCTGCAGACTTGAATGTACTTGTGGAACTAGATGCAGTTTCCAGTAAACCTCTTAACTACAAATTTAAGTCCAAATGCAGTTGGATATCCTGTTCTTAATCTTCTGAGTGCCACTGAGCAATAGTAGAGCTGTGTGGCTAGTTCTAAAAGTACTCTTTTAATTCCCTCTGTGTAAATTTGGGAGGTTTGTACATGCAAAAAAGTAAATTGAGCAGTTACGTTGCTTATGGCATAATCCAGAGTACAGAAATCCTGTCCCATAGCTCCTGCTCTCTTCTAGGTCAAGTTAATTGATTTTTCTTAAGAAGTTTGAGAACATCTTTAACATAGTAGTTCTTGTAGTAATGTTTTCATCAGGATGCATTGCTTTGTCTAATACAGTAGTAAACCCTCTTCTTAAATAGTAGTTTATAGGGAGCGTGAATTTTGAAAATGTTAAGGGGTCAATTTGATCTCTGTTCTGTCTTATATAGTGTGTCTTTGATATGTGCTGAAATACAAATGAGCTAATAGAAATGGAGTGAGAGATGATTTGTGTGCATACTTGGTGCATGAAATGCACTGCCTTTATCGTATGAAAGTGAGGCAAGAACTCTAATTTACTAACAACATAATACCTGTTCTTTATCAGATGTCTATTTTGGAATTTAATGAATGGCACTGGCATTTTCCTTCTAGCCAGTCTAATAAATCATAAGATTTAACTCTCAAATGAAATTGCATGCATACACTTAAAAATATCAGTTGGTTTTATGTCTTGTCAGGCAGATGCACTGGAGGTACAAGTCTCGAGTGATCTCATTTTTCAGTGCTGACAGAATTGTAGGACAGAAGAGTATCTGTGTTCCCTGCCCCTTGTCATTTAGACGTGTGGATGACTTGCTGTCTTAGGTCATCATGGGCCGTTTTTATTTAATGTGTTTTGGATACGTCTTGGGATCTGCTTTTTTGTTATAAGAACCCCTCTCTTTCACCAGTCTTAATAAGCAAACTAATATGCAGCACTGGTTTAAAATAGGTAGACGTGAACACTTAATCTCTTGTGAATTATTTCCCTGTCTGCTGCAGCTCTGAGCCCTGTATACCAGGTAAGCTAAATGTGAGCTTATTTGATCTTCCTAGCTCCTTGTGGGCATTAGCAGATGTTCAGAAGCTGTTTCAGGAGCTGGTTAAACATCCCTGTTTATACTGAGCTATGCTGTATGTGTGCAGGTTGGACAGCTGAGAGAAGCGGCTGGAATATTTCAGACTATGTAGTCAAAGCCAGGGTTCTTAAAGTAGGCAGCCATAGACTAGCGTCCTTCACAAGGGTTCATGCTTACTTATAGGATTAAAGGAAAAAGCATAGGTGCCTGTCACAATTCTGTCAAGAGTTAACTATTCAAGATGAGGTAAACGGTGCCTGAGAAGTATTCCTTTACTGGCTATGAAGGCAGTCTCCACAGCTAGCTAAAACTAGATATGTACCTTTTCTAAGTGTTGTGACTTAAACTGATGATACCACCCATGCTGCCAGTACTATACAAATCTGTGTTATGAAGTGCTTTTGCTCTTTGACTGTCTGTAATAACCCCTTGTATTTTACACATTTAAGGAAACTATGTATGCCAGTATTATACTGAGAAGGCAGCTTTTCTTTTCCTTTCTCTATGGTCAGGTGTATACATACATATCTTGCCCATAAGTACTTTAAATTTTATAAAGGGGCTTTAATTAACTGATTGTGGTACAAACTTATAATTTACTATTCATGTGTTTAGAAGTATTCTTGTTAATTTTAGTTCATTCTGTCTTGAATTCTGGGGACTTTTTTCCTCTTCAGCTGCTTAAGCTAAGTTTATTCACCATTGCAAAAACAATTCGTTTCCAGCATCGCAGTATAAATTGCTAAGAAGGGAAAACAGGCTTTAATGTTACTTCCAACTGATGGAGCTGAAAGATCAAATCAGAAGGTTTTTAAAAAAGAACAATAAACAAATGGGGAAAAAACCCACTGTGGAAAATAAGCAAGCTAATAATCACTTTGTTTTTTTGTTTATGAAAGGATTTATGAAGGGTTATGAAGTAGTCTTGGTATTCAAGAGTATACTTTTGAATTAGATTTGTTTAGTATTATCATAATCTTCAAAATGTGAATCAGTGGCAAAGGCAGGCATAAAGTCTTTGTAGAATTCTTCCCATCAAAATAGACCCCAAAACTTTAGTATGATCAAAACTTACTTACTTGCAAGTACAGACACTTTAAAATCAGGTGTACTTGTTTGAGATGTGATTTACATGCCTGTTTATATGGTATATACTCTCCTTCTCTCTGCTACTTTGCACTTAAGAATAACTAGAAGTTACAAAAATACGTACTGCTTTATAAAGTACCTGATTGCTATTCATTCATTTACAGTATTATTTTGCAGGAGTGGATTAGGACTCATTATGGTGAGAACTGTACCATTATACTTAGAAGAGTTTCTGCCTTGTGTAGCTTACAAGTTTAAATATTCAGTTTTTATCTTCTTTTTGTCTAAATACTAAGCTCATAAATAAGCAACTGTGTTCTTTAAAACAGCTCAATATACAAAGATACTGCTGAATAAAGTGATACCATTCATATTTCATTTACAGCACATGGGATACCAGAATCAGAAGCGAATTTAATGGATGGTAAACACTTATCTACGTTGTTTTGTTATTTTTTTTTTTTCTTGATGTTTGGCATCATCCTGTGAATCTTGTTCACTTGAGGCATGATCTCTGGCATCTGCTCTCAAGTTAGTTAGGTATGATCCTCTAGATGTTACTCAACTTTGGTGGATTTTTTTTTTTTTTTTTTTTTTTTTCCACTACAGATAAAACATTCATTCTCCTAATGGTTGTGGGCGTTTTGCTTTTGAGATTTTTTTCCTTCCTCTGAAAAAAATAAATGTGAAGGGTAGGACATAGTCTGGGTTGGATATAGTCTGCAATCCTATTCTTGGGAAGTAAGAACGGACAAGAGTGCAAGTACGTACAAGTGCAGAAGGAAAATGTTGCTGGTTGTGTTTTGCTGACTTGAAGAATGAGCAAAACAAAAAAAAAAAGTTGAGGTGGATATTAGCAAACAGGAGCATTGAGACAGAACTGAAACCCTGTGAAAATTCCCAGAACTGACCATAGCTGTTTACCAAAATTATGATATTACTTCTTGTAATGTACAGAAGCCTTACCTTGCTTTATTCATTTCTTCATGTCTAGTGTTGAATAAAACATCTTCTAAAACTGAGTCATCATCTTATATCATGTTTGATCCATGCCAGTTTACCAGCTGATAGATTTTTTTTTTCTCCATGATGAAGAGAAAAATATGAACTAAGTGGAGTAGAAATTTTACAAAAAAAGAAATGGCATGTTTTCTGTGTTATAAAGCTAATGGTATTGCCCATAACAGAAGGATTTGTGTTAAAAGAAACATACTCTTACTTGCTGTAATACTGCTACATCATTACTGGTTTGTGCTTGCACAGCAGCTGTTGAGAATGCTCAGCTCTTCCAGAAGGTTAGTGAGTGATGTTACTTATGTTCTCTGTATAGGAAAGGACTAATTGTCACCTTAGTACAAAAGATTGATTGAGGGCTGGTTTGGGGGTTTTGGAAAGTTTTTTTGCATGTGCTTGTTACAGTAGAAATCCAGGCCAGTTATGTGAAAGCCAAAGCCTGTTAGCAGTTCTGTACAAAACTCTTTTGGTTTTTGGTTTTGTACATTTTCTGTTCCTTAACTGTATTGAAAAGTATTTAGATAGACCCTTTTTGGGGCTGATTGTGACGATTGTGGGGGTCGTATTCTTGTGTGCTGGAACTGTTTTGTAATAACTTGCTTTATGTTCAGAAATAGTGATGTTATGGCTAATATGTGGCATATAAATAACAAAATTTAGACTTTCAAAGTAACGTATTTTCCCTTATATAATAGTTGCTAATTTCAGGCATACTCAACATTACTGAATTCTGATAAAAGATTCCATTGGGCAGAGTGCCTCTGGAGTAGGGAAGTTAACAGTGTTCAGAACTCTTTTAAAAGGTAAAGATTTTTCAGAAGGAAAGACTTGAGTAACCTTGAGCTTATGGCTTAGACATAAAAATCAGATGGGGCTTTATAAAGTCATGCTGCACTTGTTCTTTTTGTGTAACTGGAATTGTGTGTTTATTTTGTGTGTTCTCACACTCATCATATTGGAAAAGCATGTTTATTCTCATGGAAATAATGAAGCAGCCTCAAAGGAATTTTATTTATTTTACTTTAAGTGGTGTGCATACATAAGGAAATATTGCCTGAACCTGCTTCTTCAGTTGTGTCAGGCAGAGGACTTAACTGCAAGAGGCCTTGCCTCTAGAACCACCTCTGGAAATATTTCATTAAAACCACAAGATTTGTTTTGTTTTTTTTTTTTCCTTTTTTTAATAGAAACAGTGCAGTAGTCCTTTCCCTAGTTTTTGGAAATGGAGGGATACAAGGGAGAGTAAGGAAGTGAAATCTTGGTAGGTGCGTTTGATGTTTGAGTTGGGAGAAGAGTGTTGTCCTGAGAGTAGAAAGATTTTGGTACCTATTAACAGCTGTGAACTAGAAACAGCCTGTGCAAAACTTTCTTTGTCCCAGTTTTACTAACTCCTCTTTCTGCAGTTTTCTTCCCTCTTCTTCACCAGATCTTCAGTTTGCTTTAGGTAGGATTGCTCTGTCATGTGATCAGAAGACATTGGCTTTATTCATTCATCTTATGGTCAAATTGTTAGGTGGGTTCTAGAGCATTATTATAGAAATTGTGTATATATTGTATTATATAAGATTGTATAGAACTTGCTTTTCAGCCAGTCTCATGATGTGTTCTGTAAGTAAAAGAAAGTGCTGTAAGCATCAGCAATGTAGCATGTTGAAGAATCACTTGGGTAAAGCAAATAATGTTGAACAAATCATTCTGGCTTTGTAGCCTTTGCAGTGTTGTGACTATATGCCTTGAGTTCAGTTGACAGTGTTTGCTCTTCCTTGATGGCTTAAAGATTTAAGATTTATTTAAGATTTATTTAAGATTTATAAGACTTAAGCTTATGCTTGTTCTATTGAGTTTAGCAGAGTTGGTATATTTAAATTGTGCTGATAAGTCATGAAAACAAATTACTTGTCTTTGTTTGTTTTCACTAGAAATGTTTGAAGTTTTCTTTATATCCCTAAAGATAGAGAAGGAAAAATAGCCTTGCACGTAGGCAGTAGATCACATAGAGCTTTAGAAAAGCTAGTGAATGTCTTTTTGCTGAAAGAAATTGAAAGATACTTTGATGTGTAGACGAAGAATGTTGACTCTATACTATGGAGATAACATCTGTCTTTGCTCCAGAACTTGCTTCTTCAAAGGTGGCTCTGGTTAGGATGTGGTTTTTGTTTGTTCCAATACTTCGTTCACAGACAGGAGTGTCATGACCTTTCTCCACTGTTGCTAAGAACAAAACAAATTCTACTACTGTCCTCTTTCATTTTCCACTCGTTTTGTCGTTTTGCCTTATAAATTGTGTGCGCTGTTACGAACCCAACTGGAATAGTAATGCTTGTGAGTTTTAACGCTGCCCAAAGAGTGGAAAATAAAAAATTTATAATGGCTGCTCTCAATGTTTGAGCTTTCCAACTTTGAACTCCCCAACAGTTACCATCAAGTGAGAGAACAAAAATGAAGTGTTTGGATTTGTTTTCACTAGTTTTATGTTAAGAATTTTACCTTTGTAGCTTAGTTTTGACAATAGTTTGGGATTTTGTAGAATTTTTATTTTTTTTAAGCTTTTTTTGAGTGGGGTGCTTAAAGTTTGCTGCAAGAATTTAAGAGGGTAAGTCAGGTATAAGTGAGAATTGTTGCAATGTAGTTTTCTGCTCATTAAAGTCTCTATTATCACATTTTGTTACGTGCTGCATTTCTTGTTTGGTGGGTTTTTTTATTATTTTAATAACTTTGTATACTTCCTTCTGTGCTAAAAGGTACAATGGCTGCAGCTTGGTTCATGTTGCCTAGTTTCAAAGATCAAATTATGTTGTTTCGTGTTGATTTAAATGTTCTGACTTTAGTAAGCATTGAGCGCTTTGAACCTGTGGTTCACAAGTATACTGTTTGTTATTTGCAGTGAAGAATTTGTTTGACAGAATTGTTTTTCATTATATTGGGAATTTCCCAAGTAGTGTACTGGGCATTGGGATAAGCCAGGTTGGACGAAGCCTTGGGTGACATGGTTTAGTGTGAGGTGTCCCTGCCCATGGCAGGGGGGTTGGAACTAGATGATCTTAAGGTCCTTTCCAACCCTAACTATTCTATGATTCTATAAGTGAACTATTTGATTATTCTGGACTTCTGTACTGAATCTACTGCATAAGTGAATTTGAATTAAAATAAATAGCCACTGAAGTTGCAGAAAGTAATTTTGTACTGTGGTACTACTAACTTTCCAAACTAGTTATTTCTCATACCATCTGTGTTCATGCACCAACTGTAGATCTTCACAGATTGTGTTCCTTTTTAATATGTCAATCACTATCAATTACTTTAAGGTTTGAGTAAGTTACATGCTGTAGCTATTTGAATAGTCTTTGAAGGAGCACAAGCAAAGAGGAGAATAAACATGCATCTTGTATGATGTCATGGTTTAACCTCAGCCAACAACTAAGCCCTGTGCAGTTGCTCACTTGCTCCCCCCATATTGTGATGGGGGAGAGAATCAGAAGAGTAAAAATGAGAAAACTCATGAGTCGAGATAAAGACGGTTTAATAGGTAAAGCAAAAGCCATGCAAGCAAAGCAAATTCATTCACCACTTCCCAAGGGCAGGCAGGTGTTCAGCCATCTCCAAGACAACAGGGCTCTATCAAGTGTAGTGGTGACTTGGGAAGACAAATGCATTAGTCTGAACATCCCCCCTTTCTTCTTCTTCTCCCTGCTTTTATGTGCTGAGCATGACACTATATGGGATATCCCTTTGGTCAATAGGGATCAGCTGTCCTGGCTGTGTCCCCTCCCAACTCCTTGTGCAGCCCCAGGCTTGCATGCTGGTGGGGTGGGATGAGAAGCAGAAAAGGCCTTGGCTCTGTGTAAGCACTGCTCAGCAATAGCTAAAATACCCCTGTGTTATCAGCAATGAGTCCAAATCAGCCCTATAATAGCCACTATGGAGAAGACCAACTTTATGAATGAAAACCAGCAAAGATGAAACTAATTTCAGGACAGTTTAATGTTGGCAAGTGTTGACAGCAGTAGAGCTTGGTTCTCCAGGTAGGCTGCAGGCTTGTACCAATGCAAAACAACAAACTTAAGTCTGAAATCTGAATTATGTTTGACCACTTGGATGCCACAAGCCTGCTCACTGCAGTGTTTGTTGACAGATGGCTGGTAACATTATCCATAGAAGGTGGGAGCATGAATGACTGCTCTTGAAATGCCTTCAGAATTGTTCTATAGAACGTTCTGATATATAGCTGGAATTACTTATACAGCTTATGCACTTATGTATAGGGGTAATGCAGTTATGTACAGAGTTAGCAGTTTGCTTCATCTGTGCTATTATCCAGGAGGCACATTGCAGGTAATCTGCAAGTCCTGAGCTAAAGATTATTGTGTGCAAAACACTTCCTATGCTAAGAACCCAAGACTGGGTGGGATTTCTCAAATTTTAGAGTATCACATACCCTTGTTTGCTTCAGCAGCCAGACTGTTAATAGGAAAGCATCACTTAGGTTTTTGTTTTCTTGGTTGCTTGTGAGTGAAGATTTTGAACAATCGAATATACAGTAAGTGAACTTTTTTCTATTGTGTCTTTACAGGAGTACCAAAGTCAGATCTTCTACATACAAGATCTTTAAGGGGGCACAGAGACTGCTTTGAAAAATTCCACTTGATAGCAAATCAGGACTGTCCACGATCGAAGCTCACTAAAAGTCCATATGCAGAAGTAAAAAATATCTTGAGCAAAAAAATTAACTGGATTATACAGTATGCACAAAACAAGGATTTAGACTCTGATTCTGAAAGCTCAAAAACACGCCAACACCAGCTTTTTAACTTCAGACATCAGACTGATAGAAAATTACTCCCACAGTTTGACTCCCCAGTACCCAGATACTCTGCAAAATGGATAGATGGGAATTCTGGAGGCATCTCAAGCTGCTCACAAACTCTTTTGGAAGAAAGAGAATCCACTGATTTTGGATTTGGTATGTTACAAGAAAGAGATGCTACCTTTTGTTGCGGCAGTGTTTTGTGGTCTAATCACAGCCAAGTTCAGAAAGCTGAAAAAGCTCAAGGTGATTCTCTTACCAGTGTTCGTAGAAGGCATCCTCAATACAGCAGGGAAGAACGTAAGTATATATTTACATACAACCTAGCTGGCAAGAGTGTTGTTCGAAATACCTCTTGACTATTTAATGTTCCCATGGGGCATTCACATCCTGTAATACAGCTTTTACCAATTTGGAGTTACTGTAAAATCTGTGGAAAAAGAAAAGGCTATGTGGCTAAGCAAATAGCACAGAGGGTTTGGTTGGTGTGGGGGCTTTTTTTGTTGGGGTATCTTCTTTTAGAAGGGAGTGGTGGGCTTTTGGTTTTGGTTGGTTGGTTGGTTTTTTTTGTTGGTTTGTTTTTTTTTTTTTTAATTCTTTCATTTGTTTGTTTTCATTGTTGTTTGGGCCAGTAATTTTCCAGTCAGTTATACTCCAGTGTGGTACAAGTTACCTAATTTACACAAAAAAGTTACAGTTGGTTACAGTCATTCCAATGAGTCAATCCTGGCAGTTGCACAGCCCCATTGTGATTACTAAGCTCCCAAAAATAAGTGTCTTAGTGAACATGTATGGTGCCTCGAGTTACACCTTGCAGAGAGCAGCCCTAAGTGACAGGGGGAATTAGAGGTAAGGTAGCAGGGCAAACTTGTGAAACAGCACAAAAAACTATAAACATTCTTAATAGAAGCAGACTTGCCTTGTGCATCTTACTACATTGTTCTTTTCCATTCACTGAGAATGAGAAAGTGGGAAGGCCCTTATGTCCTCTTAAAGGCTGTAGCAATAGACCTGACACATCTTCTGGTGACTGTGGTGATATTGAAAGCAGTGGAAGAGTAAGAAGTTTTCCCATTGTTTAAGAAGGTGATTGCTAGAATAAGTCTTTAGAAATACTTATGGTATTGTAGTATCTCTGGAGCCAGCCTACATGAAATGTGTTTGGACTGAGTTCTTAGAGATCTCTGCAGTTACCATCCTGTTATTAGAACAGCCTGGTCCCAAACTGGAATACAATTACTTTCATTTTTGTAGATGAGGAAAGTAAATGGAGAACATTTCTGAATTTTAAAAGACCCGAGAAAGAAGACAAACTGGTAGAATACCCTGGGGAAAATTAGGTGCTATAAAACAGTAATAATAATAGAATTCAGAATGTCAGAAGACAGAGTGAGAAGAGATACTGTAAAAAGTTGGAGTCAGTTTCTTTAGGCTCCCATTTTTTAAGAAACCTGTCCTTGGAAAGTTCAGTCGTTTCTCATTCTTTATAAAAGGATTTTATTTAACTGCTGTATGATGTTTCGTATTGCATTGTAGTGAATTAGTAGTCTTAAAGCCATAAATCAAAACAGATATGCTGTGCTGTTTGACCACCTCTCCTCTGGAGTTATAAATTGGGATTACATAAATCAGGACAGCATTTAACAGAGGAATTATGAAAGCTTGACCTGTTTTGTGGGGTTATCTAACTGAAGTTAGTGACTTGGAATTTCTTTCTCCAGTCTGAGTTTTGGGCAGGAGAACATAAAGCCATTTTAAGCAGGATAACAGATTTTTTTTTTTCCTTCTGTTATGACTGGATAATGCACTTTTGAGGCATTTTTACCTTGTATTATAAGTATTTATTTAATCTTTTTGCAGTATTTAGCTTTAGAAGACATTTATTTGGAAAATCTGTGGTTATATAATTTTTTTATTTTAGAGAAAAACTTTTATCAGACTTCCTGCTTGACTTCAGTACCTTTTTATTTCAGTTACCTCTGCTGTAACTGTTTTTCTTACACTAAGAAAAAATATTCTTAGTGAAACTGTAAATAGGTTGATCAACATTCCTTTATAATTTACCTCAGTTATGGATTGGATAATGTTTTATCATTTAAATTAGGTGTTCTGTTCCTTTTCCCTTTCCCTTTTGTATCAGATTCGTGTGAAATGAAACAGTCCCGTCCTGATAAACCCACACATATATGAAATGCGTGAACCCGTCTATCTGCTACAGTTGATGAAATGATGATGAAAATAATGAAAAGATGGGAAATAACATCCTACCAATGGGTCTAAAAAAGCGTGAGGGACTCTTGACCTTTTTATAAAGCTGTAAATTATTGTATTATATCCAGTCAGGGCTTTTATGGAGCATGAAGGGTGGAAAGATGTGAGAAAGGAATCTTCAGTTTGCTAGCCAAAGGTAGGAAAGAGCACCACTGTACCTGGCTGTTGGAGGAGAAAGGTGAATCTTTTCTGCTATTGAGTGACCTTATGTCTTGAGTAACAAGTAGGCTATCTCAATTGTTGCCAACTTGTTTGGTTTGGCAGCACTGACAGGAAGTTAGTATCCCATGACTTCAGGAGCTGAGAAAGTCTGAAAAGGAAGGCTTAGGATAATCGTAGAGTCTCATGGGCAAGTAAAAACCATCCTTTTTCAGAACTTATGCTTTAAATGTACAATATAGAAACCTATTGTACTGAGAAATCTCTGAACAAAAGCTGCATCATCACAGCGTAGGTTTTTCTCAAGTATGTGATGAGAGCTTTGTGCTTTTGTTCCAGTGGTGATCAGGATTGTTAATTTCACCATGCTGCCAAGGGCATTTCACCATCAGGCATGGCACCAACCTGTATCCACCACTGCTGGGTTGAGAGATTTCTGGAAAGAAAGACACTGCTTCCCCACTTGCTGCTGTTGATTGAGGTCAGCATAGAACACTTCCACAGTTCTGTCCTATGAGGTTTAATACATATTTTCTATGAGGCTGATCGATGTACACAACCTGAGATACAGAAGGGCGTTTGAATGACGCAGAGGATCTTCCAGTTCTCACTAGGAACACACCACAAAGTGGGAAGTAAACCTGGTTTTATATGCTGGTCTTTGTCTCAAAATAAGATTTTTATTAATTTCAGTGGGGTACTCAGTAGAAATTGTATATGTTTTTATATGCCGAAAACACAAAACTTGATAACCGAAACAGCTTGTGTGCTGAAAATTCTGTCTCAAAGCTGTTTCCTGTAGGCTTGCAAATGTAGCAGGAATTACCTCAGAATTGTCCACTTGCCCACAATTAAACAGGGGTGCTTGGCAGGGGTTGCACTGCGGAAACTTCATTTTGCAGTCAGAGGAAGGTAAGAGTATTTAAAAACATTGAGCAATTTACAAGCAGCTAATTCTGGAGTTCTGAGGCTTTGAGTTTCCAGCTTTTTGACATTGAAAAGGGAGCTTTCCTATGGAGTAAATTGTTGCCTGTGACAACATAAAGAGAATTGGCAAATTATCCACAAATGACTGATAAATAATGTTGCCTCTGACTTGCTGCCACACATCTGTTGATTATTAGCATGCAAATGATGACAATTTGAGAAAATGGAAATTTGCATAAGGATGCTTATATTACTTTAGTATTAGTAATAACAGATTTCATTGTTACAGTGACTGCGATGACTCCTGGAGATTTAAAACAACTTAATGAAAAACTGCTCAAGCAAATTCAGGGTGAGAATTTGTCAGTGCTTTTTGGTTCGGGTTTGTGTTGCTTTGTAATATGGAAAATCTGTTTTAAAAAATAACTGAAAGGAAAGCCATCACAATTTAAGTTTTGAAGAGAAGTCTTTATATATCACATTTCTGTGTAAAACAAGAAAATTCTAGGTAAAGGTTTTGACAGGAATCAGAGAATCATTTGGGTTGGAAAAGACCTTTGAGAGCATCAGGTCCGAATATTAACACTGACAAGTCCACTATTAAAACATGTCTTTTAAGTGCCACATCTGCTCTCTTCAATACCTCTAGGGATGGTGACTCAACCGCTTCCCTTGGGCAGCCTGTTCCAATGCTTGAAAATCCTTTCAGTGAAGAAATTTTTCTTCATATCCAATCTAAACCTCCCCTGACACAACTGGAGGCCATTTCCTCTTGTCTTGTCACTTGTTACCTGGGAGAAGACAGACACCCCCCTCACTACAACCTCCTTTCAGGTAGTTGTAGAGAGTGATAAGGTCTCCCCTTGTTCTGTTTTTCTCCAATTCCCTCAACAATTCCTCATAAGATGTGCTCACCCTTCACCAGCTTTGTTGCCCTTCTCTGGACCTACTCCAGCACCTTGGTGTCTGTTGTTGTAGTGAGAGGCCCAAAACTGAGTACAGTATTTAGGGTGTGGCCTCACCAGTTCTGAGTACAGGGTGCTGTACATCCTGCTGGCCACACTACTTCTGATACAATCAGAATCCACTTAATTTTCAGCTAAATGTGCCTTTTTTACGGTAATGTTCAGCACTGCATCTTAAGTCTATGGAAGTGCAGGGATCAAGTGTGTTAGTTAACCTAATGTGTTCTTGCAGATGTGTTTGAAGAGCTGACACAGCAAGTCCAAGAAAAGGACTCTCTGGCCTCAGAGCTCAATGTCCGTCATATTGCTATTGAGCAACTGCTGAAGAACTACTCCAAGCTGCCGTGTCTACAGATGGGGCGAGCAGGGATGAAATCAAATGTCCCCATTTAAAAGGGGGTATGCTTGTATCTCCCTGTAGAGCTAACTTTCCCTAACAGCTTTGATAACCATTAAGTACAGCTGCACAGATATTTAAAAGCTTTTCGGGAAACTTGGGCAGCTTTCTCTTTGCATTCATAATCCATGAGGAGTCTTATTCCACTTCGGTTTTAACAAGGCAAATATTTTAGGGATTGAAATCTATTGTAATAAGGTTTATTCACACTTCAGGATTTTTTTTTCTTGCCCATAACTATGCATGAGCCTTGAAATGAATTCTGTGTTTCGTTGATAATGAAATTGTTCCTAGCAAAGAATGACCTGAGCCTGTAAAGCTGCCTCCTTCACAGAGAGGAGAAACAAAAATTGGAGATTTGATCAGGTCTGATCATGCTACATCCAGGAGAGCTTTAAGGGGAGAACAGTGTTAATGAAACTCATGTTTTCTTATTTATTATGAGCAATATTTTATTATTGAAATTTTATACTAAATAAATATCACTATTTTAGGTACTTTTCCAGATCTCTTTATAAAATGTCTGAATTACTCTGTGTAATGTTTATGCCTTGTGTATGATTGTTTATCCTTTTTCAGGTCTGTATCTTTCATGATACAATTTTAAAAATACTTGTTTCCCAAAGAGACTAATTTCATGTTAAAGAAAAAGAAGTGGTGGTGCATCACTTATTTTTATCAGCTTTGTAACTGGAGAATTTGGTTCATGAGAGACATTTAAAAAGAAAAGCACAGCACTTCCTTTAAAATGAAAAAAAAGAAAAAAGTCCATACTTTGGTTTTAATGCATAGAAGTTGAAGTTGTTTTATATGTGTGAAATTTTCAGTGCTGAAAGATTACTTTGTTGAAACTAAATAAATTTGTAATACTACATTGCCTTGTTTTGCTTTTTTATAACGTTGGATCAGATTGTGATAGTGTTTTTAATTTTGAAATGCAAACAGTGTTGTTACATTACAAAATAGAGCATCCTCTGCTTTTTTAAACCTTCTGTCAGGCTGCCACACTGAGAAATCTTTGTTAATGTTTGCCAGAGACTGTAGAGCTGCATTTGTGTAACTAAAAGTTCCTGAGTTGCACTGAAAGAGTCAGGGGTGGGGAGAGAAAGTTCCCTCTGCCAAAAGTTAATGTCTTTGTGCTTTCTGTTTTTATCACGTTAAGTTCTAACAGGGAGTAGTTTATGTAGTTGACCTGAAGGAGTGACTAGCATGGAGGGAGGTTTAGATTTGATTTTAAAATCAAACTGAGACTTAAGCTGAAGTTCAGCCTATGTTTATTGATTGCCCTCCCTATAGCGGTATCTGGACTACACAGGACGGGTTGATTAATGTTAAGTGTTTTTTTCCATAATGCATTTCTGGAAGGGCCCTGAAAGGAGTTTGGAACCAGCTTGAGAGTATGCATGAGCGGGGGCTTGAACTTGTCTGTCTTGGTATTTTGTGGTTCAGGAGGGGGGAAAAGTCAGCATCATTGCTTGCATGTGCAAGCGGATCTGTAAGTAAGTGTACACTAGCTCATCCCTAATTATGGTTGTCAGAAGATGGGTTAATCTCCATGTGCAAGTCTGTCTGTAAACCTTATTAATACAGTACTAAGATAAGTGCAAGTGTAAGGTGACAGAAGTACTATTGTTACTCCTATCTATGAAAAGACCACTAGAGAGGTTGGATCTCTAGTTCCCCACACAGCGGATCAGATTGATGAGGGCCTTAATGTCACTTCACTGCACTGGGATTGAGGAGAACTAAGCTATACCTAACTCTTGCTGGTCACTTTTGAGGGAATTAAACTGAAAATTTAGGCAAAATTGTGACTTTTTAAACAAAGGGACGTTTTACCTATAAAAACATTCACCTAAACTGAACGTTGAGACCTTTTGTTACATTGTAGTGCTGTGCTTGGAGACACTAGCAGTGAGAGCACAGCCACATCTAAGGCTGAATTAGTAATTAAGTTCACAAGGAGAAATCTTGCTTGATCAAAATTAGATCCATATGTGTATGAAAGAGCATACAGCAAAGTTAGATCTATTTCAGAGCTTAATCTATTATTTTTATGCAGATTCTTCCTTTTTTAGCAGCAGCTTGGTGACTGCATTACAAAAATATTCCTCTCCCTTTTCCTTAGCCTGGGATGTCATGTTGGGCAGGAGATTTCTGTTAGCACCTCTGAACAATAATGCAAGAGCTGGTTTCCCGGCCCAAAGGCCACTTCCAGCAAAAGGTAGGGAGCTTGGTGCATGTTTCTGCTTTTTGATGGACCAAAATTCCAGGAATAAGATAGATTATTTTTTTTGTTGTTGTTCTTGGTTGGTTGGTTGGGGGTTTTATTAGAAGTATTTCAGCCATGTAACACTTTCTAGGTAATGCAACTGTTTATGTCAATGTTGTAAATGCTAATTACATGTGGCAAATACGTAACAGGTTGCATGGACAGTTAAATTTCTTTTGCAATTAGGAAATATGGATTGACTTATACATATTTTAAATACTGAGACTTAATTTTGGTGAAAATGTAATAAAGCAGTCTGTTAATATCTTTTTCAGATTAGCAGGTTGCTTACTTTATTTTTTTCTGAAGGATTTTTGGTTTAAGAATGAATAAAATCTTGTTTCTGATTTTTTTTAGTGGATATAAAATTAGTGATGTATAACTTAAAATAAGGAAACTGACTGTAGGCATAGTGTGGAAGCTGTTAAAAGTCAGTTGGGTCATACGTTAAACTTTCACGCAATAGCAGGGGTTCTAAAACATCTTAAAGTCATGATGCTGCTGTCTAAAGAAAGGGTTTAAATTCATAATGTCTGCAAGTTTTTAAGTATGTTTTTATGGTATAGTGTGAGACAGTTTTTAAAAGTTCAAGTTTTTAACAGATGATTTCATAGGGATGTTCAGATGGTGTGTTGGAATGAAGGGAAGTAGGAAGGCCTGTGGCTGTAGCTCAAGGTAGACTAAATTCTGTAGTAGGGTGGAAAAAAACAAAGATGCTACTAAGTTACTGTTGGGTTTTGGTAGTGAAATAATAACACAAGTCAGTGGGGAATCACACAGTGAAATGAAAGGCAGAAGGTCACTGGGTTTTTGCCTCCATTTAATTTGTATCCCATACAGTTCCCATTGCTATAAAGTCCTGACACCTGCAGGAAATGTAATCACTTGTTTTCCTACCATCTGCTTGAATGTTTAAAGGACTGTTTTCCTCAGTTAACTGAGAACAAATTAATTTGCCAGTTGAAGGTCTTAGTTACTTAGTTAATTCTTTTCCATAGGCCCTTTCTAAGGCAGCCACCTCCTTGCCTGCACTAGTATCCTCTGCTCACTGTAGTGTGCACTCCTGAGTTGTGATGATAAGCCTGAGATGCCATCGTTCTTCTGTTAGCATAAATAGCAACAAACAATAAATCAATTAACTTCTCAGTACCTGTAATACCTGAAAATATCCTGTTTGCCCCCCCGCCCCCAGCACTCAGATCGCACTCTTGGTAACCTGCTCGTGCCTTCACCACTTGGCCCCTCACCATTTGGCTGCCAGCCTTCCCCACGTCTTGGCTTTTGGAAATGGTGAGACAGCACTGAGAGAAAGAGGAAAGGTGAAATCACAGGTCAAAATGTGATTGTTGACAGAGCAATTTGTTGGTAGCTCAAGAATTCAAGAGTAAAGCATAAGCGTGAAAAGGTAAGAAATTGGGAAGAAATGACAGGTGTCGAGCCTGCAGCTGACAGTCAGGTCATTGGTGTTGACAGCATCACAGAATTTGGTGTGTGAGTGCAGTTCAACAGACCTCAAGGGCTGTACATAGCACGTACATGTAAAGCAGATACAAGTGTATGTTACAAAGCATAAATCATTGCATCTCAAAAGTGAAGAAACATGGCTAAAGATTGGATTTCTTAACCAAGGATAGCCTAACTTTTTTGTTTGTTTTTTTTTTTTATCTAGTAATACCAGTTCAGTGCAGATTCCTGAGCAGAGCAGTTCCAGTAATTTTTCTTTAAAATATTTTTCTTCCTGATACGGCAGAAAAAGTAAGTACTCTGAAGCCAAATGCCAGCTTTAAATGATGAGACTTCCTTAATCGGCCTAAAAAAAGATGAACTTATCAAAAATAATTTTGCGGTTTTCACCTTTTCAAAGATTTTTGCTAATCTGCTGAAGCTGAAAAATACTGTGGGAAGTCAGTATTAGGGGGTTGGGAGAGGAGAGGTAGCAATTTGTAGCTTCCAGTAGATACATTAAAAAGAATTTGAAATCCAAGGCAGACAGACTTCAAAATGAAAAGATCACAGAGTGTTTAGAGCTGTGCATTGAAATAAACAATAAGGAACTTCTTTCCCAAGATCGTTTTAAAATGTGATCCTGAATACATGTTTATGCAGGCTGCACTTCTTAAAAAATGCTCCTAACTAGAGGTTTGTTTGAAGTGCTGTTGCTTTAAAGTCTTTGTGTAGTTAATCTTCAACGAGGCTTTTGTACAGGTGACTTTATTTAAGGATAGATGGTCTTTCACTGCAAATATAGGCGAAGGAATAATGACAGTGTGAATTTGCAATTAATTTTGGAACATGCAGTATATCTCCTCTGAACACGCTGTGGCCTTCTAAGTCACTGATACGTAATAACATCCTCCCTTATAATGCTAATGCAGCTGCTGTTCAGAACAAGTTGGACCATATTCTTTGTCCAAAAGCTCTATCACCCAAATAGAAGGCAATTTGTAATAATCTTTTGATAATTAACTGCTGCCAGTGATGTGCAGCAAAAGGCAACATGCAGGGCTATGCCCTCTGGCACCAGTGAGCACCACGGGGCAGATGCTGTGTTAGCAGAAAAGGGAGTGGATGAGTGCAGGAAGCCAGGCTCCCGAGAACAAGCTGAACAGCCTCCCCTCTTGCTGCTGTTGGGAGTCATACTACTGGGATAAATGCTGTTTCTGTGACACACCAGAGCGTTTCTTCCGTACTCTTTTTCCAGGCAGATTGTTTGGAGCATACCAACAGTAACAGCCCTGTTTGCTGTGTCTGCTGATTGATCTTCTGCCTCTTCCCCCTGCTTAAAAAAAACCTTCCCCCTTCAAAAACATGCTAAAAAAAAAAGGAAAAAAAAATCCTTTTTCAGAATCCTAACTATTGTTTGGAAAAAAAAAAATATAAAGTGCTAAGTCCAGTCGTGGGAAAGATGCACTCACCTATTCCACTAACCAGGAGGCAGGTCAAACTCGTCTCTATTAGCCTGAAATCATCAAGTATATTTTTTTTCCCAGCTGCAAAGAGCACTTAATTTTATTACTGTATGTACGTATGAAACATGCGCTTACTACAGTTTGATTCAGAGTGCTCTGTTCTCAAAACTTTTTTTTTGCATAATCCACTCTTAAGAAGGGGAGGAGATTCATTTGTGAAGGCACTGGTGCAATATATTGACAGGCAAAGGAGAAAGCAAGGTCTTTTGCTTAGCTTTTTAATGAAAGATAATAAGATTTCTCACTGCAGTAACTAGCAGGTGATTGTGACCTCAGAGAAGGCACTCAGCATACATGCCCAAGAGGTGCAGGCTGGCCTTCAGTGAGCCCTTGTCAGCTGCCTTTGTAGATGGCTCCACTAACACTTTACCCTGAGATCAGTGAGACAAGGAGAAGTGGGAGTGTGGTCTTTTCCAGCCCAGCCTCCTGCCAAATTAAGATATAACTCTTCCCCACTACAGATAATTCCACCTGAAATTTAAGAATTGGCTTTGTGAGCAGCAGGCATGGGACTGGCTCCTTCCAGGCTCCCCAGCCAGCAAAGAGGGGCTGATGGTGACATTGTCCTTGGCTGTCTCATAGTGCCCACAGCCTGTCCTTGGGTTTGTCAGGGAAAGGTGATGAGAGAGACCTGCTAATGCTCAGAGCCAGCAGAGCTGGCTGAAGTCCCTCAGCTCAGCCGCAAAGACTAACCTGCCCTGTTGCTAATGAACAATTGCACTTGTTTTTTTTCAGTGTGACAAATGGCCAAGGTCACTGGCTTGCACTTCTTTCTGTACTTGTTAAAATAACACGGCACTTAAAAAAGAAGCTGAGTTTTAGAATATCAAAGACATTGATCCAACAAGAAAAGCAGACCAGCTATCGCTGCCAGTAATGTGATGGGATCCTTCAGTGCCAGAAAAATTAAACTAGCAGCCAGGTGCTTTCATCTGTTTCCTTATTTCTGCTCCGTCTTATTCAACCACAACAACTCTGTTAATTAACTGCATTGATAAAAATTAAGTGCCTAATGTTAAGATTCAACATTGTAGTGTTCAGTGCTGCATCATGGTTAATGTAATCTGTTTGCTAGCTCTAGTATTATACTCATTTTCTTACTCTGCACATCATTTAGCAGACAACGTTTTCCACACAGGAAAATTCAGATGACAGAAATATTCTTCTAAAAGCAGATAATTCATGCAGCCAGTAACTCAGCAACACGCAGCCACTCACTCACCCCTATCCACCAGATTGGGAAGGGGAGAATTGAAGGAATGTAATACCCACAGGTTGAGATAAGAACAGTTTAATAACTGAAGTATAATATAATAATACTAATGCTAATAATAATCATAAGGGAAATAAGGGAGAGAATATAAAACTAAAAGGGGAAAGGAAATAAAATAAACACAAGTGATGCACAATGCAATTGCTCACCACCCACCGATACCCAGCGTAACCTGAGCAGTGATCTGGCCTCTGGGTAACTGCCCCCAGTTTATATAGTGGGCACAACGTGCTGGGGTATAGAATACCTCTTTGGCTAGTTTGGGTCAGGTGTCCTGTCTCTGCTTCCTCCTGGCTTCCCCTCCTCCCTGGCAGACCATGAGAGACTGAAAAGTCCTTGATCAGGGTAAGTGCTACTGAGCAATAACTGAAACATCAGTGTCTTATCAGTATTGATCTCAGACTAAAGTTGAAACACAGTTCTGCACCAGCTACTGGGAAAAAATTAACTCTATCCCAGCTGAAACCAGGACAGCAGAGGAGATAGCATTGCCCAGCATTACAGTTTTCAGACTCATTTGATTGTAACATGCTGCCTCAGCTGCTGGTTTGGCTGCTGATCATCCCCCTGTTGGTGTGTGCTCCTCAACACAAGGTGTCTGCTTCAAAGGCTGTCCTTTCTTACCACCAAATGCCGGTAACCATAGCTCTGACAAGCTCCTGTGCATTTTTGCATTGGCACAAGGACACGCAACCGTGCCTGGTAGCCAAACCTTTGCTGAAGGATGCCTCCTCCTGCCCTTGTGAGGTACCCTGCCTCGGTGCCCAAAGCTGACCAGCCTACACTGCTCAGAAACCCCTCGTGCTGCAACCACTGCCTGCAAGGTCACCACTCTGTGTGTGGCTGTCCATGCCAGGCCGAGACCTGCCTCAACCCAAGCCACGCATGCTTTGGGGTTTCAGCAGCTATGTAGGTCAGCCCCACCTCCTGCCACTTCAGCGCTGGGTCTGGTGAGGTCAAGGCACTGTCTGCCCACACAGGCCTTTGGCCACCAGTGGCGGGGGTGAGGGACATCTGTTCCCATCCCATTCATAGCCATAATAGAAACAACAGTCACCATAGTTCATGATGGTAGATAATGTCAAAATTAACCTGGTTTATGTTGAAAGAAAACGAGTCAGAGACCAGCTGAGGTGAGCAGTTGCCCTGCAAAGCTGAGGAGGCTGCACGGAGCTGGTGGTGCTGGAGATGGGCTGGGACCAGTGGCCGCTTCCTGCCACTCTGGTACCCCCCAGGGCTGTCAGCTCATGTACATCTGTCCCTGGAGCACTTGCAGACCAGCTGACACCACTCAGTATAGGTGTAAGCCTTCAGATCCAGCTCTCTGAAGGACCCAGCAGACAGATCCCACTTCCCAGGCCACAGCCTGGTGCTGTGGGGGCACTGTGGTCTGAGAAGCACACACCAGCAAACCCCTTCCCCTCAGCAGCCTAGCGTGATGGGTGCTGGGCTTGGGCTGAGGGGGGACTGTGGGTGGGTATTACCCCAAAAAGGGGTTGGAAGCCAGTGAGGGTGAATAGAGCCTGCTGCTGCAGTCCAGGCCCCTAAGCAGTCCATGTTGTTTCTCTGTCCATGAGCACATAGACCAGTGGTGTCATACGCTGAATAAGGGTATCTCTGCTCATTCAGTGAGTCACATCTATCATGGGAATGAGGAGTTGGAGGAGGAAAACACAGAAAAAAATCATGTGATGGTCTAAGCAAAGACTCTCCTCATGGCTAACCACGAAGGAACAATCTGCTGCACCAACTTTAACTCTGGCATGGCAATCCAGAACATCTCGTTTTGCCAGCTTAGCTACACACGCTATGTTTTTGAGAGTGCCTTATTGGTGTTTTTAAGACTGGCAGTCCCAGCTCTCTCAGCCTATCCCTGTAGAACAGATGCTTCAGTCCCTTAGTCACCTTTGTGGCACATCACTTGACTCCCTGCACTACACCCTTTATACTGAAGCTCCTTCAAAGTAATAAAAGCCACTTATTTTATGGCTACTGACCTTCATCAGTCTACCAGGAGGCTGAGGACACACTCAGGTCTTTGATTGTCACCTCCTGCCACAGTTACACTGCATTCCATCATCTTTTGGCTCATTGGAGCAGAAGCTGATCAGAGCAAGGCTGTGAAGCTGTCTTCAAATATAGGCTCTTTTTCTAGCTGTGTTGCTGGATTTTGGGGGATAGCCATAAGTGAATCCGCATGCAAAGAGTTGTGGTCAATGGCTCAATGTCCAACTGGAGAGCAGTAACAAGTGGCGTCCCTCAGGGACTGGTCTTGTTTAACATCTTCGTCACTGACATGGACAGTGGGATTGAGTGCGCCCTCAGCAAGTTTGCTGATGACACCAAGCTGTGGTTCAGTTGATACCCTGGAGGGAAGGAATGCCATCCAGAGGGACCTTGACACACTTGTGAGGTGGGCTGATGCCAACCTCATGAAGTTTAACCATGACAAGTGCAAGGTCCTACACCTGGGTCGGAGCAATCCCAGGCACAGCTACAGGTTGGGCAGAGAAGAGATTCAGAGCAGCCCTGCGGAGAAGGACTTGGGGGTGTTGGTTGATGAGAAAATGAACATGAGAACATGAGCCGGCTTCAGTGTGCGCTTGCAGCCCAGAAAGCCAACCGTATCCTGGGCTGCATCAAAAGGAACATCACCAGCAGGTCGAATTAGGTGATCCTGCCCCTCTACTCTGCTCTTGTGAGACCTCACCTGGAGTATTGTGTGCAGTTCTGGTGTCCTCAACATAAAAAGGACATGGAACTGTTGGAACAAGTCCAGAGAAGGGCCACGAGGATGATCAGGGGACTGGAGCACCTCCTGTGTGAAGACAGGCTGAGGAAGTTGGGGCTGTTCAGGCTGGAGAAGAGGAGGCTATGTGGAGACCTCATAGCAGGGGCTATAGGGATGCTGGAGAGGGACTCTTCATTAGAGACTGTAGTGATAGGACAAGGAGTAACGGGTTCAAACTTAAACAGGGGAAGTTTAGATTGGATATAAGGAGGAAATTCTTTCCTGTTAGGGTGGTGAGGCACTGCAATAGGTTGCCCAGGGAGGTTGTGAATGCTCCATCTCTGGCAGTGTTCAAGACCAGGTTGGATGAGGCCTTGGGTGATATGGTTTAGCGTAAGATGTCCCTGCCCATGGCAGGGGGGTTGGAACTACATGATCTTAAGGTCCTTTCCAACCCTAACTATTCTA
Source organism: Pezoporus flaviventris (assembly GCF_033815535.1). Taxonomy (NCBI): domain Eukaryota; kingdom Metazoa; phylum Chordata; class Aves; order Psittaciformes; family Psittacidae; genus Pezoporus; species Pezoporus flaviventris. The sequence goes on from NW_026892563.1 coordinate 24,020,999, forward strand.
TGATTCTATGATTCTATTACCAGTTACCTACCTGTGCTTGTTTCTTCAACTACAAGAGGTGGCAATATTGAATTTGATTGCAAAGCTTAATCTGTTTATATGTGAGATCATGTACAGCTGTGTGCTATGCACCAGTGCCACTATTTGCTACTTCTCAGCCTTTTGGGAGGATTAATGCTTGCAAAAGTCACTTAAATTGACTGCAGGATTCTTCAAGTTGATTTAGAAAATGGAAAGCCCAAAAGACAAAAACGGAAGTTGTCTTCTGCAGTACATTCGTTGCTCTGATAAATTCAGAATTTCCTGAGACCCAGTAGCAACTACTTTTCATTGTCCACAGTCTAAAGCAATCTTGCTGGACAAGTTAGTAGTGACAAAGAGTGGTGTCTGGTCACCCATAACAGTATGGCTTTTTTGCTGGCTTTGAGAAGTAAATCTGCTTGTGTTGCTCTGTAGTTTGAATGCAAAGAAACCTTTCATCCTCCAGCACAAATGCTGCATGAAATTTGTTGCAAAAATTCCTGTTATTTTCCCTACAATAGGAGTCAGCTGTTTTACATCACGGGTCTGTATGCCACTTCCATTGTGAAGTGCTGCTCTTTGAAGCCGTTTTTGCCTTGAGGTATGACTTCAACTAAGAAACACACTGAAACTGGAAGCCTTGGGCTAAAACACTGATAGAAAAGGAGGAAAGTGATTTTTCATTCCCCTGCTTCAAGGATCCAGTGTAAACTCTCAACCTGGCTACTGGCATTTATGAAAGCAGGGCAGAGCAGCTTATCTGGTGTGTCACATTCCCCTTATGAACTCTGCAAAGGTACAGTTGGAAAGGATGGAGGAGTTACTATTTGCAGGGAAAAGAAGCATTGAAATCAATCAAGACAGATCAGGCACACTGGGGGATGACAGTGTAATTGAAAAGACATCCTGAGCATTGGAGTCCCTGTTGTTTTCAAGGCTCTTCTTCCCCACTATCAAATAGAGGATTCTGTCTCACCCACGTCCGGAAGCCCTCAGCCAACAAGGATGCCTCTACTGATACCCTGTTCTCTCAGCAAACTGAGAGCCTCCAGGTGCAGCAGCTTTTGAAGCAGGCTACCTTGTGCTGTCAAAGCGCTTTCCTGCCCAGCTGAACCAAGCAAAGTTGTTCCTGCTGCCGCATCTCCTCTCCAGCACCAGAGTACCTTATCTCCCCACTGCTGCTGTGGAGCAGGCCCTGGCTTTTGCCAGCCCCTTCTAGGACCTGCTCTTTAAAGAGACAGGAATCCAGCATCAGCCTTTGCTGCAGTGCTGGTGACACACAGAGATGCACACAAGCCCAGGCAGGGTGGAGGAAGGTGGGGCAGGCACCTTGGCATGTTGGTGCATGTGGTCAGCCGACACTCTGTGCCTGCCCGGGGCATGCGGCATGCTGAAGAGGTGCGTGCTGACAGCTCACAGCCTGCTCACCCTACGTGAAGAAGACAAAGAGATGATACAACACTGTTCGCAGCAAGGCACATTTTAATCACAGGGTTGGTGTGCATTTGCTGGCTTTGTGCCTTCCCAGGCTTCTCTATGTCTTCTTCCTCATGCAGCCTCCTGCACTTTTGGCAGGCGCTGTTACTTGTGACAGTGTGTTCTGCTGACTTATTTTTCAAGCAAGTAAGTTCCCCAAGCTGATTCACAGTGCGGTCTTGAGTCGATGTTGCTTCAAAGAGCACACTTCAAGATCTCATGGCTGGCTCTGGGCTGGGAGCATGTACTCCTGGGCAGAGGGAGTGTCCACGCCCTAGGCAATTCCCTGATCTGGTCTTACACCTTACCCTTCCTGTACAGGAACAGGTTGTAGAGCAATTGCAAAAGTGCTGAACCTCATCTGCAGACCTAGCTAGACAGTCTGCTGAAGTTTTGAAATCATAGAATAATTTAAGTTGGAAAATACCTTTTAGGTCATTGAGTCCAACGAGAAACCTAGCGCCGCTGAGTCCACCACTAAAGCTAGTCCCTAATCACCATATCTACATGTCTTTTAAATACCTCCAGGGCAGCCTTTTCCAATGCCTGATCACCCTTTCTGTGGAGAAATACTTCCTAATATCCAATCTAAACCTCCCCTAGTGCATCTCGAGGCCATTTCCTCTCATCCTATTGCTTGTTAGTGGGAGAAGAGACTGATGCCTACCTCACTACAACCTCTTTTTAGGTAGTTGTAGAGAGCCATAAGGTTCCCCTTGAGCTTCCTTTTCTCCAGACTAAGCTCCCTCAGCCATTCCTCATCACACTTGTGCTCCAGGCCCTTCACCAGCTTCATTGCTCTTCTCTGGACACTCTCCAGCCCCTCAATCTCTCTCTTGCAGTGAGGAGCCCAGAACTGAACACAGGATTGGAGGTGCAGTCTCACCACTGCTGAGTACACAGGCATGATCACTGCCCTGGTACTGCTGCCACACTGTTTCTAACGCAGGCTAAGGTGTTTGCTGGCCTTCCTGGCCACCCAGGCGCAAGCTGGCTCATGTTCAGCCACTGTTGGCCACCACCCCAGGTCCTTTTCCACTGTGCAACTTTCCAGCCACTCTTGCCCAAGACTGTAGCATTGCATGACATTGTTGTGGCTCAAATGCAGGGTCCTGGCACTTTGCCTTGTTGAACCTCATACCACTGGCCACCGCCCATCAGTCCAGCCTGTCCAGATCTCAGTAGAGCCTTCCTACCCTCCATCAGATCAACACTTCCAACCGACTTGGTGCTGTACACAAACTTGAGGATGCACTAGATCCTTTTGTCCAAATCACTGATAAATACATTAAACATTGATAAAAATATGAAATATTTTTTTATTTCACACCCTTATATCTTAGTAATACTTTCTTTAATCATCATTAACTCTGAATGATCAATGTGGCTAAGATGAGAATTTCACATATTATCAAAGGTGTTCAGTATCTTCCAGGGTCAAATCCTATATTATTTAAGACAACTTTTCAACTAAAGCACAATCTTGAACTCCAGCAACTCTTAAACCTCACTTGGAGCTGGTGAGCTTTTTATATGACCAGCCCTGATTACATATCTGGTTAATCAGGTTGTGCAGCAACATGTCTGTCCTTGTTGATGTCAAGGAATCCACAGGAATTACAGCAAGCAGCTAGTGCAACATTCATGAACATAGAGCTTGCTGGGGGGTGAAAACTAGGGTGGAATAAATTTAGAAAGCTCATTTCTGTTAAACTAAATTTTTCAAAACTCTATTGGAATACACCTACTGCCACGATATCTTGTTTTGAGTAAGCAGAACAAATTAGAGCCTGCTTTTGTATGAGTGCAGCCACCCATTTCTAGGAGGATCCTCTGAAGTTTGAAATTCTATTTATATGAATCCCAAGCCAAAATTAATAGTGTTTATAAGACTTCACAAAAGTTGTTGCCTGTCAGTATTGTTATTTATTTAGTGACACACACACACACAAAATAAAACCCCAGAACACAGCATTAAGAGCAACCTATAATTAAGTTGGTTTGATGCAACCTACCAGAATAATCCACGAGACTGCTAACATGGTCATTTTCTTCAGGGCTTCTCGGATGTCTACATGTACAAAGGATTAGATTGCATGACTTTTGTCATGTATTTGGCTCACTTAGAGGCAACACTTGGAGGCAACAGCTTGGCACCTATTTAACATGCTGTTTGATCTGTTTCTACCAAAAAAAAAAAAAAATGCTTGATACACTGAGACATTGTAATGAGGAGTATTTAAAAGACACTAAGAAATCCTAGGTCAGGCATTCCTAGGAACAGATGGTTTCTGGAAGAGTACCAAAGGCAGGTGCAGTTATTCTACCTGCAGTGCAAAGTGTTTCTTTACAGGCCTGAACATGCCTATTCCCCAGCAGTCCCTGGAGTTTTAATGTGGGATGGACTGTTGAGGTCCAGTTAAGGGAAAGAACTGAATGATAACAATCATTTTCTTATGAGAACGAAGGACATTATTGCTGCAGTGAAGGTTTCCATCCATTTCCACACAGATCTCAGGAAGCTCACATGAAGATGTGTGGCTGGCTACTCCTCCTGAACCCAGCCCTAACCTGACCTTTATTTCCCAACTCTGTTCAAGTGATAACCATTAGTGGTGGTGGTAATGGATGCCTCTGGGGTGTCATGGTCCATCTGATTCAATTCTGGGGAGACAGAAACCAGCAACAATAGCCAAGGGCTAATCCAAAAAACTGCAAAACCACCCCCAACCATAGTCCTGTTCAAGGTCTGACTCAAGCCAAGTTCCTGTAGTCGATATGCAATATGACTATGAGTCAATCATCTTACTCCATAAACAGTTGATAGCCCAGGTCCTGTTGAGCTCTCCTGCACAGCAGGAGACTGGGTTACACTGCAGGATCTCCCCTTGAGTAGGGACACCTCTCAAGGTTACTTCTCAAGTTACAACCTCGATGTTGAGAGATCCCTTGGCACAACAGATTCTCAGTAAGTGATTACTAGCATGTTAAACTTTGAAATCTTACCTAAGTGATATGAAGGATTGATTGTGCATACATAATCCTTTAGACATAAACCATTGACCAAGTCTGGAACTAAATGTGGATCCAGCTGCACCTAGACTCTCAGAGAAATGTAGAAAGCAAGGGAGTCCTTTCTGCACCTCATGTAACCACAAGGCTGGTGGAGATTCTGTACCACAGCTACAGTCTGTTCTACTCAGTGTCCTCTTTGCAACACTGAATGCCTGGGAAAAAATCTGGGAAGCCTGCAACCATGTTGTGACACTTCCCAGAAACAGCTTCAGAGCTTCTGCTCACCTGGTGTTCTTGCTGAGCCAATGCTGGTGTCTTTGCCACAACCAGTAGAAGACATTACGTAAAATATATTGCAAGTTCTACCAAGCAGATAAATGACAACATTTATGTAAAATATAGATGTTTTATGAAAACATTTCTGCAAAGTTGTGTCCATTTCATGGAAGCTTCAGAAATCCAGTGATCAAGAAGGGCATTTCAAATCTGAAGGAAGATGTGATCACATACATTTCTGAAGTTTTTTGCTATTGCATCTTATGTCAATGGTGGAAACCAAAAGCTATGTTCTCAGAGCAAGATTATGCCTGAGATTTCATGGCAAAGAAGAAATGTGCATCATAAGTCCCCACTCAGCCAGCTCAACACCGAGTGCAGTTCCACCCTTCACAAGATGCCCCTTGCTCTCTTGAACATACCAGGAGACCAAGCTAAAATCAAAGGAAATGGCATCAAACCAGGACCTTTGTAGATACCAGTCATTCAGTTCATGACAGCTTTACCCCCAGCTGACATCAGTTTTACCATTTTCTAGGGTCTCCTGACAGTTGCCACAGGATTAAGTGTGCAATTAAAATGACTTGTATTCATGTGTACACACACATACACACACACAGAGAATTTATGGTTCCTATCGGTGCTGTGAATTTCGATTCTTTACTCTCTTCTGATATCTAAAGAATAATTTAATACTTATTAAAACTTCCATTCCGAGACGAGAGATGTGTCACTGCTTTGTGGTGTGCCTAATAACGATAGCAAGACAAAAGTACCCTCTAGTGGTAGACTTTAGTAGATGACTTTTTCTTTTCCTCCCGTTGCAGCGCATTGAAACAGCCAAGTGCTGTCACCTGGTTACCTCACTAACCCCAAGGTGGTCGAGTGACAGCATTGCAGGAGACAAAACGTAGGACATTGTCCTGTTTGAACAGAGCATCACATACTTCGAATACGATAGTGTAGTACTGAACTGGAGACCAGATGTAAAGTTGTGAGGTCAGAAAATTCCCATGTATTGGCTTTTATGACATACCACTAAGCCCGAAGACATTCAGAAACTTAGGAAGCAGAAACTACCCTGGGTTTTAATTATTTACTTATTCTTACAGGTACAAGTTCTTTCCATAGCAAAATACAAGCTGGTTGCATTTGCAGCCACAGGAGAAAACTTGGAGCAGAAAACGTGTTTACTTTCAAATCAAATTTCTATACGTATCACTGACTGATAAGCAGCTAACAATCTAAATTCATTTGCCACTTCCAACATGGAAATATAACTACAAGTAAGTTAACACCCTAGGAAAGAAAAGGGACAGAGATAGCCAAAGCCTGTACAATTTGCTGTGATTTCTCTGAGTTCAGTTCACATTGGCAGAAGATTTATGTTTAATAAGGTGTTAGTGAAGCTAGCAATAAATGGTAAGACTGCATTTTTTTCCTCTTTTCACATAACACCATTACGCCTCTTCTTTTTTGGGAATATATTCTACCCATAAACCCAGCAAACCCAGACATCGTCGACAAGATCAAAACTACATGTTACCAGGGAATCCTTTTATCTCTAAGACAAAAGCTAAGCCACAGACTGTGTTGTTTCGTTGCATGCATATAATAGTCACTTGTCTCTCAACTATTACAGCCCAGTTATATTTGAACACTGAGAAAAAAAAAAAAATTGTCATGCAAATAGGCATATCATGGCTGCCTCCTCATTAGGTATTAGTCTGCATTCACTACAGGTTTATCGTTAACCATATCATGTGAACAAAGGATTTCACAGAATTCCATTCTCATTTCACTGACCTATTTGTACTTTTTGGTGCACACATCTAAGGAAGCTAGGAGAGGCTGGAGTCAAATGCAGCTGGGTAATGCTCAAAAATACATCTAACTGCTAGTAGCTTGTTATATACATCAATGTCTTTTATTCAGCCATCTATGTATGTATGTATGTGCATATATGTACATATAGATATGTCCTCAACATAAAAAGGACATGGAACTGTTGGAACAAGTCCAGAGGGCCATGAGGATGATCAGGGGACTGGAGCAACTCCCGTATGAAGACAGGCTGAGAAAGTTGGGGCTGTTCAGCCTGGAGAAGAGAAGGCTGCATGGAGACCTCATAGCAGCCTTCCAGTATCTGAAGGGGGCCTATAGGGATGCTGGGGAGGGACTCTTCATTAGGGACTGCAGTGATAGGACAAGGGGTAATGGGTTCAAACTTAAACAGGGGAAGTTTAGACTGGAAATAAGGAGGAAATTCTTTCCTGTTAGGGTGGTGAGGCACTGGAATGGGTTGCCCAAGGAAGTTGTGAATGCTCCATTCCTGGCGGTGTTCAAGGCCAGGTTGGACGAGGCCTCGGGTGACATGGTTTTAGTGGGAGGTGTTCCTGCCATGGCAGGGGGGTTGGAACTAGATGATCTTAAGGTCCTTTCCAACCCTAACTATTCTATGATTCTATGTATATATTGAGTTTGGTTTTGCTTTATAATGAACTAATACATGCTTGGGAAAATCAGATGCAGAACTTCAGACACGTGACTTTAGTAAAACTGTTCACACATACAAATGAAACATTTGCTTAGGTACTTTGCTATAATGATACCTAGGCAACTTGGAATGATTTGCAGGGACAGGAAGATTTACCTTTATTATTGTAACAAATGATTGCATATGCCAAGGTTCAGGTGCCTTTAGCACCTTGTCATGTCTTGGAGAAATTTTAAGACAAGATAATATATTGTGTAAGAATCTGGTGTCATCTCTTTCTCTATCATGTACACATTACAGGTTGCCAATCTGTCACAGCAAGGAAACTCCCACCACTCTGCTTTGTTATTCTTCTAAATTTTGTCAATAATGCTCTGTAACAATGTATTCTGAATACAGGTGGGTTTACAATATTTCAAAAGCAACCAAGGATTTTGGGTCCTTCTATCAATTCTTGCAAGCCTGCATTTCTATGTCTTTGAAAAAAAAAATTTCTTTTAATAAAAAGATAGATTCTGGCGTTTGCTTTATGGCAGATCACTGGTATGCTCCAGTAGCTGCATTCACCAGATGAATGAGAACATACAGAGCTGCTTTGCAAATATGCACAAAAGACAATATGTATTTATACTTCTTGCAGAAACATACCTGAACATCTTTGTCACTGCCCCAGTGGATAAAGAGGCTTTCAGTGGAGGTTTTGAACAGGCAGGGTAGAATGGTGTGGCCAGCAAGAGTCTTTAAAGCAAGATTTCTGTGGCTGATGTAATGCATTTTGCCAAACTTGACCTCATTCCGTCCCAGCAGTTTAGAGGTGTAAGTCTCCCTGTCACTTTTCATACTACTTTGTTCATTGCTGAAACTCTGTCTCACCTAGGACAGTAGGCACGAGGGAAACAACTCTTTCACCCATGTCAAAAGGAGCTTCAAGAGTGATTGTGATCCCCCCTTCTCACTTACTTCTTGCCTGCTCCAGAGTCCAAAGGAGAGACCAAGCTAATTATATGGGGGAGGAAATCTCTGACAGACTGAGTCTGGGACTGAATCAGAAGCAACCAGCTGACCTTTATCTAGAGCAGAGACAAAGCTTCTCAGCGCTTGTTCAGGTTTGCTCTGAACACAGATGCAATGGTGCAAATTCAGTCTTCAGCAGTGAATCCTCAAGTTTTAGCTTGCTCACACCTCTTCCCAGTGTGTCTGGAGTACAGCCAGAACTATGGTCTGGAGCTGTTACTGTCTAAAGAGAGGAGGCGACCAGTGCTGCTGGATCTGGACTTGCCTTAATATAAAGCTATCTGGATCTAGAGCTTCAGCATGCGTTTATTTCCAACCTCACAATAACATCTGGCTACTTCTGCTCTTCTTTCTCATGGATTTTAGACTGTCCAGAAGATCTGACCTTTTCTTCAAAGACTGCCTTTCTTGCATACTGAACATATCCCACTTCATACACAGAATATGTGTAATTTCCCTCCTTTTTGTGCCTGACTTCCAAGTAAGTCTTTCACTTCTCTTCCCATCCCTTTTTAGTCCACACCTGAAACTGAGTCTGGATAGCTGATGCTTCTTGAGCCAGCAAGCCAATTTTGTGAGGTGGGAAATGCAGCCAGTAGTGGTTTTGTCTCTACTAAGAAATGGCCAGCACCTAGGTCAACAGGGAGAGAGCACACTGATTTATTGCATAAATAAATAACTCACAGCTATAGGCATGATGGAATAAAATATTAAACTACAGGAACAGGACAGTGCCACTTATATATGGGCAGGTGGTGTTTCTAATCACCTTGTTACTTATGACAGTCCTACTAAACTGAAAGGCAGATTAGTTTAGCAACATACACTATCAGTAAAATGGTAATAAAGCTCTTCTTCAAGCATCACTAAAATATGAAAGACTTAAAATAGAGAACCAGAGGGACTGAACCCTGGCCAGATAGCATTGTCTTCTGCCTTTCTCGCAAATCAAGCTGTAAGCTGCAATGGACACTCAAGACAGAACTTTCAAAGCAGCATTTAAACCTAGGTGCAACTGCTGTCAACCAAAATGTAGTTTAGGCTGCTTCTCCCCACACCTCCACACCTCCTCCCTCTCTCAAAGTCTGGCCATTAATTTTCAGTTGCTCCGTAATGATCTGTCTTCTAGACACAAACACTGTCAAAATGCTGTTAATTAGTGTATGAAAATCCATTTGATAAAATAGTGTTCTTTAAAACAAACAGAACGACAACAACCAAACACCATCCAAATAAGTAATTGGCTCAGATTGGAGCTGTCTGCTGCATTGTACAAAGTGCCTGCTTCACTAGACAACTAATCCAAAGTAATCCTCTTTTGAAACCACTGACTCACCATCTGATTTGCACAGGGAATGCCTGCTGCTGCAAATTATTCCAAAGTGGCAGATTACTTTATTTTTCACTGTCTACATTTTGATCTCTGGAAACTGACATCTTCCCAGCAGCTATGAAATAAAACTATATATATATATATACATATATAAGATCCACACATTTTTTTAAAGTCTCCTACTGGAAATAAATCTAAAACAAAATATCTTATTTTGGCAGTCATACCTCAAATACATATGAAGGGAAACTTCATAGATTAAAAGCTTTGTTTTTAGCTTTTCTATAATCCTATCTGTCAGCTTCCAGTTTCCTCTTTTTACCTAATGACTCACCATTCTGCCAGTCATTTCAACTTATGCCTAGGTATACTTTGTCTTCCTTTACTCATACAGCTGTCATTGCTGGAAGAATGCTGGTAAATGCACTGAAGTTTGATACAGGAAACCTCATTTGGGTTGTCTTTCTGCTGCAGGACACCTTCTCAATCTGTGGTATCTCATTTAACCAATTCTGGCTTGGTTCCTGCTCTGTAAAATAAAGACAACAATCTGCCTACCCCTTCATCTCTCAGCATTTGGTTGTCTTTACTATTTAGACTATAAGATCTATATGGTTTCTTACTGTTAGCCTGTAGCGTCTAACAAAGCAAGGGCAGTCTCGGTTGGAACATTTAGACTCAACCCAAGCATAAGAATACCAATTGCGCATTATTTGCTAGTGATAGGAATAAGCATGTTTAACATTTTAACCAAATTAGCATCTGAAGGAAGAATATTAGCAGGTTTCTGATTTACTACATTCCTATTCCTCAACTACATCATAAAGGGTAACAATATTGTACATGTGCATATGAGGGGAGGGGTGTATATAAAATATTGGGGGGTCATTTTTATATTTGTTTCATATTCCTAATGAAATATTCCCCCAATAAATTGCCCTTTCATCAAATAATTCCAGTGGTTAGAGACTAAAGTGGAAAAAATATAAAATATTGTGAGATACAATAAGACCACAGAATCTAGCACTTGCTTCGTATTCCTATGTGCTGTTTCATGAAATCAAAATAAATCATTAAGGAAGAAAGCTTTGCCATGTGTTTTTTTTTCTCTTCAGTTACATAGATTAGGTTGACATTTACTAAGTTCTTAAGACAAATCAGGATTACAAACCGAGAACTGATGACTACAAAGAAGATAAAAGGGCAGAAATATCTTCAGATTTCAGGAAGTTTTTAATTCACCCTTTGCCATATCCAGTGAATACAGAGGGTGCCGGTCTCCACTTGAGTCTCTCTCTGGTTGATGTACAGCAGTAATAGTAACAGCCATTTGAGAAACACTGACGTTACTAATTAGCTTGAGGCTATTTTATGAGGCCAGTCAGATTTCTTAGACGGCTGTATGATACATCTAGCAGAACTGAATATTGACAAGAGGCTATTAACCACATTTCTCTTTTCTGTGTCTGCCAAAATACATTGTAGATTCAAAGGGTATTCCCTACAGTAACTTAAAATAGCAGCAGTGTTCAAGTGCACATAAGCAAATGCAAACCAACCTCCCATTGTGTTTTCCTGCTTCTGTAGTGAAATGCTTTTGTAATGCACCCAGGTTAGACCTCAGAATTCGATCAATACAGATTTACACAGGCAACCACAGTCCTTTGCATCACTTTTAATGAAGCTGCAGTTTTCATTCTTACCTGCATTCTTGTTGCCTGAGCAACAATGATTTGGATTCGGCTTTCTTTGCTTTTCAATTCTATTGGATAAAAATAAATGGAAAAAAAAAATAATCATCATGGAGCTCAGCAAAAACTGCTGTGCTTTTCTAGCCCCATCTCCCTTTGATTCAATGCCTGCCTTGTCCACAAGCTGTGTCTCAACAGAAAGCAAAAAGAAATTAAATGGGTACTTGCTGCACAAGTTTACAGGCACAGAGCTTCACTAGCAGCATCCCTAACTTACAGCATATGCTGATTCTGATGGCAGGGAAAAGGAAGGGGAAAAGGAAAGTGCCCAGGAGGGAAAGTAGCAACAGGATGCAGGACGCAGGACGCTGAGGCTCTCTCCCATGCAGCAGCTGGCAATGATGAAGATGATGATGCTTTTGTTCCATGCTTTTCCTTTGGTTCTATATACCAGTTCTTACTGGCCCAACACTCGTGACAAGCAGTCACATCGAGGGCTCTGCAGTGGCTGGAGGAAGAGGCCTCTCTGGTGAGATCACCTGGCCAGTGGGAACTGAAATAAAGGGCATAAACAAGCTTCATGTGGGTTCTCAAGCAGTCTTCCAGGGGCATGAGTGCTCGCTTTTCATCCACTCAGACAGAAGTCAAACTGACATGGTAAAGACAACCACAGTCTCAGTTGTGGTTTTGCTTTGTAAACCTTATTTTTCAGGGCTTGTACACCAGAACCATGCTGTCGTGCCTGGGCTGCTCACGATGAAGACAAGAGCTGAAATCTGAGGAGAATAACTGATTCTAGCTTCATGTTTGTGTACTGCCAGGTTTTTCCTATTTTTTTCATTATTATATTCCCAGAGAATAGAGTTGAAATACAGATTTTCTCAATGTGTCTGTTTAAGATTAACTTAACATGATATTTGGAAACTGGGCACTTATACCCAAATGAAAATCTTTCAGAAGAGGCTTTCTACTGAGAAATATATTAAGCCTGATGTTCCCTCTCCCTTCAGAGCAAATTAACTGTACAAGAAAAAAAATCAGCCATACTCAGACGCAAGCCTTGTTATGTCCTATGAATTTCCACTGTGCCTTAAAAACAAGTAACAAGTGTACAACACATTTCCTATAGTGCTCATTGCTGGATAGAATTCATGCCAATTACAGGGTTATATTAACATCTCTGGGAAAGCATGAATAATACCAAGTTGGGAAGCTTTTATTTTGCTAAATATTAGCTCATATCTAGACTTGTTTAAAGGAAGTAACAGTTTGACATCTAGTTGTTGTTATATTAATTTTAAATATCCAGCCCTGTTCCATTATTATATAAGTGTTGACATTGTACTAAAGCAAAATCATCTAATAAAATTGGAAAACCACCTCAGGGAGTGCATATTGTAAAAATACATACACGTACATATATCTAACATAAATGTATACAAATATGTAGGTATCACCTAAACTCAAAGAATAAACTATATACCTAAAAAAACATATTAAAAAAGAATAATTAAGAACAGCAGTTTTAGTGGAAATGGCCAGACAAGTAATCGTAACTGCTTCAGGTTTCAAATTTAGTTTAAATTCCTTTTATTAAATACCTTTTTTTTTTCCCTGCTCAGCTATTAGTTTATTATTAATTCTTATCACAAGCCTTTCTTCAGTGAACTACTCTTGAAATCTCACTCTTTCTGAATATGCACATTCCCCACACATGAGTCATCCCACAGCAGGACAAACCTAATCCTTATTCTTCTGCATGAAAGCACAGTGCCAAGCCAGTACATTCAGGGGACTCAATAGAAGAGAAGCTGCCACCAATATCAGTGTGGAATATATCATTTATCTTCTTCCATGCACTTTCTTGCTTCAAGCAACCCACTGACATGCCAAAATAGGACGTTTTTTGTGTAATACAGGAGGATAACTATTTGCTTGCGTACAGTGCCTTTTATAAATAGTAATAGCATTATCTTAGGTCAAGTAAGAGCTGGGCTTACTCTCCAACTAAAAGCATCTGTAAAGCTAGTCGTAGGAGTCAGGGAAGGGGGCTCTGAAAGCCCACACTTTCCCCTTGGTCCCTGGAGCTCTGTGCCATGCAAGCCACTTTCCTGCTACTGAAAGAGAAACAGCAGAACACGAGTTTTCCATCCACCACAGCAGTAGCCAGGGCGTTTGGGACAAGTAAATAACCACTTTTACAGGACAGCCTGCCACCAGAGGGCATTCCAGACTCTCAGGGCCAAGACACCGGGATTCCAGCCCTCACCCATGCCACCTGTGCCCCTTCCTGCTGCTCCCACCACCATCAACAAGCCAGAAGGGAGATGAAATTGGCAGGTCCCAAGCAGATGTGCATACTGCTAAGAGAGAGAGGGCAAAAGTGCAGTCAGTCCTGGACTACAGGCTGTCCACCTTGATTCCTTTTCATACCAGAGTTGTCCTGGAGACACCAAATGGAGCATCCAAAACAGCACTAGGGAGTGAGCTTCTTCCCCACCCCAGGCAATAAAGAGATCCAGTGCTCAAGATTCCTTCTATTTTGCTTAGAAGCATACATGTTCCCTGGGCTGCATGGGGGAAGCCATCATCCTCTCTTCCAGTCCCACACTGATTCCTTGTGGATGACCACTTTGCTTCTTTCCACAAATAAATAATAACATGCTACAGAAGACAAGAAGGCAGCTTTGGTTGGATAGTGCTCTCAGCAGCATGGGCTTAAGATTATGCACAGCCAAGGACATACGTTGTCCATAAGAGGTCCTTATCACACCAGAAAGACATTTAGAGGGTGTTGGTTGCATACGTGCTCCCTTAGTCCCCTGTTGAGCATTAAGTACGACTGCTGCATTCTCAAGCAAGGTGCTCTGCTGACCTCCAAGTCCCTGGGCCCAAGTGTTCACTATGACAGATCACACAGCATCCAAGTATCTGCCAGGGGTACAATCAAGCCAGTTGGCTGTGACCAAGCCCTGGAGTATGAGCTCCTTGGCACACAAGAGTCAATGGGATTCAGCAATGAGGGGACTGTTGCAAGCACGTTAAAAACAAAGTCATGTTCATCATCAAATAAACTGATAAAACCTTACTGAAAGAATTTTCTTTCTTACATGTCTCAAAAGTCTTATAAATAAAGAATAAATTAATACGATTTTCTCTTCTGATCAGCCACGTAGAAAAGTACATGTGCCTCTTTGTACTACAAATATGGATTTTTATATGCTAGCTTACTACCACCAGTCGATGCTATCTAGCTGGAGCAGCTGAAGATATCACCTACCCACCAGCATTTTTACTGCTAGGTAGATCTGCTGGCATAGTAGAAATTGTATATCCGCACCCCCCAGATTTACTCCAGTGAAGGACTAGCCAAACTAATTTAATCCATGCCCATCAGCTTATCGCACTGAATCCAAGCAGAGGCACTAGAATGATAACAATAAACCACCATCAGACAGTCAAACACTGGTCACGGAAATATAACGCTGAGAGATGACAAAAGGCTTCTCTTGCTCAACATTATTCTCAGACTAAACCCAAAACACAGCACTGCACCAGCTACTAGGAAGAAAATTAACTCTATCCCAGCTGAAACCAGGCTCTAATAAAAGAACAAAAAAGGCAAGGAAGAAAAGAAAAAAATGAAAGTAAAAATGAGCAAAAAGTAAGACTCCCGCTCTACCCTAGGAAAGTAACTGCCTCACCTCCCCAGCTTTCTGCAGCAGGGTGAGACCAAGGGGTAGGAAATGCCTGGAAACACAAACTATAAAAGGCCAAGATTTTTATTTGAGGGAGAAGCAGAAGAGCAGAGAAAAGCAGCCCCCACCTCAGCTCCAGTTTCCCTGCCCAAGAGCTCTCAAGCCGATGCACCCTCACCCCTGGGACTAGAACCACAGTGATGGGGGCCAGCACTGGGGGCATCAGATCTGTGGTTTGGAATTCCGTGCTCACAGCTAATCTAGGGTACAACTGCTATGGGGCAACACTTTGTATACGTGGCAATGAAGACTGGCAATGCTTATCGCTAAAGACAGTCAGTCTGGTGAAATTTTGCTCTAAGGTTTGAAACTCTCCTAGCTTCTGCTAAGCACTCCCACCACTGAAAGGTCTAATTCCCAGTTTAAATTCCATCAACATTCTGATTTGAAAGTATGAAACTTCTGTCTCTCACAGGACAGGCTTTGATGTGTTTGTACTCTTCCCCAGTTTCAGCCACTTGCATACAGCTTCCTTTGAGGAGTCCTGTAAGGCTTGCATGCACTTTATTTCCATGGTAGTGCATGATGTGGTATCTATTAGGATTACCACCTTCATTTCTGCTAAGCTCTGATAGCAGGACTATCAGAGCCTTTGGAAACATTTGTTTTCTGATAAGAGGACCGCATGGGAAAATGCTCAAAGCTGAGAAAACCATATTTGAAGGGAACATAATTTTTCTGTAAGGACAGCAAATTCTTGTTGCTTTAATCACAGGGACAGAGAGAACAGACACTGGCAAGTTAAAGACACTCAGAGATGGTAAAATGCATCACGACCCAGTGGTAATGCAGAAGGCAGTAATCGCATTATTATTTTCTTGTCAGCCAAAACTTTAATTGCTTATGTTATGATAATTGTATTTAATGCCATATACTTACAACTGCTTATAGAGAACACAGTACATACAGTGCATTGTAAACATTTTTGCACATTCAGTATCAGCTCAGACTCCTGCTCATGCCTAGCTGCTTCCTGAACATGAATGCTGCCTGCATTATGTTATATAAACAAGTGATTAAAGATAGATTACTTTTCTTAATGTATCACATTTTTCTGTAAACAGTGAAAGTCATATGAGCAATGCAAATGCACTGCAATGAACCACACTAAAGTCTGAAGTACATACATCATGTAAAGCTACATCATGTAGCTAAGTCATGTTAAAATCCAGTGAGCTAGGCCTCGGGTATGCAGATTTCAGCAAGCAATCTCAGAACATGGCATTAAATTGCAGTGAAAGTTGCTGGGGTTTCCTTTTAAGTAATGGTTTCCCTTTTTATCTTCCACATGTTACTGGAGTTGAGAATGAAGTAAGCTATTCCTCTTCATTGGTATTTGATGCATTCCTACTTTGTAAGTAATACAAGAGACTGTAGCATGCAGAGAACTGTAGTGCCAGTGACCCATCCGCATAGCCCCTTTAAGCTAAAGGGAATTTGCCCATGTGAATGTTTCACAAGATGCCTTAGGGAGAGACTTGGAATTACTTCAGAGTCACATAAAATAACTGCATACCTTTTTGCACACTCATAGTTGAAGACAGTATCAGCATTCCCAACTACCATCTCCTTTAAGTATAAAAGTGGCAACTGCTGCCAGTGTACTTTGTCCCAACACTGACTGGAGCGGGATGCCCTGGGAACACTCTGGATACCACAGCAGGGCACTCGAGTGCCTTGAGCCCTTTCACCAGTGCTGCTGAAAGCAGTTGTTTGCCTTTTCCTTGTACTTTGATCCTTGTTTCCACTTTCACATTGCCTCTTTCTCCTGTTGTCAGCACAAATACTGGTGCAGCCACCCACTAAACTGAAATGATGAATGTACCTGAGTTTAAACTTCACTACAGCACATGTAAGTACTAAACTATACCGTGTCTCTAATGTGGCTCATGGCAGCTGCACCAGTGCTTATGCTGAAAAGACATGAAGCAGCCCAAGGCCAGAAAGAAAAGTCAAGAGCCACACAGGCTGTGTCAATTCTTTCTGTAGCATGCTGAACTCCATCATAAAAAATGTGTGCTCTAGTCGTGGACTGAGGTTTCTTAGTTTTATGCAAATACTTACAATGATATCAAATCAGGCATGGATACAGCTATACCTATGTGAAATTGCCTTGCACTGGCAAAGACTTTCCCAGTTCTGAACCTGTTGCTGACATACTGCCTGTAAGGCACAGCTGGAATCCAAACCAGCCCCTAGACCATGGGAAAGTTGATCTGGTGACTGCCTGGTTTGCCTTAAACCCTAGACAGCATGAGAGACACCACCAAGGCAGTCTGAACCCACGTAACCAGCCTCAGTAACAACTTGCTGCATACAATTTCCAAAGCCCACGTCAAACCCCAAGGTCTACATGATTGCAAGGCCTGGTAACCACAAAGAAGTTGCCAGTAAGCATGAGAATGGATGAGCACAGTGCTGCTCTTCAGACATCTAATTATAATGGCTTTTGGAGAAATTAAAATGAAATGATCTGAGCTAATTGGAGTAAAGTAATAGCTTGACCTAACAATTGCTATGTAACAGAACCTACTAAGCAGGGTTGGTGGGAAAACACTGAAAGTTAGTTTATCATCTGTTTTGCAGCAAAGATGCAGTCTTGCAAGCACAGGCGGCATTTAGGCTTTGTGAGATTCTCCAGGCCCAGGCCAGTTAGCTTGCACATAAAACATTAGACAAAGTATTTCTGGGTGTGGACAAGAGCACAGTTACCGAACAAGTACCTGCTTGAACTTTCTTGTGAAAACCAAGCCCTGGCAAGAAGTTAAGGTATGTAAAATGCACTACTACTTCTCATTTAAAATAGTGTTGGCACAAGAGTCGGGGTGTTTCCACTTGCTGACCATGCATGACTAAGCTATTCCGCATATTAAATACACAGGATAAACGGTTGGAAAACAGCATCTATAACCAAGTAAATATTGCTCCTGACATCTACAATCAGTCCTAAATACCCTCCTGGCCACAATACTCTACATAGGCATGACTTCCAGGCTTCATTATTGTATCTTCCAAGCCTGAGAAAGGTGGAAGAAAGCAAACTGACAGTAAGACTTCCTGTGTGGCATCAAACAAACTTTCAAACTTGCACTCTGCTTGGTGACCTCACTGGGGTAGGCTTTTGGATTTAATACCCAAAACACAGTATATTTCAAAAGACTCATTATTGGTATCTGGACATCTGGCAAGAACATGTGGATCAGCCAAGTAACTCATTAGACAGATGACAAAGTAGTTGTACAGTTACTAGTTACTTGCAGAAAACCTAAATTCACATTTCTTTGCAAAATGGACACACATTTAACCTCAGTGACAGCATTGTTACATACTTCTTTACTTAAAATATATACATATTGAAAATTACTTTAGGTAGGAATTTGACTACAAAAATTAGTTTATTTCACTTATTCTTTCAAGAGTGTACTTTGGTGTGTCAGGTTTTGTGGATTTTTCTGCAAAAAAGAGTTTTTATACAAAATGCAGTATTTAAATAACGCTTGCACAGTAATTCCTACCTTTCCCCTCCCTTCCTGAAACACTAGCAATTAAGCACTTAGATGGTGGTGATCCTTAGTGGGGGAAAAGACATTTATTCATCTTATATGGAGGACAGTGTAGCAAAAAAGGTAAGCTTTACCTATAAATCACTACCTTAAGGAACATACACTAAACAAGCAGTTGTTGCTTCTTGACCAGGCAACTTTCATGACTTTCCTACTGATCCAAATGGAATCTTACCCTTATTAATAACTTGCCAGGTTCACTCACAGGCAAGTTTAGGCAGCATGGAGTCAAAGGAGAGAATGAGGAATGTAATCTTCTGGCATAAAAACAAGTGCTTCTTAAAGGCAAAGTATCTTTTCTGTAACTATAATATGGAACTTAAATTAAGACTGAATGATTTTTTTTAATTGGCTACTTAAACCTGTGATGTTTAGAAACCCTTCTCTCCACTTTTTTTCATGAAGGTATTACTGTTTTCTTAGATGGTTTTACTTCTTTTTTCATATGCAGTGACAATTATATGGAACTTTTGGTCAAAAGCACCTGAGTTTCAGTTCATTCTAGAATTAGCTGTATTCCTGTCAAAAATAGAAGCAATAATAATTTAATAAGTACCATATTTTTTCAGCATTATAACCACCAGTTTCACCAATGGATTATATGGCTGCTTTCAGACCACAGTGTAACATGCATCACTGGATTAGTAACAACATAGTTAAAATGGTAAAAAAACATCACATGCACATACACCCACAATATCCCAAAAGCACAGAATGATGCAGTTGATAGAAGACAGGTTTAAGTTTGCACATGCTTGCTGTCACTTCCTAAGTACTGAGGTGTCCTTCAGTGTTCTCTGATTTATGTGGACTGTGACAGATAACAAGTTATCAAAAGTACCAGTTGGGTACCAGGCTCCAAAAATTAATTACTAAGCTCGCATCCATGGGATCAATCTATAGTGGTCTCATCCTTAACTGGTTTAGGTAGATTAGTATTTTCATTATAAAATAAATACCCAAACTCTCCACGCCACAGGAGGTAACAAGGACTCCACAACCAACCCGGTTTAAAGAACGTGCTCTTCTTCCCTCCTGTTTTCCTGCATGGTAAACTGGGGAGCAGAAGGAACATACATTCATGTACATACATGAATTACCACAACACCTGCATTAACAGATTGTTCTGAAGCCTGTGTTAACTGTAACATTCAAGTGCATTTTATTAAGAGTTATAAAATCTATACAATCTTAAAATACAGCGCATTTCACACACAGGTTGCAAGACCTCATTGGTATCACTACAGCACTGAACAGATGATGCACTTCCTATCAAATCAGCCAGGAAAAACCCGAACTATCCTATTTCAGATTACAATCTCTTTCAACACCCCACTGCTTAAGGCAATATTTCTAGTACCTGAGTTGTTTTTGTTAATTTCACAATGTTTTGAATCACCGTGGTGGGGGCTCAGAGAGGAATGATTGTGCACACTTTTCAAAATACAGAACTAGCAAGAAAAATGTCGGTAGTCAAACTGTAAACCTTGCATTAAAAATATGTAAAAGAAAAAATTTGGTACTTACAAAACTGAATAGAGCCTATTCAAGATAAAAATCTTGAATCTAAAGTGAGATCAAGTAAAAAACCAGCACTTCATTTCATAATGTACTTCACTTTCACCATACTTGAAAGTCATGCAAAAAATGATGCCTGTTTCTTCATGCTTACACCACTGTTATGTCACCAATCTTGTGTGCGATGTCATACTATAAAAAGAAAGAATATCATTAATCTACATTAACAAGAGGCTAGACACTGTAATATACAGTAATTAAATGCATAATTCAGATCATAACCCAAGTTATGGTCATTCAGATTCCATTTACCAGTGTCTTGAAGAAAACCAGTGCAGTGGTATAGGAAATCAACTCCTTTTATCAGTGAACTTTAAATTACAAAGTTTAACTTAACAGCAGTTTTTCAGTATCTTCACATAGGTTATTTGAAAATCCTTGTTGATTTCCCTGCGCACACCTTCTGCAATCCGTTTTCAAAGAATCTGTTGAGATGCCTCTTTCTTCAATTTCATACCAGTAACTTGAATTATCAACCCCACATTATTGTTGTTTACTGCCGTAAACACGGAGTTTTCTCCATGAATCCAGTGAATCATACCAATCTGATACTTCCTTGTTTCACCATTTCATTAAAAGCCAGTTCTAGTTCCTTGACTATTTTTGTTCACTTTTTCTGGAGATACTTTTTTGCACAAAGATAATAAAACCCCCAATTCTTTCCAATTACAGTTCTTTACCAGCTCTGTATTCTCTGATGTCATATTCCAAAGAATTTTTGCTACCACTCCATGCTGCAAAACTCCCTTTTCTATATGCTGCCTGTACTCAAACTCTGCTGACAGTCAACACTATTATATTTCCAAGCATGATACTCTTAACAGAAAACAACTCTTCCTAATTAATAGTCCACAAATGTATATGGATATATTGCATTTACTAGAAACAACTAATTTTCTTACTCCACCATTTCAGCTTATTACACGCTTTTGCATCATTACACCAGTCCTCACAGATGTTTATATCTTGCCGCAATGCCACTATGGTTTCCCTGTAAAACCAGTAATTACAAAATCTGACTCAGGCTACCTCTGTAACACCTTCTTCCTTGCAAACTGTCACACTGTAATTAGAAATATACATCAAATAAGATCTTCTAGTTGCATGTGACACTAAAAATAATTGAGTATCTTAGAAAACTTTGCTTGGAAGCATAACAAATCAGTACCGTTTGGCATTAAATCACCACATTTGCCTTCTTTCTATTTAAAGCTACTATCTAGCATGAGAAGCTCTTTTATAGTTTCATTCTGGCTGTTGTTTATGTACTGATTTGGGGCTGAACACTGAGGCGAGAAGCACCCTTTCCGTCTGTGTTCCTGCCTTTGCACCATGGCTAACACAACGCTCCTGCTTCCCACCTCTTGCATTAACAGCTCTGGAACAGACAACTAATTAATAATTAGTAAACGTATGCTTTTTAAATAAAGATTAACCTGCTCCCACATAGCTCATCTTATCTCACGCTATTGGAAAAGCCCAAAGAAACAAAGCTTTCACATTCCAAAACATTTATAAATTGAGCTATTCCCAGGGATAAGGCAGGCACACGAGTAAAGGCTCACGTAACAACGGCTCTCCATAAAACACATCTTGTTCACTCCCTTTCATGAATGAGTCAAGAGACAACACATCCTGTTTATGAAGAAAAAAGTCTGCTATATGACACAGACAGTCAAGCTGGGATGGGGTGAGAGCTTTTGATCCCCAGTTGTTTGGAAAAGCCAAATTTTTAAACTTAGATGCTTCAACGAGCTAGGACAAAAGGGAACAAATACAACATAATCTGTTCTCCTTTGCCTGCACTGTCCTGATGCTTTCAGTCTTGATTTTCTTCTTCTTTCCTTCTCAGCTAACTAAATCTCTAGCAATAAAAAGAAAAATGCAGTCTGGCAAGTGAACCCTAGCACACAGCCAGAGGTTATTCATGCAGCTGTGATATAGCACAAAAAACAACAAACCTACCCACCAATGTTGTAACTTATAAACAAGATGGGGTAACTCTTTTGGATGCTGCAAGGAAAAATACCAATTAATGAGAAACTACTGTCTGCCCAGGTACTTGCAATCATAAACGTATTACCTTTAAGCTGGAAAAACACTGCCCTACTTTTATTTTTACTATAACTTGAAATACCCAGGTAGTGCTGGAAGTATTGACGGAGTGAATACTGTCAGGACAGAATTAAAAGTCGTCAAGCAGCAGGGGCAGAGACAACCACAGACAGTCTGACTGAGATAACTAAATACATGTATCTGAAAATTTTCTAAGATGAACAGGGAAACTTTAGATTGGATATAAGAAGGAAGTTCTTTAATGTAATGGGTGGTGAGGCACTGGAATGCGTTGCCCAGGGAGGTTGTGAATGCTCCATCCCTGGCAGTGTTCAAGGCCAGGTTGGACAGAGCCTTGGGTAGCATGGTTTAGTGTGAAGTGTCCCTGCCCATGGCAGAGGGGTTGGAACTACATGATCTTAAGGTCCTTTCCAGCCCTAACTATTCTATGATTCTATGATGAAAGGAGCAAAAATAAGCACTAGATGGGTAGCTGGTAAGACTGAAAACACTCATCAAGGCTGGCTTCAAAAAAATGACAGTGTGATGGGAAACTGTAGTTCCTGAAGTTCCTAAAAGTGAACAGAACTATCTCCATTCTAACAGATGTGAAAGCCCAGGAATATGGCAATGTCAACATTAAAGAACAAAAAAAAAAAAAAGAACCACCCAAAAAAATCCTACAGCTAAGTCATGACAGAGTGAGGACATCAACCCTAATCCTCCACTTTGTTCATCAGGCTCCCTTGCCTTGGGATTCTTTTATTATTGCAAGTGAGTGAGCTTCTATTAGTCACATCAAGCATTAAGGATGTCCTAAGCTTTCTTCTGTGTTCAGCAAAATTTTGACCACCCCCACGTACAAACCATAAAGCCAGCAGCAAGTTAACTAGTTAATATGGCTAGCAGAGACACGGGATGTTGTTAGGGTAAAATTCACATGTGCAATACAATGACCCGATTTTCACTGTCAGTTGGATACTGCACTCAGACTGCTGACTAAAACCCTAGCTTGCTCAGGTAACAGCAGGGGCAGGGAAATTATGCTAATTCAGGCCACAAAAAGAACTGTTGAGCATAAAGGCTCTAACACTCCTTCCAGCTCTTTCATCTTGGAATAAAAAATTTTAGTGGGTTGCCTGAGATTCCTGCCTGCCCACCCAGTCCAAGCACTATTAAAAATATGATATTCATATACCCTATTTAAATAATACACCTAAACTACTCCAAGTAGCAACATAACCTTGATTTTAAACACGACTGATGTTCAGAACTTTGATGCCTTTCAAGTACACAAGTCTTGCACGACCACAACTGTATGTTATCTGTACAAGAATCACAATTTTCATTGTCTTGTTCCTAAAAGCAAACCAAGATACAATTACAATGTGTCTGGGGAATTTTTTGCTCCTGAATGAGTGGCAAATGAAGAAACATCACTCGTTACCTTAACTTCAGTCTGAATGAAACTGGCATTTTAATGGCTAACTCTAAGCTCACGTCGATACTAGGCAATCAGGCTCCAGTTACACTTTTTTGGGGGGGTTGGTTTGGGGTTTTTTTTGGTAAATAAAAGGGATGTAGAAGTATGTACTTCCAGCCTATCAGTAGTGTGCATAAAGGTACAATAGCATTTCTCACAGGGCTGTTAAAACCTATCAAGAACCACATTCATACCTCAGCTGCACATTATGGTTAATGATCTTCATGCAATTTACAGCTTTTTGTCGGAGCTTACAGAGAAACACAAAATGTCCTTAATTGATGCAGATTACAATGACCATTTTCACACCTAAATTATTTTCCCAAACAAGCAATAAGAAAATAACTTTGTGGCACCTAAGAGGGTTATTTTGCTTTCTGCTGGAAAATGTAACATCACTTAGCTGCAAAACACCAGTGAAACCCTACGGTCACGTTTAGCTGCAGAGAAGGGATGAGGGCTGCCACAGCATCAGCCGCTAGAGGGCGTTGAGTATTCCCAAACACAACATTTATTACTTTCCTTCAATACAAAGCACTCATATTGAGCCATGTTTTTTCCCAAATGGGCTAGAGACAGTATGTGAGACCACAGCATTTTCTGCATCTTAAGTGGGGATTAAAAGTCATTAAATTAAATAGGTTACTTAAAGAGGTCACCCAAACCACAACTGAAGTTTGAAACAAGAGAAATAAATAATTCCTAAGCAATTTCATATTGATTACAGAATGAACACAAGGACAAAACTAGGGCAAGACCAAACAGTTCATTTCAAGCTGCATCCTTTTAGGAAGCTCTAATTTTTCTTGTGTGCCAACAAGAAACGGTAAAGAATAAATAATGCAAGCTGTATGTACTTTATAGCTCTTACAGCTGAGATGATCTGCTTCTGGTCTTGACAGTTACAGGATTGGAAGTGACATGGAAGGGCATTTTATTTATCTGGATAAGAAGTTCAATGCTGGCAGCCACACCATAAGCTCTTTGACATGTTCCACAAAGCACCAGCTGTGCCCCAGAGTTAGCACCTTTTTCACCAGTCACAATTCAGTAGTTTTATGTATTGTCACCAGTTGACTTTTTTTCTAGTCTGTGTTTCCCTTTCTCAGTTTCCTTCCCACCTGAGCTATTCTACTGATAAATGGAATTGTAAGTAGTAATTTTACCGTGATTTCCTACAGCTAAGTAAGGCATAGCACAAGTGTTTTGACTTCAGTGAGTGGTTTCTTAGAAACACCTCCCACTCAGACGCCTAGTGAGTCATCTGCGAGTTGCTGATGATGACAACTGCGGTCAGAAACCTTAAACACTGAGAATGGATGCACCGCTGCACACTTTAACTTCTGTGAAATCTGACTAATCCTGACTGCTGTTTCACAAGTAAAATACTACTAAAGCAATATAAAGCAGCAAGGGAGATTCCGTTTCCTGTATGGGATAATAGTTTCATTTACAAATCACGGCACAGGCTAAGTCATAAGCTATGAAAAGGTGTTACTTCACTTGTACAGCAGTAACTGGACACATCAAACAAAATCTCAAGTTTCTATTCACATAGAATGTAACTTGCAAAACTGACATAATTGAAAGCTATTACACTAATAGTACTAAATCACTTTTATGGCTCTTTACCGTCTGATATAATACTCCTTGATACCACATTCTGAATGAGTTGCTACCTAACCTGAGTGACCACTGCACCCCCGAAGATGTCTGTGTCCAGAGCACCAAGAAAGCTATACTGTCACCGTTTGCCTTGGATGGGGTGTTCAGGAGACTCTAGTCTACAGTTTCTTCTGCCTGGGTCTTTAAACATTATTCCTAGTAATAAAAGAACCAAAAGCATCACATGCAGAAATTACACATCATAGGAAGAGTACAAGTACTCCACAATTTAAGTAATTAAAGTATACTGGCTATATAAGCAACTCTAAACGCAAAAAAGTTTTGCAGGCTGTTTGAAAACCCTTAAATCAGATGCTGCTGGAAACCAGAGTAGGGAAGGGCTCCAAGAAGTTGCACTTGCATTTGTGCTTCCAGAATTCAGGTCCCTCCTACAAAACTTGCCTCAAGCTGATCAGACTCAATGGTTTCCTCTCCCCATTTTGTAATTAGGAAAAATGCTCTGGGAAAAGAGTGCAATACCCTTCAGGTACAGCGCCCAACTTATGTCCTGCCTGCCCGCAGCTCTCAGAATCACAGCATCTAGCCCTGAGAAGCAGGACAACTGTCATCGCATCACACAGCTTTCTGCGCTTCCCAGTGGACATACTGCCCCCAGAGGTTTTTTCCCTGAAGAAAAAATTAGATTACTGAAGGTAAAATGATGTGCTTTCAGATGTTAACATCTAACATTGCCATGTTTTAAAGTTGTTACATAATCAAGTTGTATAACCATTAACATGCTTAACTTCTTTATAAAGCTACTCCCCTCCAGCCACCTAGCTCCCCTAGAGTCATACAAGGTTCCTGTATGAGTTGCACAACTTTCCTCATGTTTCCTGAATAATACGGTAGAACTGTCCTTCTTCCGCTTCTTTTCTAGACAGCACTGACCACAGAAATTTCAGTGACTGTTCTAATCTACTGAACAGCAGCAGCTGCTGCCACTAAAGGCTATTAACTTTGCATATTCAAAGCAACCTCCAGTACTCAACAGCTGAAAGGTGAAGACTTCAAGATGCCAACTTATGAGGATGTCGCTAACACTGGCATACAACAATATGAAAATCCAAGGATCCTTAAAAGACCATGTTTTCAGAAACTTGACTTTGAATGGCAGTCAGAAGCAGGGCCAACACAATCCTCCATGCCAGTTTTCTGCCAGGTTGGTTATTGTACAAAATTAAACGCTCATATTCTCCTGACAGCTGAGCCTGTCACATTCTGTAAAAAGCCTAAAGGAAGTTAAACAAGCAACAGAATCATCATAACTGAAGTGCACACATTATTTTTACATTAAGGTGCAAGTCTTAAGGCAATAACTGAAGATGCGAGCAATCACCTAGAGTCATCCCACAAGTGAAAGGTAATTTTAGAATGAGACTTGAAAAGGTAGGCAAGATTCCCAGCTTCTTTCACAGTACTCTTGCTTTTGCTCCTTGATCAGCTATTTTCTTGGTGAACTCTTTTGTTTTTTTTGGGGTTTTACACACAAGAAAGCCAGGCTAAGTTGTTGTCACCAACTGTCTTTTTTTAAATGGTGTTAATTAATTGCCCCTCAGCCTTACCAGAGCTTGAAAGAACCCAAGCATCTGAGAAGTAAATTTGAAATAGTTCTGAAGCTCATTTTTGAAGGTTAAAGTACACAAAGGTGTTCAGAGAAAAAAATGAAACAAAACCAAAACAGCAAGACAAACCTTTAAAGAAACTCTATCCAAGGCATTGTCTAATATGTATGTAAGGACCACACAGGTTTTGTGTAACAGCCACATGATCAGTGCCCTCTGTTCTTTCAGGACAGTCTCAGGAAAGCACTAGCTCCTTTGCTGGAATTCCCACAGATAAGCTGGAGGCACTTTGCTCCTCTGATTCACAGTCATCTCCAAATAAAAGATGTTTAGCAGCTGCAGCATACAAGTGACATCGGCAACAGATATGCCACCTTTGGAAAGGACTGCAGTCCGGAACTTAAGCCTTGATGTTAAAGGTGTAGAAAGGTTTCTTGGAGCTCTATGAATACTATATTCATATCACCCAAAAAGATCTATGCTGGATTACCCTGAAGACCTGAACTCCTGTGCTCTTAGAGAAGTCATCAGTGGAAGACCTGCTACTTTTGTGCAAGACAACAGAAGCCAGGCTTGGTCAACAGCTTCTGTAGCAGGTGGTATGCCTGGCAATTTAGGTATCCTAGAATAACAGGGTACTTTGTCTTAGTGCAGGAACTAATGATTAAAAACGGATAACTATTTTGTGAAAACTTACATGACTGCTAATCCCTGCTTCAGACCTCTGATTCCACAAGCTAGAAGAAAATACTTGAAAACATGCAAGAAAGCACTTGGGAGCTGCTAGCCATGTTCACCACTGATATTTAGAAAGCACCTGATTTATGTCCTAGTTTTTGCTAAATTTTCTGTGCTTTTATTGCATGAAACAAATATGAACCTTCATTTTTATTAGGTTTCCATATGTATTTAAGCACAAGTTTTAATCTGAAATGAGATAAATTCCCAAAGGCTTTCCCACTAGTACATCATATGCTTGTGCACACACTTATAAAGCGTTCTTATATACACACAAAGTTACTGAAACATCTGGCATGGCTCAGGTACACATTAACATATGAAGATAGGCACACATTATAATATATAAAGATATGCAGACTTTATGAACAACTGTAAGCTAATTAGGCCTCCAATGATACATATGCCATTAATGCAACCAGAGCCCATAAGAGGCCACAGAATCATACAATAGTTTGGAAAGGACCTTCAAAGGTCATCTAGCCCATCAGCCTGTCTCCTATAACTAAGTATGTGCCCAAAGGCAATGCTGGAGAAACTGCATTCATCTTAACATAAAACTACAAGGACAGCCATCAACTGGTTTGCAAGGCTAAGGGAAGGGGTGTAGCCCAGCCAACTTCATCTGAACCAAAAAAAGATGCCTATTAGTTAACTATAAAACCAAGTGTTCTATCAACATGCTTTGAGTGCTGTAAACGTGCTTCTTTGAATTTTGAAAGATAAGAATTTATCAGTTGCAGGAGTTTTTGGTCTACATAAAGAGAGATGAATTTTAAAGTTCCTTTCCAGGCTTATGTTTTGGAGTAACTGTTGAGATCGTTCTGGTATGTTTTTAAAACTGATCACCACATTTGTATATCTACAATCAGAAACCACAAATAAGAGCATGTTTTAAAACATACAAAGTTTTACTTCCTTCAGAATTTAAGTGGGGGGCAAGAAATAAAATTATTAATGCCAGTGTGGTATACACAGCTATATTTATTAGTTCACCTCCAATTACGTCAAAAGAAAGCTGAAGCCATACACAAGAGCTGGTTTAAAATAAAGACAGACTACTGTTTTTTCCAACAGTTTTATTTCAAAAAGTACACAAGTCTGTCATGGAACTACAGCATTTTAAAATCTCGTATTTTGTTTTTACAAATTCACTCACAACACTTGTATTTCAAAACCCCATTCCCCCCAGAAGTGTGAATATAAAACCTCATACTAAAATTCACATCAATATTCAAGTCCATGCTTTGTGCATGAGAAGCGTAATGTAACATCATAACATTTTGGATTTCAGGAAATATTTATTATTGCTCTGGTTTCAGTTGAGCTGTGCCTCAATGCTAGAGGACCAATACCCAAAGGGTCCCACAAAGCACCTATAAAGTGTGTAAAACAAAGTTTAAGTGAAAAAAGTAGCATTTTGTCTTCAGACTGGAACAAAGATCTAAAGTGATCCAGAATATACACTGTTAAGAACAAAACCAAAAGCTTATCACAGAAGTCAGTAATATACAATATTCAACATTACAGAAAAATTCGCAATTAAGAAGTCTTACTTGTACTATTAAGCACGAAGCATACACCTAATATGAATGCAACTATCAGAGCTGATAAAGATGTATGCATTGTACATTTCTTTAGAGTCATGGTTTACTCCTCCAACAAGGCATTTCTGTGCACTACAGTTTTGGAGGAAGTATTCCTTTTTAGGTAAATATCACACAAATATCTTTAAATATCCATTTCAGAAGCTTTATGAAAATGCTTGCAATGTATGGACAAGTGTTACATAACCTCTACAGTATTACAAGTCTAACACTTTATTCACACCATGCTAAAACCAAGGGGTTTCTTCTCTCTCTATATATAGTATTCCTCAACAGGCAAGTTTACAGTCATGACATTAACTAGAGGTTTCTTGAGCTCACTGAGTATTTACATAATGGTACTGCTCTCCCCCGCCTTTTTTTTTATATAAAATGAGACATTAAAAATGCCACCTTCTAACTCGTATATCAGCTGCCATTACTTCCTAAAACGTTTCTGTTAGCAAAGTTGTCTAACATTGGACACCTCACATATTTAACCAGATCATCTCCTACGCAGCTAGAAATCACTGCTAAACTATAGTAGCTACTTTTGAGAATCATAGTCCAGTGTAAGTGAACAATCTACTGATGAAAGAAGTAATTTATAATAGGTAATATAATACTTATATAATAGTATAGTGTTTTCATAGTAGTGTCGCATCCATTCAAAAAGGCATGATGATAGCAACTTGAGGCAAAGTTTACCCCAAGTCAGAGGTTCTTTATTTCGGATAAGGACTATGTCAGATTCTATTTATTTTATTTTCCATGCAATTACATAAATAGACAGACACTGTCAAAGCTCCTAAACCTAACAGCCAGGCTCCGAGGGCACATCATGCTGTCCTCCGGTTCTGTCCATTTATTTTGTACAAGCTGACAGAGCATTAAGCATGTGTAAACTCTGCTCTGTATGCTTTAACAAAACAGGTTTCTGTTCTTGAGTGTCCTAGGGCTTACCTAAGTACAGGGTCTCAGGCCAAACAAAGAAAGAAAAAAAACCCACAAAACCAATCAACAACAAATACACCCACCGCAAAACTAAAAGCAAACAAACATAACACAAAACTCACATACAATTTTACTTATGTCCACAGATGGCTAAGAACCAAATTCAGTAGGTTTGTTGCCTGGTTGCTTAGGTTTATAGCTCTCTCAGTCTGTGATTCAGTTTAGTTTTGTACTCAACTTGTACTTATTATAACTATACCCTTTCAATTAAGGAAGGCCTTAGTTTCAAGGTAAACAATCAGAGTATGATTAAAATCTTGCAAGTCTCTTCTATCATAATTAGATGCAAGAAGATGTCTCCTCATCTAGTGCTCTTCACAAGCATATGTTTGGCACTGTTACTAAACCTATTATTTACCACACAAGGAAAAGTCTATCATCCATCTTATTGGTACAACAACCGAATAGTTTCCAGAAACATGAACACTTAGATCATAATTAGCAACTGAAGGAGTAACTGACATTTGAAATACAGACCAATACAGAGACACTGAAGTAACATCCGAAAATGGGCATGAAGAGGTATTATAGTACATAAGAATCAAGAAATCAGATCACAGTGTCATGCTTTAAGAACTGTACCATCATCTAAGCACCTGTTCAAACAATAAGTTTAGGCACCAGAAATTTCATAAAAATTGAAGTTACAATCAGGCAAAGTTTATTGACAAGGCACACATGAAAGATAAAAAAATCTGATCTCTAACAGTATCAGTTTACAATCTAAAAAAGTCTCAAATGTGTAAAACTGTAAAAGTCTAGAATACTTAATAGCCATTCAAGTTTCTAAATTCAGTATGAAGGGTATATTCTTTAATAGTGCCAGCCAAAAATTGTGCATCTAACTACAGATAGGACAAACATTAAGTAGTAAGCTGTAGAATTCACAGATCTGCAAGCAGCTACAAAAAAAGCAGACACTAAACCTAGAAGTTTGGGCAAATGTTTTCTCTCACACTGCTGCTACACACAAATAATCCTAACATTTTTCAACAGGCTATTCAGATTTCCTTCATCAACACCAGTGCCACATACTACAACCTTTAGAGTTTCCCAGAATTCTTTGCAGTTTAACATCTACAGCTAGAATTAGCCAAAGGGACTTTACCACCACTAACTCTAGCCCTCAGCACAGGATGAAGAACATAGAAAACAGGAAGGAAGAAAAAAATCCACAAAGATTCAAACTGCACTAAATTTTAAATTCAGCTTCCACAGGTATGCAATTATCAATCATCAGAAGCTATCAGAGCATGTGTAAAAGTAAGATAAGCAATTGTTCTGTTCCTCTTGTAATGCTTTAAAGCTTGAAAAACTGCAAAGATGGGGTTTTAATCTTAAAACACGAAATTTGCATCAACAATTCTGGATAACTAATTTGTCTCAGATGCTGGCTGCATGAAACTGGTGCTCTTGAAGTCTAAATGTCTGTTCATAATATTTAGGGCTATTGAGGAGGCACGGAGAAATGAGCTTTAAACTCCTTGTAAATTCATACTGCAAGACATTAGAATCTTAAGTAAAGGCTAACTACTGCTTACATGTGTAAGAAAAGATGTTTCCACAGTGATGCTGGAAGAAGGATAGTTATCAAATATCAGTTAATTAACAGCTTTTATTAAAAAGCCATGGAGCCTCTAAGCAATCGGTTTGGAAAAAAAGTTAAGAACACTGCCTCAGAATCTAAACAGGCTTTGGAAAATGCAAGGTACAATTAACATAAGACCTGCATAAAGATACATATTCATTCTTACTGTGAGGCTAACATTTGATCTAGACATTTTAAAGGCTAGATACCAACAAGAAGAACCTGATAGGACCTCTTGCATCAGATAATCATAGAATCAGAGTGGTTTGTGTTGGAAAAGACCTTAAAGATTATCCAGTTCCACCCACCTGCCATAGGCAGGTTCTACTAGACCAGTCTGCTCAAAGCCCCATCCAACCTGGCCTTGAACACATCCAGGGATCCACAATGTCTTTGGACAACCTGTTTCAGTGTCTCACAAACCTCACAGTAAAGAATTTCTTCCTAATATCTAATCTAAATAGACAGACACATAGATAACATAAGTATTAAGTTATCTGACATGACTAGAACTAGTTATTACAGAAAAATTCATGTTTCAAAAGAACTTGCAAGGTCTCCTGTCACATTCCACTCACTGAAAATTTAAAATTCAGAATACTCATTAAATTAATTGAACCAAATAACTGGCAGCCCCTGAAAAAAGAGCTCAAGAAGTGCTCCAAACATTACCAGGTTAAAGAACTGCATAAATACTCAGTTTGAACAGAATTCAAAGTCATCCTCAGCATCTCAGCCACATGCCACAGACATCAGACAGTGGCCAAGTGTGAATATTTCTGTTATTCCAAAATTGAGGATAAAGTTTCAGGAACTCTGAGAAACTTCATGATCTAAATATGAAATTCTTTTGTTACTTCTCACTTGTGCCTCACTGTTAAATATTCAGGACTGCACACTAGCTGACAGTGTCTCTTCAGTGACCTACCAGAGGTCCAAATACCTCCAGTGTCTGATATTTATTTAGGAATCTCAATGTTTTTAGCAAATAGTTCAGCTGTCATATACTAATAAGTTTAAAATTAAAAATTAAAATTGGTGGCTTTTCAAACTAACCTGTTCGTTTTCTTCAAGGAAAATTGCATGTCATTATTTAAATGAGGGATGGAACACAGCAGTTTTCTCTAATACTTACAATGAACATTTTAAAAACAGCATTTAAATTAATAATATTTTATACTATGGACCCGTCTTTGCTTTGTGCTGGAATCATCACAGGGACAGCTCCCATTCTACTTAAATTAGGTGCAGCTACCTTTGAGGGTGCAAAGGATGGGTTTTGACCAGGAGGACGTTCAAAGTCTTCACTTGGAACTTGGCTATATGGTGTTTTGGTATATCCTTCCATATTTGAGGGAGACATTGAACCCAGAGAAGAACGATTGCTGCCTATGTAGCTGCGGGCTGTTGAACTGCGACTTTTTGGAGGCGGGACATCTTCTCTGAAACAGACAAAAAGCCAGTTGCAGAACAAGAACTCAGTCACCATTATTATCTCTGAGTTTTCAAAACACATTTTCTGTTTGTTTCTTTCTATTCTGGCACAATAGCCAAAAGAGGCTCACATATTCAAGGGTTTGTTGTTTGTTTTTTTTAAATCAAGTATTCATTGCCTTTAAAAATCTAAAAAAAGATATGATCATCTACGCCATACGAAAAGTTCTCTGACAAGCTATTAGTATGTTAGCAAACTTTCCAGATTAAGACAGAAATCTCAACTGTCACATAACTTATCTGCAGAAATACACATTTAAAAATTAATCTTCAAATAATACAGAAATATTACCTGATCTCATGATGTACTTCTTTCTCATATTTCTTCTCCCTCTGTTTCTTACAGCAACAGAAGACAAGAAAAGCCAGTATAAAAAGACCCAGCAGAGTTCCTATAATAGCTCCAACAATTACACCAGCTGTATTTATAGCTAGAATAGATAACAATACTCTTTGTTAAGTGTCAAACATATACGAGCAATTTCTTTCCTCAACATTAAAAACAGTATATTTCCACAAGATCCATTTTAATAGCATATTACTGAATCACAGGGGGTATGCCTCAATCACATGCATTTAAAACAGTAGTAAGAGTTCTGCATAAAAAGCAAAGTTTTGGGAAGTAAAGACTTGAAGTGGCAACAATCAGTTACACAACAGGGTTGTTTTTTCAACCTTTTAGGAGCTTAGAGAAACAAGATTATTCAGTTTTCATACACAAAACCATTACACAGCAAACACTTACGAGGGGTGACGTTCAGCTCAATGGAACATTCATCAGTGCCAACTCTGTTTGAAGCAAAACAACTGTATGTACCAGAATAGTCTTGAGAGGCATTTTTCAAAAGAAGTTCCCCGGTATTTTTATCTATAAAAAACAAAAGATAGAGTTTAACCATTTCCCAAAGTTTAATTCCATATTCAATACTACAGAACTATTAATCCAGAACACAGATAAAATCCTACCTAAAAATGCTGTACTAAAAAATATCCAAATAAAACCAAAAAAAAAAGCTATTGTGCTGCAAAATACTATTATTTTTAAGTCTTTTACTTTAGACGACTGGAAAATTATTCCACATCCTTTGACTTAATATTAAGCCTATGGGCTAATTGCTCTGACAATGAATACAAACAGATGCTTAAACTAGCCAATTCTCTCATTCTATCAGAGAATTCTAAAATACAAAGTATTAACTGCATCACAGAAGTACCTCTTCTATCTCTCTAAACCGATTCTACACGAGCTCAGATGCCTGCAGAACACATGCTCAGCATGAGCTGGATCTAACCTGAGCACTGTACTCCACTGAGTGACCAAGTAAGTTTGTCTATGGGTAGGAGACAATCGGTGAAAACAAACAGTATTTCCCCAGGACTTTCAAAGCCATTGCCAGCTACCTTTGTAAGATTCTACTTCAGCTGGGTCTCATGCTTTAGTTGCCAATAGATTTGCCATTAGCACTGTAAGAAGTTGCATCACAGGAACAAAGCACCACACAAATACCTGCTAAAAAAGTTAGATAGTGTCTAGGTTCCTCAAACCTACATTCAAAAGCCCAAAACAAACACTGTTTTATGAGTTAGTGCCACATCTGCATATTTCCTCACTCATTCTCGCCCAGCACTGATAGCATCACTTTTTTGTTACAGTAAGACAAATATGGGATGTGAATAAATCAAACTGAAGCCACATCTCGAATTTCCTGATGCATAAATTACACGGGGATAGAGGACCCTTATAAGGAAGGACCACACACCTTCTTGTTCTCTCTCCTAGCCACTTTGGCTACTCTTAGACACGATACCACTTTGTCCTATATGTCCAACACAATCCGAGTTGGAATATGTCTATTTGTGAAAAGATTCTTAAACTATTTCACCTGCAAGGAACCCCTGCTATCTCAAAGTTTAAGGTTTTCATAATTACAAAGAATACTAAAATAACTGGCACTGAGCAGCAGTTTTAAAAAAAAATATTCCAGAATAATTTCACAAAAGCCGAAACTCACAAATTAACCTTCTACAGTGAAGTTCTCGCAATAAAAATCCAGTACGACTATAATAATTTGGAATCAAAATAATATAATAATTCTGAATCAAAATTCAGAATATATAACTCTTTCCTGTATGCTCTTGTAAGAAGAGGGTAAGCCTTCTCTTTTGTTACTCTTGACAACTTTTCTTCTACAGACACATATCCTTTTTTAAACAAGTTTTGTCACTTGATCAGGAAGTGAAGACCTCAGTTCAATCTCTAATAAAATTCAAGCTTTTATCTCCACTTCCCTGAAGATAGCTCTAACACTAAGTCTCGACTCTGCTCTGACTCTTCCCTGCTGTCCACTTGAGCACAAAAGCAGCCAGCATCAGCAAGCAAGATGATTCTGCAGCCTAATGGAAAGAATCTCAAATGTCTCAAAGCCCGAGACATTTCCCAGTATGAAAAAACAAACAAAAAACAACAAAAATCTCAACCAACCAAAACCCAGCTCATTTCAAAGTTAGTTTTATTACCCAGTGAGAGGGCAGAAGTGACACTTGACTACTCTATATTAATACCAAGCATGAAATGCTCACAAGTCAAGCAAAAAAATATGAATGCAATCTTTCTTAAGTATTTGAGAGTAAATTTGACAGTACTCAGCGTGGAAGTAGCAGGAAGTTCCTGTATGCCAGATACTCCAGATACTCTCCTCCAGTTGTAAGACAAAAGTGGGGATCCTTCTTGTGATATGCATTTCAAGATGACATCTTTTCCAATCTCCTGTGATCCTTCGATGGAACATTTAGTTCTTGCTGGCTTTACTAATAAACAAAGTATCACTAAATTAATGACAGTCACAATTAAAATGCTTACTAGCTGTGTTCTAGTAGGTCAGTCCATTTTCCTAAAGACAAAGCTTGTGCACAAACCATTTCTATGCACATAAAGATTTTCTATGATATATAAAATCCAGGCATAGATTTTTTCAAAATCTTCATTATTCTGAAAATTATTCCGTTTATCCCCCAACAGAATGATGTCCACCCCTCCCAAAGCCACAGTAATGGATATAGATGCATCATCATAGATTCAATCTACCTTTGTCCAACATAAGTTTTCATTTTAGACGAAGATATGATGGAATGAACACATAAAAAATGTCACCGAAAATTAAAGAAAAGCATTATCTTACCAAGTACAGACAACTGTATTTTTTGGCTTTGAACTCCAGGAGCCTTCTTCACTTTGCACTGGTATGTACCAGTGTCTGTGGACTTCAAATTCAAGATATCCAATGAACCATCACCAGATTTAGGATCAGGATTAGTAAACTGCATCCGCCCAGTCATAGCAGCATAATAATTATTATAGATCCTGTCTACAGCATACATAATTATCTATTAAAAAAAAAATATTCAGAAATCCATTTGGCATGTAAGCATTCAAAATAATTTGGTATCTTCAAGTTCCTGACAGTTTTTTCTACTGTTTTAAAAAAATCCAAGAACCACGACAGCCACATATCTCAAACTTCAGAATACTATCATACACAGTACTACAATGAATACTGCAATTAAACACCTGCCCAAGTAGCAGTATGTCAGCACTGACTTCTAACTGAAAGCTAACTGTTAAAAATTGCTCTGATTTCTTTCTGTAAATCATGCCTACCTGAAGGAGACAGATGACCAGATGACTAGAAGGAGTCATCTTATAAGGCTTCCAAAGGAAGAGTTATAAACTAAGAGAGTTAAAATATTTAAAATTAAATCCTCCTAAATCAAGTTAAAAAGGTACAATTAAAAATCATTTTAAAAAGGTACAAAACCATAAAAGTTTGTTTTCTGGAACTGCAGCATACTTAATTTGAGAGTTCTTCTTTAGAAGACAAGTTTATAGCACAAAATTTCTTGACAATTCCATACTTAACCTGCTATTCCAAAACTTCCACTACATTTCATTAACTTGCACTTCAGAGTAATTTAAGATCACAAGCATCCCAACCTGAAAAGGTGGAAGTTTAAAAAGCCAGTAATAAAAGTTCATGCATTAACCTACTCACACAACTGAATTAATGCTGTCCAAAAAGTCTCTACTTACTATTTGTTCCTTCTTTTGATTATCTGCTGGTATCAATACCCACTCAATATCTAGTGGGCCTTCATCTTCTTCCGAGAGTACAAAAGTACATGGTAATGTAACTTTCTCTCCTTGTGCTTTTTCAAACATTGACTGGTCAACTGAAGTTATACTTAGGCTTCTCGTTAGACCTGTAAAAAAAAAAAAGTTTTGGGAACACTTCATAAATACATCATACACTTTTACTTCATAGAAATCATGCCATTCTTCAGACTTGTCACCCTTAAAAGAACCTGTGCAGTTTATTACTGAACACAATACAAAGTCAGATACTGTTCATTTGGAATCATATCCAACAGGCAGTTACATCTTTCAAACCATACAATTTTTTTTGTACAATTCACATCCCATACAAAGCTAAACACAAAAATTTTCAGCAGCAGTTTTCTCAGGTTAATTTTTTTTTTTTTTTCCCCACAGCCATTTTACATGTGTAGCTTGCTGCTCATCATAGCTAGACAGTCACACCGATGTTACTACAGCCACAACAGATGCAAGGTCACAAGAACAGTGCCCAGGCATGAAGATGATAGATTGCTCTGGTGGAGAATCTGTAGAATCACAGCCTCAGTTGAAATAAATTTTAAAAATATTATAAGCAGTGCAGTCACACTCTAGTTTGAGCTTCTGGGTTAGCTAGAGCATCTAACTTGCACTTCCCATGTAGCAGAAAAGCTGTAGTGCACTTCTGCAGTAGATCAGACTGCAACAGCTATCCTTCTACTTTACTAAAATTTTGCTCTGCATCAAGTCTTTGGATTCCCTTCCAGATGTCAAAACAAATGGATCTTTAACAGCTATTTAAAAAATAAAGTAATTTAGAAAGAGAAAGCACCTGACACACTAAATTCCAGACAAAAGCCTTAAAGAAAACCAATTGCAAACATACAGTCACAAATTAAGTTGGATTATTTCACTTTCTACCAATCATGGTATTACTTTGCATGGCATGCAAAGAGATTTAGGTGCAATGTTTCTTATCAAGCTATGTACCTCTTTTCAAAAGATAACTCTTAACAGGTTTGGATCACCTCTTTTTTGACCACAGTAAACATATCTGAGCAACTAATTCTCTGCGACTAGACTGAATTAATACCATTTTCTAAATGTTACTGATCCCCATAAATCCTTCCAAAGGATCCTTTCAGATTTCCAAGTGCAAAACTAGCCAAAAACCTCTTAAAAATCTTTAAAAGGTCATTTGACTTGTAAAATATATTACAGTGTAATCCTCAGTCAACTTTGCCTAAACAAAGACAGCATTATGACTAGCTACCACCTCTAGAAATAGATTCAGAGTATAATCATGTTTCCATAAAGCACAGTAACAAAGAACACAAGTTTCTAATCTGTTTTTCAGTGACTTCCATACCCTTCTGTTCCCCTCTCCCTCACTTCTTCATTAGGGAACTGTAATACAGTATTCTTAAGTTCATATCCAAATTGCGTTTCTGAATTTTTATTTTATTATATTAAAGAAGATGGGATGTCAAGTACAGTTTAGTGACTGATGATGAAATACATTACGATGTTACTTCCTTAAAAACCTCAAATCTACAACCCAGGAAATTAAAAGCTTTCATTCTATAGTAATGGTTTATCACTGAGGCAGTACTTCTGCTCTGTGACAGCATCTCTAGTAATAGTTATTTGCTACTTGAAGTTCCATAACAGATGACCACTGAATACACATTTGCTTTCCTGCATATGAACCAACACAGTAACCGTAAGTTAAATAAAAGCAGAAGCCAACAGCCTTAAGTCACTTGGCAGAAATTTATCCCACACAGAAAACTGTTACAAACATTGGAATTTTTCAAGTGTGAATTGCATGTTCACACACACTGACTGCACATAAACAAGTCAATGGAAGATGAAGAACATGAACTTCAGGATAGCTCTCATTCCTGCATGTGAAGCTTGCAGCATACATCAGCTGATACAGAGGTACCCAAACACAAGTCTCAGAGATTTTTCGTAAATTTCACTTCCTTTTTATACTCAGAAATCAAGCATATAAAGCTATTTTCCACTTTCTGTTTTTAGTTTCTGTCAACATTAGAATGACAGGCACAAGCAGCACACGCCCCATTAAGGCAGGTATCAAAGCGAGCTAGGTTTGAACTAAGAATAGCAATATGAGGGAGTGGCAGGTAATACTAGTCGGAGATTCGCTTCTGCTGAGGAGACAAACACATCTGTTGCCAGATATGCTGGTGAAAGGGGTTTGGCCAGATTTAGCATGTTAGAGAGATTGTTGAGGGTCCCCTTGGAGTACTAACTACTGCACTACTACCCCTTATAATTATTATTATTGCTACTATTGCCTTTCCCACCCACCCCACCCCCCAACTGCTACCTACTCACACAGGCACCCATGCTATTAATACAGGAGAGCTGTGGGACAAATCAAAAATGACAAGAAAACACCAGAGCAACGAAGAACATGGGACACCATGTGATGTCTGTTCCTGCTTTTTCATGTGAAAGGTAAAAGGCTTGTGGAGACATATCTTGCAAGTAAACAACTTGCTGCAGGACTGGCATTACAGGCAATGTTTAATTTTTATGGTCACCCCTGAGCAACAAGGGCTGCTAAGTCAGAGATGGGACCCACTTGACAAAGTGTGGTGGGAACACACTCATCAGATCTGGTGACAAGCGCTTTAAATGAGAGACCAATCAGGGAATGGTGATAGACATTTGCAGTTAAGTGAGGGAATATAGATTCAAACACATTAAGTACACAGGCTGGTGGAAGGCAGACCTTGGCAAGGATAAAACATGTTGAAAAGGGAACCACCTTAAGTACCTGTATACAGAACTATGACTGAAGTAACCAAGACATGTGGGATAGTTCACAGAACTGCAGCTTTGTCATGGATGCCTACAAGCTTTTTAAGAAAGACAGGAAGGAAAGAACAGCAGGTGAACTGCCCTCTACCTGAAGGAACATCTGGAACATAAAAAACTGTTCTACAGGACAGACAACAGGCTGGTTAAGAGCTTGTGGGTCAGGATTAAAGGAGAGGTCCATATGGGCAACACCACAGTTTGTTACAAATCACCCGATCACGGTAAGAAAGCAGATGAAGTCTATTTCAGCAATTCCATAAAGTCTCTAAAATTACAGAGACTGGTTATTGTGGGACACTCCCTGACATGTACTGGAAGGGCAATACAGCGGGACACAAACAATCTACAAGCCTTCTGGAAGATTTCAGGCAAAAACTGATGCTAAATGTGTCAAGCCATTTGACACTTTCTTGGAACTGCTTTAAACAAAAAAAGTAAGATCTTGCTGGGGATGGGATCAACAGCAGCCTTGACTGTACTGACCATGAAATAGCAGGAGTTTTAAAATCCTGAGAGGAGTGAGAAAGGCACATCCAGTACAGACCCTGCACTTCTGAAGGGTGGGCTGACTCAGTAAGATTTCTGTGGGACCCAGTTCTGAAAGGCAAAAAGAGTTCAAGAAAGCTGGTGGGTATTTAAGGACAACCACTTCTAACCACATAAAAAGTACATCCCAACAGTAAGGAAACAAGCAGATCAGTCAGCAGCTAGGCCCAAGGAGAAAGAAGTAAAAACAGCCTACTAAGGGAGGAATATGGACATATATAGTCCAGGCACGCATCACCCTTGCTAGAGAAGTCAAAATACAACCAAAGCTGAAAAAAGTGAGTGACTTAAGTGAAACATGAAAAGCCTCATAAACAGGGAAGAAACAAAAAGGAAAATAGGTGGTTTACTGACAGCTGACACAGAGAAAACAAAAGTACTCTGTTGACTCTGCCTGGAGCAGAATGCTGGATGACTGAAGTCACCTATGTGAAACTGATACACATAGTAACAACATGACATTTTCTCCAAGCTTTCCCAAGCCTCACCTCCTTCAGTTTCCACTCACATCAGGAAGATTCACTTTCTTTTCATACCCTTTGTATGCTCCTCAAAATATGAGTGGATGAAGTGCAGCACCTAACTGCTAGTATGTGACAGGAAGACATTTTAACAAGACGAGTGAGGATCTGTATTTGGTTTGACTATCGGGGTTTCATGGAAGAAAATTCAGGCCTTTCTCAAACACATTAAAAAGATGAGGGTTTCTCAACTCAGTTATCCTGCTTATTCAAAGATGCTTAGCATTAAAGCACCTGATTTTTAACTGTAGTAAAAAAAAAAATTTGAAAAGCTTTAGACTCAGAAGCTACACATCCTAAAAAAAACACATTCTAAAAAAAATAACTGGAAAAAATCAACATAAAAGTGCAGTTGCTTCAAATGCATCCATACTGTTCTTCTAATATTTTGGAAAGAGGACATATGCCACGTTTAGTTTACAAAGTTTGTATCAGAAGGTAAGAAGTAAATGCACATTTTGAATTCCAAGCATTCAGATTTAAGTTTCTTAATATGGAATAAAACATTATTTCTCTGGGGAAACTGACCCTAAAGAACATTGCAAACTATATCTGCATGACTGAACAAGTTTTTCGCATGACTTCTGAAGGGGTGCAAATGTGTATGCCACCTGTAGAGAAACTGTATTACCTTCTGAATATATGGACAGACCTCCAAATATCGCTCAAGAGGAACATGGCTTAGCAAACTATATTATTAATATTTTCTAAGAATAATCAAGGAAAAATGAAGTGTTTGATAGAATTTAATGTAAACTACTTTCTAGTATAAAAGAATCGTCAACACAGAAAACAGACAAAAATCTGAGAGCAAATCTTTCTCCATTCCAACAAAGATACAAGCAGAGCTGTGACATATACAAATAACAGCAAATTTTCATTAGATTAATTACTTATGCATTTGGTGATTTCTTATTTAAAAGAAAAAAAAAAGTTACAAATTCAGGGTACACTGAAATCCTGGATTGCTGGCTTACACAAATTTAAGTGCAAGTTTAAACCTGGCATGAATGTTTCTGGCATCAAGCTACTATGTTACCAAAGTGTTCTGTAACCCAGCAGAGAGCACCTCCCTAAATGGGTAACGGGGAACAGAATGAGCTGCACAGCAGAAGGTATGGCAGCTGACATAACACGGAGGGGCAGGAGTCAGGGAGATCCACCACCAAGGTAGGATTGATGCCAGGTTCAAACTGATGTCTGAAGCCGCAATCACTACGGAGCACAACCGCAAAGCACAGGCTGCTTCTAGGTGAGCTAACGGTCAAGCTCAGAGATGTGGCTGTACTTAAAGCCAAACGTGATCCATCTGCAATTTGCATTTGCACAGTACTTCATCTTTACTACCAGGCTCTCTGAAACTCATCTTGTTTGGCAATACCTGCCTGTAAACAAAGAATGGCTGTAAAAACATAAATGGCTTTTTCTTTTTTTCTTTTTTGTTTTTTTTCACAGAATGAGGCCTTAAGTAATTAACAATGATAACCAACAATGCATGTTAGTGCTTTGAGAGATACAAGCTATAAAATTCACTTAAGAGGCTCTTCAACTTAGACTCTTCTTTCAAATACAGATTAAAGATGTAACCTGTGATCAAACCTTTTCACTTGTCAGACTTCAGTCTCAAGAACCACCTCCCCACCATCCCCATTTTACTTCTGAATATGCCTCTCATCACAAATAATCTACTTGGTTTTCAGCTAGCTCTAATGACATTATTAAGCAAGGTTCCCCAACTCTCCCCTTTCTCATCTACCTTCACTCTGAAGTTCTACCTCTTATTTCAAAACCACATTTCTGAAATAAGGCCCTACAGAACTGAGGGAGTCAGTTACACCCTTGGCAAGCAAGCAGGGAGCACGTATCAAGGTAGGTGCACACTGAGCGCCTAGCTGAGGGAGACTTCCCAGTGTTTACCAGCAAAGACAAACATAACCTCCTTCATGGTTGAAATCCTAAACCAAACATAAGTTTCCTTCATGGCTGAAATCCCCACAGGAAGGTGCCATCTCACAATCTTCTTGCTTCCTCACTAACACAAAACTTCAGTACCCACAAGTGATGCCAAAACAAGCTGCTGCAAGACAGGGTGCTGCTAATGAAGTACCTGGATTGAAAGTTGCCTTTGAAGAAGTAAAAGAGTATTTGACTTCTCATTTTAGTGATTTTTACAGTACCTAGGAGCTGAGTCACACCAGCTCAGCCAAGATGACCACAGCTGCAGGGTTTCCTTACTCTGTTTTGACACAGCATCTTAACTGACTGCACCACAGACTGAATCTTGGCTTTACCAGTGAAACCCCCAAAGGCCAAAAGAGATCTGGGTTTTGAATTTGATTGAATCTTCAGATATGGGTTCTCAGTTTCCAGCATCCTACCTCCAACACCAAGAGCAAGGCCTCATTACAGTCATAGCTTTCAGAAACTTGCTCTCAGAATGCAATGAAGCTTTGGTTCATCTTTCCATATATCTTAAACCCTACAACCTTTGGCATCACCATATAGCAAAAGATCCTCAAAACATGTCCCTAGTCCTAATGAGGTCTAACACAGATTAAAGCAGAGTTAACCCCAGCTCAGTTTCTGCAGAAGTTTCATCAGGGTTCAGAAATTCAGGCTGAGCAACTCCGGGGGACAGAGTGTGAAGGGGAAAGAGTCAATTCCACATTTTCAATGAATGCTATTCATACTTACTTTCTCAGCTTCCCTATTTTCCCATAGGACACATGGCATGACCACCACAAAGAAAGGTCGCTAAAGAGTCTTCTTTAACTTAGTAAACATTAGAGGAACAAAGGTAATACAGAAGAAAAGCAGAAATTTAAGAGCAGAATAATTTAAAAATATAGTTGTCTTCCCTTTGGAAAGCAAATTCAACAGATCTGAGGACACCTGATGTGAGAATGAAACTCTGAAATTCTATTTTACAACCAAAGTACACAGTTTCATCAAACATTTCACGACAGAATCCAAAATATGTATTAGCTCAATTCACATCCTATTAATTTTGTCAGGCACCTAGATACCAAAGTACTTAACCTTCACAGCAACTTCACCTGAGGTAAGAATAAGCAAGAGATGAGGTAAAGGAACAAGCAAGCAACAGGCAATAATCCACCACAAGCTAGATAATCATGCAGCAATGAGTAAAACAAGAAAAGTAAAAATGACACCACACTACTGCACCTGAATCTATAGTGGGTATGTAGCCAAAGAGCAGGTTTGGGTTTAATATGTAATAATTGTAGAACCCTGCAAAGCCTTTAGATGTTTAGGATAACCCACAGCTGATACAGGCAGATCGCAAAGCTTTTTCTAACAAAGTATTGTCCTGCGAGTATCAAAAACGTTTAGCAGTTGATGTTTAATATGCTCCACAGGTCACAGTTTTCCCATGCTTGACACTAACTGTGGTTATCGTACAATGCTATAATACAATTTTCACAGAAAAGCACAGTTCAGAGTAAGCAGTAACAACAACGAACAAAAAATAAATCCCAA
The DNA here is from genome assembly GCF_033815535.1 of Pezoporus flaviventris. NCBI lineage: Eukaryota > Metazoa > Chordata > Aves > Psittaciformes > Psittacidae > Pezoporus > Pezoporus flaviventris. Next base: position 24,065,959 of record NW_026892563.1, read on the forward strand.
ACCAAAAAAACCACACCACCATCTTAGCAAAAGCATCAAGCACTTCTGTATCTAGTATTTCCAAAGCTACTGACACTAACATGCTACACATTCTTCTACTTAAATATCTACTTAAAACCCTTGCCTCTCTATACTAGCCTAAATCCACTAGGCAGAACACTAATTAATCCCTGAAAACAGAGGTTAAACATTCAGACAAAAGATGTTCACACCTGCATTTCATACCTCCCGGGACAGTGCTAAGTTAATCAGAGTCACAGACCTTACTTACTGAAGCACTTCTACTATGCAGAAAAGATACAGGTTACAGAGGCAGAGAAAGTAAAGACAACCCAAGAATAAAAGTACTTACCTAGAAAAGAAGATATCTGCCCCCCAGTCCTTCTTCCAAACACTGTATCCTCCTTCACAGTCCATTTAAGTCCCATAGTAAATATAAAACTAGTTCAGGTAGCTAAATCCACAAAGGAATTTCTGGAGAAAAGAGCCTGAGTTTTATACTGACACTTAGTGGAGGGAAGATTTTAAATCCCTCTCACATTTCATCTCAGCTAATAACAACATGAAGCTGAGTGACCCAACTCCCAGAGCTCTGGTCCTGTTTTCAGAACACTTTTTCTACAGATGGTGCAGCTAAAAGACTTACGTGCATGGAGGAAGGTTCTGCCATAAGCTAGAAAGAGAAGGCTGATGAAACAGGAGGAGCACTTAAAGCAAAATATAGAAAGAAAACTCTGCATGTCAGAATAAGCCTGGGAAAAGTTCTACCACCTCAACAGTCCACTTTGCTGCAGCTGAGCCTCAAAACAGTGGGTTCATACTTCCAAACTTCCCTTCCTCCGAGCAACCAGGGAAAGCACCACTTTCCTGAGGCACATTTAGTGGGCTGTCTCCCTTATTCACCCTTAAAATAAGCAATGTGACATTACTTCAGATCATGGATTTACCTTCTCCCTGTCTATTTGTGACTTTTTCACCTCTTTCCACAATTAAACAGGACTCTACTACCAAGTCTTATATTCCTTTCTACTGTGTGATACCCAGATGCGCACAACAAACATAGTTTTAAGCAGCTGCTGGAATCTATCCAGTTCCAAAAATGGAAGTCTTGCCACTCTAAGCTCACAATTTCTGTAGAATAGCTCAAAAAGACCTACTGCCCCTCAGAATACCACAAACATAACCTTAAGGTGATCTGCTTTGAATAAAAGCCAAAGCTGAAGCAATCCTTTATTGGTCTAGCTTGAAAATTCTGACAATTCAACAATAAACATTAAGTTACTGAGTATCTACCACAGTCTACCTGAATCCACAAATCCTCTGTCAAATCACACAAGGGGAAAAAAAAACCCAAAACCAAACAACAGCAAACAGGCTAAGCATACTTCTTCAAAGAAAAAATTAAAAAAGGCTTTTGGTCTGCATGTCCTTAGACAGCATTAAATAAGTAACCAGCTCTAATTATTCATGTAGCATTGCATACCCATGCCCTAGTTTACCCAGTTTAAAATGTCTTGCACAATGAACTTAGAATTAAGTCATCTTCCCAAACTAATAAAAAAATTCCTAAGACTTATATGAACAGAACTACAAATAATCCCAACCCTGCAAATATATAGCAGGAGTTTCATTTGATTCCAAATCGTAATTCACTGAGATCAGCTGGCATAGTTACACAACTAAGAAAACTTATATATCACCAGCTAAAGCTTTACTATCTTTTACTTTTTTCTCTCCCCACAACTTTCACTTCTTCCCCGACATCCCCGTTGCCTTCAGATCCTTTCCAATATCCCTTTCCTTTTACAACTGTCCTTGTGCTCCTTACTTGTTCAACATATTCTTTAAGCTTTTTAGTTGATAAACCCAAAGTCACCAGCCAAGTATCCTAGCAACTCCAGCAGCTGACCTTACCGGAGAGGAGCCTGCTTATCAAGGGGAGAGAGGGAACATTGGTATCTCATTACTGAAGGAAAGGATACACTTTTGGAGGAGGGGAGGGGATATTGTAACACAAATAGAGATTAATTTTAAGCACAGGAGTACTGTTTAGACCAACATGTACAGAAGATCAGGGTGAGTTTTGAGTTTAATGCTTGGTCACATTTCAATCATCCGGCATGACCTAATTCAACCTGCAGTATTAAGGGAACGACAACTATAATACTTTGGACTCACTGAGGTCCTGCCTTCTTGTCCTCAGGTTTAATGCCATCACCTGCCTTTATGCCAGCATAATACTTTATGCAAAGAGGCAGAACGCAAAACGAAGAGTTGACTCTGCTAAAGCGAACACTGCACTGCAAGTTTTGCTCTTCTCTCCTGGTGGTGCTCTGCCAACAGCAGGTAAGTGGCAGGAGCACAAAGCCACCAGCAGAAAAGCCTCTGAGGCTGCCCTGGCCCTGGCAAGGGTTTGCTCAGGCTGCCAGGGAGCCCCACCCGCAGAGAGCAACCACATTTCACCTACAGCAGCCACAGCAATGTCAGCACAGAGTGAGTGGGGCTGTGAAGACTGGAAGGGGCTGGAGTGAGTGAAATTACCCAACAGGAAGACAACCTACTACAGAAACAGCTATCTTCTGCATCAACTGAACGGACTCATGTAGCAGCTTCATGATGCTGCTCTGACAAGAGGGAGAGCAGAAGGAACCCAACACCATCACTGGAAGTAGCAACAACCTCATTGGGCACCTGAAATTATACCTGAAATTAATCACATCACATCTGTAATGCAGCCACCCATAATGTGAAACTGTACCTTCAGACTGCACTTAAGAGCCAATAAGTAACCATCTAGAGATAGTATTAAGAAGTGTAAAATGAAATGAGGGCAAACCATTACGAAGACTTTTTTCCAGAGGAAAAAAGAAATCATAACCCAAATCCTGACATGATGTATTCACTCAAAATCCTCCCTCTCCTCTACACAACCTACGTCACCTGCATGAGCTGGTTTTGGTTTTAGCCCTGCAAATCATTTATTTTCCCATTACAAACTGGTATTGAAGGCTTATACAGTCACTAAGCAATCCAGTCACCTGATTTGATTCCCCCCCCCCCCCCCCGCCAATTTGATGGTATTTAAAAGAAAACTGAATGAAGTAGCTCTTCTGCAGTGTGGCATTAGGCACATTTGTCAGTCAATGCATCAGGGAGTTAAGTGCAATCAAACGCTTAACTGAGCAGCCGTATTATTTTCACTTGAGTAAAGGGGTTTTGGCTCGTCCAAGCTACTGAACAAGCAATGCTTTTTCCTAGTACATACAAGTTTTGCATTAAGATTGAGAATTATTTAATTTAATAGTACAGAGTTGGGGTTTAACTTGTTTTGTTGCTGCTCGGGTTTTTTTAATAGAAAGGTGAAATATAAGAATGACAAAGAAGTGGCTGTCTGCCCACTTTTGCTTCCGTCCATTCCACCTCCCCACCTTCAGGTAAGAAACAGACAGAAAGGACTAAGTGCAAAGAATTAGAATATTCACCCTAAATAACCACAAAGTTAACCAGTCATTAAAAAACTTAGGGTGGCTCTAAAATTTATACACACACACAATTTTTACATGCCTTAAAACAATGGAGATGAAACATTCCTTGTAGCTTATATTGTTAATACATCTAAAAGGAAGAACTGAAAATGCAGGACTGGTAAATATACAAACTTACTCTGCACAGGTTAAAACAGTTCTCTAGCACCTTAAATATTTCTTGTTGATTAATCACCTTTCAGCATACTAAGCATAGGTTTTAACTATGGGGCATGAAAAACATATCTATTAAAAAAATGTAGCAGCAAGAAAAATTTCAAAACTTGTGACCATAAAGTACCCCAGATGCTTCTTAACAGTAGTTAAAGCACATCACAGCACTGGTGAATGCCTCCAGCCTACAACCAGTATAGCTCCAAATCTTGCCTCTTTACCACAACATAAGTTTTGAATATATGATCCAGTATGTAGATGACAAAAAAAAACAACCCACAAAAAAAAAAAAAAAAACCACGAAAAAACCCCCACAGTAGTAACACACGCCACCCATGCAGGTTTGAGGTTCCAGTTGACTCTCTTGTTACAACTCAGACTCGATCTCATCGAGTTGGATCAGGAAAAGGAACAGGTAGAAAACTGACCTCACAAAAACGTATCATTTTTCAGACTATGAAACTCCCTGAACTGGTTCACCATGGAGCCAGATAAATACCAGGTACAACACAAAATGGGATGCAAAAATAATCTCTGAGATAACATCTAGCCATTCAACTGACTGCCTGATCCAGCAACCTCATCAGTCTCCCCAACTAAGCCCCCCGCATGCCAAGGTTATACAAACATTTCTCTCCTATGGGAGAACAGCCATCAAGCAGAATGGGTTTTCCTTCTAATGTTCTTCTGCTATCTTTCCTGTCACTCCTTTCTGCCCTGTACCAGGACAACTTGCTGGCAATACTTTGTTTTAAATCATGCAATCTAACCAGTTAAAAAGAATTAATGTATGTTCTAAGCACCTCTACTCAGATCCATTCACCACACACTCACGCAATCAAGTTGTCCAGTAAAGGAAATGACCAGCAAGGATGCTGAGGCTGCTAATGAAACAGGTTTTCATAGAACTATAGCTTCACTGCCACTTACTTCCATGGTAACAAGCTGAAGTGGCTCTTCTTAAACCATGCCCTGAAAGATGCAAATGAGTAAAATGAGGAATTCCCTAAACAGAAAGAAAGAAAAAAAAAAAAAAAGGGGGAAGAAAAAAGGAAGCACAACTAAATTGATTGGGGGTGCATTCTTACAAGTTGGTGAGCTACACAAAGTGTTGAAATTTCTCTATAATGTTTCACACAGCTTCTGAAAGCTCCATGAAATGAACCAGAAGCTGCAACAAGAACAAAAAGAGAACCCCTGTCATTAAAAGCTTATGAACGCATGCAAGCAACAAATGATTAAATTAGTCAGGAAGTATGATAAAACAATATTAGCCCCCAAACCAAGTTCCCTAGTCTGTACAAATCTTTGTGGGCACTGTGGCTATTAAGTTTTAACACTCTGATATTGAGACAGATTTGAAGATTCCGATTTTCTCAGAAAGCATTTTTCAAAGCACGAATGCAATCAGTAACGAAGCGCTCATATCAGTAATTTGTATAAGTGCTCATATGGAAATGTATTTTTTGTAAAGCAGCAACAGGAGCTAAACCTAAGCTATTTAGGAATAGTAGTTTCATCTCTATATTAAGCAGGCTTGGCTTCAGGAGAAGCTGCGACAAGCACTGGAAGTGAAGACAGGCAGGCAGCTGAAGTTTGATGCAACACAGGGGAAGCAAGCATGGGGGAGGAGGGAGCAGTGAGAGGAGACCAAAGTGACAAGCTGTAATAATCTCCACAGCAGCATTCTGAAGCATAAAATACTTTCTGATAACACAGATTAGTTAAGGCAGTATTACCAATTCAAATCTTAGGGTCAATGTCACAGCAGTAACTAGCTGTTCAAGGCATCACCAGTAAAGCTTTTCATACTTCTTGAAACACCAAGATCTGGGAAACCTAGGAAAGGAGTCCTGAACTTCAGATACATTTTTATATTAAGGGATGCTTGAATCCTGCAACTTGTTACAATTACTCGCCAACAGGATGAAGTGTACCAGGTTTAGCAATTAAGGGACTGGGGTATAAATCATTATTTATCTCCTGTGGTAGTTAAATTCCTCCTAATTTAAGCTTCTCCAAGATCTTGTTGCATGCATAGAAACATGAACAGGCTTAAGTTCCTTATTAAACACATCTGACAATACGTATCAGCCAGCAAATGCTGACTTACTATGCCTGCATTAGGTTCAGCTCCCGTGGGGCATGTTACTGGAAATACTTTAGCAAGTTTAATTATAGGGCAATAACCAGAGACTTTTCTCAAAGCTTACCTGTATTTTATTTTTATTTAAAAGTTTAATACCCTATTAATAAAGCATCACACATTGTAGAATTTCAATATAGTACAGAATAGCCTACTACTACTACTAAAACAGATACTAAAAAAGGTAAAAACCCCACCATTACAAGAGCAGCAGTAAAAGATATCACTACAGACTAAAGAAATCCCTATTTACCGTAAAACTCTACTTAAACTCTTATCCTCAATTTCAGCATTTATGTGCACAGCATCACTATTTTGTATAATGTATCTTCTGAAAGCTAAATGGATCACCACCATGTAAACACTTTTGAACATCTATACAAAGGTAGATAATAATCTGGCTACGATAACATTTCCTAGTTGTTGAAAACTTGTGCTCTGCTATTACACATTTTGAAAAGGTTAACAGCTATAGGTGTATTTGTTAAATCAGGATCACAGTTAGGCACCTATATTTATTCTACTTTCTAAAACCCTACACAAACTTGAATTAAACCAGATGATTTCCTCAACACTGTATATAGCACAGAAAAGGTTACCAATAGGTACACAGTCCTGCTCTGAAGCCACAGCACTGGCAAACACATGCTGAATGCAAATAGCAGTGAAAAAAATACTTTTTGTATTAGACCACACATTCTAGAAAGCTTAAAATTAATCAGAAAAACCTGGTTTACACAGTTTACACATCCATAAGACCTAACAAAACGATATGCCAGCACTTAACATCACAACTTAGTTTTCCTCTTCAAACCAGAATTCCATGCTGCCCTTTGGAAAACAGTTTAATACCAGTTGTCTCAACAAAATATTTCAAGATCTGAAGAGGTACATCATTTCTATTACCGTAGTCCAGGATTTGTTGACAGCTATATAACATTCATTTAAGTTAAACTGAATTTCCACTTGTTGGGAATCTCCCAACTAGTTAAAATGACTGATCATACACAACTACAATACATACCAACAGACCCCTCAAACAGCCAGCAAATTTTCCCCTCTTCACTGACTTGGAGTGCAGTTTTAGATAGAGAAGAACTAGCACAATTGTAAGAGCTATTATGAGTGCAGAAATAGTCATCCAATTGTAAATTCGTAACAGAAGTCTGCAAAACAGCAGAAATTTGGTATTTCAGTACACCAACCTGTTTTGTGGTCATCTTGCAGAAGGCACCAATGCCAGGACAAACTGCCACGAGTTATTTATCAGTTGCACAGGCATGTAATGCCAACACAGACACTAAAATTACTTCATTACTAATTACAAAAATAGAGCAAGAAAGAACTGTTCTCCCCTAATAATCTGAAATGCTCAAGGATGAACTCTTCCCTTCATGCAAGGGAAAGGGTAGTTCCCAATTTATTTATGTATGACTGTGAAATGAACCCTCACAGAGGAATTAAACCCCTAAGCAAGGTTCAGGGTCAGCTTAAATCCAAACACTCTCCTATTTCAACACATAATGGTACAGCCCCTTTGCCTGATGAAGGCATATTTTGTACAGTCAAGATAAACCTCCTTATTTATCTTATTTATACAAAATTGATTATTTTACATCCTCTACTTTTAGTGACAGTGAAACAAGGAAAATTAAGCTTACAGGGAGGGGATGAAAGCTATGAAAACAGCACTTAGTGCAAGACTTAAAATAACATGATAAATTATTCCAGTACCACAAACCAAAGTAAAGACTTCAGCACCTAGACAATCCTCCACTGCCAACAGCTTTCACTTAACTGCACAAAAATTAGCTTCCTTTACATTTGGTCTACATGGAGAGCAGCAATTTACTGACATCTGCTCCCTCAGTGAAGGAATTAATGTCTATCTGGAACACAGACCCAGAAATATTAACTCTGATGGGAAAAAAAAAAAACCTAGCAAGCTCAGAGGATGTATTAACACCTATGATACATAGATTATTAAATTATTTCTGTCCAAGGACTGCGAAATGCATGTGCTTTTCAGGGTACAGTCATCTAAGTAATTGTGCAAAAGATATTCCTAATCAAAATGCAAATATAATACTTTCTTTATGAAGGCATCCAATTTCACCATGATGTCTGATGACACCTGTATACTTCAGAAGAGCTGAAGTGAAAAGCCAGAACAAAACTTTACATTTCCTCATATATTAATTATTCCAAGCTTTATGCTATCATAGCCTTGTTGGACAAGCTGATCCTGGAGGTCCTTTCCAACCTGGTATTCTATGATATCCCAGCAGTGATCCAGCTCATTTGCAGTATGGGTAGTTATACTCACAATAATAAACTTTCAAGCTTGAAGTTACATGAGGTGTTTCAATATAAATCTTAATCGCTAATGCTTTCAACAAAACACTTATAAACTCCTACCTCTTAGATAGCATCTATCTCTTTTCTAGCTCTGCTTAGAGAAACAGGGTTAATGAAGAAATACCAAAATCCTTCCATGCAGGAGATGAGAGTTCATCACTCCATTATAGGCACAGAATTTTGATCCCATGACTAATTTCCCAAAACAGCCCTCACATCACCAGAAACATTAACTTTTCAACAGGAAACAAAAACTGGCCTCCTGACACCACCGATGCACACTTCACTGTGAACCTGTTTCGTCATCTTTGGTAGTCTCACATGAGCTTGGGTCAAATTTAGTGGAAACTTACATAGCTTTAAAAATATGTTTAGGAAACATTAACACAGCACTCCAACCGAGTTCATTACAGGAACACAGTAACACCTTATTTAAGAGCTGAAAAATATTTGCTTAGTTTTAAGTAGCCCAAGCCCATTGGCGTGCTTTTTGTAGGAGGGAAGGGTTGGAAGGCAGGGGGGTTTGTTTGTTTTGAGGGTTTTTGAGATGCCTACTCCTTTGTTTCCTCTCAGCAAGAAAAACAAACGAATTTAAATCCATCTAATTCAATTCCTTTCCCACCACCCTCAAATCCTCTCATGCTTCCTCCAGCGAGTTGCATCATGGACATCCAGTCTGAGACAAATGGGGTGCAAGGGCTCTTTGGAAGCCACCTCTTCTACCCTCTCAAACCGGGACCAGCCTTTAAGCCGGACGCACTGCACGGGCAGGGCTGGGGTTTATGGTCTAAATTTGTTCAATAGTTTGTTTTTTTTCACCTCGGCTTCCGCGCCTGGCGCGCTCTCAGCCACACGCCGGCGGCGGGAGCCACTTTGCCCGTCGCCATCCCTCCGCAGCCGCGCACGGCGGCAACGGGCGGGAAGCACGGCACCGCACTGCCCGCAGCCGCGGGGAAAGCCCCTCATGCTCACACTCGCCGCGCCGCCGACCAACAGAAAAGGAACGCCGCAGAGGGCACACGGAACCCGCAGCGCGGCGGGTGGCCTCCGGCCACGCCGAAGGCTGTATAGAGGTTGGGGTATGGGAAGGAGCGAAGAGACAAAACCGCGACCGAAACGCTTGCCGCCCCTCCGGCGGGTGGCGAACAAAGCCTCGGCCGGCTCCGCAGCGCGCCCCAGCCACCGCCCGCCCGGGCACAGCGCCTCAGCCGCTGCTACCCGGCATCAGCCGCCGGCGGGCGCGGGCCGGGCGCCGACGCCCACCCATGAGACGGAGCCCCCCGCTGTCCAGCTGCCTCCTCCCTCAGGCACACAGCCAGGGGCGGAGGTGCGGCGGGGCTGGCGCGCCTCAGTCACCGCGGCAGAAGCCAGGCGGCCACCAGCCCTCCCTCCCGCCCGCGGCCCTTCAACCCAACCCCAAAGAGCCGCCGCCACTCTGCCACCTCCCTCCATTCCCTACGGTCCCGTCCCATCCCGTCTCGTCCACCTGCTCCCGGCGCCCACCTGCGGAGCAGAGCAGCACGAGGGACACCACGACCAGCGGCGGAGACTCCATGTCGAGCCGCGAGCAGCGGGAGACCGGCACGGGCTGCTCGGTCCCGGCGGGCACCTCCCACGCGCACCGCCCAGCAGGTGAGTGAGTACGTCACTTCCGGGCAACACCACACCCGCGGTGGCTCGGCTGTTACCCCGCCGGCAGTGGCACCTGCTGCGCTCCCGGCTCTCCCCTGCCGCGGAGCCCCTCCGGCCGCCCGGCGCTCCCTCCGCCGCTGCCCGTGCCCGCGCACCTTGGCCGCCGGGCAGGCTGGGCTCTCCGCGCCTCATCGGCTGAGCTCACCGCGCGCGCCGCACCGGGTCCCAGGGCCCAAACCCCGCTGTGAGAGAGTGAGGGTGCCGCGAGGGTGAAGCGGCGCCCGGGGTGCCAAGAGCGCGGCCACCGCCATGGGGGGGGGGGGGCACTCTCGACGGTAGCCCCGTCCCTGGCAGTTTCGTCTCTCGGTCCCCATGGCAACGCCGGTGTCACGTGTTGTGCTTCCCTTACACCGAGCGCAAGTCCTTCGACGGAAAGATCTGGAACTGAAGCCCGCAAGCGAGGCACAAGGGAGATCAGCACCTCTGCGAAGGGGCGCAGTCCGATCTTCACTTGTCATAAGGCGCGGCTGCCCCGTGTCCAGAATAGCAGTGGGGTCAATTCCAGACTGTGGGCTGTATTCGTGTACAGCAAAGCCATTGGTTGCGTTTATCAGAAGATGAATCCGTTGACGAAGTTTATTCTCCATAATTGTGTTCTATACATTCACTGCTAGGCATGTATTACTGTGTGCTGCAACATGTATACTGTATACTGCTATGTATGTGTTACTGTGTACTGCAATATATAGAGCTCTTAACTGGCATGAACATGTTTTTGTCACTGTTATTTATTCATAGAATCATAGAGTGCTTTGGGTTGGAAGAGACATTAAAGATCACCTAGTTCCAACTCCCTGCCATGGGCAGAGACACCTTCCAGGTTGCTCCAACCCCCGTCCAACCTGGCCTTGAACATTTCCAAGGATGAAGCACCCACAGCTCTTGTAAAGGTACCATCTCCTTTGTTAGGTGTACAGCTCTGTCTAAATTAAGAAAGTGTCCCCATAACCAAATATTTACACAAATGCAAAAGCTATGCAGTCCAGATTTTGCAGTCCAAACAAATCTTGAAAGGGATCATATTACTATTTGTTACTGTTCTTTGATGTCCCTAATAAATATTGTTCAAATATATTTTTATATTGTCATGTTCTGTACATATGAGATGACAGTTTAAAAAAAAAAGTTATTTCTACGCTTGTTAGATGAACAGGTGACTACTCATAAGGGTATTTTCCCAAACACTTAGCTAAAAAGGAGGTGTTACGCCTTTTGTTCAGTAATCAGTGGTGTCTCCATTTGTGGCTGGAATATATGTGCACTATATATGAAGGTGTACTGTCATCTTTCAAAATGGTTGGTTACTCTAAGTAAAGGAGCAGTTTTTACCTGACACCTCAGAATTAGTTTTTTACTAAGCAGGGTAAATGCATTGTCATTTTTCACAAAGGTTCAGGTAAGTACTGCTTACATCTTTTAAGGACATGACAATTCACAGTGTTTGTTAGATCTCCTTTTAGCAACAAATCTACCCAATAAGAAGTGAGGTACAATACATCAAGCATAGAATTTTAAACTGGGAGAGTTCAAGCATTTTATTGAATGACAGAATTGCCTTTCCTTTCTATGAAGGAAGGAAAGTATCCTTCATGTAATACGAAGCCACAGGAACCAGAACCTCAAAGCAGAGATACTAAGATTTTGGTTTCTTCTGTTGTTTTATATGTGCTGCAGACTTGTGCTTTAAAGGAGAAACTGACTCGCATACCCTAGGCTGACTGGATGAGTAAGGTTTCTTGCTGTACATCCACTTGTGTCAACACAGAAATTATACACCATGGAAAGTATAATGAGGCAATCACAGTCATTACAGAAAGAGAAAATGATTCGTCATTAGAATGGAGATGCTCATTCTTCTGTGAAATAAATCCTAACTAGTAATTAAAATACATACTGCACTGCATTTAGGAAACATGAGGTCCATGCTTTGTCTAGCTAGACAAACCTATTCCTGGTCTCATAAATCAAAAGGAACACTGATGCAGTCATGCTTACAGTGCTGAAAATTGTTCACACTCATGCAAGTTAAAAGTACATCAGAGTACAATGTTAAAATAATTATTTTTAAAAAGCAAAAAAATCCACCCTTCCCCACTGTAAACCTTGGTCCAGCTAATAAGGCATAAAACTACCTGATTTATTAGAGGATGTGACATTCTGTAGATTTTGAGTGGCCTGTATACTTCCTGGAACACAAAACACAATGAGGGGAAAAAGATAACTGTGAAAATGACCGCTCACAAAGGAAAAGGTCAGGTTCAAAACTTTTTGAACAAATTTCTACTAGTGCTAGCATTTTGGAGCAAGCCCAGAAAAGGCTCTTGGGGTGAAAGCATAATCCGGCCAACATGGAAGAGAGAGCACCTGGAGCAGCAGCCTGCAGTCCACACACACACATTTTGCAAATGGGTAATTGTTTAGCATGTATTTTGTTGAGAATGCTGTCTCATGCTCAGGAATCTTAAAATTTATATTAAATATTAAAAAGTCATTTCCAGTGTTTAAGAAAAACTTCAGTATGAGAACTCCCACGTCAGTGTCAGTCTAAATGTGTAAATACCTTGGAATAATAAAACCAATGCAATATTTTCTAAATTTTTGCTTTTTTTTTTACACACAACCCCCAAAACATAAATTCAGAAGTAATTTTAAAATAAGTTTGCGAAAAATGGTGTGGTTGGGACTGTTTGGTATAACTAGGATGTCCAAAACTGAACTTTTCAGAGCCTGAATAAAAAGGTTTGCATATTTCTGCAACTTCTGCAATAATTTTTAAGGTAAATTATCCATTAATTTCAAACCCTGGTTATAAATGTTTTGTGTTTCCTGCTTTGAAAATGCTTCTACAAAGTGAAATTACTATTGGTTTGGTTTTTTGAGGGGAAGGGTGGAAGAGTAGCAAGTGAAGAGTATAAGTGAAGTTACTCATTGGCTGGACCTGCAGCCTGTGTGGGTTACACAAGTTCACAAAGGATGCGACCATGTGATAAAATGGCACTCTTCTCTGTTTCAGTTTCTGTCCTGTGCTGGAGGAGCGGCTGTGGCCAGCTGCTGCAATTCTTGAGGGAAGATTCCCCATTGGGCTGTACCATTCATGTATATAACAGCATGTCTCAAGAAGGACAAGATTAAAAATAGGGAAGAAAGACAAAGAGAAGGAGCAAGTAGTATCTTTGGGACTTTGGGTCTGGATTCCTACTTGTAGAAGGGAGTGACCACATTTTCTTCTGGATCAGCAGACTCCATCAGTTTATCATTCAGGCCAGAGCCAGCATGATGAGGGAGGACACAGGGATGTTTGGCCAGGAGAGGGGATACAGGGTCGGAGGATGGGACAGGTGTCAGGTGTGAGTCTACCTGGAGGTTGGTTATTTAAACTAGAGGTGCCACAGCCCTGCTCTCCTCCTACCCGTGATACTCCCACGTGTGTACTTGTGCTGGGACTGCAGCTTGTGACACCAGCTGATAAGATAGTTTGGGAAGCCAGGCTGGCCAAATATGAATACCGTTTGTGTTCAGCCAGCTGAGCTCCCTGAAATATTTTCCTGCTTAATTTGCCTGAGTGCCAGCTGGCATAAAAAAGCGGGGGGGGGGGGGGGTGGTGATTTGCAGCAGACAGGGAAAGGGCAGGACTGTGAATCAGATGAGATCAGTTTAAGATGCTGTGGTACCACATCTAGAGCTGCAAGAAAGCTTTTAGCTTGTAGCTGTTTGAAAGAAAAAAATCCAAAAGTCATTTTTTTCCAAAGTCATTTTTGGCATTGGTTATAGTGGTGTCCATGCCCCAGCACTGCAAGGAACAGGCACTTCTGTACTGCTGAGCTTTTTGGTACTAGCTGTCCTTATCAGCATCAGTTAAACAAGCCCAAGGCAAGTCAGGCTGATGTGCTGAAAATAGCTGCCAGAGTCAAGAGATAGCGTACATCAAGGTCTCATCAACATGGGGATTTTAGACGGCAAAGTTACAGAGTATTTTGTAAGGAAGCTTTCATGTGCAGCCTCTCGCCTGATGTCCCAACTGGCAGCCCAGAGCAGCATCACATTCCTGAGGGCGGGGTGTGCAGCCTTCCAGCTTCCCCACTGGGATGGGTCTTAGCGAGATATCACCACCTCAGCTTCCACAGGGAGAGCACTCTGGTCATGCTTTGGAGGAGGTGCCGATCTGCACGCGTGTGGTGACCGGATGACTGGGTTCTGCCTTTAACACCCTTGGTTTCCAGTTAAACTTTCACGCACTTGCTACCTTTTTATGATGACTAAATGCAGACCATTACTGGGGAAAAGAAGGAGAAATAAAGAAAAAATTATCCAACAATAGCTGAGATTTAATTATCTTTAATTCAGGTTAATGTTTTTCATGCACTGTCTTAAAGTTAAAATAACAGCTTTCACATTTAGCACCTCAGTCAAGTGACAGTTGCTATCATCAGGGTAAAATTCACACCTTGCTATGTTCCTCTTTTCAGAGAGACAATTTTTAGCAAAGACGTTTTAAGAGGGCATCAATTTACACCTTTGTGTCCCTGTGAAATTAAAGTTTAGAAATCACTCTCAGAGGCTACTTGAATGTTTGCATCATTTAGATGAACAAATAGCAGAAAGAAGGACTATCAGTCCCCTACTGATTGTCGTTGATCCAAACTTAAAACGACATATTTATGCTGTGAAAGGGAAGCAACATCCATGTAATGTAAGATAGATTTGGTTTTCTTAAAGTCCAGAAGAGGAGTGTATTGTGTGATTTGTCTTCATAGACATATTAGTGCTACACATCTTTTGTTAGTTATATATTGGAGGGCTGTTTGGATTCAAACTTTCATGTATACACATAGCAGTAAGAGTGCAATATCTGCTGGCTGGAACATTAATACAATTGCAGTACAGATCTGTGCTCTAGCAAATTATTTTTCTGAGCTAATATTCATCACAGTGAGGCTTTAAAAGTTTCCTATAAGAGGAAAAATAGATGCGATTTCCAGAAGTGATGAGGAAGTGCTTCTTTAGCAGCTGAACTAAAGGTGCACTATCTCCAAAAGAGGTGACATTTACACCCCTCTCTCCTCTTTTTTCTGTCTCTCTTTTTGCACTGAATTTCGGCTGTGGCATTTGCCAATGCCCATATGACCCAGCAACAGCATTCCACTGACATCACAATCCCAGTCCCCCCTCCCTATTTTCAGCTTCACAGTCACCAGACTTTACTTTGTGTCAGCTTTGATAGAGCTTTGATAATCATCTCACAATTTAGTGAGCTAATCTAGCTCACCAAAGAGGAAATAAAACTACTCCCCTCCATTTTCTTTATGAGCTCAAATTACCTGCGGAATAGATTGCTGGCCATTGCTGCAGCCACAAAAACAGCACAAGCACAAGCTGAGAGGAGGTGAAGTTGTGAGAAAGGATTGGAAAAGTGGGCCCATACTTGTTGGTTGTAGCAATAACTATATCTTCTCAGCTGCCTTATGAAGTTTGGCCTTTAGAGTGAAATTAGCTGTATCATGGGACGGTTGTGTTGAAACACAACTACACTTGTGAAGAAGGCTAAATTCCCACTCCTACTACTGACTACTTCTGGAGGGAACACAGCATCAACACCTAGCATCCATCCAGCAGTTGTACTTCTAACATGGATCTTCAAAATTACAGCCAGAGGAAGACAGCAGTTATGCACTTTCTCACAGGATTAGCATGGGTCATACCTGCTTTGTGTTGCATTCTCCAGCTGGAGTTGCTCAGTACTTGTGGAGGAATTCTTGCATGGCCAGACTAGAAGTGATCATTAGAGAGCTGAAAGGCCAAGGGGAATACAGAAACCACCTATAAATAGGCAGAAAGGTATAAAACCTGGCATCTGTTGATAGAAGAAGGATGTTTGTATTTTTTTTTCCTACTGCTTAGAAAACAAGGCAAGCCTGGGAACAGGATCCACACTTGCTAAGGAGTTGGAAGAGAAACTGCATCTGAAAAGTAAAAGCATTTGTGAGCTAAGAGTAATGGGAAGTGGGTTCTCCAATCCTTCAAGGAGTACAGTTCAAGAGGAGGGTAATCATAGATATGGCAGAGGCATTAGCATTTCATACTTAATCCCAAAATTAACTCAAGTCAGTTTTAACAGTGCGGAGTAAGTAGCTGATGGGACAGTAGCTTGGAAGTGCATCATGAGCTTTCTGTTTATTTTGTTGGTGCGAGGCATTTATAAATAGTGCTATTGCCCTTACCAGCCTCTTTGGTGCCTGTATCCACCACTTAAGATGCCAGTGACAATTTCTGAACTGCTACTCAGCTGCCACTGTCCTACTACTCAGTCAGGTTTCTTCTGGTGTCACTGCTGACATTACCCAGTCACTAGCAAGCTGATCAAAGCCAGTTCCTGAGGTGAAATTCTGGAAATCCTGAAGCAAGATTTTCCATAATCAGGGGAAATTACCCTTTCATACTAAGCTTGATGCATATGTGTTAAGTGGTGTAAGGGACAGCCTGTGACCTAGAGTGCACAAGCCTGCAATGCAGTATTTCTAGTGACTGCCCTAATAACTATGTTGTGATACAGCTATTAACTAGTGGAAGAAAGAAGAAAGTGCATTAAGACAGGAGCCAATCACATGTAACACTTACTTCATCTGGCATTCATTTGCTTATTCTGCCAGTCAGACCAGATCTCATAGGCATGCCCAGATCACTCCTAGTATCTGTGGCCTGCCAGCTCATGTGTCTGGACACAAACCAACAGTGGATGGAAGAACAGTGGAAGCACAAAAGACAGTACAAGGAATAAAATAACAGGGTAAAAATAAGAGATAGTGAGTGCAAATACAGGATGGGAGAACAAAGTGTTCCATCTGGTACTGGCAAACCAATTAAAGATGCTGATGTAAAGAGGGGTTTGTAGAGCTCAAGAACAGGAAGATAGGTGCCATTTCAGGTCCCTCAGCTAGCTATACAATGTCAGTGTGTTAGATGCCTACATTTTACTCCCTGTCCTACACTTCACCTTTCATGCTTTAATAGTGTGGGATGCTTTGTGATCAGCTGGCTGCTTTCTGAAATATTTCTTGCATAGATGTCTGATGCTTCCCTTCTCCAGGGAAACCTGGCTGGTTAGCTCAGGGCTGTAGAATCTGCTCGTTGCAGAAGTTCAGGTGTTTCAGGGTAACTGCAACAGTTCTTACAGCCAAGCTCCTCAAAGGTATCTCAGTGTGAACTACTGTTGTTTCCGACAGGATAGTTAAATAACACTGGGGACTGTATGTCAGGGCTCACAGTTCAAAAGATTCTGAGGGTATTTCCATTGAATAACACTTGTTATTGTACATGGCATCATTGAAGAATGGCAATTTTCTTCAATTTGTTTGAAGCCTTGTGCTGCTTGGCATTTTCTGTTTAGCTTGTACTGTCATGAAAAATAAACTTCCATTAAAAATTATCAAATATCAGAACCTCCTTACGGCTGATAGACTGGGAAGACTTGCAGAAATCACAAAAAAAAACAAAAAACAAAAAAAAACCAATCCACCACCAAACCCCCCCCAAAACCACCACCAGAAATAAAAATACTCTTAACTCTTTTTTCTTTTTTTTTTTTGTGGGTTTCTTTTTTTGTTGTTGTTGTTGTTTTTTTTTAATGCAGTCTCCCTGTTTGGGAGTGTGGGGAGAAAGGAAGTTTTTCATAAGGTTTTGGTTGGCAATAATACATAATAGGATTTCCTAGCCCTTTATGAGATGGATGCTACCTCCTCATCATCATCATTTCTATATATTCCTGCCTCTTCTGCTTAATCCTCAACTTTGCCTCTTCAGGTTCCTTTCCTTAAATTCCATTTTTTCCTCATAGGTGAACATATATCCAGGATACATTTAACTATGGCAATACCTAAAATCTTAAAATGTTGTCTAGCAGTGCCTAGGAGCTTAAGAATGCTGAAATTGCTGTTGTGAGTCACATGCGGATGTCCCTGCTCTAAATGATGCTGTGTATCAAGGGCATTCAGCACAAGCAGAAGAATGGATATGACTTCCTGAATAGCAAACTGAGAGTAAAACAGTCATACTGTTGGCCTGATGCTTCTTCCATTATGTTGTCCTCCATTTCCCTTACCTTGGGTACTATTATGTACCCTCAGAGCAGGTCCAGCTGCCTGATACATTGGCAACCATGACATAAATTGCTCTTTGCCCTTCATCGCTTCCCTCATCACAGCCACACCTGCTGGGTGTGGCAGGGACTTTGGCCCAGGAAATCCACATTTGTTTTCCAGAGTGAAGTTTCTGATTGTCCAAGTTGGAAGTTCTGTAGGAACCTTCCCCCATGGAGGCAAAAATGAAGGTCTTAACTATCAGTCCAGAATCAGTTTCTAGAAAGGAGCGTCATACGTGGCTGTTTGAAATCGCAATAGACATTGTTTGCTGACCCCAAAAAGGGTTTGCTGACCCAAAAAGAAGCCCTCTCAAAAGTGCAGGTTTTCTTTGCTGAGATTTTTCTTCCCTGCGCAGTGCATTTAAATAGCGTCCTGTTGTAAGAGAGAGTTCCAGTTTGCGTTCCAAGTCAATTTGGATGCATTTCTAGTTGCTGGATCATTTAACACCATGTTGCTGTAAAATCTGTAAAAATTTCACTTTGTAAAGGGTTTGGGGATTTTTTGGCTTGGTTTGTTCGCTTGGAGTTTGTTGGTTTGGGTTTTTTAGGTTGGGTTATTGGGGTTTTTTAGGTAGGGTTATGTAATTTTCCTTCCTACTGTAGAAAAAGGTTGGGTTGGTTTCAGTAGTGCATTGTAATTACATTAGCTCAGGGGAAAATGCTGACAGTGTAAGGAATACATATTTTTACTGAGAACAACCTTTGTAATGTCTTGCGTAACTGTTTACAATGAAACCTGTTTTAAATGGCCTCACTGAGAGGCAGTGAAAGGTATTTGCCCAGTAGAAGTAGCCCGTGACTGCAGTGTAGCACTGTTCACCTAATGGCAGACTGTAACAAATGTCATTGCTTATTGCAAGTGGTGCTTATTGCAGAATTGTGGTGTATCTGGGGATATTCTGCAAATAGTCCTCTACAAAGAAATGAAACTATTTCCCAAATTCTATACTTCATTATTTCTGAAAGTATTTTTTCCTTTTCTTCCATGGTTTTAGCTTATTGCCTCTTGTTAAGGCAGATTTCAGTGGTGAATGTCATCTTGAATTATATTTTAATCTTTCATCAATTAGTGAAATGCTCCAGGAGGAGGAACAAAATGTATTCAGGAGTTCAAAACCAAATAGCATGACATGGGAAGGAAAGTGGGGAGGCAGGACAGCCAGAGTCTTAGTTCTGCTGTTTGTTGAAAGGTCTGGGCACAGTTTGCTTCACCTGTTTGTTCCCCAGTTGTTCCATCTAAATAACTGTATAATTAAGTATTTGCTTGTCTGAAAGGGACAGTATAAAAACTAAAATCAGTAACTCATACTGCAAAACACTTCGTCCTACCCCTTCATAGAGGAAATACTGAGATGCATTAAATTATATAGATGCTATAATTTGCATTTCAGAGGACAATTCAGTGCATTTTATGACCTCACACTGGAAGTTGAGAGATCTGTTTACACTACAGGGTGGCAAAGGCTGATACTTGGCCTGAAGGGACATCGAAAGCAGTAGTACTGGCCCTTCCCTTACCTGGTGCTCTCACTGCTCCGTGCTACACCTTTGTGTTTGGGCAGCGTTCGTTTCCTTGTAGCCACCAGGGAGATGGAATCAGGCAAACCCCGCAATTTAAGGGGAGGGAGAGAAGCATCAACCCAAGACAGATGAGGGCTGTGGCCTGCCTCTTTCAGCGGCAGCAGCAACTTTTAGATCAGCTTCAGCTGTCTTACCTTACCTTGATACAGTATCTGCTGGTATTTCACCTAAGTACAAGCTGCAAGTGAAGTCCTGGCACCACTGAAAGGAAGGGCTTGGCTCCCACTGAGCTCAGAGAGGTCAAAGCTTCCTCTTGCAAGGTGCGGCTTCCTATCAGCACCCCAGCAGCAGTTTGGGATGGTTTAGGAGCTGCCCACACTGCCCCGCTGCTCGCAGCAGCATCTTTACCTGCTGGCTGAATCAGTTCCTGAATCCCTCACTGCTCATTATGAGCTTGGTTATGAATATACATATGTGAGTATGCATATGAGTATCAACGTATGTGTTCCTGATAGTATTATCGCAGGATGATCATTTTTGCAAAAAGGCAAAGATGACTATGTGGCTAGGATTATTAACATTCATTGAAGTACTTGTCATTTTAGCTAAATCTTCTATTAAAAGACTGTGAAAACTATGTATACTATTGTATTATTGTCTTTTTGTGCTACAGTGGTGTCTAAAGGCTCCAGTTATGAGTCATGTCCCTTTTTCACTAAGTACAGTAAGTATGCATAACGTTTTGCATAACATTTTTCACTAAGTGAAAAAGAGAAATGGAGTCATGTAAGTATGCAATAACAAAAGATTGTGCGTACTTATTGTACTTAGTGAAAAAGAGACATGACTAAATAGTCTACTCTGTTCTCTGAAGTTAGTGTTTCTTTTTAGTGCTCCTAAAGCTGTGCAATTAAACTGTCATATTGGACCTGATATTTCAAGATACATTCTTCATGGACATATGGCATTTTAATTCTACCACAAAGTAATATTGCTCATATGATTATTGACCTGGTATTGTAACCTCATGCCAGGTCAAACATGACTGATTTTCAGTGTGATTTTATTTCATAATAAACCCTTCTTCTTATGTAGCCTCGATTTTTGCTGTCATTTAAGATGGCACAATTCTGACTATTTTTGTTTTCCCTCTGTCAGGGATCACTACTCCAATAGCAGAAGGAGTAAAACAGCAAGTGTATCCATACCTCAGCTCCTTCAGTTTGCTCTTTGGAAATCCATCAAATGAAACAGCTTTCAGTGCATCAGCTTCAAGATGAATTGAACTGCCTGAAAAATGAGAATGACCCTTTTTTTTTGTTCTTGATTTTGCTGCCTGATGTAACTTCTGGTGGCTGGAGGCCTGGGGAGGTGGGTGTCTTAGTAGAGGAGTGGGGCAGGATATTCTATAAACTATCTGTTTTGTTTTGTTTTGTTTTTAAAGCAAATGTTTATAATTTGCTTTAGCTGGTCTGGGGCCAAGTATCTTACACATTTATCAATGCAGACAAATCAGAACTAAACTCAAGTATTTTTAGTAGTCTTGACCAGAACTATAGTCTACACTTCTCCTTAAAAAAAGAATTAATACCATAAATTAACTGACTTTTTTTTTTGTAAAAATAAACAAAACAAACCAAAAAACCTGCACAATCAAAAAAACCATCAACATAAAAAAAATTGGAAAAAAAAAGTCCAAAAAAAACCCAACCCAAACCAAACAACCTAAGATATGAGAAATACTTTTAATTTAGTCAGTGTTAAATGATGTCTAGTGAGGAAAAATACTAAGTGCCTCTAAGGTAAGTATGAAACAGACATAAGGAGATGGTTATGATACACCTAACTGCCTACTTACTCGCAAACTACTTATGTTTCCTGGAAGAGAAAGGCTTTAAGCAAGGATGTAGAAGAAATTAACTTAGTGGCCTTGCTTCTTTTGGGAGGGAGGGGTATCCTCCAATGCCACTGATGATCAAAAGAGAAAGCAGAAAAGTGCTATGTGCAATAAAAGATCGGGCCACCTGACAAAGCAGAGGCCAAAAAGGTGAACAGATTGAAAGGATGTAAGAAAATATGATAG
Organism: Pezoporus flaviventris; assembly: GCF_033815535.1. Taxonomy (NCBI): domain Eukaryota; kingdom Metazoa; phylum Chordata; class Aves; order Psittaciformes; family Psittacidae; genus Pezoporus; species Pezoporus flaviventris. The sequence goes on from NW_026892563.1 coordinate 24,087,591, forward strand.
AGTAAACCTCTACATGTAAATCTTTACAATGACAGAGTAAATCTCTACATAGTAGATCTGTGATCTGTCTATGATGAAGTAAACCAACACAGGCCCAAAACAAATAGTATTTTTTACATGGTGAGAAAAAGGAACTAATGGAGAGACACAAATGCAGACATGGTATGATCAAAGTGATGACACAAGAAGAAAGTTGTGTATATACTAGGATTTAGAAAACAAGATTGTACCTGCTAAACTGGGGGAGAAGTGATGACAGCAGCATATCTGCATGACTTACCTATAACATAAGAAGCAAACACTTTGTAGTCTAAGAAATTGGAAAAAAAAAAAGAAATTGCACAATTACTTACAATGCAGGTACAATTTGCCACTAGTTGAAGGCAGAATAAACTGAGCCCCAAGTGTGTCTTGAGCAATGAGGGACACCCATGGTGCCTGAGGACCAGGATAAGGTTTATGTGCCACCTCTGCCTTGTGAGATCCTTTCCACACACCTTACGCTTTCTTCTTATAAAATCTATTGCCTTTCTTTGTAGGTATGTATCTTTTAGAGCATTTTAGAGGTGGTATCTCTTCACATAGTCAAAACAATCCTGGTGTTTTGATGGGCTGATATTTTGCTTCATGGATTTAAAGTGAAGACTATGTAGTCTTTCCCTCACCAATTCAGATTCTGGTATCTTTGCTACTATCATGTGCTGCTCTCTCCTTGTTCACACAAATTTCCCAGCACACAGCGGTTACTGTCACCAACCTTTAGGACCTCCTCTGCCACTGGTGACATTTGCAGGCATAGGCACTGTTATTTTTATGCAGAGAAAGATTTCTCTCAGGACCTAGTCTAACACTCATTCCATCAGAAATACTTCACATCTGCTCATGCTGTCACAACTATAAACCTTTTTTTTTTTTAGTTCGTTCTTTCTTCAGTATCACAGATGAGATATGTATTTACTACAAAAAAAAAAACAACCCAGAAACCAAACAAAACTTCTCAAATGCTATTCTTTCTTGCCAGAGAGGAAGAAGGCTGAGGGAGAAGTTGATCTTTGTTTCCACTCCTTATCTCTTGTTTTTTGTTACCTCTTATATTTGTTAATGGCTGTAAAATAATAAAGTAGCTTAGAGCTGAGCAGAGCACCGCCATGTTATAAGTATCAAAGGCTGATCAGCTTGGAAACAGGGATTAAGAGATTTTGACTCTTCTTTTAAATGCATCGGAAACAAGACTATGGTGGCCCTATGAAAATTCCATGAATGGGAAGGGCTGCCTGTGTAGTTTGTGTGGCACCAGCTGAAGACAGCCCTGGGAGAGGGCAGGCTGGTGAACGCTGCAAAGGCTCATCCCAGGATTTCCAACATTCTGGATGATGTTTAACCCACCTGTTCTCCCTCTCTGGCCACTATAACTACAGGTGTAAGATTCAAGAAGGTCTTTTAGAAGAGACAGACTTCACTCTGGAGGTTTGGCTATTGACGTTTGACTAGGGAAGATGCAGTTCAGTAATGCTGAACAACCTTCTTTGCCTTACCCTGCACCATGTCTCCCTCTTCTTTAGCTCATGTGTTTTCAGACAATTCAGTTACAAAAACTGCCTCAGCACCACCATGGGGACAATGAGTAGCAGGACCACTGGGAGAAGCACAGAGTGAGAAGGAATTCATCTGCAAAGGCAAATGACTGAAGAGCTGATTTGGGCTGGGCTGGGGAATGTGGTGTGTCCTCCAGGTGCATTAAGGAAGAGTATGCTGAAAACCTAGAAAGAGGACAGGAGGAAACAGCCCAAGAGATGGGTTTGTCCCCCTTAAAGAAAGTGTCAGTGACATTTTTTAATAGATGTGGAGGTAAGACACCCAGTTATAATATCTTGTATATGAAAATGCTGACCGCAGGCAATACAAATGAAAGATCTATTAATAGGAGCAAATAAAGCTAGACAAATAATGTTTGACACTTCCCTACATCCTCTGCTCAGCTAACTCAGTACGTTTCTACATTCAGAGAGCTTATTGTTCGGGATACATGGGGAACAATCAGAACAAAAAATGCTTCAGGTAAAATAGTGATACAGGCAAACTGTTTAACATTTAAGTGTATTTTAAGCACTAATAAATTTGTAAGCACTGGTGAAGACATAATCTTTTAACAAAGTGAGGCAAGTAAATAAATATAAGAGCTAGGTTTGTAGTTACCCTACGGGAAGAAATAAGAAACAACCAAATGAATAAAATAACTCTTTGAGTTAAAGAGCCTGCAGGGACCATGTAAATTCAAGCCAATACAGATGCCAGCTTCAGTTTTTAAAGCCCAGGAGGGATGCTTATAAATGCAAACCGTTTTTTACAAAATATGATAAAATTCAGAATAATTCATTTAAAGAGTTTCTTTTCTGAAGGTCTTCAGTCAGGTTCTTAATTGTGTCTCTGAAGTGGGTGAGGCCATTTAAAGGAAAATAAGATACAGAAGCAGAGAAAAACACACAGTTCAAGAAGATAATAAAAAGACAGCCTTTAAAAATGTTAAAGAAGCCCAGCCTTCCAAGAAAAAAACACAACAAAACCAAAAAACCAGCTCACACAAATATTCCACTGCATGCAAAACAAAGCAGTCTCTGATAAATGAATCAAACTGTAGTGCTGCTTAATTTGTAAGTGTAACTTTCAAAACAAAGGGATGGGATGGCCTAAGATTTTTTTGTTGACACTGTCATCATTTCCATTAGGATTTTTTTTAAATGTGCTTGTTTCTTTACATTAGAAATGTCAACAAAAAAGGCCCTTCAGAATTTCAAATATATGTTTGGAGTTCACAGCAAATACTGTTTTAAAGCCCATTTTGTTCTAAGAATTAGTCAACATTTTTTGTCACTATATAGTGGCACTTTAATTATACTAGTTTGTGCCAGTGTAACTGCATTCAGACAAAAAGCTACAGTGATGCAAATGCTCCTCCTCCCCCCTCAAGCGCCTACATTCAGAAATTACCTTCAAGTCAAGACAGTTACAGACAAGGCCAAAGGCAGGGGAAAAAAAAAAGAACATTTTAAATAAAAGCTACAGCTAAAAATGCAGGCCTTGGCTAAACATTATAAACAAAAATAATCACATATAAAAATCCAGAGTGCTTTTAATGTTCTGAAATGACTCAAGCACCGTTGCCAGCATGGCTAATTCTGTTATAAACAACATCAAGAAGCGAAAGGTGAAAGTTGGAGCTGTCTTCCAACATAACTTTTTTTTTTTTGATACAGAAAAATGTTACCTGTGAATTTCAGAGACTCAGAGAATTGCTTCCATTAGCTGAAAAAGAGAAGTTAAGAAGTAGAATCAAATGTGAAGGAAATAAAAAGTAGAAAAAAGATTAGTGTAGGGCAGCAACAAAAAAGAACGAAAAATAAGACAATGGATGGAAAAGTGGAATTAAGCATGCGGAAAAAATATCACCCCAAAACATTAGCTGAATTTCTTTTTTTTTAATATCTTTTGTTTCCTCTAGTCTTTTTTGTTTCTCTTTTCCTGAATGTGATCAGTCGTTCTGAGTGTTCCATTTATTTTTACCAGGCCAAATCAAACACAAAGAGAACGCAGGGCAGTCAGGAATGTAGCACTTTCACACTGAAATCTGATACCACCAAAGCTGGATGTAGCCTCCGTGAAGCACTTTTTGGTCAAAGGACGAATGATTAGCAAAATGAATTCAGTCACATTTCATTGTGCACGGTTCGGGGGTGGGGTGGGGTAAAACACACACCCAAATTGAACCGAAAAAGCTACTAACAGCTTGGTGGAGAAGAGGAGCAGAACGAAAATGAAATATTCAAGAGCTATGACTGGAGCCGCACGCTGACCACGTGAACCTAATTTATTAAGCAATTCCTCAGATTTTCGTCACACCTTTTTGCACAGAAGCAAAATCAGCATGTTGAGAGCTCAACATGCAGTGGCTGTACAGGGCTCTAGATGCAGAGATAAAGCTGAGCAGACAAAAAAAGCAGCAGCCTGCCAAAATACTATCATCTAGGAAAACAGACGGCACAGCCTGAAACCAAAGAATTTTGGTCAAATCCTTCCCCTCCTTCCCTGGCTCTTCACACCCAGACACAGCCTCGGGCTGGCAATTCAGCCACTGAAAAGGTGCAAGTCCGTAGAACAACAACGCCGTTTTTTTTCCTTTGATGCTGATAATGAGGGTTGAGGCTTTCTGGGAATTTTTGTTTCTGATCAGGGAAAACAATGATATTCCAACCACAGCCATTAATTAACGAACTAGCTTATTTTAAAGCAAATGATTGTCTCTGCTGTATGTGCTTTGGATAATCCACATGGGACTAAAAATAATGTGTTAAAACAGCGTTGAGTAACTACCGCGACATCCGTCACAAACCGCATTGAGTAACTACCCGAACACCCGACACAGTAAACCGGACCTGAATAAAGACCTTAGTGGTAACCCAGCCTCTAATTACCATACATCCAGCTATCTTTTCCTCCCTCAGACACTTCAGAAAAAGGAGGTCAGTGGTGTGACTTGAGGGTTAACACATGCAGCCTGCATCTGCTCTCACGGGAAACATGTGAGTACCTGCCACGCATTATTTACCATGTATTAACTATGATAACCACGTTTACAGGCTGTCACTCAAGGTTTGTCTGTACTAGCCCGTTTTGGCCTCTTGCTGTCACTGGCAGCAGCTTTACCGCTCAGGTACCCTTTCTTGCCATCCAGCTATAATAAGCGTCTGGAGAAGGGCTGCTACTATCAGCCTCTTCCACGCAGCTGTCTGGCAGCAATAGGGCTGTTTACAGTAACAGGAACTCGAGGCATTTGTTCTTTACAGCATCATTAGCACCAGATAAAAGGAGCAGGGACAGAATTTGGTTGGGTTTTTCCTTTTCTCCTCCCTCCCCCTCCCCCCTCCTTTTTTCCTCCTTTCTTCCTAGTGGTACTGCCCAGAAGATCAGAAGGAAAGAGCAGAAAGAAGTAAAATATGGAAAAGTAAAAAGAGATCGGTGATCACAGTGTACAGGAAGGAAACAAAAGATGAGAGAGACAGAGGAGGAAGTGCCTTGAGGAATTAAAATAAATTCACACTTCATTCCTCCTGTGTGGGGTGTTTATAAAGCTTACATGTATGGCATACATATAGCCATACCAGTATCTGGTAAGCTGCTGCATCAGAAAATACTCCTGTCTCAAAATAATATGAAATGCTTTTGTTAGCTAGATTCATATTTCACAGTGCTTTAAACCCATTTAACAATTTAGGGTGTGTGTTACCGTATAAATGCTGAAAGTAACCCAGGTGGGTGCATATGCCTTCATTTCATTTGACTGGTTCATCATATGTTGCTGCTTATTTGCTGTCTTTGTCTGGGTGGAGCCCTGTGAGAACTGGTTTTTTAACAAACTTCAGTTCTGCTGCTTGTGAAATGTATACAACTCATCTTACATATGTATTTACTTTCTAAATATACCTCTATGCCCTTTGTTTTTCATCCCAAGCCAGCAAGAACTTCCTTGATTTGTAAGACTGATAATATAATCCTTACTTTTAATGTCGATTTCTCATGTTTACAAATTTACCCAGACACCCTTTATGAGTCAGAACCAGGGATGAAACAGCCAAGCACAGTTCTGCTGAGCTACTGGTGCTAGCCCTGTCAGCCAAAGACACTGTGATGAAGAAATTAGAAAACATAAAGCAGATCAAGAGGACCGTGGACCTTTATTGGATAGTGCCAACATCCTTGAGGTTGTCTATTAAGAGTGTGTTCTCGAGTGATCAAATAGTTCTGCACAAATACATTTTATTAAGCATTTTATTAACTTCTTTGTGGGATATATTTGTAAATATTGGAAAACCACTGGAAATGTGGGCCATCTGACACCTACTGGATAAGGATGGGAATAGATGTTTGGAGGAGAAGAAAAAATTACGCTCAGCCACTGGTGGGAGGGAAGCACAGTGCCTGTTTAAGGAACAGGGTCTCACGGAGCACAGTGGGAACACAGGTAAAAGATGGCAGCATGAAAGGTGGTCTGGCCTTTCTACTGTCAGTCCTGCACACTGGCTGCTCTTCTGGACTCCTGCATAAATCCTCTCCAGGCTATAGGTGGTGTGGACCACACCAAATGCTGGCGTTGGTGGAGAAAAAGCTGCCTCTCTGCAACTGCTTACACTGCCTTTGTGAGGGCTCTGACCTGTGGGCATTGGGGCTGGGCTTCTAAATGTTTTGCACATAGAGGTTTGGTAGGTTTGTTTTGCACCTCCTGCTGCAGCCAGACACTCCTGATGTCTCCAGTCATTGCCTGGGCAGAGCAGCCTTTTGATTCCACCAAGGAGACATGCATGCCTGTTTAACATGTGGAGACCTCACAGGAGTCTACACGTTCTGCACCTTGAAGCAGTACTACAAAGGGATTAGGTGATGAGATGGCACATAATCTCACAGGCTTGTTTTTTTTTCACACTGCAAAAACCAGTCTTTTAATATTGGAAGGAAAGCCAGAGGAAGGATTGCTGCTGGTGATGTTTCACAGCTCATCATTTGTTGTGGCTTATTTGGTCACTAGATCAACAAGGAACCTTGCTCTCTATTCTGTCAAAATAACTTCAGTTACAAAAGGACTTTCTATGAGGAAATGAGCGCTAGTGTTTGGGCAGAGATTGATGAAATGGCTGGTTGGCTACACACCAATTAACAACATTGTTGTTCGAAAGTGTGTTTGTATAGGAGTTCCAGCATCAGGATAATTCCCTCTTATCTGAAGGCCAGCAATTTGCCTTCTATTAGGAAAATGTACAAACTTACTGTCTGACATTTAGACATGCCCAGTATAGCTTCTGTACCATGTCAGAAAAGTTGGAGTAACTTACAACTGAACTTCAGGTGGGAAGGAAAAGAACATGTCTCGCTGAACTAACAGCACGACTTGAAGTTGTCTGACTTTCAGTATAGTTTATTCAATATACTCATCAACACAGAAAGATTTAGTAAGATATGATTGCTGGAACTCAACATTTTCATCACTTGTTTTCAGTCAGTTTGCAATTAGAAATCTTTGTTAGACAAAACAATTTGGTAATTCAGGTGAGTATTTTCAAGTAGAATCAGGAGATAAACAAATCTGTGCAAGAGCAGCTAGTACTGGTGGGACTGGAGAAAAAAACAGATGGACACACTTAGGATACCCCTTACTTGGGAAAACTGCTCCATAAGAGTTAACTATTTTGATAACTTTCAGCTGAGTAATTAATGAATGTATTGCTGCCATTTCAGATTTTTGTGTATTTGCCAAGTCTGATTTTTTTTTTGTCATTAATTTGTTCGTTATTCTGACTGGGTATTTTTGGCTATTTGTGATCATCTATACTTCCTCCTTTTGTTCACTACTGAGGTAATATGGCAGTATATGTGCCACACCCATGCTTTCAGCATGCTTCATTTCTTGCATCAGGTCTCTTCAGGAGAGTTCAGCTGTAGGCCATAATTTGCTGTAATAATAAAGTTCAAGGTCAGAAAGTTAGTTGTGTGTGGACTTGTCATTCTCAGTGCTGAACATCAAAGTATAAAGCTAGGGAAGGAGACCTGTGACAGCTTTGGAACATGATGTACTGTGAAACACTGGGAATGCAAATAAACATTTTGTATCAGCAGAGACCATAACTTACTAGACAGTCATCTGTAGATGCCTATGGTTCAGAAGCTATCTGATATTAGTATCGTGTCCTCCTGATTTGCATTGTTTCTTTTGTCTCCCAATTAACATTTAGATGTATTACAGTACATTGATTCTTTAGAAGGGCTGATTTGGGATGGCAGTTCTTTGCAACAGCTAAGTCTCTGGTTAGAGCAGTAATTCTCCGTGTGGACAGCTCATGAAGGGAAGTGAGTTAAATTAATCATGCAGCAAAATGTATAACACTGCAGAAGTCAATGGAGGCACTTTGCATGTACAGCAGTGCTGCTGAGAGCACATCTCTCACCATTATTTATAAATGATGTGGAAGATTCCCCTCCAGCAGCATATTGATTTAACAGCCTATAAACACACACAATATAATAACTCCTGATCTTCTCAGTCCACAGTCAGAGCAAGTTCAAGGACGTAAACCCCAAGTATTACCAGCTTGGTTACTCCAGTGAAGTTATACTATATTGTTGATTAAAACCGTGTTTCTTATTTTTCTTTTTTTAGAAGAATAGAATTTTGAAAGGTAAAGATGGTGTTACTTCAGCTGTTAATATTCAAGTTTTAGAGCTGGTGTACTTCTAAATATGTGGGGTTTTTTTCATGGAGGTCAGAAACACGAATTGGAAACCATGAGCTATCAGTAGGTAGATTGAATTTGAGAATATAGTTTATTGTAACAGTGATGACAGAAAATGAGATGCCAAATGCAGTCTCAGTTCCAAAATTCCTCTTGTAAAAATTCCTGTAAACTAATTTGTTTGCTGCTGAAAAGGTCAAGGTCTGTTTTGCAAACACCTTCTCTCAACCCCGTACCAATCCCCAGCACAGTGATATACAGGCAGGAGAAATAAGTGGTATCAGCTGACCTGAGGATTTCAGTCTCCCAAAGCAGATGCAGCCTAAGCCAGTGCAGTACCCGTGCTATATTTATTTTGTTATGTCGCAGAGCTCACAAGGTCTCACAAAATTACTCAGAATTTACTGTTTCTGCGCATAAATCAAACCTTGCTGGTTGCAGCACACAGGCAGAAGGGCCTGAGATTTGAGAAGGCAAACATAATGTACACAGGTATAAAGCAAAAAACCCAACAAACCACATCACAAAAAGAATTTATATTTTCAACATGTATACACATACATATCGTTCATGAAAAAGGAGCTTTCCTTTATGTTCCCATTTGCTAAGGACTTACAACTTTTCCCTTGGAGAGCAAATTACAGAAGATACTGGCTATGGTGTTGGTGGTCTAAATACCATCCCCTTTGTAGGTTGATTCCCAGCCACATCCTGGTTGGCCCTGACTGCCGGTGAGTCAGCCTTTCCTCCTGCCCCACCTGTACCTCTAGGTAGGAGGAGGCGTTCAAGACACCAGGGTGCAACTTTGCAGTCTGGCACTCAGCGAGCATGGTTGTGGAGAAAGCACCACAGGTTTTGGTCCCGCTGTTAATGAAGACACAGATCTCAGCCTGCCTAATAACTATGCCAGAGTGATCTTTTCCTCTCCTGTTTTAGGCAGCTCTTGTTCCTTTGCAAAAGCTCAGCAAAATAGTGCAGAAGCAATACCCAAAATAAAAGAAGTACAAAACAAGTTTTACAAGAAATTTGTTTCTCTTACTGAATTTTGTGGAAAGTCCTAGGCTACTGATTACATAATGTGGAATTAGAGCATAATGGCAGATGGCCATTGGGGCAGTACATGGGGATATTTCTGTATTGGTTCTTAAATGCAGATGAAGCTTTGTAATTGGCTTGATGTCAGGCTAACTCATACCTTTTTTTGAAGAATGAGGTCCTGAGGTTGCTGAGAAGAAGCATTTAATTTCTTGAGGAGCTACATGTAACCCAGGGTGGCAGCAGTCTCCCCGGTCAACTAATAGTTGAATGAGGTTTCTCAACAGAGGATTTTAGTACTCCAGTTTCAGATTCAGATGCCTAACCTCTGCTGCCTTAGAGTCCTATGTCACACATGTCTTCTCTTCAGCTCTGTTTCAGGGGCTAGTATTTATGCACAGGTACAATTTTTTTTTAATCCAAAAATCTCCGTGTATACATACGAATAGTTGAAAAGCCAAAATGAGCTCCACACAGTTCTGCCACTGTCAATTGCATTATCTGGATCTATACCCTTAAATTGTGGGCCAAATAGCTTTTGGCGTATTCTGCACAGGCTTCTTACAGAAGATTATTAAATGCAATTAATAAAAGCCTACTAGCAAATCTTTTCAGCTGTAAATTACTGGAAAATAATTCAGTTTGCTTACAAAATGGCACAATTGTAAATTGAGAAATTTGAATTAAATTCCCAGCTGGGAATTTAAAAGCATATGTCACATTTATTTTTTTCACTACTCCTTTTTTGCTGTCCACAGTGAGAACTGGTCCATTGCTAAAGGCAGATAACAGATGGTAAACCTCCACTGCCATATGACTCTGCTATTATCCCATTCCTCTGCATACCTAATCTAATAAATAGAGTGTAATTGACTGTAAGTGTACACCCTATATGTGAACACATCCTAGTACATTACAGCTCTAACAAGAACACTAAGCAGGCTCTTGTAGCTGATACTGCATTTCCCATATCTATTTACTTACACAGTCTAGGGTAGGCAGGATAATTTAAATGTGAGGTTCAATGGGGAAAGTAAGCTTCTCAGAGGACTGGAAAAATGCCATTTCCATCAGCTCCTCTAATCTAAATTAAATAAATTATCAGACTTCCAGTTCTGTTAAAGCACAATTAACACCACAAACAGTAAACAAACTGTATCATCACTTTCAAAAAATACCTTAGGTTCAATTCACATAATTTAATTGTCATTGAGTAGGTCGTTGTGCTATCACATTCAGACTGAAACATAAGGACTCAAATACTTTCTTAGTTGTAAAAGTTTTATTTCCTTCTTGAAAACTACCTTGATAGCTTCCAGAAGAATTTAACTTGAATGGTTTCCATCTCTAAATCAATGTCCTCATGTAAGAAAACATGTAGGCATATGTTTAGTTCTAAGCTCAAACTTGAATCCTAGTGCCTTTACTGATATTCAAATACATGCCAAAGGGCATTCCTGAATGAGGGCATTTTCCTCAACCGAAAATTGTCTTTCTCTGGAGTGAAGTAGGTGATCCACATTCAAAGAACATTGCTTCATTCCAGGCTGATTATCAGCTGTATCCTAAACAGTACTGATTCTCTTTAGAGTACTCATTTATTTTAACCATTATTTATTACTTGCTGTTTAATATGGGTTTGCAGGCCTAGTCTAGATGAGGGCGCTATTTTGTTAGGTCCTGTGTTAATGCAAAACATATCCTTATATAATGACAGCTACAGCACCATTATTATAGTACTTTGTACTACATTCCCCTGTAAGCTCAAATTCACAACTGAATTATCATGGCTCAACAAGTTACTGAGGACCAAGTGATCCATGATAACAATCCACATGAATGCTTTTAGTCCATGGTAAATCTGAAGTGATATGACTTGGTGTAGCTTTTAACGTAAGACAGTACTTTACATTTGCTGCAATCAGACTAGAGTTACTCAGCTGACATTATGGGATATATGTATGAAGATAATCCTTGTTTTGTGGTAGAAAAGTGCAAATGTTTAAGACGGTCAACATAATTAAAATTGTGCCATCTTCCTAGCTATAGTGTGTTTAGTAGAATATCTATTTAGTGCATTTAATTACAGCATAATTAAGTTAGCACAGATTTCCAGTCTGAATTCACAAACGGTATAAAAATTTTCTACACCAGTATGGCTACTTTCAGAAGGGAAGAGTAAAGAGTACTGTGTGTACTTCCACCTGGAAGTGTAGCTACATTAATTCCAAAAGTTTTTCCTCACTAATTATTTCAGTGTCTAAAATTTGCGAAGGAAAACCAGCTTACTAAAAAACTACAGAATGCTGTTATGGGTAGAAGCAGCCATGGTAACTTTAATTAAGGTTACTCACAATTACCTTCTAATTCCTGGTTTCAGTTGTTTCTAACATTACCAAATGTAAGTTATCCAAGCTCTGATTTTTCCAATCCTAATTTTTCCATGTTGGAGATATCCTTCAGGTTGAATTACGAGCAAATTAACAAAAAGTTGTTGACAAATATAGCTGTTCTGAGAATGGTATTAGAAGAAAACTAACTTTATCTTCCATGTAAGAATAGAACAGATTTGTTGAAAAGTGTTGCTATTTCTTTGCGCAGACAGCTGATCACTCTCTGCCCCTCTTCCACCTCTTGACCCAGAGATCTGGGCTGCGCTGCTCTGCAGTGGGACCTGCACACCCAGGAGTTTGTTTAAAGGGGTTTGCCCTGGCACTGCTTTTCTCCTCCAGCAGTTTGCAGACATTTCTATTGCAGATTTGGCTATTCCTGCTTCACTGGTGGCATAAGCCCAACCTTGGAATATTCTGTATTCATTTATTATTTGGGAGACTGCCAGTGTGTTTCTCTGGCATGCAAACCGTAGGAGCAAAACCAGAATGGAACTTTATGAAATTAAGTGAGTTAATTAAATCGTATGCATTTAATCCAAGTTTATTAGCAATGAGGGGGCACTTTTGTAGCCGATGGGCTTTGTTAAATTGCAAAAAGCTGTTATATCTATGGCAGTAGAATTTTATAAAATGGTTATACATCTTTTTGAGTTGAAAGTCTTTTATATAAGTCACTACCAGCACATACTTGGCACATGAAAGAGAAGCCACTACCAGCCACTTCTGTCATAATAAACGCATTGACATTTATAAAATATCACAGAGTAAGTATACCTTCTTCTCAGCAGTTAAGTTTACAGAGGCATTCTAGCAAAGGTAGGTCCTAAGGAATGATTTAAATGGCCTTACAAATCAGGTCAGGGTGGATTTTCTCTACGTGTGAGCAGTCTTTGCTAAGTTAATTTAGGTAATTGGTGAGGGCAGCCACTCCACAAAGCACTATATGAGTTACTGTGTCAGCACTTGCTGGGATTTCTGGGGATATATCCCATGGCTCTTTCACTCCATTAAGATGAATTAGTCTGGGAGCCCAATGAACTGTGGGAAGATGTTTCCTTCTGAACAGCTCTAGAAGACTGTCTGCACTTGAAGTTGTTTAGTGTTCTTCCAAATCCTGAAGGGGTATCTTACAATGCTTAATAAGTTTGGGTTTTTTTTTGCCTAGGCCCCAGGCAGGTTAGCTGGCTGTGGCTGAGAGCAGCATTATTCAGGTGACAGGGAATACTGCTTGTGAAAAAAGTGTTTAGGGAGAACACCTAAGTCTCGCTTCATTTCTGTGTAGTTCACCTAAGTAATTCTTGCATTAGTATTTCTATGAGGATATTTCCTAGGAAGGTTTGCCGCCAGGAAGCCCAAGCCCACATACAGATAAACTTGAGGAATCAACAGGCGAGGCTGGCATTCATAAAAGAAGAGCAGAGGCTGCAGGGCATGGGATGGGAAGAAGCAAGTAATGAAGAGCAACAGATGGAGGGAAATACAGTTGTTACTTTTCTGAATCAGAAACAGAATGCATGTCAATATTGGGCAGGGTGATGGCTGCACCAAGCAACCAATGCTCAATAAAGTATGTATTTGGGTTAACTTCTTCCTGAACATAACAGAATTACCTAAATTTCTCCAGCATTTTCTTGCTCCTGTACATGGGATCAGAGGCCACAAATATGAGCACAAACAAAATATTGGCAATGTAATTGTTTAAAGTCTTGTAAATTAGGAAGCCAAAGCATGATTTGCACCCATGCAGGCCTTTGATGTCAGCTGAACGTACACATAAGCCCAATTTTGACCTGAATGCTAACAGACTCTGCTTTCTAAGGTGGAATGTAGGGCTAAGATCAGGCTCGTGTTGCTTAGTAACCTCTAACCAAAAGCTCAGTCACAAATGAGAAATCTTTCTGCTGTTTGTCTTTTTGCCTTTGTGGTTTAAGCCCAGCAACAGCCTTGCATGATACTAAGTGAGCAGCCATCTTTTTCTTAAGAAAAAAAAGAATAATAGCTATTTCATTTTGCAGTGATGGTTCTCAGAGCACTTTGCAAGGAGACCAGGACAATTAATCCAAAAATGGCTTCTTAAACGTTATTTTTATTAGACAGGGAGGGATGAAGGAATTCTCATATTGACAGTTTCAAAACAGTCAAAGATGACTCTGGACTTTTTCCCACAAGGGAGATGATTCATCCTGTTATTCTCACCTAGGGTCCTCCTAATCTCTTTCTCGCCCTATGCAAGGCAGCATATTGTATCTGTGCAAGGATGAATGTCTCTGCCTGGCAGCTTTAAACTACACACCTGCTCTCACTTTTTTTCCTCAACGTTGATGTTTGGGTTTTGTTTTCCCCTCTCTTACTGGTTGTCCCCTGTGTGCGATTAGGATACAGAGAACACTCTTTGTGAATCTTGCATTTCTGGAGTAGTAAAATAAGGAAGAATTCTGCAATGGAAAGGAGGCATTAAATTTTGGCCACCTAGAGGGAACTGCCTTATTTCTGATCCACAAGTAAGTGCAGGAATAGAGAAGGAGAGTGGAAAGAGTCTCTCTTTTCATTACAGCAGTGCCAGGATCTTCTGTCTGTGACAGATGAGATTTTAAAGCATATGGATAAGAAGGATTATTTTACTTAATCACTGCCTAACCAACTTCTGTATAGAAAAGGACAAGTAAAGCAATAAGAAAATGAACAACCACAACCGCACTCTTTGTATGCCACAGTTGTTCTGGATGTCATTTCTTGTGTGTGCTACACCTGTGCTCTATGATTTTCCCATCAGGCATGCTTGCTCAACAGGTGTCCAAGGAAAATTAAATAGAGAAGTGGACATCCTTTGTAGAAGAAAAAGGAATAACACAGACTTTATTTCATAGTATCATTTTAATGGACTTTTTATAGCCCTGCAGTGCATCCCAACACATCTCATTGGTTGCTGTGAGAAACTTTTTTCTAGTAGCCAAGTTTCACTTGTGGTTCAAGGTTCGAACCTATTACTAAGTCTGTGAAGAAGGAAAGACTCATTTCCTCCTCTGCAGCAGTGTCTCTCCTCACACATCTCCTCTCCAGACTAAACAACTCAGTTCATTCAGCCTTTCTCTTATTGGCTATGTTTCATCCAGCTGCTGTAACCCACTTCCTTCTCCATTGGGCTTTCCACACGCTTGTGGGAATTTGTGCATATCTGATACAGCTGCCCTCAGCCAGGCAGCCAGACCCTGCTGGGGGTGGCAGAGAACATGCTCCGGGCCCTGACAGCTACATATACCTCTACAGATCCTGTTATGCTGCAGTTTGTCTTTAAGGGGACAGCTTGCACTTCCAGTGTTTACAACAGCAGCGGTTTCTCCTGTGAACTTCTCTTCCTTTTGCTCAAAGTCCATGTGAAACTGAAAGTTCACCTCCCCAGGGAAGCTGGCCCTGGCACAAACATGTGCAGGAGAAACAGAACAACTATCAATAGGCATTAAACAAACTGGATGAAAAATTAGGTTTTAACCATGTGTAAATTTCTCTCCTAACCAAAGACTTGGGTTTCTGGCTTAGTTTTGGTATTATAACACTAACTTCATCGATTGTTTTTGGTTTTTTTTTTTTAGATTGGTCTGGTTTATGGTAGAGTCTTAGAGCATACAGTCTTTTCATAAAGAATACCATGAAAAGTGGTCTATTGTTAGTGCTCTCACACAGGATGAGGAACATATAGTTAACCTCAAACATCCACACTCATGTGCTACCTGACTCTGGAGCAAACAAAATCTGCACTTGATCCTAAAGGTGCACCAGGTGCTGGAAAGTTTTGTTCTTGGTCAGATCCCGAAGCACTTTGGTTGTGACAAGGCTGAATATCAAGGCTGAAAAGCTCATGGTCACATCCCTAAACCTACAGGTGAGATTTCTTTCATCTAAACTTGGAGGTTTGCGTCTCAGTAACAGTTCACCCTACATACACTTTAGGGTTAGCAGAGTAACATGGGCACTTCTAGTGCTCACAGTGAGATGAACCGTCCCTTGGAGGAGTCCGTTTCTCTTCTGAGACAACAAAAACATTTAGATAACTTGCTCCACAGAGAGGTCCATGTTTTGTCACCTGAAAAGTGCTTATTCCTGTGTTTTCTGAGGACTGCACCTACTGTGTATTCCTGCAGGATGGGAAGCCTCTGGCTCAGCACCTGCACACACACACATGCACTCTGGTGACTGTAATACAGCATCACTCCTCATTCATGAAGATCAGCTATGTACCAGTTTCAGGCATTCTTCAAGCAGGGAAACAGTGTTGGGAGAAAATACCATGTTGTAAACCGAGGCAGAAGCTCAGCCAGGAGAGGCCTGTGTGCTAAAGCAGCGGCTTGGAACACTCGGCTGTGCAATTCAATGAGGAGAATCAGGTAGAGCGGCACACACCTGTTTTAACCAAAGCGGCTATCGCCTCCTCCAAGCGCCGGCCCTGGATCAGGGACTGGGAGTCTGTCTCTGTGAGACACTGACCTCCACTGGTAGCTTTCCTAATTACAGGATAGACTTCCACGCTGCTGCCTCCTGTTCCATCAACCATTCCAATAGGGCTGTGATTCCTAATTCCCTCCCAAACTTTGACTTGAAATCTTAGGAGATCCTGGTGTGCAACAGAGCAGTTACTCTGACATCTCCTTAGATGGTCCCTGGCTTGTCACAATACTTCTGGCTTGCTTTCACAAAAACAGCCTTGGGGAAAAACAGAAAAAAAAAATCACAGATTCACAAGCCCAGACCTCAAAACTGCTTCTTTGCCTTTATTCATGATATTAATAGTAAAAACCCCAACATGTCCACATCTTATGTCTTATTCATTAGGTATAAAACTGTAAGAAATACAACTTTCTGCACTATGGTAATTCAGGTTGAGGAGTGCAGTGCTTTATCTCTGAGGATTTCAGAGCACTTCTGAACATATAAAGCCACTGTGCAAAATCCTCTTCTCCCTTCCCCACACACTTGTTCCTGTGTACCCCTTTATCAGCACCAGTGTTCAAGATGGGCAAAAGAGTAACAGCAGCTACTTGTGATTTTACTACCATCGTTTACATAGTAGAAGCCTAAAATGACTGGCCTCTGCCAAGACTGTGACTAGCATGAAATGGGAAGCCCCCAGGTGCCTACTTACTCTGCTATTACATATGAACTTACGAACTATGTGGGATTTACTGGCATGTTATCAACAGAACAAGCGAAGTGACACTGCTTGAGCGGTTTGGTATGGTGATGACCAGCGGGTGAAGATGGGTATCGATATGCTGGACAGACCTGTACCTGAGAAACTGCGGTCAGGTACAGTTTGTGGCCTGCCTCTCTTGCCACTTGTTTACTCTACCTTTCCATTTCGTGTAAGGGAATAGCTGGACTGAAAGGAAAGGAATTTATAAGGCTAATCTGTGAGAGAGAAAAACCTCTGAAACCTCCATAGGTTTCAAAGGGAGAGTCTTAAATAGAGAGCCACAGTGTTTGAGCACTCTTCTGTATTTGCCTCAACTTGACCCTGCTGTGCTATGGCTACAGGAGTGCAAAGCATGTTGTGAGTGTTGTGGCCTTGCCATTCCACCATGGGAGTAAAGGAACAGCTGGAGTAGTGGAAATTGTCTACATGTGACAGACCGGACAGTCTGAACTGTCTGAGGCTGAATAGAGATGCAGGCATTATATATTGACAGGAAGTGTCTCTTGATGATTTTACCTGCTTTCTCTCAGCTTTTTTTTCTGTTTTTCTGTAATCTTTCCTAAAGCCAGGAACCTTGCTAAATACATCTTCATTAAAAAAATAGTTCTATCTCTGAGCAACAGGGTTGCTCTTAGAAGAAGCAAGTAGAGAGCTGCTAAGGACAGACAGGCCTAGCACACAAAGTGTGGCCCAATGGCTGCATTATCTAAGCCAGGTTGCTCTTGCCACTGTGGGGAAAAAAGGGTGTGTGACAGCACAGAAATAAAGGGCTCTCTGCAGCAATGTTCATCGTCTCCTGCTTCTCCCCTCCCTCTGCCAACAGCCAGAACCACAACGCTGGATCACCCCTCTCTGCCGCATCCCCCCACTCCCCAGACAGGAACATCCCCACCCGGGCCTGTTTGCCTGTACTGCTGTAAGACCCTGAGCTCACTTTTGACCAGAAGCTATATACGTGGAGTATCAATGCTGTATCAGTGCATCCCAATTAAAAGTTTCTGTCCTGGGTTCAGCAGTAGCAGTCATTTTTCTCCTTCTTAGTAGCTGATGCAGTGCTGTGGTTTTGACTTTCAGCCTGGAAACAGAGCAGATAACACCGGTGTTTTTAGTTACTGCTCAAATGTTTAGGCTGACCAAGAACTTTGTGAGTCTCATGCTCTGCCAGGGAGGAGGGGAAGCTGGGAGGAAGCAGAGACAGGACACCTGACCCAAACTGACCAAAGAGGTATTCCATACCACAGCACGTCATGCCCAGGATGTAACTGAGAGTTACCCGGAAGGGTGAGGGACTGGGGGGTTGGACTAGGAATCAGTCAGTGCTTGGTCGGGCGGGCTGGGGCGAGTTCAGTTGGTGGGTGGTGAGTGGTTGTATTCTCTCCCCTTGTTATTTCCCTTATCATTATTATTATTGGTGGCAGCAGCAGTGGTTTTTGCTACACCTTAGTTACTGGACTGTTCTTATCTCAACCTGTGGGAGTTACATTCTTTCGATTCTCCTCCCCATCCCTTCAGGAGCGGAGAAGGGGTGGGAGGGGGGAGTGTGGACTGCACGGCCAACTTGTTGACAGGGTTTAAACCACGATAGTTTCTTTACAAATGATTTTTGGAGCATTCCCTATGTTAGAGGCAACAGTCATTCTGCTGTGCTATTTATTAGGCTAAAGGGTAGTATCTGTACATCTCTCAGAACAAATCCACTGGAATAAGGCAATGTGTTACAAAGCTCCAGTTTAATGCCATACAGGCTGGTATGTCTACATGACACAGGGCAGAGTCACGTCACTGTATGATTTCAGGTCTCAGAAGTAGCATGGACTACCTCGCCCTGTTTCTCCATTAGATACTGTTCCGGTATTTATGCTCCAGCACTTGCAAAAACCTAGGTAATAGGTAGGATTAATTGTCCTGTGCTCCATTTCAAAGGCACCTCTACGCCTGCACTTAGTGGTCAGACCACCCAGACACTGAGCCACCTGATGATGTGGAAGCCAAAAAAGAGGTCCTACCAGGAGGTATATGTAGGATACGGATACTGTTGTATGCTGCCCTTGCACTCTCATGTTCCTCAAGTAGAACAGCAATTCTTTTTGCGGTGACTGTCAGTCTAAGCTAAAACACCATGAAAAAGGAAGTAGATCACTTGCATAAAATCTACAGCATTCTAATATCTATCAAGATTTTATTTATACATGTGAGCACTCTATGCCTAGCATCCAAGGACACTCCCAGTCATCTCAGATGTACTCTACTGACTTCCTTTACAGGAGTTAATAGTCTGCTCTTTGGCACTTGATCGGGTATCTCCACACTATTTGTAAGTGCCTCACTGATTGTTACGGGGGATCTGTGCAAGATAGTATTTCTATGAGTAGCAAGACATGGAAAACCTGCCCGCTTCCAGTTTTTTGTCCTGTGTTTTCTGGTTCTTCTATGGTAGCATATTGATTTCCACTTGTAGTCCCATAAAGCCAATGCTGCAATATTCCCAGGTTCTCTGTTTCCTCCCAAACCATGTGTGTACTTCATTTTCTCCTATTCTCTTCTAAGTCTACTAAGACACTTAGCTCCTTCCTGTGTTGCCTGAGGCCTGCTGCTACACTCATCTCGGCAGTCATGCCTTCTGTAGCTCTCCTGTAATATTCCTGTTCCAATTGTTTTACATGATGGCTGTGCAAGATACATTATATGCTGTTGCTGGTTCAAAGTCTAGGCCTGCAGGTCAGTCAACTGCCTGACAGGTACCAGAAAGAGTCATGGCTGAACTTCAGCAAGCAATGAAGCACTACCCGCTCACTGGTTTTCGAGAAACCAGTGGGACAGAAGACTTTAAACTCTATCTGTGACATTTCTACATTATGACTTAAAGAGTTTAAAAAGGTGGTGGTGACAGTGTGGCTGCACAAGCCTTGTCTCTGTATGAAATCTGACTAAAAATCAAAAGCCATTCTGCAGCAGCAGACAGCAGTAAGAATGGTGGCATCAAACCAAAGTAATGGTAGACCCTTTAGCTGCCACTGCTGCTGGCAGCTGCTGCTCTCTAGATACAGATATTCTACTACAGCAGTGCCTTAAATTACAAGGCTACTGGGAAGCTATACCTTGCAAACCCTACTGATCACAGAGTGAAAATCATAATTACAAAAAGGCACTAGGAATTAAGTCCACAATGCCCAAAGCACCTCAGAGAACTTGGCATGTCCCTTAACAGCACAACACATGACAGATCATTCCCCAGCCTAAAGAATGGGATCTGCCTTCTCCCTGGGACCTTGAGAAGTGGATATTCCCTCTGCCCTGCAGCAGGGCAGAGCTGATTCCTCCCTCTAGAAAGTCTGGAATCCACATGACTTGAGGGCGTGAATGTTCAGAGGGTAGGTGTTGCTGACTGACTTACACTTAAACCTGGTCTCAGAGAGGCCAAAGTTGTCCTTGGAAAAGAAATTAGAGGTTAAGAACTCTTGAAAAAATTATCCTTGTGTGTAACTCCATCTTGCCTGAACACAGCAAGTCATGAAAACTGATCTGGTGGTTTGAGAGCTTTGTTATTTTCTTTCTTTTTTTTTTTTTTTCCCCATAGCTTAATATATTCTTTACATTTAATTTTCTTTAATCTTAATTTCTTTAATCTTTAATTTTTTTAACCTTAAATCTTTAATTTTCTAAATCTTTCAAGATGTCAGTCAGGGTGGGAGAAGGGAGACTGCTGCGACTGAACATAATGCCTACACATACAAATGTATAATCAGAGCTAATTTAGATTCACTTTACAACCATTGAGAGAGCTAGTCATTTTTAACATACGATCCATCTAAGTAAGTGGAGTCACAGCCTTTTCCGATGAATGGCTCTCTGAGGTCCATCTCTTTTCTAAGCTCAGACATAGCAGTCTTTGACAATTGGCAGCATATGAAATCTTTTACTCTCCTTTGTTTCTGATCTAACCTCTCTCCTGCCTTGCTTAGTTCAGGTTGTGTCTAGTCAGATACTGGCTGCTGATCTGGAGGTGGCTAGAGGAGGTGCAGTGTGCTTGCTTCTGACACAATTCTGCTCTTAAGTTTGGATCATTCATTCCTCAGAAGTTCTTTTTCTTGAAGTTGTGAACAATTTTTAATACTGCTCTGGGAGGTACTTCCAATTGAAAATAGCAATACAGCAGTCCATTACTGGTCATCCATCTTTACTGTATAGTACCATCTAAAGCTGTATCAGAACATTTTTATGTCTTGCCATAGGCATAGGTTTTATAAAACATCTCTGTTCCAGATGGATTCCTTATGGGACATGTGGGACAGGGGAAGACAGGAATTATAGAAGATGTGGAAAGATGGGGAATTACTTACTGGCAGTAGACAAGACTTCATGAGAACTTGGAAAACTGTTTTAGTTCTGAATTTCACATAATTATACACCATTACTTTAGAACTCCTTTATTACTATTGCTGTTTTTTTTTTTTCCACCCGGTTCACACATTGCCCTTACCAATTTAGAGATTTTTGTCATTAGTTTATGTGGGAGTAAATTCTAATCCAGCATGCTTAAAGAACAGAAAATATTGCCCCCCTAACTTAATCAGAATTCATATATAATTTCTGTGCCCCAAAGAACCCAAATACCACAAAAATGGAAAAAGAGAATTAATAGGGGAAAACAAAGGTCATTAAACAACAAGACAGTCGTAAGGGGACAGAAAAATGCTTATTAAAAATCACAGCCCTACATCTGAAAACTATAAAGCATAATAAATATAAAAAAAATACAAATTTATTGAAATAGGCAGAAAGGGAACATTTTCCTGACCAAAAATGTCATTTACATAAAAAGCAATGAAATAATTTGGAAAAATAAAAAAGTTTAATTTCCCTCTCCTTACACTAGATTATTATCATCAGATTATTTGACAATTTAAAAATATTCAAATGAATATGAATTAATTTAAGTAAAGCCACTCCCCCAAAATAATAACTCAGTTGAAGGTATCCTTGATCCTTAGTCTGAGCAGCAAATCTGAGGTTCTACCAGTCATAAAAGTCCCTGCAGTGGCACATTCACTATTATGCCATTGGGCTTCAATCTGAAAAAGATGTTTTGTGTGATGCAAAGGCAGTAAGACTGATGGCAGGAAAGCCAAAATTAAAGCACAATGCCAATTGGATTGATGAAAACAAAATCCAACTGGACTCCATCAGTATAGAACAAAACACAGATTGAAGGCAGACAGGATGATGCTCCAGAGGCAATCTATACAACATGCCACATAACCTAATAATGTAAGAGCCTTTCATCAAAGTCTAGTGGCATTTCCTCATAGATTTGTCCTGTGGTATATTTTGGTTTAATATTTTAAAGTCCACTAGTCCATTATCTGTTGCTGTCCATGGTTCAATCACTCTAAATCTCTGGACCAAAACATCCCATCAGCCCTTAGCTTCACTGTCTCTACTTCATTGACTTTTGCTTCATTTTGGTGCCAGGCTTTCCTTTACTTCAGCTATTACTCTGACTCCTGAATTAGATTAAATGGCCCTAGGGACATTCTTCAATGTTCATATTGATGTTCTCTGCAGCTATTCATGGTCCTAATCTATCATCTACTAATTAGTAAAATTAACCTTTTGTATTCAGTACCTTCCACCTAAAAAAATCCCTGACACTGCAGCAACCTCCCCTGACTGCAGCAACCTGCTATGAATGCTGATATTCATGAGTGTATGTTATGGCAAGGGCATTGTTCAAGTTTCCAGCACGTCTTTTTACATGAGTTGGTTCCTGGGCATTTGAGTGGAAATATTGTTATATGGGAAAGTTCAGAGCAAGAGTAGAAATCTATTTTAAACAAGAAAATCCTTTTTTTTTACTAGTATTTCCAGGCTTTTTTCACACTAGTTGTTTTCCCTGTTTCTTGTTTGTCTGTTTGACACCTTGAAATAATAGAATCATAGAATAGTTTGGGTTGGAAGGAAGCTTCAAAGGTTATATAGTCAACCCCCCCTGCAATGAGCAGGGATATCTTCAACTAGATCAACAGGGAGCACAGAGTGATACAAATAAACTCAGTGAAAGCTGAGCTCTAGGTGCATGTGCTGCATAGTGTTAAATAGTCCATAAAATAAAGTCTTGGGGGCATCTGAAATTAGTGGAAACATTCAACTCTCAGTGACTCAGTTCACCACTTGCAAAATGGACATAAGCCCCCTTTGCCTGTCATCAATTGTACAATAGTAAAAATGGACTGAAAGTGATTGAGAACATTAACAGATGGAAGAACTAGTGTGTTATAAAAAAACAGACATAAATTAATATTGCTTTGTATTTTAGGAGCAAGTTGGAAAAGAGTCCATAATGAAGTTTCATATCCTATACTTGACAAGAAGAAGGAAAATTCCAAATAGCAGTGAATTTGGCCAGTCTTACATAGTCTGTGAACTGAGCAAGTCTTAGCGCCAAAACTCCAGTGTGTGCGCAGTGCATCATCCTCTCTCACACACATAGGCTCCCACTCTTATTACTTTCTAATATAGAATCATAAAATAGTTAGGGTTGGAAAGGACCTTAAGATCATCTAGCTCCAACCCCCCTGCCATGGGCAGGAACACCACACACTAAACCATGTCACCCAAGGCTCTGTCCAGCCTGGCCTTGAACGCTGCCAGGGATGGAGAATTCACAACTTCCTTGGGCAACCTATTGCAGTGCCTCTCCACCCTCACAGTAAAGAACTTCCTCCTTCTATCCAGTCTAAACTTCTCCTGTTTAAGTTTTAACCCATTACCCCTTGTCCTGTCACTACAGTCCCTAATGAATAGTCCCTCCCCAGCATCCCTATAGGCCCCCTTCAGATACTGGAAGGCTGCTATGAGGTCTCCACGCAGCCTTCTCTTCTCCAGCCTGAACAGCCCCAACTTTCTCAGCCTTTCTTCATACGGAAGGTGCTCCAGTCCCCTGATCATCCTCGTGGCCCTCCTCTGGACTTGTTCCAACAGTTCCATGTCCTTTTGATGTTGAGGACACCAGAACTGTACACAATGCGCCAAGTGAGGTCTCATGAGAGCAGAGTAAAGGGGCAGGATCACCTCCTTCGACCGAACGATCACGCTCCTTTTGATGCAGCCCAGGATACGGTTGGCTTTCTGGGCTGCAAGTGCACACTGGTGGCTCATGTTCATTTTCTCATCAACCAACACCCCCAAGTCCTTCTCCGCAGGGCTGCTCTGAATCTCTTCTCTGCCCAACCTGTAGCTGTGCCTGGGATTGCTCCGACCCAGGTGTAGGACCTTGCACTTGTCATGGTTAAACTTCATGATGTTGGCATCAGCCCACCTCACAAGTGTGTCAAGGTCCCTCTGGATGGCATTCCTTCCCTCCAGGGTATCAACTGAACCACACAGCTTGGTGTCATCAGCAAACTTGCTGTGGGCACACTCAATCCCACTCTCCATGTCACCGACAAAAATGTTGAACAAGACCAGTCCCAACACCAATCCCTGAGGAACACCACTCATTACTGGTCTCCAGCCGGACATTGAGCCATTGACCACTTTTTGAATGTGGCCATCCGGCCAGTTCTTTACCCACCTAGTGGTCCATCCATCAAATTGATATCTGTCCAATTTAGAGACAAGGATCTCATGTGGGACAGTGTCGAACGCTTTACACAAGTCCAGGTGGATGACATCAACTGCTCTACCCCTGTCCATCAGTTCTGTAGCCCCATCACAGAAGGCCACCAAATTGGTCAGGCAGGATTTCCCCTTAGTGAAGCCATGCTGGCTGTCACCAAGCACCTTGTTGTTTTTCATGTGCCTTAGCATGCCTTCCAGGAGAATCTGCTCCAAGATTTTGCCAGGCACAGAGGTGAGACTGACTGGTGTGTAGTTCCCTGGGTCATCCATTTTCCCCTTCTTAAAACTGGGGTTATATTTTCCTTTTCCCAGTCATCAGGACCTTCACCTGACTGCCATGATTTTTCAAATATGATGGCCAGTGGCTTAGCAACTTCATTTGCCAGCTCTTTCAGGACCCGTGGATGGATTTCATCAGGTCCCATGGACTTGTGCATGTTCAGGTTCTTAAGATGGTCTTGAACCAGATCTTCTCTGACAGCAGTCCCAAGGTCTTTATTCTCACAGTCCCTGAATCTGCTTTCCAAGACTTGGGCACTGTTGTCAGAGCCTTTGCCAGTGAAGACTGAGGCAAAGAAGTCATTCAGAACCTCAGCCTTCTCCAAATTCAGGGTTGCCAGTTCTCCTGATAGCTTCTGGAGGGGGCCTACGTTGTCCCTCATCTGTTTTTTATTCACAGTGTACCTATAGAATCCCTTCCTGTTATCTTTAACATCCCTAGCCAAGTTTAATTCTAACTGGGCCTTAGCTTTCCTAACCTGGTCCCTAGCTTTCCTGACAACATCCCTGTATTCCTCCCAGGCTGCCTATCCTTACTTCCACCTTTTATAAGCCTCTTTTTTCCTTTGAATTTTCCTCAGCAACTCCTTATCCAATATCATCCAATATCCTTATCATCATACAGTCTTTCCTCTGGATGGATTAATATCTTGTGGATCTTCATTTACTAATGTCATTTTACATGTGAATGAGTAAATATGCATAAAAATGGATTTATCTTCTGTGCTTCATACTTGATTTGCTTAGTTGATATTACCACAGTCCTTTGGTTATACTTGCAAAAACCCTTAATGTGCCATTCAAAAGTGGCAGTCATTTTCTACATCTCCTCTCCAAAAAATCAGTCTCATAGGGAAACACTGAGTCTTTCTTTAAAAATGTAGTGTCATTCTTCAGTCTATGAAGAAATGGAGAGAGATATGCAAATCTGCCTTCAGAACAGATTTTACAGTGCGCCACTTTTTTGCACAGCCTCTGGCATGGTTTAAAGTTACTTTCAGTACTGGAGTGCTGAGCAGCGGTAATGACTTCAGCTTAGAAGTGATATTTGTGAGATTTTTGTCTCAGCTACTGAAAATAGAATGAAATTAGTAAAATCTGGAGATTTATTTTTTTTTTGCTGTCAGTGATGGGACTTATTTAAGAGCTCTGAATCCAAGAATAAATCCCTTCTGGGCAGAAAGTAGCTCCGGAAACACAGCAGTAAGCATGGTGAAGAATAAGATTCAGAACTTTATCATTCTGAATGGCCTCAAATGCATGCTCTTGGTTTTCAGACTGTCATTATTGGGATGATATTAATATTTTCAGTTGCTGGTCAGTACTGCTGGGAGAGTTCTGCATTTCTGAAATCATTTGGGTTGGTATCACAGTGTTTCCAGCCAAGGGAGATGGGCAGGATAGTTGAGGTTAGGATACCCTATGTAGGATACTCTTGGAGGCTGTTCTCCAGCTCACCTATGATGTCTTTCTTACTGCAGGACAGAGTTGAACTCACGTCCTATTCCTCTTCCCCAACCTCCTTCTGCAAACCGAAGCCTCATACTCTCAGGTGACCCCTTTGCTCCTGTCTTTTATGTCTTTTTCCAGTGCTGCGTTTTGTGTCAAGTGGACTTCCTGCTGCAATCTACTCAAGGAAATTCAAAGGATGATGATCATTATCAGAGACAGGAAAAAGTCTTATACCAAAAGGGATGGAAAGGGTTGGGCTCTTCTACTTTAGAAGGGTAAAAAGAGGATGAGTGTGTGGACAGTGTGAGAAATTAACATGAAGAAATGCCTGGGATAGAAAAGAAAGACAGAGAGTCCCTGTCTTCTAAGACATTAAATGGTGCAGTGAGACATTGATTGATGCCCTGATTCATCAGTTAATGAAAACAGAAGGCCACAAATATAACATTAAGAAAGTTATTTTTCCAGAATTGTTGGGTTGTTAAAAATGCTGACACTGGAAGCCACTCTGGCCAATGATGTAGGAGTATGTGAAAGAACTAACCATTTCCAGTAATAATAAAGATATCCAGAATTATAACAGTTAATGCAGCCAAAGAATTGTAAGGGTTCAAAAATTCTTTTACTGTGCCCTGACTATTAGGGAAGACATGAAATGACCTCTGTCAACTGTGTGGTTTTTGCACCTTCTTCTGACATGTCTGGTACTATCTACTATTGTAGACAGACTACCAGACCAGATGGATCACAAATCTGATCCAATATGGTAACTCCTTATGTTCTTAAATGAAAATTTTGCCCAAAGCATATCAGGAAAGCTTTTGGAAAATCTCAGCAAACTAACATAAAAAATATCTTATAAATTGTCACCTTCTGTCTGCTAAAAGCATGTCAAAGAATAATAATTTTATTGCTGTCTAATCCAGTATGCTCTCTGCTTTCTTAGGGCAGCCATAGTCTTCAAACTGAACACTTCCTGAACTCTCTTATTTTTTTAGGAATGCCTTCCATCTGTCTTTGAATAAGCTAGCCCTGATCTGTGTTCTGTGCGTTAGGTTGTATCTCTGAATGTTTTTCCTGGTCACATTCTGAAGCCTGGACAAAGTGTTTTCAAGGTGGATATATTTCAGTGCTAGAACAGTGTACATGAAGGAATTCATGACCTGTCAGTCCAGCAGGTATGATATTAATATAAAAAATAGAACATGCAATGCTTATCAGAAACAGGAGGAAAGCAGGCGTATTTTACAAGATGCATTTCAGATACCCTTATCACATCTCTCCCTCCAAGACAGTAGCATTGATCAAATAACATTGCTTCCAGTAAAAATGCTAACAGTTTCCCTTCAATCACCAATTACTCTGAGTTCTGCAACACCCTCTTCTAGTGTATTTTTCTCCTATCCCAAACTCATTCTGTTTTCATGATAACTGGATTACTGAACCCCTGTAGGATTGCTGAGTTTGTTACATGTGGCAAGACCTGGCTCATTGGCCTGTTTTCTCTGCACCTTAAGACAATCAAGCCACAGGGCATGTAAGTATATTCAAATATCTTTTCACTGCTCCTCTCCTCTCCAGTAATATTTTGCACCCATTTTGCACAGAGGAAAAGATGCAGTGAAGAATCAAGTCAATTATCCCCCAAAGTAGTGACATAACAAGCTTCTGACTAGAAACATTAAAGCTTAGCAGCAGCTCCAAGGCAGGACGATAAAGGTCTGACCCACAGTGCTTGAAAGGCCGTAAGAAGTACAGTATTTCCTGGTGGATTGTTCCCTGCAGGACATGGACATTTCCCTATTTGAATCAAGTCTAATAAGAAGCCTCATGTCATTGCCTTCCTTACACTCCACACAGAAAGTCAATCCCACTGGATGCAGATTCACAAAATTTCCAGGGGTATCGGGTTTCTTTCTTCTCCCACTCTCCCTGAAGCACGACAGTACAATAGTACAACTGGCACATTGCCAGCACATCAGGAAGGTCTTCTTACACCCTTATCCATGGGTCCCAGCACCAGAGAAAAGCTGTGACAGCATGCTGTAACTGAAGACTGTATTTTTCTCCATGGCTACAACCACGTGCTGTGGCCACACCTTTACCAATATACCTTTGCAGCTGTGGCATGTCCTGTCTGTGATTTAACGTAGAGGCTGCAACCCCTTTCTGCCGTATAATGAAGGGACAAGGATACAAGCATGCAACTTGAGGAGTGGGGTAAGATGTGGCCATGCAGATTTCTAGCTGCTTCATTCATTCATGGCCTCATCTGATCCTCCTGAATGTATGTCTATATACGTGTATATATGTGTGCAGTGCTATATAGGAGGCCTTGTAACAACAATATGGCATAAAATATCTATGGCAGAGATTTTAGAGACATGACAAAGTTCTTGGTAGCACAGTGGGCAACATGAGGCACCCATAGTAATGACTCATACGGATTGAACTTCACAAGATTATTTACCTTTTCCAAGGGCATCTTCAATATGTGTCAGATGTATAAATACATTCATCATCTTGCAGTAGTCTTTGACTTTCAGACTGCACCCCATATTGCTTTCTCCTGGTTATTTATCACACTTTTGTTAAGGTCTTGCAGTTTTGCTTCTCTAGGTACAGAGCTATTGAAGTAGCTCAAATGCCCTTTGTGAAAGAAAGGCCATTATTGAGAACAATTGCAAAGAGGGCAAGCTGTTAGATAATGAGACATTATACATGTCTTACCTTTTAAGCATGTGTAGCAGTTTCCTAAATAGAAAGGTTGTGTTGTTTTCCTGTTTGATCTTGCCATAGCTCTCTGTTAAAAAAAAAATCAATATATTGATTCAGAAAAATATAATAACCCAGTATACTAGAACTTGCCTTTGTGAGTTAGGTCATAGGTACGGTTTATAAAATAATGACATGCTTGAATTACTAAGTTAGTACACAGCAGTTTTAAATAAGGAAGAGCTACAGACTTTGATGTTCAAAACTGAAAAGGGATTTGGGGCCAGTCTTACAAAGTGGGCTATGGCTGGAAAACACACTAACTGTTGAGTCTAGCAGTTAGAACTGGCTGGAGAGGGAGGAGTCAGATGCTGAAATGAAGGTCAGCCAAGATCATATATCAGAGAAGGCCAGCTGCACAGAGCCAGTTATCTGGTACAAAGGATCCTGAAGAAACCAGCAATCGAAGGGCAAGGCTTTTACCCTTTAAGGCTGGCTGGCTGGGAGTGGGAGCTGTGCCTGGAACAGCAGGAGACAGAAGAGAGGGATGAGGAGCCCAAGGATGGCACCAGAACCAGGATGAGAAACACATGGCTGGGGTTGAGCAAAGATTAGGATTAAGGCTGGAGATCAGAAGCTGCCAACTGAGAAGTACAAACCTGTAAGACAGGAGAGGCCACTTTGAGCAAGTCAAAGCAGCTCGCTTGGCTGCTTCAGCCAGCCGAGATGCAGATCAAAAACTCAATATTATACCTTTGCTGCTCGCAAACTTTGGTTACTGCAGGCTGAAGATGCTGCAAAAATGACATTTCTGTTTCTGGTGCACAGTTAAAGGGGAGGTACAAACAGGAATACCTAAAGGAGCTTAAAGTAGGGTATTGGAAAACCAAGATATCCTAAATAGTTAATCACCTTGGAAAAAAAATAGGCATTAGTTACTAGAATGGTTTATCTCTATTTGGCAATGAGTATTCTGGTTACTAATTATACTGTAATGTGTGTATGACACATTAGTTCAAAGAGCAGAGGAGTGATGCAGAAATAGGGAGACCACAGGCTAATAACAGTTTCAACTGCATGGGAATTAAAGCTGAGTGAATAAACTAAAGAAATGATTATCCAAGAAACATGTGAAATGAAGAAGATTAAAGAGTGAATTTAACAGTGAACAAGGGATTATAGGCAGTTGCAGTTAACAGGGTCTAGTTACTGAACAGCAGTGAGAAAAGTGGTTTAGGTTGCCAGCTGGTGTAAACTGTCACCATTGAGTAGCAGCAGTTTCTGCTATCTAAGAATCTTATCCCTCACCAAGAACATAAAAGGAGGTAAACCACTACACCGTATGTGGAGCAGATCTCCATTAGTGATAAAGTGAAGTCCCCAGTCAACAGTCACAGGAGAAAACCCAACACAGAATGGGGAAATACCCACTTGGGGCATAATGCAAGAGAAGCCCATAAGGTGGATCATTTTGGAGGCAGGTACATCTTTCAGAAGGGATGGTTGGGTAAAGGCAGGCAATGGTGCAGCTATTCTGCGCAGCAGAAACTGAGACCCCTGAGCTAGCACCAAGCCAAGTGGTCTCAATTTCTGTGTATGTAGCATGGCACCCTTGTTGCTAGATCTGCTTGGGAGGTGGATGTGATCAGCCCATTTAGAAGCACGATGTGACATGGCTGTGCTTCTATGAGCCGAGCTTTGTGTCTTTTAGAACAGGAATATCTTCACCAGGTACAGCATTGCCTTTAACGAAGCATTTAATAGTCTCTTTGTTTGCTGGTGGAACACCTGCGCATGCAGTTCTTAATCATCAAAAATTATTTTCACCATGATGCAAAAAGAAAAACAAGAAAACTCTGCAGAAGAGAAATAATTACTGTTTCGGTCCTTCCTCTCACACCTAGAGACCAGCCCTATGACTGGAGCATACACCTAAGGCTATGCAGCAGGGGAGTGCAAAGCCATGCCTGGTTTGGCAAGAGGTTGCTCCTGAATGCTGCCAGAGCTGCCCACTGAAGCCATGAGCTGTACTGCTGGCCAGGCTAGCCATGGCAGTGCCTGGGGGCTGCTGGGGAAGCAGGAGATGTGAAGGGGCTTCAAAGCTCTGCCTCCATCTGTAGAGGACTCCTGAGACAGTGCGATACCAGGGTGACCTGCTGCAGGGCTCAGACTTCAGGGAGCATGAGACTTTTCAGAAGGGGTTCTTGTGGGATGATGCAGCTGTGCCATATCCTTTGTGCACTCTTGTGGATGGATTTTAAGCAAACAATGGCCATGCTCCCAAGTCAGCAAGTGCCTATGTGGAGCTCGACATGAACCAAGGATGAAGTAGGACGTGGGTAAAGAAGCAAAAGTAGCAGTAGCAAAAGTAGCAGTGCAAGCAAGATAAGAAGAAACTGGACCATGCTAAGGTACAAAATAATGGACTGTTAGCAAATTTTAAAGGTTAAGCTCTCATACGCTTATTGTTACTAGTTGCTGTGTGCTGAAGGAATATGTATCAAAGCATAGTATACTGAGCTATTGTATATGTATTCAATCATCATACAACAAGCTATTAAACATGTATCTAATTATACTACAGCGAGCTATTGATGATGTATCCAAATGTTATACAGTGAGCTATTGTAAATGTAACCGTAGTTGCGGTGTATTACAAGAAAATGTATCCGATTATAATACAGCAAGCTATTGTAAGCCGAGGCAGAGAAACAGTATAAAAAGGATTGATACTCTATAATAAATGGCTTTGGTCTCATCACATTGATCTCTGACTGAGTCCATATTTTTTCTGCGGCACACTCTATCCTTTTTATAAGTACTTGTTTAATCTCCCTTTTGGCTTTTTGTTCATGATGGCATTTGTGCTGACGAGTATAGTGATCAGTTGCAAATACTGTGCATTGGTTGTTAAGCTCCGATTGTGTAGATTATCAGAAGTGAATAATTAAATAATGACGATCATAATAAAAACAAAATTTAAAAAGCAATGATGTATAATGAATTAAATTCATCTAATGATTTATTGTGAATTAAATAAGGAATTTAGTAGTGATAAAATAATGAAAAAAAGAGAAATAATGAAGGGGAGGTTTTGTCCCTGTTGTCACGTCCTGTCCCCCGCCGCACAGTTGTTTCCCATGAAAATGTCCCTTAACAGCACTGTTGATGTTTATAGCCACAAGGCCACAGGAACAACACTATGAAAATAATGTCATGAGGTAACTGAAGGGGAAATATTGCAGAGGCTTTGGGAAATAGTGCCTCAGCAGCATCAGAGGAAGGTTATAGCAATGCAGAGTACGTGCTGTTTGCCTCTCTAAGGTATTCAAATAGCTGTGCAGCTCAAGTATTAGAGGCTTGTGATGGGGTGGTACTGGGTGATAAAATTTCTTGAAGATCTGATCAGGGATCTGAACGGAAACCATGGCTATATAGACTGTGGCGTAGTGGCAGCTCAAGACCCTGAGAGGCATGGGGAGGGCAATAGTAGAATATGGGCCTTGGGACTCAGGAGAGCAAACTTCCTTCTCATACCAGTAATGGGGGACGTTCTCATTCCAGGATAATGATACACCTACAGGTAAAAATGGAAGAAGAACAATTTGAGGATGTGTAAGCCTCACTTCAGTGTTGGGAAAATGATGAAACAAATCTTTTTGGAAGCCATTTCTGGGCAAGTAAGTGAGAATAAGATAAGCAAGAATACTCAATATGAATTCCTTAAGGTCAAATGATGCTTGACCAATCTGATTGGCTTCAATGCTAAATAAGATGAATTGCTGGAGAAGGCAAGAGGAAACGATGATGTTTACATAGACTTTAGTTGGGCTTGTGACATGGTTTCCTGCAATAATCTTGCGGTATGCAAAGCACTACTCTGGCTGGCTGGAGAAGAAGCTCTGGCTGTCTGGAAGGGTTAAGTATTCCAGCTGGCTGACCAGGATGAGCTGCTTTGGCTGGGCAGCCAGGCAAGATAATCTGGCTGGCTGGCTGGGGTGAATGCTCTGGCTGGCTGGCCAGCGCTGAGAGTCTCTTGTCTGGCCAGCTGGTGTGAAATGTTCTGGCTGGTCAGCCAGGGTTGAGCAGCTTTGGTTGGCTGGTTGGGTAAGGTGATCTAGCTGGGGCTGAGAATCTCTGGCTGGCCAAGCTGGGGAAAGAGGCTCTGGCTCACTGAGCTGGTTGAGCTGCTCTGGCTGGCTGACCAGGTAAGATGATCTTGTTGGCTGGCCAAGGAAAGAGGCTTTGGCTGGCTTGGGAAGCAGGGCTCTGGCTGGCCAAGCTGGGGAGAGAGGCTCTAGCAGGATGGGTGGGCAACAAGGGCTCTGGCTGGCTGACCAGGTAGGATGATCTTGTTGACTAGCCAGGGAAAGAGGTTCCTGCTGGCCAGCTGGGGAAGCAGGGCTCTAGCCGGCTGGCTGGGGGTGAACAGCTCTGGCTGGCTGGATAAACAGGCGGTGGCTATCTGGCTGGGGCAGACTGTTCTGGCTGGGGAGAGAGGTTCTGGCTGGCTGGGAAGTGAGGACCCTGGTTCTGGAGCAGAGCAATTCTGGTTGTTTGAACAGAATTATTTTTGGTGATCTCGTGAGATTTGATAATTTATCCAAATAAAATGAAAGTTGAAACAATATGGTCATTAAAAATAAAACAAAATTGTCTCTTATTATCAATTTATTGTTTTTTTTTTGTGATGATTTTTTTTGGTCATATTCATGCAATTGTCATAGTTAATGTCCCACAATTTAACTGTGTACTAATTGTCATTAAATTAACAGCCAGTTGTCCAGGAAGACAACTGTTTCTGGAGTGGTGATCTGAATTCTAGGTTGCCCAGAGCTAGAAGCTAAAAGACAAACCCCTGGGCACAGTAATTGTAAGCTGGGGTGTCAGGAGTCCTGCATCTCATCTGATACACACTCAGCTACTCCAAACCTGCTTCATCAGCTGGAGTGAATCCCTTGCCTGGCCTCTTGTGCCCTCTGTAATGGAATATAGTTCACTCGGATTTTCTGCAGCATGGCCAACTGAGTTGTTCTTCATGAGTTACCACTATAATGGCACCAGGCATTCCTTATGGTCTGGTTTAAAAAAAAAAACTAACACGTTTCCGGAGTTTTTATCTCTGTAACTGTTTCTATAGTTTGGATTTGTTTCTATTTTCATTCTGTTTAAACAAAGTCTTCTTAATTGGAGGCAAGATTGCCATTTCTTTCCCAATTGAAAGAAATATAACTGTTTCTACCAACATTTTTTGTAATGGAAAACTATGGTCACACACTGTGTTCATACCTGCACACTGCTACTTGTACAGCCTCTGCCTGTGTTCTTTTCCTAAGAATACATAGTGCAATTTTCTACCCCTTCCCCATGGATCATCATGATGAAATAGTTAATCATTCTTGCTGTTCTATGGTATCTAGTTTGCCCACATAGGGTCTAATGTGCCATACCGAGGGAGTGCTTTGTATGAAGCTCACCACACTGCATTAAACACTGTACATCAGTACAAAGCCTAGAATCCAAGCAAATCCAAAAGGGAAGTAAAACAAGAAAACACACCACAGAAAAGAAGCATTTATTCCTCATCCATCCAGCTGACAGAGTGCTGCACATCGGTAAGTTTACTTTATTTATTCCAGCCATCTGTATGGAGGAAGTCTGCTTCAAATATTGGCTCTACTAAAAGAAGAACAAGAATGAGCAAAGAAAATACATTTTCATCACCAGACATGTGATGAGTGGTTTGGCACAGAACAATATATTATTTGTTAATGATTTTTTTATACTTAGTTTAGCCTAAAGGATTATGTTATGCTTTGATGAGCACTATCAAAGCAATTGTAACATTAGCAAGAATTTACAAACTATGTCAACATTGGTAAAGGTTTGGACAGTAGCCAACATAAAAAAAAACATTCTCAGTTCTCATCCAGCAGTAATTTCAGTGATGGCCATAACAATCTTTTGATCAAATAGTTATGCAGGAAGTAATACAATTTTCTTTTCACTGGCTCCCCTCAAACATTTTTCTCTCCTGGTTAAGACAGTTCTGAACATACCAAAGTAATGGAAATAATTAATAACTTAGCTAATCCTTATTTTGGTCACTTTATGACAACCATGAATATATTCTTTGTTGCTACTGTTGTTCATCCACACCAGTGGGGACAACGATTTATGCAACAAAATACTCTTTGGAAATCACAGCAGTAATGTTTCTATGGTGAATGACCTCGTCTAAGATTGAAGGAGGTAGAGAAGTAGTGCAAAAGAACCCAAACCTAAACCAGAGAAAGAACATGGGTAGGCAAGGTGAGAAATAAAAATACCCTTCTATGAAATGACATTGATTTTGTTACATGACCATAAACACCTTTGCCTCATTAAAACTTTCAATTAATAGTGAAAGTTAAAAATTAAATAGCAAGATAATATAGTTAGCAAATTATTCCAAATAGTAACTCTAGAGCAGCCAAATATAAAGATGGGGAGTTCTTTCAGTGGTGAGTCATATTTGCTGCTGAAAAAATAGCCCAACTTTTCCCACGGCATTTGTCTAATGGCAGAATGTATTTGATATCCCTACATGTATTATTGACGAATAAAAGTAGCAGCGTGGAGCAATGTAACTTAAGAACAACTGAGTTTGAATCTACTGGTCAGAGTAAAATACTGAGAATAACTATATTTCCATTCCTCTCAAAGGTATGTTTAGAGAAGGAAAGAAAAGAAACACTGCCACGAAAAGATACAAAGGAATCTGTATTACATTACACAATTACAAAAATACCTTTTGTAGATCAACTACTGTATTCTTTATATTATGTATACAGAAAATATGAATTTTCAGCTGGATAAAGAATGAAAAACAGAGGCTGTAAAATTCAGAAACTGTAGGGCTGATTGTATTTCCAGTCCAGTATATATCAAGAGCAATTGCATTAGTCAATAGAGTCAAACTATCGTAAAATTTGTGAAAGGGTGGAGAATGGAAGAATAGTCTTAAGTTTAAAAATGTTGGGAGCCTGCTGTTTTCAACCCTATCCATTATGTCAAGAGTACTTTGAATGCTAACCATGTCTTCCACTACATTTGCAGCCCCTCCTGATTTGGTATTGCCTACAAATTTAATAAGCCCCAGACTAGGGTGATGGGAAAATAACGGTTCTTTAAAACTTTCTTGTGCTTACCCTGGAACAAAGGTGCCAGGTTTGACACTTAATGCTGGTTGTCCCGTAGCCATGATGGTTTCTAGAGTATGGCAAAGATATGAAAGGCAAAGCTGTAGGAAGGGAAAAAGCCTTCTGTAGCCTTTCCAAGTAAAACAGGAAATATGAAGGAGTTGTCTGGTTTTCAGGCTCCAGAGCTCATTAATGTTTTGCATCTGTCTTTGTAAAAGATCTCTCCCCAAAAAGCCTTCCTTCTTCCCCCTCTTCCCAAGGCAGGATTGAGCTACTTCATCAAATTGCAGCTCTAAGTTAACATACAGAAGCATCTTTTTAAGAAGGCACACCCCCTTGGCCTCTCCTACAATATATTTAGTAAAGGAACTGCCACTTTGTTTCCTACTCATTTCCCACTTCTACAACCCTTTAACTTCTAAGACATCTTCTGCATATTACATTTCCAGTCCTCCTTTTCCTCCCATCTTTTTTGCTGCTTCAGAATTCCCTCAGCACCTTTCCTCATCCTCCTTCAACATCAAGTCAGTCTTCCTGTCACCTTTTTCCTCTAAATCTTTCTCCTCCTACCTCTGTCTTGCCCCCTCCTGTGCTTTTCAAATTGTCACAATTTTTCGCTTTATTTCTGTAAAAATGTTTAGTTGTACATGATGTAGGAGAAAGGGCTGAAAGAACCGTGTTTGTTCAACTCAAAGAAGACCAAGTGGGAGATCTAATTGCTCTTTCTAGATACCTAATTGCTCTTTCTAGGTATCTAACAGGTAAACACTGAACTAAAGTATTCTCAGAGGTGCCCCCCCCGCAAGACAACAGATACTAGCTGAAGCATGGGAAGCTGAGGTTAGGTATGATAAATAAAATTATTCACAATGACACTGGTACACTGGTACAGGTGCTCAAGGAGGCTGTGAAATTACCCACTGTGGAGATATATAAAA
This sequence comes from Pezoporus flaviventris, assembly GCF_033815535.1. Classification (NCBI taxonomy): domain Eukaryota; kingdom Metazoa; phylum Chordata; class Aves; order Psittaciformes; family Psittacidae; genus Pezoporus; species Pezoporus flaviventris. The sequence continues at coordinate 24,124,668 of NW_026892563.1, forward strand.
CCCCACTGGACAAAGAAAACTCAGAGAACTTTGCTTAATTTTGGCATTAACCCAGCTTTGAACAGGGGGTTGGACCTCAAGACCTACAGAGGTTCCTTCCAAAATAAATAACCCCATGATTCTATGTTATTAAGATGTAAACTATGTCAGAGGCCACACAAACAGTGTGTGATAAAAACTGTATTTATTCAAGGCACACTGTTTTCTGTGTTAATTGACAGTATGAAAATAGTGACTATCACCTCACTCTTTTCAGCTTTAATAGTAGTGGGAAATCAAGGTTATTCTGAATAAGAGAAAATTCATCAAATAAAAATATTTCTTTTTGCACATAAGCAAACAAACCCCACCACATCCTAACATACTTAGGTTCCTAATAAAATCTTAATTTTTAAAATGTCATATTGCTATCAGCACAAATATCCACAAGTATCTTCTAAAGGATACTCCACTACTGTCTTTTAAAAATGCTTATACCATACAACAGCATGATTATCATCTATTTACTGCACATATGGTGAATCCATTCCAAAATTTTCAAGCAACCTTCACAAAGCTTTTCTGAGCAGCTTTCCCCAATCATACCATAATTCTTTAACACAGCCACGTATGACTGTACTTGTCTGAAAAAAAAAAAAAGGAAAAAAAAAAAGAAGCTTTAAAAGCTAAAGAAAATACTGCAGTAGGAAAACTGTCCCTTTGGAAAACTTAAAATCCAGTATCATCCTGAAATATGCATAAATGCCATGAAATAAGTCTATGCTTTCTTAGTACGTCATGCCTTATCCAATGGCATCAGCCTGAGAACATAATATTTTTTTCTGCATCTCCTGCTACTTTGGATTATCAGGAGCAAACCGTGGCTTGAGAGGATGTCTGCAGCTCCTTTGATATACTTCTGCTAAAATGAGGTGTTTGATATCAAGTCATCAGTTTCTTATTGAAAAGTGTGTACAATTTCCTGGTAGCCCAAACTAGTATTTAATATTGCAGTATTTTCATACTTTTCATACTTTCATATGTTGTAACCTTTTCAGCTTTACAAACCAAAAATGGTGCTCCAATTCAGATAAAGTTTAGATACAATGCTGTGAAGTTTTTTATTGTGCTGGATTCAGACCTAGGGCTATGTTTTTCCAGATATTTGCTACCTTCAGTCTCCATTGCTTCAATACATGCATCAGACAACCATATACTGGAAGAAGACTTAGCTGTAAAACATAGCCCATTTTCTTGGAGAAAAATTAATCTTGGGTACATTGTTCTATTGTCCTGGATCTCCACTGAAAATGATAACAAATCCCTCCATGATAACAGCTGATAGCTGAGGGGGAGGAGGATCATATCTTCCTTTTTATGTGGCCTCACACGAGATGCAACTGGCTCAGCTACAGGAAAGGATAATGAACAAGGGAGAGAGAACCTTCAAAGGAGATGGACTCTGGCACTCAGCCCCACAGATTACACTGATGTCAGGGCTGAATGCAAATCTCATTTTTCACTGCAGCAGTACTTTTTCATCCCTGCAATTAGTAAAACCCTAACCAAAGTAAAATCCAACTACTTAATTTAAAGCAAACAGTATATCTCTAGTTTAAATTAAAAACCTGGTTCATTTGGTAGGAACAAGACTTGAAGCAGACATATGTAAGTAGTAGAATGCTGTTACCTTATATCTCAGAAGAACACGTAGAAAATCAAGAAGGGAAAGGCATACAGAATTTCACCTACTCTTGGGGCTGAGTAGAATGAAACTGTTGGCTTTCCCTTCAGCTCCACTGACCACAGACTTAAAAGTTTTCCATTAATTCTTCCAAGATATATGCAGCCTGGAGGTTCCACTCCTCGCTTGTTTCCATTCCTCTTCTATTCCTCCTCCAAGAGTTCAGCTTTGTGTTGCTCAGTGTGTCCTTCCCTAGGGAGCACCGTAGGCTGCGAGTTTGCCTTTGCTGCAACTGCTTCTGGATCCTGAACAGCCTTAAGAGGTGTATCTCTGAATTGTCTGTTGATAGCCATTGGAGGAAACAGAGCTGAGCTGCCCCTATCTAAAAGAAGAGGTTTACTGGCTGAATGCCTTTATCAAAGCAAACTATCATCAACTGTTAAGGATAGATGTCACTAAGGAAACAAAGTTGAGTAGTGCTTTGGCAGAACCATTGACTCATATAGGAATGATGGTAATAAAGGAACAATACAGGTAATTTTTGTAAACAGTAATTGCTGTTGAAAGGGAATGTAAAGGAAAATCCATATAGCTTTGGCTTATATGTGGACTATACAAAATGAACAGTCCACTTGCATAGTGGAAAATCTTTTCACATATACATAAAAGGATGGCAAAACTCCAAAACACAGAATCTAGCTGTTCAAAATAGTACTACCATGGCGATAGCTGTAGGAGAGGAGTGGATAATGGTGAAAAACAGTTTTGAGCATCCATCTTTTTTCCACTTGATAAGCCTGAGGAGTTTTCTATCCACTCAGTTTCCCATACAACCATCTTTTTACAATACGGTAGCTTGCAAGACAGTGCATGTAAAAGAAACATTCATTTATTAACACATTCACAGCAAGATGAGAGCACTCTTGTGCTCAGGATATTGTTATTTGACATGATAAAGTACGGTTTCAAGTCCTTCACTGGAAAAGTTGGCTGGAGCTTAGTCATGCAGGTGCAAAGGTGTCCTGAGAAACAGCACATGCAATAGGACTGGTAAGCACAATGGCCAAGGTCAAAAACAGTGGAGTTGCACACACCACAGACCAAGGGAGATTTGTCAGATGGTCTAGGAACTTGGGACTCTGTGATAATAGGAAACTGATTCACTTTAATGAGGTGGATGTAAATATCAACTCCTTTGCACTGCTGTGTATCTTACCATGAATAGATTCCAACTGAGTTGAGTGCAATAATTCCTTTGACCAGCTGCAGGTGCTGGGCCTGGCATGTATTCTCTGACTGCTCAGGGTTACTTTACGCTGGTCATCTACAGTAGATCTTACGATATAAATGATTTAATTTTTCAGTGGGAAAAAAACCCACCCCAACATGGGGCTGAAATGTCTTCTATCATCCAATGAAAAGAAGGGATAAAACATACAGTACACAGAGCCGCTTTATATAATTATAGCAACTTGAGTTCTGAAAGAAAGGAGGCTCAGAAGAGATTTTTCCCTTCCCAGATAGAGCTTTTGTGAAACATTGTCCTAAACAAATAAAAGATTTTTGCTCAAATGATCTACCTTGCTGTTTTCCTTTCCTTTGAAGAACCCTCTGGTACAATAGGCAACCCATCAGGAATAATTAGATTATACGGCAGCATCCACGGAAACAATGCAGCTTTTGAAAAGAGCTCCTACAGAAGATCTTAGAAATCACATCTATTATGGATATCTTTTACTGTTTCAAAGACAGCACAGCTCCAAATTATGGGAACTAACAGTGGGGAGAAATCTGATTGCTCCATGCTTTGTCCCTTTGTCAATAATTATTACTACATGAAACAGTTAAGTAGTCATTGTGCTGAAGAGAACAATTGGCTGACAGGAAGAAATCACCATGTTTTATTCTGAGTTTTGGGAATCAGTAGTGAAATCTGCATCTTTTTTATATAGCATGTTTAGTAAACTCACACCTTTCACATTCTTCAGTTTTCCTCTAAGAGGGTAATTAGTGATGTCTCAAAAAACAAGAACGAAGAGGTGTTAGCAAAGGTATCTGCATTTTAAGGCCTTATTCATAGCAACACAAGAAACTGAAGGCTACCTGGCCTTACCGTGGCCATTTTTGTGAGCCAGCATACCTTATCTGTTGCAATGTATTAATGATTTCAAAGTTGGAATTGTCTTAAAAGTGATTAAATTGTAAGAAAAAATATAATGTATTTATACTATCAAAATCAAAGGAGAAGGATATGCATTCTGATTTTCAACAATAGATTTCAAAACTTTAAAGGAAGCAAAAACATTTGACCTGAGGATCTTACATCCTGTGATGCAGGTGATCTGTATTTCACACATCATTCTGTATTATTATAAGAAGTCTCATTTTCTCATTCCCTGCTGTCCCTGATCTCATTGCTGTTGCGTGTGTCTGTGTGTCAGGAAAAGGATTTAGGTAACAAATCAGTTTATTTAAAACAAAGCATCAACAAAACCCCTCACGCCAGTGATTGTTTCCTGTTGACTAACTACAGTTTGAATTTTCAAAAGTACTTAGGTAACTTAGGAAACAAGGTTATTCTGAACCTCCATGAGATGTCTACTCGAAAAACACTGTTGCACACAGATAGAACAGTTCATTACTTATGAAATTATGTTAGAAAGCAAATTTCTCTCTAGAACAGGTACAAGAGCAGCAGTACAAGGTTCCCTCAAAGGCTCGGCCAATTGATTTTATACCTTAACTGGTTGATTAGAATTTTAAAGGTGAAACAATTAAAAAATTCACCCATTAGACCCATTAAGTTTCTATATACACTGGGCTAAGTCATATGTTAGGATTTTTGGGAATGGGAGGCTGGAGGCTTCTGTGGGATTTCACTGGGAAGTGAACTAAACCCACAGTCATTCAGGATTTCATAGAAGATATTACTGTGAGAAGGTAATGGCATAGCATTCTTAACCAAGGCAGAAACTGAACTGAAAACCAGACACACGGGAGAGGAAAGTGGTCAGATTTAAAAAAAAAAAAAAAAGATAAATATTTGCTCGCAGAGCCCCTACCCATATAATACATATAATTATTCTATGCATAAACCTCTAAGGAAGTGAAAAAAAGTTCTTTACTTGTTATAAAAACTGGAAGGGAGAGATAACTCCCTATTTATGCTGAAGATGGTTATTATTGCTATTTTCATTATTATAATCATTGTTATTTTTACAACATTTATCCATAAGACAGTGCAGATGTGCTTCTCCTCTTGTCCCGTCACCCCCATTTTTTTTTATAACTCAGTATAAGGTGATAGCACATGAAGCCAGTACTGTGTTCAATGTACTTCTTTAGCAACAGTAGTTTGGTCAGGAGTGGGATTTTCTCCTAGTTTGCAGGGTTATTTAGTGTGCACCTTTCCACTCCATTTCATTAAAAAAATCTTTCCTGGAACCAGTCATGGAGAATATGGAAGTTTTAGCCTTGCAAATCACAGCATCCGTAGTAGCAGTATAAGCAGACTGTGAGGGCTCTCTTCTATTTCCAATGAACTTAAGGTCTGAGTCACAGAAGTCATAGACATCTATAGTTCCCACTGAATTAATCTGCTTTGTTAGGGGCTGGACAGCTCTAACAAATTAAATCTGTAACTACTACCACTATTTGAGGGAAAGTGATTGTTTTAGAAAGATTACTGACTAAAGTGCAGGTTGTGCAGAAAGACCAGTGCTATTGCCTAAAGAGACTTCCTGTTCAATTAAAAGGAAATTTGTTTCTGAAGTCCACTACTTATCATGAAACTGGACAATTATGGAAGATTAATAGCAACAACAAAACCAAAGCAGAACAAATACATCAAAACCTTAAAAGTTTGGTAAAATGAAAGACTATGTTAAAGAAACACTGGGAACAAATTTATTTAGTTAAAAAATGTTGTTCATTGTAGTACACACAGTTTCCTTTGAGCTGTGCTAGCTCTCCAAATATCATCATCCACACCCTTCTCTTAGGCAACTGAATGTGCTGTTTTATCCTCAACAATGTCCACTACTGTGTCTCGTATTGCTAACCCTTTCATGCAACCATTTTATACACAGCGTGTTTTCAGGCAAGAACAGCAAAATACCGTAGAAGAAATCTGCTAAAACAAAGGATGATTTCTCTATTTTTAAACAAGACAGCACAATTAGTTCCTGTCTGAAGCTAGCTGTCTTTGTGAGGGAGTGACATGGATATTAGCTGTAAGTTCCTTAAAATGACCCTGTATGTTATTCTGGGAGAATTTTGGGCAGTCTTAACAGCGTGCAAGAGGAGTTTTTCACGTTGTTTTGACATTTGTCTGCTTCTATAAGCCATTGTGTGATGTTGTACCATCATTATTGCTACCACCATAAATGTAAGCTCCTTTTGCTTTTACATCAGGCTGAATTCTCCGTTATTCAGACCTGTTTAAACCCCAAGGATGCTCAAGCACACCTATTGATATCTGAAAAAAACAGCTACATAGTCAGGAAAGTAACAGAGATCCAAAGGTTTAACAAAGGTAAATCTGCAGAAGGGGAAGGGAATTTCATGTTGTCAGCTTTTTATTGCCTGCAGAGTCTTAAAAACAGGTTACCTGTGATTTTAAGATGAGTTCATTCTATTTGAAGAGAATAACAACACAATAATTTTCAGCCTACAGACAATCAATTTAAATTGCCACAAGGTGAATGCTGTGGTAGCTTTTCTTCTCAGCACAAAGCTCATAGGCTCATAGTGTTGCCAATATGGAATACACATTTATCAGTCCATCATCAGCAAGATACGTGTTTCCCCAGGAGACTGGCAGATCTTTAAAAGTGGCTTCAATATGAAATATAAAAAAGGGGACAGAAAGAGTTTAATAATGTGGCTGGAAGTAACTGAACCTTATAGTAATGTAAATATCAACACAAAGGTTGCCTTGGAAAATAACACTGTACTGTCTCAAATCATTACCTAGACATTCAGGAAGGATTCACCTCACCTAATATTATATACTTACAGTGTAGATATCTGAAGTCCTGTATGCACTTAATACAAAGAAATAAACACACGTCAACTAGCCCACGGTAGGTATTTGCCTTAGGATGAGATAAAATGCCTTCACCTCTGTTGACTAGTAAAGGAAGCCTAGAGGACTACCTCACATGTAGACACATGCGTTTTATGAGATGAGTGACTTTCAGAGTGTCCATTTCTCTAAACTTAAAAAAACAAATGCAAGGGATGACAGATAGATCTTCCCCTTCCATTAAGTGAAAGATAGTTGTGAAGCAGGCTTAGCTGGTCTCAAGAGTACCTCAAGAAGCCTAGGAAGGTTTCTCCTAATTTATACTTTTCCCTTCCTGTACTGTATTGAAGTGTAAAAGCTCTGCTTAGGGAAAAGGCAGCATGGTCACAGTACCCCTTCAATTACTCAGTCATGAACTCAGTGGGCTGCCCATGGTGGTGGGGTGCTGCAATCTGGAGCTTGTGTTAGGAAGCTCCTCAGATCACATCAGTAGTGGTAGCCTAAAGATCTGAGCAGCATAGCTGCCTGGGGACAACTGAAAAGTCCCCCATGTTGCCATCTTCCTCAATAAATGGCAAGTCAACAACCCCCTATGATATAATCTTAGATACAGACAGGACATTCTTTTAGCAGGAAATAAGCCTCCATTTAATTTTGCCATTTTAGGGAACTGCATTCAGAGTACTGCTCAGGTATCACAGAGCTAGTACATGCTGCGAGCACATGGGAAAGATGCCATCTGGAAGACATGAAATCCAAAAAGATCACATTCATATGACAATTTGATTTGCAGGTTGAGATGCCAAAATAAGCAGATTCAGACAGTTTTGCATTTGCATTGCATTTTGGTGGCTCTAAAACAGAGGTTGTCAATATTTTTTTAAAAGGAGGTCTGCTGCTGATTTTAGTGAGATCTGTTCAGCAGGAACCTCCACCTTTCACTCCTCAAATTTGGAGACTGAAATAGCACACTCTAGCTGTTCTTCAAGAGACTTTGAAAATGACAGAACTCCTGTTACACCCTAAGAAACATGGATCTTGATCAGGACTTGGATCTTGAATCTGTCTTTTAAGCAGTCCCATCTTCAAACAAAACCCAGTAAAGACTCTGAAACCTGCGTTTAAGAAATGGACAGTGAGTCAAACAGGGACGTGCCAATCCAGAGAATGAGCAGAAGCGTGAAGTTTGCCAAAAGGTCATACAGTTATTAGATGAAATTATAATTTTGTAGTAAAGATGAGAAAAGCTTAAAAAGGAGGAATTATGGGCCCTTGTAGTAGTTTTAGAGGGAAAATGGTCATTGCTGAGTTCATAATTTGCATAGATTATTATGCAGCTAGTCAGTGTTTCAGCACAATAGGGGGCTTGCAGGAAATCATGTAGCCTTTGCTGGTTACAGCTCTAAAGAGCCAGGAGGTTGGGTCAATGACTTTCAGTGTCGAGGCACAATGATTTGTTTAAAGCACATTTGCTCCCAATAAAGCAAAGCTGCTGGAGATGGAAATCATCAAGTTGCCAGACTTGCCCATTTCTACAGAAACAAGTGGAGAAACGCATGTGTTGGAAACTCCATTGGTTGCATGAGTACACATTTCCCTGGGCCTTTCAGCAAATCTAGTATTGGCAGGCTTCTGGTATATCAGGAAGGTAAGACTTTAGGCAAAGTAATCAATTTCTAGGGTAACGGGCTTAAAAGAATAGCCGAATGGCCAGCCTTTATTGCCAGAGACTTGCTGCTAAGCATAAGTAGCAGCAGCCATGGTGTGGGGTGGTAGTAGTTCCTCCTATAAACAGTAGTGATTTCACTAACACTCTCATCTCACTAAATGCTAAATGGGCAGCAAATCTGGATCTCCAGGGCTCTCCTCAGCATGCTGGTGCATTAGTACACTTTTCCTTCACCACTTTTCGTTTGGTAAAAGCAGCCCTAATTCTGCCTGCCCTGAGCTCATCATGGCTAGGGCAGCAGAACGTTTTATTGGCTTTTACTGTACTCTGAGGAAGCCATGTTTATCCTTTGCAAAAGCAGTCAGATAATCTTACTGAGTTTCCTTGGGAGCAGTGGGATGAAGTGAGACAGGGTAGAAATCGAAATATTTTTTAAAAGGGGTAAAAAGTCTTTATATCGTTAAAGGGGCATTTTAATGTCTGGCTATTCACTTGGTGTCTCAAATTCAGACACCTCAAATAACCAAATAGTGGACCCAATTTTCAGTCCTCTTTGGATAGATTTGCAATGTTAAAAGGTTTCTCAATTATCAAACAAATATGAACACCAAAATATCACTTTTACACATGTAAAAGAGGCTCCACTAAGTCTCTCTGAAACTGCCTGGAGTCTTTCAGAATAACCAATGGATTTAAAAAATAAATGAAATCTAAAATAATGTTTTCTTATTGTTTGTTTCTTTATGCCATAGAATAAATGCCTAAAAGACTTATTTTAAAGTGTTCAAGAGTGCTTGGAACCAAAACTTTGGCTGAGTTTCTTTAGAGAGACAGCATGAAACCACAAAGCTTAAATCCACACTGAACTTTCTCAAAGATCTGGAGCATGCAAACTGATGATATTGATTCATAAGCATGTATAATCATAAAGTCAATGTTTGATTTTGGTGTGTGTAGATTATTTATTACATTTTTGTGAGTGATTGATAACACACTGATAATAACATTTGCCATATACTGAATGAATTTTATTGCATCTCAGTCACTGTGGACTACTATCAGACAGTCCCTCTTTTTTAGATAACAAAATTGTGCACTTCTATCCATTTCAGCCTGTGAGTGTATCAGAAAAAAACACACTTGTCTGCTATCAGAAGAATTATAGACAAAGGGTTAATTTTGCCAATGAACTATTAATTCCTTTTCACTTTCTGCTTTCCCTCCCTGTTCTTTGAACTTTCCCACCTTCAAGAAAAAATGAGGCAGACAGTTTGTGTCCCTTGTCACTGCAAAAGAAAATCAGCTGGAGAAGGGATTTCTAGAAATATATGTATATTTTTTTATATTAACATGCAAATCTGACTTTTAATTGCCAGATCCCAATCAGAGAAGATTTTTTAAATTAAAGAAATTCTTATTCTTTTGCGTTATCCAAGTTCTTATTTTGTAGACCAATGTGAGTTGCTGCAGTTATGCTTAGTAGCATACAAAGTCAAGGGGATTTCAGATTGTTCTTTCGCATCACTAATCTCAGCAGGCTAAGTAGTCACAGACCTGATTTTCCTGGGTTTAGTGTCAATATTTAAAAAAAATATACTACAGTATTATAACTTGGATATGAGAACAATTGGAAATGTCACTGTTATGAGGAAACCAAGTAAAAACAGATATATAAATGGAAAAAAAAAGAAAATTATTAATTTCCAGGAGTGATGAATTCATGCCCAGAGCAAGGAAGGAGTCATGGCTATCCCTAATGCTAATTGTCACTCTTGATTTTCATAGCTTTTGTATGAGTAAAGGTCTGAGTCGTAAGAAGTCATAATTTCAGAAGAAAAGCAAGAATACTGGATGGCGTAAGTGAATATAACCACTCATCTGAGGATACACAGAAAATCAGAACATTAGAATGTGTCCTGGATTGCCTGCTTTGTGTTGCACCCTGTGCTGAATGAAGCAGAGAGTTTGGGATTGAAAACTAAAATGAATGTATTGAATATTTGCACATTTTCCCCTAATTATAGACTGCCTTTTCTTAAATATAAGTGTTAATGGTATTTTAAAGAATGTGACTATTTATATAGATGTCTTATCCTGCATGATGCTGAATTCCATTACACCACCTTGGTTTGGTAAGAGTAGGGGAAAAGACATCACCTTTACGGAAATGAAGCCTGAAGGCATAGAGTGCCTTTTATCAAATATCAAATATCAAAAAAAGGTGACAGTAACATCTAGTCTGGAAAACATGAGAGAAGCTGAAGTCTGGCTGACCTACATTGGATTAAGCAGTTCCGAAAGGCTGTTCATTGGACAGAAAAAGACATAAAAGCTGAGCCATTCCCAGTGAAAAACAGAATGATGAATGCATGAAAAAGATAGCCAAGCACATTATTCATTTAAAAGAGGAAGGAAAACCAAAAGAAAGACAATTAGTATCAGAAGAGCAACAAAGAACATTCAGCAAAGCCTCAGTAAAACATGATACAGTTGGCTACGGAGAAACGTTGAGACCACAGGGACTCTTGGTTTCCTGATGACAATCCTCAGCTCTTGGGTCATTCACCTTCTCATAAATTTCATCTTGGTAGTAATATTGCTGTCCTCAAAGCTAAGAGGGCTGGAGGATAATTAAAGTGAGTTCTATTAGGAGCATCTCAGACAATTAGGGATCTATATTTAAAAGGAAGTTTCTTTTCAAGAAAAGCCTGTTGCTTCATAATAAATGAAAACAGTAATGTTATTCAGAGAGCTAAATTTCCTCCTAGGAATATTTCAAGAGAATAACAGTAATACACATTCTGTAAAACATGAATTGCACATGTGGATATGTTTGAGGAAAACTTAATTTTATGTCATCTTCACAAGCAAAATAAAGATAAGTACATGCGCTTGAGTTTCTTCCAAAACTATAGTACATCATAACCTGCGGAGGTATAAAAAAGGGACAAATTCAGGATTCCACCAAAATACCTGGTTTTTGCCTCCAGAAAGTCAAACTCATATGCCTCATTCAGACTCTGATTCAGATCTCTTATAAATAAGCATCCCTACATATGTAAATCATTTCACTGTTTCTTTACTATATGTTAGATGTTAAATTTAATAGCTTTGGGAGAAGTCAGGTGAAGTTCCTGACAACTGGAAAAAGGGAAATATAACCCCCATTTTCAAAAAGGGGAAAATGGAGGACCCAGGGAACTACACACCAGTCTCACCTCTGTGCCTGGCAAAATCTTGGAGCAGATTCTCCTGGAAGGCATGCTAAGGCACATGAAAATCAACAAGGTGCTTGGTGACAGCCAGCATGGCTTCACTAAGGGGAAATCCTGCCTGACCAATTTGGTGGCCTTCTATGATGGGGCTATGGAACTGATGGACAGGGGTAGAGCAGTTGATGTCATCTACCTGGACTTGTGCAAAGCGTTCCCACACGGTCCCACACAGCATCCTTGTCTCTAAATTGGAGAGACATCAATTTGATGGATGGACCACTTGGTGGATAAAGAATTGGCTGAATGGCCACATTCAAAAAGTTGCAGTCAATGGCTCAATGTCCAAATGGAGACAGGTAATGAGTGGTGTCCCTCAGGGGTCAGTGTTGAGACTGATCCTGTGCAACATCTTTGTCAGTGACATGGAGAATGGGATTGAGTGTGCCCTCAGGAAGTTTGCCTGTGATACCAAGCTGTGTGGTTCAGTTGATATTCTGGAGGAACCTTGACACTTGAAAGGTGGGCCAATGCCAGCCTCTAGATGAGCTCCAGAGGTGCCTTCTAACCCCAGACATTCTGTGATCCTGTGATTCTGATTCTGTGATTTTTGGATGCTTATACAAAATATGTAAACCCCTGCACATCTGAAGATAGTAACTACTCAGGCTCATCATTTATGCCTGCTTGTTTTTATTTCTGTCCACTTTATATCTGTTATTCTTACAGAATATCTGTTATATCTTATTCTTACAGAATATCTGTTATATCTTATTCTTACAGATACAGGATGAGTCAATGAGCAGGGAAATACTTTGTTTCATTCTGCGGTTGGTTTTTCAGATTGTTCAAAAGTACTGCAGGAATGTGAAGCCATAGCATTTTAAGAGCAGGATGTGGAAGAGAAGGGCTTAAAGTCCGCCAAAGGAGCCCAGAGGAGAAAAAACAAGCACAAAACCAAACTGAAAAGATACTAGAATGATAGAGTCAAATTTTTAGCTGGAAGAGACCTCTGGAGGTCATTTAGTCTTGGATCCTGATCCAGGCAGGATTACTTCCAGCACTAGGTCATGTCATCCATGGCTTTGTCTAGTCAAGTGTTGTATATCTCTGAGGATGGAGATTTCACAGGGCCCCAGGGGAAGCTGTTCCATGGCAGCACCACCATCCCAGTTAAGACAATTTTTTTAATGTCTGTTTTCAACCTCCCAAGCCAGAATTTGTATTTTTTTTGCTTCTTGCTGTATTTTCTACCACTGTCAAAAAGAGTTTGGTTCTGCCAATTTGTAACTGTCTTTAAAGAAATCACCAACTGATATTAATCATCCCTAAGCCTTCTTTTTGCCACACTAAAGAGGTGTGGTTCTGCCAACCCCCACTTGCATCTCAGGTGCTCTAGCCACTGACCATCTTGAAAGGTCTTTGCTGGACACTGTCCGGTTTCTGAGTGTCTCTTTTTAACTTGGACATCTAACAGTGGACACTATTCCAGGTGCAACCCTCAAGTGCTGCCCTCCCTTGATCTGCTGGCCCTACCCCTCCTGATGTGGCCCAGGACACTCTTTCCCTTGTCTACACTCGGAGCATTCTGTTGGCTTGTATTTAGCTGACATTAGCAATTACCCCAGCTCCCTTTCCATCGTCACTCACCCAAGTGTTTCATAGCTTTTGCTGATGGGTGAGTTCACTTCTCACCTTGTGCAGAACTACATTCTTCTCCTTGGTGAACTTCAGAAGGTCCTCCTCCACAAAATTCCAGGTGTAACAGGGCATCTTGGGATGGAAACTCTATTATTTATCTATTTATATTGTACTTCTATATTCCTGTAATGGCATAACTACCTCAAAAATCTCTGATCATTATCATCACTAACAGGTAAAGAAGATGTACAGCTAAGTAACAAGATTACAGCAATACTGACCTGTAGAAATGTTTGAAAACCTGAAGCCTAACTATGTTAAGTCTAGATAGTGAATGGGTTGCTAAAACTCCATTGGATCAGAAAATTATTTAAAAAATTGAGGAGCATGAAAATGTTCTTAGAATCAGAGCAGAAAATCAACTTAAGAAAATCACATAGATGTTCAAAGAATGTCTTAAATGATTGTGAGATCAAGCTTCAAGAGTGGTATCCCGAGTTTTTCTTTTAGTAGTAATTGATGCTACAGGATACACATAAAGAAATAAATGTGCTTTTTTCTTGCAATAATGACATGCTTTCACCTGTAAAATGCTGCAAAGTGTTTTCCCCCCATTTCTCTCCCTGCTATCAAATGATTCTTACATTTTTGGGGATTATTCTACATCACACAGTTATCGATAAACACTGTTTTTGAATGCAGTTAGGAAAAGTTTATAGAGCTTATGCATAGACTATTTCAGTTGGAAGGGACCTACAGCAATCATCTAGTCCTGCTGCTTGACTAATTCAGGGGTGACCAAAAGTTAAAGCATGTTATTAAAGTCATTGTCTAAACAGCTTTTAAACAGACAGGGCTGGGACGTCAACCAACCTGTTCCAGTGTTTGACCACCCTCTCGGTAAAGAAATGCTTCCTAATGTCCCCTGGCACAGATTTGAAGCATTCCCCTGTGTCCTATCAGTAGGTATCTGACAGAAGAGACCAGCACCTTCCTCTCCACTCCTTCTCCTCAGGAAGCTGTAGAAAGCAATGAAGTCACCCCTCAGCGTCCTTTTCTCCAAACTAGACAAACCCAAAAATCCTGAGCTGCTCCTTATAGGACATTCCTCCAGCCCTTTCACTTTTCCTCCTCTGTACGCATTCATAGAATCATAGAATACCAGGTTGGGAGGGACCTTAAAAATCATCTGGACAGTCAAAAAACATGGTCTAGACCAGAGTTAACAGCACCCTGTCTATCTGAATTTTAAAAGTGTCTGATGCTGGGGAATCTACCATTTCCCCAGGGAGATTATTCCAGTGGCTGATTGCTCTTATTGCAAAAATTTTTCCTCTTTTGTCTAACCCTAATCTCCCTGGGAGTAATATGTACCTGTTACCCTTTATTTTTTTCATGTGACTCCTTGTGAAAAGGAAGCCTCCATCTTCATTGTAGCCACCCTTTAAATACTGGAGCATGGTGAAAACATTTCTCCTGAGCCTTCCTTTCTCAAGGCTGAACAAACACTGTTCTCTCAGCCTTTCCTCATATGGCAGGAAAGGACCTTCACATCCTTAAACTGTGGGCCCAAAACTGCACGCAGTACTTGAGGTGAAGCAGTACCAACATTGAACGCAGTAAGATAATCATCTCTTTTGACTGGCTGGTTATACTGTGTTTAATGCACCGCAGCATGCGGTTTGCTCTCTAGACTTTCAGGGCACACTGCTGACTCATATTGAGCCTGCTGCCACCCAGCACCCCCATATCCCTTTCTGCAGGGCTGCTTTCTAGCCACCCCTCTCCCAATTTATACTTGTGCCTGGCATTACTCCACCCTAGGTGTAGAATCTGTCATTTCAAGTTGTTAGTCACCCCATTAATCACTGTCTGATGCTCTAATCTATTGAGATTCTAATCTATCAAGATTCTTCTGCAAGGCCTCTTGTCACTCGAGAGAGTCAACAGCACCTCTCAGTTTCACATCATCAGCAAACTTGCTAATGGTGCATTCAACTCCTGCATCCATATTGTTAATATATATATTGAACAGAACTGGCCCTAGAATTGAACTCTGAGGAACACCACTGGTGACTCGTCACCAGTCAGATGTAGCCCCTTTTCACTGCAACTCCTTGAGCTGTGCCCTTCAGCCAGTTCTTCACCCAGCGCACAATGAATCCACTTATCTCACAGCTGGACAACTTTTCCAAAAAGATGTTGTGAGGGACAGGATCAAAAGCCTTACTAAAATCTAGAAAATGCCTTCCATCATTCACTAGGCGACCCTATCATACAAGGGTAGTAAATTAGTTTAAAAGGACTTTCCCTTTGTGAACCATGTTGACTGTGCCTGATGATTGCATTATTCTTTAAATGCCTTACGTTTAAAGAATATGTCTTCCTGTTTTGCTCTCATTATTATCTGTAACAGACACACCCCCTTTGTCATGTAGCTAGATGTCTCTGTGCTAGATACTGTACAAAAAGAGCTGGTGGTGTGAGGGAACTGGTTTCTTTTGTCACATGGTCTTGTTTCAGCTCCACAGTAGGAAGACTGACATTTTTCTGGGCCGTAAGACAGAACCAAATAGATTTCCAGGAGAGCTATAAAACTTGTGAGAATAAAAATTTGTTAGATATTTGTTTTCCATGACCAAAATATGATCACTGTGCATAATCTGTGCTAAAGGGGCCATGAATTAAAAATACATTTAAGGAAATGCTTATGAATGCTTTTTTTTTTCTTCTTTTTTTTTAATTATGTCCATCTGACTTTATTGACATCTACAGTTTATTATAGTGCTTGTGCAGAGCTACATTTAGAATGGGTATAATTCCACTGACTTCAGTGGAGTTACACCAGGCATGAAAGCAGCCCACCCACTGACTTTACATTTTGAAAGCAAAGCTGTGCAATTGTAACAGGCTCCACATTATGTCTTTGCTAAATTCAGAGACATTCTTCCACCCAAGGTCTCCCCCTTCTTTTTATGCACCTTGCTCCTTTCTTCATTTTTATTACCACACTGCTCCCTCAACGTGATTGCATCTGCATTTTATTAAGATTACTGCTACTGTTTAAGGAACACCACATCTCACTGCATCATGCTGTGTTTTAATATTTCCTGTTTTATTGTATTTCCTTTAATAGATAAGTATATATATTTTCACATGCAACAAGATCAGACTGCTTTAAGGAATAAATTGATAAATTGGCATTTAGAACGCTACCGAGCATTAGGGCTGCCAGTTACATTGGCTGAAGAGCCAGACCATAGCCAGCCAGGAAGGGATTGTCTGTCTGCTGGAAATTACTGTTGTCATTATTTAGACTTTAAGTGCTGCCCAATGTTTCCTCTCGAAACATGGGCAAGGTACAAGAAATCCTGCACCAAAAATCCTACAGTACAGCTTGCAGCATACAAACCCTCAGTAAGCAGCAGTGATTTTTAAGGAGAAAGGGGGAAGGGTAGAGGAAGGAAACAAATCCCTTAAGTAAGGAAAAAACCTGACATAGTTCCTCTTGCAAAATACCCGTGCCTATACATGGATGTGTATATTTATGTATAAATATATGCATAC
The DNA here is from genome assembly GCF_033815535.1 of Pezoporus flaviventris. NCBI lineage: Eukaryota > Metazoa > Chordata > Aves > Psittaciformes > Psittacidae > Pezoporus > Pezoporus flaviventris. The sequence goes on from NW_026892563.1 coordinate 24,141,446, forward strand.
TTTTTAAAGACTCATCCTTTCTCTGTTACACTGAAGAGCATCCTGATCACACAGTGGACTCCACCATGGTTGTAGTTGAAACCCCTGGGTAGCTGAGGGAACAGTCTGTATACCTACAAGAGTCCTGTTAAGAGGGCAGCATTACTGAACATGAGTACAGATGTTGTCCGTGGGCTGAGACTATACCACAACAGGGAGGGACTGCTACTGCTGTCAGTCAAATGGTGTTGCCGATTTAACATTAAAATATTAAGTAAATATATGACCCCCCCTTCTCTATCCCGTTTTCCTGTCCCAGAGCCTGAAGTTCTGGAGGAAGAAAGAGAAGACCCAGGGACATCCTGGAGGACAGCTGCTAAGATGTTAGAGTAAGCTTGGGTGTGAGGGTCCTCTGGGATCCAATGAGTTTGCACAGATTGGGTCTAAAATCACTATTGCAGGCTTGCAATGCCAAAGGCTAGAAAATCTGTAATTGAGGACATTTTCTGAGCAATCTCTACTAGACAGTAAACATATAGCCTGCCTTTCCCTCCTTCCTCCACCTTTATTCTCTTTTGTTCTGAAATTGTATACTATAGCAACCCAAGGCTACAAATTTCTCTCTGGAACTTCTTCCTTTATTTAGTCAGTAGATTCACTGCTGTGTAACAGGGAGTGAAAAAAAGAACAAAAACCCAACCAACCAACAAAAAGCAAAACCCACAAAACACACTGCAAACAACAACAAAGAACAACCAACCAACAACCACCAACACCCCACAATCCTCCTTTCTGCTCCTTTCTACCCAAGCTGTAACATGCTTTAGTCCAAGGAGAAGGAAGTTTGGTCTATGAAAAGAAGACACGCTTCTAGCAACAATGTGTGGTACAAAATTAACAAATTCGATGGAAAACCATTTACTTGATTAGTTGCTTCTTCTACTTCATGTATTTCAGACATTAAAAACCCCATATGCAGCCTACCAACTTCCTGGCCAGAGAGGATCTGAAGGGTAAAGGAAAAGCAAAGAAATAAGGATATGCAAACAGAATAGGAAAGTACTTGGATGACTGCCCTGTAATGAAAACTGATATCATTGTAAGCCAATGTAATAATTCATCTCAGCTGATAGATCAGCTAACTGCTAATATCTTGTGAATACAATAGACATTCTGGGCTCTGTAAGATGAATGTTTTTCTGCATGCAAACTGCAACTAAAAGAGCTATTTTCCCCTTTCATTAATCTAAAATAAATAATGGTTATAATATTACATATCTCTTGCCTTTTCTCTGAGAGTTTATTTGTGCTGAAATAGGAGATTGCTGCAGTGTGCAACACAACTTCTCAATGTGTTCTGTGAGCGAGACAAAAAGGAGTCATTCATGCTGGAAAATATCTGGCAAAATTTTGAAGTTGCTTCCCTTTTTAATCAGTATCAAATGCAGATACAATGCGTCCCTGGAGCTTTACAGTTAGATATGTGTTTCTGTTTGCTTCTAGTGAGTTATTTCATTTCTTGCAGCATAGTTCCCAGTCGTGAACTATGATCAAGCCTACTGTGAGACTCTAAAGAGTGGAGTAAAATCTAGTTTTCATTTTTGGAATGTCTATATAAATCCTTAAGCTGAGCAGTCTGTTGTGATAGGTGACAAATGAAGTGCCATGCAATACTTAGAATAGGAGCAACTTACCTCCTGGTAGTCCTGACATGACAGGCAAGGTAAGATCAAATATAATAGTCTCTAACACTTGCTAAAATCTATTTGCATTTGACACTTACCTGAGAGTGCAAGGCTGAAAGAGACCTCCTTGGTCATCAAATTCTGTCCTCTGCTATCACTGGCAACTATATCATATGATCCCCTTGGCAAATTTATTTTCCTCACCTTGCTCCCACTTCTGTGAATAAATTAGCGTTGCTGCTAAACATCACGCAACTCTGCACACAAAGGCTTTTTGCATGTCGTCAGAGACTGGGACCTTTGTCCTCAGACACGTTTGGGGTTAGCACCTTCTTCAGGTGTTTACTGTCTGGATCACAAATACAAAGGGAAATTGCGGTAATGCTGAGGACTGAAAGGTCTCTACTTCTGTGAGCTGTACCACACGTGTGAGGTGCAGTTTGCTTCTGTGTATGGCTTACTGGATTCCATCTTACTGTGCTCCCTTTAGCAAAGCACAATGCACATACAAGGCATTTTGGGGGAGGCAACAAGAGGAGTAACTGTGCATGGATTCATGCAGAAAAGGCCAGAGGAGGCTTTGTGGTATTTCCCTTTGTTGTCCTTGTAAAGACCTGCACACTAGCTTAAAAACTTGAAAGGCAAGAACTAGTAGGGCAGTAAAAGAAATTGGCCCCATGTTGTTGCTTCCTTTTAGAAGACTGACAATGACGCAACCCCTAGGAACTGATGGACTTCCTCCTTCCCCACCTTCTCAAAGGAAGCATAATTGAAACTTTATGTGAAACTTTTAGGTTGAGAAAAACTGCAGAACATAATATTGCATTCTTTTAATACATTTGTCTGTCTTGGGAAAAAAAAAAAAGTATGTCATTCTTTACAGTGTAAATTTAATGTAAAATTATCCACAATATAACCCAAATTAAACTGGTTAAAATGACATCTTATCAGCATGAACATGATAGATAAGATCCATATAAATTTGCAGCATGTAGATAGCAATGGATTCCCCTTTTTCTTAAATTGAGATGTAAAATACTTTTTTTTTTTCCTTCTGTCCTTTTTTTCCTAAGAGGAAAATTGATACTTTAGCAGTGTCTGAGAAAAAAATGCTGTAAAATATAATAGCAATATTTTGAAAATGTGCAGTCTGCACCTTTATCTTGTTACTTTAACCAGTTACCTCACATTTTCTGATGACTGTTGTAAGTTTTGTCTAAATGCTCTGTTTTTCTCTCTGAAAATCTATATAACTGTGTAGAAATTTATAATTTGATAATTTCTGCCTCCAAAGTGATTAGAAAAGTTGCCTTCCAGAGAAAACAGCTTCATTTCTGCATTTGTAATTTTTTTTTTTTATATATATATATATATATCTATCTTTCTGGAAATAGACAGCTGGTTGAGTAAAAAGAAAGAAATATATCCTGTCTGTAGGATGAGCATGGGCAGAGCTGCTCATGCTTTCCCCCCACCCTTTCAAATCACAGCCATTTTTGTATATTTCAAGGCAAGCACCTTAATCCATAATTTAATTTCTATGTATTGTTTTGTTATTCTCTTGGAAACAAGGAGATTATTTATTAGTGATAAACAAGTCTAATTCAGTAAAAAAATTTACTTCAGTGAAAAACCTCTAGACTATCAGTATAGCAAGGAACAGTTCAAAACATGTCCTATTGAAGTACTTGTCCCCGGCATTATCTTTAAAGACCTCTCAATGTTCATTGTGGGGAGGTGCTGGAAGTGCAGCTCAAACCTTAGCAAAATGTAAATACAGGTGTCATATTTACTGATCAGTGAATTGCTTACTATGAATCTGACATCAGGCTGAAAATGAGACAGGCCATGGTTTGGCTCCTATGTTAGATATTTTTGTTTGTTACTTTATCTGTAATATTGCCCTAAATGCAGAATGAATCACTTATGTAACAGGACTCATATTAATGTTTGTTCTTTAGTTCAGCAGAAGCATGATTCTCATAAATGCACTCATGGTGCTCCAATTTTTCTAAAAGGATAGGTGGAAAAAGTAATAATTTTGCAAAAACAACAAAAAGAGCTTTCAGAGGAATGAATGCGAGTGGACCTTTGATGTATAGAGGTTAACAGAAATGAGATCAGACAGCAAAATCAATGATGTGCATTTCTGTGGTTCAAATAGAATTTATTCATCTCAGTATAGAAAAAAATTGCTAAAAAAAGAAGTTTAAGCTCAACATAAAAGGAAGGAAAAGGTGGTCTTGCTGTTAGTGCATGGTCAGAGGAACTCAAGAGGGCTGAACTCAATTGCTGACTTTCCTGCAGACTTCCTGCAGGACTTATGGCAAATCACGCAGGGATTGTCAGCACAGTGTCCTGGAGGATGGCCGAGCAGTGTGTATTATCAGGGCTGGCTCTGGCCAGCACATGTCAACACAGCTGTAGTGCCATAGCCTGGGTTCAGGGACAGACAAGTTTGTGCCACACAGCAGTGGAGGAGGAGGACCAACCTGCCTGGGTCAGCACTACCTCCTTCTCACGTTCCCAGGTCCTTCGTTCTACTTTGTCTCAGCTCCCCATTTGTGAAGCAAGACTAAGTCACCATACATTTATAAAGCACTGTAGAAGGAAAAATGCACACAAATAATTTCAAGTTTACCAACAAAAATGGTTTTACCTGGATGAAAGTGGTGCAAAAAGAGCCAAAACCTTCAAAATAGTCGTACTGAAATGTGCCTTGTGCTTAAATTCAGTACTATGAAATGAATGACTGAGTCTATAAGGTCAGACTACCACAGGAACATAATTTGGACATAGGAAAGTTTATCTTGATTCGATCCACTGAAACAGTAACAGAACAGAACCTTCTTCTCTTATTTTCCAAGGAGACAGGAAGAAATTATTTTTTGCTTTGTTTCCAAAACTAAATCCAATTAACTTGATACTATGCCACTGAAGTGTTAAGTCTGTATATGATTTACTGCAACAACTTACTGGAAAGAAGAAAACCTGGAAGTGGGAAGTTGATACCTTTGGTGGTCTATGGAGAAAATTAACAGGACAGTAAACTGCAGTGATATCATTCATTATCATAGTATGCAGTCAAAATGGCAGATGGCCAGTGAAGTACTTTGATAACCTTCAGGGTTCTCCATCTGTACCTACAACTACATATACTTTTTATTGCACGTGATGGAAAAGAAAGCTACTTACCAGATTTGCAGCTCTAAGCACTTTAAAACTTCTTTAAATTTAATTTCAAACAATGAAATAACTACTGTTCTCCTTTCACACTGCTTCAGAAACGTAGCTTTGTAAACGTAGCTCAGAAACTTGCAGCTGTTGAAACCAAAGAAAATAGGTCATTCCAGTTATTTTCATAACTAGTACAAAAGTGTATTCCCACACTAACAAATATGAAGAACATTATATAGAGCTTGTAATTTACTGCTTTCAAAGACAAGTATTCTCTGTGAAGTAGACCCTGTTGATTCATAGTAGGTTTTGCTCCCATTTGAGATATATTGATGTTTGACTTTGTTTGGAGAAAGCTAAGGGGGCTCAAGAGAAGTCGTTTATCTCTTATTCAAGGAAGGCTGTGAAACAGTTTGGTCACCTCAGTGACTACAGGACTGCAAAACAATTGTAACTTCCAGTGCCAAATTTGGATTTTGATATATTCCAGTAGAAAATTGCAAGTCTCACATAGCAAGAAAACGGTACTTTGACTCCTCTACATGAAAGTGATATCCATATATCTCACTTAGTTTGTTGGTGCAGCTGGGTGGCCAGAAAATAATTTTTTCTTCAGATTACATTGGTCTGTTTTTTGGAAAGTGAATGCTCTTTATATGTCCCCCAAAGACCCATAAATGTTTGAAAACGCTTTAAAAATTATCATCTGGGGCTTTTTTGGCAACTCTGTTGAGGTATGCATTTCACAAAGTATGTATTCTCACAGCACCTCTCAATGGCTTGCTAATCATGCATTCCCTGGCTCATTCACACACATAAAACTACTGTTGTATGTTCAGATGCATTTATAGTGCATATACAGAATGGATATTATTTGTAACATATGGGCAAAAGAAGCCATTTCAGTATGAAGAGCTAATGCTCACTCAAACCTTGACGCATTTTCATCATCTTTAGAATCTGAAAAAATGTTTTTCTGCACTTTTAACAGAATGAAACTGATTTATACTACATGCAAAACAAAATAGTTTTCGTACAAATAAGTGCTGTAACAACTTTATAAAGAGGACCCGTACTTTAGCAGGTTAAAAAGTATCCTGTTTGGATTTGTTCAAAATTTGGTGGCTATACCTCATTAGGCAGTAAAATGTACACGTATTTGTAGTTAACTTGGGACCATCTAGTTTAAAAATGGATCCCTCAGCCCTGTAATCATCAAATCTGGAAGCACAAATATAACCAGTTTAGTAATTAAAGGATTTTAAAATACTTCATTAAAAAAGGGACACTGCAATCTGTCACAAAGTTAGTACACCAGCCAACTGTACGTCTTAAAAAAAAAAAGGTGATAGAATTCTGTGACTCAACTGAGTGAAAGACAGTGTTCCTCTGTTTATTGCCAAGACCCAGAGATGAGAATCTGCCCCAAAATAATGAAATTACACAGCCTTTAACGATAATGCTTTCTGAGTATTTCTTGATTTTTAAAACCCTCCTTTCCCATTGTCATTGTGCATGACTGTGGATTTTATCAGGTTTTAAAATGTTACCACAAATATTTTTCAATTCCAGCTGCAGCAGGAAGGCTCACTCCTTCCCTCTCTTTTTTTGCCAGTACAATCCTATGAATGCTGCAGCTTCATACAGCACAATGAAACTGCCTGCAGAAGAGACCAAGCTTGGAGCCTATTTGCAAAAATTAATGGTGCTGTATCAAGCAACTGCTCTGATTACAGTTGTAAGAGCATTTACACCAAAAGGTAAAGACTGATACATTTTGTGATTGTACTCTTAGCAATAAAAATCTAGGAGGGGAGAGGAAAGGAAAGATGACCTTACAGTCAAGGAACTAAATTCAGATCTTTGAGACGAGGTGGGTTCAGTACTTTCCTTTCCCTGACAGCTCTTAAAGACTTTGGTGGAAAAGGTGGAAACAATTTGATCATCTCATTTCCTAATCTATTAAACAGGGATAAAAGAATGCCTTTGCCTGCATTGTCTATCTAGCAGCTAACTGCTACAGGAGGCAGTAATGTCTCATTATAGGTACATTAACACACAGCTTTCTTGGATCCTAATCACATTGAGTACCCTTCTGGCATAAAAATTTTAGGAAATTTTCTTTTTCAAATCATGTTTTTTATAGCACTCTGAAGGCTAGGTATCATCTGTTTTCAGATTTCTGTTCATTAGCTTTTACAGATGCAGAGTTCAAATCTGAGCTTTAGCCAACTGCGACCTAGAGAAACCCCCTTTCCCCTGCTGCACCTTGGCTGCCTGCTTGGCACTCTGACAGCAGTTAGTGCTGTCCCAATTTCTGCATGCCGCGTACGGCACCAGAAGACTATTAAGGCAGCCAGGCACACTCAGCCAAAATCCAGGCAGACTCTTTCCTAGCCATGAAGGGTTAGGCTGATGAAGGAATTGCTAGTGTACTTTTCTGCTGTTTAAGGATCTCCTATAAACACATCATCTCCTGCCAGGTGAATAGCGAGGGAGAGGTTCATATGTTTTTTTAAGGAAATAGGCAGAATTTCCATTTCCATTTTTGCAAAGGCTCTAAAGCAGACAAAAGGGCAGCCTGACATGCTCTTCTAGCAATAAGAACTGTTGATTTCTTCTTTTCTGACTATCACGCGCATGCAAGCAGATCTATAAAACAAAGCTTCCCTTCCCTGGTGCCATCTTTGCCAAACTTCAGCTGCAATTGCAGAAGACCTTGCTGCAGGTTTTCATCTTTGCAGTGGCAATCCCTACCCATCAGCCAGAGGTCTTGCAGCATCAAGACCATTCAAAGGAACCTTAGAATTGAGAAGCAAGATGCTGCTCTGCTCTCTTGGCTGCTATCATGTCAGGTGGCAATTCTAAGAACACAATTTAATTCTGAGTCATTTTGCACCTAACACACTCTCTCCTGATGTGCCCTCCTTTGTTTATAGGTAGCTATATAATACTTGTGGTAGCAACAGGCCCTTATGAACTGGGACAGTTTGATTAGCTGATGCGTCAAACTGACAAACTGCTATTGTGTACTGGAAAAAAAGGAAAGGAAAAGAAAAGGAAAAGGAAAAGGGAAAGATGCTATGGTATAACACTTCCTAAATACATCCTTGCCATTTAATAGAATGTTGTCCAGGTTGCTGAAAACTTGCTGAGTAGTTTATCTTGCTACATGTCATTTATCTAGTCATATAGGTCACCTAAAAGTAAGAACCACTGTGTAGGAATCTGACAAAATTTGGCCTGCTTGACCTAAACACCAAAACAAAATTCCATCAGTAGAATTATTTTAATCACAAACTAAACAATGACAAAATACACTATAGGGAAAGTATTTGTTCCTACTGAAGAAGGTACAGAGGGAGTTGGGTGTGTCTGGATCCAGTCCCAGTCTCAGACTTGGTCAATGTTTTGTGTCTAAGAATTGCTTAGTGCTTGCACCTTCCTGCCCAAATTTGTCCTGCACGCTGGTACTGTCAGATTACAAGGGGGCTTTCCTCAAACCCTTTATATTTGACCAGCCTGCCAGTTTCCTAGAAAAAAACGAGACCCTTGTGCCTGACCAGCCTGTCCATGTACTGGACAGCCCAACTAATCAAAGATGACTAACCTATTCAGGAACCCCCACTGACAGGGTCATCAAGTCAAATCCCTTATTTCAAATATTAAATCTTCAGAGACTCACACAGAACGAACTTCAGCTGAAGATTTTAATTATACAAAAAATAAGTATGCAACAGGATAAGGTCCAGAGATTAATGGTGATAAGTACTGTCTGCAGAAACAAGCTTGAAGTGGTGCACAACCAGACTATAATCACTAAAACCAACTAGCGTGAGTTAGTCATTTAGAGCGCATAAGATAAAGTTCTTACACAACAGGCATCCCTAACAGGAGAGAAAACAGTCACTAACAGGGAACCAGCCCTGTTACATGTGTGGCATACACATGCTCAGTGGCACTGATTCTGAGAAGCACCCTAGAAACAATCTGTGGGCAATATGATAAGAAGAGATACTACACACATTTCTTCACCCAGCCAGGAAAGAAAAGCATAGGAATTCACCTCACATTGTCCCTGTTGGTAATGCTCCAATATGGGTAATCCAGAAGCTGCTGATGTGATCCTAAATCTTTCCTACACAGACCACATGTGCCTAGGACCTGAAAATTTCAGGTTTAGTAGTGTAGTAAAGGGCATCTCAAGACCTCACCAAGAGCACAATTGGAGCAACAAGATGTTCCATAGTGATATTTTTCATAATCATATCTTCATAATGTATAATCAGGTGCAGAAGCTTTGATGGGTTCTCCCTGTGAAGAATCATGAATGAGACTTTTTACTCGAGTTCTGGGGTAATGTCCCATCACATAAACATGGACACATTAACTTATCGTTGCATCCAGTTTTTTCTTTTTTGAGAATACAGAAAATCACCAGACCGTGTGGTTTGCAGGAGCTTCCAGCACCACGTCTTCCAAGGTCTTATATTTTTCCATGAATGACCTGCGAATCGTGCCAGAAAGCTTATGGGAGGAAAATAGTTCTGAGCTGGGCTTTTTTCCAGGTGGCCCTAATAACAGTATACAGACCCTTTCAAAAGTCAACAGGTAAAGTCTGAAGTAGGTGACAGTTTGTCCCCACTTGTAGTGGTCATTGCTAGGGAAAGTTAAATGTTTTAGTTTGAATTTTAAAAAATGCTCAATGTCTCCATGGGTAGCTGTACCACCCATGGTTATATTTCCTGATGTAGGGGACATGGATTATGAGGAAATCATCTGTCATGCACAGCATTAAACAACTGACCCTGTATACAGTTTGGGATACAGAATCTGGGCATACTCATGTGAACCTTTCAGGTTCAGAAAAAAATCTGGTTTGAACTGACAGATTATGTGCTTTAATGCGACTAACTTAGGTCTGAAATAGATGAAGGGTAAGAGAACATCAAATAGCAAAGAGACTACAAATCAAATGCTAACTGATCTCTTATGATGGACTGTAAATATAATAAATATTGGACATATCAGGTTAAGCTGATATAGTTTAACCTGATATATCCAATTGTAAACTTGCCTGACTCAAATGTATTACAGCAATCAAAAGGAAATATAAAGAGATATATATTTACGTAAAGTATTCAGAGCTCTTGAGAAGTTTTCAGCCACAAAGACAGCCTTGATAGTGAAGCACAACTACTTTTGAATTCCCAAATAAACTGCGTTGCTAAAAATCTTGTTCTGAATCATTCAGCTTCAGGCATAAGTGAGAGATGCATGAAGGCTACAGCAGGTTATTATACTGAAATTATCCGATCATATTGTCTTGCTGTCAGAGAAACAAAGTAATTTACAGTATGTCTCCTGCTCTTGGAAAACTAAGAATGATTTAATATGAGTCTCTTATGTGTTCCTAGAGTGAAATGCATAAATGTAGAACAAGCCTTTAGATGGCGGCCAGCTGGGAAACTGAAATATGCCTGGTTTATATGCAATGTTTGAAGAAACATCCAGATAAATGTAGAAAATTGTTTTCTCTACTTCACGTGGGTTAGAGAGATTTATACAACTCAAAATCTAATATCTGATCTGGTTTCCAGGAAGTATTGTGCTCCACGCTCTGATTTTTCCAATCAATTTCCTGCTACAAGATTAAGTAAGACATGAGTCCAAGTGAGTCAAAGTGGCAGTGTTTTCTCACCTTTCTAATGAAGATACAGGTCAGTGAAAAGTTAAGAGCTCAGCAAAGCAATAGAAAATTATTTTTCACAGTTAGTGAGTGTGTTCAGAGGAGGCAAAGACTGAAAGGGGCAGCCCAGATATCAAATGAGATCTAATGTTTGAAAGGAGATGGGAAACATGAAACTTTCACAGAGCCGATATTCCCACTGGCTCATTGTTCTTCCTCCCTTTAGTTACAGCTGCATGAGTCTCCATTAGTCAGACATCGTCTGAGTCCTAGATATGAATGTGAAGAGAGCCTAACTCAACCTAGTAGATCAAGAATGTCAACCCAGTAAAAACACAATGGAACCAGATAAACATCTAGTATGTGAGGAAGAGTGAATGGATGGTTCCCCATGGAATTTAATTAACAAACTTGTGGCCTGTTGTTTAAATACCTGTCTTCTACTCTTGCGTATCTTGATCTGCCTAAGTATGGGCCACAGTTTAGCTTCTTCCTGTGACTTCCTGTGACAATTTCTATTGCCTGTTACCCAGGATAATGATTGTAAGATTTAAGAACAAATACCTCTGTTAAATTTAAAAGAGTGTGCTTGCCTGAACAAAACTTACTTTCCATCTTCATGAATCAAAATAAAGTCAATTTGTTGCTGATTTTCACCTTTAAAGAAATCTTGCCAACAGAACTGAAATGTGATCTGCTTGTGTAAATATTTTTCCCAGTGTGTCCTAAATTTTAGAATAAACATTTTTGTAGATTATTATACATTTTTTTATTCAAGTAATATGCCATTTCTTCAAGGAGTAAGAAAAATTGTCTTGGCTTGTCTGATTTTCATTGTTTTTAGTAGCCTGTGTATATGTTCTGATATGAAAAGTTTCTTATGTATTTCACTACCAAAGGGCAGTTTCCAAATCACTGTACCTAATTAACAATTAAATTTTAATTAGAATTTCACTACTGACAGTTTTTCATATCATGAACTGCAATGTAACTTTGGCATGATCAGCTATTCCAAGATTTGTGATTCTATCTCATTCTAAAGGTTGAGACACGTGAATTAGAGAAACAAAGTAGAAAGTAGTTACAGTAAATTATTTCAAAGCATGCATATTAAAGGAAGACTTGAAAAGTTATTAGTCATAGATAACTCAGGTCTAATAGATAAAATACTTTGGAAATTTTTCTACATTTCTTTTGTATTCACATGAGGATTTAACAGTCATAGCACTTGAGATTCCCCAGATTATGCTTTCTGTACACATGTGACTGCTTGACCAGAGGCTCAATTCTGTTTCTATTGAAAGGCATGGCAAAATTCTCATCAACTTAAAAGAAGGTGGAATAGCATCCAATAAAAAGGAGTTATGGGTGTCTAAGACTTGGCAGTATTTTATCTTTAAGGACTATTTCGTACTATTGAAAAGATTCTCTACATTTCCCATTTCCAACACACGTATCCTGGTGAAAGCCTGTACTAAATCAAAGCAGTATATTCTTACTGTTAACAAAATGCTAATATAAAAGATGCTGTATAAGATGCAGATTGGTCAGTTTATTTTAGAAGCGTAATAGTCTTTAATATACTATTTCATAGCATTTGGAGCTTTTCAATCTGAATTTAAGATTTCCAGTTACATTCTGGTCAAATGTATAGAACTTCCTTAGGTTTTGTCTAGTAGCTCTCTGGAGGGTGGAGAGGAATGGGAGAGGGAAGAGGGATATTTACAATTTGTCCTAGAGATTAGACAAGAAGTTATTTTTAGAAGCTTTGCTTGTTCCTGAATCCACTAGAAAAGCTTTCTTCATATTAAACAGTAACATGTGGAGCTCCAATGATACAATCATACCCCTGTTCTCAAAGTAGTGATACAATTTTTTATAATACAAATGGAACAGGTATAATGGACGACTACTAGAAAGACTGGGGAATGAAGATCTCAAGCTCACTTTGCCCCCACCAAACTGACTGTATGCACACAAAATCCTATCCAAAAGCCACAGAGGTGCAGCACCGTGTCAGATTTTATACAGCCAGGCTCTTGCTAATCCTGGGTTTGAGCAGCTTCAGTGGTCTGAGTTCAAAACTGTCTCACCCCCAGCCAGCTCAGAAGACAAACAGAGCAGCCTTGTGTCTGTCCACAGAAGTCTGCAAAAGGCAGGTAACCTTGTACGTGCTTAGCTTGTTTCCTAGCAAGGCTAGGAACATTAATGAATGCTGTCTATGTGAAGGTAAGTCAAGATTAATGGAAAGATACAGAGCTATTCAATCTAAAGGAAAATATTAGAATAAAAAAAGTCTTCTCCAACCAAGTCAGCCTGGAAATCAGAAGGTCCCTAACCTCTGAAGTAGGTGGCTTTGAGATGATCTTTCAATCAGAATACTGACAAGCAAAGAAATAGCTACTTCTAGCAAGTAGTTTCGAAGGAGATTGTAGAGACACAATGTGCATGTTTACAGGAACTGCATTTAGTAACCCACCTAATTCCTTCCAGGAGTGTACTCCTGATAATTACTTCAATAAAACAACAATAGTTTATGTAAAAATCTACAACACAGTGGGAAAAATCTTCACATTCTGCTGAAGAGAACATGGATGCATCCTTCCCCCTTGAGGTTTGAAATGCTTAATGGTGTGAGGGTGGTAAGGCACTGGCACAGGTTCCCCAAAAAAGTGGCAAATGCTCCATCCCTGGCAGTGTTCAAGGCCAGGCTGGACAGAGGCTTGAGTGATATGGTCGAACATTAGGTGCCAGGGGGGCTGGAACTACATGATCTTAAGGTGACCTTTCCAGCCCTAACTGTTCTATGATTCTATGATTCGATGTCCTGTAAATAGAAATAGACTAGACACCTTCTGATTTATTCAGGGCTTTGCTTTAGGGAAGCATTCACACTAATAGATGTTTATTTGAATCTTCAGAAGCTATTTGGTCTCAGAAAAACTATTCTGGTGGTTTTCTGAGAATACATCTTGCAAACCCAGGAAATTTGTAACAGATGATTAGAAATGTCATAAATTTCTGGAACCTATTCCAATTTCTCTCCAGGTTTACTCTGAGTAAGATTTACAGAGATTTCAATAATTTTTTTATTTTAAAGCTTAATTGAAAAAATATCACCAAATGCATTTCCAATAAAATATATCTTACCTATAGTTTTCAAAAAGCTCTGAATTCTGAATGGAAAAATATGTCATGTTTTCATTAGAAGAAAATCTTTCCAACAAGTCAATGATTCATCATCATTCATGACACTGCTGTCAATAAGTGTGGGCAGCAGCTTTGATGTATTGACTTGCGTCTTGCACAGAGTCCAGGCTATGTATGCTGTAGAAGTAATTCATTAGGTAGGGAAATACTTTTCTGATTCTTACATTTAAATTCTGAAGAGAACTTTTTCAACAGTTAACCGGAAAGAATAGTCGCAATTTGTGGCAGTGTCACAGGCTCTAGAGCATCAAGTCCTGCATCCCAGCCTAAGCTGGTTTTGAAAATCACTGCCATTAGTTTCTGATTTTGCATATTTATATCCTGCCCTCCATCACTGTATGTTTCATTAAGAACTTAACCCTGGAAAGGTGGTGAAAAAAATTATGCAAATATGACAGGGACTCGTAACCAAATGTAATTTCTGTTAACTTGTGTTTCACGTTGAAAAAAATACATTTTTCAGATAATTTGCAAAAAATCCCAAATAATTCCGCAGGTGCTTATGTTGGTAATATTGTAAACCTTTTTAAAATGTTACATAAAGGGATAAAAAAGCTACTTGTGATTCTGGTCTTAATATGTGTTAAATCCACAGCACAACTGAGACCATAAAGTTTCAGCATTCCAAGCAGTTACAAAAACATTCATTTAAAATCTCCTATTAACATAAAAACTTAAACAAGAATGTCATGGCAAATACTTTTTGGCTTCCTTACAGAATCCGTATGTGTTTGTTCCACTTCTGTGGTCAAGATAAATGGAGACAGTTTTGCCATTAATACCTGGAATTCTTTTTCTCCTCTTTTGCAGCAGACCCAAGGATTTCAATCCTAAAAGAATGGCAAAGTGTGCATCTTTTTATTAAGTTCAGTTGTGGAGGGAGAGGTAACTTTAAAAGTTCATGGTAATGAATGTTTATAATAAACATAGATGTTATTATAAGTTGATCTCTAAATTGTTGGCTATTTTGGTCATCTGGTTAGATCAAAATTTTAAAGTAAAAATGTTTCTAGAGATGCCATCTCTTAAGAATTATCTTAACTATATCTTGGTCTAGGTTATATGTGGACTATGTATTTTTCTTCCATTCTAATTTTGACAAAATGCAATGTACATGATACAGAGTAATTATCCAAGTTCTCCTGGACTGTCAAACTTTCATCTAGAGAGAGAAAAGTTCTTCAAATAAGAAGACATTGTAATCTTTTGATGCAGTCATCAGAGGCACATGGGGAGCAGAAAACACATTCGTAAGAAAGAAGAATTCCCCACTGGAAATTGTGTTGTTCATGAGTGTTGTTGCTGTTTCTAGTACAATAAACCCCCAATGTCTAAGGTCACCTCTGAGGAAACTGTGTGGTAAGTACTGTGGAAGACTGCTTTACAATTTTCTCCATTATGGCCTAGTGCGACTTATTACTTGCGGACCATCATGCAGGTACTGTCAACCACTCTTTGCAAGTTTTCCACAGGATCCTAGATGATGCAAGCCTGGGCAATCACTTCTGTGGGTGAAATTCCAGCTTCACCAAAGTCAATGAGGGTGAGAGATTCTCTCCTCACCTCCTTTCTGACAGATTCTTGTCAGACACCAAAACTGCAGCATGGGCTGGTTCAGTTACGGTGGCACCATTTTCCCCTCCAGAGATCAGTTTGAGAAGGAAGTGCTCCAGTTTTTGCCTTTTTTTTTTTTTTTGTGAGATTTGTCTAGGTGCCAGCAGGTGTTCTGCACAAGGGAAAAAACACAACCTGTTTTTTCTTCAGAGAAGTGGAAGCAGAGTCAAATCCTTCTCAGAGGTCCACAGTACAGATGAGGTGATGCTCTCAGCTTGCGACAAGGGAAGCTGCAGCTGGAAATAAGGAAAAAAAATCACTGTAGTATGGGCAAGTGCTGGAAAGGTGCCCAGAGTGATGTTTCCATCCTCAGAGATGTCTAAACTTTACAGAACCAGAGGGACAAGTGGCTGGATCTGACTTGGATGCTGGCCCTGCTTTGGGCATGGAGTGACTCCAACATGTATTTTCTGAGATTCTATGATTCTTGTGTTACCACAAGCACTTTGTGCTACCTCAGAAGCCACAGCAGACTCCTTCACTGGTTTCACTTTACTGTCTAGATCCATCCAAAATACCATGATGATTACTCATTACTAAATAAACTTTTCTTGTCACCAGGTATTTCCTGCTAAGTACATACCTACTGGCAGAGGTTTTTTTGCAAACAGATGTGGCCTCCTATTCTGCTCCATTTCCTCAGCTCGCTGCTGACAGTGAGTAGGCAGCTGCCACTTCCATCTCTCTAGGATTCACCCCAGCATCCCCAGCAAAGCACTGTGTAGATAAGGCAATCTATTACATTTATTTCTTGTGATTATATTAGTGATGCTGGTAGGTGGATGGGTGTCCTCAATTTCCCTTCTGCAGTACTGTCAATCGGCTTAATTTTTTAACACACAAGAACTGGGCTTCAGAGTTGTACTTTCAGAAAGCTCCAATGTATTCACAGAAGACTGTTAAAGTATTATTAAAAACTCCTATTAAATAATGTGGATAACTTATTATTAAATAGTGTGGATTCATTATATTTAGACACTGAATGAAGCTGATCTCTGTCAGAATTATTGTCCAGGAGTGAACTCTGAACAAGAAACCAAGATGAATTAAAAGTATGCCCTCGGTGGAAGAACTGAGCAGTTAAAGGTCTCATCAATATTGGAATTGAAATGCACAAAACTGGAGAAAGTTTAAATATCTTCTTGATCTGTACCTTTAAAACAGACATTTAGAAAAAGGAAGATAGAAATAAGTTATTTTAGTTTCTAGCAGTAATATCAGTGGTACATTTGAAGAATATTTTAATCAGCTTTAGTTTTTCCCAAAAATTTAGCTATGAAACTATTACAGAACTTGGTCACACTAAAAAAAAAAAATAATTTTTTTTTTTTTTTTTTAAAAGGGAGGAAGAGAAAAACTTCTAACTGATTTACAGATGAAGAGTTAGTTTTAATGCTTTAGGTATCTATATTCCCTAAATCCCTAGGAGTAGGTTCATTATTGGATCTCATACTTCCAGAAGTGAACTCTGGGGAAAACAGGAAAAAAAAACAAAAAACCAAAAAACAACAAAACCAAACAAAAAAACCCAAATAATCCTCTCCCCAAAAAAACCTTTCGAAAAACCCACAATGAAAACCAAGCTGTTGAGCGAAAGCAGCCACACACTTTGGAAAAATAGTCTGTAGTGGAAGACCTTGCTTTGAGTTGGAGGTTGGATCAAGTGATCTCCAGAGGTCTCTTACAGTCTAAATTATGCTGTGACTCTGTGATTCATACAGAGCACTCAAAAGTTAAAGCCCATGACAATCCACTCAGAGCAGTCCATGCCCTGCCAAACACTGTAAGTCATATTAACTGATGGTTAATACCAGACCCATCTGTGATTGCATAGCTTTGACAGAGAGGATAACAACAGTATCAAAAGCCAGAGGCACTCTCTGTAAGACCAGTGGAGAACCCTCAAGCAGAAGATTAATGAGACTATATTTTATCATTATAAAACGAATGACATAGTTACTAAGTTGGACTATCTGCACTGGTGCTAAAATCATCAAAACCAACACGAAAGGAAGGAAGGAAGAAGTACATGAGTAGAACTAAGATCTATAAGGTTATCCATATTGAGAGAATATGAGATTTACTGTATTGGTAAATAAATCAGAAAAACAGTATTTAGAAAGAAGACTAATACCTATAATAAAATTGAATTTTATTGAAAATAAAATAGTTATTTTTCAAAACATGATAAAGGTTCTGGAAGGTATCCTTTGGAAAAACAAAGGCCACATACCTCTCACTTGAATATTATTTCATATTCAAGGCATACAGAGGTAAAATAAATAATATTTGGGCAGTTAAAAGATTAAAGATCCATTACCTCTGAAAGGAAAATTATAGACAAGTAACATGAAAGGCTACAAACAGCGTCTGTGAGAGCCATTGTTGAACTTTAAGCTGGGAAACATTAGAGGTACCTTATAGTGTAGTTGAGGCTATCTGCAGTATGCCTACACCAACAGGCAATGAACAGATAGACATATTCTCAAAAATGGTGAGCTAGGTATGCACTAGTGCACTGCAGCACTGACTGACTTATTTCATGGGGCCAGACTAGGTTGCAGGCCAATTTCCCACACAGGGAGCACGGATAGTGCCTACGTCACATCCTCAGCAGTGACAAGCATATGCATTCCTGTTGGTATGCACTACTCAATAAAGCAGACAACATCACCAGTGTTTCTGAAAAGGGCCCTAGCACAGCTGCTATTCACCTGTAGTGCACTTGCTTATAAGTTATGAACACTAATGAAAATAGATGTCAGTGCTCAAATACAGAAGGACTCTTTGTGTTCATTTTTAGCAGACTTTTTTTTTAGTCATGAACTGATCAGTGCTACTGACAAAAGGAGCAGAAAAAAATACCTGCTGGTCAGGAATGCAGAGATTAGCTTTTCATTTAGAAAGAGTGTGAATCTTGTGAAGACTATACAGATAGATTTTATACATATATTTAAAAGCAGGGAAACTGTTTTTTTACCCAAGTACAGATTATAATTTCCAGAGTTACTGCTGCTGATACTTAGAGAAAATAAGAAAGGCTATTAGCTCAGAGTGCTAGTCAAGCATGTTTTAAATTTCACTTATGGGCTTTTTATTGTAGAAGTCATAAGGATGTTTCTTAATGTGCTAATAGTGAAGGCACAAAAATACACACACACAAATGTTTATGTACAAATGTCCAGCACAAAAGCTGGAGACTTTTGACAGTGGTAGCGAATGATAAACTCTTTAAGCTTGCTGTATACACCAGAAAACACAAGCCAAGCATCCACATTGAAAACACTGGAGTAACTTACTCCCCTCTTCTGCCATACCTTCAGCAAACTATGTCTGCTATGCTTTTTTTTCTTTCTTAGTTACCCAGTATAAACTTATTACCAATATTACTCTAAATAACATCCATATCAGAACCATTTTCACTTGACATAGTAGCATAGTTCAGTAAGCTGCAAATAAATGAACATAAATTTAATTTTGCATGAAATACAGATTTATATATGTAATCACCATTGCCTTCACTGAATGTAGAGGAGCTAATAGTAATTATGTTCCACGCTTAGCTACTCCAGTTTAGTAAAACAGCTACGCGGACTCAAGCCAGGCAGTTAGGCTCACACACTGAGACTTTGCACACAGATGAAGCACTTACAAATGTGTGTAACTGTGCTCTTTAGCAGATCTGGCCCCATGTGACTAATATTTCCAGAATCTACTATTGTCTCATATTTTGTAATGTTCAATGTTAATTTTAACTTGATTTTAAAGTATATATTTGCTTCTTTGATTGTTAGGCAGTGCATTAAACTTTCAATAAATGCCACTAATTCCTACGCCTACAGAAATATAATTTACAACAATGTTTTAAGCCAGTCTGTACTGCACTGATGAGGAAGGTTATTTGCCAGTGTTTTCAAGTCAGGCAGGGTGAAGGGGAAGAGCCTTTACATATTCCAAGTTTATATCTAGGCCCCAGATGGAAACAATTTTACAACAAAAGAATGAAATCTGGTAGGATATTCTCGAGATCTCTTAAGTTCAGCAGCACGTCACTGGTACTGAGGCCAATTTTCCAGAAGACTGATTTGAATTGCAGAAAAGAGGAGGCGAGGAAGGCCAAGTTGTACTCTAAGTTAACCCATAATGTGCTGCAGTCTAGCATTAAATGTGAATTTTATGTAACGCAAACACACATAATTAAGTCACGTTACATGTTTGGCTCAGTTGCTAATATTGACTGATAATATATGTGCCTGTGGTTTATAAATGGAAAAACCTTCAGCACTTTAAGGGAGGCAAGTGAATGATGTGAATTTCTGTTACTGATTACAATACTTACAATACTTTAAAGGATCTGTATTTATAATCCTAACATTTATCTTTGACATCAGAAGCTTCAATCTGCAACAGTTAAAAGCTTCATACTTTTTGTTGCAAAAAGCTACCATTGAAACAAATAAAAGTTACCCCTATCAGCCCACCTATCTTTCAAAATAGATTGTTATACTAATCAGTGAGAGAAAACAAAAGGCCTTTTAAAGCCTGCCAACAAAGATGGAATGAATTACTTCTGAGAAGCAAGACTGCAGAGCTGGTAGCTTGCTAAGTAATCATTCTTGGAGACTATTCACCTTTCAGAGTCCTAAAAAAAAAAATCATAGCAAAATTAACATCCAATTTAACATCTGTTTTGTAGCAGAGGAAAGATAGTCTTGTGGATTAAAGCTGAAGACTTCTGGACTCAGATTTCCTGGGGATATTTGGCCAATTCACTTAATCTCCCTCTCCTTCATTCTTCATAAGTAAAATGAGGTATAAAAATGTTTCCTGGAGCTGCCTTTACCACTTATAGTGAAAGCTCTTTTGGTGGAGGTTGTGTCTTACATGGAGACATACAGCTCTTACTACAAAGTGGTTCTGATATCAGGTCCTTTGGGCCCTATTGTACAACAAATGAAGAGAAGTAATCAGAGAACAGGCTGATGTATCACATACGTAGGAAGTCATGTGATATACACTAGAGCTGACAGAAAAAAGGTCAGTAAAATAAGATGCGATTAATGACTTGGGATTTTTTCATGAAACTACTGGGAGTTTCATGAGTTTTTGTGACTATTTGTTGTTGGGAAAAAAACATCATGACAGACAATCATCCTCCACAAGGGCTTAGTGAACTTAGATGAAATTATCAAAACTAAAGCAAGTAACTATAATTTTTTAGGTCTGACAAGAGCTTCTGTCTCAGAAATCTTGTTAACTTTGAAAAAACTCAAACCTAGGTAACTTCTAGATACAAAGCCCAAAAACTTGATGTTAATGCCTAATATAAGCAATTGGAACTTGAAATAATTTTTAAACGATTGTCTTCTCTTAAAGCAAGGGGATTTTCCCATATTGCTTATAGCATCAAGCCTCTCATTCTTAAAACCACTTATATTTGTTTAAATAATTCTTTTAAAATGT
This sequence comes from Pezoporus flaviventris, assembly GCF_033815535.1. Lineage (NCBI taxonomy): Eukaryota > Metazoa > Chordata > Aves > Psittaciformes > Psittacidae > Pezoporus > Pezoporus flaviventris. Next base: position 24,162,263 of record NW_026892563.1, read on the forward strand.
GAAAACTAAACTCATTACTAAGTGAATGAAGAGATTTATCAATCAGCTTGAGACTGTTCAGGATAAAAAACTAAAATAAATATCCAAAAGGTCTTAAACATGAAAATATAAAAAATTGGTTGGTTTTTAACCTTTCTATAGTAAAAAAAAAAAGGTGTTTTTATTTATTTTTATAGAAATTGCTTGGCTTTTTTATACCAATAAGTAATTCTAACTTTCTACAAATGTGTTCTCCTGAAGGATGAAATTCTTGGTGAGTTGAAATGGTGCTCAGTTACCTACTGTGCTTTGCAAATTTAGATTTCTTCAGTCAACCTGCCAATCAGCTTTTTCCATCATAAACAAATTGACTGAACAGAAATGAAGTAAAAAAGGAGCACTGAACAGAGAATGTTGTTAAAGATAATCATTCTTATCTCTCATTTCCTTCTGTATTCCTAGCAGTGCATGCAGAAGATGACAGTGAATTAAAATGAGGGCAGAGGGGCACAAAGGCACACACAAAATGGAGAAGACACAGCAAGCTAAGTGAATGACCATCTTGTCTTAGGAATTTTCATGCTCGTGCAGTTCTTCAAAGCTGGTTCAAGCAGAAAACAGTTAAATGGAGCATAACCAGAAATGAGCAAATCAGTTGTTGTGTACTTATTACTGCTCAGGTCAGCATAACCTTTCCATATTTTGATACATTTTTAATCTCACTTTTTCAAGCAAAAATAATTTTGCTTTTATGACACAAATCTCACCCTCATGAATGAGTTTTAAATTCTTTTTTAAATGAAAAGGTTACACATTTTAGAGAAGCAAAATAAAGCTGAAAGTAAGTAGGAGTAGATATAAAAAGTTTCCACAAACAATTTTCTGATTGTTTAAATTATATTGTTTGAACCTTGATACTGCCAATATGTGCTTCAGCATATATGCTATGACCAGGAGTGTAATGCAGGCTTGTTTGTAAATAATTTTAGATGCATAGTCATGAAAACTGAATTTTGAATTTGTGATGAGGAGTGTTTGTGCATAAAAAGCTTTTGAATAAGAGTTGAAACCATGTGACTTACAGAGGCTTCTTCCAACCTAAACTATTCTATGACACTATTAAAACCAGGTTATATGAGTTATTTGTATCTAATCAGTATGGAGATTAATTTCCTGTGATTCATCTTAAATGAAAAAGACTTCTCAAACACTGTGAGCTACTCAAAATCAAACCACAAGCAAAGAATTATGCAAAATAAATTTTCCAGTGACTTACTCAAGCAATGAAAGTATTTGTGGAAAACTGTAAGAAATCACAATCAGGACAGACAAAAGCCCAAACTCCAATAGATAAATCACCAGGAAAAAGCTTATATGACAGGGTTTGTGAAGAAATGGAGAAATCCTAAGACCCTGGAGCCCAATTTTTCTGTTTCTCTTAGAAAGTTTCTACAGTTCTGTGAAATGCCAAATTATTTAGCTTCATTATTTACACATTTTGTTGATTTGTGGAAAGATATGTTAAAAATAATAAACTTTGCTGGGAAAGATTCAGAGTCAGAGGCTTTTAAACAGTTTGACTAGTGTCTAATAATTCAAGTTGTCTCACTCAAGTAGGTAAAATTGTTCTCTTTAGTACTTGTTTGCAATATGAAGGCAAGATCTAATAGTAGGTTTATTTCCTCAGATTTTTCTCATGTACTTTGTGTATTTCATTACAGTGAGTTATAAAGTAGTTTGTGCACAGGAAAAGGTTGACATTGGATGGCAATGAGCGTAAGCCTATATAACATCTTGTACAAGATGTTTGAAATGCCATTAGGTTTAGTGGAATAGTGAGAGGAGAATACATAGTAGGAATAGAGAAAGCAGAAAAGACTCTGAGAGACGTAGTGGCCACAATATGTGTTTAAAGAAGACTTTGATGCATATAGTTAAAACTGTTGGCTGAAAAATGCCATGAGTCATGTTCCGCTATAGCAATGAAGTATCAGCCAATGAAATTTGAAGCAGAATCCAGATTTCTCCTCCTTTAAACTGTCACCTAAAGAAATTAAAATGTACATAGAGAAGCTGGATCAATATCACAAAACCAGAACCACAATTTGAGCCTTTTACTCTCTAAATAACTTAATAAGATGTGGGGTCCAGTGGTTCAGTTCCTTTTGAACCCAAAGGAGAGGGAGGCACCTCAAAACTCAGGCTGAATTCTGAATTCAGGAGCTTTCGCACGTGAAATTCTCCCTGGCATATGGAAATGGTTCTTCTCTGCAAAGCAGTAAAGGCTGACTTTCAGGCAGATTCCTTTCCATTTCAAAATACTTTACTTAAACATTTAATGCCTAACATTAGGTCAGATGAACTTTCCTCATGATCATTATGAATATAACTATTTATCTACATGTATTAAAGTGTACTTTGAATCAAGCATAAATAATGGATAGAAAAAGTTATACCAAGATGATGAGGTGGGAAGTTAGCCAATGGGAGGAGTACATACTTTAGAGAGATGATGAAAATTCAGCATAGTATTAAAACAAAAAGTGAGGTGTAATTAGCCTCCTACAGTATGATCTACATTTTTTAAATCTGAAAACCACACTTCTGTGCATATTCTTGAATTAAAAAGCTGAGACCCATAAGATTAGAGAATATCTATGATGTGGATCCATCTATAATTTGAATTTTCCTCCCCTTTCAAGATTTCTTAATTTACAACTGCCTGTAGAGTTTAGATTTTGTTACTGAATGCTTTCAAAATACTGAACCTCAGACTTGCCTTAAGAAAGGGAGTAAAAATCCAGATTTCCTTATCTACAAGGTGCTCTATACTTTTGTTCAACTAAAAATTGATTACTGTTAACCTCATTTCCACATATTGGCCTCATAATTAGCCTCATTTTCCGCATAAGGACACTCAGGTTTTTAATCCCTATTTAGTTTGTGTTCACTAATATTTTAAAATTATCAAACATTTCCTTCAGATATAAAAAGTTTTGCTCACTTGCTTGCTTTCTTGCTTGCTTTCTTGCTTGCTCTCTGCCTGCTTGCCTGCCTGTCTCTCTGCCTCACTGCCTGCCTCACTGCCTCATTGCTTCACTGCCTCACTCCTTCCCTTCTTTCCCTTCCTTCCCTTTGTGAAATGGTAGATCACAGACACGCCTCATTTCCAAATTCTCTTTTTTAGCCCAAAATAAAACACTGTAATTGAGATTAATTGCAAATTTATTTTTTTTTTACAGATCAGACTTCCATAGCACTGTATAATGCATGCTAAAGAAAGTCATTAAGTGCAGCCTTCCTAATACGCTTCTGTTATCCATAACACTGACCATATATTAAGAATGGTGTACATTAAGCACAATCACACCTCTCAGCTGTATTTCCTTTCAAATGTAAAGAGACAATCACACCACATCAGACTTACAAGAGTTTGTTTCCCAAGCCATAAGTCAATATAAATTTAAAACAGATGTAGAAACTTTAAGGCCAGTACTCTTCTGTTCAATATCAGTTTTAGGTAAGTTAAACTCCAATAATTTGAATTGTATTAATCTAAATTTACCTAGTGTGACAATGAAACACTTTATTGGCACATGTACTATCCTTCTTTCTCAGAAAAGTGTTTTGTTGCTGTTCTTCACAGAATTTGTATATTATTTATACTGCAGTAGTCCCTGGACGTTCAGTAATGGATGGGGAACTGGTTGCGTCCAGCAGAGCAGGACAATGGGACCATTGTCTTGTGGAACATCAGAGCAATGAACCTTGTCCTCCAAAACTATAAGTAATAGCAGATATACTATTATACGCTTTCCTGAGGGACAAGAATGAATGAACGTGAACAAAGCACTCAATCCAATGATAGATCCATGTGGAGAAGCCAAGGCAGTATTTTTGAAATAATGGTGTATATTTTGCTGGGGAAGAGACCAAAAGATTGTTGAGACATGTCCTGTGTGGCTTCTTATACTGAAAGTTCTCTACAATAGAATCTTCAGCTTCTGTCACCAAAAGGAAATCTTACAGTAGATAAGAAACGTAAGGGCTGTTGAGGTATTTGTAGATCATCTGAATCAATTTTGCTGAGGAATTTCTCATGGACTTTCAAGAAGAAAGGACTTTCCCCTCCAATTCAGCAGATGATAAAATGGCAAAGAGCTTTTCTGTAGGGCACGGAAACATAAATATTAAATCAAGAAGAGATCTTTAACAGTTGACAAACTTATGTGTAGCCACAGTTTCCAAATATTACAATGTTTTTTTCAAGAAGAGAAAAAAATCAAATTTTGATGTTCAGAGGGGAGAAAAAGGAGAAGGAGAGAGGTGTCAATTTAAAAGAACCATCAACATACTGAAGTATGCGTGTGAGCTACAAAATCATAGAATCATAGAATATCTGGAATTGAAAGGGACTTGTAAGAGTCATTGGATCCATCTCCCAGCTCCTCACAGGACTACCAAACACTACACCATAAATCATATGACTAAGAGCGTCCTCCACATACTGCTTGAACTCTGACAGGCTTAGTGCTGTGACCACTTCCCTGGGGAGTCTATGCCAGTGACCAACCACCCTGTCAGTGAAGAACCTTTTTCTAATGTCTAGTCTGAACTTCTCCTGATGCAGCTTCACTCCACTTCCTTGTGCTCAGTTTCTTGTCACCAAAGAGAGGAGAATACATCATTCTTCAGAATGAGAATGCAGGAGATTGTTTGCCCAGCATCTTTCCTTGCATTTTCCCTGCATTTTCCAACTGCAGCTATTAAGTATATGATAAATATAAGTCTGTTTCTCCTTTCAAGACTGCAAAAGGGAAACAAAGGGTCTTCTATGCCTCTGTTCTACAGATCTTTCTTTTAAATGTGCAAATCTATCACCTGTTTCCATTGTAATTTTTGTGACTGAATAGAGAATTTATCTAATTACATCAGGTCACCAGTCACTAAAGCAAACTAGAAAATGGATTTTAAGACATAAACAGTTTCAACTGAATAAAAAATATTTCTGGTTTAAAATTTTTTTTTTTTTTGGTCAGGTTGTTTTCTTATTTTTTTAGCTGAAAGTTAAATGAAGAAAATACTCTTCTGCAAACTTAAAAATCAACTTAAAAGTGTATCAATAGATCTTCTGGTAATTCCAGTTCTGAGATCTAATAAATCTCTTTATGGGCTAAAATCCCTACCTGAATTGTATCTCCTATGATACATCATCCTTTTAAACTCTTTCCATGCCAGGTTGGACAGAGCCTTGGGTGACATGGTCTAGTGTGAGGCATCCCTGCCCATGGCAGGGGAGTTGGAACTTGATCATCTTAAGGTCCTTTCCAACCCTAACTATTCTACAATTCTATGATTACTAAGCTGCTCAAGTGTGTAGTGGGAGATCCAAATCTACAGCATATCCATGGTGATACTGGAACTTTATTAGGAATTTAATCAGCCTCATTGATTTTAAAAGTAGTTACAGATTTTTATGAGATATTTGACATAGACTTTTTATCTCTAAACCATAGATACTCTATTCCCAAGCAGTTGTCTGAATTTACCCATGGCAGACCTCCAATAATTTTCACTGAAGACTGAGTAACCTCTATATACCAGAATGTTTGAGATACAGAGGTAGATCTGTGCATTTCTGAAATGTCCCCAGGATATTTTCATAACACAAGTTTTGGAAAAGTTTAAAAGAGGAAACCCATTCTTAGAAGGATGTATTTTCAGCCATTTTTACAACAAATTCTGAATTTATTCTTTAGCAATCTTCTTCAACCCAAGGACTATCTTCCTGTTTGACTGAATCCTCTGCTTAAACACCTTCAACAGTGAAATATGGCTCGGAATAAGCAATCCCAGAGATTTAGAGGTCATGAATGTTCACAATCCTTTCTCACCATTTTGAGTGCCCTTGAAGCAAGTCTTATTTCTCAAAGCTGCATCTACTGCCTTGATTGACCTTGTCTGACCAGATTTTTCTCTTTTCTCCCTTTCTAGTAATGATCAATTACTGTTTCAATTGTCTATAGATATCTTGTCTATAGATATCTTAAGAACACACAGAGAATGCAATATAAGCAGTAAGAGAGGAAATACATTTTTAATCCTGTATTAAATCCCTTGCTGGAATGTTATGAAGAAAATTGATATTAAGCAAGATCCTCACCTAGAGTAGATTTGTGTAGCTCTGTGAAAGTGAATGAGCTACTAAAAAATATCCCCACTGTGAGTCTGGTACAATATGTTTTATACAAAGGGAAACATAGATTCTTTCAGATTGATATGCTGCAACGTAATTTGATCATGAATTTTGTATTAATAACATGTTTCAGTTTGTATCCGAAATAGTATTTTGTATGCTTGGCTTCATAAATGGGTTGAGGCAACCTCATCAGAGCCCCTCTCATTCTGGAAAAAATCCCGCAATGTAATCCTCCTGTCAGAGCTATCTGTGATGAATAGAAGATAATGAAAACATGAGAAGCTGCCTCAGCTCAGAGGCTAGTTAAGCTTGCTCCTTTTCTGATCTTCTCAAGTGTGTTTGGTCTTTTCCTCTTGTCTTTGGGATGATTCTCCCACTTCCAGCTCTCCATTCAAGTTGGTTTAGGTGATTCCCAGAAGGGAACAGCAGTCACACAGAGTATTTGTGGGATGTTGGTATTCAGTGTCTCATAATGCAGTGGGTATTTACTGTGAGGGGAACAGACCTCTCAAGTGGAATAAGATGAAACTGTTGCCTCTCAAGTGAAAAATCAAGTGCACAGATCAAAATGTTCTGTCAATACAGGTATTTATGGATCTCTTTTGTTACAATTTTAGTATTTCTCCAACCACAATTTACATTATAGCCACAAACACTTTGTACTAGATGAGAGAATGAGAAAATAACAGTTTATTGCATGCTATCTTCTATTTGGATGTGACAGTGTGTCCCATTATCTTCTAAAAAGCTTTTTTTTGGTCATCATGTATAAGAGAACATTTATGGTGCAATGAAGGATGAGTTTGTAGTTCTTTCCTGATCTGGTATTCTCTATTGCTGAATATTCTATCTGTGTGTGAAATTTCAATACAAATGAGCTATTGAAGAGTGTTCTTATACATCTAACAACATGAACGTCTTACTTGCAATTTCACACACATTTATATTGGTATAAATATAAGGTGCTTGTATATACTTGTATCACAAAGAAATGCAATAGAATGGCCTTTTTGGAATGAACTCAATTGTTACAACCTCATGACTTGTAGACTGAAGCATAATTTTAAACCTAATTAATAGGTACCTGGATGTTTGACACTTTGGATGAAAGGAAACTTGGATGAGCTGAAACTTGAACATATTTAATTATACCATGATCTATCAGTTCTGTTTGCCATTTCACACCTGGCCCATGTCAAAAGTGTTCCAGATAGCCATGCTTTACTCCACATGTTGCCATTTAACTGCTTTATGTGTTTCTGATTCACCTTGCCACAAACTGCAGCATCAGCACAGACCTGAATGTGTATTGAATTTTATGATGCAATTTGAAAGTGAAAGATTTTAAGTCTTGTATTGCAATTTTTTATTCAGACCAGAGTGATGCAAACCATGATCCTGAACAGGATGAATTATAACACTGTCCTATGACCTACATTTTGAAAGGGGATTTCATCTTATGATAAACACATTTCTGCCATTAAAAATAAAATAAAAACAGATTTATGATGCTATGGCATTTTATTAGGAAAATGTGAAAACAACAGTTTTATGATGCTCAGTTTGTGGGCTAGTACATTCCTAAGTGTTATTACAACTCAGCAGAGTACACATTCTCATTCTGTAGGCCAATGTTATTAAAAACACAACTGGGAACACTTTCCAAAAGCTGCCAGTATCCCTGTAAGTCTTTCATCAATAGGTGATCTGGTAGTAATCTCCTTTTTTCTGTAACTACCAGTTCCTTTGTATTAGGGTTTCACCTCCCAGCATGCTCAGCTCCTCAACAAATGCCAGAGCAGCTCTGTCAGTCCAAGATCAAGGATCTACAGTGTTTCAGCAGCTGCAGTTTTGGCCAGGCAGCTGCGTGGCCCCGTGGCCCTTCCCAAGCACTGGGCTGGAAGGCAGCGCTGTCAGTGGCTGGTGCTGACTTCGGCTCATCTGATAATTCCTAAATCAAAGCACTGTACCTGAACCTGGGCCAAAAGCTCACCACAAAAGGCTGTTTGGCGCTCAGCACTTTCGCAAATGGAGACATCTGGATGTTTAAACACACCTTGGGGTCTTGACTTAGGATATCCAAGGAAGGTAGCTTTGTTCTGCCACTCTGCTTAGCAGGAATGGGCTTGGGTCGAATGCTGATGGTTTCGGAAAGACACAGCTCTAAATTTTGAGATCTTAACCAAGAGGTTCCAATGGAAGAATAAGTCACCACCTGCACTTTATACAACAAATAAAAGTGAATTGTGACAGTACTCACATGATAATTTAGACTTAACTATGCCCATTTGCTACACTTTATAGTTCCTTGGGTAGCTATACAGCTTGCACAACCCCAAAATATAATAGATATCCTGGGGGGGTGGGGGGGGGGTGGGGGGAATCCCCTGCTCTCAGAGGGCTGTTTTAATTGCCTGTGTTTTTTAACATCTAATACTAAGGATCCAGAGAGCTACCTTTTTTTTTTACATACCTTGGCATCCGATCAGTAAGGATAACATCTACAAGCCACTCCTTTGTGTCTCTTATGACCAAATGATATCTGGGCTACGCAGATGACTTATGTTAAGGACAGTCACACTACTAGTGACAATTCTATGACATTAGCTGTGCTTTGATTCTAATTAATGCCCAAATAAAAAAGTTAGCAAGTGTATGCCGAAAGTACATGCATTCACAGCCTACATTCAGCGGCTTGTTATTATGACAGACTGAGACACTTCTAAAGCAGCAGTCAATCTGCAGCATTTATTAAATCCCTGAAAGCATACAGGATAAAAGAAACCAGCAACTGGCACTGAGCACAGTCACTGCACTGAATACACTGAATATGGCTCACACTCATTGGGCCACCTATGTGACTTGAGTCTTTTCCAAATATATTAGTACAAAATCCTCCAGGCATCCGTTCAGACCCCAGAAGCCTGTAGAAACTCTTGGATCTTTTGCCAGACCCCAGAAAAGTGTAGATATCCTGGCTGTTTCGTTTTGATGTGTGGATTGATTCTTATGCTTTCTGCATTGTTTTTCTTGCCATTTGAAAAGGCATGTTAATATTCAGAGGAGATGGGAAAATGAGAGAAGAATTCTCTCTTAACAGTTTATGATGGATCCATATATTTCATTCATTTCAGTTGGGCCTGTCAGTCTCCAGTTTAAGGAAATTAATGGTACATACATTTTCGATGTGTCTATCTCAATTTTGGCAGCCCACAGACAACACAATCCTCAGCCAAAGGGAAAGAGGAAGGAAGTGCATCTACTTACATCTCCTAACCAGATTAAAAAAGAACCTAAAAATCAATACTACATAGTACTGAACTGGATATCAACAGAGCGCAAGCAGGTAGGTCAAGTTCTGGTTAAGCTTCCCTATGGCAAGTATGCAGTAGTAATTCCACGACAAGATACAGGTCAGTGATCCTCTAAGTGAATATATTGCTTTCATATTTTAAGGTTTGGTAGTTTTTTTTTGTTTTGATGTTTTGTTTTTTTTTAATTACCATTTAAAAACATTTAAAACCGTTAAAATAAGACTCATAATTGCCAAACTGGGTAGCAGTCTGGGGATGTTATTCTGAGTAAGCTGGCAAATAACATTACAGACTTGCACATTCAAGTGTGCTAGGAAAGGTGGTAGAACTGAAAAGGTCAACAGCGATACTTTTTAGTGTTATCTCAATACTATTTGAAGATGTTGTTGCAGACTATAGAGTTGATTCATTGCTGTAGCAGAAGCAAAGTGGGCTAGACAATAATGATACTTGGCATTTAACATGTATAATGCAAGCTTCATTAGACTGTTCCATATTAATCAGAAGGACTACCTTGCAGGTCAATTCCTCTCCCAAATTATGGCTTTTTCCAAATGTGATTCACTGAATGCCTAAAATGAAACTGCAGTAACTTGAAAAAAGTTGTCTTATAAATACATTAGCATCTGGAAGTGAGGATGCCTGCTATTACCTGCCATATTTCAAAATACCACACATGCTTAAAAATCTGAGACTGTGTTTCCTACAGGGCTCTCAAAGAGTATAAAGAGTACACTGACAATATCTTTACAACCTGTGTAGGAATCATTACTCCCATTCTATTAAAATATTATGATGAGTTCCCCCAAATAATACAGCATAACTACGTGTGTTTATCTTCCATGCTCTGTGTTGGAAAGTCAAAGGATGAGCTGTTTAATGCTGAGGCTACAGATTTAGAATGAAGAAGGAGATGAAGGGGAGAGGGATGCTTATATGGTAACAAATTTTGATTCATCAGTACTGGAAACTGAAAAGACAGGGATGTGAACATGGTCCTACGCACATCTAGAAACCTTGAACATAGCTGCCACCTGAGGCAGTGTGAAGGGGGTCCACATCATGTTAAATGGTTGAAATATGAAGACAAGAAATGGTTGCAAAACAATTAAGTTACAGCACCCAATTTCCAATTTTAAAAGACCTAATTTAATTTTTTGACAGTAAATTAAAATATCAGTATTTTCTCTGAATGTGGCTGCAATATGATCAATCATATCCAAGTTTTATAGTATTTTCCCTCCTCCAGAAACCTCTAGTCAGTCAACAAATGTCTGTATTATTGACAATTTCATCTCTCTCTAGAGTTTTTTTTCACATAAAGGCCAAAAAAAAAACCCAAACAAACTTCGTTTTGCCCCATAGAGAAAGTAACCATAGAAGGGATTTTAATTTACTCTCTTAGGAACTAATTGAGAAAATTAAAGAATGTAAGTGATAAAAGAGAAATATTTTTTAAGGTGTTAAGTGGCATGTAGGGAAAAATTATTTGAACCTCTGGGAATGTATTAATATTGTGTGTAATGAAAAACAGGAGAAGAATCTAACGACAGTAGCTTAAAATAGATCATATACACCAGAGGTGAGGGCCACATAATTTCTCTAAGAATCAGGCCCAACACATACAGACTTCATTTATAATTCTCTAATATCAGTAAGTTCCAGTTTAAGGATTTTTCTCAGACTGATGAAAATGTCATATTTATCAACAAATCACCTGCTGCAGTCAAATCAAATGTAACATTGCCTGTAATTACAGACTTGAAAGATTAATTCAGACACTTGTGCACAGAGCCTAGTAATGGAATGTTATTATTTGTGCTGTAGAAACTCATCTGTGGTTTGGGAAGGTTCATCTACAGGTCACTGAGTACAGGTAACATGAAAAATTTACATTTTTTATAGGTAGAAGAAGAAATAGCTTATGCTGTATTTAAAAACCTATGCTAAACAAAGGGTCCTTTCTTTGAAAATTTAATTTGTTTTATATAGGTACCACAAATTTTAAAGCCAAATTGCTCTCTATGTACAAAAGAATAAATTTGATTGAATTCCTAAAGGCACTTTCAGTCTCTCCTACCTAATTCCAAGCCAGTTATCTTTCATCTATATAATTCTGCTAATCAGCTATGATTTGTGACTTTGCTTGTAAGCATTTCTTGAAAAAAAAATAAAATTGATACAGAACAAATAGAATAAACTGCACCAGGGAAGTGCTCATTCTTTGCTAATCTAATTTAAATATAATTTACAACTTATTTATTTGAATTAAGGCTAAAGGCCCCAAACCCATTCTCAAATATCCAAGTGCAGCTCCCACTGACTTCACTGGGATCAGTGCTTGTATAGCTGAAAGCTGAACTGGGCTATAAAGAATTGTGCCAGAAGCAGTAATCCAAACATAACAGTGGGACGAAAAAGAGAAGTTCTCAATTACATGAGAAAAATAATGTAAGTAACTGCAACCATTAGGTAAAGCTATGCTTCCTTGAATAAGGAACTAGAGACAATGAGACTAAAACCAAACCATTGCTGTTTTTCCTTGAATTGAGTAAATACTGTGACTCCTTGTCATTCATAACTCCCTTAACATATTCACAAGTATATAGATACCAGGAAAGTTTCCATCTAGAACTACATATCTGCACAAGTTAATAACACTCCAATCGCTTGTTTCAAAGTTTCTGAGAGTTAACTATTCCAGTACCTTGCTGCTTTTATGAGACCTCTTTTCAAAATCTAGGGAGAGGAAAGGGCAAGATAATTCAGAACAACTTATAAGGAGAATAAGGATCCTATTTGGTAACATACTGTTATGACATTGGAGTTGATAATTGTCCAATTCTACTTACCTACAGGAGGTAAAAATAGTGCTGCCAATCTGTGTAAATCCATAAGAAAAGGGTTAGTGTGCCTACTGTCACTGAGGTTAATGGAAGTGGCAAACATTAAGGAAACCTATGGAATTTTATTCCAATAAACAGTAGACTCAGGAAAATGCACTGAGACCAAATTATCAAAGCAAATGTACTGCAGCCTCATAATCATATGACATGATTGCAAATAGTCCAGGGACATATTTTTTCCTTTCTGGCAATTATACTCTATTGATGAGGCTTATCCTTTGAGCATCTTTCTAAAAGTTTCTAGATTGCCTAACAAGAATAGGATTTGCTCTGGGTCTTTAGCGTCTGTGGAAATCATCTGTATCATAATAATAAACAGCAATAGAAATTGTTTCCATCTTTGACTTGATTAGTCAAACAGCCAATAGTCCATTCAAATAGACAGACTGTTTACAATCATTTCGTACAATTACCTAGGCTGCAGCACATTTGCTTTGATAATTTGGACTCAGTGAATCTTCCTAAGTACTTTGTCAAATCACGAATGTTCTTTTTTCACCTGTTCTTCATTTTGACACATTTTTCAATGGCTGTGTCAGTGATACTGCTTTTCAGACTGACATCTGTGAAAAACTGCTTATGTTTCTAACATCTCTTCCTGTTTGCAGTTTTTGCAGTGTAAATTTTCAATAAGTTTTCCAGTCTTAACTGAAAAAGTGTTTTATAATGCAGCTTCAAATGCCAGTGCTGAACTTTTTTTCTCTAGAGACAAATCCCAACCTGTTTTATTCTTACCACACTCTCACCCATTTTTGTTGAAGCTTGTGAGCTGTAAGAAATTTAAATTACAGTGGGAAGTGGCCTAGCATTTTTGTATAAACATCCTTAAAAGCTGTGATTAGCAGTTCTGATTAAGGATTCACAACATTTTGGTCCTGCTGATAAAGCACTACATGTGAGTTTAATACTACAGTTAAACAAAAGACAAGGACATTACTGCAAAACCCTTACAGCTGGGGTTTTGAGCCTGCAGCTGTATCCTTAGGAACTACTGCTCATTCCTCTAGAAACCCCATTTAATGTCTACAGGGTCTTCACCAGGTAAAAAGGTCCAGATGCAGGATCAGAATTAGTGCTGAGGGGTAGCAGACTACTGTAAACTTGTAAGGATGGAAAGTAAGATCTGTGCTTCAGTATAGAAAAAGTACAGTCTAAACGTAGGTGGAACAAGTATGTGGCTGAACTAATGTTGTTTTTTCTCTTTAAGCTTAATAATGAAGCAAGACTGAAAGAGTCAGTTGTTTGCTCCTGTACATCATGAGCCAACACAGAGTTAGGAAGTGAGAACAGAGTACAACAAGATTAAAATGCAGCAACAACAGATATTTGAATAATAAGCACAGAGGAGAAAGGGAAGTAATGAGGACTTCAAAAGGAACTTGTAAATTACAATGAAATAAAATTAAAAATGAGCACCTGAAGTTCACTGCATTATAGAAAAATCCTTCAAGGAAACTGTTAGAACCTCCTTTGAAGGAAACATTTAAGAATAAGCATGTACACAGAAACTTATTGAACATGACAAATATTTGTGAGAGAAAGGACTAAAAAATAACCTATGTTTTTCAGACTAAGTCTCATATTTCAGTAACAGAACAACTTCTCATACTCTATTAGCAGGTCATCTCCTATTCATGATCATGCTGTTCCCCTTTGCAGGAGCTCATAAGGAAGAAATATACATGAAGTTAATGGGGCATTAACACTCATGAAAGGACAAGTAGCAGACAGAAACAAAAGGAAGGCAGAGTATATGGAAAGCATTGTCTCTATGGATTACAAAGCATAGTTCATAAATTTGATAACCAAGCAGGTTTTCCTTCTCAATGACTCTTGAGCTTTGCTGGTACTCATCACATAACAATGTTTTAGGTGAAACCATACTGATTGTATTCTCCACATAAATGCCATCATTCAAACACTACCTCTTTGCATTTGGTGAAGATGTATCATTCCATTGTTTCTCCTTTGCTTGGCTCCTCTGTTTTCAGAACTTAAAAAAAAAAAGTAAAAATGCTCTGTTAGAATGTGTCTACCCGATTGTTAGGGTGTGTCTACCTTATTAACACAGAATAACAAAAGCAGAAAGTAAGGCTCTTTCTTCCTATATTTATTTTCATTAAAAGCAAAACCCACACTTTTTAAAAATTCAATAATGAATTAACCTCACATGGAATTATAAGTTCCATTGTGGATTGTATCTAAAAGTTGCATAAATTAAATTGTTGTTACATTTTATACATAAGAACTCCAAAACAATGTTTATTTTTATTTTAAATTTGAGATATCTTTTCACAGCTTCTTACAAAGAAACCTTTCACATGAGAGATGATGAATGTTTTTCAGTCAAGGTGCTGGCTGAAAGGAGAATAAGGACAAAGATTCATTAAGAGATGCCACATAAATATAATTTCTAAGTGGCGAATGAGAAAACACTTTAAAATTGCAAGTTATACAGCTTCTGTACCATGGCTAAATTGGCTGCTGAATCCTGAATTCAGTGGGGTTCATTTCTCACACATCCAAAAGACCTCTGGACAGACAGGTCTCCTGGGCCATCCTTCAAGGCAAATGTCTCTGGTCACACCACCTGAGAGTATTCTATTTCAGAATACTGTAAAATAGAGAAAAAATAAATTATTGCCAAACTAATACGGTCCCCTTTTACCTCTCCAAGCCTGACAAAGACCGTGGAAGAGTCCCCTGATGGGATTGGCTGCATTCTATGAACAGACAATTGAGGGGGGAATATTTTAGATCCAGGTAGAACATTTTGTTCATAGTTTTAATGTCTCCTGCAACAGAAAATAATTAAAAGCACTTGAAATGTAGAATTGTGAAATGTAAAATGTTAAGTGACGTATTTTTAATAACCCTTATGCCAACAGCATAGAACATTTTGCAAGTGAAATGCTAGCCTGTCTCAGTCTTTCAAAGAATACTGTAGATGTCTTAACAGCCCTCTTTAGCAGGAAAGAGAATCGTTGACCGAGCTCATCAGAAATAGTTGTTGCTGTAGCTGAAATCTGGTACTACTCTCAGGTGAAAGGATACTAGCTCAGAAATACGACGGGGAAGAACTAGGATAGCAAAGAAGTCAATAAACTGGCTGGAATTCATAGCAAAGCAATGAAAATGTCTATAGAAACTGTCTTGCAGAAAACAGTGAAAACCAGAAAGGGTTTTAATACTGATATGCTTCCTAAGATCAGTGAAGACTAAGAGGAAGGAGAGGGTGCTGTGGTCATCTGCAAATAACTGAAGACTGGAAAATGAGCAAGAAAGATGTGCTGGTTCTCCGGACCGAGTAGCATGTTGGTTAAAATAATGGGTTAAATCTGACTGAAGGAACATTTAGCAAAATTTCACAATAATGAGATCTATCAGAATGCAGAAATATCTTCCAAGTGGTGGAAACCCATTGCTTGAGTCACATGCAGTCAAGCTTGGACAGGACAGTGGAATGTGTACTCTGAGGAATAATCCTGCACTGGCAAGGGTTTGAGAAATGGGCTAAATGATTTAACAAGGCTTTTCCAGCACTTTTTGTTGTTGTTTTTGTCAAAAGCTCTATCAAAGCAAAAAAAAAACCAAACCAAACCTAACCAAACCAAAACAAACAAGTAAAACCAAAAAGTTATTCATGGACCTATTCCTAGCTTTTAATTAATATTATTATTTTTGTTCTGTGTTGAACCTGTTTGTTTTACCATCATTTTTGCATGCCTAACTTAGGATCTTGCTTTCTGTTCTCAAGAGTATCTTCCTGATTTGAAACACAACTCTTATTCTAAGTGGAAAATTACTTGTTAATGGGTTATAAAGAAATCTGCTGCATAAACCAAAACCAAGGAAGTGTTTTAACATAAATTCTTAAGTCTACAAATTAATTATTGTACCACTCCACACAAAGAATTTTTCAGTTACATGTAAATAGAAAATAAACTGTACTCTTCCTGCTGGCCTCTGTTCATGTTGTCAAAGAAATAGTCTTGCTATAATCAAATCTCAATCAAAATTAGTTCAAATCTTAGATGGCTCTGTCTCAAAGCCACTAAAAAAAGGAAATAAAGTAACAGAAAGATTAGTACAAACCTGCCAGTGGCTGCATCTTACTTGACCTCTCTCAGTCTGGGAAAAGGCAAGAGTGCAGAGGCCATTATTTCCCTACTTGCTGTATCTCCTGTTGCACTCCTTGAGAATCTGGCTTTTTTATACTCTGACAACAATAATAAACCCAACAACAATAATAATAACAGCAGGAAAAAAAGAGAGAGCAATAAAACCTAAGGAATACTAGTGATGCACAATACTATTGCTCACAACCTGCTGACCAACACACAGCTCTTCCCCTAGCAGCAATCAGCCCCACCCAGCCAGCTTCCCCCCAGTTTATATACTGGGCATGATGTGCTGAGGCATGGAATACCTCTTTGGCTAGTTTGGGTCAAGTGCCCTGGTCTCTGCTCCCTCCCAGCTTCTTGTGCCGCTCCTCACTGTCAGAGTATGAGAGACTGAAAAATCCTTGATCCTAGTAATCACTACTGAGCAACAACTAAAATAGTGTTTTATCAGCATTGTTTTCAGACTAAAGCCAAAATACAGCAATGCACCAGCTACTTGCAAAAAATTAACTCTTGCACCTGAAACCAGGACAGTTTGTGTAGTAGTTTGACACTGTCTGTATGCTGGGTGCCCACCAAGCTGCTTTATTGTTCCCCTCTTCAGCAGAACAGCAGGGGGAGAAAATAAGATGAGAAAGAATTTTTGGGATGGGATAAAGGCAGTTTAATAAACAAAAAGCAAAAGCCGTGCATGGAAACAAAGGAAAACAAAAGATTTACTCTATACTTCCATCAGCAGGTGATGTCCAGCCACTGCCTGGGGAGTAGGGCCTCGGCACACATAGCTGTTGTTTCCAGAAGACAAGTGTTGTAATAATGAGTGCCCCTCATCCCCCTTAGATTTTATTGCTGAGCAGATGTTGTATAGTATTAAATAACCTTTTGGTCAGCTTGGGTCAGCTGTCCTGGTTGTATCCCCTCCCACAATCTTGGCCAACCCCAGCCTACTGGCCTTATGGGGTGAGGAGGGGGGAAATATTGGAGAGCAACCTCTATGCTACGGGAGAACTGCTCAGCAGTAGCCAAAACACTGATGTGTTACTAACATGTTCCTATTTAGCAATAAAAAGCACAGCGCTATAAGGGCTGCTATGGGGAAAATTAACTCCATCTCAGGCAAACCCAGTACAAGAGTGGTCAAACTGCAGGAGTTGTCCAGAGGGACTGTGCTCCATCTGTGGAGATGTTCAGAACTTGCCTGTAAACAACTCTGAGCAACCTGCTTTGGTTGACCCTCCTTTTAGCAGGGGGTTGGACCAGGTCATCTCCTGATGTGTGCTTGTTCTTGCCTCAACTGTGTTTCTCTCTTAGAAAATCTTATTGAGAAATAGTGAATAGATAATCAAGTAGAGTAAAATATTAACACATACTTCAGCAAAAACAAGCAATAGTTGGAAAGTATGGTAAAGCATTTCCTCCCTGCTAAAGAAGAAAAGTATTTGTTACTTGTTTTTCCTTTAATAGAAAACCTTTATCGAAAGTGAAAGAAGAACTGTTGACTCTATCAAAATGCTTGGTTAGTAGAGAAAATATGAAATGCTGAGTCAGATTTTGCTCCACTTCCATCTTTCTTTTTCTGGCTCTCAAAAGATCCGGGACAACATTCATCTGGATTTAACTTTCATGATGGAAGTGTCACTTAAGAATTAGTTGAACCAGAATATCCATAGACCATATCACAAAATTTGATTTCAGATTTTTGTGGCTGAAATCAATGCCACAGCTCACTGCTCAGATTAATCAACTTTTCCTTTAAGAAATACTCCTTAGCTATTCACACAGGAGGAAATCTCAGTTCTAAAACTTCATCTGTCTTTTAATTTGAATGTTTGTAGATACTGAATTACCTATGGCAGCAATACTTTGTAAGGAAAGAGGACATGTCTAAATTTCATGTGTTTTTTACCTTTTCCTAGTACTATATATAGCTATCAGAGCAACCCCAAATCATTTTTCAATTTTAAAATCATAGACACTTTCATCAAATTCTCTAAGGTCACAGTTTTACACTTCTTTCTTTATCAGCATTAGATTTCTGAAAATAAAAATGCAGTACGGCAAGCTAAGCACACTTTAAAGACTGTCTTAACCTTACAAAAAAGAGCTGTTATGCTGCACAACAAAGCTGTGCAACTTAAAGTTTGCGGGAGTAGAGAATGTTAAGTGTTACAGTCCTGAGATTTCTTTGGCATATTCAGAAATATTTTTAAAAGAAATATATTTGCTCCTTTTTATTTGTACTTTTGAAAAACATGTTCACAGATTGGTAAGTTTTCTGGAGGTGCTCAGAACTCACGTGAAATAAACCAACAGAATATATTCTTACCTGGCACAGCTCTATTGAAGTCAATAGAGCCATGCAGTTTTCCACCTGCTGAGGTTGTGATGCAATATTAACAAATACAAAATATTCAAATGTTAATCTTCACATGCAAACAGAGCTAGGTAAGCATATGCTTCTTTCACAAATACAGCAACAACATACATCCATACTAAAGTATCAAGCATTAGAGAAAAAGGCATCGATTAGGACAATGAAGAAAAGAGAAACCTCAGACCACGAACAGAGTTAATAAGGCAACTTCGCAGTCTAATGGTCAGATTTATTTTTCCTCTCAAATTATCATGATTTGATTTTTCCTAGTTGAGAGCTTTACCTCCATGAATGCTTTCTTTTGGAACTGATTTGAAGTTCACTAATTTGAAAAACAAACTCTAAGTTGACAATTCATAAATATTCTCTCAGAGGTATTTCTAGTTCAATATGTGCTGAACTTTACAATGTTTATTAGCTGCTAAAATTGATAAAAAGTGATGACTGAAGTGATGATGGTATTATACAATCTATAGATGTGCTTCCTGAATAAATAAACACTAGAATTCACCTAAATGTGCATGTATTTGTGTGTATATAGGTTACATTTATATAGTATTCCATAAGCAGTTGAGAATGCAGCATTCAGCATAAACCATTTCTGACGCTGTCAATCAACAGCTACTGGTATGAATGCGTTGCACTTAAATTCTGGGAAATGCTATTTAAAGGAAACCTCTCCCTCTGACAATCTGGTTGTTCCTTTTGTCACTGCAACTATCCTGAAACGTGCTGTATTTGAAGCATGAAAATGAGAAAGAGAAAACCCACCAAACAGTTTGGTTCACAGCAAGGAAAGGCTGTTGGGTGGAAGTTTACAGATACCTTGTTGGAAGGCGTGCAGCTGGGGAGATGAAGAGGCATATTATTTTATTGCGCAAGCCCAAGCCACAAAAAGGGAGGGTCCAGATCAAACAGACATATGTCATGACTGTCTGTCTTGTGCACACTTTTTCACACATAGCGCCTTAAATGATACACTTAAAAAAATGAGATTAGAAACATTGAAGAGGAAAGCATAATGCTTTGAAAGGCCAATGAATTAGCTACTTAATCTGCACAATGGTTTCATTACTTTCAGCAAAGAAAGTAAATTCCAGAAACACAGCAGCAGAATCCTATGGCTTGATGAGGTAGTAGAGCTGCAGATGAAAATGCTGAGAAGGTTCAAACCCTCACCTGAGGGAGGGTTTCTTAGCAACAGACAGGATCATGAGCCAGAGGAAGAGAATGTGATACAGCTATTTTAATGTTATAAGTGAAGCGGAGATATTAATGCCTTTAAAATCTGTATTTTTAATATGTAACTAGCTTAAATGAAATGCTGCTGCTTCACTGCATTTAAAGATTTTACTGTATCTATCTTGAAATCATCCACAGCATGCAGAAGTGTAAGCAAGAATAAGTAATTTGCTACAAACGAATCATTTTGCTGTATTGATTATTCTTCACAGAAGAAGCTGTAGGGGAGTGAATTCAAATCACTGGCAATTATAAAAGCCCAAATAAAATCTGATCTATAAGGGATATATCCCTTAGCAATTCATCCAGAGAAGACCCCTGAATCTTACAGGTGAGGCTTGTAGCACCATGTGGCAGATGAAGGGGGAATTCAGTTTCATTGGGGACTAGCTAGAAAATGAACAGTTCTGCAATAATTCTTCTAGCAGTTGGGAAATGAAGCCTCCCAGAGTCCCACCGTAACAGACATGAGGTCCTTTCCTAACCATAAGCTATCTCCGTAATGCTCATTAATTCTTTCATTAATTCTTTTCATGGTTCCAAGGCCACAGACACACAGCTATCAGCAAACAATTGCAATGGTAGAAGATGTTTCTCATTTCTGTTACCAATGACTGTTTTTACAGCAGGGTCTGCAGAGGGGAGTGAGGACCCATTCTCCATTTGAGTGCCTTTGCAGACAAGTTGGTGAAACCTGCCGGTAAGGGAGCCTGAATTAACCCCATACTCAAATATTCAGGAGGTGTTTATGTTTTCTATTCTACTGATTAATCTGAGGAGATAGTAAGGAAATACTTATTGAATAATAATGATGGAGCACAGTGAATGCTTATTTGCTGAGATCACCAGCATAATAGGAGTGAAAACACCAGATTGAAAAACAGGTTAAAAATAACTTTTTTTTTTTTTAAAAAAAAAAGAGGAGCTATTTTAATGCAAATTGTTCTGTAAAATACAAAAAGCTTATGTGTTTCAGGTTTCATGGAATTGTTTCCAGCAGTGTATTTTGTCATTGCTTCTGAAGTTACGCTCTCTTTTTGAAAACTTAAGATATGCTTTTGAAGTTGATTTTTGCTCGGTGTTTTCTGATTCACACTTTCTTTGCCTTAAACCTCAAGGCTTGTTGCACCTGAATTGGGATCTTACACTGACCCTGGCCAGGCCTGCTGGCACTGTTGTGCTCTGCAAAGCATTCGTTGCACCACGGAAACCCAAAGAACTGCAAACTTTCATAGCCCTGCCTGCCTCTGAGGAGTACACCATCCCTGAGAAGGTGAAGTCTCTCATCTCGGGGAAGCAGCTGGAGCAAAGCAGCACATCACCCACTGCCGCTTGCTTAGGGACTCCCAGCTTCTGCCAACCTCTTCTGAGACCCCCTGGAATAACGACTGAAGGTAGAATGAGGCCCACAACAGCAACTGCTCCAGGACATTGAGTGGGTTTTGGCTCCAAATATAACTTCTTCAGTGTCTGGGAAAGTAAAACAGGAACTTAATAATAGGACTTACAAATGGCCTCTCTTTATAACAGTCCAAACCAAAATCCTGGCTAGCAAATCCACCAACATTTTTGCTTATTAAAGGCCATTCTAGATCCAGATTCTGCAATTCAATCCATTCCTTATTAATCTAAAAATAATCCTGGTATGAATGTAGCTAGGCAATTTATACTATTGTTCAACATTAACTTTCAGATACATTACTGAGTCTGATGGTTCAAAGAGGATTAAGCTGGGATCATTTTTGCTTTAAAATTCTCTCTCCTGTCACCTCTGGGATCACAAAACTTTGTTCTTCATAAATCTTTTTTGTATTTATCAGTTCCACAAAATCTTTCTTGTGCCCACATAAAGCCTACAAGCTGTTACCTTACTGTCCGTCTTCCAGGAGCATGGTCTAGTTCACGTGTTTAAGAGGTCCAGATTTGTCAAAGTCAATGTGCTAAAGTGGAAGGTGAATTCAGAAGCTCACACAGTTTGCAGCTGCTGCAGTGATTTTGACATCAGAGTAGCAAGTAAAAGCAAGTAGCAAGAAAGCGAAGATTTTGAGAAACCTACAGTTGTGATAAATCTGCATGATCACTGGCAGAAACATTGACGATAGAAAGGTATCTCAGAAAGTGAATATGCATCTGTGCAACAGTGGAAAATTCCAAATATAAAGAACATCAACTTCATGGTGAACAAGCTTTCATAGCTTAATAAACATACTGATTTGTGGACATCTGTTGTCTGAAAAGAAACACACTCAAAAATCCAATGAATGTTTGAACAAGAAAAAGGACTTTACTAAAAAGATTTAAAGAAAATGAGAAAGGGTTGAACCTTTAATAGTGAATAATTTTTTTTGAAGCCTGGCATTTAATTCAAACTGCCAGCTTACACGAAAAAAATACAAAACTCATTTGTCTTGAAGTTTTTATTTTCCATTAGGGACATTAGGGCAATAAAGACCCACAAAAATGAAACAAATTCTTATAAAGGGAAAGCCAAGAGAGGAAGCAGATTTGAAGGATTTTCTTCCTTTCTCATAGGAAACTACCTTGGGAATCTCTTATTTCTGCCCTTTTCCCGAAGACAACATGGCCACACTATCTTCCACAATCTCCTATCCAAGATACAGCCTTTTCCTCTTCATTTACCAAGATGAAGGCATTCAGGCAGGATTTGTCCTCTCAGACTACCTCTGAACATCTTCTGTTGAGCAGACTTCTCAGCACACTTGTCTTTGAAGTAGAGCAACCAGTTTCTTGTGTTTAATATATGGCCTGAAAAACCTCAGTGTTCCTCAAAATGGATTTTAAAATATTTTGGATGAATGTCAGTCTGAGATTGAAAAAAGAGGGTGTTTTGTATGTGATGTGAGCATGATCACTATATTTAAAGTTATAAGCATTTATAGTTAGCAAGTACGACGTGCACATAATTGACTTTAACACAACTTGACGTGGAAATTCAGAAGATGTAGACTTAACTATAATCCGCAAAATTGAAATACTGAATCAGCTAGGTTTCAGTTACAGGTGCAAATCGAGCCTATTTTTACTCTTCCAGAGCTTCTTTCCCACTACAAGCCCACATTTTCAGATTAGAGTTTATTAGAGAAAACTGTCAAATTAGCTTTTCTAAGAGTTTGCATGCATGATTTCAGTGTGTACGGTGAGGTTTAAGAAAGTTAAATGTAACTGAAAACAGACTGGGGATAAAATCTTGGTTTAGTCTGTAGGTACTGAATGAATCACTTTTAACATGTAACTAAATATGTATGAGAGGGCAATGAACCCTCAGACTGTGTGGGTTGGTATGAAATGAAAGAAAAGGTTTATATCCCAATTCTGCAGAATGCAGTCATGATATTCTTTAGTTGCATAAATGGTCCCACAGGCTTCTTTTTTTTCTTTTTTTTTTTAGATTTTTTTCCTCCATTTCTCTGTATCTACTGTATTTTGACAAATAGAGAGTTTTTATAGTTCAGGGATTAGGATCTGAAATCTACTCTGAGTGCTTAAAAGGTGCCTTCACTCTCTAAACTTCCCATTTACTGAGTAGCATTGGGCAGAGTCAGTTTTAGAAAGTTTTCCTTCACTATTTTGATTTGCTTTGTGCATTAAGCGTACTTCTGACTTGAGAAGCCTTTTGGCTTTGTATGTATTCAATTTTTTGTAGTATTGGGAAGAAGAGAGAAGGAGAAAAGCAAAAATTAGAAAACATGAAGAAGGTGAAGCAAAATCTGTGTTGTGTACAAAGCACATTACTGAGCTTTTCTGCCATTCAGACTTGGAATTCTTAGAAAAGAAACATGAGAAAGAGAAACCTTTAGCATAAACATCTCAGCTCTCCCATTGGTAAGACTGAAAATTCATACAGTAAAATCAAAAAAGCCACAATGAGACTCATAAAATCAAACTAGCATTGCTACTTATTGCACAAGAAAAAAAGTGAAATCCGCTACAGTTCTGAAAACTGCAGCTATACACAGTGAGAGCTGAACTTCGAACACTGAGACTTGTTCACCAGTAATGGTATTGTATTTATTTATTTTTAAACTTAAAGAAGATGAAAACTTCCCCAAAGCTTCTTCCAGGAATTTTGTCCTCAGTGAGAATCAGATGCTCTACTCTCTGCTGCTGTTCTCTGCTTCCTATGACAGAACCAAACTTTGCAGCTTGTTGCAGGGTTTTGTCAACATTTTGGGCAGAGGATTGTGTTGCTGGACTTGGTCCTTTGCTATTATTCATTTAGCAATCTTTCACATGCTCATTTCCAACTGTAAAGTCATAGACTTTTAAAGGTGTAAAAATTCCCTAACTCTCTTGATAGCCATGATAAGAATTAAAGAAACAGAGACAGGAAGTGTAAGAGAATACAACGCTATCCATACTGCAAGAGCCAAAAAAGTTCTATGCATTACAGTACAGGTGCATATTTATAATAATCTATCACTGACTCATGCTGTTGAAGCTTGCTTATGGACATGTTTGTGCTGGATCCAATGACAAGCTGCTCCTGGACTGTTCGCCTCTGCAGAAATAGCTCGTGGTCGTGTGATGAATCCTTCACAAGTTTCTTTTGTTCATGCACTATAGCAAGAGCACACCCAAACTAATGCTTTTCTACTTGCCTAAACTTAGCTAAAATTAATACTGGTTTTACACTGTAACAGCCTCAGTTTGATAACTGTTTTTGAAAACGCTTTTGTTTCCCTCCTTTTAGGTTGTAGGAATCTTGGAAATAGGTTGATCGGAACTAGCAGCAATTTTGTTAGGGAAGCTTTATACACAGTGTTTGTATTTGTATTGTTGCCTTTCCTTCTAGGAGAAAAAATAAATCTGCTTTTCAAACTATAGCAGAACTATGAGAAGAAGAGTTTTCAAAGGCAGACAACTAAATATCAGTGAATGCAACTAAATCTGAATATCTGTTCTTCAGATTTTTTGAACTGTTTAAGCACATTATCAGTCAATCCAAAATGTGTGTGTGAACTGTTAAAGTTTCCCAGTCAATAAAGATGCAACTTTCTACACCTGCTATTTGCCTCATTTTTTAGACGAAGCAGTCCACACCCGCTATTGATAAAGAAGAAACCAAAACAAAAAACCCTGTCAGGTTTCAGTCTGGCACTGTATGAGATTGAAAGTGAGTCTCTATGAAACTACTTATGATATTGCTAATAAGACTTTTAAATACCTCAAATTGAACAACAAGAAATTTTGATTTCTAATTTGTTTTAAAATGGAGTTCCTTATGTGAACCTTTTCAGGCTGGATAATACAGCTTTCAAACATATTGCACTTCAGAAGGAAATAGTTCCTACTTCTGAAAATACTTTCTTAATGTATGATACTGTGAAGGTGAAAGTGGTAGGAAAATAGAATCTTAATAGAAGACTGCAGTAGAAACCCTTCAATTTTGTTAAGCACATAAAGCTTTTTTGCCTTGGTGCATTATGAACTCATAAAACATTGATTGCTTTAAAACTTGGATAACTTAAAGCAAAATGGTGAAGCTGGTTTGGATCTCTTAATTTTAGTAATAACAGCTGCAAGGCACTTGATACATAATTTATGTCAAAAATTTTCAAGCTATACAGTAGAATTTTTAAATAATCTTGTGGGAAAAATAAATCCAGGTTTGTTTCTGGAGTGTACCAGAAGAACCCTGATAAGGTCTGGATCCCTGAAGAAACTCTGGATGGAGGGAATGCCCCCTCTTCCCTGGCTGCACTCAGGTACAGTGCCAGCTCAGGCAGCAGAAATCCTGCATTGCGAGGTGGACCAGGAAATGAATGAAATCCCAAACAACAGAGATGTGTTTGCTTGCTTTCATGGCTGCTTTCTCTGCTGCTTTGTGGGGTTTCTTCAAAATTGCATCCATTGTTTTCTTAATCTATCTAAAGCTTATGAATTGTTTTGTACTTCTTTCCCAATGTTGCATGACAAGCATATAGAGGAAATTGTCATTCTGCTTTAAGTAATAGCTCTATAAACAAATTAAGTGCAATAACAGTGAAGCTGTAAAATCCTCAAAGATATAGCATTTAGGTCTGTCATCAAGAAGGCAACTGTACTGACATTTCTGCCCCTCAAATGATGTCTTTGTCTTAGTGTTAACTTGCCAGTTTTTGTCAGAAGATGGAGAGAAGTAAGGAGGGTGAAAAGTACCTGGAACAGTATAACCAGGGTAAAACCCAATGTTTTTCTCCTATTCCAAGAACCCAAAAATGAGGGAGAGGAGAAGAAAGCACACAAACTAACATCACAAGTGTCACTGTGCTAGCACCAGTCTTCCTATAGCCTCTTAATCAGTAAGCAAGCTACAAATTTTCATGTGTATAATAAACTACAGGATCATGTGTAATGATTTCTAGTATTTTTATGTAGGTACAAGGCACAACTGTGTTTCCCTAATTAATGTTTCCTTTTGTCATATATTTATGTAAAAAGGAATAAAAAAATCCATTGTGATTTTCTTACTTCTACATCAGCTTTCCTTTCTGTGCAGACCAGCATTCTCTGGAGAGAGAACATTTTCTGCCCCTCAATTTCTGCAGTGAATTTTAGACTATTTATTGTCATAATAAATAATACTATTTTCTTAAAGGGACCTAGTAATGTAAGGCACATGCATGGGTAGTACACAATGACACAAAGGAATACACACACAGGCCTTGATGTGCAGTGTTAACATCAGAGGCAATTTTGCGAGCAAACAAAACCCCCCATGGGAAGCATGGGCTATAATGCAGAAACCACCAGCCCTGCATGCAAAATGAAATGAAAGAGACAAGTGCAGAAAAGCTTTCCCAAAACAATGAACTAAATAAAAGCCCGCTATGCCTGACAAATAGAATGAAGTTAATTCTGACAAATTCATACTAGTCTTCATTTGCATACACTCCAGGAGCAGATCTAATAATCGTTAATGAAAACAGTAGTTAAAATGAACCTAACATGGTAGCCTGCCTAGAGTCTAACCAAAGAGTGAATTACTAAGTAACAACGATGACTAAATGGATAATTTAAATCTTCATGTTTTAGAAAGAAATTGCAAACTCAAAGTAATCATAGACCAATCTAATAATTAATTTTGTGAATTTTGAATGCATTCATCTTTGCAAGCTACAGAAGCCAAAAAATTATGGTCAACTGATTCATCACGGTGCTAGTTATGGTTGTTGTCGTAGCACCTAATGAGCAACCAACCATGTGCGTGACTCCCTTTGTGTTAGGCAGGATGTAAATTAGCAGTAGATGCGCCTCTCCAGCAAGCCTCCAATTCACATTAACATGATAGATACAAGGTGATACTCTCCCCATTCCCTCATCCAGAACAGTTAGCAATGAAATGGCAACAAATATGCCTGCGTTTCTCAGGGTATGTGGGGTTTTGTTAGGCATTCCCCCTTCTTCCTTTTATTCTTGGCAGAAGGGCAGAAAGGGGTAGAGAAGCAGTAGAATAGTTACCATCTCTCTGGCAGGTGAAATACCTGTGAAAAGACAGTGGAAAGAAAGACACGGAGTGAGGCAGAGAACAAAAAGAGTGAGGTATAGAATGTGTCTCAGGTGGAGTAGATATGAAGAGAAAGGCTATAAAAAAAGTGATCAGGAAGATGGCTATGGAAGCCATCAGGTCTAGTCAGAGACTGGTGAAATAGTAAAAATTTAGCATCTGGACTGTATCTTTTCTCATATACTTCTTTTCTGTTCCAAGAGAAGCCCCATGCAAAGACTCAGATAAGAATCCTTTTTAGGATCAGGTCCTTCAGCTAATGATTACAGGCCTCATTCTTAGCAGCATGGAATCCCCACGGCTTCTATTTAAAGTCAGCAGGAGAATCAAATGCTCAGTAGTTCAGAAAAAAAAAAAAAAAAATAAAAGAAGAGGTCAGACTCTGTTCTTTGAGAGTACCCACAGCAAAAATGAATCTGAATTCTCTTGCTGGCAGTTTAACATCAGGATTTTTAAGGGACTTTGGAAATAATCTTTCTTGAGATTGTTTCTTCCCTTCTAACTGCTTTTTAACTTTCAGTCCTGCTCAAGTTTTTTAGTCTGCCATCCCTTTAAATTTTTTTTTTTTTTTTTTTTTGCTCAGCACTGTATCACTGTCATTACAGCAGAATTGCCAGATACCTGCAACAAAACATTTCCAGCCAGGAGGAGAAACAGCCCTCTGAAGAGCACACATGAACTGAGTATTTTCTTTGGTCAGTACCTCTGTTATTCCCTGAAAACCGTTTCATGACTTCTGGAATAAATCTGCCTTTTCTGTGCCTGAGCTCCTGCTGTCAGACTGTCCAAGTGACTCCACAGATGACTCCAGCATTGAGGGTTTCCAGGGTTCCTGATTAGCAGCATTCACTATGGCTTGACATCTCATGCAGCAAATTTTATCAGCTGTGCAAGTTAGAAGAGAGAGTGTCAGCAATGGAGTCCCATTTTCCCCCTTTTTTTAGTTAAATAAGTTCATGCCTTTGCACCCGTATTTTCATGGCTTTCATAATTTAAATATTGCTCTGTCTTATCCTTGTTTATGAAACTGTCTGTTAATGCAAACAAAGGGCTGCATTGGCCTGAGTATGTAAGATGATACCCAAAGTCAGCAACCACCAAAATCAAAAGAACACTGAATTCTTAATGTTTTGCAAATTCTTTGGTCTAAAATTATTTGTTGACAAAATCAAACTTGTCTGGTGTTGTTTGAGGAGCTTCCTAGCTACAATCATCTGTCAAGACAGCCTAGGCTTATTTGATGTAAAAATTTAGATTTTTAATTCTAACAAGCTGACACTTGTTAGTGCTCACTGCTCAGCTGTGACCATCTCCTTAGATACTTCTGACACTGACTAGAGTTTTTAATTAGTCACATCAATTTCTGTAACCAACATTTAGGTATAAAGTAGTAACTTATGTCAGTAGAGAATAGAACCCTGCGTCAATATCAAACTTCGACTGATATCAGAGAGACTATGATTTCACCCACCATTTTCATTAGGTGGAGTAAAATAGATTAAGACATAGTTACATGCTGATAAGTTTCTTCCACTATTGCTAAGGAAATCAGACTTTGCTCATTACATAAGTTGTTTGCTAATTGTCTACAACTATCAATCTTTACACAATCAGTATCAATCAGGATGATACTTCCCATATTGGCATTCTGTCTTCAAATTTTTAATTATTTGTTTGTTTCATGGAAAAGATAGGGGAGCAAACTCTGGGGGAAAAACCCAACCAACCAAACAAACACAGGGCAACACACAAAACCTCCTTTTTCTGAGATTAGTGATTAAACAGTTTTGTCTTCCTCATATTAAAATTTCTGGCAGCTTTTTGTCTGTGGTTCTGACAGCTGCATAGGCTTAGAATCTACTGGAGCAATAGTATGTCTTTGAATTCTTCATAAGGTTCCACCAAACTTTGGACAAGCCCTTTGTCTCTGGAAAACCACCTACTAAATGTTTACAGTTCACCTTCCTGGAGAATTCATTTGCACTTGTCATGCAACTGCCTAAGCCTGCACTGCGGTTTCTCCAAAATAGGTGCTCTGGGATGGAGAAGACCACACTGAATAGGAATGCATCTCTAACACACATGTATTTTTTCCATGGTTTACACTACTAATACAATGAAGAGAATTGAGCCCTTCCACTTCCCTGCTGGGAACTTCTGACTGCCAGGTTCAAGTTTCTGCCCCTAAAGAAGGTAGTAGCGTGCACTTCTTGTGTTCCCCCTGGCCCTCTGCTGGCCTGAGGCAGAATGAAGAAGCAAAATATTTTAGTCAGATTTTAGGATGGAGTAAAAGGAACAGAAAATGATAACAAAATGCATAAACAGTGAATTAGTTCTTTAAGGTGCAAGATAGTGGGCCTGAGAAAAACTTAGGGAAAGTAGGAAAGAACAATAACATAGAGGAAATATTAAATAAGAATATAAAAGAAGAAAATTATTTTATCCCCTTCAAAAGCAATGTAAGATTCTGTTATTCATGCTCACAAGGCCAAACTGACACCTGAAAAATTATCTGCATCCTGAAATGATCAAATGAGGTCATATTTTTCAGCAGGAGTGCTTAAAGTTAAGGCCCAAGTGAAAATAGCTTGGTGTTCAGAAGCACTCATCAAACCTCACATTACCTTGTCTGAACACTTGTGGACATCATCAGAGCTTAGGTCATATTAACAATATGTACATCGTTGTATGTTTTTAGACATCAACCTGAGAAGAGTACTTCTAGTACCAACCTACATCTCTTCAGGTTACTTGTGAGACAAGTTTTGGATTTTACCTGTATTGCAGTCAAAATTGTCTCCTGGAGTGGCTGGTTTGAGACACTCTTCTTTAAAATACATCTAGGGTGCAAAAGCTGAAAGCTTTTTGTTATCTAAGAAAACAGCCAACATAAGAGGACATGTGCTAGAAAACATTAAGTTCACCAGCTGTAAAAAACTCTAAAACCAGGACAGAAACACAATTTTCTTAAGCCCATAAAGAAAAGAAAAAAAAACTCAAACCCAAACCAGAGAGGTCAGCCTCACCTAATTAGTGAAGTCTTACGAGTATTGGACCCTTTTTTATACCCAGAGCTTTTGAAACTGTATTCACATCATTAACCTGGAGTTTACATTCATCATATGTGGTTATGGAATGAAATATGATCATGTGAATGTAAGTCCCAAAGCAGGGAAGAGAAATAAGGAATACTTCTTCCCCCTCCCAATGTTTCATAATATCCCGTGACTTCAAGACACTTCTGTGCTTGGGAAGAGGAATTTATGATTTTGTTAATGTTAGAGATTGGCAGCCCTCAAATACAGTTCTCGTTTTTAAATGGAAAATGGATACTATTTAATTATAGTTCCAAGAGACAAAAAGAAGGTATAGGCCAATTTCTCAATTTCTCTTACTTTATGGAAAGCACTCTATTTCATGACACCATACAGAATTGCACCCACCAGCCATTGATTTTCTTTGTTAGCTGGACCTGAATGTTCTCATCTGTCACTGCGAAAGCTGTAGACTGCAATGAAATGTTCTTGAAAAATCCTCAATAAAGTTTGTGCAGCTGTTTAATTTCTCATTTGCTGGCAGGGAAAAAGCCTAGTGTCTAAAAAATTCCATCTAAAACACAAAGCTCAAAATACTCTAAATCAGATGATAATAATCTTTACTGATGCTTAAAAGTGCAATAATTTTTATCCAGACAACAATGACATTATGCAAAATTATGTCATTTTGAGCACATGAACTGGGAGCACTTGAAAGAAAGAATTACATGAATGTGGAAAGCTGCAACTCTTAAAAATACACACACACCATCATCTCACACCACAAATAGGAGTCAGAATGACAATACCATAAATTAAAACAACCCTCAAGCAAAAACTAAAAGCCAGGAAATGAGAAACAGATTTAAAATAGAGAACAGAAACCAGAAAGCATGACCACTAATGAGATTCTGCACAGCACTTACAGTAACAAAGGAGGTGACAAATGGTAGCAGAGATACAGTATTAATAAGGAAGCACAAATTATATTCCCTATTTATTCCGTCTTTCACCTTGCACAGCGCCAGCAGCTTTACACCTAGAAGGAGAAAAGGAGACATGCATTCAATAATCTCTTACTTTAGAGGGGTGGAAAGCTGGGACTGGTCTGACAATCAAACTGCAACACATCTCACAGCTGGAATGCGGGTAAAAGGCATGAAACAAGGAAGGAGGGAGGACGAAGGGGTCAAAGCAAGCTGATATAACCTGCAGAATTACAGAATTAAAATAACATTATGATGCATAGAGTGATGCCCAGCCAGAACAAGAATAATGACTTCAACCAAGATTGCAACATCCAATTTAGTGAACATATACTGCGTGTTAATACAGTGTCATACTCATTTCCTCTTCCCCTAGTGCTGCTTGTATTAAAGGCAGGGTTCCCATATTTCTGTCCAGGATTTCTGTCCAGATAATGCAATCACAGGGAAATTGATGCATCTGGGATACCTCAGAGCAATTGCACACATGAAATACAGATAACCTGTTTCTGAGAAAAGTCAGGCCTATGGCACATGTTCAATTAAGTCAAAAGCTTCTAGAGCCCATGAGATTTTGAGTACATGCACAGACCACCATTTCAGCATGTGTACTGTAAGGCCAATACATCCTGAACTTTTTGTGTACATGCTTCTTTGGTGGTCTGCGCAAGTGCTGTGGACGCATCCAGAATTCTGACATCTTTGCAGCCTGCTCAGAGCAGTCAGGCTATTGGAGATCCACAAATCCTAGGTAAAGATTCAAAGCCCTCAAGGAGGCCATATACAATGAAACCTGGGCATACATAGTGCAATTTATGGGTTATTGATCCCCAGTTTGGCGGAATCTGAATGCAATTTTGCAGAAGTCACATCTAGACAAGGCAAGTGAAGCAAATAAGTGAACAATAAATGAGAAATTCACAGTTCTCTAAAAGAAAAAAAATTACTAGCAAGACCTGAACATAAGTTTTAAGTTGCATGATTTCTGTGCAATTTGTAAATAAACTTACAATCCATCAACACAAGGGGTAGAACTTAATACTGCTTAGCCTGACCTTGGACTGAACTAATACTGCTTAGTCTGACCTTGGACTGAACTATGTCTTTTGATTTGTGATCTAAGACAGAAAACTTTTGGTTTTGCAATGTAAGATTTCTTCTTCTTATGAAACATGGTGCATTGAAGTCTCATAACTCTGCACTCACTCTCCTGAAATACAACCATTTTTGCTCTCACATTTCTTCTCCTGTCCTAGTATCTCAATACTCTCTTGACCCTTATAATGCATAATGAATATGCATTTCATACACAACATGGCAAAACGCACGTATAGGAGATTCCATGCAATGTGGAATAAGCACACAAAACCCCTCCTATAAATAGATGCAAACACATAAAATTAAATGAATAAATATTATATCTTGTTGAACAACTGTAATACAGAAAGCCTACAAAGCAAGATGTCATAAATGGGATCAAAATACTTATTAGTCTTTAGGAAAATGAAAAACATTTATGCAGTCAGATGCTAATAATGAATCCCATACTCAGAAGCTTTTTGTCCGCATCAATTAAAACAATCCACCCCAGTGCAATGCTACCATGACTTCAGTTATATCAGGGCTTAATGAACCTAATTGGGCTACATCATTAATTGGCATAAATGATAACAGATGCCTTTTTGGCATACCTATTCCTTTACTTTTTGCCTTTACATTACAGAAATCAAAAGGCTTGGAGTTTTGACTGAGAAAATGACTTCAATATATGCCTAACTTGATTCATGCATGTAAACTTATGATAAGAGTGGAATTTTTTTCTATATCTTCCCAAATCAGATATTTTCCTAAACCAAACCTTTCTTTTACAAGTTACAAAACGTTTTCAGGACACAAAGCCAATCCATAATGCCTTAAATCTGTGTTTCCTGAATCAGATACTGCGCTGATCTCATTTGCTCCAAATGAGCAAATATACAGCTGACCTTCTGGCACAAAATAATATGCTTTTGCTATCCCAACCCCCTACCTATACCTTTTAAGAGCCTTTGTTATGTCTTCTAGTATAAACCCCTATTGTGTTTTGTTAAAATACTGTCCAAACTGAACTATTTTGCAGCAATGTTTAATGCTAACTCAGAAAATGTGGATAGTGACAGATGTTTATCAAGCGCGGGAATCTCTCTTCCTAAATAGTGAAAAGCATGAACTATATCTGCATTGTTATGCTAGCTTACAATACAACTAATGTCTTCAGCTAGCTACATGGCCTTCTTGGTGGCTCGCAGTCTGCCTTTTGTCAGAGTAAACAGTCTGGCTCTGCTCCTCTGAGAAACTCAGTGGCTGTAGGCTCCTGCACGGGTTACCCCAGCTCCAGCAGGAATGCAGCCACCCTAAGCTTAGGGATGCCCCTAACTACCCTACCATGCCAATGCATCTTTGCCCTTGCTTCCTTCATCTACAGCACCCTCCCCAGCACTGATACCATAAGACTGATTTAACAGCTTTGTCTGTGTTCTAGCAAAACAATGAGAGAAAAAAATATACAGGATCATAGTTTAATTCTATATAATGTATATCACCATTGGGAAAAAAAAAAAAAAGTAATTACATGCCAAACTGTATACTGGAGTATGCATGAAGCTGGGTAGAGGTAGAGATTCTGGGGTATATTTTCAAACTTCTCCCATAATATAAGGAATAGACTTATATGCACTAATTTGACTGTCATATGCTATCACAGCAGTCAGACTGTCTAGGGACTCTTAAGGTTTCAGAGCAGTATTTTGAACTAAACCTGAGCAAAACTATTTCAATACTGTCCTGGCTTCAGCTGGGATAGAGTTAATTTTCTTGTTAGTAGCTGGTGCAGTGCTGTGTTTAGGGTTTAATCTGAGAATAAGGTTGATAACACATGAGTGTTTTATTTGTTAAGTAGCACTTACCCTGATCAAGGACTTTTCATTCTCTCATGCTCTGCCAGTGAGGAGGGGCACGAGAACATGTGAGGGAGCAGACAGGACACCTGACCCAAACCAGCCAAAGGGGTATTCCACAACACAGCATGTCATGCCCAGTATATAAACAGGGGGGAGTTACCCCCAAGGGACAGAGGTTCTCAGGTTGGACCAGGTATTGGTCAGTGAGTGGTGAGAAATTGTATCGTGCACCACTTGTGTTTTTTGTGGGTGTCATCCTCCTTCTCTCTCTGTTACCACACTTTTCATGATGATAATGATGATTATAATAATATTCAATTTCAATTATTAAACTGTTTTTATCTCTAACCATAGGTTTTATCTTTTATTCTGATTCTCCTCTGATTCCATCAGGGTGGGCAGAGTGAGCAAACAGCTGCAGGGTACTTAGTTGCCAGCTGGGTTTAAACCATGACAAATACTATTAGCATTATAAAAGAAAATATTGGCTAAGTGCTCTCCTAAATAAAGCTTCATGATAAAATTTAACACTTGATTTAGGACTGACCTCTCAAGGAAAACTCAGTTATTTTTCCTCACTTTTCACTTACATATAATAAGATTCTTAACGAGTGTACATACTTAAAAAAAAAGTTTGCAACTTAATTAAGGCTCTGTGCTTCACACTGACCAAATGAAATCAAAGAAAAGAGTAGGAAGTGGTCTTTGGTAGGTCCCCACTCTCATTCTGAAGAGGAGTTTTCTGCCTGATCACTGCTGGGGAAAGTCTGCTAATGCTATTTTTGAGTGCCTGCAGTGGTGACAATTCCACGCCTCCCCCAGCAGTCACTTTATTAGCCCCTCTGTTGCAACTTAAAACTGTTATTTTTTTGTCTTTTCTCCAGCAGCTTTGGATAACAATTTTTTTTCCACGTTTGCAGTGAAATTTTTACATATTTGAGGACTGTCTTCATGTCTTTCGTAAACCTTTTGTCTTCTAGATGGAACTAGAATCAGAACTGACACTGAGCACCAGGTGAGGGTCCAAGCAGCACTCACTGAAGCTAGAGATTATTTTACTTGCCAGTATTGCTTCTATTCTCAGAAAACACCACGTGTTGTTTGCTTTTAAAGGAAAAGTCTATAAACTTGTAGTAGATGACAGAAAATGAAGTTCTCTGAAGTGCTATGACTGATGCTGTATTTTGCCTGGGTTGGGCCTTATTTGAGTTTTGGTTTTGTAAGTCTGAAAACAATAGCATAAGCAGAAGTAAATTCCCTACATGGATTGCATTCTACTCAGAAGAAATGAGAAGAATTTGTCTGACTTTGCAAAAATTGCATTCTGTTTGTCTATTATTCAACAAAAATATTTTGTTGCTGTCATATTGCTGAAGAGATAGCAGAGCTACAGCCATTCTGCCTAGGTTAATGTATGCTGTATTCCTTTTCTACTGCAGCAGGGTGCCTCTAAGATACACTCACTGCTCTCTGGTCTGTTCCCAGTGAGCAAAAGGTCTCATCTGTGTGTATTCACATATGGAAATGCATAGTGTGCAAGTTTCCAGATTTGGGCTGCAGCCTCTGCCCCTCTTGAATGCAGATCTGCCTATATCAAAATGTCTTCTGTTGTCTGTCCTTAGCTAGCAGACTTCTGCCCTCTCACTTCTTCCTTGTCTTTTCAAAGTGTAAACTTATGTGGCAGAGTGTCTGGCCCGAACAGCATGCTTTGACTTTAGAGTCAGTTCAGTCAGTACCAGTCCAGGTATGTCACACCAGAGGGCTACCACATGCTGCAACAAGTATAATACCCTCCTCACTATTGAACTTCCAGCACTTTTCTAAGAGCTTCTATTTTATGCCTAAACTAGCATAGTGAGGTTAGCATGCCTTTCTAGCATAGTGAGCTTAGCATGCCTTTTGACGGCAATCACTTGGTAGGATCTCTGACTATGTCAAAGCATCCATGGACTTTTCCAGCTTCAGCACTGAACATGGTCCCACATGAAGATGGGTACAGTGAAGCTAGAGCATCCTACTAATGGAAATATCTCCTCAGGAATCCCCAGTTGGCCAATTACATCCAATACTTACTCCTGTGGTGATGTCCACCTGGAAAAACAGAAGTGTGCAAAGAATCTGTCCTGCAATACCTAATGAAAGCACAGAATTCTCTGTACTCAACCAAGTTTATTTGGGTAGAAAGGAAAAAAAAAAAAAAAGAGAAAAAATATTTTAACTACTTGATTCCTTGATTCAAAGAGAATTAATGCAAACCAGTTCATCCCATGGTACTTACTTTTTTACATTCTCAATCTTATACAATGGGTATTAAACTTCATTACATTTCATCTGAAGAGAACTTTTAAAGAGACAGGAGGTCACTAAACAGTTTGTGGTTATTAATCTGTCAAATATAAAACATCATAGGCTGCAAATATTTGTAAAACCCACACAGAATATTAAATATACGAGAGACAGGAGGAAAATAGTGGCAACAGGAAACCGAGACAGCAATGACAGAGCAGAAATCCATCTAATGGTTTATTAAAGGATTTCTGCTGTCTTTGGAGAGTTCAGGTGGACTACTTCCCCATGTTATAATTGAGTCAATTCTAGTTACTTTAATTTGTTAGTTTTCCATCTTAAATTTCCTGCTTACATGAGTTAAAAGTTTTAGCTCTAATAGAGCAGCCTCTTGTGCATTTTAGAACTGCTTACTTAAAATCGAAAATGGACAGCATGGGTGCAGATACTAGTGATATACACCTATACTGATAAAGCTTTGCAAACATTGTTTATTCTTCTAACATCATAACATGCAGGAAATGGAAGGAAATGTGGGAAAGAGCTGGAATAGGGGATTGTAAGTAACTGATAAATATAGGGGAGAATGACAAAGAGCATGGAAAGGGGCTATGGGTAAAGAAGCTACTAATCCTCTATTGAAAAGTCCAAAAGAAGACCCCTCCACACCTTCAGAGGGAAAATAGGAAGTGCATTCTTCAAGTGCAAAAGAAAAAGGTACTGTTTTTGCATGAAAATTTGTAGTTGAATATTGAGCCAAACCTGTTCACTGAGGCGATTCACCAGAAACAGGCAGTAGACAACAGATATCTTTTACAAGAATTTTGGAAATTTTAGCCAGTTTCACAGTTTTTGAGCTCTCACTCAGGGTATGGGATGTGTGTTTCTGGTAATTCTGCAGTGAACATTCTGCAGTGAACTTGGACCTTGGCTAACCTTCAGTTACAGTGGCTAGGCTTTGATTTCACACAGGAGTTGGTAGGGAGAACGCATACCTGTCTAGATGGTAAAACTAAGAACCTTAATTAAGCTCCCACTTGGGCTGTTTACCAGATACGAAGATACAGAAGAATCAAAACACCCCAGCCTCCTGGGAAAAAAATAATGACAGAGGACCAGTATAGACATGCAGTAGTCAGTGGTCAGAAAGGAGGGATGACAGGATCAACTGGCAATGATCTTCTTTGGTACTTCCTCTTGGTAGGGCTATAGCCGCCTCCTCCAGTGCAACCCCCTGAAGTGGCTGTGGCAGAAGGCTCTACTCTCCTTTGAGAGGGATTCGAATTGCATTTCATGCTGCTCAGCTTGACTTTACTCCTTAACAGTCACCACACCTAGCTGCTTTTGGAGGCTTCAGGTTTTAGCATTTTCAATTTAAAACATCCAAAATGTATACTCATATTAGAATCTTCTTCTGTACAAAGTTATCTTTATGATACAGATTTTCACACATTGTCCTACTGTCTGCCACATACCAAACAGAACAAAATCTGTAACAGGGACACCCATGTTCCCAGTTACAAGTGTCTGTTACACAAGTGTCAGACTATAGATTCTCACCAAGTTTTGTTGCATGAGTGAGTTTTGTAAGTAGCACAAGTACCTTTTCTCTGCTGCAATTGCAGTCTTAATCCTAAGACTCAGCATTACGACAAGTTCAGTAGTGTTTGGAAAATAAAACAAAATTCTGAAACATCTGAATTAAAATATTGTAGGTCTCAAAACCAGCGCCTTGAGAAATCCTGAGTCTTACACTATGGGAAGGGTAGTACAGATTGAAAGTACTAGCAGAACATCAAGACTGTGGGGGAGGACCTAGTTGGGAGGAAGTTGACCGAGTGATCTATGCTACTCAAGCACTATATTTATTTAGAGTTCTTAAAGCAGCAGCTGTTGAATCTGACTTGGTCAAATTTATTCTTGCATAGTGTTTTCTGTTTATTCCCAGCAAAAAGATGTTGCAGACAAAGTATTTGAAGGAAATTTTATCCTTATTTAACATCAGCATTACCATAATACCCCAGAACCCAGACTGTGCCTTCAGGCAGGGTGATGAGTGAAGGGTACAGATTATATATTGCTCATCCCCCTTGTTAGAGACTTTGTGCTTTGAAGGAAAGGGCACAGCACTTGTATGGGTAAATATTTATACCCATAGGAGAGCTATTTTGCTGAGATGTTTATGGCTGCATCTAGTATGTTAGATAAAGCTTGATTATATTGTGCCCTCCCTGCGCAATTAGTGATCCTTCCTATCTTCTTCCTCTTCTCTGCATGCTTGCCAGTCTTTTCTGCAGTCTCCACTAGAATCCATGTAATTCTGTTCATGGGGTACCCCAATAATGGGGTCAGCTTCATTTTTAGATGTTTATGCTTTTGACAAATTTTTTTAATCATGTGGAATGCTATACAAGGACCTCTCATACTGTATTGGCTTGTGATCAAATAAATCCATAGTCTGAGTTACTCTGCTGCCCAGCAACAAATGACATTTCTGTGTCAACTTTTATTAACTTTTTCTACAAGTATCCTCTAGAATTAGCTACAGTATTAAGGCAGAAAATGGTGCTGTTTCTTACAGAGAAACCCATACATATACATTTTCACTGTCATATGTGTCCCCTCTGTTTTTCTTTTGCAATACTTTTGCAGTGCTGCGATCCCCTACATTTTTTCTCAGCTTTCTGTCTTTTTCCTTCAACTTGAGTCTGATTATTTTGCATTAATGAGCATAATTTCAGAGCTTTTTTGTAGAGTTTTCCTTGCTATTTGAAGGCCCGTTGTTTCCTACCCTCAACAAGTCTTCACGCATAGTGCTAACTTCACAAAAATGCCTGGTTTTAATTGAGGAACCTTTGATATTTCTGTACTAAGCCACAGACAGTGGAGTTCTCTACTCTGTAACGTGGCTGTCTATTCCTGTTCTGCTCCTTGGCTTCAGGCAATAAACACGTGAGAATTTCAATTGTATTTTCACGTAATTTTCGTCTGTCTCATTGTTCCAATGTTTCAGACATTAGTTGCAAGACCATATGTTCCAGAGCATAAATACCTTAATTAAGATGTAGACTTTAAACAATCCCTAAATAGTCTGAAAAGTTCTGAATGGGTTTTTTTTGAAGTTAGGCAGAACTTCAAGGTTTTGGCTAAAAGGTTTCAGGTTTTGTATATCATCAAAAAAAAATAGATTAAGTCTTATTGAAGATTTTAGTTTAGACACTGCTTTCAATTTATTGGCATAGGACTGAGTGAAAGAACTTGTTCTGAGAAAATACTACTAAGTAGACATGAAGTTTTTCACGGTACAAGATTTGTTTCCAAACACAACCAGAGTTGAGAGAAGCAGTCGATACCATACGAGTACGTGGCTTCTTTCTAGATTTGATGCCTTGCTTCTTATGGTATATACCCCTATTACCCCCCTCCGACCCCTCCCCCCCCCCCCATCCCCCTTTTTTTTTTCTTTCTCCTTATTCTTGCTGGACAGCATTAATAACTCTGATTGAAAAAGAATGAATTTTAGAAGTCATAAAATAGAACACTATCTACATGATCCTCCAGCGTGTAAGACCTGCAGCTATTTCTTAGAAGTTATTGAAAAACCAAGAGAAGTTAGAATCCTGCCAGGCAAGCTTAACTACATAT
Source organism: Pezoporus flaviventris (assembly GCF_033815535.1). Classification (NCBI taxonomy): domain Eukaryota; kingdom Metazoa; phylum Chordata; class Aves; order Psittaciformes; family Psittacidae; genus Pezoporus; species Pezoporus flaviventris. The sequence continues at coordinate 24,202,799 of NW_026892563.1, forward strand.
AGATGGGAATAGGAACTAATATATGACTTGGACACTGAAAGGCATGAAGGTAGGATCTGTTCCCTGCTTAATTTAAGAAGAAAGCAGAACCATTTTCTTAAAATATCTGCTAACAAGAGAGTGACACAAGAGCTCTCCTGTCAGATCTTCAGCAGGCTTTTTACAGAGACAAAATCACAGAATATTTAAAAGGTAAAATGAAATCCCAATGAAATAACTAAATGTAATTAAAAAAGGAGACTAAGGTAATCTAGATTGATCTGTACAGCAAAGAATTGGTCAAGTTGGTCAAGAATCTGACCTGATGCACCTGAACTCAGAGATGATTCTAAAATTTTCTGGTTTGATTCTGCTGGTCGATTGAATCTCACCAACAAATTAACATACCCAAATTATTGTCAGATTTTACTTTATCAGTGCTTCCTCATTATATAAAAAGGCACTTGAATTAAAAAATACAGAAAAAAAATCAGGCATTTTACGTTTTGACAATGTACTTATTTAAATACAACAAAGCATTTTAAGGATTTGTTTCAACACTTTTTTGAAGTATGACATGGAATCAACTGGATGACATAAAACTCAACAGCAACCTGCTTTCCTAAAGCCAATGCTTTCTGTATATATGATGGCCCTGGAATTTTCGATTCAGTTTCCTCATGACTCATTTCACACACTGCATTTTATATGGCCTGTGTAGGGAGAAGTAATTCATATGAGTCCTTTTGCAGGCTGAAGATCTTAATAATGCCCTGTGGCATTCTGCCCAATGTTTATTACCAGAGCCATCTGTTACCTATAGTTCAATAGAAAGCATGACTTGGCTACAAGACTTCTTGCACAGAGAAATGCTCATCCACTTTTTATTGGCTGTTTTGAAGTCCTTTTCAGGAGCAGACATTTTTCCAGCCATTGGAGGGAATAATTCATCCACCACACCCTTTTCTAGGGGGAGCTGTCTGACCATATGTTTTCTTAGGCATTGCATCAAAATTAAATGTCCATGGGTAAACACCTGCAACCTATACTTATATGTGTTTCATGGTCAAGTGCTTAATATATTCAGTTCAATAAAGAGAAAAAGAAAAGCTATGCTACTTGTATTTCATTTCTATATGTTAAAAGACAAATGTATCTATTTCAGGCTGGTGCTTAAGTATCCCAAAAGGCAGCAAGCAACTCTTTATGTGAATAACACTTGACTTGTTTTTGAAGAATATTTGACTTGGAAGCACTCAGACTTTAAGGTTGCACTAAAAAGGAAGACATTCATTTTGAACATATTATAGAAACCATGTGTGACAGAGTAGAACAAAGGGTGAGTACTTGTTTTGAATGACGTTGTGAAGGGCAGTAGTAGTATTTTATGTACAAAGCATACATAAACTGAAAAATAAATCCAACAGAGCCTACCTGAAAAGGCACACCCCACCAGCCCTATGTTAAACTGGTGGCCAAAATATTTCAGCCTATGTTAAATACCTAGGTGAAAGAAATGCCATGAAATGTGCCAATCCCTCATTTTCTTCTGAATTTATGCTGTAAATCTTCTACTAGGTGGTATCAGAAACAAAGTTTGAGGTCAAAGCCTAAAACTCTATTGTAAAACTTTAGAAAATTTTGTGTTTCTCCCATAAACCAAACCCGGTAAAAATAAATATCTAATCTAATATCCCGTGTGATTAATGTTCAGTCTATCAAATCATCTCACTATGCATTTTTTTACTGTCTTTAAAAAGACTTATGCAAAAAGCACTACAACAAAACTATCACAGAGCTTCACCACCTTCATCTCTGATTTGCCCATTCAACCAAGCATAAGGTATCATCTAGCTAAGTTGCTATTAATTTCAGTTCTAGAATTGTTGAATTCATGGTTGCTTTTCTGCCAAGTTGCCACACTTTGCTGCCTGGAGCTTCAATGCTGATTAGAGCTCAGCTGTATATTTCATCTCTCTTTTCATCAGTGATGCTGCTATATAGAAAGAACCAAACTTCTCTACCCAGTTCAAGACTCTTCACGAGAGTAGAAAGAATTGTCGTTCCAGGACCAAGAATAAAAGAAATTAAGCTAGAACAGATAGGCTTGCTGCTGTACTGGAAACTGCTGCCTCTCCCTGTCTCTCTGATGTAGCCCTGCATGTCCCGATCTATAGTAACAGAAGGATACTCACTTTTTGCAGGCTCCATCAGAGTTAGAGGAGAGAGCAGGTTTGTGGTTACATTTACAACAACTAGCCATGTTTAACAATGAACAAGCCGCTCACCTTTCTTCTGCATGGCCTTTTCTTGAAGCCATCTCCTTGACCACATCTCAGCAATTTCAATACTGATAGTTACTGGGCTCAGTAAGTGTTGCAGTCTATTCAGCAACACCTTTGAACCCTGTGGATTTTGTTAGCAGTATACCTTGGCCCCACCAGAATGTCAGTCATAAATGAACAGTCTATGCATGATGTCCTGTTCAAGCCCTAAATGAGCAAAGAGCAAGTAAACTCAGGGATCAGTTTTTCTCAGGTACTTCTGAATGTCTGAATCAGCCAGGCACTATAAGAACAGGGAGCCATGTATTGAAAAACACAGATATCAGGTCTCGTACTAGGTTAAATCCTATGTGTTCCTAGCAAGTTGCAACTCCTCCTATATCACCTGTTTCAAAATCTATTTGTACTGTAGCCATATCTGTTTGCTTTTGAAACAAGTACAGCTATTGATAAATATGTGAAATCAGTCTTTGAGACAAAATCAAAGACTGTCCCCAGTGGGTATACATGTGTATTCAGCAGTAAGTTATGAGAATGATTCAAGAATGAAATTTTGAAAATTATTAAGGAATGCAATTGTTTTTTTTCCTGTTTGCTAGGTGATGCTTTCTGGTTACCAAAGTTACCATATACTTAGGACAGTCTACAGCTGAACTGGTTTTTATATAAATGATGACATGAGCCTGTGAAGTGTAATAGTCCTAATTGGGCAATAGTAATGAATGTGGTGGGTAGGGAGAATTGATTAGCTGGTGGGATACCAGTAAATACAAAGTGCTTAATCATAGGCAGACTCAGCACCTTGATCTCCCAATCAATAGTACTTGGAGGTTCAGAACGCACAAGGAAGCCTTGGGTTTAAAGAGAACATAAAAGGTGCTCTCTCTTCTTTGTTATCCTCACAGTGTGCTGTACTTGTATATCTCATTTCATCCTAGCAGTCCAAAGGCTTTTACAATTTCGTAAATGAAGAAAACATTTTACTCATTTCAAAGAGAAGATATACCAGCTATTCAGCATCTGAGAGTAGTGTAGGTCTAGGAGTAGAAAGGGTACCAAATCTCATTGTAACACTATGATTTGAGAAAGGGTGATTTTGATAGGCAGCACTTTTAAACCTAAATATGTACTTAATCAAGATAGAGGCTAATTATCCATAACCTGGCAGAAATCCTACAAAGTTTTTGAATGGGCATAGAACAAACATCTACCTTTAACTTCCATCATCACTCTTAGCAGGCAGAAACACAGTAAAACCCACAACTGTCCTAGGCAGGACTGAGCTAGAAAGAGGCACAGTTTGATTTTCCTTTGAGCTAGAGAGATAAAAAGTAAAAATAAAACCCATACGTGAGGCTTATGTTTCAGCCAGCAACCACTGAGCTGTCCCTGCTGTGAACTGATAGCTGAGACTGATAATAGATGTAGCCTGACTCTATCAGCTGCATAGACTTATTGTGCTTGTCTGAAAATAGAAATAAAATCAAGTAGGGACAAAGATGGCCCCAGATGAATGCTCAGAATACCAAGACCCTTGTGAACTTTGGCAGTTTAGTCAATAGAAAACTTGGATACAGACCACTTCAGGACAGGCTTGAAAACACAAATCCTAACTAACACTGTTAGGGTCTTCATTTTGTATCTGTAAATGCTTTTTCCTAACTTCAGGACTGGAAAAAATAAATTCCAAACCAAAGCAATATTGCATTGTATTATTCAAGACAAAGTGCTCCACTAGAAAATAGAGATTTTACACCTTTGCTCTTTTCTTGTCATACATTGTTACAATTTTTGTCAAGCAACAAGCAGGTTACCCTTAGTAATTGAAAGGTATTTGCCAGCCTTAAGAGATCTGCTTGCTTGCACATTCGACCGTGTTCTGCTGCTTGTGCTAGTGAAAGACTGTGAGACGAAGAGCCACAGCCATTTTGCAGGGGGATGCATGGAGCTGCTCATGAGCTAGGAATTCATAGAAATAGCCTGTCCCATCCTAAGTCACTTCTGTATATCTTAACACTGCTTCTCAGAGCTGACAGAAAAGCTATGGAAGACTTTAACAACAGCAAGTTAATAATTCCCAAAGGCTGAAAAGCAAGCGAAGTAATACTTTTCCCTCCCAGCTGCCTTATCTGTCTTATCCATGTTATTTTTCCTTGGAATAGGAAACCTAGTGTGTTCCTGCAGGTTTCCTGCAGCTGCTTCTTCCATTGTTGCCCAGCTGTATCATTCTTCGTGGGTTGGTGCTCTTATGAACATTCATCAAGCACTTTCCATCTCTCCTCTGTATAAATCCATATAATCATATTCTATTGCTACATATGGTGAAAAGCCTGCTTTGCTGAGTGCAATGTTACATGTAGTATCTCCAGCTTTGCTGAGTGCAATGTTACATGTAGTATCTCCAGAGCCTTTGCAGCTTAGAGGGACCATCTCTTTGCAGAGTCATGACAATGGAAGATGTTAAGACTGAGACTGAAGCAAATGGAAAGAATTAATAAAAATAGTGGCTGGAAACAAACAAACAAGCAGACTGAGATTAGGGAAAAAAGCAAAAGAGAAAAACATTAACTTCCCATGGAAACTATTGGTGTGACAGATAAAGGTCTGTCAGCTTTACCTTTTTAAACCCCCTATTTACAAGGATTGTATAGTTCATATGTGGAAAGTCTCTGAAAAACGCAAGGTCTCAGGAAAGAAGCTTTAAAAAGATATTTCATTCTTAAGTATAAGACTATAATTGTTAACTAATTTTAAGAGCTATGTTAAAAATATCAGAAAAGCTTAGCACATACTTTGAGTCTATGCTGGAGTTTTAAAATATTATAAAGTCTGCTGCATCATTTCTGCAGGTAAATCCACCTATTCAGAGTCTTTTCAAGAGTTCAAAATGCAGAAGAGGCTATTTTTGATTAAATAGGTAAAGACTGATCTAGACATCCAGCTGTATTTTTCTTGTTGGGGCCTGTACATTTCTTGAATAGGGAAGAGGGAGATAGATAAAAGTCACTGAAGTTTCTTTACCACTAGCAGGGTATTTTGTAAGCAAGGACAACTCTCAGACCATCAAATGTGCAAGTGCTCTTTGACTATCACATCCTCAAGGCAATGAAAAATGTCTCTGAAGTAGGAGTGAGTATCTGTTCTCTGGCTGGATGAAAGCAGCTTCTAGAATTCAGTTCTGCTTACAGGTAGTCAGAACTCCAAGTCTGAAATTTGCTACCTGCAAATACTTTGAAGTATTTTCTTAAAAACAGGTGTAGCAAATAATCCCACCAACAGTCACTCAAGTACTCATTCAGTATTTGAAAATAGACTATTGGCAAAGACTAAACACAAAGTGGACATTATAGTAGAGCAAATAAAAGACATCTCTATCTAAAAACCTGCAGGCTATAGCAGGTCCACTCTCCTGTCCTTACAGGTTCATAACTGTATTTTGCTGTCTTATTGACGGAAATTGTTCAGGTAGTCTTTTTTTTTTGTCTTTTTGTTACCCACTCACACCATATTTTTAGCAAGTGATGACTGTGTGAAAATATTTATATTTCTGTTAAGCTTAGTATGCTCATAAGAACATTTAAAGGTTCATAGGCACACTTGGGCGCAAAAAGTGTAGAAATGACCACCTAGGCACAAGGAGTTAGAGTTTTGCTCATCACCAAACAGAATGGAATCAAAATTTTTAAAGGCTTTTAGCCCACATACTTCACCACAAATCTAAATCCCTTCTTTCATTTATTAAAAAACTCAGAATGAAAACAGACCAATGAAGTAAAAGTAGTTGTCTTCCCTCAGGTTTTTATTTGTTTCAATCTAACCTTCTACTGGCATATACATCAGTGACCCTTTAGACCTGAATAATATTTTTCTTTTTTAAAAAAGCAGATTTGTATTTGTAACACTGTAGCATAAGATGCTCTGATCCGATACAAACTACTGACATCTAGGTCATCAGGGAAAAGAGAAAGTGCTTTCTGCATGGATTGGAAGCATTGAACTTTCCATGAGTAGTTTCAGTTTCAAATCCTGTTCAAACCTGTCCGCATTCTAACCATCCAGCTGCAGTGCAAGAGGTGTTCATTTCTTGATGGAGATGTGCCAAGGCATATGGAACTGAGAAAAATCTCTCTATGCTATACATGCTTTGGCATACAATGTTTGTGAACATGTCACAGTGATTAAAAAAAAAGGGAGAGAAACTGCACTGAACTGGCAGATGTCACTGGTTCACTGCCTGCACTGGCCAGAATTTGTTCTTGGAGGGCGAGCTGGCAGATCACAAGATTGCTGCTGGCAGAGGTGCCTCCACCTAGCACAATGCCATGCAAAGCCAGAGCACAGCAGCAAGCATTTTGGGAATGGGGCAGTTTTAGAGATTTGGGCCTGTGGGCTTCTGTTAAGTAATATTATTTTCTCCTTTTCTGTTGGATTCAGTGTTCTGAATTATGGGAAAGAAGGGATATGTGAAGTCATACTTACTGGGAAAATGTAATTTGTGTTCCCAGAGTAGTCTGGTCCACAAATAAAATAGGCTTAAGAAGCTGGAAAACTAATTTTTGATGCTTACCCATTTGTGCAGAACTGCTGGATACAATTTCCTTGTTATTTTCACAACCCACTTATATCTGGACAGGTGAGAGCCTATCTAATGTTATTGACTTTTGTGACCTGTTTTCAGAAAAGAAGAGGCACCCTCACACACACGCAGACCTCCTCTGAAGAAAAGAGAAAATGAATTGTATACTGCCTTAAGCTTGGATCATGCTTCAAACCTGCCATGTCCAAGATGGATGAAAGTAGATCATAATTCCAGAAAAAATCAGTTGCATTTTTAAAGTCAAAAGAAGTTTTAATTACACTGATAAAATCCTGCTTTGTGAATGGATCTCACCTCCAACTCCACCTCCTTTGTCCACCATAGATGTTACAGTATATACAGGAGTGAAGAATCTGGGAAAGATGTGCTCTTTTACTTAAACTGCATGCGGCATAATGCCTAACTACAAGAGGTATCAAGAACATCATATGTACTATATATATAACTTTAATATACGTGTTAATGCTATATGACCTTGCTGAAAAAGAACCCAAGTTTTTATAAATTGCAACACTAAAAAACGTAATTCTTTGCATTTGCTGTTTTGTCATAAGCATCAAATGTATTTTAAATCATCTAACTCACTGCATGTTCATGACAAAACCTATAGCTGTAGAAAAATTATAGCAATATGATTGGCAACATGCTTTTGAATGTAATTAATACAATGAAAATAAAATGTGAAATACTGTGATTGATTCTGTGTGTGTGCATATGTTCATGCTCAGTACGGGAATAGCACTAAATCCCAAGAGTGAAAAAGCTACTATTCAAAATATTGGTTTTCCAACTTTACCAGAATATAATTGGCCCTCAGGGAGTACAACACAGAGTAACAAGTAAAATACATAGACTAGTAGAAAATAACAGTAGAAAGTTAATAAATGCAATTACTTTATAATATTTAGAATAATGACTGTGGAAGCCAACACATTAATTTGTTTTGATGAAAATAGAAAATAAAATTTCAAATCCGTCTTTGCTAACACGGTTATCAGTGAAAAATAAAAACAAATATCAATAAGACAGTGACTTATCCACAGATACTCCCACTCGTCTGAAATGGCTAGTTTTCATCAATTATATTTTGCAGTTATAGAGAAAACAAAACCATCTGAGCAAACCAGCATTTTATATTCAGCATGTCTATGGGTGCTTAAGGAGTATGTGTAAGACAACAGGGAGTAGGCACAATTTTATGTGCTTAAACAGTTATGGGAGTGATTGAGAATGACTTCCCTCAGTTCCCTTGAAGGTATTGAAGGAGAAGAGTGAAAGATCATTTTGGTGAATACTTTAGGGAAGATGGGTTTTAGAAAGTGATGAGGCGTATTATGACAGGTAATGACTGGCTCCAGAACTCTATTCCTGAGGTTCTCATGCCTGGGTTTTTAAGATTACATGTTTGTGATGGTGGCATCCAAAATACTGTCATCATCCGTGTTGCTGCAGTGCTGCTCCTGCCAGCTACTACATGACAAAGAGACTTTGCACACGAGAGTTCATAATTAACTTAATGACAAGAGGCAATAAGCAGATATAACAAAGTGAAGGAGCTACAGGGAACTGTGAGATGTTTCTGAACAACAGCTGAATGACGCTCACTGCAGTCACAGCAGTCAACTGCTACCAAGTGCTCCAGAGGCATGTCGAAGCAGGCAGATATGAATGAGAGATTTAAGAGAGGATAATGAATTATGTCTGGTGATTGCTGCAGATTCTACAGAGATTCTACATCCCTTAGGTAAGCTTCAGTCTCTCAGGTTATTGAGGACAGCCGATAGGCACCAGGGCATGAACAAGTGTAAACAGGAGAGAAGGGACAGGACTGCAAGAAGGAAAAAGGTAATAATAAAAAAGGGAAAGAGAGATAGAACAGAAACAGATCTGTAAAAGAAGGAAAACTGAGCAGAAGGGAAGGCAAACAGAGCAGAAATGATCTGCAGAAAACATTCTCCTGGAACTGAATTTTTTAGTCGCAAAACAACTTTTATGTAACTTATGATTTGATGGTTCAAGTAGTACTGTGATTTATGAGTCGAAAAGTCTGTCTTGTTGATAGCAGGTGTGGAGATCAGTAGAATACAAAAATGAACATTTTTGTGTTCAATTTTTTCAGGTCTGAAAACTAGAAGAAATAACATTTAAAAATACATAGAGGGATTACTATTTCAACTGCAGTGCCAGAGATTTAAAAGTTAGAAAAAAAAACAGCAAAACCAAGACTGTCTGTGCAACCTCAATTCAACCTCTGGAAGCAGATGTGATCTTTCATTATAAGTTCACAGAAGCAAATTTTTTGTCTTGTTGTGACTTCTGCTGGATCCCCCGTGTGACCCATCTGTGTGGCTTTACAAGTGCTCAGATTGAGATTAAAACAAACACACTCTGTTGTGCATTTTAGGAAGCATTCACAGTGAAATGAGTTAAAGTGTCTTGTGGACAATATCCCTTTAAGGTAAATGTTGCCAATTTTAACAACAGCAACAAATTATCCACTGGTATCTATTGTTCTGCTATTAAAAGTAAGCTAAGTACGAACTCTCATCCTAGTATTTTAATTAAAAAAAAAACCCTAAGTGTTATGCTTTTTCTCAAAATGGATTGCATTCACTTGATTACTGTAAGCATAACCACACTCAGCTTTAACCACAACAAATTATCCACTACTCCCACATCTTCTGCTGTTAATGGCAATATAAATACAATCTTCAAAAGCATCCAGCAATGACAGTCTAAAGGCTGTATCGTTGCTTATCCAAAAATAACAGAAAACTACCTTTTCTAAGTGCTCTACCCTTTCTAAAAAACATATGTCTTCTTCCTATCTGTTCCTTGTCAGACAAAAGCCATCTGTCTTAGAAGTTTTAATACACCCTGCACTTCAGGCAGACTTGTTTTTCCAAACAGCTAATGTGAGCTCATTATGTTGAATTATAATAGTTAGCTCTGTAATGTAAAACTGCCTATAATATACCTCGATATTTCTGTGTTGTATTCACATAAAGTAGTAAAACAGGAAATGTAACTGATGAATGTAGGGTTGAGCTTGCTCCTGAGAGGTCTAACAAGTGATGGATATCCTAAAGGAACAAGAACAACAGAGGTTAAATAAAGGCTCAGGTTTTTGTCTTGCAAAATAGCTATAGGAAACAATTATTTTTAACGTTAGTTATTCAAATAGTCAGGCACCAAAGGAGAACAGGGACTACCATGCTGAAGATGAAAAGAGAATAACACCAAGTTTTGCTCTATTACCAATGGTATACCCAGACATTAGGATGAAGATACAAAGTCCAGATTCATACTTTCTAGGGACAGAGGGCATTTTTCTGCTGACCTCAGCCACTCCACTCATGCTGTGAAATATGATGGCACTCTTTGTAATTTTCATCTTGATTACCGTAACAGCAGTATCCATCCTCACGTATATTTACCATTTTTTATTAACAGATACAATCTACTAGTAAGAGGATTAAAAGGCACTAAAATACACAAATAGATAATTAGAGACAAATTGCATTTGTAACTAATGTGATTCTTATGGCTCAGAAAATATAATCATTAGAAGGTTGCAGCCAAAAAAAAATGCAGCAACCCCCCAAAACTCATGGCTGAACCTGAACTTAAAAGGTATCTGAATTTGTCTAATTTTAGCAGTATGTTCATTGCCTCAGATTCCTCTGCAAGTAGGTGGATTGTCCTCTTCAGTACAAATGGCATGCCAGTCCCTCCAGAATCACACAGTAGTGCTATATTCCCCTTGAAGCCAAAGGGAAATTCCCTCATGAGAGTCTTTGCCATAGGCCCATCAGGTAGCGTCATTACCATCAAGTAGCAGCTCCATTCCTTCCCTGTTGATATGGCCCCAAGGCTTTCTCATTCACTTTACTGGCTCCAATTGACCAAACCCCTGCAGCTTGGCTCATGCTCCAACCCTGTAGCTAGAGATGCTTTTGAAAGTTCTCCCTTAACCTCCCACATTCAACATGTTTCTTCTGTCCTATTGGAGCTTTTTTATTAAATCTTTGTGACTTGAACTTGTGTTTCCTCTTCCCACACTTGTTTACAGGGAGCTTTTCCTAAATCTTTTCCCAAATACTTTTGCTCATAAAGGTAACTTTCCCGATTCTTCTCCCTGTTGAGAGAATAATCGTCATTTTCTCTGAATCCCATTAGTTATATTCAGATTGCTTTTTCTGTCACTTCCTCAGCCTTAGACTCTGCAATCTGCTTTTACTGCTAGCTTAGACTCCGCCTGTTGAGTGGCTGTTCTAGGCTACTGGACATAGAATCATAGACTCATAGAATAGTTAGGGTTGGTAAAGGACCTTCAGATCGTCTAGTTCCAACCCCCCTGCCATGGGCAGGAACACCTCACACTAAACCATGTCACCCAAGGCTTCGTCCAACCTGGTCTTTAATGCTGCCAGGGATGGAGCATTCAAAACCTGCCTGGGCAGCCCATTCCAGTGCCTCACCACCCTTACAGTAAATAACTTCCTCCTTATATCCAATCTAAACTTCTCCTGTTTAAGTTTTAACCCGTTGCCCCTTGTCCTGTCACTACAGTCTCTAATGAAGAGTCCCTCCCCAGCACCCCTAAAGGCCCCCTTCAGATACTGGAAGGCTGCTATGAGGTCTCCACGCAACCTTCTCTTCTCCAGGCTGAACAGCCCCAACTTTCTCAGCCTTTCTCATCATTAGAAGTGTTCTTTTTAAAAAAATCTGAGGTATCTATGGACTAGGTAACGAAATCATCAAAACACAGTTGCTTGGGAAAGAAAAACAGAGTAAAGCAGTTTTGGAGTAAGAGTTGTCAAGCCCAGTTATACAAGACAGATGAAATAATCTATAAAGTTTATTGACCACATTCTTGTTTATAACCTAATGTGGTAGACATGCATCTGTTTCTATATATGAAAGCAAATAACATCACTGAGAAATCAAACAAGAATCATGAATATTTCAATCTATTATATTCTGAACCCTTGAAGAAAATATACAAAGAAATAAAACATACTTATTTAGCAATGTTTCACTGTTTACTCTGTGTATTCTTTACATTTCTTTATGTTTATTTTTACTAGATCTGGACCCTAGTCATGAAGAAATAAAAGCATCTTTTCTGATATAATACTTTGGACAGATTAAGGGTGATAATTTACAAACTTTAGAAATATCCTTTGAGCATGACATATCAAACTTATGACAGATAACATGGATAAACTAGAAAAGTAACATAAGTTAATAGACATCTACATACTCCAAAACATGATGAAGAGGAGCTCACACGATGTGTAAATGTTACATGTAAGACATCATAGACTCCATCTTCTCTATTGATAGGTATACTAAAGCAATGCCACCTGGCTGTGACATGTGCCTTTAATAAATTCCTAACTGTCTATGAATTCTGCAGTTTTCTGATGTATGATGACTTATAATTTACCTCAACTGAAAGCACAATGCACAAAACTAATAAAACTGACCAAGAAAAAAAAATTCTAACAACAGAAAACATCAACGAATGTAACAGAGTTGATTGATGTTAAGACACTTCCCAGTTGGTCCTCAGCTCATTTGGATTGCTAGTTCACCCAAGGAGTATTTGGTAAAGAACCAGTCTTCAGAGGAGTGAAAACTCTTCTTGGCCTGAACAGGAACCTGCATGGTCAAGATTTGGTAATCCAGAAGAAAAAATTTCTTCTTCAGAAATGACTGCTCCTCCTTTCTGTCCGATAAAAAGATTTGTAGTAAAAATATCATAGTCAAAAGCTCTTCAGCACAGTAAAGAATAACAAAGAATAAGAAAATTTCTTACAATGATTTATCTTTTTTTTTTTTAATTCTTACAAAATTCCTTATTCAGATTTTCCAGACATTGATTATCCCTGCGTATTCGTTTCTCTTACAAAAGAGGGTTGATGTCTAAAGCACTGAAGATGCTAACAAGGAATTTAAAGTTATCTTTATTCAAATTAATTCCAATTGTCAGTCACCACGTTTTTTACCACCAGTGTGCATCACCAGGCAACTTCTTGAATTTCAAAACCATGAAGTTGCTTTTTAAATATATAAACAACACAGAAGTATGGAACACAATGAATTGTGATTTTTCCAGGTTTCTTCTCTTAGTGCTGTGCCACAGCTCTGACTTGCAGCTGGACTAAGTGGATGGTTGCATTTAGTTGCATTTCAGATATTCCACCATGAAAATTCTATCATATTTTTCCCTTGCAGCAGAGAAAACAGGTCAAGAATGTCATTTCACACACACTTATACACGCACGCACACATTGCTGACTCAGGAGCAGATTTAACTGAAGTGATAACTGGGGGGAAATTGCAGTTAGCTCAAATCAGAGGAAAGGAACTAAACATCAAAAAGTTGGAAGCACGTGCAGCTTCAAACCATTGTTTCAAGCATTCTCACAAAAGCCGATTAGATGCAAACACAGGAGGTGTAAAACCAAAATTTACCCTTAATGGCTTTGTTAGAAACTTAAGCTTTTGTTTGAAGTAGTTTTAATGTAGCTTTCATGCTGTTTCATGGTTAGGGTATTTCCTCCTAACATAATATGTCAGGCATTGATAAGTTTGTTTCAAGTTGTATATAATTAAAGCAGTAAGTAGAGCACTGACATATCTGTGACCTGAAACACTGCTTAATGGATGAAGTATATGCAGGGCTGTGCTACAGAAAACATGCATATAACAAAATAAAGGTCAGCCAAGATCCTTTGCCCTCAGTGAAATTACCTGTTTCATCTAAATCATGCATCAGCATTAAAATTTCAGGGAGAAAGCACCCCTCCTCCTCCCAGTACTGAGACAGATGGAATAGACCTCCAGCTGGAGACTTCTTGTCAATGTTTCTGTGGATGGAACTGATATCTCCAGAAATTAAAAGCTGTATCTACTCATTTTTTTTTTGCTCTTGTGATAAGTATGCTAATTGGATAAAACAAGCACAGACACTTGCAAATACATTGCTACAAGATATACTGTTTAATACCCACTCTAGCAATGAAAATTATTCTGTTTGTGCTAGAAAAGAGAAGCCAAGGAGAAAGGTCATTATTTTGTGTCTGCAGCTTTCATTCCTAATATGTGATTCTCATTTCTCAGTAAAGGGAAAATCAATACTCTGTTTAAGTTGCCTTGGATTCAAAAAGGATAGAGCTTTTACCGACCCCATAGTAGTGATTTAGAATGATCATGAGATACATTATGCAATACTGTTTTTTACAAAGCTCTGAAGTTCATTTCAATGTCTTTAATTGTGCTATTGAGTCTTGTCCTGACTAGTAAAATAAAAAAAAAAAAAGGAACATTTTCAGTGTTATGATTGTTTAGCAGAAATTTAACTCTTGCTTTTATGAGCTGCTTCTTAACCCCTTACTGTTCTCCTCAGTTCTTATTTAGGTGAGATATTTTACTTGCAAAGCTGGAATATTAAAGGCAGACATGGCATCCAGGATTTCTGACAATAATAAAGAAATACTTACCAGGTTCATACATTTATTAGGGTTTACATACCAAGAAACTATGTCTGTAACAGAGACACACAAGTAATTAGTTCCTTTTTTCCTTTTTTTAATTATAAGATCAGATCCTCAACCAGCTAGGTTAAAAGGACTGAGAAAAAAACTAGGCTATTACTGAAAAATGTAACAAAATAAAAGTAAGGTTTAGGTTTATTATATCGCATAAAGAAATGCTACTTATATTCTGGAAAAGCCCTGAAAACTAGCAACACACCTGAACACAAACATGAGGAACAATGGAGTAACAGACTGTGGAGTAGAAGCCCTTACTGACAGATGTGAAGGAGCAATGGGCTCACTGTAAGTATAAGGCTGGAGTCAGCACCTGGAGGTTTAATCACTCTAAATTAAGACATGGCATACTCCAGCATTAGTAGTCATCAACAAAGAGTTAACAGAAGTGAAAGGATGTTTCTCATAAGAAGAAACCTCCTGCAAAAAATATCCTTGGGCTTACAGAGATCAGTATCATCCCTGACATCATAAACTCAAATGTTCAGCACTAAACCGCAAGCCCCATCTCTTTGGCATAAGGTTTCCATCTATGCAAACACATTTAAACATGTATGCAAACTTATCTTTAAGCACGTGTTTGAAAGCTCTGATGCATTGTGCACCAGCGGAGAATCTAAGTCAATTCTGGTGAGAAGCTTTTTCTTGTATTTGCTGGGGCATGCTGTTCTTAGGGCTGAACAACACCCGGCATGAAACCTATTATCCACCACTTATGAGGTATCTCAGATCTGGATCCAGATTCTGATCATGACTCATTAGCCCATAACAATAGGATTTCTGTAATTTCAGCTTCAAATTCCAGGTTATGCATTAACTTTTCCATACTTCCTGTATTTTTAATTTCTTCCTGCCTTTTTTTAATGTAGAACACAGAATTTTAATTTGATATATGTAAAAAATAAAAAAAAAATATTGCTATTGCCACCTGCTCCTTTCACCTCACCATCACTCACTAAAGACACCATCTGGGAGTGACTAGCAACCAGAGCAGGGAGTGAGCAGTCCATATGTTAAAATTTTAAATTTGACAGCACTATTGTGGCCTTTCCATAACCCACTATTTTTCTATTTCATGGTTTTGGTACTATAACTAGTCTCTCTCATTTGCAAGGTCTAAAGCATTCTTTTTCATTGTGAATGGATCTTTATTTTAGGGTAAATCCTTCATTTAAACTGAAATCCAACAGCTTCTGTCCACTTCCAGACTTCTTCCTAAAATTTAATGTGAAAAAGGATGAGATGATTAATTATCGAAACCTGTGGCAATTACTGTACAGCTAATGCATCAAATTATTAGACTAGAAAGAAAACACAGTTCTCTTATTTTTTACCTTAGCTTGTGAATGTAACAGAGCTTGGGATACTGTTAATACACCTTACAAGACCAGCAAGAAACCTAAGTAACTTTTTTCCTCTCCTTGTTTCAACCCCAAAATTCCATCTTGTGGATCTGCCTTATCGTTTCACATACATCAAAAGTGTGGTAAGACTCTTAACCAAAAACAAGGAACATTTTTTTAAAAAGCAAAATATGTTTATGTCACTATAAAAATAGGCTGGTGTAATCCAAAGGAAGATACTGTACCTGAAATGATGCTTGTTACTTGCTTACTATCCCTGGACACAATTTTCAACAGATTAACTCATTTTGTAATACTGAAACTTCTAGATGCATACCTCTGTAAAGTTTTTTAGTTTGTATTCGTGTAGAGGACATTATAATCTAAGCTCAAGCAGATGGAGCAAAAATAACTTGTGAAAAAGGCCAGACACACAAACTTTTATTTGCACAAAACCAAAGCCAGACTGAAGCATTCCACTGAATATCACCATTTACATTTATCTTATTAGCATTTACATTTAATATCAGCATGTACATTTATCTTTTGAATGGATACATTCGCTTACAAAGCACAAAATGGTTCTATAAGACCATTCATGACCAACTGAAAAGGTTTAGGCATTGCAAGGCTTTACTACTACATAGTGAATAAAACCAGCAGCCAGTAAAATCTTTGAAACTGAAGTTATATGAAGCATTTATTTTAATACAAACCGTGCAACTACACCTGATAAAAGCTTCTGAATTCTTTTGTACTCCACTCATAAGCTTTTCAGGGTTGTTCCGTGCCAAAACAAATATTATTAATGGAACTCAGAAAGCATTCTGACTAGCCAGACAGCACAGTAGGTATCTCAAGGATATGCACAAATTCAAGGAAATAGGAAAGATAACACTCATAAGAACACCTGTTGTAGAAACACAACTCACACTTGAAAAGTTCCTGTGCATTTATTAGGCATTATCATTTGAAAGTTCACTTTGTCGATAGTTCTAAATTTTACACTTCTCTGCAGTCTTAAGAATGTATTGATAAAGTATTTGATCAAAAGATCCATTACTGCAAGTTAAAATTTAAGTGAGTAAGGATCAGGTTCTGTCATCTTCAAACCTCTGGGTGAAGGTAAAAATCAGCACCCTTTGCCACAGAAAAAAGGTTTACTTGGAGATGGCTTTATTGGAAAGGCAGCATTAGGTAGCAATCAACACTATTAATAGAGTTATTTCTTTTAGCCAGAGAGTTCTGAGATTTACAGTTTAAGAAGTAGATACATTATTTCAGTGAGAATCTACCCAGTAAAAAACGTATTTTATACCTGCTCTCCCTCCTCCACTTGTATTTTGGAACTCTACTGGTATGGCTGCCAGCTGCGACCAGATTGTCAATTATTTGGCTCCCTCACTTAACAGCTGGATCACATCCAAGGCTTCTTATTTACAAGACTAAAACAAAATTCAGGTCCATTTTGTTTGTATACAGGTGCTCAATTAGGAGAGATCCTACAGGGAAACAATCTTTTATTTGAACTATAAAAGACATTGATGTTGTTTTAATGTGAGAAGTCAGCAAAAAAAGAGAGGGTGCCTTATATTAGGAGGAAAAGTAGTAGTGGAGTCGGGAGTTTCTCTGATTCAGTGCACTTTCTTCAAAAAGCACTTACTAAGCCCAGGGAAACGCAAGGAAAGGTAATATCTATTCTCAGTTTCAAGTATTTTTCAGCCAGAACTGAAGTCCAGAAGCTTTGTCTTGTTGCAGTTTTGCTTTCTGATATCTTTGCTGCATTCCTACAGACATCTCCTAAACCCTCATGAAGGCAAGCCCTTCCAATCACTTCTGCTTCTGCTCCTGCTCCGAGCAGGAATGATAGCCTGTGACTTTTAGTTATATCCTTCTTCAGATGAATGAGGGGAGCTGGGCTGCTTCCCCCAAGTCATGGGAACCAACTGAAACAGTGACCCTGAATATGTTTTTTTTTTCTGCAAGGTGTTTTAAAGAGCTTTGTTGGAATAGCAAACGAGCATTAAAGAGGAATTCAGAGTCCTTTCCTGGGCACACTCATGAAAATTGCAACTACTAATTGATAATGGAAGAGTTTTCCAGTTTTGTCTAGGTCCTTTCCAACCCTAACTAGCCTATAAGAGCCAAAGCATTTAGCAAAGTCTTCCTTTAATAAATTTTAAAATTTTGTTACCATATAATTTTCATTTAGGGTTGTGTCTTCTGTCTTTTTTTTTTTTGTTGTTATGACATGAGGTCAGGAAAATGCTTAAAATAATGTCATGGATCAACTTTTACACTATTTTTCTATCATGGCATAGAATAGTTTTACTTATATTTTATTTTATTGTACAATGGAGTAGCAAAAGTTTGCATATTCTTTTGTTGTGTGACTTGTGTTTTGTGGCATTAAAGCTGCTACTGTTACTAGCATGAAACAGTTAAGCATTTATTCTACTTTTTGTGTTCAAAGTTCCTCTTGTATCAGCCATATTTTGAAATAAGGATTGCCTAATACTATAAAAAAAACTTAGATATTTCTTTGAATATTTTTTCATAAAAAGATAATTCAAGGTTAACAGGAAGAGATCAACATGGGAAAATCTTATTTACAATAGAATGAGAGCCAAAAAACAATCTAATGCAAACATGAATTCTATTATGTGTTATCATGGAGGTATCTAACAATTTAAAAACATAAACCAAACATTAAAGCAAAAGTGAGTTCAAAGCAGAATGTTAATCAACAGCTTTTAGTATTAAATTGATTGCAGAGTTTATATTTTGTTTGATAATTTCAAGCAATCATCATTAGGATTCAGAAATTAAAAAAGGCAAATGATTCTGGGTATTTTTTGTCTTTACCAGCTTATCGTTGAACAGCCTTAGCTACAGTCTGGCACAGCTCTTGTGACACGGCGTCAGCTCACAAATCCATTGCTGCCCTGTAGCACTAACAGTTACATGCTAATGACACCATCAGCAGTAACTTTCAAGGCTTTACACTGGGTACATATACCTTGAAACCACTGATCAGGCTGTCAATAGAATCAGTAATATTTTCCTCTAACTTCTTCTTTCTTCTTAGATCTGCAGATCTGAAAAATCAATGGGTAGGACATTTCCATTGCTGGGAGGTGTGGTTCTCTTCTAGTCTCCATGGATTTTGCCTGTCTCTCCAAGTAAAAGGGCTTCTCATTTAATTTCTGACTGTGAGGAAGATTTTCTATGTTTTTCCAGTATCTGCTTAGTATTTATCAGTGCTCAGCTACAGCAGATTCTCAGCTTAAGGATCTTGGTGACAGTCTCATAAAAATTCCCCTTGAATTCTCACAGAAGATGCTTTTAATGGTACTTACCTTTTCGGCAGAAACACAGCCTCAAAAGCAAAATTTTACAGAAATTATGTGTTATTCCTCCAGTAAAACACATAAAGGTGTTAGAGGTGTTTTATTGGTAGCATAAGGAACAGCTTCATTGAGGTAAACGTAATACCTCCAGTATAACAAAGAATTCTCAAATATTAGCAATGCATTTATTTCAAGTTGCTTTGTACTGAAGCTGAGCTTAAAAGTTAATGACTCAGCCAAACATTGTAAATTCCTTACTATGACAGCATGGATTCACTAAGGGGAAATCCTGCCTGACCAATTTGGTGGCCTTCTATGATGGGGCTACAGAACTGATGGACGGGGTAGAGCAGTTGATGTCATCTCCCTGGACTTGTGTAAAGCATTCAACATTGTCCCACATGACATCCTTGTCTCTCTAAATTGGAGAGACATCAATTTGATGGATGGAACATTTGGTGGATAAAGAACTGGCTGGATGGCTGCACACAAACAGTTGTTTTCAATGGCTCAATGTCCGGCTGAAGACCAGTAACGAGTGGTGTCCCTCAGGGATCGGTGTTGGGATCGGTCTTGTTTAACATCTTCGTCACTGACATGGACAGTGGGATTGAGTGTGCCCTCAGCAAGTTTGCCGATGACACCAAGCTGTGTGGTTCGGTTGATACGCTGGAGGGAAGGAATGCCATCCAGAGGGACCTTGACATGCTTGTGAGATGGGCTGATGCCAACCTCATGAAGTTTAACCATGACAAGTGCAAGGTCCTACACCTGGGTCAGAGCAATCCCAGGCACAGCTACAGGTTGGGCAGAGAAGAGATTCAGAGCAGCCCTGCAGAGAAGGACTTAGGGATGCTGATCGATGAGAAAATGAACATGAGTGGGCAGTGTGTGCTTGCAGCCCAGAAAGCCAACCGTATCCTGGTCTGCATCAAAAGGAGCGTGACCAGCAGGTCGAAGGAGGTGATCCTGCCCCTTGACTCTGCTCTTGTGAGACCTCACCTGGGGTATTGTGTGCAGTTTTGCTGTCCTCAACATAACAAGGCCATGGAACTGTTGGTACAAGTCCAGAGGAGGCCCACGAGGATGATCAGGGGACTGGAGCACCTCCCGTATGAAGACAGGCTGAGGAAGTTGGGGCTGTTCAGCCTGGAGAAGAGAAGGCTGCGTGGAGACCTCATAGCAGCCTTCCAGTATCTGAAGGGGGCCTATAGGGATGCTGGGGAGGGACTCTTCATTAGAGACTGTAGTGACAGGACAAGGGGTAATGGGTTCAAACTTAAACAGGGGAAGTTTAGACTGGATATAAGGAGGAAATTCTTTCCTATTAGGGTGGTGAGGCACTGCAATAGGTTGTCCAGGGAGGTTGTGAATGCTCCATCCCTGGCGGTGTTCAAGACCAGGTTGGACAAGGCCTTGGGTGATATGATTTAGCGTAAGGTGTCCCTGCCCATGGCAGGGGGGTTGGAACTAGATGATCTTAAGGTCCTTTCCAACCCTAATTATTCTATGATTCTGTGATCCTGCGGCTGATACGTGGGCTAGTTCTTTGCACATGCATGAATCAGCCTGCCAGCATCTTTTCTTAATTTTTTTTTTTCTAGTGAAAATCAATACAAGTGGACCTTTTTCCATGGAATAGGTGACCTCTTTGTTGCAGAGCCTGAAAAGTGTTTGCTAACAATACTGGGAAAATGGGGGTTAAGTATTGCTCTATTCCTGAGACAACTTTGATCCAAAAAGTGGTGGTCACAGGTTTGGCTTCATCATTATGGGTAAAGCCATCCAACAATGCAGAGGAGCAATATGAACAACATTGCAGCTCTGATGCCAAGAGGGCTTTCCTGTTGCTTCCACACCTTTCTGCTTTCTTTACGAGAAAGGGCTGAGTTAAAGTAGTAGAAGGGGTGCTTTCCTACACTACCTTGAGTTTTACCCTTGGATATATAGAAATTACCAGATATATGCACCTTCATTCCTCCCAGAGGAGCATTTCTGCTGGCTTAGCACAGCAGGAAAACAGCAGAGTAAGGTGTAGGATGTGCCCTCCTGGTAACCCTGCATAAGTATGCTGATCACCAGGAAGTGCCAGTCAAGAGACACATCCAGTTTATTTTTACAGATGGATATATATTTTATACTTCAGTTACTTTTTATGTGCTTCCTGGAACATGCAGAGCCTGCTGATGCACTCAGCAAAGGCAGAACATGGCCAAAACAGACCTGAAACACCTACAGGCGGACAACCATAACTCCTTGGTGTTGCAACCAAGCATTCCTTGCCTTTCCAAACTTCCTGACATTCTTTCAGCACTGTGTTTTTTGGAAGATGAACATGAGATCTATATACATAACTGACAAAACTCCTGCAAAGAAGATTTTCTTACATTTACTTCTTGCAAGGCTACCTCAGACTTCACTGAATTTTTGGGGGTTTTTCCACTGCCTTCACAGCCCAGTATGTTACTCTCTCTATCACGAGGCACTGGAATAGGTTGCCCAGGGAGGTTGTGAATGCTCCATCCCTGGCAGTGTTCAAGGCCAGGTTGGACGAGGCTTTGGGTGATATGATTTAGCGTAAGGTGTCCCTGCCCATGGCAGGGGGGTTGGAACTAGATGATCTTAAGGTCCTTTCCAACCCTAACGATTCTATGATTCTATGATTCTATGATCTCTGCATTAAATTCAGTTGCGTGTGAAAGGCCAACACAAGATAGAATAAAAACTGCTGCTGAGGGGAGATTTTTATTCATGAAGAAAGAACTGGGATGACAATGCTGTAATATCTGCTGCATATAGAATTGCAGTTTTTAATATTCCAGAAAGATTTCCAGCAATTTAACACTCT
This sequence comes from Pezoporus flaviventris, assembly GCF_033815535.1. Classification (NCBI taxonomy): domain Eukaryota; kingdom Metazoa; phylum Chordata; class Aves; order Psittaciformes; family Psittacidae; genus Pezoporus; species Pezoporus flaviventris. The sequence goes on from NW_026892563.1 coordinate 24,224,763, forward strand.
TGTTGTAAAGCTATGTTTGCAAATTATATAGAAACAAATCAGTGTTCTTTTTTTCCCCAGACAGTTATATTCACAGTAAGGTTTTGTTTCTCAATGCTGAGAATAGTAGTTCTTTTCTACGTTCATTAAAATTTGTCCACAAAATTAGTGTGAGTGGTTAGTCTAGAATATAACATCAGTCCTTCATTGTGACTCAGGAAAAAGACATGTTTGAAGACTGAATCCTTTTTTTGTATACAGTTATTTCTTCATCAACAAAAACTATACTGCCAGGCAGCTTGTTTAGTTCACTACTGAGTGATTTAATTTAAGATACAATTGAACAATCTTTTTGGTTATATTCTAGTTACAATATTTTAACACAAGACAATACACTGTATACTCAAAGAATGTTTTTGTTAAATTCAATCTTACACCCTACAGATTCATATTTCTGAAATTCAGTGCATTTAAGATGACAAAAATGGTGGAGTTTATGAAAGAGTAACAACAATATCTCCTTTCTTGTTTTGTAGTTGAAGCAATAAAATTCTGCAAAATTATTTTTATTATTTTTAGTGTTCTAAGCAAGCTATTCAGAAGCAAAGCTACAGTTTCTACCAAAGTAAAGTTTTCTTTGGCTGTGAGAGTAATTAGATGTATGCATAAGGACTAGCAACAAAAGACTAGCACTCCAGCTACTCCATGGCAACAGTGAAATGCAAAGGCTGATCCTGCTCATGCTGAAGATGATAGGAGTCACGCTGCCTCACCAAGTGCAGCATTGCTAGCATAAACCAAATTAAACAGAAAGCAATTTACTACAAAGCACACTTTAAAAAGGAGACAGGTAGGTGACATTTTTTTCCACTTCAGTCTGGCTTTTCACTTGATTCGAAGTATTTCAGACCAAACACAAGAGCTGTATGGAGCGGATGGAAACTCATGTCCTCTCTTTTTCTGTCCAGTATGTGTTCTGACTTATCAAAGAACTCCATATGGAAGCTTATTTTTCATCTTTGAAATACCTGATGCCTCCTCCATACCCAAGTTTTAAAGATTTTACAAGACAGGACATAGGGTTTTTCCATTTTCTAACTTCTTGTCATCAAAAGGATGAGCAAATGATCCCTTTTTCTTTCCTGGCACTGGCAACAAGAAAAACTGGTAAATATTGGACTCCTGGAAGTTGCAGGTGCTTAAATATAATTGATTTCAACAGTACAATCATCATTTAGACCAGCTGAAAAGCAGGGAGAAAATATGAACATAATGCACTGACATGGGAAAAATCATGCAAATATTTCTGTTGATTCCTTACTGGGACAGCCTGATTAAATAAAGATTTATTTATCCTTAATAGCCCTGAAAAAATTATCTGAGAAAAAACCTAATCTAATAATTTCTAGCAATAGCAAACAGTTAACACCAGAATAATCCATGCCTAATTCTGTCTTTAAACATTTTGCCGTACCACACAGGGATAAAGGAGGACTAAGCAACATGAGGACATCCTGGCTAAATCAGGGATTACTTGATTTTGCATGCTGCTGTGGGACTGCTGCTACCCTTAGAGAGAGGGTGTCACATGCATTACCTTTATGCCAGGCAAAGTTAGCTATCATGCATAAGATAGCTTGTTCCACCTAATGAACTACTGTATCTCACAGTTAAAGTTCTTCCAGACACTGTCTTACATTTTCCCCTCTCAGTTTCATGCCATATGCCTGACAGATTATCACATTGTCCCTTCATCAAAATTTTTTTGATAGGTATGGATACAGCTGTATTAAGTGCAGATAATCTCCTCTATAAAGAGTACCACAGAAAACCTGATACTTTTCTCCCTGGATCTGATGACACAATCCTCCTTCCAATTTGGTGCATAATTTGATAGCTTTATACACTTCTCTGAGTACTGGAGATTACATTGTTAGGTGGCCTATTGACCAGCCTGGTTTGTGACATGAAGGATTTTCATGTGATGGTTGAGCAGTTAGTTACATCAGTATTTTCCCCACCTTTTCACCTTGTGAGTACAAGACAACAGTTTTGATTCTTGCAATCTTAAATCCCTTTCGCATACCACTTCCCCAGATACCTGTTAACACCTTTTCAGGCTTCTCACTTTCACAATATAATTATCAAGTTCCCAGTGTTCTGTAATTCAGTATGAGGATTTCCCTTAAGCGGTTTTCTTCATTTTGAAATTCTGGCTAAATAAAGTCTTGTTGACATGTCACTCAAAGCACTTCACCATTTGTCAGTGCTTTTTTTCATTATGTGTTGTAACCAGGATATTAATTGACGTCACAGTACTATGTACAGATGAGTACTGAAAATATCCAAGTGATACCCTGCTCCTACATCACAAAATTTTCCTGAAAATTTACCCTTGATTAGTAAAATACCATGGGGCACAGTATTAATCTACCACTCTCTCTTCATCTGCTAATTATAGCTCAGCATTTAAGACTGGTATTCACATAGGTCACCCACTCACAAACATAGCAGAATTTTACCCTTTTTAATTCTATAAGAAAAAGGCAATCTGGTTCACAAGGCAAGATCTGTTCTTTATAAACCCATGCTGTTTATCGCTCTTGGCACTACTGCCTTGGATTTAGTTATTTTTTTCTCAATATTTGTTCCATTATTTTAACGAGGAACACAATTACAGTTCTAGGCTTTGATCCTGAAATGAGCTCAGCAGGAGCTTTGCAAGTGACAAAATTCAGTTTATTTCATGCCCTTTTTCGTTTAGGTCCCTGTGCAACTAATACAAAAGTCACTGGATATTTTATTCATTGATTTACATGAAACTTAGGCAACATAGTAAGGTACCACTTTCAATGATGTCTAAACACTCTTTCCTTTGATTTTTAAAGTGTTTTACCCAGGGTAAAGGCTCAGCCTTAGTGTATTTCCTCAGCCTTATTTCCATTTAACTCTTCAGTCAGTGTTTCCTTCCTTAGTCTTCTCATTTTGGTCTTTTTCACTCTAACTTACCCTCTCCGGGACATTTTTTGTTCTGGGTTTGTGACTTCTCATTTGCAAAGTTGCTTTCTCTGTACATTTCTGTTACCAGAAGTCCTGAGCAGCAGGAGCCATGGTTTTATGATGGACCAAACAGTGGGTGGGGTGGTGTTATTGAAACTTCTTTGGCTTAGGAAATTGGGCTGAAATTCCTTGTAGAAGATTTCAAACAGCCTCCCACACACTTTTCTACTCTCCCTATCCCACTAGAAACCAGCAATGAGAGAGATGTGAAAAGGGGAAAGAAAATGGTGGAAAAAGGCTTTAATCATTAGGTATGTTTGCACTGGGCTGAAGGAAGGAGTAAAGGGTCAGTCTGATTCCTGTTTTGTCTGATATGATTTTTATATCACTGTTGACGACAACAGAGGCCAACTCCACATTATGGATTAACAAGTTGGTAGCGAAGGACAGAGTCGTTTATTTACTTTTCATGACAGAGTTCATGGGTTTGGACTCTCATAGGACATGCTGGGAGATTTCTCTATATTTTCCTAACGTTTACTTCTAAGCAGACCTTGGATGAGGAGACAGGCTTTGATTTGTGGACATGTGATATTCCATTGTTTGTTAGATATTGCATTTTCTTGGTCCTTTGAACATAAGACTTAAAGCAGAGAGACAAAATAATAAAAAAATGTAGAAAACAGTTTAGGATATTAAAAATAGAATTAAACAATAACAAAAAAATAGATCTATTTTGTTCTTCTCTGGATGAAAGGGCTTTGTTGAAAAAAAAACCAACCACACCTGAAAATACCCAACCCAAACTACTCAATTATAAGCTTCTAAACCAAGCTTTTAACTCAGAGCAATTGCTTATGTCTGAATAACATAAAACTATAAAACAGTTCATAAAGGTGTGTCCTCACCAATGGCTGCTTTAGCATGGTTCACTAGGAAATGGAGTTTTAAAAACTGAAACTTGCTTTTTCATGTGATATTTTGACCTTTTGATTTCCTGGATCTGCTTGATCATTATTTTCTTCCCTTTCCCAGTAAATGCGACAGGAATTTATCAGTTTACTGGCTAACTTGGGAGTTATTGGGTGTTCCATAGTCATTTGGACAATGTCAGGGGTGGTAGCATTTAGGGCTGAAGTCAAGATGACAGATTTTGTCACGAAAGTGTCTTGGTTTGTGCACTTACACAAAGAGAGCTATAGTTTTTACGTTCATATTTCCAAGCTTGGTTTTATACATTTCCTTCCACTTTACCAGAAATCTGAGCTGGGTTTAGGGAAAGATAGATTGTTTTTTCTTTAATGTTAGAAAACATATTCAGTTATGCACATTTGCAAATGACACCTTGGATTTCTAGGAGACATCTTGGCAGAGGAAAGGACTATAAATCCTCATACACACATTTCTGCAATCCAAGAAGGAACTGTAATACCACCAAACCTGGCAAAAGAAAGTGAAATAAAAATGACTGTTCCCTTTTTCCCTGCAACTGCCATTATTCAGAATATTAAATAAGAAATCTGACAGATGGAAATATTTAGATTGGAGCTCAGAGAGAAGATTCAATATTATCAAAATGGATTTGACTCTACTTTCAGTCTCCAATGCCTCTATTAAAAAAGCACGAGGCAGAGTTATTCTAATGGAAAACATTATATTTGCATTTATATGGGAGAGTGGAAACCAAAGTTTAAAACCACAAATTACTTTATATGTAGCATTTTAGCATTGGGTTTTGAAGTGTCCAGATGTGAAGAAATATCAGATATTTTGAAATGAACTTATTATCCAGGGGAGAGAAGGGCTTGAAATACAAACAGATTTGCTCTATTCTCTAAAAGACCTCTAAAGAAAAAATGGCAAAATGCCACTGTGGAGTATATGATCACCAGACCTGGGCTGAATAAACAAAAAAGATACAAACTTACAAAAGTCATTTTCCATTAGAAGTTGCTAGATTTCTTGCTTCAAAATATAATTTAATTACTGATGATTATTTGTAAGTAGAAAAAAAAAAGGAAATTACTTTTATCAAATATGAATCATAGCCTTAACTCTAGTAAATACCTTGAGAGGAGACTAAAGTGATGCAATTAGTACCTTCAAAAATCTGATTTTATTCTGAAGAAAGGTCATGATTAAAGATCATGTTTAAATGACTACAAAGAAGATGGAGACTGTCACTTCCAAGGCATCATGTGGAGAAGACAAGGAGCAGCAAGTACAATTTGCACTTTGAGAGGTTTCATCTTGATGTATGAAAAAAGATTTTTTACAGTAAAAACAATCACTCACTGGACCAACCTTTCCAGGGACCTGGTACCATCCCCATTGCTGGAAATTTTCAAGATGTAATTGAACAGGTTGCTAGATAATCATGTCTAGGCTCTTTTCCCCATAAAAAGATGAATCAGAGGATCTTTTGGGATCCCTTCCAACCTGGGCAGTTCATCTACACTGCTGCAGTGTGGATGTTCAAGAGTAAGACAAACATCATTGCTTATTCTTTTTCAATATGACAAATAAAAAACTATGTAGCATTTCAAGATGGCAAACGTTAAGGAACATGAGAGAGGAATGAGTTGTATATTTTATTTCTTCGCCATTTACAAAATGCCTCTTTTATTTTTTATTATTATTTTTTTTTAGGTAGCCTTATCTGAAAATACTTTAAACCAAAAAAAACACAAAACAATCCAAAACCCAAGTCCTGTCCTCACTCATAAATGGCATTAGAAAACATCAATCATGCTGAATTCCTAGGCTGTAACAAACATTTCTTCTCTAACAGAACTAATCTGCAACAGGACTAGTATCTAAGAGGTTTATTAATTAAAGATTATACTGTCACCATATTCTACCTGTGCTCATACAAATAATTTAGGCGTAAAGGAATTCCCTGGTCCTTTTTTTACAGACTTGAAAATAATGTAGTCAAAAAGGATCATGGCAAATCAATGTGTTCTTACATTCTTTTACTAAAGACACATGAGAGTGAAAAAGATTTCCAGAGCAATCAAATATGGGATATAAAACAAAAAGAAACATAGAAGATGACACAGACACAAAATATAGCATCCAGCAAGGAAATAAGAGGAAGTGTGGTTGTATTGATGCTAATGCTAGTCAAAAGGTAACTGCAGTTTATGAAACATTTTAGAAATACTATTTCTATTTTTCATATTGTGCCCTGAAATAAAATTAAATCATTTTTCTGGAAAGAATGTCCCAAAGCACAGAAAGAACTCAACTCAGAATCTTGGCTGACCAGAGCACTCACCTGAGGCTGGAAAGCTTCTCTAGAGTGATAATCCAGAGCAAGACCTTGGAAAAGTTTGTGTGCAGGGGTGGTTTGATCAGTCAGATGTTCTGCAGCTGTCTCCTAATTTGATTTTGAATTCAAAAAGTTTCCTGATGAATGAAACCCATCAAACCCATTTTTCAAAAAGGTCCAGAACCAAATCCCATTGCTATAATTTTATCAGCTGCAAATGAGCTAATCTGATTTGTACCAGCTAAGAAATAGAATCAGAAACCTCATAGATTACAGGTGACAGCTGGCTATTTCCCCCTTTGCTCATCATCTTCCTGTCACTTTTGAGATAATTTAAACTTTCAAGTAACCTAATTTCCCATTTTTAAACTCTTTTCTCTTTCTCAATGCTCCTTAGCCTAAAGAAGCATTCTGCGAACCTGCAGAATTGGCATACACCTATAGCTTTTAAAATAGGTTTCTAAAGGTCTAAGTCTTCAACATCTTCTTTCATCATAAACAAGCATCATCTCTATCAGTGGTCTCAGCCCACACGCCTCCCACAGCTCCAAATAACTGTAGTAGTATGACATAGTTACCCTCATATCTGATGAAGCTACAAATTCAATTCACCATTAAGGACATTCCTGATGATTTTAATTAGATGAGAATTTGCAAAGGCAGTCAGTAGAAGTTAGTATCTCCTACAACAGGAATAAAGCTAGAGCTAGTTGCATCAGAAACAGTTATGGGGAGTCGTATTCCATAAAAGTATCAGACAACTTTTTCATGAGCAAATCCTGCATCTATAAAAAGGTCCCTAAAAAAGTAGCATCATGCCATCACACTGACAATTAACTTCATTCCACTATTGAGGAAAGATGAATTAAAAACCTAAAGGGGTGAAAGTGAGCACTCAAAACAAATGTTTCACAATCCTTTTAAACTCAAGCAGTTGTAACTTTCATTCATTCTCTGGTTACTGTTAGTGATGAACAGTAACAAAAATAAATAAATTAAATATCAGTTCCTTAACTTGGTATGCTCTTTTAAACTTTCACATGAAAACTGCTTACTGTATTACAGTAAATGTTGCATGTTTGAATAAAAAACTACAAAACTTAAGGTAAACTCTATTGCGAGCACAAGCGTTTTAACAAGCAGACAAGCTTAACAGAGGGAAACTCCCGATCATTTTAACAGGCAGACTAGCAATTTACTGCATTTATAATTCCCTTGGTTTGGAAAAAAAGATTATTTCTGTGTCAGAAAAACGAGTCCTTTCAATTAACTTTTAATTCTTTTTGTTGCTGAGCCACCTCCTTTACATAAACATTTTTAAAACACTTTCATTGTGTTCTGTGTCATACTTTGTGCATCTTACTCTATTAGTCAACATAACATTTATATTACTTTTATGTTACGGTGATGCTAAAGCATAGAAGTACTAATATAACAGAAATTTCTTAAGAAACATAGCCTGATTTACGAATTTCTGGTAAGACTAAACCATCCTAAAATACCCTTATTCTGAAATTATAAAAGCTAAAATCAATACAGAAATACTAAGTCCAGTAAAACCTGCTGATACTCCTAAAGAGCAGAACCTTTTGAATACTTACTTTGTTCCACCACCAACAGTTTGAGGAACCTTACTCCTGTACTGAAACAAATTCAACTTTCAGTTTGGTTCCTCAAAAGTATACCTGATTCCTTTTATATAGGTTTCCAGAGCCATAAGCACCAAAGGACATAAATAAAACATATAAATTATACAAGAGATTAAAAAATCGAATTCTAATTTAAATTCTAATTCTAAAAATTCTGATTCTAATTCTATATTTTTTCAATTGTTTTCTTTAAAATAATGAATATATAGAAGCATTGCTCTCATTTTTAATAAGAACACAAAGAATCAATAAATTGGACCCTGGTAAAACAGCTTAAAAAGAGGGGTTTGGCTCAGTGATCCTTTACAAAGTAGATCAGTCAAGATCTGTCAAATAATGCTACTAGAATAATGGATAGTTAGAGAAGGTGTTAAACAACAAACTAGAGCGTTTCTGATATTGTAGCTATTCTGTAAGTTACAAATGTTCTAAAACATTCAAAAGTTTCTAAAGGGCAATTTTATTTTTTTTAGGAAATGTAATGTGCGAAGTGCACAGTCTCTGTCACTTCATCTTCCAGCTCTAGGACAATGCCTTTGCTGTCTTCTAGTCTTACGTGTAGATTTTTTTTTTCCTCTCTTCTACCTGCCTGCCTCTGGGTTCACTTCTCTGTTAGGGAATTATAATTCAAACAAAAGTATATATGAATTCTCTTCTGGCAGAAAAAGAAAGAAAAAAAGGAGTTATCAAGATCTTTATAAAGCCTCGGGCACTATGGAAGAGCCAGCATGCAAGGCTAGAAAATGCCTCAGGCTTATGGCAAAGAGCAGCATAATTCATAGGCTGGGGGAGCATATGAAGATGTAGATGTGTTATTGAAACTGAAGACCAGAGGAATTGCTAGGACCCAGAGGACTGCTGTTAGGACAGTAGGCTCCTCCATGCTGAAGAAAAGTTACTTTGCAGGCTGAGATCTCAGATTAGCCTCTATAGTCAGAGATGTCATTTTAAATAAATACAGTAGGTTAGATGTTTACGCCAGGCTAAGTCTATGGTGCAATTAAAAATTCTAGTGGCCTTTGTAGCCAAAAAGCACCTTCCTCTTTTGCATGAAAAGGTTGTGACATAAAAGTTTTAGGCAGCCCATGCTTACAGTCTTCAGGAACTGAAGCACTGGAAAGTGTCTTAAAGACATAGCTCTGGACATTTAACCCTTTGTTTCATTAGGACATCTGAAATAAGGTTCATGACTGTACTTGTCAGCTAGATAAGAAGGTTGAAACATTGTTAATTGTGTTGTTATAACACTGTCTAGATGGTAAAGTTTTCTCATATCAAAAATATAGCTGTAAAAGAAAAAACAGTGGAAGATATTATCAAAGAAAATGTAGAAAAAATATATCTTCAAATCCATCTGTATTTTTGAGGGTACTGTGTGTCTGCTGCTACTGTAGCAATATGATTATGATAAAAATCAAAATGCACCTTTTTAGAAACATCATCACCTGATATACCTGCCCTCAACAGTATTGATCTATACCTTGATAACTTAGAGAAAATTTCTCTTTTTGTAATTGGATAAAACTCATCAGGATTAAGTTTTCTTCAGCTACTTCTTATATTCAAACATTAACTTGAAATACAACTTTCAGTAAAGTCTGACGACACAGGAAAAACTCCCTTTTTTGATATCAGCAATTATGTTTCACTTGAGAAATGGAGGCAACCCCCCCCCCCAAAAAAAAAGTCCCATAAGACTACTTAATTAAGATATTTAGCATTTGAAAATGATCTGATTTTTAACCTGATTTTCAGAACCTTTGAAGTTAATGTCTTCAAGTACAAGAAAGTGGGATTCAGAAAGACTTGGAAGGTGCTAACCTGACAAGCTTCTTTCTGTAGTCAATAGAGACAGGCAGGTGCTCCAAGGGCTAAGTGGGTATGCTCACTTTAGGAGCTCTGCATCATCCCCAGAGGAGACTTACCTCTCACTCCACTGGCACTAAAAGGCAAGTGAGAAGGCTGGCTTTTCTAGGCAAAAGTTAGGCTTTGCAGATACCCCTCCTGAGCATTCCTGGCTCAGGAATTTGCCCTTTCCCAGCAGCACTGTTGAGTTGCAGGAGAGATTGGGATGAAACAAAGTTCAATAGAAACTTCCATCAGATCAGGAAATCGAGGGGCCTAAGCATCCTGAGAAATGACCCAGAAAACTGTAAAACGTATCTTTCTGAAGTAAGGATTTTTGGTTATCTCTTCCTTTTTTTATTTTTTATTTTTTAATTTGAAGTCCTCCAAGGAATTAATTCATATTCTAATATCAGGTTATTGTGCACAATAGTTGCACATTCTGGATATGAAAAGGAAGAAAGAGTGCCGTAGTTTGAAAGGAGAAACATGGAGATACAAAAAAAGAGAAATGGGGAGGACCAGGGAGAGGGAAAGAAGAAGAAAATAGGTCTAACGTAACTATTTAATTTGCTAGTGTATTTTACTCTTCTAAATGTCATAATCTACTGAGGCTAACAGAAAGGCATGAATACATTTGTGTAAATGAGTAACAAATGAGATGTATCTCTCAGACTCTGGAAAGTTGCCACTGCAATTTTCTATTGGTCCTAGAACATTGTCCATTATAAAAAAAAATAAAATCTCAAGCTTAACAGTGGGAAACTGCTTATCATTTTAACAGTTAATCCCATAATGCAGAACAAAGCAAAATGGCAGCCTGGCAAATGTTCCTAGAAATGTAAAGAAGCAGAGCAATTACCAATCTACTGCCATCATTAAACACTCTGAACACAAGAGATGTCAAAAAAACATGCTCAGAAGATCAATTGTCCTTAGCAATGCAGCTAAAATCAGAGAAGGTCTATTTTTTTAGATGCTGGTAAAAATGAAACAGAAATTTTAAACAATTTTGAAGAGACACTGAAATTTGTTTTCTTGTGTGAAACACCTTGCTTAGTAGGAAGACTTTTCTTTCATGAGCAACTTCTTTCTGAGGATCTTACAAAACCAAAAAGGTATAGATATCATTCGTGAAAATACTCCACATAACTATGATTTGTATAACAGAATGCAGGTATATACCTAGATACCTTCCATGGGCATATTTAAAGTATGATTTACAAGACAGACTAGTAAAAATTTGTATGACATGTGTCTTTTGCTGCCTAAATATATGAATTGCACATTTCACATATAGAATCATAGAATGGTTAGGGTTGAAAAGGACCTTAAGATCATCAAGTTCCACTCCCCCTGCCATGGGCAGGGATGCCTCACACTAGACCATGTCACCTGAGGTTCTGTCTAGCTTGGCCTTTTGGAGAAAAGTATTTATGCACTTGATAAAGATCATTACCAAATCAACTGAATTTCAATAGTGGGTATAGAGAGAATGAAATTAAGTTAATTTGTATGAAATATGTTTCTAATATATTCTAAAGTAAATGAACATAAATTAACCCCATTAAGAAAAATAAGGAGGAAAAAAGTTGCATATTGCTTCCTTTATGTACCATAGCATTTTTGGATATTTTCCAAACACTTATCAGAAAAATTGCTTCAACACACTATAAAAGGGTTCTATACATTTTCATAAGTGTTTCCATCCCTTCCAATATTCCTCTCCCAAATAAAGTAGGATATATGCTTATGAAAATATCTTCCACATTTCTTCTTGATGTATCCAATATGCATATCAATATTATTTTTTGCCATACATCACTTTACCCTATATCACATTTTCATACATATACGTTAAATATAATCAAAATACTTCAGAACACGTTGTTTCTAACATAGAAAACACAGGAAAATCTGCCGTCAGTGGTCACCCAAGAGACCAACAAAAAAATAAATCACTGCTTAACAGAGGTGGTCTTTTTCTGAAGTCAAAGCAGCCGAATGCATTCAATACTTGCGGGAATACTTTGGTTTGGTTTCTTTAAGACAAGAAATGGCTGAAGCAGGGTGGTCCCATGAATAACTCCCTGTCTCACTTACTTGACGATAAACTCAAGTAATAACATAATAAGCCTTACCCATATGTAACACAACTCCATGTAGGCTTGACTGATCTTGAAGGTGCATAGACCAGCAAGTTTGAAATGCACAACTGGTTTAAACTTCATGAAGGTCTTTAGGTTTGTTTTTTTTTTTTTTAATGTATCAAACAAAATGTAATTTTGAAAAAAAATAACAATGGTGGCATAAAAAAAGATTTTTTGTTAACAATTGCTTTACAGTTGCTTTACAATTGCTTTTTTAAAAAATAAAAGCAAATCTTCCCAAGCTCTTCCATTTTTCCATATCCAGCTTTTATTGATAACTGAAAATTAAAAATAAAAGGTGGGACGAGGGCATGAGAAAGAAAACAATCCTCAGATCTTTCATATGTCCCAGACTTATTTATGATAATATTTAGTTCTCCGCTACTTGTCACCACACCCATGTACAACATTTACATCTCTCTTTTCTGAATTAGCCACTGTCGCTATTGCCTCCCGTCCTCCCCAGCAGCATCCTCAAGAAAGATTTAGCAGTTTCTACTGAAGAAGTCTTAGTAAAGTTGAATGGCATAAAATGAAGTTAGGAAAACACAAGATAAAAATAATAGTGGAGGGACGCAGACACAGGGACTGAGCGGGGATGAGGCAGAGGAGTGAGAACACATACAGCTTTCCCAGAGAAAAAGAAATACTAGGATCTCCAGAAGCAGTTGAAGAGAAGCAGTAGTATATTTAAGAAGTTATAAAGACTCATACCACTCAACAGGAGTCTACCCCTAATATAAGTGCTGCCTTCCACTCTCCTGGACAAGTGAAGCATAGTGGCAGAGCAGAGAGATGCGTGGTCAGACCTTGAGGTGCCTGAGACCCCAGGAGACCATCCTGGCAGTCACAGGAGAAAGGGAGGCTTCTGAGAAATTTGACAGCCAATTGTGAGAAGGGAGAGGGTGTTTTCATGTTTTGTTTTGCTTTTTGCTTTATAATCCCTGGGGCTCTCAGAGTACAGCTTTGAGCGTAATAAAATATTTCCTGCTAGAGCAAATTGCTCTTAGCAACCACAGAAATCCCCCGCACACTCTTTCTACTGCTACGAAATACTTGCAACTGTCAGACCCAACAAGCTGTCATTGAAAAGCAACAGAGTCTATGACCTCTCCTACTTTAGACTTAGTTTGCAATCTAAAGCTTTTGTCTGCTGTTGGTCTCCTCTCATGCTCAAGCTATGAGTGGTCAAGAACACCTGCTCCTTCCTACTTCTCCATAAGCACATATAGATCTTTGGCCAAACAAGGCTGTGTGCAGTGCTGTCCAATGAAGGCAGCATCACTGTCATTAAGCCTTTATTGCTCCTAGACTGAAGAAGCTGCCATTTTCTTAGTGTTGGCCTGAGGATGGGGCCACCTGGAAGCCTTTTTTCTCATACACCTGTGCCTCTGGACATGCTAGTTCTGTGGGCTCCCCAAGGAAACAACTTTGGAAAATGCTTTCAGGCACTGTGCAATGGATACCAGTTGTTCGCTGGAAGGTCTTCAAGCAGTCATTCAGGTATCACTGACTGTTGTTTCACTGTTGCATTTGAGACAAGCCAAGACAGGGCTGTGGATGGAAGAGGGGTGGCTAGTCTGACCTTCATGGTGCCTAGCTGTGCATGACCACTGTCCTCACGGGCCACTTGATCAGGTGGTCAGGCAGTTCGTCTGGCCCAAAACTAACCCAGACCAACATGATTTTTTTCATGACCACTCAGCAACTTCTGAGTCTGGCTGACCACACAAACAGAAACTGCAGAATCTCACAGGACAGTAAAAACAAGTGAGACACTAAGTAGTTCAACAAGAGCTGCCCAAGGGTAGTTAAAATGATAATGAAACAGCAACCTAAACTGAGATACCAGAGATACCATGCCAGACGCTTCTAAGAAGTAGTGTCCACGGAAGAGAATTTGAGAAAACTGTATTAATCTTTAGAAAGATGTTAAATGTCAGCACTGGATGCAGCCAAAGGACACTGTGAAGCAGAAATAGCCTGGGCAGTGTTATTTGTTGTCAAGATTATCCCTTCTTAAACTATATCAGTAAGGACCTCACAGACTTACTTGCTAGGATGCAAATTTTTGAGCACCTTATGGGAGCAGAAGGTACTTAAGAACTTTCCATCATGTAGGAAAAATTTGACAAGATGTCAGAAGTAATTTTTCACATACGACACTAAAATGCCTTGGGAAGTCTGCACCAGAAACCCAATGGTTGAAAAAGCCCCAAAACAAAAACACATCCAAAATCAAAATGCCCCTTGAACTCAGACTGGCTTGAACAGAATCAGACACTGGAGAGGACTGATTCATCATCGGTGGGAAGCACAACATGGCTCTCCTGCCCCAGCACCTTCCTCCCTGCCCAGCTTCTCAAACTCTAGGAATCCATCAGATTGAAACCAATGTGTAACGATTTCAACATGTTTTCGATTTTTAAATATTTTCAAATGGCTAAAGTAGTTATATAATATATAGTTTTGCTTTTTGAATGAGGCTTTATGTGCCAAATATTAGCTTGGAAGGAGTATTTATAGAAGAGTTTAAAGTCCCTGAAAATAGGGATTTATATTTACAATAGAAATGTTGAAAAGTTTTTACTGTAGCTATATTAGCAGACCATCCCATAGTAAAAAGGTGTTATTTTAACAAGAACATTTATAATAGCAGTATAATGTAGTTACGAAAGAATGAACTTTACAAGGTGAATGTATAATTTAATACAAATAATCATGCCAAAAAATTAAACAGGAGATTGCAGGAGAAATTCATTCAGCATACAGTTTCTCATAGAACATCTGATTTTATAGACTTTTACTAATGAGAAATACAACATCTTCTTCCATAAATAAGAATTGTTAAAGCATTCATCAATTTTAATAGCTGATGTCTTACACAGTCATATTTATTTGAAAGAAATTTATATGCAGAATTCAATGGATTAATTAATTGCATCAGTGGTAGTGAGCAGACTAACAGTACAATACTAATAAGAGAAGCTGCTGATGTGAATTCAAAAAATTTGAGGATTTTTGCATCTCACTTAGAGCACAGTATCAAAATGTTCTTCTAGGAGTTAAAACAGGGACAAATTCTGATACTACAAAAGAGCCAGAAAATCACCTGAAAAGATACAGGGAATCCCAACAAGAAATCTGTTTTTTTTCTACAGAACACACAAGCAAATCCTGTTTAGAAAACAGGATGATGTGTTTCCCTCCTCTCTTGTACCAGCATAAAGTCAGCATTGTACAAGGTGCTGTGGTGCAGAAGATCCCCCCAAGCTCAGGATGCAGGCCAGGCAGCAGTCTTCAGAAACACCATCCTGTAGCTACTCTGCAAAGTTACAGCTGGGGCAAGTGATGCAGCCCGAAAGCTCCTCTTGCAAAAGGACTATAGATTGTCAGCATCGTCTTCTCTATCGCATTCTCGTACTTCTCTTCTGGCTGGTCTCTTCAAAGCTGTGTCAGAGCTCCTCTCCTAGCATAAATGGGAGTGTATTTCACAGGGTGGCATGCATCTGTCATGCAGTATATGCAATACACATTTTGACAGCACAAGGAATCATTCCCTGTAGCCTACAAGACCTTACTCAGACCATGGCTGACCAAACAGCCCTGCCTAAAGTCCCTCCTTGGTTGCACTACTCCCAGGTTTTCCCACAGCATAAATTTGTGGAGCTGTAACTAGGGATAGACCTAAAAGCACTTTCCAAAAAGAAAAGAAGTAACTGCAAGTACTCTTGCAAAGTACCCCCTGTAGGCAATGATCCTGTCGCTCAATAAAAGCCCTAGTTTCACAAATGCTTACATATCTGCTTAAATTTAAGCCCCTGGCTAGTCCCCTTTTGTGTCTATGGGCCTTTTCACATAAAACCAAACAAAATCCCTAAGTGTTTATAGGATCAGGAAATGAAGCACAAAACTTACTGGTCTTCTCCCCACCATGTAGAAGAATTAAAAGCAAATCTTCTGTATTGTAAGATGCATTGTAACAGAAGAACAAATTGTGTGGCTGTTTCAATACTGTAAGAATCCTAGAATCATAGAATCAGCTAGGTTGAAAATAACCTTTATCATTAAGTCCAACATTTACCCCAGGACTGCCAATTCCACCACTAAGCCATGTCACCAAGGGCTTTGTCTACACAGGTTTTGAACACTTCCAGAGATAGTGATTCCACTACTGCCCTGGGCAGCCTGTTCCAAAACCTGATCACCCTCTCTGTGAAGAAATTTTTCCTGATATGCAATCTAAACCTCCCTGGTGCAGCAAAACAATAGAGAAAAGAATGGCTACATTTTTTTTTCTTCACCCTTATTTCAAATTCAGTGTTGTGTTTTGCTTTCTCTTACTTTATCTTGGCATTTTTATTTTTTTTTGTTTCCATTGATGAACAAACTTGTAGACTCTTAATTATTTTTAATTTAGTAATTTCATTTTGTAATAACTGTAAACAATCTGAAATAGCAGCTGATCATTAATTCCACTGTTCTTGTAAAAATAATTTTCTGGGAAAAGAAAGTATGGTGTACTTGACTGCTTAGATCTCACAGAACTGATTGGGGTTTATTTCTTCCACTGAGGTGACAATGTTAAAACTAGATGTTGAGACCAGGACCCAGTAAGTGTGTCATATTGATAATGTGGAAAGACATCCAGATTAGAAAGTCTCAAGAGTTCTACAGGTTTAACCCCAGAAAGCAGCTCAGCCCCACACAGCCACTTTCTCACTCCCCCAGCACTGGACTAGAGGAGAGAACCAGAAGGGTAAAACCACAGAAACCCATAGGTGGAATTAAAGACAATTTAGGTAAAGCAAAAGCTGCATGCACAAGCAATAGAAAAATAAAGGATTCACTCATTCTTTCCCATCAGGCAGGAGTTCAGCCGTCTCTAGCAAAGCGGGGCTCCATTACACTTAATGGAGATTTGGGAAGACAAACAACATCACTCCAAATGTCCTTACGTTCCTCCTTCTTCCCCTAGCTTTATTCGCTGAGCATATGCTACGAACTATCCCTTTGGTCAGTTACAGCCAGTTGTCCTAGCCATGCCCCCTCCCAGCTCCTTGTGCACCCCCAGCCCACTGGCTGGTGGGTGATGTGAGAAGCATAAAAGGCATTGGCTCTGTGTAAGACCTGCTCAGCAATAGCTAAAACACTACTGTATTATCAGCAGTTTTCAGCATGAATTCAAAATGTAGTCCCATACAAACTACGATGAAGAAAATTAACTCTATCCCAGAAAAAACAGTACATCAGGTGATGGAGCTCCAAAACCAGTTAAAATCACAAAGACTTTTAAAATAAAATGGGAGAATTCAGTGTGGACTTTGAATACTATTACAGAAAAAAAACAAAACTTTTATGGACACGAATAGTATGGACAGAAATCATTCTATTTTGAGCATTCTTCATTAGCTAGAAATATATGTAAAATTATTATTACCATACAAAAATATGTCATGTTTCCAGACAATACACATTTTAAAAAAACCTTTTGGGCAACTGCAATTGTGTAAGATAATAACAAGTGCAACATCAACTTTCTAATAATTCATTAAGCAGAACTGGAGCTGGTTGATAAAGACAATCCTTTTGTGAATAACATACTACAGTAAGACATGGGTTCTGTCTATTAAAATAAAATGTTTTTAAAAAATCATAACTGGAAAGAAAATATTAAATTTGGATTTCTTTAATATTAAATGAAAACTATTTCTCTTAATGAGACTGATCTTCATGATCCTGCTCATAGTCTGGAGAAAAAAGCTCTGCTTCAGGACACAACATCTAATGAATTTTTAATATTTTATTGTATTGTATGCAATCATGATTTTGTTAGAGCTCCTTCTCATTGCTACAACCTTACACAGCTTGCAACCATTCATTTTTTTTTCTGCTATATCAGCAGCTGAAGGAATATACATTAAATATATAGCAACACTTTTCACTGTCCCATTTCCAGATTTAGAAAAATATGACATAAATCCAGCACTTGATCCTGAGACAGTCTAGTTCCTTAAACCCTTAATTTTTAAAGAATCAGAAAACCAATGAAAGCTTGTATCTCACAGCATCTTGTCAGCATGCTCAACTGAAGTCAAGCACTGTTGATGAGCTCTTCTTATTGGATATTGATTTCCCTGCAAAAGTGACTAATTCCCTGCAGAAAGCTGGGTAATTCAATATGGTCACCTCACAGTGCACACGTTTCCCATTAAAAACCATCAGGAAGCAAGCACATGTATTTAAGGGATAATTTGGTTTTCTTTGTGCATGTTTGTTACATAAAATATTTTTTTTTCCATCCCATGAAATTGAACAACCTTATGTCCGTTGCAGACAATGGAAAAAAGTCATTGACTTCAACATGCTTTACATTAGGTCCTCTGTACTTCTAGCTGCTCCAGGCACAGATTACCCCATGCCTAATGTGGAGTTAGTAATTTGAAATAACTCAGGACTTTTATAACACTTCATTATGTATGATACAACTTCTTTCACAATAAATTCTTTCAAATACAGCTTTTGTTCAGAGAAACAAGCCCACAATTTATTCACTGTGTATTTAAGAACTGCACCCTTCTCTAGAGAAGGTTAAAGGTGAATTTGCTGCAGCAACTACCTGCAATTTAGTCACCAAATTAATTTCACATAAGAATATCTGTGGTTTGTTTGAGGAAAAATACTTATTTGAAACTTTACAAAAAATGTTAAAGACTGTAAATCCATATAGTACATTTTAAGCATTACTACTACTACAAATTTGTGAGAGTATAACAGAAAGGAATCAGATTTCTTAAAACCAGAGGAAGAATGCTATTACTCCAAGGAAAACAGCAGAATTCTCCAATTCAATTGCTCTCTCCTTGTTTCCTTATACAGCTATATTTAGAATGGACTCTTCTTCAGTCCACTTTTGATGGGTTTCCTTGTAAACTTGTGAAGAAAGATCACACACATGAACAAATCAAGTAATATTTGACCTATCAAATTTAAAATTAAGGTACATAAATTCTTTCCTACTATCCAGATTGCAAGATGGAGAGGGACTTTAATCTTGTCTGTCCCTCTCCAAACTTAATTGTTTCTGCTGCCACTTTCTGTTTCTAGTACACGTTTCATCAGATTGAAATCCAAGGTTTCTTTCTCTTAACAGTCACTTTGAATTTGTATTTAAATTTTTCAAGCTTTTAGCTTGAGAGATGGAAACTGTGGCACTGTTTTTTTCCACACCCTTCTACATTTGCATCCATAATTTTGTTACTTGGTACCTGTCAGCATTGCAGTTATTTATTTACCTGATTTCAAAACTTTCATGGGCTGCTTGTGGCTAGTTCAGATATCCACAGATCTCAAAGGCAGAAAAGACCATGGTAAACAACCATCACACCCTATCACAATCCATAGGACTGCTCTTCATCAGGTCCTGCCTTAAATTGAATGGTTATTCTTGAATTATTCTGGGGTTTTTAGAAAAAGCAAATGAACAGCTATATCAAGTATAAATCTTACCCATACTAGGGAAGGCAAACCAACCTTAATGTTATAGTTCCAGGATTCTAATTTTTAAAAAATGCTTTATGTTTAGGATGATCTTTTTTTCCACTTCAGCTATCATATTTTGATTCTACAAAAGCACATTATAAATAATATTATTAAAACAATTATAATGGGGATTAAAACGGGACTCTGTTGAACAAGACAGTCTGTCAGAGAAGGAGATAACTAGTTAAATGCTGTTGATGAAAGATTTCATTTGTGATAAGTCCAATTCCCTGTCATACACCTGGGGGGATTTCAAAGTGATTAACTCCTTTTTAAGATTGCAAAGCAATGCGCTTCCTCCTCAGGCTATTCCCACTCTGTTTTCCCATGTGCAATGAATTCACTCAAGTTCCACTCACTTCTGGCACAGAAGCAACAGTCATTATTCCTGAGAACATATCACCCTTCGGAAAACAATTCCTTCAGCGATTCTTCCTGTAGAAAGCAGAGTTATATCCTTGTTTTAAATATTGATCAAAACAGGCTATGGCAGATTTCTAGAGAGCATCTCAATACTCAGGTCCTTCACACATGTCATGTTCTATTGGTCTTTGGCTCATGAAAGAACAGGCCTTCTGACTGCTGGGGCAGGTGTCCTCCCTTCTTGTCAATGCTTCCTCCAGTATATCCAGAATAAGAGGTCTGAAACATAAGTATCTTCTCATAATATATCAAATTGGAATCCAAATTCTTTATCTAAAGATGACTTTAGTTTGAATAGTTGCAATTCTCTCCATTTACTACAGCAAAAAGAGAGGAAATTACATTTTCTCATCTTATAGGACACTGCAGGAATAAATCCTTTTAGCAAAAGAATGCAGATCACTACAGAAACTAGCTAACGTGCATACATAAATGGAAAGCTCAAAACAAAGCTGAGTATATCACACCTAAAAAGTACTTGAGAATTTACTCATCTCAGAGACGAAAAAAACCAAACACCACAACAAAAAAACCCAAACAAAAAATAACAAAATTAAAAAGTATTGTTAATATGACTAGAATGAGTTGCAAGCTTGACGTAAACTGAGATTTTTATTCTTTAATTATTTGAGCACAAGATTTCAAAAAAGTTAAGATTAATTTTCTTACTGTCTTAAACTGAATGCAGGTGAATTTTAGTCATTGTTTTAAATAGAATGAAGTTTAAAATTTCTAAAAATTAAAAGTCACAAATAGTGTTCTTTAACATCTGTTCATTCATAAAAAGCTTTACTCTTTTAAAAATACCAAGGATTCCTTCATCCTCTTTTTATCCCCCTCTGACTCTTAACCTCTGATGTATGCTCAGGGAGAGCTGATGGAATTAGGAGAAGGAACAGCTTCATACTCCCCATGGATTGTTAAATTTTCTCAAGTTACAGCAGTAGTTGTATCTTGATACAGCAAATGTTGTATCTATCTGATGTGTCATTAGAACTCCAACAGTTAATTGCCAGATACTGCAGAGACACATAACCTGGAGGCAACCTCTACATCTCTCTTTGCAACACAGGAGCATAAACTTATCTGTAAATGAGTGGGGGTGAGGATGATGGTACTGAAACAAGCCTGAACGGTCACTATCTCTTAGAAATAATTTTTTAAAATTCTATCCAGAATTTATTTTGCTTGGCTGGTGTGTTCCTTCATTATAAATTCTCTCTATGTATTAACCACTGCCCTCTTGGAAGGGACTTGAGACAGCTGTTAATGGTTTCATTGCTGGGGGGGGGGGTGGAGTGGAAAAAAAAAATAAAAATTTTTGTGTGTCCTTGACATGTCACTGGCATAAATAGATACCTTCAGAAAAGGATGTGAACCTAGATGCTATAATTTTTACTTGACAGATTAGGACAACTGGGTTGAGAGTATCTGACAGCTAGATACAGGCTGATCTATAAGACTGAGTAGGGAAGCATGACAGACATATGCATTTATTAAAGGTACATTTACAAAATGTCCTAGTTTAATTTGACAACTCTGCCAGCTAAAACCTCAGGAAGTCCAAGGATATTACTCTGTACATGCCAACATGACACTACAGTTTCAGTAGAAGTTAAAAATCATAAATAAATAGTTTTAGTGTCTTAAATTTAAAAATTGTAGGTACATTTATGGATGCTATAAAACTAGACTATCTTTTAACAAAATAAAGAAGTTGAATTACTTCACATACTTTGTGAATGTAGAAAAAGTGCATATGTATAACATACATACAGTACTGGGTATTATTACTATTATATTCAAGTATATATCAGGAACAATACTTTCATGGCAACATCGTAACATTGCAGTATTTTTGTCATTTACTAAATTGGCAGCTAGCTTGTAGACATTCAAAATGAGCACAAGAAGCACAAGAAACATTTTTCTTTCACTAGAAAGTTATGAGAAAAATATAGACATATTTCTACCGCTGAAACAATAGTGTGTTATACTTCTGAAACTCAGATTTCACACCATAGTCACTCACACTAACCTGATATTTGTCTGTCAGCATTACAGAGAACCAGGAAAACTGTACTTTATGTCTCTCTGGCTCCCTATAAAGACATATGTTATGTGTTTCTTATTGATATAACCAATCTTACAGGAGAGAAAATAAAAGTAGTTAATCATCTGACCTATTTGGCAAAGATCTCTACTTCCAGCACTTTGAGAACTTCAAATACGTGAAATCATACCCCTAATATTCCTATCTGCAGTGCTGGAGCTACAAACATATACATATACCTTCATTTCAGGACAGTATAACTGCAATGGCTTCAAGACAGCAACTGACAAATGTTGTAGTTTAGATGAAAATAAAATCAAGCATATGTGTAAGTCATACTGATTATATGATACTCATCATAAGACTCAGCTGTGACAAACCATGAGAGAGAAACTTCCTCCTCATTTTAAAGAATAAGGGAAATATTTAGGAGATGAAAATTCATCAGGAAAGATGATGAGTTTATTATATTCTTACTAAATTGTTAGTAAGCCTTCGGGCTCTTTATCAAATGTAAAATTTTCAGGGTTGGGGGAGGGGGCAAATAGAAGCATAAAGATTTAGATTTTAATTTTTTTTTGTGACAATGCTAAAGAAAAGAAGTAATTCCACAGAATCTTAATGTCTTTTCTCCCTTGTGTCTTCTGTTGAAAGTCAGAGTTACCAGCTCTTTTTAGAACCTGAGCATGCTGGTACCTACAGCCATCACATTTCTAGTGCAAATAAGTACTGTAGCAAGGCCAGTATAATATCCATGCAGATAGATATGGTAGATCTATGTAAACAGTATTAGATGTGTCCAGAAATCTCAGCAAACTTAGGCTAGGCCAGAGATCTGCACTGTTAAACAAAGTTTTTTGTTCTTTTGCTAATGAAGGTGATTGAACAACCCAAGGTTAAAACCCAAAGAGAACCTTTTGAGAAAACTTTTCCAAGCAGAGTAAGTAGAAAACTCTCTCCTCTCTCTCTAGCATAAGAATTCAAAGGTGGCAAGAAACTATGGGAAAGAGGCAGGCCAGTTGGCAAGATTAAAAAAAAATAAATCAAGAACCCTCATTATTTTATGTAGTGAAAGCATTGGACAATTAAAAGTAACTGAATATAAACCAGTCTCAACTATTTTAAACACATAACTCAAACTGTATTATCTCCCAAAGCAAAATGATGGTCTTGCCCTACTTTTCTGCTGTTCAGCCTTTTTTCACCAGCCTAAGTTTCTTAGAGACATGGCTATAACTCTTATCGTACCCCAGGAAAATCCTTCACACTTTTGCTTCTCATCTTTCTTACTGACAGCGAAGTACCAACTCTAAGAACTGTTGTGCACCAATAGAGCATAAACTAGTAACTTTGATATACAAGGAGAGAAAGCAGTGCACAAGAAGCCAATACATTAAACAAAATTAAAATGGCAAGATATAAAGAAACTCAAAGACATCATTTTTTCTAAAATAATTTTGTTTCCCCCAAAGAGCAGCGTTAATTTGTGGACTAGAGCTGATAAAAATGATCCTTAATAAGTAGGACCACTCATCCACAGGCAGCTTTCACCAAATTTCAAGTCCTGTAAAAAAGAATAAAATTTTTATGTGCAGTTACTGTATACCTCAGGTCCAGTGCATTTACAGTGTATCAGGATAACACAGATATATGCTAATATGCTAATAAAGATGGTAAATGTAGGTAAAGGCACAGATTTGCTATGGGTACAATTTGCTACTCTATTATTTGTGTGGTGTGAGAGCAAAGAGCAAAAAGCTTCTGTCAAGTTTATAAGAAAAAGGTTTTCAAAGAGGTGATTATCACTCAAAATTATTTCAGAAACAGAAAGGAGAAAAGTTTTATCCACTGAAGGGATCTTCTGGTATATGGTTTATTATTGAGAAGCTTATTGCTTTATTGTAAGTAGAAATGACAATTGTAGATGCATTAAGATCTTTCACCTGAGATGATGTCAATAAAGTTCATAGTTATGAACTTAAAGAGTCAGACAAAAACCCAGAAAAACATGAGTAAACAGCAAGAAGAAAATAAACTTTTCAGCTCTTAAAAAGAGAATTAAAGTAATCTTTAGACTGAAGTGCTAGATCCAGGCTCAGACAACACTTCAAGAAATCTCCTCAGCTTTAAATCCCCCAAGTCTTTTAACAGGAGCTTTTACAATTTGTTATGAAGACACAGGCTACAACATGTAGTTAAATCTTCTGTTGAGCAGCCACTTTCATTGTTGAGTTTCTCTTCCTTTTATCCTATTGCTGTTTGTGTTTTTGAGCTACAACAAAATATTTTTATGTTTTTAGATATTAGATGAAAAGTCCCAAAGTTTAACTTGGGTAGAAACTGACAGAAAAATCTGACCACAGATCCAACCCATGTATAATGTTCTTGGACCTCATCATTTTGCTTTCTTAAATTTGGATGGAAAACATAAAAAATAAGCTTTAAGTGGAAATACGTTTGCAAACTCAAGGAGAAAGCAGCTTATGCCATTCTGCAATCACTTCTCAGTCTGTATGTTATTACTGCTATTGAAATAGATGGCAAGAATACAACACCAAGGCTCTGCACATGATTAACTTTTTATTCTTCCTGTAACTTGCTATAAACCTCAAATGAACTCACAGGTTGGCAATAGCATACTTAGAGCTAGATGCCAAATTATATGAGACATTTTTTCCAAACAGCATCACCTTCTTTGGGTTTGGTTCCCTTTCCTTCTCCCACCCTCTTTCTTCCCCTCGTCCCCCAGTAGCTGTTATAGCTGGTCAGACGTTTCATATGTATTTGGGATTTAAATCCTTGAAAAGCTCTCAATCTTAGACACAAAATGCTTCATGAAGAGATTTTTTTTCTTCTTTTCAGCTCCAGGCTTGCTTTTCCTGTTGAGAAATGTTGCAAAAAAAGATACCGATTATCCCAATTGGCCTGTCAGCAAAAGTCCAGACTGGGCTTACTCACCCATTTTCCATAGGTCCCAGAAGAATAATCACATCATGGAGTAACTATGCACCTTCAACTGCTACTTTCTGTGCCATATAATCAAGTAATGCAGGAGGTTCAATGTCCAAGGATTCAGCCTGGTTAGCTGCCTGGTCCTGCAGAAAGCTCGTCAGCTCTCAGGGTCATAAGCCACATATGTCAGACAGAACAGCATCCTGCCTCAGATTTTGTGAATATTCTCAGTGCAATGTCCAAGGGTTGTTGCTAAAGGCCACATTTTATAAAAACACCAAAAGACTTCAAATACCTGCAAAGGGTTTGCTCAGTACAGGACTCAGAGATGAAAGCCTGACAAGATTTTCCAGAAACACTCAGCTTTAAGACAATAAGGCAAGAGGTGCCTGAGAACTAAGCTCCTTCAGGTAACAGTCAACCTAGGTACAGTTGAGGTGAGGACTAGAAGCCCAGTTTTGCTGAAATCCGGTGGGTCTACCTGCTAACATTGTCCCTGACTACTGTTTGAGTATCAGGTCTGATCTCTGAGCAATGAAAGCAAGCTCATGCTTTTTGGGTTTTGTTTCTTAAGCGCTTTTTTATTTCTTAGAAAGAAGGACAGACATTTGGCCAAATCATCTTCTTGTTAACATGCTTTCATTTGTTGAACTCATTCCCATTACACCTAGGAGAAAAATGAACGCACTTGCACAGTAGTGTAATATGAAATCTTGATACCATATTGAAACAGCTAGACATTTCAATTCTTTGCTGATAAATTTGTTCCTTTGAAAATGTGGAACATACTTCAAAAATATCAATGTGATGCTTCGGTGAACATCCCTTTATTGAAAACCAGAGTAACGATACAATTCTGGTCACAGATGAATGGCCTGACAAAGTCCAGATACAGACAGTCAAGGTCCTGCTCTGCTTTCACATTCTCAAGACTGATTACAGTGCAAGTGACCCCCCATGCACCCCAGAGAATAACTGGCCTTTCATTTATAAATCCTTTAGGTCCATTTTGTTCTGATGATGGAATCTTTCCTCTTTTTCTGCTACCAACATTGTTTGCTATCTATATAACTCTTGGAACATCATGACGATTTGCCGAGAAAGGGGGATAGCTCTACCTGCATTACTAGAAATGGGGTGAAAATGTGTAATATTGAAAAACAGACCTGCTCAAGCTATTAGCAGTTGCAAAGAACACTGACTCTCAGACATCCAGTCCACTGTGCTATAGCTTTTCAGGTTACGCTGACAGTTACTAGGTATAATTGAGATTGCACACTGACAATACAGAAAGAAAGAGAAAAAAACACTCTGAAAGAAAACCTTATTTAGAGAAAGTGTTAGAACAGAAGGATTGAAAGACAAGACTAGTGACATGGGGAAAGGAGAGTCTGAGCAACAGCATAGAAATGAAGATATCTGAAAGTAAGAGAAGAAACACAGCACCTTCAAGTAACAAAGCAGTAATTTTATTTGTTTTGCATATAAATCAAGAGAAGACGTATCAGAATTTAGGTGAGGTGTGACTGTCAGCTAGAGTTTTCAGGAAATAAAGATAAAAAATTATTCAAGTTGTGTAATTTTTGTGTTTTTCTACCTTCATTTGGCACCCTGGAGTCAAAATTTGCACTGAAAGCCCTTGCCTTTACAGTTTTATGTTTTCATTTTGCTGGTGGTTCTTTCCTGGGGGTTTTGCATGTGCAAATGGCATAACCAGCTACTAAATCTGAGCCTCAACTTCATTTCCTAGTTTCCTTGGAGTCCAAAAACCAGGAACAGAGTATTTTCTTCTGAGAAACTCTTCCATTACCCTAGGTTAGAATGCTGGCCAAAACTTTTAACACCTCCTAAGACCCCCTGTTTTTTGACCAAAGACCTTGGAAGGCATTTCTGTCAGCTGGTGTTGAGCTTAACATCCTTTAGAGCTTGCAAGACGTCTCCTGACATCCCACTGCACAACTCCAGAGGTGCTGAGGGACTGTGGCAGCCCACTGCGCCAGCCAGGCTCTGGTGGAGTGGTGGCTATGGTCTCTCTCTGCTGACCTTGTTGGGCACCTGCAGTGCATGACCCACCTTGAGCTCAAGTCCTACCACTATGACCATGGCTAGAGGGGGGCAATTTTTCTCCAAAGTTGTTCACCTCCTGCTCAAATCAGTGAGTCTTGTGTGAACAGGGCTCCTTCCCCTGTGCCTAGCTGCTCTGAAAAGCAGAAAACAGATGACTGAGTAAAGCATCATCTGGGATATTAATAATATCATTTCCAGGCTTCTAAGGTTATGAAGACTTCAGCCAATACAGAGTGTTTATTATGTAACTGTTCCCCGCTAGTTTAGATATACAAACTTGTAGGGTTAAAAAAGTATATTACATTGGAATGATTATAGAGAATATTTGCATTCCTGTTTGAATGGATCTCTTCTAGGTTTGAGAATACTGAATAATTATGGAAATCATATGCATATGTGTGATGTAAAAAACACGGTACGGTGGAGAAAGTACGGGGAATCTACAGTTACATGGTGTAAAGAGTCTACAGCTGCACAATTCACTGTAGAAAGAATAACTTCAAATGGCAGCAAACTAGACACAAAATTAAAAGCTTATAAAAACATCACTGTTCACAGAATAAGAAAAGGACAGATTCATAAATGTATATGGATAAGTAGCAAGTTAAAAAGTGTGATAGAGAAGAATATATTTTCTGTATTTCTTTCTTACTTCCAGTACCATTTCACATCTAAAGATCCATTAGGCTACACTGATCATAAAATCACAGATTGGTTTGGGTTGGAAGGGATCTTAAAGATCCCCTAGTTTCAGCCCCTCTGCATTGGGCAGGGACACCTCCCTCTATACCTTCCTCGCCTCCCTAAGGGTTCCAAACTCCACCATTTCTTGGTTGCACCATTATGATGACCATCTGTGTAAAAAGTTAGCTTCAAATGACACATGAATTTTAGACGTACACTATGAGAGGGAAAATTTATGACACAGTAATGTTCATCAATATTTAATATATTTAGAATTGTTTTTCAGACCTGCAATGATGAAAACAAGCTTATGTCACATCTGCAAACTTGAAACAAATTATTTGACTTGAGGAATTAGGTTATGGTTGCCATTGATTTCTAATTTTGCAAAAAAAACCACCCCATGACAGCAGGCAGCAACAGAAATTATAGGTTCATTTTTTTAAGGTACACCTCAAAAAAGATACAAAAGCCAGTTTTGCTAAGAAGTGCAAAGTGGTAGCATTATTCTGTTCTTTTGCTGCAACCTGTGTCCTGGGTTCAGCAGTAGCAGTCATGTTTTTTCCTTTGTGTTAACTAGAATACGATACCACCGGCCAAGAAAACGAGTTCCACCCGGAAGCTCCTGTCCTTCCGGGTAACTCGTTTTCTTGGCCGGTGGTATCGTATTCTAGTTAACACAAAGGAAAAAACATGACTGCTACTGCTACCACCAACGCTGTTCTCAAAACTAGAAGTCAAAACCCAGGACAACCTGTTAAAAAGCAACTCAGGTTATCTTTTAGCACGAAAACACTTCAGAAGTATCCTTAACAAAATTAGATGTAAATGAATTAATAACCAGAAAAAAGAAGAGAAATTGAATGAAAAGGAATACCTGATAAAGCTGGCATGCTTGCTAGTTTCATGGCAAATTTCTCCAGTATTAGCTGTTCTATCACAAAATACGTTCCTGTTGCATCCATGAAATTTAACACGTTTTAATAAAATTAACAAATTAATACAGCAGTACCAGCAGTTGGCTATCTGTAAAGTTCAACATTGAATCATAATTAAGTCAGGAAAATCTGACAAGTGTAAGAAATCACACAAAGACAATACAGAAAGTAACCAAACACCCTTAGTATCACAAATTCGGTCAAATCTGGCACTGGTTTCTGTTACTTCTGTTTAAGTTCACCTGGAATAACAGTCCCCAATGCATCCTTTTTTTCCAATTAGAAATTTAAGATTTGAATTATATCAATTAATACAACAATAGTTTAATTATATTAAATCACATGAAATACACAATGAAGAAGAGTGTGTGTTCAGATGATCACCCTTAATATGTGTCACATATTAAATAAATTAATAAAATAAGAACAGTGGTGCATTTTCTTTCCCATGAAATGTTATGTAGCTATTTCAGCAGCCACTGTTGGTTGGCAGATCGGTTTAAGGAAAACAGAGAATGTACAGCCTTAGATATAATTTCTTTTCCTAGGGCACCAGGTGCTTTAAATGCCATCAAAAGGACGCCCTAGGCAGTGCCATACTGTCCAACATGGCTTGGCATAGGTTAGCTCAAAGCCTTTGTGTCTTCGCAGACTTTGATTAAGGGCCAGTGTTAGAACTCCTATGGGTTTTTACTTGATCCAGTGTAGCATAGGGATTTTATTTTTTTTTCCCATCACAGCTGCCAAAAATATGCCAGTTAAGATAATTACATTTCAATTTAAATTGGTAATTTAATGGAAA
The DNA here is from genome assembly GCF_033815535.1 of Pezoporus flaviventris. Taxonomy (NCBI): domain Eukaryota; kingdom Metazoa; phylum Chordata; class Aves; order Psittaciformes; family Psittacidae; genus Pezoporus; species Pezoporus flaviventris. Next base: position 24,254,121 of record NW_026892563.1, read on the forward strand.
ATTTTAAACCAGGATGTAGGACACAATACATATTTCTAATCCTATTCCACAACAATACTTTTTGTCTGTTGTAGATAATTTAGGGGCCCAGTTCCATGTTTTTGGCACTCAGTGAGAACAGGGAATTTTAGGACTCCATTGTTTTGGAGGATTGTCTCTTCCATCTATTTTAAACCTTCAAAACTCACTTTGATTTAGTTTTATCCATTTACTGTTTGCTGCTTCATTAACTACCTGTCTTTATGAGCCACAATACACGTAATAAACAAATTCTTCCTGAATATATTTGCTCCCTTTTAGAAGGATAAGTAGAACCCAAGATATTCTGTCTGCCACTTCTCTGTTGTTTTCATTATTTGTTTCGAGGCTGACACTGAAGCCTGGCAGTCGCAATATACTGTAAGGGGAATAATTTTCCTTTGTTTAGAGAGCAGTGTGTGCCGTCATTTACATAATAAAATCCTCACACAAATAACAGATGGTGAAGAGGCACTCATGTTGCCACAAGTTGGAAGCATGATACAGTTCCTTGATGAACTCGTTTCTCTTGCTTTTGCCTACAGATGTCTACCAGCTATTAAACCTTGGGGATTAGTCAGCTGGTGAAAGGTTTAAAGACAAGCAAAAATCTGTCTACTGAATTTTGCTGCTTCCAGGAGTAGTGAATGTTAAAACCTGATAGAAATGCACAATCCATTGAAAACAGTTTCCACTACCATAAAAAGTAAATAACAATCTATTTTTGACATTCACTGAGCTGAAATGGTTCACTATAAAAGACAGAAAATACCATTATTGTACTGAGTCTGAGATGTGTTCTGTCTTTTTGGAATCCCCTTCTGAGCAGAAGCTGGGGGACAGAGTGAGCCATGCTAATGCTGTATATTAGCAATATCAGCTCTTGGATGCATTACCATTAATTCTATGTGCAAATTAACTGCCTTAAAACAAACGTCTGTCACTAGAAATAACAGCCTGTGTACAGTGCAGTGGAATAAGATCACACTACGCTCCCTAATTAGAGTTAATGGGTCTGCTTCTGATCCCATTTACACTGATTTTGTGATCATGTAATCCATGCTATCATCTCCAGCGGAGCTGCTCTTTGAAATGAATCAGTCCCTGGGATGACACAGAGGGTATTTAAAGGAGTGGTCATTTAGTTAAGTCTAAATGTTGCTCCTTAGATGCACATTTGTATATTGCTGTCAGAGCTGGATTGCTGCAATCTCAATGCAGGGGCTGAGATGGGTGAGATAGATATGCAAAACTATGGGTGTATCTTATGACCTCTGTTTTACCTGAAATGTGGCATTTCATACAGCTGTATGGACAGAGCAAATACTTAAAACTTGCTACGACCCTTAGCATCTACAGAAAAATAAGTAATTTGATTAAAAATTTGTTACCTCACAACTTTGTTCTCATCATGTTAACACACTTTGGTCTGTGTGCATTAGCATATTAATGCTTTCAAATGCTGAAGAGACCTACAGCCAGCTCATTTACCTTCCTGTGCGCTAGAAATTTGGCCAGAATCCAGCAATCTGTTTTCCCATTCAACAATATATGCTTGTTCATATTGACAAACACTACTGATTGAGAGTGCAGCTTCCATTTTATGAACACCAACATAGGGTTCAAATTAGCAAATATTCCTCCTTCTGGCTCTGCCAAGGGGCAGGCAGGGCAATAGGGGTGGTTTATAGTTGTGGGCCTGCTTATGAGCTATCCTATGTCGAGGAAGCCCTGTGCTCATGCTGCAGTGCCAGCAGTAGGAGCCTCCTATGCCCAGGCTAAGTGTGAGCACCTGAAGACACCTCATTGCAGGAAGGGTGGCCCAGGGCATGGGCAGTCAGCTAGCCTTGGTTGCAAGTCTAGTGGTATTCACCAAGCACCTCGACACATCAGGGTCACCCTTTGTCATGCCCCTATTTCCTTTGGAAACACATGCCTTGTAGTCCTAAATAACCAACCCTGAAGCTGCTGATGTTAGTAAAAAGCAGAAGCAGCAAAATCTCTCTAAGCAAGAAACTGCTGCTGCAACCTCCTCTCCTATCTCACCTTCTCTATTTGGTTATTTGGTTCTGAAAAACAAGTAGACTGTAAAATTCTGTTTTATGCCTCCCATGTTAAAATCTACAGACATAGAAGCTGTACTTAATAGAGCTGTTAATTGGATGCACCCTCTTCAGGGAGATATGCATGTGGACAAGATCTCTACTCTCTAAAATTTTTGAAATATCCCAGACCAAACAGAGCCCAAATCTTTAAGGTCTGCATGAGAAAGAAGAGTACGTTATGGTGGTTTGGAGCTCTCATCCAGAATGTGGATTCACAATTACCTTTGATTAACCTGTTTGGGATTTGCATTTTTTTCTGGTTGTTGCTTTTGGGGCTTTTGTTTTGTTTTTTTTTTGCCACATGAGCCAGTCCACAAGGTTAGAATATCTTGAATTGTCAGATTTTTAGTTAGTACATTTTAAAGAAAAATTGCAGGTCTGATCATCCCATAGCATGGAGCCCTGACGATCTACAGTTTTTAGAATCCAGGAAAAACACTATTATTTTTAATCCCAGTAGCTGACATGGTGGCTGAAGCTGTCACTCACTGTGTTCCGAAATTCATCAAGTTAAATATTTGTCCTGGTACCTAAGGATCCCTTTGGAGAAAATGCCTGCATTCATCCCTTACCAATAGATCACTGACTCTGTAGAGTCATCTCCCAAAGTGGGACACTCCTGCTTTAGAGTTTTCCCCAACCTATTTCTGGATCAAAAGGAACTTCTACCTCCTTCCAGAGATTCCCACATCAAAAGTGACTTGTTACTTTTTGGGTATCTTGGAACAACATATCAGGCTGCTGTTTTGCAAAACCATCATACCCCATAGGAATATCATGTATTAATGCAGAAACATGAACCACTTAATTTGAAATCACTTGTATCTCACGTCATAAAAGCAAATACAAATCCAGAGCCACAGAGTTACATGAGGATACAAGCAGCAAAAGGGAAATAAATTTCTTTCATATCAAGGTCAAATCCAAAAGGTATCTCTCCCTCTCTGGAGATGCTTTACCTGACATTGATTATGTTACCAGGAACTTATTACTCCTTATGCAGTTTTTACATCTGCAGGTTATACTCACAGAAGGGAATATTATGTTCCACTCAGGAAGCCCACTGAATTTTCTTAAGTTAGGAAGACAGTTTCCATTTCTTACCTTTCTCCTTCTCTCCTTCACCATTCCCCGGATTAAAGAAATCCAGAAACCTGAATATTGAAAAGGGCTGAAAAACGTCATCTGTGTGGTTTTCTTAGGTCATTTGAAATAGAATTTTGATTATTTTCCTCCCACTGACAATAAAAATACATTATTTTCATTTCTACGTGTTTTGCATTAATTAGAGATGCATAGATACAGCTATGTACCACACATTTTAATAGTGAAAAGTACATATGCTTGTAAGTTTAATAATGTTTGTCAAACAAACGATACTGGGACTAAAGAATAGATGTTAGCCACTGCATAATATGGATGTGCTTGTCAAGCTATAGCTAACATATGTGTTAAAGTTAAACCTCTACCACAGTTATAGCAAGATAAAAATAATATGCTTTAATAATTAAATAGTGACAGTGAAAATTAAATTAAAAAAGTGACCAAGATTTCTTGTTGTCTGATTGGATTTCTCCAGTTATAGATTACAAAAGTATCAGTGTTTTGGTCATAAATAAATCTCAAGACATTTACTTCATTTTTATGCACAGACATTAAACCTGAAGCACCAGAATCACAATATGAATAACTGAGGACCATATTTAAGTGTCTTCTTGTAACAAACAGTGTCTTAATAGTAACATACAACACTGACTGAGAAATCAAATATCTATGTATCTTCCATAAATCTCTCTCTTTTGCATTCCCTAGAATATGCAAAAGAATGAGTACAAGGAGAGGAAAAGCACCCCATACTATCCTGCTGTTAATTCAGGATTTAAACATAACTTTTAGGTTTTAAAGAAAATAATTTGTAGAAAAATGGTACTTAAAGCAATGGTAATGAGCCAACTCTAGGAAAAAAGGGGCAGCTGTTTTGATAAACACTTTCACCTGAAAAGGCGCTGGTTCAAGCAATTGAAAAATTTGCCCTCACTCTCCCTTAATTATCCAGAAACACAGTTCATAACACCTTTTTCATGGTATTTTGTATTTCTAGTTCTAGACTTCTAGAAATAATGAAAACTAAAAAAAAAAACAAAACCAACCAACCAAAAAGAAAAAAAAGCCTCAAACAAAACCAACAAACCCAAGCCCACAAAACCCCTTATCTTAAAAGATTATCTAATTTTATAGAAATTAGCATGTTTAGTAGGCTAGTTTATGGTTGGCATTAAAGTCTTCCTTCCCAGCAAAAGGCAATGAGTTGTACAGTACTGCATGACCATGGCTGCATCTGTCTTGTTAACTCTTTGCTGCTGAAAAAAACATTACATTTTAAGCAATATTTTTATCAGACCCTTTATTATACTTTTTATTCTTCTTTTGAGGTGTCAACTATTACTTTTTTTTCCCTTTTTCCTCACTCTTCTTCAGCTCCATAAACCTGTTTTACTAATGAACACTTGATTCTTTTGTTTTTTCTTCCCCCATATGCCCTAAATTCTTATTACCTCCTTTTAAGATCCTTAATACTGTCTCAGACAAATAAAAGCTTCTAACTAGCCTCAATTTTAGTGGTTTTCCTATCACCTAGAATTCAAATTCAGACTTCTTTTTCTTGTAGGGGTAGATATTCACTGCCAAGGACTCCTCATCTTTGTCACTCTATGACAAGACAGAACAACTGAACTCCAACATTTTGTTATAATCCATTCCTACTTCCTCTTAAGCTTTTATCAGAGTCTCTAACCACATAGATATCTTCTTACAAGCACTTATTTCTCCTAAACCTAGTTCTTAATACTTCTAGGTAAGGATTTTCCTTGCCTATAAGCCTGTAATGCTATGCTATGGGTTATAGAACAAAAAATTTAAATGTTAGCTCATTGGAAATATAGTTGTACTAATGTTTGTACTGGTATTTCCTTTCTTTTGACACTGACACATCTGTTCTACTTGTACATAGGGTTTAAAAGACTATGGTGCCAATAAATCATAAATAGAGGGATTCTGTTCTGGTTGCCTTTTCAGTTCACTTTTTATTCTCCCATTCTTGTTTTCCAGAGAGATCAGAAATAGGTGCAAACATCCCTCCCTTCCCAAAGCTCCTATTCTGCAGCAGCTGCAGCACCTCCTTAAGAGCAGGGAGTAGTCTCAGTTCAGAATAAATCATGACACTTTCCTTATTTATGTCTTGTACTTCTTGTAAGTTAATTATGGAACCCGCAAATGGAAGTGATTGCAGAGTACAATAACCCAATGGATTTTTTTTTTCTTTTTTTGTTCCGACAGTATTTGGAAATATTAAAGGAAAAAAAAAATCTCACTACTACTTGACCTACAAACAGCTTATTTATCTGCTGGAATTTTTGGCTCATTGATTTGTATTACCACTCTTTTTGAACTAGCTAATAAACAGCTCTTCAGCTTTTCCCTCCAGTTACAGAAGACTCAGAGAGATATGTGCTAAAGACATGAGGGAAATAGGAAAATGAGAGGAAAGTGCAAGCAAACACTCTTAAACCCTTGAAAAGATGTTCCAAACATAGTTTCTTTTTGCTTTGCTTGACTACTATCCATTAGCATTTATGTCTGAGTAATAGCAATATCCTAAGAAAATGGGGTAGTCTTCATGCTAACAAAACAGTGCCTACCATGGTACCTAAAGACCCCATAAAATTAGAAGGTAGTCTCTTTTCTCTTTTGCAGTCCTAAAATGTTTTGGACAACCCAGACATCCAGAAAACAGGGTCATAACTTGAAGACCATTACAGCTGCTTCATTGCCTACTCATCCTTCGAAATATTTTTTATATCTTTTTGCCTCCAATTGCCTTAGCGATTGTATTAATAGAATCTTCTCTGTCAAGTAACCTGCAATTCCCTTTTCAAACCACAAATTTAGAATCTCTCAGTGAAACTCACACAGCACATTTTCTGTGTCATAGCTTTGATTTTACACAAGATGATGGAGTTCTTGTCCTTTCCTTCATCCCCTTGAAATAGCTGAATAAGTAATATATTCACAGAGAGCTTAAAACCAACAAAAAAAAATTATATTCCAGGATATGTGTTCACAATTCAACAACAAAAAATTATGTTGCAGGATATGTATTTACAATTCAACATAGGTATTTTCATCTTAAATAATTCTCTCAACTGTGTCATATATCTCAAGCTTCCGATAAGACAGCAGAATGTGACTGTTTTCCTTGCTATTTAAAATTACACTATCATAAACTCCTGAATTAGTAACTTCACTGGAGTTATTATTCTTTCTTTTTTATATCTTGAGATATGTTATAAGCCACTAATTCCTACTGACTTGCTAAAAATTCAGGATGATCAGACTGTCAGTGAGCCAGGTCACACAGCTTTCATTACTCATAGCAATAAATCCTCATCATTGCCTTCCTCTAATCCTAAGAGGCAGTCTCCATTTTCATGGCAGAGAACGGAGGAGCTTTTTTTTTTAGTGGAACAAGTTTCACTATATTGAATCAATTAATATGTGACGATACATTCTTACTGAATATTAGCCCATCATTACTGGCAGAATGAAAATACTTTCCAAGCAATTTTGAAAACTTAGGTCTCTGCACTCACTAACTGCAAACATTCCCAGCTGCATACCTGCACTCTTTTAAATCAGCAAGATGTGCTATTCAATGTGAAAATCATTAAATATAGTACTAAGAGAACAGACTAGTATTAGAATCAGTAAATAGTTACAGTACATTTGCCACTTGTCAAAATAACAGGATCCAAATTTTTGAGATATATTTATACACCAAATTCACTTGTAGAAGGGGGAAAAACAACAACTAGATATTAATAATTTGAAGTCTTTATCCTTATGTGCCTAAATCTTTAATATCTGGTTCAGATATTTTCTTACCTATAGGAACATAATGTCCCTGCATAGTTAAGCCTCCATCAACATGGCTGATGCATTCAGATTTCCTTTGTAATGTGCACACAGGGGTACCTAGCTCCTGATACTCAATGTGAATACTTCAACAGCTTTCACCTGTGCTCTTAATCTTTCCTGTTCAGCTCTGTCTAAACCGCAGAAATATCTGAAGCAAAATCATAAAGGAAGTCTATGCTTGACCCCTGCTGAAGAAATTCTCCCAGGAGAACAGGATCTGGTCCTATTTTGGTGAATGCATGCAAAGGAGTCACTTCAAAATGGAAGATCAAATATTTACTCCTAGCAGACACCTTCACACTCTCGCAGACAAAGGAGATAAAAACAGATCTAGGGAAGAAATTGCTTAAGTCTGGATCTTTCCCTCTCTAGATGTTGGCTAGGCTATAAATTGAATCTAAATTATGAGTCAGGAAAAGATTACTCGCATCTTCTCTTCCTCCACAGACACTTACAAAAGACTGGTTGAAGTAATAAGACAGTGGTTGCTGAAAACACGTATCTCACAGGAAAACTTACCACTTAGCAGACTCCTGGCATTGCCCCTCCAGACTTAAACTGTTTACTAGAAGAGCTTTATGGGCTCTATCTTTCTATGATTTTTGGCAAGCTGCCTAGAGATTTTATTGTACAGTAGAGAATTAAACCTTGACATGCAACGTTTTGGCTTTGCTTGTTAACTCTGCCAGTCTGCATGTTAAACAGTTACATGCTACTGAAATGCAAATCACTCTTGTGTCCTGTTCAGAGCAAAGAGAGCAAACACCAACTCAGTACGGTAAAACATGAGAAGGATGGTGCATAAGCTTGGCTTTTGGCATACATGCAGGTCTATGATGATACTAAATCAGAGTAAACCTCTTTAAACTGTATCTGTTTTGGTGATAGTAACCCCAACACGCTCTGATCCTCAACAAACTTGCGCTGAGGGAGTTACAAGGGTGCTCACAGTTTAGACTCCTGGGATAGCGGGGGGTTCTGCAGCAATTTATATACATAGAAAGCCAATGATTTCCAGTTAAAAATATCTCCACCTTGTCCTTTTAAAGAAATAAAATATATACCTATTACCAAAATTTACAAAACTTTAAATTAGACCTTCATGCAAACCTTATTTGTGTACCTACTTTACAGATATTTGCAGATGTTGCACTAATGCTTCAACTGACCTGTAAAAATAAAATTGGAAGGGAAGACTCACCCTTCATCCATGTCACACTCCACCAGGCCTGAGAAAAGACTAAAGAGTTTGAATGACTGGTTTCAAAGGGAAAATCCAAAGTTGTGTAAGTGCTGATCTGGTCTTTCAGCACTGTGCTTCCAGCAACTGAACTGAAGGAGCTTGGTTATTTCAGCAGCCTGAGAGCTGTGGCAGATTCAGACTTCATCAATATTACCCCCATCCATCCATCTTCTTCCTTACTTATCCTCCAAGAGGATAGGTTGTGACAGTAAATGTGTTGTCGTACTAATTCTTTGCATCCTATGATCCCCTTCCACCAATTGAATTCCCAGGTTTAAACATCCAGCACTCACGCATTGAACTAGTTTTACTGTCACTATACTAAAAGAACTGAAACAGGTATTTGACTGTTTCTATATACCTAAACAATACAAATCAGGTAATACCAGCTCAGTCAGATTATAACCCTAACCATTTTGCACAGCTACATGATGGTAGAAAGCAAAACCCCTGTGATTGCTCTCTCTAGGAGCCCTCTGCTCATTCAAGAAAATGGAGGAAAGAAAATGTACTTACAAAAAAACCTGACAGAGCTTTGCCCCACTGCACCATGGAAACATATGACGTTTCAAACAAGGCACCAGTCTAGGCCATAGGAGACTGGTTCTATTTCCAGGTCTAATATACAACCTGGAGTAAATTGTGCCTGCGCTCTGGCTTTCTCCACCTTGAAAGGGATTTTGGAGGTTGCCTGTTTTACTCTGTAAAGCACTAAATTCTACAGGCACAAGAGTAAGGTGTTATTATGTTTCACAACTTTATCTTGACTATCCGAAAACGTATTCTTCCATGCCGGTGGCACTGCTATTTGCTTGTTTATAATGTACTTTTCCGTCATTCAACAACAGATGTACTTTCTGGATAGTCTTCAAGATTGTTTTACAGAACATTTGAGACTGTTTTGTTTTCATTTTCTTTCTTTTGTTTCTTATTTTTTTTAAGCATTTTATCCTCAGGGATTTGGCTAAGCTATGACCATTAAAAAATTATACAGCGATGTGTAGTTTCTGTTTTCCATTTAAGCTAACTTTTGCACAAATAAATCTCAAAGGTTTGAATATACCTTCTCCACTTTTCTGATTCTCTTCCCATGAATGGCTGCCTTCTGTCTGGGCAATGTCCTTTCCTCTTGTAGAACTGTTATTAAAGCCAAATGTTGCTTAAAATATAGATTACATTTACCTTGCTCCTAGAATTAAGAACATAGTGATTTCCTCACCTTCCTGTTTGTCCAAATTCTGTCATCAGTTTTACATAAACAAGTCAGGTAGTCTTTCTTGAGACCAAAGAGATGATGACAGGAAGAAAGCAGACCAGAATGAAATTTGCAGAAAATATGACCCTATACAAAAATCCCACAGTGAATTTCTCAAGTCTCCATGCCAGAGAGGCCCAGACTGTTAAAATAAACTTAATCTGTCAAAAGCATGGTTAATCCAGGTCATGACCTTATTTTCTGTTCCCACCCCCCATCCTTTGATGTTATTAAAGCCATAGCTTTTCAGAAATTACATATTTTACCTTTCAAATTTGACTCACACTTTAGGAGGCTATGGAAAATTTGAAGCCAATCACAACTGTCTGTGATCAGCTGCAGCAAATGGAAACAAAAGGACTGCAGGATTGTTTCAAAATAGCATCATAAAATTACTACAACAGAGACTTTCAAAACTGTGCTGGAGTTGCAACTATGCAGCTCTCACTACACTTTGTAGGGGCTGCATACCTATGTTGCCTAAATTGTTTTGAAAAACTTTGGTCTGCATGCCTCCTGCAAATAACACTTTGAATGCATTGCTTAATTTACTTACTTTGCCTGCTAAAGAATTCTCAAATTCTAAAAATCTCGAGTAGCTTCAAAATAGCGCTCTTTACAAAGACACAAAATCCTGTTTCAGAAACAGTTCCTTCTGTTTCTTGAGCATTAAGCAGAGACACAGAAAGAGAATTAAAATCTGATGTACTCTGACATATCTGATCTGCAAGCATTTTTTATCCAGTTGGAAGCCCACTAAGAGTCAGCTTGGGAATATTCAGGTAAGCCCAAGAAGAGACACTGGCAAGAAAACAAAGACATCTAACCTATTCCTATTCAAAACAATTATTTCTAACACACAGACTCAACCTAAAAAACTTTGAGAATTTATAAAGATACAATTATCTACAGTTCTCCCTTCACAATACCGGCATTTTACAGAATGTGGATCCATTAAGAAAAAAAAAAAATTGCAACCTCCCAGTCTTCCAAGTTTTACGTGTACAAATGGAGGTCAATTGCTTCCTTTTCTGAACCTCAGTCCTGGTACTGAATTACTAATTATTTCAGGTAAATTGCATTTTTAGGGATAGCTTTCAGGTTACAGATACTCTCTCCTTTACTTCTATTATTCTGTTTGAGAGTTTACATGGTCACAAAAGAACAACAAAATAATAATAATAAAAAAATAAATAAAGTAACCCCTCCCCTCCCCCAGTTTTCAAGTAGGACCAAAGCAAGTCAGTCCCTTAGCAACTGATTAAGAAATTTTATGAGTATTTAATGAATTGTCTTGTTGTTTCTCTTAGCCCTGCATAAATAATATTCGCATAACCCATTCATCACTTTGCAGGACTGATAAAAAATACCTGCAACCCAAATACAAGTAACAAAACACACCACCCCCAACACAAATAGCAAGACACACTACCTAATAAGAACACCTACTTAGATCTTGGCTGGACATTGCTTACAGTGGTGAGGATATAAATTGGTGATATAATGTGTTATTATGCAATTCTGCACAAAGACCCTAATTCACTTGAACAGGTATGTCTTTTGGAAGGCTTATGTATATTAACCACAGCTACGCAATTATTTGTTAGGATGTATGAGGTCATACGATAATAGGTAAAAGCATAATAACTATGAAAGCAGAGAACATGGATATAAGACTTCTCTCATGGAAAATGTTCAAAAAGAGAGTTTATGGAGGAAAAAAAATAAAATTCAGTGTCAGTTCAGCAGTGGCTCCCTGCCATATTTGTAACAAACTCCCTGTCATATTTGTAACAAACCCTTTACTACGGTCACACTTTTATTCACCTTCAGGACTACACATACTTTTTCGTTAAAGCCACATCTACACAGGAGACTATACAAAGCTTCGCTTATTGCATGCCCTGATCCACATATTCACCTGCTGCTTTCAACATCCAGAGTGAGTCCTGGCAAAGAACTGGCCAGAACATGAACTAATAAGCCTATGAAGTTTATTGCCTGGGATCCACCACTGAAGCTGCTGTCAGAAACAAAGAAATAGCAACCTGTGAGAAGTCAGTGAAACAGTGGCAAAAGCCTCTGGCTTGCTGAGTGAAGTGAGGAAGTGGTATTAGGGGGAGGGATTTGGTGTCTTTAAAATCTCTCAAAAAGTACAGAGACTCCATAGTAATTTCTTCCAAATAATTCTAACAGGCTCTGTCTCACCTCACTTTTTTCTATGCAAGAATTCAGTATATCTTTAAATTCACAGCAAAAATTACATTAACTGACATTTTCAGGCATTCATTGCACTGTTTACAATTCCGAGTAATGTAAGCCTGTTTGTGTGTACATACAGACAACAGCAACAGGATAAAACACAACATGTCAAACACTACTTAAAACATACATAATAAAAATTGTCTTCTTTCTTCCATCTTTATTTTCCTTGTCAGCCATCTTCTGCTTCTCTTCCCTTTTCAGAAGTCTTCACCTCCTAATTCTGCTCCCTAGATTTTGTCAGCCTTTTTTCTTCCTTCTCTCTCTTCCAAGTCTTTAGTCATTCTTACTCTCTTTTGCCTGTCAAATTTGCTTTTGGATAAAGTGCTCTCGACACTATGTAAATAAATACAAGCTGAATGGGTACCACAGGCACTAGTCACTTCTATTGTGCTGCAGTAAACAATACTTCTCTTTTTCATTGCTGCTGCCTGGAACAATGTATTGTGCTCAGATTATACCCACTTCATGTATATATTGTTTCACTTAATAGAAAGCAATTTCATATAGATTGCAGAAGCTTCAAAGGAATGTTTGAGGAAAAAAATGTAAAAACAATCTAACAGTGTAAGGAATAAGAAACAGTCTGGCCTCATAACAGCACATACTGCATGTATACATGAAGTAGAAGATTAAAATTTAAGAGCTCAGACATAAAAAAAATGGGGGAAAGGACTGTTATGCCACCTATGCTAAAGGCTAAACTTCCTAATGAATTCAGCTCCCATTTCATTGTTAAATTAAGGAACACTCTTAGTATCCTGACACAAGCCATCTTTTTGTCAAAGCTTTTCTTCTCTCAGTCTTCCCCTTCCTTCTTGTCTGGCCTCCAGACCCCAGAGCAAGGAGGAGGAGGTGGCAAAAGCACAGGAGAGGGACAACTGTGGCTGTGTTGCTGCTGACCTATGAGCAGGGGTGGGAGCTTCACAGAAATGGCTTTTTCTGGACATAGATAAAGTTACGATAAGCCAGACCTTGAACTATGAAAGCAATATTTCAAATAATTAAAAAAATGTCCTGCTATATGTGTGTTTGGGACAATGGGGAAGGAAACACTTTAGCTCCAATCAATCTGTTGTCAATTATGGGAATATTAAGTCTGTGAATACGAATAACTTCTTCACTGAAATCAGACATTACTGGAGCAGAGGGCAGAGAGGAATAAAATACACAGGTTTCGGCTAACACAGCTATGGAATAAATGTTGATGAATAGAAATAGGTGAGAACAAAAAGGAAGAAACACAAAGGAGTTTAATTAAAGTAATTGGTTTGAAAACATATGGTATGTTTATCACAGCAAACCTTCTTTTCTTCTCTGTACAGCAGCCAAATGAACATTTCTTGTTGATGATGTTGGTTTGGTTTTATCCCAAGTTCTGCAGTATCAAAACATTTTATCTGTACACTTTATTTTTTTTTGTTATTATAGGTGCTGCTGTAAAAAAGGTTATTTTTATATTAATGTTCTTACTCATTCCCTCTCCCTCAAAATTCCTTTCCTTTAAGCTACTCTTAAGAGAACTTAGCAGAAAATCTTCCTCTCTGTATAAAGAGAGAAGGAAAAGTTCCCTTTCCCTCTTAAACTACATTTAGGGCTTGTTAGGGACAGAGGAGGAAGTAGAGATTGATAACAAAGGAAAATAATGAGGAAGATAGATAAAGATATAGTCTTTGCTTATTTAAAGCTACTCCAAGAAACATAAACCATTAGCAGATTCAAACCTGCATTGAAAATAATTGTTTGCACATCTTCTGCTGGTTTGTCTGTTTCAAACATATACTTATTCAAGTTATGAATACCAGATAGTGTTATTTACTTCACTTCATCCATAGTGGTCTTTCTCATGCCCACGGAATGCTTCCTGATACAATTTCCTTTCAACCGACTTTTAGAGGCATGTACCATAAAAGCCAGCTTGACATATTGTCTCTTGGTGGTGATGCAAACCCAACCGAGTTGCTCACTAGAATGCACTCTTTATTAAAGCAATATATTACTTACATTATTATTACTATCTATGATTTATTCTGGTAGCACTAGTAAGGCCTCCCTACCCACTCCTGAGTAAACAGACTTTATCTAACTCAAAATTGAAATAAGACTGGTCTCAGAGAACCTGATGGTCCGTGTCTTATCATTTGAAGGGGAAGGGAGGATAAATTATTTTGCTTCAACTTTTCCCCTTTCATGGTTACATCACCCTTGCAGGTTCAAAATAGCAGGACAGACAGTGATACCCTTGTGAACTGATAGAAAAATTGTTTCACAGAAATGCCAGCAAAAAGTGCTCAAGAACCTCATTATCCCCATACAGTTTGCAGGTTGTGATGCTTCTTAACTTCATCAGCAAGGTGAAAACACTTAAGGCTATTCATGATATAATATCTTCCACAGTATAAAATGTTTCATTTAAAGAAGTACTAACTTCCTTAGTTATTATGTTTAAGTACATAATATAATTAACATTTACTTAATTTAGATTGGGAAAACACCTGCATTTATTTTCTTTATATGCACATTTTTGTTAAAATACATCAGATGGCATGAAGGTGTTTGGGATAGATTTGAATAGATTCATGATGAACAATAATTTTGTTCAAACCGCATAATAGTTGCATGACCATAGTGATTTATAGCAACAAATATTGGCAGACTAGGAGAAACGAAACTCTCGTGTTGAATTAGGCTCTAGGACGAAATTGTCTCCTGGCTCAGCTGTTTGCCCCAGAAGAAACATGCTATGAAAGCAGCACTGATCACAACCCCTGCAGTAGATATCAGAAGAAAAGAAGAAGAATGGCCTTGGAAATTAAATTATTTTCAAATTCCTATAGTCTTTGTAGTCACTTGTATAAAGCCTCAGAGACCATCTTTGTAGAGCATCAAAAATCAGTATGTATTTACTTGTTTTAAATGGAAATTATCTCTATATTTAAGTCCTTTAGTAAAAGATAATGTAGTTCTGCAAGCATGAAGTCAGAGTTTAGAAAGAGATTCATAAAGCCCTATGGCAAGACCAGGATTCAGAAGACTGAAGAAGGGTGTTCCTGTTCTCTCAGAGAAGGGACATAGTGTCAGCTAGGTCACAGTAACAGAGCACCACAAGTGTGAATGGAGTCTCTGTGATCAACAATACCACATGAGTGTGTTCTGCTTCATAACTGTCCTGACAGAGCAATTTGGTGGAAACCTGTTCAGCTGATCTGGTGCCCTTCACAAGCATTAGAGATAACCACCAGTTTTGCTTCCAGTAAATTATGATCACTATTTTTTTTCACTGTTCACCAAAATTAAACAAATTAAAAAGACTGCCTGTACTTGTGACCTCCCTGTCAAATACACACCTAAAATTCTATTTTAGAGTCATTCAATGATATTTAAAACTAAATCTCACAGGTCTTTGAACAATAATGATAAATTTTCCCAGGCACAATTGCAAACACTTCACTTCATTAGCCCTGGAGTCCTATTTGCCTTTTTTGCTGCCTTTGCAGTACAACTACACAGAACCACCTCCAAGACTAATGCACACATATCTTTCATTATTTCCAAATGGTGAACTCCTACTTGACAACAGGAATCCTTTTTATATTGGCCCCAAAACACATAACCTTCATGTTGCAATAATAAAGTCTGCTCCTCCTCTTTTTCTTCTTTCCTCAAGAAAAAAACAGTTCTTGCAGAATGAAATCTTTGCTTTCCTGCATACTGCCAGTGTCACTTAGTTTTACATCATGAACAGTTTTCACTAGCACTCTCCCTATGTGAAAAGTATTAATTAAATAGCAAGTAATAAAAACCTCAGGAGTGATCCTAAGGAAATTTAATATGTAACCTTTGTCAGCTAAAAGACTAAAGATTTTGCCAATTTGTTATCGATCTCAGATTTCTGCTACTTATCCCATCTTCTTCACTATAACTAATTTTCCCTGCTACTATTTCAAATTCATAACAGAGGTCCATATAGACTAAAATCTAATATTTTCTTTGCCTACAAAATGAGTTACTTAAAAATTTAATGAAAATATCAGGTTATCTAGTATAGTCTTACTTTAATAAACACATACAGTGATATATCCCATTTTTTTAATTTGCTGACATATTTTGGTTATTATCTCAATAAAAACTCATTATAGTGACACAAATTTCTGACACAGATTAAGAATTTGATGGGTGATCTTGAACAAAGTAACTTCAACTCTTCTGGCTTCCCATCTGAAACTAGAAATAACAGTAGAGAGATTCTTTAATAGTTATGGTGAAAAAATCACCTGTAAAAACTAGATAATGACAACTGTATTGTTGCTTCTTCATATTGCATATTTTTCTAGCCCAAGTATTACTAGTGGATACCAGTCAAATTACAAATGCAGTAGTACCATTTCAGCAGAGAAACCTAAATGCTTACAACACTAAACATTCAGTCTTAAAATTATTATTGATATTATTATTAACTGAGAAGAACTTCTGTACAACATCCTAATAACAAAACGGTATTCCATAATCACTACTTATGTCTTGGAAAATGCAACAGGTGGATTCAATGGAAACCAAGGAGATGACCACTTTTGAACAGAGGTGGCCTTTACTTCCTTGGAGTTCTTACTGCAACACTGAAGAGTTTTGAGCATGGATGGCATGAAGGACATATTTATGTAGTTATTTGAAAGGGGGCTTAAGCAACAAAACTAAAACATGAGCACAGCAGCCTGAAGGGGGCATCCTGATTCTTCACTGGAAAGGAAATTTTGCAGAATCAACTGGAATCTGGTCCAGCTCTCTGCAGAGGCTGATGCTTTATAAAGGAGCCTTTCAGACTAGCTTCCATATGTGTCTCCACCAGCAAATGCTGTACTTCTGAACAAGTGGAGGCACACCTTCCCAGCTACCTCCTCCAAATGGGAAGTTTCCTGGTTCCTAGGTATCATGACTTCCATCTTAAGGGTTGATTAAAGCCAGACTTAGAGAGGCTTTTAAAGCATCATAATTTTCCTGTCACCACTTTTCCCAAACTATAGCTCAGGATAGCCTGGTGCCTCGTACTTACAACTTTGGTCTAAATGTGCAGCACTGAGCATGTCTCAAGGGATGCTCCAGAGCTGTCCTGGGACTAGACACACTCAGAAACAGGCCTTCATTCAGCTGCAGTGACTGTTTTTCTATAGAAGATTTAGTCACCACTATTTATTTTCAACATGCCCTTTTTCTTGCCTTTGTGAGTCTGATGCAGCCCCTCCTGAATTGAGGCTACCTACTCTCAGCTCCCTGGTCTGCCCCATAGGTTACCTATGTGTCATCTTCACCAACCACAGGCAATTCTGCATTTTCACAATTCACCCATCAAGTCTTCAGGGACTGTACTTAAGGAAGCTCTGTATATTCCCCAGCTGTACATCCCACACACCCACACAACTTCCAACTTCACAATCAGATATGAGTTATAGAAAACCAAGCAGCAGAATCTGAAGGTGTTTCCCATTTCATTGTCCTATGTGCCCTCTTAGAGTGCACAGCTGATGATAGGACATATCAGAAACTTAAGGCAGTGCCACAAGCATTAAAGAATGAGGATTGATGCCTGAATGTCCTCAGGAGATGAAAGAAGCTACCCAGCGCCACACAACACGATAACAGCATGTTGGACTACACAACATGATAACATCATTGTGGACCCTCAGTCCACCATGCCATAGGTACTATTTTGAAGTGACTTAAAAACGGAAGGCCAGGAAAAGGAGGTACTCCTGGGACAAGAAAGGAAAAGCAATTTCATATCCCATTGTGACAAGAGTGAAAACCTGTCCAGAGAAGAAAATCAAGACAACAGCAGGTTGAGGGCAGGGTGGTGTTATGGAAAGGCAGAACATGACAATAAGCTGTGTAGCTTTTCTGAGAATCGGGAAAAGCAAGATTTGTAACACAGCAGAGTGAGGGGAAAAGAGTGTAGGAAAGAAATTGGACAGATTCTTGGGTGACATGGTTTACTGTGTGATAAACCATGGCAGGGGGGTTGGAACTAGGTGATCTTAAGGTCCTTTCCAACCCTGACTATTCTATGGTTCTATGATTAACGGATTTTTTTTTTTTTCTTTTAAGGGCAAAATTCTTCCTGCACTAAAGGAAGCATGTTTATAGTTTCAGAATTGCAATAGCAGCTTTGCTTTTCACTTGCTTTGAAAGCTGCATGCCAGTGATGAGGCACTATAGTGGTTTAAGCTGAATCGTAAATCAGCCACTCAGTCCTCGCTCACACCCCTCCCTTTCCTCCCACACTCCTGGAGGGATGGGGAGGAGAATCGAAAGAATGTAACTCCCATGGGTTGAGTTAAGAGCAGTCCAGTAACTAAGATATAACACAAACCCACTACTGCTACCACCAATAATAATAATGATAAGAGAAATAATAAGGGAAGAGAATATAATACCACCCACCGACAGATACCCAGCCAGACCAAGCAGTGATCTAGCCTTTATAGGTAACTGCCCCCAGTTTATACAGTGGGCATGACATGCTGTGGTATGGAATACCTCTTTGGCTAGTTTGGGTCAGGTGTCCTGTCTCTGCTTCCTCCCAGCTTCCCCTCCTCCCTGGCAGAGCATGAGACTCAGAAAGTCCTTGGTCAGACTAAACATTTGAGCGGTAACTAAAAACACCGGTGTTATCAGCGCTGTTCCCAGGCCGAAAGTCAAAACCACAGCACTGCACCAGCTACTAAGAAGGAAAAAAAAAGACTGCTACTGCTGAATCCAGGACAGGCACCATTCTGTTCCCACTTCTGTGGTGCAAGCAAGTGCTTAACCAGAGAGGGACAAAATAATTGCATTGGAATTTTATTAGGTAAAAGGTGTTTTTGAAGCAGCAAGCATTTCTGAAAGCTTGCCTGTTTTCACTTAAGTCTATTAATGTCTAAGGCCCATGAACTATAAAAGCAACTTTAGGACAATTTGTATCACTAAGGCAAAGTGGAAAAAAAGTCTATCTTGTGTTATACGGAAATAACTACTGTAATTTTTCCTCACTATTAAATGAAAGCCAGCATAACTCTAGCTACCACTTCAAAGATAGCAAATCTCAAGAATACTGCCGAAGCACTGTTCGATGTCATATTAGTAAATGGCTGTCAGATCTTCAAAGGTGTAATTAAAGACACTGCTATAAAAAGTTTAAGGCCATTTATGCATTTGGACACTGGTGAATCTACATTTTGCTGGAGAGAGGCCTCCATGAGCAAACTTCCAATTCATTTGAACCTGACACTGTATATCAATTTTTACTTTCTATTTCAATTGGTAAAAGTTTCATAATGAGATCAAGGCTAAGGATTTAACAATAAGAAAATAATAATCATATCAAACATTATTACATTTCTCAAAATATATCAAAAGTTGTTTGAGAAAAGGTGATAACAGCAATGTTGGTTTTAAGCAGCAGAACAAGAATAAGCTTTTAGGAGGAATCTTTAGACCTAATAAAAAGGAAGAGAAAAAGCAAAATACAGACTTTTTGATATCTTCTCTTTTTTTTATTATTTTAGCATGGCAATGACTTCTAGGATTCCTGCAACTTGGCTATACCCACAAGGTGATTTAACTTAAAGTGTAGTTATTTTTCTTCTTTATCCTCAAAGAAATGCCATTAACCTTGAGCTTGTAATGTCAAACAGTAATGGTGAAATCTGCAGTCTACATTGTTCTTTGCCCTTCCCAAAACATTTAGTAAAAGTGTGGCAGAAAGCAATCTGCAGAAAGTGTAGGGGTAGCTAATGGAAAATACTGACAGATCAACACAAGGGTTTTAAAAAAGAGCCTTCTTGTCTGCCAACATCGTTGCAACAGTTGCTTTTCTTTTTTAATAAATTCTAAAAAGTAAAAAGTAAAAAGTGCCAAACTTCAGTCAGAAGTATTTGGTTGTTTAAAATTGGGCCATAAATATGATTTAATATAGGATCACCTTACCTTTTTAATACAAATGTTTTAAACCTTATATTATGCTCCACATGAATTATACATCTGCAGTTCATATCATTTATAAATGATGTGGCCTTTAAGGAATTTGACAATGGACTGATCTAAGATCAAGGGGAAGCTCTCCAGAATGTTTTTAGGAATAAACATCAATCTGACATTATAATTTTTTAAGCATTTTGAAGCAAAGTATCAATTTTATCAGATAATTATCTGCTGGAGGACAGTGTATGTCAGTTTCCAATCATTTTCCATTACAGATATAATACAGAGAAGGTATATATGTACCGGAACACATTTTCCTGGCATAATTGTAACTGAGTAGTCCTTCAGGCTTCAGGAAGATAGCACAGGTAAAACAAAGATATTTAAGGTGCTCTCCTGAGCCAGACAAGATGCGAAGCACATAGAAAAGCTTTAAGTCTCTTGTTATGGTACAGTCCTAGCAGGGATAAATTAGTGAAAACAAGCTTAAAATAATCATGGCAAATGTTCAACACCATCTCAGAAACGCTGCAGTTTTCAGCATAATTATATAAAAACCTAAACTTACCAGAATCATAGAATAACATAAAAAAATGCATGTTAAAATTTATTTTGTCTTCACTATGCCCTTTAATTCTGACAGGGTGCCTCTTCTTTCTTTTTTATTATTTTTATTCCAGATCTTGACAATCTCCGTTATTTTAGAATCAAATTTGAATTTTCACCATAAAGAGATGGAGCTGAAGTCTCCAAATCTGTAGCTAAACCCTGGTTTATGAATGTAAACAAAAAGTAACTTCACTTACCTGATTAGTTACTATTTCCCACCTTTAAAATTTCCATTAACTACTCTCGGGTATCGCAGTTGCAAATATTTTTCTTCCAAAGCACCACGTGAAAACCAAGTAAATTGTAGATAAATAAAATGAGTTCAAAGGTGTCTCTTGATCTGCATCAGCATAATCATAGTGAAAGTCTGTCCCATAGCATCTGCTTATTTTTACAAGGGTAAAAGACCCGCTTAGAAATACTTTATTAGTTGAGATAAAGTGGAATGTCATGCAATTATTTTAGATTTTTTTATGTGTTTGATGTTTTATTTAATATATTCTTCTCAAGATTACCAAAAATTTGTGTGTTCTGCAAGGGGATGCAAATTTAAACTTCCCAGGATCTGGTGCTGAACTCCTAAGATACGGTCTGTTAACCTCTTTCCAAGACCACCTGACATTAAGGGTTATTGACTCTCTATCTGATAGAAAGTACTAGGCAAAATTTTAAATACAATTCTTTGACTTGCAAAGCAGAACAGGAGGATGGATTCTGTGCCTGTTGCAGTCTCTGTAAGTGGAAATGTGGCTTTGGACATCTATATCACTTCTTTGAGCATACTTGAGCTTGTCTATCTGGCTTGGAGGCCTTTGTGGAGATCCTTCTCCTTTTAGGCTTTAAGCGCTGATAGAGTGTGAAAGCACAGCTATAATCCAGGTAATAATGAAAGCAGTCACTCTCTCATATCACACTACAAGAGAATGCTTCAGGGGATTCAGTTGGGAACCTGGTAAGCTCCAGAAAGATCTTCCATCTGTGAACATGAACAAACAGAAATATCCATCAGCTGTAGACCCACAGGCTCATTATCAGATTTCATCATCTAAAGGGAAGTCTAGGGCAAAGGAAAAACATTCTCTCACTCTCAAAAAAAAAAAAGGCACAAAAAGCAGCAAAACCTCAGACATCATGTAAAGTATTAATTGTTAGGCTTTTTGATTGTCTTTTATTTTGACTCTGAATAAACCAATTTGCCTAAAATTGTCAGACTGTAGCATTACAGTCTGTCATCTCATACTGCAATATTGACTGGGTTTCATAGGTTAAGACATAGGCTTCCCTGCCTTACATGCCAGCCAGACTGCTGCTGCCTTCCTCCGCATCAAGGAAGTAAATGCACATCTTACATCAGCTTTTGGAGCTCTGCACAACATCACCAAGAGAGATTCTCTAGCTTCAAGTGCAGACAACACCAGATTAGGTCCTTTCTTGCTATGACACATTTTAATTCTTGTATGGCCATTCTGAAGGTCAGACCCAGAGTACAAGCAGATGTAACACATATGGCATGCCCGTCCCACTGCAGGTTGGCTTCACCATGCCACAAAGGTGGCAGAGGTGCCAAGGCATAGAGAAGCTTGCTTTAGCCTTCTACAACCTCCTAATCCTCAAAGGTAATAGAAACACTACAGCAGAAAAAAAGTGAATGATTTTACCTCAAAGGCACAGTTTCCAGAGGGTTAGTCTGGTGCAACACAGACTATATGTTATTCCATTGGCTGTCTGTTTTTCATGCAGGGTGCAAGCTATTCATCTCATAGAGACTGAAGTGCACTGGAAACACATTAATGAATCAGGCCTTGCGTTGCAGTTAAAGATGAGGTATTGCCCATTTCACAGTTGGAAAAATAAGTGCACACAGACAGCAAATGACTTCCCCAGTTGCAGAGCATGCATATCTGTTGCAGAGCTGGGAGGGTTTATAGACTACTCCTCTGCTTGAACCACTGTTCTACATCTTACCCCTTCCTAATTCTATTCTCATGAAAGGCAAAGAAGAGACAGAAGTTCCTGAGAACAATCTTGTCTAAAAAAGACTTTGGCACGGATTAAAAATGGACTTGAAGCTTTAAAAAGACAGTCTGGGGCTCTGGAGATGCATAATGGGTTTTTAAGCTTCATTTTTAGTTTTTGTGGTTACGTAGCAAGATTTTAAGTAATTGACCACCCCAGTCCATTTGGCTGTTACTGCCGGTGGTGATAGTGGGCGCCCCTGCTTATACATTCTGTATAATACATCATTATTACATTCTGTATATATACATCACCAAAATTCTGCAGCTGACATGCAGCATACTTGGTTTTTGTTCCAGTTGGGCTTTGATCTACGCCATTCAAAGACGAGCCGTTCTTTTCAAGATATTTGCAAACCTTGTTAGAGTCTGATTGCAGCATGACATCAACATTAGGCTGATTACTTGTCTCAGGAAGCACTGTTTCCATGAACACATTGGCTTTTCTCCTACTATCTAGTGAGCTAGATATTAACATGCAGTACTGTAGCAGCAGCTTCAGAGCAAATTCCTAATAACACTGCTGAAACAGGAAAACATTTGATTTTCTTGAAAATGCTGAAAATTTGCAAACAAGATTTTGGGACAGTGTTGCTATATATCTAAAAAAAAAAATAAGGAAAAAAAAGTGCTTAACTATACCTACTCCAACTCTGATTTATTCAGTATTCTTGAGTAAGTACAGGAAGCTTTTTCGTCTAAAGGGTGTATTAATTCTACGCTAGTATTGCAGGCAGAAAGGAAACAAGGAAGGGGAATAATCTTTCTGAAAATGACAAAACTTTACTTTTCTTCATTCTTGTCTTTTTCTTTACTTTTTACTGTTTCAACAGCCAACTCCCGACTTCTTTGAGGCTTTGAAAATGAAAAAAACAATCCCAAACTTTCAATCTAAAAAAACTAGATTTAGGTTAAGAGCTAACCTTTGTGAAAGAGTGTATGCATACCATCTTTACAGAAAGTCACAGTATGATCAGAGCAAATGCCCGGTTCCACTGCATCATTCAGCAACCACTTGGAAACACTAAGCAATCAAATAGAGCCTGAACGAAAACAAGGAAGTTTCAGACTCTGCTCCTCTCCACAAGTTCTTATATACTATCGCACAGTTGCTGGTCTCTGGAGAAAAGAAAATTCACTATGTATAGTTAAAAAAATAAATGTGTATTTTGTACATAACCACAGCCACAATTCAAATGTCTGCTCTCTACTAGCACCTTTAGTCCAGGTAGAGGTTGCCCTGACTCAAACTCCTCAAGTAAAGGCAAGAGACTGGAGGGGACCAAGACTCCCTAGATAGCTGATCACATTTTGGCAGCTTTGCAGATTTTCTGCCAAGCACAGTGGTTAAATGGTAAATGAGCCAAAGTCCTATGGGTATCCAACAAGAGAGCCTCTGGAAGAGAGCTGCTTTCCTGCACCAGTGCAGCTGAGCTAACAGAGTGAGCATTTATTTTCAGTGAAGCATGCTGCCACAACCCTCTGTTTATTTTAGAATTGTCAAATTTTCCAGTAAAACTTTTGGGGATATACTTTACCTCCAATACATGCATGTAACTTCCATTAACTTCAGGAAAAGTATGCTCTGGGACAGAAACAAAAAAGAAAAATCCTTATGGAAAAACTTTGGGATTTTCCTCTATAACTGCTAGCATTTGTCCATGTTATTAATCCTAAAAACTCCCCAGTAATTCAGAAATAAAACCAATACCCAACAAAATAAGCCGAAACTATATAAACTGGTGTTGTGTCTCTCAGTTCTTAAAAGTCTAACAGACTTTTTAGTCTATTGCACCCACAGTTTGCTCTTTGCTCTAATACAAATAGAGAAAGAAAGGAATTACTGGTGATGAAGGACAGAAAGAGAAACCTAGAAACAAAGAAAAAGTCATTACTTCTACTCTTATTCAAATAATATTCTGAAAGAAACATTGATTAAAGTAAAAGAAAAGAGAGGTCCGAGGGCATATATCATTACATACAGGAATAAGCACAAGCAGACTTTCGGGGAGTCTGACAGACCCCAGGGTACGTGTCCTTCTCTGCTTTTTTAACTCTCCTGAAATCTGGTAGTGTAAGAAAAGAATTAGCCTGATGGTTTGAACCATCTCAAAACCATTTGTGAACTAAATCTAGCTAGTGCATATAAGATTAAATGAGAAATACCAGTGCTGTTCACTGAACTGTTTAATTAGTCCATCAAATGTACTTTTATTTGTGCACTTACATTTAACTGGTAGCTGGGGCATCACAAGCATAGTCTCTGCCAGCTATCAATATATTTGCTAAACAGGTTCAGTTTCCCTTCCTTTCCAAAGAACTTTCCCAACTGTCACTTTAATAGCTGTGCACTTCAACAAAATGAGTTTATGGCACTAGTCTGCACTGCCTTGGTCCCCAGTTGTCTTCTTTCCCTGAGCAAAATAAACAAAATGCCTAAAAAAGCTGAGCTTGCTTTTTTTTTTTTTTTAAATTATTTATCCATTTTTGCTGATGGTGCTTGGAGTAAATTATAACTTAAAAGTCTCACCATTGCCACACTCCTGTGTGTCCTGATGGTTTTCTGAGGCAATCCAGCAATAAGTAGGATAGGAAATGAAAAATATTCAAGCCATATGCTTACTTTTGCAGGTTGACTTATCACATCACTCTCTTCCCACCTTTTCTACTTTTTCTGCAGTGTCAGTCTCTGCCTAATTGTCAGTATTTCCTGTAAATATCCCTGTACCACTTTTCATACTCCTGTTTGTAATAAACATCCCTGAATGAAAGGGAACCAGACAATACTTATTCTTTAACCATGCTCATCCCCGTGATGTATTTAAATATTTCCAAGGTCTCTCTGTCCCACAGAACAGAACCAGCCAAAGGTCTGCTGAATCTGGGGATAAAGAACAGCATTTGTTTTCACCTGATCTTTAGCAGAAACAGAGCATTTCCCTTGAGAAACTGGTGCTGCATCTTGGTAAAAAAAGGAAATATTTATTTTCTCAAATAGAATCACTCACTGAAGCAAGGAAAAATTTTGATTACTATTTATTTTAATTCAGAAAATAACAGTAATAGATACTACCCCAGAGCACTAACATGATAGCATCTAGCATGTTTTAGGAATAAGGAACCAAACAGACATTCCTTACAAAATTTCTTTCAGCATAAGCATTAACCAGTGTGTAAATCTATTTTGCCCTTTAGCTACACTCCTGACAGGAGACCAGCGGCAGAATAGCAAATAAAAAACAGACTAGGGAGAACATAGGCCCCCTCAGGAAGCTCTCAGGAGAACTGGCTACACAGGATTTGGAGAAGGCTGAGGTTCTGAATGACTTCTTTGCCTCGGCCTTCACTGGCAAAGGCTCTGACTGCACCACCCAAGTTTTGTGTCGTGGTTTAAACCCAGTCAGGTAATTCGTTCGCTCACTTCCCCCCCTTTCTTGCCCTCCCCCTGCTCCCGGAGGGACGGAGAGGAGAATCAAAAGAATGCAACTCCCACGGGTTGAGATAAGAACAGTTTAGTAACTAAGGTATAACACAAATCACTACTGCTACCACCAATGATAATAATGAAAAAGGAAATAACAAGGGAAGAGAATACAACACCTCAGCACCAGCTGACCGATAACTCACCCCCCAAGCCCGACCAAGCTCCGACCGATACCTCCTCCAACCCTGCAGTCTCCCAGCCCTTCCGGCTAACTCCCAGTTACATCCTGGGCATGATGTGCTGTGGTATGGAATAGCTCTTTGGTCAGTTTGGGTCAGGTGTCCTGTCTCTGCTTCCTCCTGGCTTCCCCTCCCCCCGGCAGAGCATGAGGCTCACAAAGTCCTTGGCCAAACCAAAACATCACTATCAGCTCTGTTCCCGAGCTGAAAGTCAAAACACAGCACTGCACCAGCTACCAAGAAGGAGAAAAATGACTGCTACTGCTGAACCCAGGACATTTTGGAAGGCAGGCTCAGGGACTGTGAGAATGAAGACCTTGCACCCACTGTAGGAGAGGAACTGGTTTGAGACCATCTTAAAAATCTGAACGTGCACAAGTCCATGGGTCCTGATGAAATCCATCCGTGGGTCATGAAGGAGCTGGAGAATGAAGTTGCGAAGCCGCTGGCCATCATATTTGAGAAATCGTGGCAGTCAGGTGAAGTTCCCGACAACTGGAAAAGGGGAAATATAACCCCCATTTTCAAGAATGGGAAAATGGATGACCCGGGGAATTACAGCCCAGTCAGTCTCACCTCTGTGCCTGGCAAAATCTTGGAGCAGATTCTCCTGGAAGGCATGCTAAGGCACATGAAAAACAACAAGGTGCTTGGTGACAGCCAGCATGGCTTCACTAAGGGGAAATCCTGCCTGACCAATTTGGTGGCCTTCTATGATGGGGCTACAGGACAGGGGTAGAACAGTTGACATCATCTACCTGGACTTGTGTAAAGCATTCGACATTGTCCCACACGACATCCTTGTCTCTCTAAATTGGAGAGACATCAATTTGATGGATGGACCACTCGGTGGATAAAGAACTGGCTGGATGGCTGCATGCAAAGAGTTGTGGTCAATGGCTCAATGTCCAGCTGGAGACCAGTAACGAGTGGTGTCCCTCAGGGATCGGTGTTGGGACCGGTCTTGTTTAACATCTTTGTCGCTGACATGGACAGTGGGATTGAGTGCGCCCTCAGGAAGTTTGCTGATGACACCAAGCTGTGTGGTTCGGTTGATAATGCTGGAGGGAAGGAATGCCATCCAGAGGGACCTTGACACGCTTATGAGGTGGGCTGATGCCAACCTCATGAAGTTTAACTATGACAAGTGCAAGGTCCTACACCTGGGTCGGAGCCATCCCAGGCACAGCTACAGGTTGGGCAGAGAAGAGATTCAGAGCAGCCCTGTGGAGAAGGACTTGGGGGTGTTGGTTGATGAGAAAATGAGCATGAGCAGGCAGTGTGTGCTTGCAGCCCAGAAAGCCAACCTTATCCTGGGCTGCATCAAAAGGAGCGTGACCAGCAGGTCGAAGGAGGTGATCCTGCCCCTCTACTCTGCTCTTGTGAGACCTCACCTGGGGTATTGTGTGCAGTTTTGCTGTCCTCAACATAACAAGGCCATGGAACTGTTGGAACAAGTCCAGAGAAGGGCCACGAGGATGATCAGGGGACTGGAGCACCTCCCATATGAAGGCAGGCTGAGGAAGTTGGGGCTGTTCAGGCTGGAGAAGAGAAGGCTGCATGGAGACCTCATAGCAGCCTTCCAGTATCTGAAGGGGGCCTATAGGGATGCTGGAGAGGGACTCTTCATTAGGGACTGTAGTGATAGGACAAGGGGTAACGAGTTCAAACTTAAACAGGGGAAGTTTAGATTGGATATAAGGAGGAAATTCTTTCCTGTTAGGGTGGTGAGGCACTGCAATAGGTTGCCCAGGGAAGTTGTGTATGCTCCATCCCTGGTAGTGTTCAAGACCAGGTTGGACGAAGCCTTGGGTGATATGGTTTTAGTGTGAGGTGTCCCTGCCCACGGGAAGGGGGTTGGAACTAGATGATCTTAAGGTCCTTTCCAACCCTAACTATTCTATGATTCTATGGTTCTAATAATCTCCACAAACTATAATCTGGCTTTGAAAATAGAAATTGAGAAGAAAGCAGTGCTACATGGATTTTATATTTTCCTAGATTTCTTTAATCTATTACCCCACTTGGCAGATTATTATCCAAAATATTTGAAGAAAAGCACACAAAATACAGTGTCCATAGTTGTTTTGGGTAACTAGATTTCTGTGAGACAATGAAAGAGTTGTGAACATTTTATACATACTATGTTATCTGATAAATAAAATTACATTTAAATCAAACTCCTTCATGTGAAGCTTGAATATGTAAATTATAATTTTTATAGTAGGAGAGTAGAAGGAGGGAGTGAAAAGAAATCAGGATATGCCCTAACAATTCATAGCAACTGAAAGACTGCTTCCATCTGCAGCAGTCATCTGCAATAGTAACTAGAAAAATCCTCAGCATTCTTCCTTTGGCCTAATTGGTAGTATTACAGTATTCTCTAATGTCAGAGTGAATTAGTACAAGGTCTACAGCAATAGGAAAGGTTTTAATGGCAACCACTGAGCATAACATAAAACAAGGGGAACAGAGAGGAAGAAAAAGAAACAGATCTGTTGTTGATCTTTCAGCTGTACAAACCTCCCCATAAAGACCACACCACTCTAGATACACATGTTTGAAATCAAAACATTTTAGCAAGCTGATCACCTTTGGTATTCTCTCTTTTGACCGATTTTGGTTTTGTACTTGGAGAATTAAGAAAGCCTTCCTGAGCTGCCAAGTGTCATCAGCCCAATAAGAGGGTGCCTGTCTCTGGGAACTTGTTGGAGAGGTGCTAAGTACTTGCAGCTGCTGTACAGCTCCCCGGACCTGTTCTGCAACCTGTTGCCAGAAGTGACTTGCAGATTTCTAATATGGCTCAATTCTTGTGTGCTTTTAGAACCTAAAATCTCAGATACAAAAGTAGAAGGCAGTTCCCCTCCTATTTATTTTGATTTTGCACAGATAGACACATTACTTGTTACCAGAGCGTTGCTGCCTTTATGATCCAGTGGGAATGGGAGGTGTGGTGTGGATGGGTGGATGATGGGAGATAGGACAGGGCAGGATTCAAAAAAACCCAACCAAATGAAAAAAGAAAACAACACAACAAATAAGGAAAGTAAGATCAAAGTAAGATCTGTTGAGTCTTTCCACTGACTTCAGGATTTTTGGTTAGGATCATAAAGATGACATGAAAGAAATAGACCCAACACTTACAAAGCTTTTTGAATTGTTAAAAATTGATAAGTAACCAATTAAAAAAAAGTAATGTTATCATGAAAAATAGAATATAATTGCTCTAATGCGTGCAATAAACAGGAAGAAATATTACTAGTACAGGTGCAAATATGGAGAGATTTATTATATCTGCACTACCATTTTGTGACTGCTATTGGCTGTTGTTGTTAGCTGGAAGAATCAGTGCAGACATTTCTAACCTGAGAGGTACAACATGTTCTAAGTTAGCTGTTGTTTGTAAGCAACACTTTTTTTTTTTTGCGTTGATATTACTTGTTTCCTTATGGACTCATACACAAGTATCCTGAGCTGGATTTGAAAAAAAAACAACAACTAAACAAAAACCAACCCAGACCAAGAAGCCTAAATTCAACAGCCAAAACTGCTCAGACCTCTTAAAGCAACAACATCCATTAATGTAAGTGACACTTCTTTTAAAATGTTTCCCATAAATTGTCATGTCAAGTACCTATATCCCAAGTCCTCTGCAGGAGAGTTTTAATCTAATAAGTCAACTCAAACTCTACTTCTGTTAGCTTTGGAACTGTTAGATAAATAAAATGCTTTGTGTTGAGATCTACTGCAGGAAAAACAAAGCAATCTCTTTTTATATCCATAAAATGCAGCTCTGCAATCAAAATAAGCTGACAGCAACACTGTAAAAGAGCAAAAATAAACAACTTTTGACCAAGAGCTGGTTAGCATCTTACTTAAACTTAATATAACAGTGATGTTGTAGAACAAAAGAGCTCAAAGTTTTATATCATGTTCCAAAAATGACATTAGAGAGTAGCTACATTTTCACGAAGACCAGCTGAAATCCTCAGAAACAGTGTACTTTAGATGACTGCACATGGAAACCATGCACAATAATCAGGGATGCATAGAGAGATAAAGGCATGAACATTAAAGGCATTAGCTACACTGCTGCTAATCTTTCTAAAGTCCTGGTGAGGATCCTATGTAAATCTTCAGAGCATAACAATAATGAAATCGTCAAAGATTTACAACAGGCAGCTAATCATTATTGTTTTCCTCAGCACTTGCTTTTTAAACAAATTCTGCATTCTTTCTGTATTCATGTGAATGTTATGCTCACGTGCAGAACTCTATTGCCCTTTCGCATAATAAAAGAGGGAAAAGTGTAGGAAAGGAGAAAAATTAAGTCAGATGTCCCTAAATGTATCCTTTTTCTGCTTACACACACAAGTCATCTTAATAGAAAAATATTCAGTAAGTTACATTACTGAATTAAATCCAGCTGCAGTTTGTAATAAATCAGGATAATTCTGCAGAATTCCTCTGAGTCGAGGGCCTTGGAGGCTGCTGGCTCATGTGACACACCAGCTGCTTCAGTCCTGCAGAACAAGTAGACTGATGCTTTGTCTTTAACTTCTTACTCTTTTCCAAACCTTTTTTTCTATTAAGAAACATCCCCAGGCAGTTTTCCCCTTTTTGTTATTAGTTTTAAATATACTGTCCAGTGTAATTTCATGGAACTATTAGTTGTCAGCAGGGACTCAGGGGAAAACTAATTAGCACAAAAGATTCAAGCCTACAAATATTTTTAATTACACATGAGTTCTTGTCAGAGTAAGAACCACAAGAATATGGGCCCACCATATGTATGTTACCTGTATTGTAGCAACACAGGCGATGACAAAACTAGAAACTCTTCCAAAAGCTGTCATTCAAACACTGTGAGAGTTGCCCACACTGACAGGACAAGGCTATCAACAGAAGGAGCAGGAGCAGGACAGGGCATACAGATACGGAGAGGGTAAGGTATCAGAGTCACAAATAGGGCAGTGCTCTGGTCCAGGCTTTCTACTTCCAAGATAATATCCTGCCGATAAACCATGTCAATATCCACACCACAAATAACAACCTCACCTTCCAGTCAAGGCAGATACAGAAGTGGATCAAGTGCACCTTTGTGTTTCTCTCTGTTAATTGTTTTACTGGTGGTGTTTTCTATCATCTCTCTGTAAAAGCTCCTGCAACAAGCAACCTGCATGTGATCGAGAAGACAAAAAACATCTGTAAAGATATGTTAAAAACATCCAGCAATTCATGAACTGTGACAATCAGAGAAAAAATGTACTTAATAGCAATTTCAACTTCTTGGCTTTTCCACAGCTTGATGGCAACTGGACAAGGGTAATTGTCTATCAGATGGCAAAGATCAATAACAATACTTTGAAAGCAGGAAGGGTAGAAGACTGGCTGCAAATATCAGAAAAAGGAAGAAATGTGGAGAGCTAGTAGGTTTGTACCTGCTGATGAGATTATAGTATACACATAACTGTGTGTTGCAAAGGAACTCACAGTCATTTTAGCAATATCAGCTAATTGAACAAGAAAAACACAACAGATTATGCCAGAAGACTTTAAAAATACAGTTTCCATTGCCACCTCCTTTCTCATCATACAACCAGGTAACAAATGACTCTGCTGAGAATCCTGGTTAAGAGTCTTTGTTAAAGGCAGCGATAAAATTTCCTTTAATTTAACAAATCTGTGATATTGCCATTCTGACACTGAAACAGACATGAGGGGGCTTGGTTTTGTTTTCTTGTGGGGATTGATTTGCTTGTTTCCTCCCTTCTCTCTTCAGGAAAGTTGTGATCTTGCAAGTGAAAACAGAAGTATTAAATAGAAATCTTGCAGAAATAGGAGGAAGATGTATCTCCATCTCTGGAGGTTTTCAAACCTCAATTGAACAATGTCCTGAGCAACCTGCCATACATGACCCTGCATTGACCAAGGGGGTTGGACTAGACAATGAACCTTCTTGCCTCACGTATGTACTGGGAAGAGTACATATTTCAAGACATACTATTCTGAGCCAATATAAAGAGAAATTAAATATAAAACCATTTTATTATTTCATAACACTTCTCTGTTTGTTTAGATCAAACTTAATATCTGTAATCATTGTGTATGTCTCCCCTTTCTAGACAGATCATCTCTCTTAGGATTTGGAAAATGGCAATATATTTACAAATCAATTTCAGCTTCTTAAAAATCCTAATGTAAAATTACCAGCAGGGTATTAGAGAAATATTCAAGTATGGACATTGTGTTGGCTCTTCAGGAACTCTCAAGACAAGATATAGGCACTCTTGACAACCATGCTAGCTAAAATTACAATGTCAGTTTCAACTGTCATCTAACAGGTAATTCTACATGAGATTTAACATCACATTTCTGAGCAATCATAGAATCATAGAATAGTTAGGGTTGGAAAGGACCTTAAGATCATCTCTAGTTCCAAACCTCCAGCCACAGGCAGGGACACATCACCCTAGACCATGTCGCCCAAGGTTCTGCCTAACCTGGCCTTGAACACTGCCAGGGATAGAACATTTTCCACTTCTTTGGGCAACCTTTTAATCTCAGAGTTGTGAGAATTTTTATGTTTAAAATTCAGTTTGTTGTTGTTAAAATATCTTGAAAAACCCTTAAGGAAGAGGCCTGTTTACTACTTATTTAGAAGATATAGGAGGCATAAAGATACTCTGCTGATATTTGCAGAAGAGGTCTAGAACACTGTGGGCTAGAGCTCAGCATTTATGTGACTGAAGAGACTGGATGCCCTTGAACAAGTAGCAAGATAATGCTTCAAACATGTTTTCTCAAGGATGAAATATTTGACACATCACATACAGGCCCCATCTTTCCAACTGCCCAGTCATCAATGAGCATGCTGTCATTTTGATGCACTAGAGTTTTTTTATTAATAAATATTCTTAGCTGAGAAATCAATACTAAAAGAAGCCTTGTGACATTATCGATGTCCATTTGTGTTTTAGCTGCAATACTGTGAATCAAAGGCAACCAAAGTGAAGTATAATGCCAGAAGTTAAAGCCACTTTAAATCTTTGCATCTCCTGAAAGGAATTTCATGCAGGAGATGTGGAAAATATAGCACAAATATACAGTTTTAAAAACTAACAGCACTAATTAGAGTTTCAAGGCACTTTAGACAGTGTGGACCAAAAATTATTATAGACCTTTGACAGCAGTTGCATAAATTCTTGAATTGACTCTTCACTAATTTAAGCTATCACTTTGGCAATATCTTTGCTGCCTTACTTTTTAGAATGCATGTTAAAATAAATCAAGAAATCACACTAAAATCTTTGTTAACTAAACTTCATTACGGATTCAAATATATGATTTACTGTGGGTGTATATGTATGCAAACTTGATTCTCTATTTCCAGACAAGCAAGAAACATGGGAAACTGCATTGCTACCACAGGAGAGAACACTATATTGCAGAAAATCAGATGAACTTCAACTAAAACTTACAATATGTAAACAAACTCCTCTGAAGTTTTTACTCAGAATTTTCAGATGTCGCAGAATGTAAAGTTCTGTGACAAACGTTGCAAAGTGAAGCTCCTGGGAATTTATCATCACATGAGATCCCAAGTCTGTCATCTGTCTGAAATTAGTTGGAGGAATGTAGACAACCAACTCAGCACAACTTTCTTCTGTTGTTATGATCTTCCTTATTTTCTTCAGAAACACTACATTCTAGAAAATTGAAGAAACGGTGGCATTTGCCTCCAACCCTGACACTTTTCACAGAATCACAGAATCCTAAGGGTTGGAAGGGACCTCAAAAGATCATCTAGTCCAACCCTCCTGCAAGAGCAGGATAACCTAGAGTACATCACACAGGAACTTGTCCAGGCAGACTCCACAACCCCCCTGGGCAACCTGTTCCAGGGCTCTCTCACTCTCACAGTAAAGAAATTTTTCCTGATGTTCACATGGAACCTCCAATGCTCCAGTTTACACCCACTGCCCCTTGTCCTATCACTGGACATCACTGAAAAAACCCTAGCTCCATCATCCTGACACTCACCCTTTACATATTTGTAAACATTGATGAGGTCACCCCTCAGTCTCCTCTTCTCCAAGCTAAAGAGTCCCAGCACCCTCAGCCTCTCTTCATAAGAGAGATGTTCCATTCCCTTAATCATCTTTGTAGCTCTGCGCTGGACTCTTTCAAGCAATTCCCTGTCCTTCTTGAACTGTTGGCTATAATAGGCAAGAAAAGGATTCAGAGCAAGGTAATGCAGAGAGAAAACTTACATAAGTAAAACCAGAAGTGACGGAAAAAATGTTGAAATACTGAGTTTTCATCCACTGGGTTTGCCCTGTGGTGGTACAGAACACTTTGGAGGGCTCTGTATTGGGATTAAGGGAGGGATTCAGAGGAAGTACTGAAAATTATCCTGATGTAGACAGAATGAAATGATTGATCACAGGAATGGGGGCACTAAACCAATGCCAAAATATCTAACTTAACCTTTAGCTCCCTTTTCCCCAACAGACCGCCCACCTGCTGCATCTCCTCCTAAACTTTTAATGGCTTGCAGGTTCCTCATGAAACTTTTGCCACAAGCCTGGGAACTACTAGCATCCTTGAAGTGGTTATATTTCAGCTTTAATACATGCCTTTTACTTCCATCCCTCCCACTGATCCAAGCTCTTGTGTCACTGAACTGCTGATTCATGTCACAGTGATGCTTTTAGCTAAAGTCTACATTTTCTAAATGGGCAAGAAAATGCCTATAAAGAGATGTTGCTCAGTACATCTAGAATAGGGTACCCTATTTCAAATAAAAAACCACACTTTTTAAGCTAGCATCAACAATACTTAATCACAATGCTAAATTTGACATGCGTCCAGACATAAACCAAATAACCATGTCCCTCCAGCCCTGCTAGTTGTATGGTCAGACTGGTTTCTGCCAAGTCTATGGCAAGAGCATATTTTTTCAGCCCCAGAAGCTTTCTTCCTTTCTGATTAAAGCTATAATTACCCAAGGACCCTAACAGTTTACAGAACTGTCTATGCTCATGCCAGGCTAAAACTGCTATGGGCCAGTCACAAACACTTCTCATGTTTTGCTGCCTATATAGGCACTTGAAAACCCCCAATACAGCCAAAACAAGTTTCTTTGCTTTTTGCATAAGCCCAAACTTAAGCGTATATCTAATATACACATACATCTACATCTCTCAGTTTGGAATCTGAGTTCTCTCTAAATTGGTTCAGGGATTTTCCCTTTTTGTCCTCAGCATGGACACTTGAAATGCATTATGGTGTGGGAATAACCAAGAAGTAATCACAAGACCAGTATCACTTCATATTTTTGAAAAGCTTCTTTTCTTTCTGCCACTGCAGCTCTTTCCACATGCCTCCCTAGTGATGATAGTGCACTTTCTTTGCCTTCAGGTTCCCTTTTGCCATTTAGGTTCAGAATTTACTAGAAGATGTAAGCAACCAGGCTTGATCTCTGCTAGACAACTGAAATGGTGACTCAGCGTCTGCACCAAAATATTACCCTAATGATAAGCAATTAACATGATTAACTACCCAAATTATCTTCAGGTAATTCTGAGCTCCAAGCATATGCTCCATATACTTCTCCGAATGTCAGCTGCTGCATCGCCATGCTGAATTCGTATTTCTCTGGCAACAGCTATGTATGTAGACTGGTAGATGGATATTCGTAGATAAAAGCAATGATGAACAAAACTGCGTCTCCCCCTGTTTTGGTATTCTGTGACATTCCCATCTCAGCAGACTGTGTCTGGCAGTCTCACAATGAAGCACTGCATGTGTCAGGGAGATGGATTATATCTGCAGTGTCTGAATTTCAACCCTGACTATATGAGCTCCTGTTTAACCTTACCTCAGGGAACTTGAATTTCATGTCATTGAATTATAACAGCAAATATATTTTTTATGTGCCTTGATTATGCCACATTGCAAATATTTAATAGCGTGAAACAACAAAATGAAAAAAAAAAACATAAACTTTATACAAATTTGGCAAATGGCATGTTTACCCTTTATTCTGAGCTATGAAGCTCAAAGTACTGCAAGAATAGTGGTACTTGCATTTGTTTGGGGAATTCAAAAACCAAATCAATCATTAATTCATTTTCAGAAGATCACATAGAAATAAGAAATAAATGAATTAGTATACCCCTTTTCACTGAGGTATGAGCATCAGTGCTGCTTCTGGCGAGTTAAAAACATTGGTGCTGCAGCTCACAACTTAGTAGCTGAAATTTATATCTAGTGTGTACTAAAAGAAAATGAAATGGCTGGAAAATTTCAGTCACCAATATCGGTATGATGCAGACAGAAATCACACTAAAAGGAGCTGTACCCCATTTTTTTCATGAAAAATTGCTAAACTTGGACCTTCACTGTTATAGAAGGAACAGAAACAGATACTAAAAGAGCAGGGGTTCATATTTCACAATTTCTGAAGTCAGTCTTATATGGGAAACAGCTATGTCCATTTGAGGTTAATTTGGTCCTTTTGAGTTAAGACCTAAAATTTATCTTAGAGGAATTTAAAAACTAACACGGAAGTATGATACCTTGAGTACAGAAATGAATACAGATGGAAGGAAAAATTAAATATGAAAGGACACACCTGCAACTGGGTGTCTCCTGCTCTTCGCAGTACTGGGCACTGGACGGATTTCAGAATGGAAACATAAAGCTAAAATGCTTACAGTTAAGTTTCGCTTAGTACTAGGTTCTCCTTTATAAATTATCAGGACTTATCTAACCAGTAGTTTTTAGAAATTGCAATGTGACTTTTACTGAGAGATTACTGTAATGGTGCACTGAGAGCATTTTTCACTGATCATTAAGCCTGGGCTGGGCTTGGGGTTTAAACTAGCATATTGAAAATTACTGGGGACACTGCAGTATACCAAAAATGTCGAATTAGCACAGTGGACTGTTTAATTCCTCATGGTACTCGCACTTAAAAGACTAAACTTTTAAAAATAAGTGAAAATAACTCCTTGGTTCTATAACAGATTTTCCCTTCCACAGGCCTGAATCAGAGAAAACAATATTAAAGAAGATGTTAATACTGCAGCAGACTGATGACAGTACTACACATGTACCTCTCTGCACATTCATTGCATGCTAACCCTATATATAACTCCCTATATCAGAACAAATTATTAAAAAGAGAAACACCTGTGATACCATCAGAGATATAGTTCATAAAATATTTCAGTATTTATCCTGAAGCATTGTTTTCAAATAATGTTTATCTATCCTGAATCATCACATAAAAAAAAAGATATAAAAAATGGAATCTAGTCGGTGCAATAAGGAAACAGTCTTAAAGATTTGCAGAAATGGCCTCATGCTCTCAATTGTACTTTCTGGCTCATCTCAACTGAAATAGACTCCAGGACTCAAGCAACACAACTGTTTTGTTGATCAGCTTATTTCTCCTTCAACACCAAAATAATGTTTTAGTTTTCAGAACATCCTTATTTCTGTAGCTGTTTCATGCTCTTTTCTTTCTGCTAAAGACCAACCTACAGCTAAATACTGCCATATAGTGCAACACACAGTATGACTGTAAATTCTGCCATTATTGCTTCTAGGAAAGCAATAACCAGTAGGACACTTTCAAAATGCTTTGTTGACCTTACTTTAGAGACAGACTTGAGCAATAGAGACATCTTATCCATTTGAAGATCAGTGAAAGATTCATGCTGTCACTGAGATTATTTTTGGCTGCCCTTGTCTTCCAAATGGTATGAAAACCTTCTACAGGTCATTCCAAGACTATATTACCTCAGGGTATACATTGCATTAGTAGTTTATACTGTTACATCTGTTATGAAAACGTTGTTTATGTTCTTTAATTTCACTATGGCTTCCAGAGGCATTTAATACTATCTGGTGCTTCTGAATGCAACAATACCAGTAATGCCTGTCTTTGGGAACTAGCAAAAATAACTTTCTAGAGGACTGTATTGAGATTCACCTTGGGAACCACTGTCTTTAGAAACAGGCATGTATGAGTCTTGTTACTGTAAAAGAAGATGCAGGACAAGGACCAGCTTTTGGTAGCTGTTGGCTTCTTCCTTTTGCTAGGATTGATGTGAAGTGGAAATAAAAACACCATTACATGTCATTAAAACCCATGAGCTTGACTTATGAATTGCACAGTGACAGTATGAAATTCAGACCAAGTTAAAAAAAAAAAAGCAAGAAACTATTTAAAAAGCAATGCATCATAAATGAAAACAAACCAGAAATGTTTTGAAAAGTTACTCAGCTCTGCAGTATCTCCTTTAACACCCAAACAAAAATTTTCTCTTGATGCAGTTACAAAAATATTTCCAGTCTCTGTAACATTTATTTCCATTTTTCTACTTTTTTTTTCCATTTCTTCCTCTCTGGATGGATGCAATACATTATTTTCTCTTTCTTAATTTCAACTGTTTAATGTGGAATATTTTTGCTATTCCAGTGTACTGAAAGCAGTCATCTTATAAGGCATCCTACTTAATTATATGGTGACACTTTTGAATTCAATACCAGTAAAGACTGTTGTTATATTTGGTCTTCAAAGAAATAAATTATATTAATTGACTAATTGCAGTGGATAAAAGTTTAGGGCATCAATCCTTTAAATTTGAAACAGCGTTAAAGTTATAGCTGAGTTTTTTGAAGGGGGGTAGTTAAATAATGAATTAAGTTCATATCTTGTGTTTTAACCAAGTGCAACTCTTACAGCTTTCAATAATATTTTAATAACAGTAATAACATGTAATAACACTTAACAAACCTAAAGCATATGGTTCAAGTTTTTATGGATACTAATATTTTAAAAGCTAAATCTTACACCAGTGTTTCATGTAAGTGAGCGCAGATTTATTAAAGGAGGACTTTGTGGCATTCAGACCAGACAGACATTCCAATGCCCATGAGTAACCTCTGACCTATTTCTCTCAACTGCTGTGTCATGATTCCCAAAATACACTATAAAACTCTGAAAAAGGCAAAGGGTGCTATTACATGAAGAAAAAACAACATGTCATTCCACAGTGTCCCAAAAGCAATTAACCTCAAGATCACATACTCCATTCTCAGGGTCTTGGAATAAGATATACATATGTTGTATGTATCTGTATTTACATTTATCAGCTTACAAAAACTTTTAAAAGTCACAGATAGCTTCAGCTACAGAAGTTCAAGAAATCCTTTCTTATGTTTACATTTTGTCTCCATATATTCGTCTTTCCTCCCAGCTGCAAGATTCTAGATATCATTTCAAAGTTCTCAGCCCCTGCTAATGAAACTCATCTGTGCAAAAGTATCTAACGGTAGTATCTAAAGAAGACCAAGTCAGACTATTCTTGAAGATGCATAGTGATAAGCTATATCTATAAATTCCAAAGGGAAATGTTAATTGAATACTAGGAATTTTTTTGCAATGAGACATGTCAAATATCGGAACAAGTTGCTAAAGGGGTCTGAACATCTCTAAGGATAGACATTCCATAACCTCAGTTGGAAAGGTTCCAGGGAAACCTCATATGAGCTGGCCATACATTTAACAGAGGTTACCTCCAGCTTAAATTATTTTATAAAAGAACAAAATGACCACATATCTTAATACTTTTAGAACATAGATATTTTCTGTCTTTGGAAAAAGAGGAAGATGGTTTCCCTGGCACATCAGGCAGCTACAGCAAACCCTACCACTACTTCCGTAGAAGCACTGACCACTATGTAGCAGACAAGGAAGCTGAATAGCATAAATCAACTACATGGAAGTATACAGAGGAGATTACTGACATAACAAAAACCAAAGAATTGTTAAAGCATTGTTTTCCTTGATTAACTGATCAATCTCACAGGTTACTGGTAATTACAAGAACATTGCAAGCCTTTTCAGGACATTAGGCAAGACTGATTAGCAAAGATGTTGAGGAAAGTAAAATACCAACACAAGAAAATGAGAAATAAAGAAAATTACTCAAATGCTATCTGCTATTTCTCCACTAAATCTCCCTGTCCATGATGACAGAGGATCCAGATATGTCCTAAGAAGCTCGACACAAACAATTTCTAGTGTGCTTTTGATTCACTAGAAGGAAAAATTAGATTACCAAATCTGAACACTAGTAGATCATATCTACTGTGTCACGTGCAGATGCAAGATATTTTTGCATGCATGCTGTTCTCTTCCTCTCCAATCAAAATACATACATTTGTTCATGCACACTACTACTTCACAGCAAAAACACACCTGCAGAAATTTGAAACTTTCCTAGCCAGTCTAAAATAAGTAGCATAAATCCAGTGTAATCCTTCATTATTCAAATGTAAATAGCAAGAAAAAAAGGTTGCATTAAGATTGCTAAAACATAGAGGTAACATTCCATCTTCATACTATTAGGACCTGATTTTATTATTTTCCTTCAAAATATACCAGTGAGAGCATCTCAATGCCTCCAATAAAAGCTTTTGTTTTTTTAATTCATCTAGAATTTCTTCCTGAACTTTGTCACTTACAGAAAGGGAAGAGCCTTACAAACAATGTTTGACAGATAGTCTGCTGGCTTTGTAGTTTCAATTTTTCACAAAAGAATTTCTTAGGTTTCAAAGAGAGAAGCATCTGAAACCAGAAAATAACCAGAGTTCACCTACTGAAAGCAGTATCTGCACTAGGTTAAGTCTTTGGAAGACTGCTAATCGTCATTAAGGTGTCTCAGTTTCTCCCCATGATTTCTCTCCTGGAGAAGTCAGTCAGCTAGGATAACTGTCCTGTGGATCTAATAGCTTGGCTGGAAAAGGTAGCTGCTGGACAAGTTATATCAACAGTTACATCACCTGGAAATTCGGAAAGTAATTGCTTTCAAGATGCAAACTTTCCGAATTTCCGTTATAAATGAGCTGACACACTATCAGTGTACTTTAGATGACTGCACATGGAAACCATGCACAATAATCAGGGATGCATAGAGAGATAAAGGCATGAACATGCTACACTGCTGCTAATCTTTCTAAAGTCCTGGTGAGGATCCTATGTAAATCTTCAGAGCATAACAATAATGAAATTGTCAAAGCTTTACAACAAGCAGCTAATCAAAAGCTAACCAAAGTTAGTCTAAGGGAAGTATCAATCTAAATGTTAAAAGAACTAGAACAAAACAAAAGACAGAGTCTCATTTAAGTAGAGATGTATCTGTTGAAATCGAAGTTTTGTTAACATCTTGCTCTTCAAAGCCGTATAAACCTCACAGCTTGGTAATGCATATTCAAAGGCTGCTGGAATTCGTACCCCAGTCTTTGAAATGGGCATAATAGACAGAAGTTGCTGACTGATTTATGTTGCCATCAGTCAAATGACAGGCAGACAACAAGAAATCAGAAAGTTAAAAAAACCCACAAGTCCTTAAAATCAGTTGTTTGCATGGAAGGGAGAGAGGTCATTGGTCCTTGGAGACATGTATTTGAACAGGCTGTGAACAGCTCAGGTCCACTTTCCACCTTGAATAATACAATCAACTCTGAAAACAATGCATGCAGGATTTTATCTAACAAGAACAAGATAAAAAAGTTGCTCTGTATACTCATATGTTGCTTTATCTTATATTATTACGAAATATTATTACTTTGGCTCCAATTAAACCCTTACAACATGACAGCGTGATTTACATTCAGCAACTTATTATAACCACAAAAACCTTAAACAGGTTGCTCACCATCACACATCTAGGGATCAAACAGCTGTACGGTCTCTGTATAACAGGTGAAGTTCGACTTGTGCCATTAAGTTCTTGGGTTACCAAACTTTGTATCTTAGGAATGGTAATTGACAATCAGACAACTTCAGCATAGGAATAGAAGATTAACATACATCACTCAAATAGGTTTGACTTTGCTCCTACTGGTCTAACCCTTTGGACAAATTCTTAGTTCTGCACTTGAAACTCCAGAAAGTAACTGTGCACATGTAAAAGAATAAGAGGAAATAACAATTCTGTTTCTAACTCTGATGTCTCCAGTTAAGTCTGCACATAAATCCTTTGCTGTTTTAATTGAAGAAGGTTTGTCTGCATAGTTCAAGACAGTTTTATGTTCAAAAGAGTTTCTTTTAACT
This sequence comes from Pezoporus flaviventris, assembly GCF_033815535.1. Lineage (NCBI taxonomy): Eukaryota > Metazoa > Chordata > Aves > Psittaciformes > Psittacidae > Pezoporus > Pezoporus flaviventris. The sequence continues at coordinate 24,296,353 of NW_026892563.1, forward strand.
GTTAATGTGAGTGCACACATTAAGTAGGAAACAAGGAAACAAATGACAAGACATGAAAAGAAAGCAAAAGGTTCTTAAAAAAAAACAAACAACAAACTAAAAAAGAGGAACTTCAGTCCCGTTGCAATTGATTTTAAGAAGGCTTATAGCAACAAATCAAAATACTAACGAGACTACCGTTGTTGAACTTTTTCTAGCTCTTCACTGTGCTGAAGTAGGCTAGGCTTCATCTCCTACTGAGTCTTTGAACAGCACTCATTTCTCATGTTACTTCTAGCACAATGCATAAGCAAAATTCAAAGGTTTCCTTTGCCTGTTCTTCTTTCTTTTGCAAGGAATGTGGTGCCATTCCAGTGCAGCCTAACTCTTGAACTGCTAAACGAGTATCTCATTCTGAGCCAACTTCTATCCTTAGCAACACTTTATGACTACATTTTATTACTTTAATGAGAGATAGAAATGGCAGGAATGTTCAAAAATTTAATAATGCAGCTACATCACTCATTCGAATGAAACTGTACTAGATACAAAGTGTTCATTAAAATAGCATTTGTGTCAGACTTAACCCTAGAAATGGCGTAATTCAAAGCCAAAGCTGAGTTTTAACTCTTCGCTTGTGCATGCACACTGCAACTATCAAATTCTATTGATAAACAGATAAAGCATATGATTTACAGGAACTAGACAGTTTAGTCAGAAAAAAAATGAACATCAGTTTCTTTCAATTAGTATCTTAAACCTCAGTTAAGAAATATTTTCTAAGATATAGCTAAGTTTCCTTTGTACCCCATCTTGATCAAAGCTGTTTGTACAGAAATAAACCAACTGTTCTGTGTAACAGATTGGGATTTTTCCAAAGCCATGCATAAGACAGATGCCTATTTTCAACAGAAGATAAAACATCTTTTATGAAAGGTGATATTTTTGTTTAGTTTAGTAACAAAAAAACATGCATGGGGGGAAAATGTCACACAAAGGATCTCACTCACAAGTGGACTCAGCAAAACTCAGACTTACCAATTCATTTTACAGATGGGAAGGAAAGGGGTAGTTGTTCTGCATTTCTTTCTCCAAATGAATATAATACAATAGTTTGATTTGGAAAGAACCGTAAGTGTCATCTAGTTCCAACCTCCCTGTCACAGGCAGGAACACACCTCCCACTAGACCAGAGTGCTCAAAGCCCCAACGAACCTGGCCATGAACACTTCCAGGGATAGAGCAGCCACAACTTCTCTGGGCAACCTGTGCCAGCATCTCACCACCCTCACAGTGAAGAATTTCTTCCTAATGTCTAACCTAAATATACCCGCTGTCAGCTTAAATCTATTACCCCTTATCCTGTCACAACTTTCCCCCACAAACAGTCCTTCTGCAGACTACTTGTAGCCTCCTTCAGGCATTGGAAGCTGCTCTAAGGTCTCCCCTGAGCCTTCTCTTCTCCAAGCTGAACAAGCCCAGCTATCTCAGCTTGTTTTCACATGAGAGGTGTTCCAGCCCCCTGAGAAACCTCCTGGGCTTCTTCAGGCCATGAACAGTTCCACATGTCTCTTGTGCTGGGGACCCCAGATCTGGATGCAGTACTGCAGGTGGGGTTCTCACAAGAGCAGAGTAGATGGTGAAGACCACCCCCTTCCACCTACTGCCATAACGCTCATTGCTGTAGTGCTTGTTCAACTGCCAATAGTACACTGAGAAATATGATATAAACCTGTTCCATTCTTCACTCTCTAGAGACAGTATTATATGCGATTTGGGAAAGAGGATGGGAATCCTTGAATTTTTACTTTTTTATAAACACTTTTTTATTTATACTTATGCTACGTAAAGCACAGTCAAATAATCACACGTTTTACTTGAAGCCAAAGTGGGGAGGAGAAGTTTGTGATCCCTTAGAGATTCACAGACATATTGTATAGGTTTGTGCCAACCTTCAAGAAAGTTCTTGCTCCAAACATACTGATCCATCAGATATGGAGTGAGTGTGTACACATTTGTATTTGACTAATTAAAACTGGGTCACTTTGTTACATGTCTTATTTTTCCCTTGAAGTATTAGCTGGAAAAAAGGTGTCCCTTGGAATCTCAAGGGTTATAGAATAGATTTATAGAGATTTCTGCTGAATGCATTCAAGAATGTATTAACAATACATATATTGACTTCACATTTCAGTCAACATCAAAATTTATTGAACCTTGAGGTAAATATTAATCTCAGCCTTGACTCTATCAATATTTACCACTTGGTTCAATACACCTTGATGGTAATCTCAAGACAATTCAATATAGACTTGATATGCAAGAAAGTTTATTATACTGTTGGATGGGTTTTATGTACTGTTCTATTTTATTTTAAAAGATAAAGTTTATAAATGGCATTTGGATAAATAATGTCTGGTTTTAGTTGATATTCTTTTTCATAAATAAAATAAATACACACAAAGCATTCATCCACCTGGACAACAAACTTGGGGAATGTAGGGCTCAGCACAAGTTTTGCTTAGTAATGAATTCAACAATATGCCAACGACAAAGTACACAAGTATCTTATAAAAAAAAAAGAACATTTTTAAAAATTAGATTTTCTTGTATTCAAGCAAATTTGAATCAGAGAAATTGTTGTCGTAATCCTCCAGACTTGTAGTAATTTAAAAAAGGAAGAGTATGTGTTCTGTAGTTACAAAACCCAGAACATACTCCCAGGAAAAAAACCCACAACAATAACAACAACAAAACTCAAAAAAAACCCCCACAAAACAAGGCAGAAAAATGCAAGCCAATACTTTTTCAACCCTTTTCAAACAACAGTTCAGAAAAACTGCTGTTCACCAGCTTTGTACTGCAGCTGCTAAAACGAAAACTCCTATTCCTGGGTTTACACACCTTATTAGGCTCTGAAAAGCACCTGAGGTTTGCTACGGACTGAAAAACCTTATGTCTACTGAAGCTGCATTCTTGTGTTTCCTGTGAATTTAACTAGTGAAGTTAGAAAAACAAATTTTGATTTGGTTAACACAGGCTATGACAAATTCAGTACTTGCTCACATGGGGGGCTGAAGCCTGATAATGGATTTAGGTGTCCTACTGCAGAAGCTGTATGAACAGTCCTTCTGCCCAAAGTTTTCCTGTCATCCATATAAACAAGGTACAAAAAGCATAAGTGAAACCTAGTAATATTTACTGAGGCCAAGAGAAAGGCAATGTTGATGCTCAGCAGAAAGGCAATCATCCTCTCACCTCACCATGACTTCATTCTCTACATACCTGGTATGAGCTCTTGACATCTTACCTGGCTCTTCACACTTTTCTGGCAGGATTTCACCTGATCAGAATAAAATGAGGTCATTACACCAATAAGCAACTTACCAAGTGGCATGGATCAAGGTTGTCCCATAGACCAAGTCTTCTCAAAGCTCTAAGCCATTTATTCTATTACAGAACTTCTTTTCTGAACAAAACCCAGCAAAATTTAGATTTCCCAGGCTTGTTTCTGAAAGCTAGACTTCAGATAGATAAAAAAAAGTAAACTTCAGATAGATCAAAAAAAAGTAAAATACACACATTCATCCCTACACTTGTCCTACTGCAGTAATTCTTTTAAAACCGTCAGATGTTTTCTGAAAACGTGTTTCTGAGCTCAAATTGGGATACATATTTAATGCTTCTCATGGAGCATAACGGTAGGACAAAAATGATATCGTTTACCCCAATAAAAAAGCCCCTTACCTCAGGTTTTGTTCAAGAATGCAAAAATCAATCTGCTTTTTGAAGCATGCACTGTTTCCTTAACATCGAGAGATAACTTATAAGACAGTCATGAAGCCCTTACCTGGCTATCAGTGCTGTGTACAAAACCACAGAAAGGCTTCTAAGGCTTTCTAACAAGAAAAGTTATAACACCTGACTATCTTCAAACACTACAAGTTCTTTTGCTCTCAGAGGTCAGAGAAAAAATTCAATGTTTTCAGAATATGGCATTTGAAGATCTTGTAGCTCTGACTACATGACTAACAAATACAATAACCATACACTTCCTGGGTAAACTGATGTTGCAAATAGCAGACCTGAAGCTGTTCACTGTCTCTATACTTATTTCCACAGAGATAACAGAATCTCTCTAGCAGAATATGTGCACAGAGAACTCCAGATACCTAGGTTTATGACAGTATGGGCAAAATATACGTATATTATATGCAAACATAGTCACCTGAAATTGAAGATGTGCATGAATTGCTAAAGGAAATCTATTTCTCCACTGGGAAGTTTTCATTTATGGATCCCCTGGACAATTAAGAACTACTGATGAAGGTTCTATTTAGTATGCAAGCCTGAAAATGGGGTAAAAGCTGTAGACCAAGAAGATACAAGAAGAAATTTAAGCTAGAACAAGATAAAGCTTCTATTAGCAAAAAGAAAATACTTTGAAATGCAATTGTTGTTGTGGTAAATCTTAATGATCACAATTTTCTGATTTGTTTCCTTTCCCATCTTTAATTGGATTTTACCATCTCATTTCTGTGGTTGTTATGAACAGTAGAAAACACCCAAAACAATTGCAGAAGTACAGCACAAAAATGGCAAAAGTTCTCAATACAGCAGCAGAAAAATATAGGCTGGAATAAATGAAACATAGACTTAAATACGGATGATAATAAAGAAACCTTTCTTGCACAGGAAACCAGAATAATATACCTAGCACTAGCATTCATGACCTATACATGTGCCACAGATTCAACAGCCAAACCCTGAAAAAAACTTCTCCCAGCAAGCTCCTCAAAATCTAGGCCAATAGGAAACCCAAAATTTTGTTTTTCTCTATTAGTTCAGCTTTTCAGATAAGTATAAATCTCCCTGTTTGTGAAGTCAGTTGAGAAACAGCTTACAAAATGAAAAAAAAATCCTATCCATGTCTTGAAAATTTCCCTCATTTTCAAAATACAAGTTTAACAGCCGTGCTGAGATTGCTAGCTCTTTAATCCATATTTGTTGCTATCCATAAAGGAGATATTCAATACCTTGGCTGAGGGCAGAAACTAACTCTGCTTCTGAAAATAAAGTCCTTTCATTATTGATTTCTTTAGATCACAGAATTATGGAATTGTTTGGGTAAGAAGGGACCTTTAAAAGTCATCTAGTCTTACACCCCTGCAATAAAGCAGGGGACATCTTGAATTAGGTCAGGTTTCTTAGAGCCACGTCCAGCCTGACCTTGAATATTTTCAGGGATGGGCCTTCTGCAAGTGCTCTGGGAAACCTGTTCCAGTGTTTCACCACTCTTATCACTAAAAAATTTCTTCCTTATATCTAGTCTAAGTCTACTCTCTTTTAGTTCAAAACCATCATCCCTTGTCCTGTTGCAACAGACCCTGCTATAAAGTTTGTATCCATCTTTCTTACAATCCCCCTTTAAGTACTGAAAGGCTGTAATAAGGTCTCCCTGAAGCCTTCTCTTTTCAAAGCTGAACAACCCCAACTTTCTCAGCCTTTCCTCATACAAAAAATGTAAAACCCTGGGTACACCTCATTTCTTCCTATTCCCAGCCCACTTTTCCACTGTTGCCTTAAAGCTAAGATTAATTACTTCTATAAAGTATCATCAAACTGCTGTAGTAGGATACCCCAAGCAGGCACTGTATTTTAAAAAATAAAGCTCTCTAAACTACCAGAGGTCAGTGATGTTGCTTGTAAAGCCTCATCAATAGCTGCTACCAGAGAAATCTGGCAGACCTACCCTCAGAGCTACCGCATGCAGTGTAAATTGCTCTACAAAGAGCTAGTAGTTCTCCTTTCTTTAAAAACAAATCAAAACCAAGCAACAAAGGAAGCAAAAAAAATAAATACCCCTCCTGAAATAAAAATATATGGATAAAGACACATTTTCTGACCAAAAGGTGGAAAGCTAATCTTTGTTAACAATCCAACAGGGTTTTACTATGTCAGTGATGATAAGTCAGTCTGTAGCCCCTGGGGTACAAGAATGGCTGAGTCATCAAAACCTGTCATTTTAGCTTTTTTCTTTAAGATTATTTTGCAACAGATTAAGGTTTAAATCAAGTCAATGGACAATCTCTGTAGAGAGGATGCAAAGTATATGATAAGCAGCCATTCCAATTAGCAAAGTCATTAATCTAGAATTTTCTTATAGGGTTATGAAGTCCAAAGTAATCAAAACTTGAACCTGTAAAAGGTGGCCCAGCAAATAGGGGGTACACACTAGGTATAAAACGAAGCCTTGCACTATACAGCAATATTTGATGTTAATTTACTAACTGTTCACAAAAAAAGAAAACACCACTTCCTGATGGCTCGTTGGTTCTGAGTGATTAGAAAAGACCACAAAGAAGAGCTTTATTTGGTCATTTACTGAATACATGAGATATAGTTCACCTGCAAATGTGTAGAAGAGTTTGGGATTGTGTGTGTGCTTGTTTTTAAAAACAGTATCTCTCCACAGAAGGCCAGTTTGAACTTGGGACAAGGGAACTGGAAGTTGAAACTACTGAACCCTCAGATTTAACCATTCCCTAGAGTAATCCACACACTCAAACTGGTATTCATGGGAAATAAGCAATGTGTTTCAGTAATACTAGTTTCTGTATTTTGGCTTCCCTCAGTTTCAGTGAAATAAATCAAAAGCAAAAAGCATACAGTTGATACATTTCAAACCACAAGTAGCACCGTATGGATAAGCACATGTCAAGGCAATACCACAAACCAAGATCCAGTGGGTAAGAGCTGAAAGGATCATCAAATGCACAGTATAGGCACATCAACTGAGATGGACTGGTAATTAGCCAAAAAAGAGCAGTGATTATTTATGGACCCTAGACTGAACAGAAGTTTCCCAAATAAGTCTGTTGTCAGAAATATTATTTTGTACTTCAGTCAAATAAATAGATAAAATTGAGGGCTTACAATGTTTACAGATATTTTTCTCCCCCAGAATTAAGCCTGGAAGTGTACAGATAACCAGGCACAGAAAGAAAATTTTATCAGAAGAAAACAGTTCATCAATTAGGCTAATAAACCATTTAGTTAATTACTAACCAATAATATTCTGAACTGCAACAAGATTACATTCAAAGGGAGGTAGCAGGCTAGAAACCGAGTAATTTGAAGATGTCATCCAGCAAAACCCAGAAATTCATAGGAAAGAATAGAAGAGCTGTAGAGACCCAACCATCTTGTGATTCACATAATGCTGACACACTCCTGATGCAATTTGACTTATTACAAAAGTCAAAAAAATAGGAAATTTTACACACCAGTTTGGATATGTGTGTATATTTGTAACTAATAAATCAATATTTAATGAAGATACAATTTTGTTATCCACAAGCTAAGAAAGATTTTGGAAAAGTTGGCTGTATTAATAGAGTTTTGCCAGAAGGCCCTCACTCAAAACACAAAGATATCAATACCCTTGGCAAACCCCTAAATAGTGAGCAAATAATACTTGTACTGTGTTCCACAGGATGCACCTGCAACTACAGCATCTGATGGCACAGAAGCAGAAACAGTGAAACAAACTATGTAAGGGGCAGAGGAAGGGCATGCCCAGTCAAAGATAAATTAACAAAGCTCCTGCCAAATGAATTCCAGGAAGTGATCATGGTTATTCAAATAAGGTGGTTGGATTAGCATATTTCTTTGCTTCTATTAGCAACTTAAAAGAGAAGCTTTCAGTGCCAAAAGCATTTTTTGTAACCACATGAAGACAGGGCAATTCTGCTCTTTTATGTAAAAGATCAGCAAAAGCCATGTAGGAATTGAAAGAAAATCAAAGAGAAGAGGTGAGAAAAGGGAACAATGACACTGTGAAATTGGTCCATTTGTCAAAGTATGAACCAAATGGAGAAAAACTTTCTGTGAAAATAGTGAAGAAAAGGCTACCTTGACACAAAGTAGGCTTAAAGTTGCTTTATAATGGCTGGAAAAAGTATAGATATGACTATCCTGGATTAGCATTCTTCCTTCTCTAAGACAGGCTTAATGGGAGAAACCGCAGTTAGACAGCAGCCTTCGTTCACTTAATACCTCTAGTGAAAATGCATTACACAGTGACTCTCATTTGATGAGCAGTTTCTTGGGCACCTAGCAGTGAGTGCAGATCAGGCACACCACAGCTAGACCTCATCATCTTTAACTCATAAAGCAGAAAATGTTTTTAAAATAATAAAGCACACAGATTCAAAAGAGCTACAGATTTTGCTATAACTCATTGAATTCTAGAGTGGTACTACTGAAGTTTTTGCTGACTTTTAGTTTTCTGTAGTAAACCAGAAACCTTGAATGATTCAGTGCAATAGGACCTGCTTTCAAGTTCCTAAACTAACACTAAACCTACGTCTACAACAAGAAGCAAAAATTACAAAGATATTGCAAAAAAACCCCACCATACCATCAAAACAAGAAACATTGTTCAGACAACCAGTTCTCTGTGAAGAATTACATGATATATATAAGCATTTAATATTCTGTAGTTGCTTAATTATCTTGGATTGTTAATAGCTATAGCTGTATTTGCGGAAGAAAGCTGCGTGTTCATTACCTTTGTGCATTTCTCCCAGCAACTAGTTACAGGCTGCAGAGCCTGAACACAGATCACCTCTGGCAGGTTCCTCAGCTCTGTGTAATTACCTGAAAATAAAGCAGAAGGGAAGAAATCAGTTTTGAAAAGAAAACAAGAGAATTTGAAAGTAACTCTCACATTTTCCCCAGTCTGCCATCTTTCATAGCTTTTCTTGGTACGTCAAGAAATTTCATGACACGTACAAAACTGTTAGCCACACCAGTATTATTAAGAAGGACCAGATAATGTGTCAGGTGAATGGGAAAGAGAAAAGCATAAAGGAAAGGCTATTCAGTCTCATAGCTCACACAAACCATATGTGCTGAGCAACAACTGGACTCCAGTATGTTCTGTTGAGGACAGCATTTCCAGTTAAAATTTGTCAATATGGTAGAAAATAGTGCAAGGAGGTTGATAACTTTTATGATGGGATCACGGGGCAGATCTGCTAGAAGCAGATGCTCTCATTTCCTTCTCTTAAAGGAACCATTCCAAACTCAGACAAATATACCAAAAAGGCTTTCAGTGTCTATAGCATAAGAAATTGAAATAAAAGCTTTTGAAAAGAGATCTCTGCTGTCACTATTCCTCTGCAGAGCATGCCTTTCATCTCAGGCTTACTTTCAGTGGTTTATTTAGTTGCAACGATATCCACACAGGTACTGTAAGAATTTGATAAATTGTTCCTTCCCACTTCTGGACTTGACTGGATTTGTATTTTCTTGTGGTAGACCCCCCGCTGTATGTCTCTGCCTTGAAAATGACAGGGTTCCCAGGTATTAAATATTTCCATCTCAAAATTACTCCAAGGTTGCTCCTAAGCTACTCCAAGATCCCCCCCCCCCCCATCCAGCTCAAGACACTCTTGACAGAGCATAACATATAGTTCATTGCTTATAAACTATTGGTAAAGAGATCTCATCTGTCAACACTTTTTTAAAGCTGGGAAACAATTAGATAGTGTTAAGTATCAGGATCCAGACAATGAATGGTTAAGGGCTTTGTTTCGTTTTGATTTGACATAGGTGAAATTACGGTGAGGAACTTTCTTAAGGCACAGACTCTGAAGCATACAAACCCTGACCCTATTTGGTCAACTTGGCATATGCAAAAGCATCACTAACAAAAATTGTTGTCTGTGTTAACATAAATACAAACAGCACCTACTGCAGGCTTCTACCCTTACAGCCTAAATCATGATATTCAACTAGTCTTTACTGAGAAATTTACCAAAAGCTTAGGAATAAAGAAATCCTCATTGCATTCCAGATACTACTGAAGATCATTAACTGTTCAAACTGCTCTTCTATGGGGTAGAAAGCAACAACTGGGAGAAAGGAAAAATTGACAGATCATGTACATTGATTTCTGACCATTTTTGTTACAGATTCACCTTCTATTTGCAGAAGAACTAGTAAAGTGCACTGTGCTAAAGGGGACTCAAAAAAAAACTAGCACTGTTATTATTTGACCGTCAGGGGAGTTCTAAATAGGAAATAAGCCTACACCCTTAAACGTAGTCATCTGGCTGTCATGATCACAATTCCACTACTTGTATTATTTTGGGGGGGGGGGGGGGGGGGGGGCTGAAAAAAAGAAAAAAAAATCATTTTCCTTTCATGCGAGAACATCTAAGTTATTTTTACATCAGTTCACCTGAAATGCTATTCCTAACCTTCATATGCTAAAAAGGCTTCTGTCTTCTTTCAGTTTCGAACAATTATTGGGTTCTGTCTTCAGTAACTCCAAAGTATTCCATTTAAAGTTTGAAGGAAGAAATGTATTGTATCATTTTTCTCCTCTCCTTTTCAGGTTCTCAGCATACCTGAAAGTTGCCAATAAGACCACACCTGTCCGTAGCAGCAAATAGCCCGATAGTTAAGGCACTCTAAGGCTGTGTAAAAGAGGGGCTGGCGTCCATACCTGCCAAATTTATTTTGTCTCCCTTTCAACCAAGATAACCAAGGCCCCCCATGTTTGATTGCTGTCCTCCTTTTCTGGTGTTTCTTATTTCCAACTAAAATTACTCAGACAAGAATATGGAGGTAAATCTTCCTTGTTTCAAGTGAAGGGTGACTTGCTTATATTCAGGGCCCCATTAACCACCGTACTGATAAATCCACTTAGTCACACATGTGCTTTACTACCATGCCCAAGCAGCACTGCATGCTCAAACCAGACCCTGCACACAACTAAAGACAGATGGTTATGTTGAGGCCAATCCTGCTCTCCCAGGAATCTGTACGAACTTTGCCAATTACTTCAATGCAAGCAAGAATAACGCCTTTGTGAATAAACGAGGGAAGAAAATCAATTCTGTTCTAAGAGGAATCCATAGGCCCTTTTATACTTTAGATAGCCCTCTTTGGAGGAACATCCACAAAACTGCTGAGAGTTTGAAACCCCAGCGAACGAATCCCTCTGGGCTCACTAAGAAAAGCTCACATACTCACTGCCACTCACTTGTTAGGCTCAAGATAAAAAAAGCATACCAGAATGCTGCCAATAGTTATCTATTTATATTTGGAAATTCAATAGTTTTATATGAACACAAGACCATTCAAGGGGAAAGTTTACAGGCCAAAACAGAAGATGCTTGTTCTATTAAGCACAGAGAAATATTTAATTTTTCTTACCACTTATTTATATTACTCCTTTTGATTTACTTTAATTAAGCTCCCTTTAGGCTTGCAAGTCTGAGGGGAAGGGGGTTTCTCCCTCCCTTTCTTTGTAGTATGAATAGAAATTGCTCTCTAGGCAGGTTTTTCCAACTGCTCATAGATTTGCTTTTTACTTAAATAAAAGGCGTTTGAAAGACAGCAGTGTAGGATGGCTCACTATAGATTTGAGATTTTTCTAACATCATTCCTACAGTGCTCCGGTTTAGAGGGGTTTTCAGTCAAAATCTTATTTTCTATTTTCATACAGCCATAGATGTCAAAATAAGGGGAATATGCTTTGGAACTTGATACTAGAGTCACACACATCATGAAGGATGTGAGGGGGGGGTCATCGCATCCTCACTTTGTTGTTAACACAGACCATCACAGCACCCACTGAATTTATCTTTATACATATTTTTAAATTCTAGGGCAAGATCTTGTTTCACTTTTTAACTTAATGTCACACTCTCTGCTTCTAAATTTATTTTTAAGCTGAAGTTGTTCAAAGGGCACTTTCAGTGATCTAAAGTTCAGGGCACTTTATCACTGAAATAGAAGCTACATAGGTGTTGCTCTGTAAGTGATATATTCCCTAAAACTGTTTCCATTGGGTATTATAAAGCTCAGCTAAAAAATTCTCAGAAGGCGTAACTAGGTAATGCATCAACAAAGACACATAAAAACAAAAGGCAGCTGGATTATTACTAAGAAATGAAGCAGAAGCTGATGAAAGTATAGAGTGCTAGTTAGAGGAAAAAAGCAATTTTCTTAAATAGAAAGAACACCGACATCTGCATCTAAAGTGGATATCAAGCGCAGCCATTAAAAAAGAAAACCTCTATTTCCCTTTACATGACAGTCTTCTGTCTTTTAGCTGTCTCTCTCTTTCTGCTCTCTCTAGCAGAGCAAAGACTGTGCCTGAAGGGTTCTTCAAAGCAGAAATTTTCGGATATAGTTCCACCTCCACTGAAACCAGGAAGGGTTTTGGGGTCTGGGCACCTTTGAAAGAGGCGGTGCGCGCTCTAGAGCTGTGTTGATATCCACATGGGGGCACAGTTGTGCTTGCATGAAGCTCCATTGAGCTGAATGGTTCAATAGCCCTGCCTCAAATCCTGTAAACAAAGGCAGGCCCTCTACTTAGTTGCCTAAGTACAGAATCCGGCACTCATCTTTGTCTTATAATTTTCAACTAAGTTCTTATTCCCACCGTTAACAAACTTTGCTTTTCCTCTAAGCTGGGCCTGTATCCATGGAATACAGCAGGAAGCCAGCAACTGAGAAAATAGCTGCTTCAATTCATACTTCAGTTACTAAAAGTAACTTAGAAGTGAAGTTTACTGCTCCCTCATGGAGATTTCTTGTGGACATATACAGTAAAGAATCCGACTTCACCAGGTCTATAACCACTGAATTTTACACATCTTGAAATTTGTTTTAACAATCATGTAAACTTAACATTCATTTGGCTTGAACTGTACAAATGTGTTTGAAGTTCATGTAATCATTTTGTGCTCAGAACACCAAATTCATGTCTGGAAAATTCAGTACTAGGAAAAAAACAAACAAACAAGGGAAGCATATTGGAAAGAATTATAACCTTGCAGGTCCATTACCTAATTCGATACAAAATTTCTCCGTCTTAGGGTATTCCACATCCAAGATAAGCAAAGACCAAAATACTTCATTCTTCTTGGATGGAAGTAAAGACCTAAGTATTTTACAGAAAGCATGAGAGAGCAAGAACGTAATTAGTATTACATTGCAGTTCTTTTGGACTGATTTTGCTGCAATATAATGAAGCTCAGGGCTTGACCTTCAGCCTCCTAGTTACATTAACACCCTGCCCGTTTAGGTTCCTTCAAACTCTTTGACAGAATTACTTCCTGAGATTCAGCAGCCAAATGTCTGACATCTTTCAGCCCACAGCACAGGCACTATCAGATGAAGCACCTGCTCTTTGCTTCTCAATCACACTCAGAGATAAGGACAGAGGTTGTCTTGCACTTAGTGAAGTCTCCCATGGTCAGACACAATCTGCGCCACACACTCATCTGGCACTTGACCCAGGGTTACAGCAGAGCAAGTACCCTCTTCTAACTGAATTCACCCGTCATACAGAAAATGATCAATTCAGCCTCCTACAGCAAGCTATTGCCTTGAACATAACACCAGGTAGACATGTTTCAAAGAGCATCGAACTACTTTTTAGCCTAATCTCTAAGTCAGGGGTTTTGCATTTCATCTTTCACTGCCTGTGATTTTTTCCTTCTATGTGATTAATGGCTTTACCTATCTCAGGTTAACAGAAGAATTTATACTCATACCTAAAGTCCAGAAGACTATATATATGGCCTTGCAAATCCCAGGCTGGGAGAAATACCAGCCTTTCAGCTCTTATTGTGACTTCTTCATGTAAGGAAAGATTAGGCAACGAGGCCCATTTTTTTTCACCAGACCACAAGACCTGTGTTATACTGCCCAGAATTAGAATTAGCCCCTTTTCCTTATTTATCTACATTGTTGTTTCTTTCCTGACTTTCTTTTCTTTTCTTTTCTTTTCTTTTCTTTTCTTTTCTTTTCTTTTCTTTTCTTTTCTTTTCTTTTCTTTTCTTTTCTTTTCTTTTCTTTTCTTTTCTTTTCTTTTCTTTTCTTTTCTTTTCTTTTCTTTTTTCTTTTTTCTTTTCTTTTCCTTTTCTTTTCTTTTCTCTTCTTTTCTTTTCTCTTCTCTTTTCTCTTTTCTTTTTTCTTTTCTTTCCTACAGTCATAGCTGTAGTCTTTTAAATCTGCAACTTTTAATGTGCTGCAAGAGATGGGAGAGTAATTAGGGGCTCTGTTAAGCTTTTATATGCTTCAGGTACATGGGATATATACCCATGCCTCACCATAGCCCAGACCACAGGCAGCTACTGACCAAATTATTGTCTCAATGATAAACTGCAGAATAGAGGCAATGTTCAAGTCTACAGATTATACATCTCTGTCTATTAACATGACATAAAAATTGTAGATTCAGTTTTTTTTCTTTCTCTGCAACCTAGGAAAGGGATGAGTTTTCGATAGGACATATGCAGTGAAAATTTGTGAGCCAATAAATACTTGATGCAACAAGAGAAAAAAAAAGGAGAGGGGACAGAGGGACAGATTTTTTGTTTTTAACCCTTACACCTTGGGAAAGGACATACCTACTAATAGAAGAAAGGTGAAAACACTTAATTTCTATCAGTCTACAATAATCTTCATTTCATGCAGAGTAATTTAAAATGCTTATTTCCAGTCAAGTTAAAAGCTATCAGCAGGGGTATTACCAAAACAGATAAACATTAATAACACTTTAAAGTACTTTTTTAAGAGGCTCTTAAGGGCCCCATTTAGTTTCCCCTGAAATCATTAGGATCCTTGCCATAGATTTTTCAGATGGGACATTAGGAAGGAGCTTCCCTTGAGAGAAAAAAAATAAATATATCCTTTTCCACCAATTTATGACTCCTGCAATTGTGCAAGTGGAAACAAAATTTTGTTGCCAGCACTTGTCCTGCCATAACTCAGATATTGCATAGCTATTATAGCAATAAACTACCAAACACCGAGTAAATTGATTTGCACATTTTAAAAGCAGCATTTATGGTGCATGCACACATTACATTTTAGAAAGAAAAGTGCTGCTTAATTTGTCAGTCTTTTTAAATCTGACTGGAGACTTGACTTACCCTCTGTCCCCAAAAAAGCCATAAAATCCTGACTGCACTTACAGAGCACCTACACCATCACTGATGTTAATAACAGTCCTGCCAACACACCACTCTTTGCTTGCTTTAAGGAAAGACAGTGGGAAGGGTGTCACAAAACCATCAGTTGCTCACTGCAGCTGAGACCTGCAACTGCTTGATTGTGCTTAGTGGTGAACACTAATATGAGCTAGAAGAGGAGCTGTTCAGTCAGCTTCTGACCCTACTAAGGCAGCAAAGAGCGGGGGTGAGATTGGTGGGAATATGGTTGGCTTTCATCCCCATCCCATCTCTGAAATACCCTTCTGCAAGACCCTGTTCATACATTTCTGGCTGCTCCAGTTCCCCATCTGTCTGCTGTAAGCCCTGCTCTCCTTCCTGCTTTCCTTCTTGCTCTACTATCTGCTCCTGCTTTCAGCCATGGTGCCCTTCTATAGGAAGAACTCTGGCCTGCATCTGCATGGAGCAGCATGGGTTAAATGGGGTATTAATAGCACTGCCTTCAGGCAATCTATTTAAATTTCAGTGCAAGAACCAGATAACTATCAGCTGATGTGGCAGTGCCCCCAGAAATATATATTTATTTCAAACTGAAACTTTGTCAGTAGTTTCAATTATCATATGTGCTTTTGAGATCTGTGATTTTTTTAGGTTAATAATGACATTGGTATAGGTATATGTATTCCCTATTACAGACAGAAACATACAAGCAGTAGTAATTTAAATTATATTAAAAAAAAAATAAACACACCAAAACATGAATAGGAAGCCATTGAATATATGTTATGTATAAAATGTTTGCAATGGGAAAAATTGAGAAAAATTAATAATTCCTCCCCTTCTCCCCATTACCTTTATCAAGAGAAAAATAAAGCATTTCAGACAGGTGGATGACATTAAGACTGATGTGACCTTAAAATGTACTAAAATTTTAGAAAATTGACCACATACTGTTTTAATGCATCATGGTGATGGTTGACCTTATTACAAAGAGAAGAAAAAAAACCCAAAATGTACAAAGTTTACTAGAAAACTCATATAATCTTCTCTTCCCTTTTATCCCATAACTACAGCTCTACATTCAGAATGAGTCTAACTGTAATAGCACTATATAAAACTGTGCTGTTGCACTGTATAATCTTTTTAGAAATTATTTTTTCCCATAAACAGATTGTAAGATGAATTTCATACATAATTTTCTTAATCTAAGCAATGTCTTGGTCTGAAAATAAATCAATTAAGTAGAACAAGAGAGATACATATTCTTGAGTACTTAGTTTTCCTTATCATAAGGAAAATACTTTTATTATGCACAGAGGGCTGTAACTTACACCTAAGCATGGTAAACTTCCATATTCTGTTGTTTCTCAAGACATCCAGAAGGGAGCCTGTAACTGCCAGCATATGCTTCAACCCAATATAAGTTTTTTGAAACATAAGAGAAAAAAATCTAACTTTAAGATTAAAAACCTTTGAAGTCCAAACTGGACAGCATGCACTCTTTTGAAAGCATTCAAGCAGACAGTACACTCAGCTCAGCTTTTTTATCTTTTCCTATTTTTTTCTTTATGGGCTTGTCTACACAAGAAGAGATAATGGAGAGGTATATCATTCACAGTAAGCTGCAGCTCGGTAACTGCTGCATATTTAATGTTAGGCTGCAGCCATGGCCACACAGCCAGCTGGCTCACATCTACAGTGCATATAATTGCTTCCATTTTTGTGAGGATTTTCTTGCTATTAAGCATTACATGACCATGCTCCATGTTCCTTTTCTAAATGCGAGCCTACCAGGGCTGCAGAATGTCTCATGTTGTATACTGCAAACAGCAGCAACAAACAAAATGCATATTTACCAGTTCTCCTGACTATTCTCTTGCTATGCAATAATTCATTTCCTCCTCTCATGCTATCAGTACCCCTATCCAGATCAGCCACCCAAGTGGAACTGGTGCTGCATGCTGCATTTGTGGTTACCAACATGGGAGCATCTGGAGGTATATTTGGTACTTTGCCAGGGCCCAGGGCAGCTGCAGAATGCCAGCCTGCTGAAGCCAAGCCAGACTCTGATCACAAAACAGTGACTGACCCATCTGCAGCTACAAGGGACAAACAAACACAGCTGGTAGAAGGTTCCTTGGGATAACTTCTCCCAAAACCACTGCCCAAAGTTCAGAGCCAGCTGCAGATGGTCAGCTAAGCTGCTCTGCTTGGCAACATTTGGCAAAACATTTATACTGCAGATCAGTAGATCAGAAGATGTCAGCATGGGACATCTGTAACAAGAGCATCGTTATTGTCCATGATAGTAGACAGGCAAGAAAACCTGCCAATTCTTATTAAAAAAAAAAAAAAAAAGTGTTAAATTCATTTGGTCAATGTGTGCCTTTCAAGACTAAACAGTAAGTCAGAAAATGTGTGAGTTCAGAGGATGGAGGAGAACTGTACAGGGAACATGATTACAGATACCATTAGCTCCCTCAGTGTAGTTTGGGAATCACTTTTTTTTGCAGACTTATCAGTAACTTCCTAGAGATCGACATGTCTTATAATCTATGCTGACAAGACCATCTTAAGGAAAGTACACTTCTCTTATCAATGGACTTGATCTTAAAGGTCTTTCCTAACCCAGTCGATTCTATGATTCTATGATCTTCCCCCATCATATTCATAGGCTAATGTTTAAAAACAAGTAGGATGGCATTTTGGAGTAAAAGCAGCCACATTTTTGAATGAACAAGGGATTGCTTGTGCTTTCACTCTGCTGCTGTTCTTGCACTTCTGGGAAGAACTTATCCTAAGTGTGAAGGATAATCTTTTCCATGAGGTTTGTTTTGAGAGCATGGCAAAGGTCTGAATATTATCCTCATTATTCTGGGAGAAGTTATCTATCAGATGCTATCCTGACTGATAATGACTTTTATTGGACAACTGGATGTTCAAAAGAATGGCTCAACAGTCAGAAAAGCAATTATGTTTGGTTGGAGGAAGTGAAGCTGGTGCTCTTTCACAACTAGGTTAGTGCTTGCTAAGCAATATCTCCATCTGGTATTTTAAGTGCATGTTGTATATTGCATAACACCCGTGGAAGCAGGAAGAAGCAGCTCTCTGGTAGCTGGAAGTTACAGGTTCACACAGGTTTACAAAGAGAGAAGCATCCAGCAGTCAAACTTCTCCAAAACAACAGTTAATAGGGATACATCTAGTTCTTACTATATTCTTGTTTTACTTGCTAGATAAAGACTTGTCTTTTAAATTAAAGAATCCAATTTCCGGTGGTATGTGTTTTTTCTTGTACCTTGTATAATTTTTCATGCATATTTCATGGGCAGTCCATGCAAGAGAACATGACTATTTCAAGAGTTTTCTCAGAATGTCAAGAAAAGTTCTCTCCTACAGATTTCAGTAAAAAATATTTTCTTACTCCTTTTTTTAAAGGTTTGTCCACTGAACACAGAGGAAAATTAAATATGAGCTGACATATAGGATTAGCAACTGTACTGCACAGAAGTCCTGCTATGGAAATAGTATTTTCTAAAAATAATACTATACTTCGTTTTTGTAAGTGCAAACTGCCTAATTTAATTATTGAAATAAAAATATATAAAAATGCAAATGTAAAACTAAAACACCCAACTGTGAGAGAATGCAGTGTGGGTTTATTCACTCAAAAAAAAAAAAAAATCTAAAAAAAAATCTGTGTAAAGTAGGAAAGATTAATCCACAGCCACACAATGAAACAGCCTCCTGTACCTGCTTCAGCCTATGGCAAAAAGCACCACTGGATGGGAGAACTGAAATGAAATTTTTGGGCCACTGCTCTTGATGTCTTCATAATATCACTAACAGTGGCACAGGACTGTTTGAGCTTAATTAATGGTAGCCTCCCCAAGAAGATCTCCTTAGATTGTTCTTGATCAAAGGAGGAATTACGTACAGCTGTTATCACATGCAAAAGAGGCATGAGGAAGAGGAGGAGGAGATATGGCTGAGCACTTTGTATAAAACTGTCTGCACATTCTACCGATTGGCTATCATGGTGTGTCCCAGGCTCAAGTACACAGCAACATATGCTCTAGCCCTATAGCAAGTGAGACTTATGCACATTCAGTCCTGTTCCATCTCCTCCATGAGGGACATGGTATATTGTGCTCCCACAGCTTTCCCTCCTTCCATGGAGACAAGTGGACAGAAACTTTGTTGCTGACTTCTCAGTCCTTTAATTTCTGAACTTGAAGAAGTCCCATTAACTCCTGGTCTTCCTTTTTTTCTGAATTCTGGGAACTGGTCAAATATTCCTCATTTCTTCTCCTCCCTCAAATCTTGCCCACTCAGATCAGGTATCACGGAAGACAGCTCAATAATAAGCAGCAGTGGTTCATTACTTCATTTTCAGTGAAAAAGCCATCATCTTGTCACTGTGTTGGGAGATTACATCTTCCGTGCAGGCATTTAAATCCAAGCTAGCCTGCTCTTCTTGTCCTATGACCTTGCACTTTCAGGCACCTTGCACAACCCAGGTGCCTGAAAGTAGGTGAGATGAATCCACACCTACTCTGTCTGAAGATCCACTGCCCTCAACTCTCTATATGCAGCCAGCAGGGCTGAGAAAATAGTGACTGGCTCTTACAGATAACAGGTGGTGTGTTAACACATGGTCGGTCTCTTCTCCCAAGTAACAAACATTATGAGAAACAGCTGAGGGAACTGAGGGTGTTTAGTCTGGAGAAGAAAAGGCTCAGGGGACCTTATCACTCTCTATATCTACCTGGAAGGAGGTTGCAGTGAGGTGGGGTTTGGTCTCCCAGGTAACAAGTGATAGGACAAGAGGAAATGGCCTCAAGTGTGGCAGGGGAGGTTTAGACTGGAAATCAGGAAAACTTTCCTCCCCAAAGCGTGATCAGGCATTGGAACAGGCTGCCCAGGGCAGTGGTAGAATCACCATCCTGGAAGCATTCAAAACCCATGTAGCCCTCAGGAATAAGGTTTAGTGGTAGACTTGGCAGTCTTGGGGTAATGGTTGGACTGGATGATCTTTAAGATTTTCTTCCAAACTACGATTTTATGGCTGTTCAGCACTGGGCTCTGGGAGAAGCAGGACCAATTGGCAGTTACATCTGCCCTTCTTTTTTAGCAGCAGAAATGAGAACAGGGAGCAGAGAAAGTTTCTTTAGGAAGACTAGCGTGAACTCAGCACCATATATTATGTCATTCACCAGAGTGGTGACATTTGACATAAATGGAAGGGCAAAACGCCCCATGCGGGATGGGTGAGAAGGCATCTATGCTTGGCACAGTTTGACTTTAACAAATTGCTTTCCTTATCTTTCCATTTTATACCCCCTTCAGACATGCACAAAGTTCACTGTGAAATAAATGGAGTTTAGAAATAAGTGCTGACAATATCTTCATACTAATACCTATTTTCATGGAATTATTTCACATAATATATTTTCTGCCTTAGAGTTCACTGCCTAAGAATGAAACTAAGTTTTGTTTAAGGGCAAAAATGAAATACATTTGTACAGCTGTAATGATCTAATCTACATGTGATTAAATGCTCCAGGAAATACCTTGCATGTTGCTTCACTGGTACTTTGAAAAGCATTTCACAACATGCTATAATATTTGTCATTCCTAAAAAGGGTTTTCAGAAACCTGTTTCTTTTCAACCCTTTCCCACTCCTATTAGCTCAGCTCAGATTTTTGTTGAAGAGGCCCTCCTTCTTCACAGCTTCTCCCTTTCAGATCTGTAATCCAGGCCATTTGCAGCCAACTTACTGTCCTCCTATGACCTGAACTGTAGCACAGCACTAGTGTCACAGGGCCAAACACTGCCCAGCTCTTCTTACTAGTGAATACAAACATGAGCCATACTACGAGATACAAGAGTGGGCTGCTTCTTTGCATCCTTACAAGCTGAATTCTCAGGCTCTTGTTTTTCATCTGAAGCTAATGGACAACTTGAGTGTGATGGCCAGTATAGGGACCACATACACATACAGGAACCTGCTCATATTCACACACATCTAATAAATGTCTCTGCTGTAGATTTGCCTGAACACCCTCTCATCAGAATTAGAATAGCCGAAGGAAATTGAAGGCTCCCAACAAGCCATTTTTACTGTCCCTGCGTTTGAGTTTAGCTGAAAATAGGCTGACCCTGGCTCAGATTAAACAGAGAGAAGACAGATAAGTAAGAAGGACATTGACTGTCCTAAGCAGGAGATAAACCAGCATGCAGTAACAGTGTAGTTATGCCAAAATAATAGATAGAATGGACCAACTTTGTTCATTATTAACTCCATTCTAATCAATTTACTACACTTGAAACAGGAAATATGGAAAAACAAGATCTTGTCATATATATATACTACAAATTGTATCTTGGCAATGTCACTCACCTCACTATGCTCATTTGAGAAATTTTACTCAGAACCACCTTCTGTTCCATCCACCTTTAGATAATCTTTCTTCCACTGAACAAATGAAAGCATACTAAGAAACCTATGTAAGCAAAAAGTCCCAAGAGCATCCTATTAACTTTACAGAAAAGGACTGGTTATCTGTGAAAAATAAAATTTTCCCATCTGAACTAAAAAAAAACCAAACAAACAAACCCACCAAAACAACCCTTTTCATTTATTTATTCAGTAACAATTGTATGTTAAAATTCCTCACAAAAACTTTTACAAAAAGTTAATCATCTATTCCACAAAAGCTGGGCTTCATCAAAAGAAGCATGACCAGTAGGTCAAGGGAAATGATCCTGCCCCTGTATTCTGCTCTTGTGAAACCCCATCTGAAGCACTGCATTCAGCTCTGGGGTCCCCAGAATAGGAAGGATTTGGACCTGCTCAAGCAAGTCCAGAGAAGTGCAGTGAAGATGATCAGAGTGCTAGAGAGCCTCTTCTATGAAAAAAGGCTGAGGGAGTTGGGCTTGTTCAGCTTGGAGAAGAGAAAGCTCAGGGGAGACGTTAAACAGCCTTCCAGTATCTAAAGGGGGCCTACACAAAATCTGCAGAAGGACTGTTTTTGAGGGCAGGTAGGGATAGGATAAGGGGGGATAGCTTTAAATTAAAAGAAGGTATATTTAGATTAGACATTAGGAAGAAATTCCTTACTGTGAGCATAGTGAGATGCTGGCACAGGTTGCCCAGAGAAGCTGTGGCTGCTCCATCCCTGGAAGCGTTCATGGCCAGGTTGGATGGGGCTTTGAGCACCCTGGTCTAGTGGGAGGTGTGTTCCTGCCTGTGACAGGGGTGTTGGAACTAGACAATGTTTAAGGTTCTTTCCAACCCAAACTATTCAATGAGTCTTTGAACATTCCTCCCTCTCACCTTCTACTACTTACGGTAGCCAGTAGTCCTGACATCTCTACATGAGATTTTTACTAAATTCCAGTATCTCAGCAGATTAAACCAAGAACATTAATTCTTTCTGCATGTTTAAATGTTAAATATAAAGCATCAGCTTTTTAGCCGACATAAATCAGCCTGATTACACTCAAGTGCAAAGAAAGCAAGCAATGTCCTTGTGTAGCAAATGCAGCTCACAGAAGCGTATGGAAGTTACCCATGCACGCACCTTATTGGTATATACCCATGCAGACACATATCAATACTGAGACAATAGGAAAAGACTTGCTTCAGTAGGCTTTCCACTGGTATTGCATTAATCTGCTCTTGACTCTATAGTTGCTAAGTTTTAATTAAGCTAACTCTATTACAAAGCTAATTATAAACAGGTGCAGAAGGACCCTGCTCACCTACTTATGTTATTTGAAAAAACAAGATCTTAAGCACACCTCAGATAATGCTCCCATGACTTTGAGTCACAGCAGATTTCCATGTTCAGGGTGAAATGCACAGGCTACACCCCTGCACTGGTGTTTTGGGTTGTCTGCAGACCCAGCAAAGCATGCATAAACCTAGTTTCTGCTTTTTGCTAAGAATGTGACAACTGTGAGTGTTTTATGCTTTAATGAGACTACAAAATTTTGAAACTCCAGATCTTAACATACTCAAAGATTAATCTCATATTTTGCATCAGACTCGTCTTCTTTAAACTATGTGGTTTTACCTTGCAAATGAAATTATCCGGACTTCTTTTCCCTTGTTCTATTACAGGTATTCTTCAACTGGTCTTGAAGAGCAGTGCACAAGATTCAACACCATAATGGAGTTGCAGCTCTTCCTGTTCTGCCAGATGCACATATCTTATCAAACAAACCTACTGATACACCCTGGCACATCTTTTCCTGGTTTTAAAGAGCATAATGACATCTACTTCTTATTTTATCCTCAGCAATTTGCAGGTCCCTTTCCATAGACCTGGCTGTTCCCCTCCCTGCCTTTGTGTGGCAAATTCTTCCTACATAAACTTTACACCTTGCAACTGTCCCTACTGACATCCATCCCATTGCTCCACCTACCCTGGTCATTTGTCAAAACCATTTTGAGCTCCAAGCCTGAGGATATCACATGAAATAACATCAAAGCCTTCTTTAAAGTCAGGATGTATAGCGTTTACCATTCTCTACTTTCTGGAAGAGAAAAAGGAGATTTCCTCAGAATGAAAAACCATTTGCTATTCTTTGTTTTGCTACTGTCTTCTAGGTACCTGAAAATATTGATTTAAATCATTAAGTGTTAAGTAAAATAGTTTTTCCAATGTTACTATTCCCTGGTAATTAAGCTTAGGAAGAAACTATCTGCTGTTGTGGGTAAAGTCAAAGACAAGGCTGAGCAGCGGGGTCTTCCAAATTCTTTAATTAATAACATCAGTGCAAGCTTGTTAAAATTGCAATATCTATAGATGTTAAAGTTCTCTTTTATCAGACACAGTTAAAAAAGTTAAAACTGTATCAGCTAAGGAGGAGGAAGAGCTATGAGAGCCAAGCTTAGCCGTGTTATTGAAAAGACATCTTGCAGAGGAGAAGAGGTTATGCAGTACTTATTCCTAGCTTTGAGAATTACAGTACTGACAAAGGGACAGAAACTATCCTTGGACTTGTGCGTGGTTGTCTTCCACTCCTACTTCAGTTTTTCTGTTTGTTTTCTTGCAAGTCGTTTAACCTTTTTCTTCTGCAGATCTTCTGCCTATATGATGGGTATAATGATGCTCGGTATTTTTTTTTTTAAATGTGTTTTACCAAAGATGAAAAATGCTCTTTAAAGTGCTAAAGTGTTACTTATGAATTACTTCCCCTCAGCAGGGGAAGGTGAAGCTTTAGAAAATGGAGTAGTTGAAAAAGCTATCATCCCCACCACCCAAAACCAGGTAGCATCCTATGTAACAAGATAATATGCATGAAATCTAAAGGACCTTCGGAGTTCATTGTTCTGCTGATAGAGGAAAGTGAAGACATAACATATGCCCTGAACTCCTCTTTCATTTCACCAGCTGTCCCATGCAACCATTAATTGGTCAGAAGAAACAAGCACATAAGGAGAAGTGGGGTATTGGTTAAAAAAAAAGCCCCACAACCAAACTGCATGTGCCATACTCCCTTCCTCCACAAATATTAGAGATCAAGACTTGTGCAGTTCATTGTTATTTTTCTTCTGATTTTTTTTTTTTCCCCATAAACTTAAGTGCAGATCGTTTTTAGACTTTGATGGCAGAAGAAAGGCTGTCACCTCAGGAAACAATAAGCAGTGTTCACAGCTACAGTAATCCTATGAAACAGAACAGAACATATTCTGCTCTCTTACCAATTAAACTTTTCCCCAGAAATCACATGAATAATATAGTCTCTATGATAGTAAATCAGTTACTATTGTAAAGTAAATCTTGACTATTTGTGAAATAATATGTGAAAAAAGAAGACTAAACAGCACGAACAAGATAACAGCTAATAAGCCTTGAACAGACCTCTCTTTCAATACAATTTATCAAAAATATTTGGCTATATTTTATTTATGTCATGCATCCCTTTGACTTGAACACCATCAGAGCATGCTGGCCCACTACATTCATTTATATTCCTCAAAAATGTAAAGTAGCTGCTGAAACAGGAAAATAAATGTTGAAATTTGAAGTGGAGGCTTTCCTAGTGAACTTCTAAAGTCCCCACCACAAGCTGGGAGGTGGTCATCTTCTAAAGAATTTGTCAAAATTCTACATAATGAAGTTGCAACATTTCCAAATGCCATTTGCTAGTGTCATTAAGTTCCAATAAGTAATGGAAGTGGTCTTTATGCACCTAACAGGTGATGTAGACAGACCTAATTCCACATGCTTGTATTTCTAATGTACTTCAAAGAGGAGACTAGTCTGCTAACATATGGCCTGTACAAGGCATTTGGTATTCTAGGGTGTTAACCTGTGAGATGAGAAGCAACTCTGCACAGGGAAAAAGGTTTATATCTGCAAATGCAAGAAGAAAGCATTGTGTTTGTGTATCCTCACCAGAGTGCTAGTATTTAATTCTGTCCTAATTTCTTTTACTGGCATAAACTCTGAATTGCACTTTTTACTACTGCTTTTAGCTTTGCCATAATAGTCCATTTCTAATGTTTTGTTCTTTCATGCTTTCCTTTTTATTTTATTAAACTTTGTTATTCCCCTCCAATACAAGTACCTGATTTTTTCCTTTTAAACATGTTCATATCTGCTCTCCCTTTCACTCACACATTACCAACAATTATTATCAATTTATCCACCATTTCAGAAAAGAGGCTCTGTGACTGCAGCTTATACCCTTCTACATTTCTTATTTAACTCAAGAATTTCTCTCAAGGTTTGTTTCTGATTTTTTTTTTCCCTGAAAATACAGTATATCAGCAGTTAATTTTGGGTCCAAGACCATGCTCTTGATATTTCTCACTATGCTATTTTAGAGTTTGGAATATATATCAGCCAAACTACCTTTTAAAATCCATTGCCAGACAGGTAGGTTCCAGGAGAAATGTTGTCTCTCACCGGTGTGGATGCTAAAAGTTTCAAACATGTCTTTTCTCCCACTGAGTCACAAATGTTACTTTAAGAAGAATCTTTCCTTCGAATATGGATAGGCTTCATAATTGTCTATCCTTTTCTAATGGGCAGGATCTTCAAACATTAACAGTATACAACACAGCTTCAAAAGAATATTCTCAGGTATGGGGCTCTCTCCCAAATAAGACCATATACCTCCACAAAAACTTGAAGAACATTTTCCGTATAGCTTTATGTGTGCTTTAATGCTTTCCAGAATCTGGACGACAGGCGTAAGCTGTCACAACATGATCAGGCAGCTCTGTAAGTATAGCAATTGCTCAGCAGATCATTTGTGTCTCTGGATTGCAACATAACCTTGGTAGTGAACAACTGCTATTACATAAGTTTGAGCTATTGTCTAGGCTTCCCAGTACCATCCGTTATAGTTTTACATATTTTCATTAGGAAAAAATACTGGAAAACTTTTGAATCTGCAATATTATGTTTCCAGATCTATAGCTGAGCATGTGTTATGATAATATAGTGTCAGGATAATAAAGTCATGTTGGACAGATTATTTCTGTCAGATGTTTGATATAGGGGGTTGATGTTTCTCAAGGCATAATCTCCACATTTCAAGTTGATGGGTAGCCTCACTCAGGTTTCCACAAGGCCAGCCATAGCTTAAGAAGCAAATATAAATCAACCACACTAACAATCTTCTCACAATCAAGTAATCAAACAACTCAGCTTTGTACCTGTTACAAACAAAGATTACAGAGCTCTTACAAAAACTCTGAGCTTCCTGTTCCACGATTAATTTCCAGCTCTATGTTGCTCTCCTCTGAGCAAGTTTTTCAGCCAGAAGAAAAAAATTTTAACCAAAAAGCTGTCCCAAGACTAGTATTTCCTATTACAAACAAGTTTTTGGAATCACAGATCAGAACTTGATATCCATATTGTTCCTTCTCTCTCCAAGTTAACCTTGTTCTTATCCTTCAGACTCACTCTATACAGTTACTTTTGAGGGATGAATTATAGTTCCCATTTTAGATACATGCATATCATCACCACAATAATAGATAAATAAACTGTAAGCACGAGTTTCATCTAGGCTTATACTGATGTGCATTTACTTGAGACACTTCTGACACACAATGCCCCTTAATTAAATGCCACTTATCCACATATAAGTATGATGCCTGGTGAGGTCAAGGGAAATTAAGTCTTTTGTCACATTTATTCATCCTTTGGACTCAAATCCCCATTTTGAATGTAAACCTAGTATGAGACCTTGGCTTAGACGAATCGGTCTTTGTACAAGAGTCTCTCACAGAATTGCCCTAGCTTCTAAATATTTTTTTTATTATTATTATATGTTTATATTTTCAGGTAGACTGGTCCAGTTCTTTTCCTTTTCTTGCTGAAACATCCTACTTCCTTTTGAGATGATAGACATAAAAATACCCCAGCAATCTCTTATTTTCCAGCACTATCTTCTTTCTCCTCCTCACCAGCTGGAAGAAGAATCATTAGTAGCATCAATTATGATGATTTTTATAAGTATTGAAAAGCCCTATTTGTGACTTCTCTGTGAGAGCAGAAGACATGCAGCACCTCGAGTTCTGAAGTTCAGCAAAACCTGTATCAGAACTCTCCAACTCAGCCTCTACAGCTGTAGATTTCAGAGGTATGTTTAGGTACTTTTCCAGATTCAGGTTTGCCCAAGGCTCTTCTTTGTCATTTTCCTTCCCTATTTCATTCAGACAGGGGACATTGATTCTTTTAATTATTGCTCTTTTATGCAGAGGGTTTCCATGGCTGTTAACATCACAGGCTGTGACAGTCTAGAAGACCCATTAACATGAGCCCTTCTCCAACCCTTACCCATATTATTTTCATCTGCAAAACTCATTAGACTCCTAGTAAGGCCCAAGAAGTCCAGAACTATGCTAAACTGTATTTAAATTTGTCAAGTGAGAATTTACTCATTCTAAGATAACAGCAGTTCTCCAAGTCATTAAAATGTCTTTTTTCTTCATTTGTATTCTCTTTCAGATCCCTTCTGCTTTATTTTTATACTTCTATCAGATGTTGTCATAAACAAAATTAACTATAATTTGACTACTTTTCTTAAATACCTCAAAGCCTATATTTAACAGAAAAAATAAGCCACAAGAAAAAAAAGGTAAGCTATTTAGAGTGCGCCATTATCAATTCCCTATTCTATCTTCAACTTTCACTAAAAAGAAATGGGAAGAAAAACTTAAATAAAATAGGTAGATATTTTCCTTCCTGTTTTTTTCCCCTCCCTAATAGAAGAGTCAAAGATCAACGCAGTGGAACACATAACACTTCTACAGTCCTTAACAAAAGCACCTACAGATAAAACAACTATTTTCTGCAGACAATTACTTAGAGATAAAAATATTCTGCAGAGAGACCTCTGAACAGTCTGAAAGCCCTCACAATCAGCTGTACCCACCAGATTCTTGAACATAATGCTTTCCTTAGCATCCTTTTAGTAGACCAAATTCCAACACCCAAAATAAACTCTCCAAACTACACTAAGGGCACGAGCTTATATACAACTGGTGGACCCACAGATGGGAGTGTGGATGAAGGCTGCAGGTGGGGCTGCTCAGGGCCATTAAGGCCTACTCAGGGCCCTGATAAAGAGTAATTAATAAGAAAAAAACCTCTAAAATAGAGAATTCAGACAGATTCAGAAATAATAATAATGAAACAAAAGACATTACTTAGTATGAATTTCAAGACAAAAGTTTGAATAAGATCCTTAGGTAAGATACCATGCTTTTGGAACTTTTAACTGAAATTCTGAAGATTGTCCTTTAATGACTTGAATATCTGAAGCTTGGTGTAAAAGAAAAGCATCCAGAAAGATGCATGAACTAAAAAAAACAACCCACAGAGGGTACGTCTCCACATGTTTTGGTATACTATTCTCTAAACTATTCAGCCAGTAGCCACAGACACATCTTCATGTGGCCTAGGAAATATGTTTACACAAACATTCTCAGAAGACCAAAGTCTTTCCACCACATCAAGAAACCATGCAAAAAAGCATGCTGAAATAGGAGAGAAACTCCTAGGACTTGCACAGACCTATTTACTAGTTCAGTGCGTATTTGTTCATCTTAGTTTTTGACAAGAAACAGAAACAGGTCACTGAATATTTTTTCAACTAGGATCCAAATAATATTACTTAATCTTTTTTTTTCTCACACTATGACTCTATCACAAAGAAGTTTTCATAGGAGAAAATACTTGAGTATTTATAATACAGTTGGTAACCAAACACCAAATTAAGAAGAAAAACTGATGATAAGGACAATCTGACCTCAGCCTGGCAGCAATATTAGTTGATCAAAGCAAGTTAGAGATGAAGAACTAACATATGAGACTTGCCAGTAACTTCAACTCCACCTTCATCAGTGGTGAGTCAACTTCCAGCAAACACATTACCATATTGGCAGGACTGAAATAGCCTTCATATGACTGATAGAATGCCTCTGAAAGGACAGCTGATTTTGCTCCCTTGAGTATTTTAGAGGGCTGTGTTCCCTCAGTACCTTAAAGAACATAAAGTTATAAACAAATACATGGTCAGATCACAACATCCCGTATGCTAGTCTTTTTTTTTCAGTGCATTCAGGCTAGACAGTAAATAAGCATTTGGAATGTCATAATCTCGGGGTAGGAATGGAAAAAAAGGCACCAATAATAACAATTGCCAGGGCCATTAATCTCCTTAAAGCTACCTGCCAGATCTTGGCAGTAGAAGCAAGAGACTTGTTATTTTGGAAAAGGACACAAATACAGTACTTTGGCTGATTACTTCTCCAGATATACTGGTTTAGCTCTACTTATGTAGACCTCACTGGCACATGTTGTCCAGAAAGTAAAGTAAATATTTGAGAAACATGAAGTCCTCATGTCAGATAATGGGCCTTTAAAACAATCAAAGTATTTACATAGAGCTTTTACATTCAACATTGTTGTCATAGTATAGTTTGCCCCCAGAGCAGTGGAAAAGAGGTAGAGATGAGAAGTGTACAAAATAGCACAGATTAAAACAAAGCCCATAAACCTTCTGCAAAAATTAATGGGTTGATATAAAACATTTCCAGCCAATCAACAACATTTGCACCTGGATCTGCTCCTGCAGAATTTCTCATGGTAAGAAGATTAAAGATGATTCTATTCATGGCACTCAAACATCTTTAAACTAAATGTTCCAGCTCAAAGGAATGTTGAACATGAGAAGGTGAAATAAAAATCTATCAACAACAAATGTCAATGCTTGGCACAGAGCAAAACCACTGCCTGACCTGAGATCTGGGACTGGAGGTCTCAGAAATGTGAATTTAGTAGATATTTCTAGCCTACTTTCTGGGCTGGTTCAGAAGAATTTCTTTGGAGGATCTGGACTCATCTGCAGTATTTTCCAGTTCAACGAGGAAAGAATCAGGGATCTGTTTGAATTCCCTAATGAAAACTACTTAAAACTACTTCAAAGACTTCCCACAAGACCATGTCAGAAGCCAGAACTATCCTCCTAAAGAACTGATCTTAAAACCTCTCTCTATGGGTATACTCCATAAGCATGTTCACGTGTGTTCATGTTTTAGAAATGTTTATTTGTAATTTTAATTTTTAATGTAATTGCCAGACTGAACCAGGATATGTTGCAAGGTTAGGATAATAAACAGGGCAATTTCAGGAAAAAGTTTTTCCTAACAGCAGCACTAGCCACATTCTTATTTAAAACATCAGATTACGCCAAATATTTCATTTTGCGTGAGATCATCCATATCAAAACATTACTGTTTTTTAAAACAAAATACTGCTTTTCATGTTGGGAAAGGTTAATGTTAAGCCCTACCAACCTGGGTTTGTGCAGCGTCTTTTACTATCAAGATCTTGCTTTTTCCTCTGATGACAGAGGCCTTTCTTGGGTTTGAACTGACAAACACATGTACTTCTTGGACTGAATATACAGTCCAATCCCAGAGTACTGCTGTCCCATATATGCAATTTTATAAAACAAATTATTCTGACTTTAAACCCAGACTCCTCAAAACCCTAAAAGAAATGAACACCCTAGTACATCTCACATGTAGATATGGAGGTTGAAGGTCTGCATGGTTTATTTTCTTCCATCTGTTTTTCTATTAAAATTTTTCTCACCATGAAACCAATTATTTCAGCAAATATTAAGCTACAGTATTACAAAAAATACAAAAAAAATAAACCACAGAAATGAAACTCCAGGAAGAGGTGAAATAGAAGCAGGTGCCATTTGCCAGTGCATCTCCACCAGCTGCAGTTTCTGCAGTTTCTCCACCGGCTTGCTAAGTTTCCTGGCATGTTGCCTAAAGTGCTTTGCTCTTCCAGAGCATTTGTGCACCACCATTAGAGCATTATCAATTGATAGAATGAGCCTGACACTCTCCCAGTACCCCACCTTCCACCTGTGTTCTGGGGAAATCTCCTTACTTAGGTGTGCTGTGCAGATCAAAACAGGATTTGCAATGGATACAAGTACCAGAACATCCACTTTGTAGTTCCCAAAATTGGCCAAGTTGGCTACCAGTTCAACACAGTTGAGACATGTTCAGAAGTAGAACTGTAGTCATATAAACAGCTTTACTGATGAAAATGCAAGTGCATATAAACTTTCAGTGCTTTAAGGCCAACCATGAATTTAGTGGATGATTTGAAGATCTAAATTATACTTTAGGTGCTTCCAGGAACAGTTAGAAGAAGAGCTAGATAACCAGAATCCTGTGATGGATTTACCCCACAGAGATTATGCTTCCTCTGTAATTTTTAAAATCTGCCTCTACTCTCGAAGGATACAGGGAAGACTTTCCCTTTATCGTTAAAAAAAAAACAACAAAAGAAAGTACTACTTTAGGAAGATTAAATAAAGCATCTCCACACTGATAACGTCCTGAAGAAATAAAATCTTTGATCTGACTGCAGCAGAGATAAGATCTCCCCTGTAATTTTGTTCTGTTTGTTGGATTTTAGTTAATTTGAAAATAAAACATGTTACGTGGGATCTACATGATACATGTTTACTTAATTCACTTGCTGCTCAGTGTTTTCAGTTCAGGAGATTTGATGAGATTTTTGTCCCTGATGAGTGTCCCTGAACGGAGTGCAGCTTCAGTAAAAGTTCAAATGTTGCAGAAAATTATAATTTCATAGGCTGAGAAAATACTGAGGTTGAATGTGATCATTGTAGACTCCTTTTCAAGGTCTCCCAAAGGAATAGGGAGCTGCTGTGTGGGTGAAAGGAAAAGGTTCCAAAGCATCTTTCCAACTGTAGGTGGGCTGATGGGTCTGCTGGCCGTGCCACTTCCCTCTTGCAGGGCCACATGTGGGCACATGTCTCTCCTCACTACTACCTTCAGTGCCTGCACAGGCATGGGAAGGGCCCAAGCCAGTCTCTCTTTTAAGGTGGGGGAGTGCAGTCACATGTTCAGAAGCACAAAAAAAATCCAAAAGGAGATTGCAGAAGTACTTATACTCCTTACTAAGTCTCATCAAAATAGGTTTGTGTGTCCTTTTACTGTGAGTATATTGTGTCTCATTCTTTGAGTTATTCCCTAACTTTACTTAAGGAATTTTCATAATTTTAACACCATAAATTTGCATACCAGGGGGAACCAA
This sequence comes from Pezoporus flaviventris, assembly GCF_033815535.1. Lineage (NCBI taxonomy): Eukaryota > Metazoa > Chordata > Aves > Psittaciformes > Psittacidae > Pezoporus > Pezoporus flaviventris. Next base: position 24,328,938 of record NW_026892563.1, read on the forward strand.
AATTCAGGAATTTGCCAGGTCCATATTCAGGACTGAGGTACATATTGTTTCTAACCACAGGTACAGACAAAAAAATTTCTGTGTCAGCCAAAATAATGCTCAGACTTCCAAAAGAGAAGTCTGAGAGTTCATTTCTATCAGTCTAATCCAACAGGGGGTTAACATTGGTTAGTTATAATCATACTTTTATATGTACAGATTTTATATATTTACATATTACATTATATATATATATATATGTGACATGCATTTCTTAAAGAAAAGTCAAGCCTCTCATCAGTTCAATGCTTAACACAGATTTATTACTTTTAAACACACTTGCCTAGAAAAGAATCTGCACTAGGGAGTACTGGTATACAAGCACAGTATATTTTGTATTTCTGTAGATTACCTCATCTCCCTCCATTTCCTCTAAAATCTTGGTAGAAGAGGAAATCAAGGAAGACAAACTGAACTGTGATGCTAAGGGAGTCCCTTGATTCTTTTTGTCACAGTTTTAAGCCTTCTCAGGGCCTCAGGGGAGTCTGGCTGTTCTTACTCCTCCTCTGCCAACCAGAGAGTAACGACCCACTGCTTTTATTCATTACCCTGAATGTAATGCACTAAATTTAACAAGTAACACACTCAGCAGGAATTTATTGGCCTTTTGCAGCATGATTGCAAGGTAGGGTATGGATATGGATTCCAATTACTGCTGACACCAAGATAAGAGGAAAAAAGCCTATACATGATTGTTATTAATCAAAGGTGATACCTGGTATTACAAAGAAAAGAAAAACAAACCAAGAATCATTTAAAAATACTTAACCAAGTACTTTTTTCTATCAAAATGTCAGTTGTTCCAAATAAAATTATGCTGGTATTTTCTAGCTAGGAATAATGAAAAGGATAACAAACTACACAAAAATGGCCAGAAAGAAAATATAAATATCAACCATTATTGATTATAGAATGACATGCAAAAAATCACACCCCAGGAGACGTAACATACTTTAAAAAACCTAAAATATGTTTGCAGGTATAGAAGTATTAACAATCACTAAACAAAATAAAATGCTTGTGTAATAAAAAATTTGTGTAATACATTCCAGAGAGCTGAGATTCATATTCATCTGACAGTACTAAAAGATGGAATAGGAAGAAATTAATTTTTCTTGTTCACATCTGGAGTTTAAATAGATACAATATGAATGGGGAAAGAACAAGCCAAAGACCACTGCATCAAAATTCCAGAAACCAGCAGATGTGAAACATATGTATATGTCTCTCAAACCTCACCCAGGTGAGCACAGAAACTAACTACTTGGCTGTATATGACTGTGTTCATTTCATAACACAGCAACCCATGGCATATTAAATACTATGGTCATTCAGAGCAGTAAGAGGCAAAGAATTCAGATACATAGTGTTTAAAATTGCCATTCAGCTCGGACCTAGAAGATTAAAGTCCTTTCCAAGCCTTCTAAACCATTAAGGTCAGGAGAGTGGGACCAGAGACCTTATGAAGTTTGTCATTACTCCAATTCCTGATACTCAGGCTGAGCACATCAGACAAAGAACGCTTTCTGTTAACAACTCCATTTCCTTTTCAAACCATAAGCAGGATGGATTAATTTTCAAAACTGGTGAGTTAAAAAATATGAAAATTTCTGAAAAGCCACAGTAGTACAATTTGGCTGAAATTCAGTGAGTCTGCTATTCACAAACAGGCTACCTCATATGCCTACAGATATGATTTACCTATCAGAAAAGGGGGAAATGATGTTGCAAATACCACACTGGCCCTTCCTGGCCCAACACAACAAATCTTTCATGCTTCTAGAGAACATATTCCCTGTATGCTATTTATTTCCCAGTCCATTCAGTATTGGAAAAAGGCAATGTAGCTGCTCACTGCGAGCACAACTGACACCAGCAGTAGTCACAAACAAGCTATCATGAATCTTTCAGTGAAACTCCCAGAAAGGAATCTGATGCAGTAACTTAGAGACCCAACTTAAAAGAATTTTGACAATTTTCCTGTCATTAATTAAAGACTGTATTCTGCAAGACATTATTAACATGTAAAACACATGCAGCATATGTATAAAAATGATGGCACATAAAACCTGTTTGTTTGCCTTTTCTAGGATACTCTCTCTCACCTGTGAAAAACAAGAGACTGGTTTGCTGATGCTGAGGATTATACTTTTCTTGTTCTTGCTGATGGCAAGGAAAAACGCCATAAGCAGATCTAGTGATCATGTCTTACGTATAAAAGACAGATAAAATAAATGTTACAAAGATTTACAGATCTCATCAAATAAGGAGGGGAGAGAAATCTTGATTTTAATGAAGACAAATACTTAGTGAAACAGAAAAGCAATCATGTTTTCTCACCTCATTTTTCCCATTTTACCTGGTATATGAAAGTGTTTTGAAACTGGATACAGCAGGAAAAAGAAGAGCATAAATAGATAAAAAAACCCAGTTTTTTTAGGAAATATTACTTTTTATTTTTTAAACAGACCTTCTGTATACTACCTATCATATGGTATTTGCTGTCTGTATATGAATGATGGATTGTACAAAAGTGTAAAACAATTTTGCTGCATTTGATATTATAAGGTATTACTGATAAATATTTGATTACATATATACATGATTCAAACTGAGAAACAGCTGGGTTGGTGGTACAGCCTTGGGTATCAAAAAGATCTTTTTATTAATAGCTCTAGCATTTTCTTTCAATATATGAAGTTTGTCACTGAGGCAGAAATGGAAGCAGCTAAAATTTTGCTTCATCAGAGCATGCAGATACATATATAACTTCAATCTTGACAGCAGTGCTCACCAGAGATTTGTAAATAAGGACTTTACTAAGTGATGACTTAGTAAAATGCACCATTTTCCAAAACATTTGCTTTGAGAGGTTTTGAACCCCAAAAGAATGGTTGCTTCTCTAGTCCTCTAGCTAAAATGCATGCTGGCCTATTACAGTCCTTGCTTGCAGTAAAATAAATGCACAGAAGCTGTGTTCTGCGATTGTGTACAGTTTCGTAGATAACACGAAACAAATGCTGTTTCCTCATATTGCAACTAGATGCTTATGGGGGGAAAAAAGCCCCAAGGGTGGCTATTGTAGCTTGTCAGTATTGCAACAAATGTTGAAACTCCAGCCTTTTGTTCTCAAATGTTAATGGCAAATAACTAACAACATATTCTGAAAAAGATTACAATTTAAAATGGTAATGATACATTTGTCTCAAGAGAATTTGTATTCTGTCTGCAAATCAATCAAGGTATGGTGTAAGGATTTAGAGAGAAATCACATCTGAATGCATAAAATCCTGGGAACAAAGAATGGTACCTGCATATAGGAGACAGCTGGCAATACCCACCAATGGATAGAGAAATGCATTTCTTCTTATTCTTGTAAATACAAAACCTCTTCAGTTACAGTAGTTTCTGCTATATATGACACAATTTTTGTTTGCAGCACACTGTCAAGAAAGATACTGCACCCTCCATATTTTTGTTAGCGCATACCATGGATGTATATTAGATACAGACATGAAAGATATCACTGAAATGTGGATCAGGTTGATAACTTTAACGCAAAATATTACTGCCTTTTTCCTTTTTCTTCTGAATTTCTCACAATGCTTTTAACACAGCAATCCTTAAAAATCACTTAAGCAATAAGAGTAGGAGAAGGCATCACATTGGAAGGGAATAATTTCATGCCTCAGATGTGTTGTGAAGCATGAGGACGAAGAATGAGTGACTTCAGTCACCTGAGAAGTGCAATGATTCCCAGAAATGCACTGCCTAGAGTATCTTATTGCTATTAGTGCATGGAAATGATTTTAGAAAAGGTCACACCCGTGGAGCTAGTAAGAATGATTACATATGGGTGATTAAGGTGGCAACCGTACAGCCTATAATTCACTGTTTAATAAATAAGTGAGTTCTCTCATCATGCTTTTAAAAATAAAGTGCACATTTATAAAGATTAAAACAAACCTCCTTGCTCTGGTGAAGTGCCACCCTGGATGAGGATGACTGTCAAAGCCCTGCTACAGCAGCTGAGAAAACACATTGTTCAAGCTGTTGTACCTACCCCAGAAGATTGCCATGGTGACATTTGTCCAAACCTAAAACAAGCTCTGGAGATTGAGCTCTAGAGATGCAAAGATGTTTGTGCTGACTAGAAAGGTGACCACAAAGATGAGCCTTGCTCTACCTCACCACCTCTGAAGTGCTGATGTTGGCGTGCAAGATATCACCATTGGAAGCACCTATTTTCCCTTCCTCTGAGGAGTGCCTCTGCCTAGGTTTTTTTCTGAGAACGGCCATGGTCTTCCTGAGCTTAAGAATGCCAAGGAAGTTAATATACATGATTTATCTCAGTGTATGCACGAGACAGTAGTGATCTTTGTGTCAAAAATATGTTTAGGTTGGGAGCAAATACTTCAAATTTTATCATTAGTTGTGTTGGAGGTTTTATCGCCATTTTATTTATTTTACAATGAAGAATCACTTCCATTCTGCAGAGCTGATAAAAAAGTAGCATTATCTCATGGATTCTACTATGGCATATTACCAACTACTGAATGGAAACAACACTTGGATTTTAAAAAAAAAATAAATAAAATTTTTCTTTTGAAAAATCTGAACCATAGGTAGTATTTTAAGTTTCATCATGAATCTGAAGTTTCACTTTTAAAGATGATACTCCTACTCTCATTCTTGGTATGTGTTGTAATTAACCCTAGTAGATACTGTAACAGTATTTTCTTCCTTATTCATGCCAATTTATGAATTACATCATGCTTGACCATTAATTTCAGAAGAGTTTTCTGTAAGTCTAGGATATCTTTTTTTCATTTGCCCAATAATAAAAAGAAAAAAAAAAAAAAAGACAAAATCTAGTTTAAAGAACCAAAGTAGCAAAAAAAAAAAAAAATAGTTTCTGATTTTAAACCAGCATATTTTGCACTACTGCTAGTTTGTTATGGATCTGAGAAACTGATCCAAGTATCTGAAGCACCCTCCACTTTGCTATCACAATGAAACATTTAAATCAAGGGACATTTTTTTGCACCCCTTGAAGTAAGGATAAAAAATGGTAAGAAATCAAAAGGATGAGGCATACTTGAGGAAGTATTCTCACAGCCAACTCAAGCTACATAACTCAGACATGATTCCATGTAACTAAGTTTAGTAGCCAGCATCCACCACAGAGGCAATATGTAGATGCAGGTTCTGTCAGAAAGTAGTAAATAACTTTTAATTAGGATGTATAAATTTAGAAGGTGCAAAGACTCCGAACATTTCCAGACACATTGTACTGAAATCTTTTATCAGTAAAAACAAACAATAGCAGGAATGTTTCAGAATAGAATTTGGGGTGAGTTGTTGCAGGGTTTTGCTTCTTTTTGTTTCCATTTACTTTTTCTTCCGTAGACATCCTGTAAAGCATGTATGTATGGGGAAGGTTTAAACAGCAAAGAAAGTTTCACACTCAAGATAAATTTACAGAGCATTTACTGATTGCCAGAATGCAAGAAATGCTGTGATTTACTCCTTCTAGCCTGAACTACTTCTGTTGTTCGATTTTTAGCAATTGCTCTGGGAATAAACAGAAGCAAGTGTGTTGGTCTCAGTACCTGAGAGTATGCAAGGTCCTGCAAGTCTTTGTCTTTCACGTTAGAGAGCATCAGCTATGGAAGGACTTTGGGGATTCAGGACTTGACAGCTTTGCATCCTTTGGAAGACACTAATTTGCTGCCAGTTGTGGTAAACAGTATATGTTGTGGTGGATAGTGAGCTTAATTACCTACAATAAGGGTTCTTGGTTTAAGTATTCAAGCTGCTCAAGCTGGAAATCATGAAATAGCAAAAATGCAACCTTCATGGGTTTTTACCTCTTTTTTCCCTTCTTCTTCTTACTGACTTTGTGAGCTGGTTTGCATGCCCTTATTTGCAGATGTTGTTGGGACAATGTCAGATTGCTCCGGGCCAAACATTTAGATTTCTTATCTATTTTTTATAAAACTTAATGCCACTGGCAATATTTGCTTGATTTCTCTAATGGTTCCAATGAAAACAGTGTTTCATTTGGCTTTAAACTGTGATCACAGATGAAACATTACAGGATTATGCCAGGATATGAGGGCCAGACACCGAAAGCAACTCTAAACAAAAACCCAAAACTATTTAGTCTGTGTATTGGTTATAAAACCTGGAATAAAAAAAGAAAATAACATTAAAAAAATAAAGTATTTCCATATATTTCATTATAGCAATTGCTTACCTAAAGAAATAAATTTTCAGTGATTATACTTGGAATGGAAAATGTTCTCTTACAATGGCTCGGTGGTAAGATTAATTCTTTTTTTGATAACGAATAATATACCACTGATACATTGTAACATGCTGCCGATGTCATACCAACCAGCTTCCCAGCTCAGAGCTGCAGGGTCCCAGATGTGGCAATGTTCATTAACACCAGCAGTTGGATAATTTATCAACCAACCGGCACACAGTTTCACATCTCTCTTCTGTAATTCAAGGGGGACCTTCCCCTCTGGCCCACTCCTACTCCGAGTTTAACCCCTCAGCAAAACTTCTGCGCTATCTTTGCAAGAAGGTCTAATCCACCCTAAATATGCTAATCAAGAAATACCTCAAGGGCCTTTTTTGATCATCTTGGTTATATATGCTAAATCTGCAGCTTTCAGTGTTATCTTCACTGAGAAGCCTCTGTCTCTGGTCTATGAAAAGCCACTTGCTTTGTCCTGTAAAATAGGCAGGTTTTAAACATACTACTTTTTATCAACAAGCACATGCTGGAAGATTAGCCCAGAAGGGCACATTCCACACAGGCAAGACGGATGCTCCATCTGAACACTTTGACCTCCCAATCAAGAGGCATCGCCACAAATAGTTCGATGAGGAGGGGGAAAGGAAGCTGAGGAAAAGTGTCCACCCTGCCAGCATCTCCACCCAAATGTCCACAGCGCACACAGACAATGCCCCAGATGCGAGAGCCCTGTGATGGATAACGGTGGAAGTCCATCAATTTTTGCAGCTAGTCTTTTTTTTTTTTTTTTTTGGTGAGATTCCTCAGAAGGAAGAGTGTCAATAGGAAACACAGATGGGGCGAGTCCCAGCAGCACTGTGGTGTGTGCTGCCAGATAGTCAGCAAGAAGCCATAGCCCCAGAGAAACAGATACATGACTCTTACACCAATGGTCTTGTGTTTTGCTGGAAAACCCTCTGGGATCTGCTGGCTTTGGGAGAGAAACCTCCCTTGCTTTTTCCGGGTAGGAAAACCTGCCTCATCCCATGGACAAATTAAGGAAATATCTGCTAGTGAAATCTCATAGAATTTCCCCTTTATTAATACCTTTTATTGTAGGATTTTTCATAGACCAAATAGGGGTTTACGCCTTGGCTTGAAATTTCTACAACTGTAAGGCCACATTCTGCTGCATACAAATGCTGGAAAAGAGCACATCTGGGAACTGTGCTGAAGAAAATGGTGGATCTTCCTCCTTCTCGGGTCTTATTATGTGAGTTTAAGGGTCCATCTGGTGAGGTTCTACACTGCCTGCACACACCATAGGGCCTGGGTGCTGTGGGCTGATGAGCTCAAGTGTCAGGCACCTGGCACCTCCAGGCTGAACCCTCCTCCTTCTCCCAATGAAGAAAATACAAATCAGGAAGTTACACAGCAAAGTGACATGGATGTTACTCGTAGCTTTGCTCCCTCGCCACAGGTACCAGCTGAAGATGGGGCCTTGTGCACTAAAACAGACCTCTTGTAAATATTTCATAATCCTCAGCTAGGCAAAAAATGCCTGCCACCACGCTTTGTGTTCCTAGTATTTAAAGGGTCACTAATCAAGCAGTGAACTTACCTAACAAATCTACATACCAGACAATCAATATTCATCTGGTGCTAGCAATACTCTTTCCCCCACCCGCCCAGCATGTGAATGCAAGGCGAACTGTCTCCCTCCTCACTGGGGATTAGCACAGGCTGGGCAATGAGTCCCGAGGACTGACAAGGGTGAGATGTGTCCAACACCCCCAGGAAAGTGTTTGAAATTGCTGCCAACTGCCACAGCAGGTACAGTAGTGGCAAGACTAGGAAGGGTTAAAGTTTTGTCTGTGACACTGAAATTGAGGCCAGCTGTAGGTCATATTCATGTCCCAGTCACAGGAAAATGAACCTGTGAGACAGAACCTAATTATCTGCTAAACCAAAAGCCAGTCTCAGTTCAATAACTTACGACAGAGCTGGCAGCCAGATATAGCGTTGCCATGGTAATGCTGAAAAAAAAATCCACCGCAGTAGAGAACAAGAAGGAAAAGAAGGAGACTGTAACCCTAAATATGCTGTAGCCATTTGATCTTGGACAAGTGGATATGTCTAAAGAGCCAGATTGCTACAACTGTCTATCTACTTTAATATCCTCCATAATTACTGAAATGAAAAATGCAATTACAGTGTGCTCTGAGGTAAAAACCAGGAGTAACTGGCTAACTGGGAATTAATTTTAGAGGGAACAATATTGGCTTCTTTTCCCTCTCAATACACAAGGACTGAGAAGTATGTGGGGGCTAGAGAGCAGAGGCGACTGCTTCCTGCTAGTCCAAAACCACTGCATGCCAATCAAACCCTAAGTTTTCCCTGTCACCTTCCCCTCCTCCTTCTTCTTCCATCCCCAGTCCGTTACTCACAAGGGGAAAGTTGAGAAGAGCAAAGTGCTAGAGATCTCACTTTGGAGACCATAATGTCTGAACTATGTGAGGTTATGGGTGACACAACTTTAAAGCTCTCAGCAAAATGTCCTGAGCATTGTCCCTTACATAACACATACATCAGATCACAGCGGAGCTTTGCTCCTGGGAGTCATGGGATGAGGGATCTCATCAGTCCACATTCTCCTATTTGGAGCTTAGCACAGCAATCCCAAGCACCACCAGCACTGGACCCCAGCTGAACCCTCAGTAGCAAAACAGAGGAGACCATTCTTGGAAGGCTTGGTGAGGTGAATTGGCACACACAGACATGCCAGCAGCTTGGCAGTGGACCACCACCCTGCTCTGCCAGGTTTCTGAGGTAAAAGTTCACAAAAAATCAGACACAAGCAAGTACCAAACATAAACTAAAACACGTTTTGAAATAGATATTAAAATCTAATATATGTATAGATGTAAATATATATATGTATATGTGCACACATTGCTTACTGCTGTGGGGACCACAAAAATCTCTGATCATCTTGGTCAGAGATATGGATTTGATGTCAAAAAGGTCAGCAGTGATTTCATGAAAGAATATACATCTGCTTATGTGCGTGCATTTTAAAGAGAGAAATTTAAAATGAAACATCATGGTTAGAAAAAATCAATTAAACCAAATAAACCAATGTTTTTTTGGTTGGCATGTCTGTATAGGTGTTTGCAGCTCACTGCTGAGCTATCCGTTGCTATCCTGAGCAGCTTGATGAACAGCGAGACTTCATCCCAGATGCTAGAAACTGCATGGTTTCAGACTCTCACATAGGCACGCTATTCAAAATGTTCTTGTCATTGCAAATTTTATGAGACTTCTAAAAAAATAATAGTATTGCAGGGGGTTAGGGTAGCAAAATCATTTCCAACCTGAGAGTGTGATTAGGAAATATTATTGTCCTCATATTTTTACCCTGCACAGGCTTTTTTTCTTCTGACTGGGTAAGTGAAGTCCAGATTTGGCAATTCTTTTCCAGAAAAAGCTCTGATTCTAGTAATAACGCTGTCTGAATAAGAAATACTTATTTACATATGGTGCCTTCTGAAGTCAGTTATGTATCAATTGCTACTGCACAGTGATAAAAAGTAACGGAAAAAAGGAAAATTCATTCAGCAATGTTATTGTTGTTTTTTTGGTTGGTTAGTTGTTTTTTTTTGCTTTAACCCTACCCCCCCAAACCCCACAAAACTCCACAGGCAACATATTACGTAGATCTCCATATCTCCATACGGTTTGAGACTAGCATCCTAATTTTGTAAATACCTACCTTTAGTACCTACTCCAGTGAGTAGGTAGATGTGCCTGGTATCTATAGAGAATTGGAGCATGACCTTTCTATACATGCATAGGTTTTGTCAGCAGTAACGTAGATCAAAGGGGAACCAAGGTATTATTTTCAATGAGCCAGCCTGACACTTGACATAAGCGAGGTCTGCTAAAGTCAGTGGGCCTGAACCTGATTATGCTGGTCATGAATTTGGCCTCATTTCATAATGGAAAATATAAATGACCTTTTCTTTTCTTTCATTGAGCTCTGATTTTCTGAAATTTTAGCAACTTTCTCTTCAAGCAGCCCTAGAATGTGCTGAGTCTTTTCAAATTGTGTAAAGGATTTTTAGGAAAAATATACTCTGTAACTGCTGGAAATTGGCTTTAATGCACTGATTTTCAGCTTTCAAGGATCTAACTCAGTAAACTGATAACTCACTTTTGAGAGAAATTTTCTAACAATGCCTCTGAATCTTACAAAAAGCTCTCTCACAGGGAAGTCAAAGGCACACAAATAATGCAAAAGAAAAGAAAAACTACTGGGAAAAGGTAACATTCAGTTCAGCACAGGGAACAAAAATTCTGCTTTCATTTAAAATAGCAAAACAAAAAATATCCTGGTCTTCAGACATGGGACTAGGAACAAAATCTTGACTTTGCTACTTAAACGTATTTGTTTCAAATCTGAGCATGCAGACACTCTGAGACAATATTTCCCAAGACAGTGGACTGCCTTTTCCCTCTCAATTATATGGATCTGCTGAGGAAAGACAGGCTCATACAGGGGCTGAAGCAAAGGAGAGTCCCCATGTGGGTTTGGGGTACTGCTGCACAACAGAGTTGCCTCTGTTCACCATGCGTCTGGTAGGGCTACTCTTCTGACTGGAGCTTTTTCAAGACAGGACGCAACCATCCTCACCTGTGACATTAGTAGCACATTTGTCACTAAGAAATCCCTAGACTGTATACTTTAAACTGCTGATTTCAGCTACTAAAAGGGTAAACTAGAGTACTGACATAGTATATGTTTACGCAGCTGAAATCCAAACGTATGCTTCAGTGATCTGCTGACATTTGTAGAAGACAGTCGGAAAAGATTAATTAATGAAAAAAAAGAGCACTATTTTGTCATGGCAGAAGCATTAGAGAGAGCTGCTGATTAATGGGTCTATTTTTTAACCTCAACATTAAAAAAGTAAAGAAGAAAGTAAAAAAAGAGAAATTCTGATCATTATAGCAGTAACAGTGGTCAAATACTGGCTTACAAATACTCCGGCTTACATAAAACTGAGAACCATGCAAGTATGCACTGACATATTTCACTGAGCCATGCTTTTATTCAACTTCCTCCTGAAAAAATAAACTCCAAAAATTAAACTGGCTGCAACAGTTACACTTTAAGTATTTTAAGAGAGGTATCTTTCTAAACAAAATATGTAGTTTGTGAAGTTCATGAGTCCAGTGGAACAGGACAGGTAACACAGGACTCAGTTTCTTATGTGTAGGCATCTGTTGCCCTTTGTGATGTCTTGGAGTATCTGAGACATCTATATGAGGCTGGGACATATGTCACACAGTCTCTATGTGCTTGCAGTCTTCTGGAGTGGGACCAGTAGGATGCCCTAAGGCAAATGGCATGAGACATCTTTAGCTTCTCTATATTTTCTAACACGTGACTGTAAAAAAACTATGTGTGAGCCCCAGAGGGTGTGTTCCACACAGCAGAGGCAGAGACAATTAGGCTTTGCACTTCAAGGATTACTGCATGGCTGTGCAGACTGATGCCCCACACCTGTCCAGGTGTCCCACACCAACCACCCCACTGCACAGCCTGGTTAGAAATACGCACTGAGTGCAATGGCTACTTAGAGCAAAAACTGATTCGTTTTCTGAGCTGACTATAAAGCAGAGAACTTGCTTTTCCATTATATTGTGTAGCCATATACCCCAGAATGAAATACAGGAGAAGTGCTGCACCCTTATTTTACAGTTTAAAGAACTAGGCAAAGGGGATAGCACTGAAGCTGTCTACTGCATCCTAGTAGACAAAGCATCTGTATCCAAGCCTGCCTTGGAGCATAACATTCCCCACCAGTCCTTCCCTGCTGGTGAGCACGAGGTCAAACATGGAAATCTATGTAAGAAAATCCAGTATCGTACAGAGAGGGGGGTTGGACTAGATGATCTTAAGGTCCTTTCCAACCCTAACTATTCAATGATTCTATGATTCTATGACTGGTGACCCCAGTGCAGAGCAACTAATATTAAATTCTTACTATGCAGTCAGGCCTGAAAAATATCAAGTAATTAAATGAATCCAGTTTGATTGGCCTCATCAACCATGTCGTAGTATGTCCTAATAAAATGACATTATACAGCAGAGTAGCTTTACTTGATCTAATCCTCCTAAAATCAGCACTTACTATAGGATGTTAAACTTTGGTTCTGAAACAAGAGCTCAATGACTATCTTAAAAACAGGGACTGTGAATTACTTCAGAGAAAATGTTTAGTAAAGTCATAAAATTTACAAATTATGATGCTATAGTTGCTTTAAAAATCTCACGTGCAATCTACATAAATTATCCAATAAATCTGCTATATTAAAGGCTAAAATCTCTGTTTAAACTAGACATTTAAAACTTAAACTCATGTTCCATTAAAAATATGACAGGATAGTTCTGCATCATGTTAAATGATACACAGTGAAGCCACTATTTTTGTTGCAGATTTTAGATCTTGAGCAAACTAACTGAATATCACATTTCTTTGCTTAAATCTAAACAGAACCTTTCAGTCTGTTAATGTAGATGATATAAAATCCTTTTCCAGGGCTAGTATTCTACTTTGATTCATTCTTCAACGTAAAATTTTCATTTTGTTCTTGAGCCTCATGGTTTGGTAGTTACGATGTTCTGATAAGGCTGCTACAGGGAAAAATGTCTCCCAGTGTGCATTACACTGTCCTCCGTGTAATCTGGGCATGTGTTAAGTACAAAAGGATCAAACTTACAGATTGGAACTTTTGGGGAGTTAAAACAGCTTAAGAAGATGTTTGGTAAGGATGGTGGCCACGCTTCAAAACATTTGAATTTGCTGTTGACATCCTAGCAGCTGAAGCTAATGACAAAAGCTCCCCTTGAATTTAACAAGGCCAAAGCATTCCTTCATGAAAACTACAAGGCTGCAAGATGCCTCTGTCTTCCAGGGCATAAACTTTCACTGATAAAAACAGTCTTGAGAACATCACAGTACCAAATGTCAGAGTTTGGATCTGATATACCTTAAAATCTCTTCATTGTACAGAACAGCATATGTCTGGAAAAGTTTGCTGATAAGCTATACATATCAGAAAAAAACATTGGCTCCAGGCAAAATCTGGCACAGAACTGCACATTGCAAATTCTACCTGCCAAGAAAACTCTTAGAGAAAAGCAAATTATGTGAGCATAATGATGAAGGTTGCGTAGAGGTGTTGTGCCTTGGAAGTCCATGCAAACCACTTGCACAGGGCTCCAAAATTTTCTCAGTCCTCCTCAGTCGCAAATGGATCTGCAGAACATGGAGATATATGTACTCAGGGAAAGATACAATTGCTATGATACCAAAAGTCTTCATACAGTTAAAGCAGACATAATTAAGCAAATGCACAGAAGAAAGGAAAGAAATTCTGCCAAGTGTGTTTAACCAGGATGGCACCACCCATTAGTCCCTGTGTTACAGTCTGGAAAACACAACAGACAAGTATTGCTATTCTTGTCCTGATTTTTGCCTTTTTCCTGGGCATGTGCTAGTGTCTGTTGTCAGAGAGAAAAGATTATGTGCTAGATGCTAGCAATTTGCTATATTGTTAGCATTTCTTCCTGCACCAGCACCCTGTCTTTTGCTGCTGCTTAAGATGTGTTGTGATAAAGCCAACGGCCAGTGTCTAGATGGCACACACCTACCTCCTTTGAAAGCCATTTGATGCACTAGGGCTGTGTTACACAGGCATGGTTTTAATGAGGTTCTTATGGGGTTTTCAGGAGTATCGTGCGGCATGCAAGAGAGACTGAAAGAGAAAAATCCTTACCTTTGATTTCACACCTGTCACTATAGACACAGTCAGATGTTTCACACAGTCCTGTTTAAGGGGCTGAAACATGGAATGGCCATCAGACATTTTTAATCTTCTGTACACTAAGGATGTTTTTCCTTTTTCAGCTTTACACAGGAATGTATCTGGTGGCAAATTTAGGCACAGCTTACTCATTTGGCTTACATTCTCATATGTGCATTACATTATGCTACCTTTCCCTGCTTTTTAAACCAGTGTCCTCCAGGTTGTTTTGTTTTGCCAAGAAAAAAAAAAAAAAGTTCTGCAATTTTACAGTGTGGTAGCTCCTGATGTGAAAATTGGAAAGAATATTTCCGGGTCATTTTTGTACCTTCAGTGACTGAAAGCCTGATGCCACCTCAAAGCTTTCAGATGGGGCAGTGGCTACATGCACTATCTTGTTTGTGAACAACGGAGCTGCTCCCATTGACACCCTACCTCCAAAAGAGCTGTTGTGCTATATATCACACAGTTGGAGCAAAGCAATTTTTTTGTGATATTTACTTACACTTATTAATGCAATAGTACTGTGGGTGCTGCAATCACTAAGTTCATTCCACTCCTTCCTCAAATGGAGAGTATCTTGCCTTTACAGTATGTTCTTCCAGATCAAGCAACATCAGCCAAAGGAACTGTGCCCATCACCTTCAACAGGCTGTCAAAAAAGGGAGTTTCCTTTCTGTGCCTATGTGGAACCAGGTCCCATGATGCACTGCTTACAGGCTCTGGTTTCTGTAAATTTGAACTGTACATAGGAATCTAAATTCATTGTGTTACACAACTAATCCTTTATCAAGATCATGAAAATTCTGAATAAGACACAAAAAAAAAGAATAAAACCAGGTTTGGAGGAGTATCCCACTGTTTGTGAAATGAAATTGATTTCTATTCAAATCAGGTCTTTTACTCTTGAAAATGTCAAGGTGTCAGCCTTGGCCATTACTAGACCGTGATTTATAGCAGAGACAAAGTGATAATACTCAGGTGACTGTCTGGAACTGTACTGCTGCACCTGGAAGGGCTACAGATGACAGCCACCTCTTTCTTAACCAAACTGCATTGCTTATCTAAGATCAGTCTTCCCTCACCCATACTTCTCAAACCCTTGATAGCAAAATGATAAAACATATAGGCTTGATGATTTGAGATCCGACAAATAAGCCTTGTGAAGGGAGTAGGTTACAGAACTTTAGAGAAACACATTAAAAATAATCCTTTAGCTAGCTATATCCTAGCTGTTTGGATGAATACCTGTAAAATGTGAGACTGATTGCCTAGTTTCAACACATGGGTATGTTTTAATCCATCTGTAGGATCTATTTCTGTAACTCGAGTATACTAGAAGCACAGAAAATGCTGAAACCAAGGAAGTTTTCAAATAGTAAGCATACTGTCATTTCCTTCTGAAACTAAACAGGATGTATGCAATAAATAGATTAATGGAGGTTAAAAATTACCTGGATAATATTTAATCGAACACTGATAAACTAATTGTTATTTCTCCTACTGACATGAAGCTTTGCTGGAATAAAGGCAGCAGAAGTACTGCAGCCTAGGTGCTAAACTCCTACTAATTTTAGTTGGAATTAGGCACCTTCAAGTAGTTCAGACAAGCCTTTTTCAGATCTGTTTTTCTCTTTATTCCTTCAGCTATACCTGTGTTCTCACTATAGTGAAGGAGAGAATAAACAAGATATATGAGTAAATCAAACAAAATACTAAATACTAGCACAACTAATAATACCATTCCTGACATCAGATTGTTTGTTCTAGTGTTAGTATTTGTAGAGGATATTGACAAAATGGGAAGGGTTCAAAAAAAAAAGCAGGCAACATGATCTGATCTTCCCAAAAACCTAAATTACAGTAACACAGTGAAGACAATCTCATTAGTTTTTCACTGAAAATGCTCAGAGGCAAAAACAGATGACCATTTAGATAGTCAGGAAAAGTTTCTGTAGCTTGAAGCTGATGCTAAACAAATCCCAATTGGAAATAAAGCCTATGTTTTTAATAGTGATGTAATAGACTACAGAGACACTCTTCCTGGGGTTATTATGGATTTGTTGCCATCCCAAATCCTAAATATACACACTGACCAAACAAATTATTGGCGTTGATGTGGGAGTTGTTTGGTGAATGCTTTGCCATGTTTTATGGAGGAAGTCAGACTAGATGATTGAGTTTGCCTTGGCAGCGAACATGTGATATTTCTGCTATGTGTGGGAGACAGAAGGGAGGAGAGCAAGGGAGGAGGTAAGGAGGAAGGAAAAGGAGGAAAGGAAAGAAGACAATGTCTGTCTGTCTTGCCCAGTGCATGTAAGGTGCAAGCCTGGTGTGGTACCATGTTTCCTGGTTCCATGAACTGCAGATGGTACCTAGAAGCAAAGAAGATATAGGATGGCATTCAGCCACAGGTTTTACCACAGGACAGGAGACTCTGCAAGTCATATAAGAAGAGTACGGCAGATACTAAGGTCTGCTGTCACTTCATGATCTGGATGCCAGCTGAAGGATATTTTTGCTATAGTAAAATCATGCAGAATCATACAGACACACATAAGACTGCTTTACAGAAAACTGCTGTCCCCAGTCGCTCTTGGTGGAGCTACTCCTTAACATGTTTCTTTTTTTCTTACTAGCTGTTGTAGAAGATCATTAGGACCATTAAAAATATTATCTGAAAAAAAGTAAATGTGGATGACAGTATAAAGTTGAAAAGTCTCGATGGAGATTAGATGAATATTGGAATGTGAGATCACATAGCTTGTTCAGACATGTTCTTCCCAGCCACAGCAGCAAGTTACTGTGAACACCCAAAGAACAAACAGAAGAGAAAGGTTTGTAAAAGAAATGTCTAAAACGTCCACTCAAGCTACCACAGTAAATCACGACCTCCTACTGGCTGCTGGATGCTTTGCTACTATTTGTGTTATATTTTTGTCTCAGAGCTCTAACTAAAATCAAGGTCCCACCGTACTAGTCACTGTGCTCCCAGTTAGAAAGTGGCAGTCCCCATGTAAAAAAGCTCATGGTCTGCCTGAACAACACAGAGCAAGTGTCAGGGAGGCAAAATAAAGGTTGACTCACTGAAATAGAGGTCGAGGGAATTGTCTGCACTCATGCTGTGTGCCAGGAAGTGACCCTAAAACTTTAGCCATCAATGCAGGAAAGAACACGTAGGCAGCAGTTTGGAAACATTCAAAAGGTTTTAAAAAGTATTAGTTATTGCATGTAGTAATTTTGATTTCCCACTGGCATTTAGGAAATTATTGCCAAATTTCATAAAACCCAACTGCAGCTTTTGGAATTTAATAATTCATTAAGGCCTACCAAACCTCAATACTCAAATACTGGCGATACTCACAAGAAATCTAACCCCCTGAGTCAGGCAGGAGAGGTTTCCAATGTTGCAACATTCCAACCCGTTTCACTTTTAAATATCCAGCCATTGTTTTAGAACTGGGTGCCCCAATGACTCCTAAAACATCAGGGTTTTTTTACCATACACTGTGGTCCAGAAAGAAGCATAATTTTGAGAATTGATATCCAAAATAACATGCCAACATAATACACATGAGAAAAGCATGGTCTCCTAGGTTTATATAAAATCTAACAGTAAATCTAACTCCCTGAATACTCCACTGTGTTATATAAATACATGAGCAGGAGCTATAAGCACTGGATATCCTCAGACTTGTAAGCAATCTTCCCAACAAAGAGATGAACCCTCCGCTTGCAAAGAAAAGCTGCAAATCCCCCTACAAAATGGCTGTGCCAGCCATTTCACATGCCAGGCTTGCTAAAAGCTGATGGCTGTGCTGCTGGGGCCCTGCATAGATGCAGAGTGGAGGTGCTGTGCTGGACGGCAAGCAGTGCAAGCCTGCTGTGAGGGTCTGTGGAGCAGAACTGCCTTCCTGCCTGCAGTGTGCCCAAAGCAGGGCTTGGCTCCTTGAGAATGACTATTCATCAACACTTCTGGAAATATAAATCCAACTGAATGCCGGTAGCAAATATTTAATGTACATCACTAGCAGAAACTACGTGTGATGAAGAGAGCAGCAACAATTCCATAGCCTCCAACGCCTGAAATCACAGTTATTAAATCCGATGTTCTACAAATGATTCTCTGTTCTGATTGTGTGGTGGTCAGGGCTATCATGCTATATTCTGGAAGAAAATGAACAAGAAGAAGAGCTTTATCTGCAAAACTGCAACTAGCAACCTAATATATAACTTCTGACAAGTGGTGATTTCTGAATAGGGCCAAGGGAGGGGATGCAGATTCTGCAGAAAGTTACAAGTAGGACCATTTTGTATGTCCTTCATGTTCAGGACAAAGAACTGCCAATGAGACAAATGCAAAAATTGGGAGCAAGGTTAGTTCAAACTCTTAGAAGAATGAAGGTGGCATCTTGTAGGGTCTCACAGTAGAGATGTGGAAGAGACTGAAGCAAAGAGATGATTACTATGGTGGAAGACAGGTGAGAGGTAGCAGCTGCTCACTAGTAATATTGTGATTCTATTTCACAGAATAACTTTTAGCAGAAGAAAACAACTAACTTGTCCAATTCTCTGTTGTAATTATACCAACAAAATTTATGTACACATAAATTTTAGAAGTAGAGAGAAGTAGAAATCATGGGAGGATCCCACAATCAAACTTATTTCTAGACACAAAATTGTTTCTTTCACATCAAAGGCAGTATGCACAGAGTGCAGAGGAACAGACAGTGAAGCATGAAGACTTTTCTCTGCTGTCTCACTTGTATGAAAATCAGTACATAAATTGGATAAACAAAAGCTACTTCTTTATGTGTTGAAGATACCCTCTTCATCTGATTTACCTTCATCTGATGGAGATGTTTTGAGTAAAGGGATGTATTATGAAGAAATTCACTCTGCTAGGAAAGACTTCAGTTTGAAATTAAATCCTGTGCTAAACTTTTCAACAAGTATCTACCTTCACTGAGGTCTTTTCATGGCCCCGCTTATTTCTACTTTAAACTTCTCACTTTATTGTACTTTAAGCTCCATCAGTGAATGTAAATGGGGTTTCACTATACGTTTAGTGCATTCAAGCATTCTTTGTTACAGTTCCCACCCTGCCGCATTATGTGAGCTCTGCCACGGAAGTCCAGCAGTCGGTTTGTTTTCTGCTATTAATAAAAGAACCTACTTTTCCCCACTTCTTTGAAGAAGTTGAAAGGGCTACATGTTAGAGGGGGAGGTGGTGGGGAACAGACTGTGGTGTAATCCCCAAACGCAAATGCTGTCTAGATTAGAAACCTCCCTGAAGAAAATTTACAAATGCTAAGACTGTGCTTTTTGTGTGATGAACACTGGAGCAATAACTTAGCCACATACTGGGTCCTGCCTAATGCTTAAGGAGCCTACTAGGTGAAAGGAATTAAATGAGAAAAAAAAAAAAAAAAAATCTTCCAGTTGGCTCTGTGCCAATGCCATCTAACCCTTTCAGTATCCAGTGACTTACTTGTGCAAGGATTTTCATATGCATTTCAACACTAAGGTATATTAATATAATACTTAGGAATCTGTTAAAATAAAATAATAATAATAAAACAACAGAAAAACCCCAACAAAAAAGAACACACAAATGGGATTTACACATTGCCAGTGTTTTTACATAGTCCAGGAAAAGCTTAATTAAAGGGGTGGGATGTGTCTCTGCTGAATAGCTGTTTTTCCTTCATACCTTCCCATGCATGACACGCACACATCCAAGAAAAGAAGTTGAGGGTGGTGGTGGTGTAAGAAGAAATCCACCCAAAACCAGAACCAAAATTACCAGCCCTAAACTATTCAGCACAACCTTGTTGATTTATTTGGCCATTTAAATAAATGAATATGCTCCTTGTAGAGAATCACAGCCCCATTGTAACAGCTAACAAGTAGAAGAAAAGTACAGAATATTATCTGCCTTTTTCCCTATAGGATATTCATGTTGTTCAAACTATCATTACCGCATCTAGTTTATCGTAGAGTTACGACTAATCCTTAACTCCTAAATAATCAGGAACAGTGGTAAAGATTGCAATCTTAAAAGCCTATCAGATAAATTTTAGTCTATAATTGACTGGGTGAGTCTGTGATTAATTTTAAATCTTACTTAATAGGTCAAAGATGTTTATAAAGATGAAATAATTTTATCAGCGTTGATCCTAATTATGTTCACTAACTCTCTAAGGCTTCCATACTCCATCCACTTGTTGCTACTTAGGCACTGCAACTAAACACAGCTTTGCGAGCAAATTAGTATGGGTAGATTCTGGTTAGAATATAACTCACCAGGTAAGAATAACTCTCGTGTTCCCAAGGAATGGAACTATGCAGCATCCAACAAACTCTGAAGATGCCTATTGTAATCATCAAAGAATGAAAAAATTTAACAAGGTGATGAATGTCTCAGATAAATTGTTTGGACAAAAACACTTTAAATGAACATGACAAAATAAAGCTACTTTTATCTGAGCAATAGGATTCTAGATTTTATTTTCCTGTTACACATATTGTCTATCTGACTACCTACCTTATAGACCTCAGGCAGAAGTCAGTCTTTCTTGTATTTTTTTCTGTGGGTTTTTAGCCAGTTCCTAAGAGGAGATGACTGGTTTTCAGTGTGAAATTAAGTACCCAGTCAGGAACTGAGCATAATCATCACATGAGCAAATAAAACTGATGGCTACATTTAATGCCTACAGAAATCTTTTCCTGCACTGCATATTAACACACTGAAAATGTTATGTTAGCTAATCGTGAACGTGCCGATTTTCATTACACATGGAAATGTAGAACATCTTCTGTTAAACTTCATTGACATTTTTCATCAAATGAATAGAGCAATGCCCTGAAATGTGATAATCGTAGATTCTTGTTATGCAACTTCAAGTAAAATATTCTTTCCTCTAATTCCAACAGTAATTAACTTGGATTGGAATTCCCCTGACTCATGTATCAGTCTTCAGCACTGTATTAACGGATCCTAGTGTTTATATGGTTTGAAAAGAGATCCTGTCCCATATATATAATATTCTATTAAGGTGTTGAAGACTTTTAGGTTAATGGAAAGAACTGATCAAATCACCCTAGCTTGAGTTATAAGCATTTTTTTTTGTTTGGGTTTAAACTGAAATGGTATCTTGTTGAAACTTAAAATGCTTCAAAATGAAGCTCTGGAAAATTGTTGCATCTCCCATGAAGACTAAAAATTAAAGTAGACAATTATCATAATAAGAACCCAGTTGTACATGGCACACAAAAGAGAAGCTAATACTTCCCTCTGCTTTTTGACTGATGTTTTGTGTGGTTGTAGCTAAACAGCACTTTAAGTTGACAGCAAATTAGCAAACAATATGAGGGAGGAAAAAAGAAAGAAAATCATGCAGGGGTTAAGATGTTTATGTAAAACAGTGATT
This sequence comes from Pezoporus flaviventris, assembly GCF_033815535.1. NCBI lineage: Eukaryota > Metazoa > Chordata > Aves > Psittaciformes > Psittacidae > Pezoporus > Pezoporus flaviventris. The sequence goes on from NW_026892563.1 coordinate 24,350,529, forward strand.
TTCCTTTTAAAAATTAAAATGTACAAATAAGCTGGTGTCAGAGACTAGGTGATCCTTCATTTCCACCGCATTGAGCAGGCTCACATCAGCAGCAGACAGCCGTTAATATATGCGTCTGGCTCAGTCTGGTCTACCAACTAGGAATTCATCGAATTGTTAATATCATTCCTTTTTTGTATGCACCACGCATCATTTTCACCCTCTCTCTCTCTTTTCCTCCCCCTTTGCAGGAGCTTGTGTTTTGGTTTTTTTGTTTTTGTTGTAGCACAAGCTGATTACTCTGAAATCACATATTAAATAGCATTTAAAAGCATTTTGGACTCAAAGAACATAAAACCATATAGAAATGAGAATATATTGAAATCCTGTACATATAGCTAAGCATAACATATTTGCTTTCCAGTTATGTGTGTTAATAGAGACAGCTTTCATATACTGTCAATGTGTAAATAAGACTGCCTTCTGCATGGCATCTGTAAGCATTGTCATGCAGTCCCAGGATAGGGAAACATCTTGTTGATCATGGTGGGAATTCTGCCTGCTTAAAGACGGGGAGACTCCACCCACCTGTGCCCCACTGCAAGGAGTTCAGGGTGTACCAGAGTCTAGGTTTGCTGGGTTGAAACTGGAGAAGAAGAGGGAGGGAAAAAGGAAGGCTGTGTACCAACTTTTTCATCTCTATGGCAAGGGGCAGCAATGAGTACAATGGGCAGTGAAGAGCCACTGGAGTTATCCCAGTTCAAACAGTAATGCAGAGGCTGTACTCACTATTTACAGTTTTTGCTTTAGCACCAAATAAATCAGGTAGGGATTTTCTAATGCACCAAATAAATCAGGTAGGGATTTTCTAATGACTCATTTTCTTCCCTCTCTCAGGGCAGGGTAGAACACACTTGAAATCTTCAGGATGCCAGACGTTTCACACTATACTTTCACCTTCATTGTATGTACAGTGTTAAATGTAAAATGAATTCAGAGTGCTAAAAGTTAATCATCCACACAAAAGTAAAATTTGCTGATTCAAAAATAAACGCAGTGAAAATCTTTAATTTGTAAAGACGTGTGCATCATATATCGGATTAAATGTACAAGGATTTTTATTTTGATTAATACTATGCATAGTTTAATTTGCATTTTGTCATGTACCCACACACAACACAGTTTTATCTTATTGTATAGCTTGAATGAACGAAATACCTCTTTACCTGATCAAGATCTTAAATAGACCATTTTTGTACTGAAAATTCTCGTACATAATACGTGTCACTGGCTACTGAAGCGCTTTGTAAGTGTAGCACCTAGCTGGTACATTTGTCTTTTATATACAGGTTCAGATCTACTTTTCTAATATTGCCTAAATGGATGTCAATGTTGAATAACTCATGTATGTTAAAAATTACCTCTGTTTCTGAATGTTTGAAAGTAGCTCTTTTGAGTGTTCTTAGCATGTGGGATTGACAGTTTACAAAGAAAATAATTGCATATTTACAGGAACTATACCGTCACTGTAATTGCTAAGGCAATATTTTTATGAGTATTTAAAGACTAATTATATCTTGAGTAACTTGAAAACTACATACAGCACATAGTTTCTGTCCCTTAAGAAAACAAGACAAGAAAAAGTATTATACTAACAGATAAGAACAATTTATTTAAACAGTAGTGTTGATGTTTACAATAAAACCCAATTCTTCCCACACAAGTGGAAAAATATACTGCAGCAAAAATACCACTTCTAAAATGATCAAATAGTTTAGATGCCTAATCTGTGTGAAGCCTTTGTCTCAGTGAAGTCTGATGCACCAATAAGTTCCTGCAGCATCTTGGGTTATGGACAGAGGAAACAGAGAAAACTGACTCAGAACTAACCCACCTATAAAATATTAAGAAATACAAACAGGATTATGTGTTGGTTGATCAGAAGTTCAAGTCTAACGAACAGTGCAGAATAACTTCTGTGCTTATGAATATTTTTATGCAAAGTCAGCTAAGTACTGAACACAGAAGGGACTACCAAAGCTCACTCTGTTTTTTGTTAGAGGGGGAAAAATGCAAAAAGTGATGGAGACAATAGAACTTGAGTCCAGTGCTTAGAGTACTGACTGTTCAGTATAAACTGAACAGGTACAAGAAATGTGATTCTGTGTGCAAAGTGCTTTTAATGCTGTGGTATGATTTTTACACCAATATTCTCCATCAGTTTAAAATGTAAATTAAATGGGAAAATATTTTAAATGCCATATTGTGTTCTTACTTAGATAAAGACAAATGATGGCAACTAACTACAAAATAAGCTTTGTCCCATGTTACAGGAAAAACTAAGCAACAGTTTTCCTGTAGACTGAAATCATTATTCAAACAACAATAAAATGATTGTTTTCTAGGCCTCAGGTATCAGTGTTCATGCTTTATCTGTTAAAAGTTAATTAATGCTGTAACAATATAGCCGAAAGTATACTGTGTTGGCATACATACTGTATAGGTATACCATACATTGTATGTGGTAATTATCTGTCAAAATTATCTGTGATAATGATATTATCATTGAAAGACTTTTGCATCTTCTAATATCTGTTTTGAATGGGGTTTTTTCTTTTTTTTGGGGGGGGTGTGTGATTTTTTTTGTTTGCTTTTTTTTCTTCTTGAGGTGCAAACTGGCATTCAGGTTAAATTTGAATCCTAAATGTAATATGATATCTAGCCCAGTTTTCTAAACATGCAAATACGTAGCATCCTAATGTTGCACAATGGATAACAGCTTTTTTTTTTCTCAGGAACAGTTCTGCTGCGAAACATTTGAAATAGGTATATTTTCCTTTTTTGCTTCCAGACAAGGAAAGCTCCTTTGGTTTTCTAAATTCTGTAGAGAAACAATCACAGTCCAAAGCTGCTGGTTCCCCTCCGCCTAGGTCCCAAGAGCCTGACTTGTGATTGTTGCTAAAAAACCTCACAAGTTAGGGTCTCAGGGACTAGGAAAAGTCCAATATGATCCAGTAGAAATCGTCTTCCAATAAATTGAATTGCTCAGTATTCATAATCGCTGTCATTAAAACTTTCATTGCTATTGTTAAAAACACCAAAACAAAACAAACCCAAAAAAACAATATTCCCCCCGAATTAACAACCCCTCCTTCCCCCCCAAATCCACAATCCACAGTTTCAAGTAGGGGGCAGAAAAGATCAAATAAGCAGGCAAGATGCATACATACATTCAAACAATGTATCAGCTGACTGAGCAGACTTTTCTTATAGTCCTTAACTTTTGAAAAAGAAAAAACAAAGAACACAGGAAAAAATTCTTCACTGCCTTGTCTTGCAAGTAGCCATATTATAATGCATCAGAGGGAAGCATCTAAAAATGGGTTAAAACCTGGTTCCAGCAGATTTCTACAGTAACAATTTTATTCTATTTCCCTTAATGCCTGAAAGAAGGATTAAATGCTTGTGAAGGAGTTTCTAATTGAACTAGTTCCCCATTATACTTTTAGTTCTACAGTTCAGGTGGGCCCTGGGTTACAGAGTACTTTAAACCCATTCACGACGCAAGGATAACCTTTGGGTGTGTATTCACTTTTTGCCTCTTCCCCACATTCAACATTTAATCCTTCTACAGACTGATAGCAAAAGCTTCATCCCTTCCAGTGGCAATACTAGCTTTCGCTCCATTAGCTGTAGAAAACATTGACATGCAGAGATTGTTGTCACTTGAACCAGATTACTCAAAGCACACATAACTTTCAAATACTGTCGATACAGTAGGAAGAAATGCTCAGATTTCCTGAATAATTTCGTTCTGAAGCCAAACACTTTTAATGGCACGACCACAATCCTGAATTACTTTTGCATTCATTCTCCTTCGATCTTTAGCCTTGTTTGCAGAATGAAAAAGAAAATTTCTACTTTAGGGATGGGATCCACAGTGGTTTTTTTTTTTTTTTCCTCCATCAGAGCCCAGAGCAAAAGAAACAGCAGCCATAAAGGTCCTAGCCACTGGAGCAGACTCTGGCATAGAAAACTCAGTGCTCTTCGGGAAGCCGTTCAGCTTTAAAAAGGAAAAAAAAAGAGAAGAGGGGGGAAAAATTAGAATCTCTGCTGGTCGAACAGGTGAATCATCCATTTACAAGAAAGCTGTTCAGAGTGCTCTGCTGAAGAAAAGATTTGCCAGTGCCCCCCCACCCCCACCCCTGCCCTTCACCCTCCCCTCCAGAATGATACTTCAGATTTCAGAACATTATGGATTATTAAAATATTATTTCAGCTGATGATATAATGCAACATTATATAAGAGCCGTTTCTTTGTCACTGTGCACCATTCAACCAGTTATGCCTCAGACACAAAATAGTTAAAAGAAACAATATATATATCAGAGAGATATATATGTATAGCAGTCCCTAGATTTCATTCCATTTCTTTTTCTAAAGCTGATCATGATTTAACAAACAATTTTGACCACAGCCTTCAAATCAATAATTAGAATGAAAAATCTCTCCCCTCTATAAATATGACATTAACATAATTATACCACCCCCATCGCAGAGACCCATCCTCTTTAGGGAATACATCTGATGCTCTGAAGATGGAAATCAGTCAGATTTTAGTTGCTCTCAAACGTACCTTTGCTTCTCACTGACTGACTGGCTTTACCTTCCATGCACACACACAGTCACTAGCACACGCACGCACACACACACATACACACACATACACATGCGCGCGCACATACACACACACACGCACAAAAAGGCAAGGCAAAGCAGCGGATGCTGACTCAGAGCAGTTGTGTGTGGAGGGGGTGGTATCGGCTGGTATTTTCACTGCACTCATCATTAACATTAACTCACTCTCTAGCATCCACCCTCTCTCAGACCTGCTGGACTGCAGCATTTGCATGACGCTGTCACTCTAGCCCTTGTGGGTCAGATGTTAGAAGAAAAAAAAAGCCTCAAGGCTCTCATAAGGAATGCCTTCATTTCTTCCAAAAGGTCCCTCTTCTTATTTTTCCACCTTTCTACTTCCTCTGTTGCTGTGTCTCAGTTGTTTGACATCTTTCCGGAAGAAAATGTCTTGAGCTGCAATAAGCCAGTAGTCAGTCGGTCCTCCCCTCACCTCACACTCCTATTCCCACCCCCTTTTTTTCCTAATCAATAAGACAGATCTCCAAATGCAGTTGTGAAAACAGTCTCTGACACACAGACTTTCATCCTCGATCCTCTGCCTCGGGAATAGCAGGCAACCCAGGCTCACACGTGATGTCGAGAGAAATAATGCCAGTAATTCTTGAACAGTCTTAGGAGTTTATTCTACGCCTTCTTCATTTTTTCTTTGCTTGAATAAATACCAGTGGGAAGGACACACTAGCTCTCAAAGGCTACAAGGATTCATTTCTTCAGAAAAGCATGAGCATTAAAAAGACTAATATTAATCTTCCTCAAAATTAATGCTATATTTCCCCCACCACCACTCATTGTGCTCTTTATAAGTAGAAATTGTCTCATAGCCAAAACACTGCCAGGGTCTGAATCACCGTTCACTGTGCTGAAATCATGAGTTTCTGGACTTCAATTGGCATTTAAATGGACTAAGTAGTTTTTTTTCTCTTTTTTTTATTTATTTATTTTAGACATCTTGATGAAAATAAAATAAAAAATAGAAGCTGCTTGTGTCAGAGGGAGCACTGCAAGAGAACAATGGCAATACAACCGCATCACCACACCGAGTACTGAAAGTGCATGTTTGAGCTACACTTGTGTATTTATCTGGAGGGTATTTGCTCCGTGTTGGTAAAGAAGTCTGTGCACATACGTGTACATTGAATACACACACACACACACACACAAAAACTCAAGACACATATATGAAATATACAACACAAAACAAAGCACAAAGGCTGTTAACTGAAACACAGGCACAAGTCGTCGGACACGCTATGAAAATCCACAGAGCATAATTATTGTGTGCATTTTTACCTTGTTCCTTTGTTCTTAAGGCAAGGGACTTTAATGACTTACGGTGTTGACACTCTTTCGGCTTTTCCCTTTTTACGCCAACAGTATTTGGGAATTATTTTTCCAGACAATACCACACCACTGTGATTCGCGGTATGAAAATTATTTACCAGAGGAGGGAGGGGGAATGGGACAGGTGATACGCAATTCGCCAGCCAATTCTCAGAGCTGCCTGGTGCCGTAGGAACTCTCGGCAGGTCCCAGGATGCAGTGCTACACTGCAGCCCAGGCTCAGGTAGCTGTCTGGCAACCTAAGGGTGGCAGCAAATGTGAAGGGCATCTGCTCGCAGGAAAGGTCCAAAAGAAAACACTGTGCAGCCCCAACATAAAGAAAGGAAGCCAGAACGCTAGGGTACACGCCCTAAGCCCAGTTAATATGCATTTACATCCAGCTGTCATGATGGTAATTAATTTTTAGGGAAAGGATGGAGGACAACAGACAATTAGGAAACAGTTAAGTTTGTAATCTCAGAGAAAGGGAGAGACGGAGACAGACACACACCCACAGACAGAGACAGACAGCGAGCAGAGAACGCCAAGCATGAGACAACAAAAACAAGACTGAATTCAGATTTGGGGAATTATTAAAAAAAAACAGGATAACAGCATTCAGCTTTGCATTTACTGAGGTATAAAAAAAATTAACACATGCACAGCATGGCTTAAAATACTCATTGCCATCAATAGTCTGTGACTGATGCAGGCTTCTTACTGCTATACGTACATTAGATTGGTCATCGCCTCTTAATCTCCTTTTGCTCAGACCCATCCATTTTTTGCTGCTCCAGCATCTGTGCCCTTTATACTTTTTTTTTTCTGTATAGTTACCCACAATACCCTGGATAAATTAATGTCATGACCTCTCTATGGCTATCAGACAGAAAAAAAGTCTATGATTTTAATAATTGAACATGTGCGTACAACAAACTGCCTACAGATCACCCAGATTTGTGGACTGCCTCCAAAAGCAGCCTTTGCTAGCTCTGCGAATCAGAAACAACAGATGCAAATAGCCACAGAACCCAGCTCTCTGCCTTGCCTTTCTCTTTTCTTTTTTTTTACAAACCCACCCTTTTCAGTCTGTGCCATTTCACGTTCCCTGCGTCTGCCCCCTCAATGGTTAAAAACATTAGCCTGACGAAATCAGAAGCTTTTGAATAAAAGCATGAAGATGAGGGAAAATTATAAATGGTTGCAGATTCTGGAAATTTATATCCAGACAATGAGCAGGGAAGAGTACCCAGGTTCAAGTGCTGAGACTCACTCAGGAGCACCTCTGGGGCCAATGGGACTGCAGACTAGATTAAATCAATAGTAGTCTGAAACGAGATGTCGTAATCAATCAGCTCAATTACCACTGTCATAGATCTGGGCTTAAGGTCTTTCCTGATTCCACTCTTCTAATCATTAACCCTTATACATCCTCAGAGTAGGAACTCACACTTGCTCTGGTGCCCTACCTTTCAGATCATCAAAATTTAACTTAGCACTTTGCCCTCATTCTCCTTTTCCCTATTTAAATAGTATCAGAATGGCTCAGCAAGAAACATATTTAAATGTGAAAATGGCAAGGTTAGATGCACTCTTTTCAATGTACCTATTATATATTTGCTGCTGTGTGCTTATATATTATTATGCCTCCGGGAGTGGCTGGGTGGATCAAAGACTGCTGTTTAATTAACATTCAACTCAGCTGTTTCCTTGGAGATTAAAAATACAAGACTAGTTGAATTAAACTGAAGCTGTTCACTCCTTTTACTAATCCAATATTATGGAACTCTTCTCTCAACCTGCTTAGGAGCAACTTGTTTCTGGTTAAACCACTAGGAAAATCCATTTTCAGTTTGAGGGTAAGTGCAGAAAAGTTTGAAAGACATTTTCGTATGTATGTTTGAATTTCACAGAATTAACCATTTACATTTTGCATACATAGTACAGTAAATTCCCCTGCAATGCAAGGAGAAAAGAACCATTTAGTTTGAATATGAGCAGAACCACTTTGAAATCTTGACTGTAACTGTTCACTGTGTGACACTTAAATGTCATCTATTTAACTTCTTTTTATTGCTATGCAGGTCCTGAAAAGATCGAAAAGATTGTCATAAAAATGCTCTGGCAACTGTCACAAATCCTTCTCTTAGTTTCTCAAGAGGAAAGAAAGAATCCATGTAGCAGGTATCCAGAATTTTGGTCTCTTAAATTTGACCTATTCTGCTGTTATACTCAATAATATTAGTGGAAGAAACCCTCATTACATTTACAGTTACATCACTGTTTGTACACTGCCTCTATTTCCAAGCAGAACCACACCTTTTTTAACCACAGATCTGCTTTTCAGCTGGAGAAGCAGAACACATAGTCCATGGAGCACTGCAAATGCCAAATAGCAGAATTAGCCCGTGCCGTGGCAATGATATTTTGGGGAGGAATTTGTGCTTCTAGGGGTGCTAGGAATGGGTATGGGACAGGGGTAGCAAATACATGTTTGACAGCAGAGTCAGAGGCTGATGTTGGGGGTCTGTCTGAAGGGAGGGCACCTGCTGGGGCAGGACACCGGGCTACCCAAGACAGGCTATAATTGGAGATCGATTGCTGGATTTAATGACACAGCTGTTTTCATTAGTAGAAACCGGGAAAAAAAAAAAAAAAAAAAAAAAAAAAAAGGCCTAGAAAATGATTCAGCTGCTAACATAGGTGCTTTTTAACAGGCTTATACCTCAGCCAGACAACTTTGCTGCATCAACTGACGCCTCACAGATGAAAAAAAATAACCTCAGCTTTGCATCTTTTCTGGGAAGGATTCAGCTGACAGTGGGATGAGATACAAAAAAAACCTTCACTCTGTCCTTTAGAAAAGCTAAATGAATGCAATGCACCAGACACCACCTTAAACAGGATGCTGCTCAGTTTTACAGGCAGCAAAGACTGTGAGCATCATCCACAAGGGGACAGCATTCACATCTACACTGGAAAGATGCAGTTTTGTACAGGCAGAACGGAATGAGACCAAACCCCCACAAAAGTAAGATAAATAAAATAAAATTAAATTAAATTAAATTAAATTATAAAAAATAGGTGTTTCCTGGATTATTACATATGGACAGAGAGGGAGGAGAGGTGAGCCTGGACATGGATATAAGTTATCAAACCCCATTCAAATACAGGACGAGCCTTCTGTTTCTCAGGCAGCAAGAGTAAGATGATTTGCAGTATTAATACAAACTTTGTGTGAAAAATAAGGATTCTCTGAAATAAAAAATAACAATGTTAAAAGAATGAGATGACAAGAATTAGATACTACTGGAGCAAAATCAGAAAGTGTCTAACACAAAGGGAGAAATGCACTAATATAAAATGCTATTCTTATTTTGCAGTTCTCATCTTCATAATCTCAGTGTGCTCCACCTGGCAGGTAAACCCTGATCCCTATTTTCCTAGGAGCAAAAGTTTCTTCATCACAATGCTCATGAAAAGGATATCAATTAAAATAAAAGGTTTCCCTTCCTGTAATGTAGTATTTAAATGACTTAGAAAAATAAGACTGTCAGAGTGGCCTGTGTCTAACCACGTAGTTTTGTGTGATTGCCCCATGATATCTTCTCATCTCACTGATGAACAGCAAGGTGAAATGACTTCATAAAAATGCCATAGCTATCTAGTTCCAGATCTATCCCAAAAAACTACCCTCTTATCTTTTTAGAAATGCTACACCCAGAATTTTTATTATTTTTAGTAACAGTGCCTTTTGTAACTTAGCTGCAATTCCCACCCGACTGTGAGTTATTAAAAAATAGCCTACTCAATCTCTTACAGAAATCACACATAAAATTAAAGAATTTATTTTTTTCTTCTCTCCATATACAAACTCCTTCTTAAATGCTATTATACAATCGCCTTGCTGACTTGTCAGTTTACCTGCCCTTTATTAAAACATAGATATGTGACAGCAGAAATTACTGCAGTCTGAATTACTTTGGAAGTATATGAATACTATTCAATAGACCTTGATTTCACTGACATTTTCAATTAAAAATGTAATTATTTGTGAAAACTAACCACTATGATATTTATTCTTTTCTGACCTATGTTTCCTTGAGCTTCGAAAGCATGAAATAATGAATGAATTAACTTTTCTATTTATGAATGCTTTTTATGCTTACTTCACTAATTGCTTTTTGTTACCACTTCATAGCACCAGCACATTGTGAAGAATGAAATTCCAACTGTTCATAAAACTGTATTTGACAAAACAGTCAAGCTTGCATCTGCAGTCTGTTCAATAAACATGTAAAGTACCGAGCACTATTTTAAAAATCCCGGTTCATAAATTTTCCAGTATGACATTTTCACTCTTTCCTTACTAATTAGGTATACATGCATATAGATATATATATATATAAAATCGATAAAAATGTAAGATAATGTAGGACAAGATCACCAAAATATGTCATTTATACTCAGAAGGCACCCTCCATGCTGGTTACACACTATTGTTGCACCCATCAGTGGGCCTGATGCTACCAAAAGTGCAATCCAAGTAAGCTTATTTGGATGGATAGTTTCTGAAATTATCTGTATTTTTCTGAGCACCAGTTCTTGGATACATATATGTCAAATAAGAATCAGAGTTTACTGAAAGAAATTAGAGGTATTCTGTATATGCTCCAAACAGTAACAGGATGTACAGAATTCTGCTACAGAAGGAAAAAAAAAACAACTCTTATTTTCTTACACATTGTGATTTGAAGATAATAATTTGTGAGAAACATTAAGAAACACCATTTCTATAGCCTTGGTTTTAGAGGTTTTAAAAGTAGGCTGGGGAAAAGCAAAGCATTTTAATAAGAAAATACAAAATAGCAGGTTCAATGCTTGCAAAACCAGAATATTTTAAATTTTCTAGTCAGTGAAGGTTAAAGCTATCCTGCATTCTCATAGTTCTCTCTCTCCTTTCAATCAATCTCATTGATTTTTTTTTTTAAAGGTCAGAGGCTATACCTTCATTGATCAAAGAAACAGCCTGACACAGCGAAAGAGTCTGCCAATTCCAGACAGATCAATCACACCTTTGTCTGCTTTTGATACATTATGGTTATTTATTCTGCATCACCACGACTTTCTGTCGCATGGCTCTTAATGTAATAACGTTGCTCAGAGACAATAATAAAAAAGGGGGGAGGGGAAATATTCTATTTAAAATAGTTTAAGTGCCTCTCTGGTATTTCTGAGGGTAGCTTATGATAGAACTTGGCCGGTTTGTTTCATTTCAGTTTTGCCTTGGAAAAGAACTGCTCTTATGGTATTTAGATCTCCTTGGTCAGTGTTTTGTAAGATTTTATAAAGGCAATCCTTTGAAAATTATTTGTGCAGTTTTTAGAAAAGTAATTAGACTTTGATAAGAAAACAATTATAATCTAATCACAATCAGAATTTTCCATGTTAATAAACTGTTTCACAAATGTTTTAATAAATAGAATGTAACTGATACCCAGCTACAGCTACTGACTCCACTATGACTGTAAAATGAAACTAAATGGTCAGCCTAAAATAATTGCTGGGAAATATTGCTGAATAAACAGATACAAGTGCTGAAAAGCTCCTGGCTTTGCAAACTATTATGCTGAAAGCCAGCTACAGCTTTAAAAAATGCACTATATGCTCACTGTCATGACTGAAAGTTATATGTTATTATTAATCTTTCTGTAGCGTGTGCAAGAAGCCTTTAAAGCTATTGTTGTTCTATTAGCAAATCTTTCATTCATATTCGGTAGCCTATCATTTCATAAGCAGTTGCGCTACTTAAGAAAAATCACTTGTGAGTCTCATGCTATTTTTTATAAAAGTATTAAACTCCAATTCTAAAGGTAAAAGGGTAGCCTAAGAGAAGTTAGTGGCAAAACGCCCAGTGACTTCAGTGGAGACGGGATTTCACTGCACGAAGTTGCTTCTCAACTCCTTCCACCCAAGCTACCTGCACAAGAAAAAGAAGCACGTGGGATTTCACAAGACCATACTCTTGTAAAGAATTTAAAATAAATTACAAATTCCTTAGCAAAACAGCTAACAAAGCTATGATGATCTCTGTGCACCATGCAGCCCTTGCAAAGACAGTGGAACCTCTCAGTAAAATTATGCATGTAAATCTTTGCAGAATCAGGATATCAGGTAATAAGACATAATCACCGTCGTTAGAACCTTATAATAAGATATATGATAATCCAAACACTTGGCATCAGTTTCTGATTTCATTGTGCCTGCTCTGTAAATTATTATGCGCCCAATTTACAATTACATCAGCATTATTACATAGAGCAAAAGGTAAGTGGTATACAAAGCTGAAATATTAAGCCCATTAAAAAGTTATGAGTTTGACAGAGTCCCTACATGTATTTGTGTGCATGCCAAGAAATGCATTTCAAAACCTTTAACTAAAGGAAACTGCCTTCCAGTGATAAACTGCAACATCTAAAAAACGTTGCTGAAATGCTACTGCCACTCTCAAAGGCCAAGAGACCTTAAAAACGATTGCTGGCTGACAGCACTGCACAAAAACATACAGTTTCTTCTGTAAAGAAATAAAGCTGAATGCACAACATTTCAGAGAAGTTTTGAATAAGTCTATTTGTCCGGCTTACTTTGCAAAGGCTCTGTAGAAAACAGCACCATAAACACTTTCAGTCCCCACACAAGGGCTAAACAAAGAGTCCTCTTTCTAGCCATTTAATCCAGTAATTTATTTTTTCAACCATCACATAAATCGAAACACAGCTGTAACCAATGACTTGCAGATCCAGTTCCCTGCCAGCTGGATCCTGTTCTGCTGAAACAGCAAGATTTTTACATTGTTCACTTCTGTACATCTGGAGAAATCATTTGGGTTCAAAGGTGACTAGAAAAGCTCTTTAAATAAACTCAACCAACAGTGAAGAGAGGCCTAAGTATCTACAAAAGCTATATGAAGTTCCATTTAAAAAGCTCTTTTTTTTCAAATTAGTGCACAGACCAGTTTGCTTCTTTAAACATTTTATGATTATGACACTGTAATTGAATTACCCACTCAAATATGTATTTTGCTAATAAAGAAATATTTACTACTTTCCAAGACATTTCAAACACAGTGTCAGTATTCAAAAATTATGACAGTCAATAGTTTGTGTACTTATCACATCTAAAAGTATCATCAGAAAAAATGCAACAGGATAAAATAAAATATCAAAAATATACCTCAATTAATGTATCTTAGCTGTGGTCTGAAATTCCGCTCAACTTTAAATTAAAGAAAAAGCAAACAATAAGAAAGCATCTACCGTACTTAGATATGTTGAAGCTGGGATCTCTTAGATGTCAATCCTTAAAATAGCCTTACTACAAAAAGTAGCATGCCTTATTGCATGTGTCTTCTAGTTAAGTAACAAAAATGTCCCTGACATTTAAAACTGCAAACAGTAAATTGATTACAATGCATTATTTCCTTTAGAAAAGCAATCACAAATTAAAACAAGTGAATCTTTCAGAGGTAAATAGCAATGAATATGGAAGTCTCATATAATTTGTGTCTCTGATTACTTTTCAGACCAAACAGATGCTCAAATACATTTACAAGGGAGTAGTTTGATGCCTAGCCCAGGTCCCACAGACAAAACAAAACACTGAAAGTCCCTATGCTAGGTCTTAATTGCAAATTCATATACATGCACTATCAAAAACAAAATAAACAAAACTTTCCATTGGATGTGTGTTTCTCTTCAAGCAGGTAAGCAGGACACATCCAGAACATGCCCCGGTTGCTTAAGTAAAGATGTAGTTCCTTAACTCCACATTATTAAAAGGTATTTCAAAATTCAATTAGGGTTCACTACTGCAATTGCTTCTTTTCCTTTTTTAATACTTACTGTTATAGCTGTTTTGAAACAATGCTGATAAAAGTATCCTTTCTGCTTGCCACTGACCACATCTCTGTGCTGGCTTCATGTTATTTCCCATTGTCTCCTCCTCACAGATTAACTGAGTAGCTACCTCACCTTCAGTTCTTGATTCTTGCTGTCTGTTCTTGCCTGCGCTTCCCCCCTTCACTCATAATTATAGGAATGCACTATTGAATATGCTATCTATGCTCTGTTGTGAAAATATGAGCATTAAAAAAGTAAAACTAAAAAAGAAAGAAAATATCATGTCTTTAAAAGCCAGATAAACCAGATAAGTCATCTGCAAAAATTAACATGCACAACTCAACCAGGTAATTACCACATCACTCTGGGGCAAACTTCAGGGTATTTAGACACGCATTTCTGTCCATTAACATGTACAAATTTACGTAAACATTCTAAAATTAAAAATATCTAGCTTGCACTTAATTACAATGTTTCTGGAAAGCTTTCTAATGTGTATTTACCCTTAACTACGTTTCAGTTTTTGCCTGATATTTAATGTAAGTATCACAGAAGGGAGTGAATTTTGACAGAATGTAAGGTGCCACTGCCCAGTGATTGAGCTTCTGCTGTGCCTCCCATGATCAACTTTGCCAAAATCATCAGAACAATTCAACAGTATAAGTTCCATTTACAATCCATTCACTGCAGTTCTTTGATTCCACCCCTAAAATAGCTCTCTGCATTTCATACTCTGTATTGTCAAAATTATTAGCTTCCATTTTTAATAAATGGATTAGGATTTATTATCCAATTCAGATATCACCTATGACCCATTATGTAACATTAACTGCCTGCGTGTCTGCCAAGGGTTGAGGTAAATCTGGATAACAATGAGTCACAATCTGAAATACACCGCTCAGAGACTTGGGACAGTCTAGGAAAAGTAAAATAGTCTGGAGAGAGCTGTTACCTCACTTTGTTAGGTGACTTTGGTTGCTTAGAAAATCTTGTTTAATTCTCTCATATTGCAGTTGGCAGTACAGATGGTATTCTGATTTATCCAGGAATGTAACTCCCATGGCAGACCCTTTGGTCTTTTTAGCTTCTATCTGGTTTAAAACCTAAGCTCTGATGAATGAATCTCCCAACTGGAAATCCAGCTCATCAAGCTAGAAAGACTGAACCAGAGATTTTTGGATCTGATGCACCAATTTCAGAATGTGCTAAGCCAGATCTTCCAATTATCTAAATTTTTGTTTGGCAAATGTTATGGGAGGTTCTACCTAGGGGTTTGGATAATTATGCTTATCTTCTATAAGACATTTAGTTATGCCAGTTTACATTGCAAAGTCCTTTATGTAACCTGTACCACTGGGTGCTCTGCAGCAGGGATGAACAACTTTTCTAAGGCTGAGATGCCAGACTTCGCACACATCTCCTGTATTAAAGACAGAGCTTGTCAATAGAAACTGAACAGGGTGCCAGAAGCTGCTGCCATTTAAAGATGAGTGATGTTGCCAATCACATTTTTGGCAGACTCTTGATCCCGTGGAAAGCAGCAATTCCCATTTGCCAGTTCTCAATGAGTGTGCAACCCAGGGCCTTCAACCCTTAGCGTAAATCAGGACACCTGCCAAAAGAGATGGCTGTTTCTTCCTTCTTTCCTGACCTCAGTCATTTATACCTTCACCTTGTTTGTGCTGACACTTGCATCTTATGGCTGTGTCGTAAAGCAGATGAGGGAACTGACCCAAAAAGTAAACCAGAATAAGAGATTAATTTGCACCAGGATCAGTCCTTGATCTGGCTCACTAAACAGTCACATAAACTAAGTGTCAGCACAAAAGGCCAGGTGGAAAGGACTGCTACTCATAAGAGTTTTCCTTTCAGTGGCAACCTGAATTTAGGCATAAGTGACCCTATGCCTAGTTGGAACCAGGAGCTGTATGAACTGTGGCCTCTCCAAGACACCTCTTTAGGAAACTAAGGGTCCACATCTTCTGTCTTTGCACCGGCCTTACTACACTCCCTGGCATCCATGTTGAGCCCTGCAATACAAAATTAAAAATATCGCTGGAAGCAAAGATATGAGACTGTATTACAGCCAGAGAGAAATTAGAAGATACAGCCAGAGGATAAAAGACTAGACACTCCAGGAAGTATCATGCAGAAGGCTGTTCAAGGTGGTCAGAATAGTAAATGAGACATTAGCAACAGTCAAGTAATACATCAAGGCTATAAATAACTGTGAAATCTGGTATTAACAGTAATCATAAAACACAAAGGAGTGCTCAGAGATTCCTGTACACTTGAAATGCAAATTACTGCAGAGCTAAGGATAATTGTGACAACAAATTTAAAACCAAAATTAGATCTGATTTTCAGACACTATGAAGAAGTTTATATGAACTTTACCAAAAAGGTCTGAAATGTAACACATATATATATATTTGTATAGTTACTTGTGAAGTTTTCTCCTTGCATGTATTTCGTTCCACTTACCTAGTTTAGAACACTGCTCTCAATTATTTACAATGATAAAATGGACTGGGTTAGGGTTTTCATAAAGTCCATTACAGCCATAAACCATACAGAGGGAATCAATAAATTCTATGTTATCTCCATACAGCATTCAGCATTTTGCTTTTTTCTTTTTTTTTTCATTTTGGTGAGTAACATGCCTGATGTAGTCAGTACACTTTTCACTGGATTTAATCTACAGGCACACATCGCAAGGCAAACATATGCCTTTTCCTTCACAAACAAAGTGCCATCAGACACCGCATCCGTGTTTGTAAATCATTTTCGAGATGCTGTGTTCTCACACGTGCAATCTGAGAGCAACAACATAAAACGAAATGTATCATTGTGAAACATATCACATTCATTACTTATGAAAAAAAAAAAAAGGTGGAATGGCACAATCCACAGCTAGGTCTATGTTGTGCCCTGAATTCCTAAGCAGAACATCTCATCACAATGACTGAGCATTTTAGCCCAAAAAGGACCATGACTCTCTAGGGATCACAGGATTTGCAAGCGCATCAGAAATCCACGATGCATGCATGTGACAGACTTTGTTGGGAGTCCACCAGCTGGCTGAAAGAGACCAGCAACGTGTGCAGTTGGGCAGCTTAAAGTATTACTGCACATACAGAAAAAAAAACCTTCCTAAATCCACACTAATTTACCTTTAAAATAGTCCCCAAAACATAGCTTCCTGTTTAATAAAGTAAATTTGAAATAAAATGTCAGCTTAAAGCACTTCATTTGCACATCCTTAAGAGGATATGGCCTTCAGCATGGACCTGAGGAGATGTAGGTATTAGATAATAAAGGCACCTTTTCTTCATCTTTGATTATTAGATTGCAGTGGCACCTTGAAAGGCACAGTTTCTGTGTGAAATTCTTCTGTATGGCCTTGCCTTCCCAGGGTTCAAAACTGCAGATTAGGACAGCAACACAAGGAAATTGACTAAATCCTCCTTCATACACCTGTTTTCTTCATGAAGAAAATAAAGCTGCACTACATTTTAGAAAATATGCTTCCATGCCAGCACATGTGATGCCTGAAGGATAAACAGTAATAGGAAGAATAGGAATTTTAGTCCATTATGTAGCATAAAACTGGCTATAATGGGTTAGATCCAAGGGCCTTCTTGCTCAAAATCCTGTCTTCAATACTGCCTATAAAAGGATGCCAAAGGTCTTCCTTTGAATCAGACAAGCACAGATCCATCTAAGAAAAGGCTATGAGGTGGCTACAAAGGAAAGAGAACTGATTTGAATATTACTAAGATAGATGGCAGGTGGGAATGATGAGATAGCACAGAATTGTAGTAACGTGTTTTCAGGAACTGAAGGAAGACAGAAGGTACACAGGACATGTAGTGGTATAATAATCTGCTCTTCTACACTCACTAAAATTTCCCTGTTTCCCAGATTCTCTCTGTTTTCCATGGATATTGTTACAGTGACTTCAAAGCCTCTTTGCAAGTTTTTCATAAAGGTCAAATTCCATGCTATGTTCAACATGAGCAGTGGTAACCACACTGCCTTTGAACGGAAGTTCTCTAGTGCAAGGAATCTCTTGTTACCAACACGTGAACTACTTTGTAGTCAGACCCTGAAGCTTGCTGAGTGCAGGTACCCCAGAAGACAAAGAAGCAAAGCCAACAAAACCCAGAAACAACAGGTAGCCAACAGTAACATGTTTTTCAATAATTACTTTTGTGTTCTCTCTCCATCTTGGGATCCTTTAGGATCCGAACTGGGAGCTTTGCAAAGACAGAAAAGTTACATATACAACTTCTAATGACAAAATTAGTTTGAAGATACTTTCTCTAGTGAGTCTAATAAAATACAGTTAAATGTTATTATGCACTACATGTCATAAAATACAAAAATGGCTATTTTAAAGAGAGAATTATTCCACTAATAAAATATACAGGAAGCTGAGTGATTATGCTATTCTACAACACTACTGGAGCATTAAAGTTCTTTGTAAAGTGATAAGCCAGCAACTGAGACATTCTTATAGTTTTTTCTTTATTAGACAGAAATAGCATACTCTGTACAGGGTGCAGACACCATAAAGATATATATTTGAAAAATGAATTACCAAAGTTTTCTGTGGGTTTTAGTTAGGTAACTGCAAGCATTCAGGGGTTGCAAACAAACTCTGATCTAGCCAAATGTGCAAGTCCCCAGATTTATACGGTGGTTCATTCCAATGCAGAAGTGGCAGACTGCTTTGTTAAATCCACCTGCAAGAGAAGTGTCATGTGACCCTTCTCCATAGAAAAGTGGCACTAATAAACCTTGAGGATATTAGAAATATTGAAAAGCATGTAGAAGCACAGTATTTTTCCATCCCTTTAAACAGCTCCTTTACACTTGCTTCATTCTTAGAATTCAGCAGAGTCAACAAGTATTTTCATTTTTTAGTGAGGAGAATCAGAAAACGTAAGGCAAAGAACACATAAGGACAGGTTTATCACTTCTCTCCATTTAAAATAGTCTTCTGCACTCTTGTCACTACTTTTGCTAGTGATGTCATAGCAGCAGCTTTCAATTTTAAATACCAGGTGTTCACTCCTCAATAAATGCAAGGCAAGTTACATTACATCAACACAGTTTCCCTTTATTCCAAGGGAAAATTACTTCTCAAATTGATTTAGTATTCATACTTATGTACTACCAAATTATGTGTGGGGTGAATGAGCACTAAGGGGAAAGAAAAAGAAAGGAAAGACCGTAAAGTAACAGTGGCACTCCACATTCATTCATCTGGAGACTGGGTGCAGTTATTAGTGGTCATGGTTGTGTGTCCTGGAATCTTCTCACTCTGTTCCTCCAGGTTGTATTCTGCTCTTCACAAGTACAAATTAGTTGACTCATTGCCTAACCTGAAGACAGGATTTTTCTTTTGATTTGCAAGAGTTTCATATATGGCACTAATAGGTGTGGGAGTAAAATCCATGGTACCTATGTACATTTCAGCTTGTTTCCCAAGGAGATAAAATAGACTTGATGGAGCAATAACATTTCTTTTATAGACCACTCACTTCAAAATAAATCACCTAAAGTGATCCCAAGAAAATGACTTCTCTGTGCAAAGCCAGTTATGTCATTCATTAAGGTTTACTGGCTCCTCTATTTCAGTACTATGGTCAGAACCTAGCCAAATTGGCACTGACTGTCAATGCTATTTCTCTGTATCCACAGTAGGAAAACCAGTACTTGAAGTGACACTCAAGCATGGTAAGCATGAATGAATGCTGACTTTTACTGAAGACCACTGTAGGCTAGTGAAATGAGTTGTGGCATCCTTTAACATAAAATTAATGAATCTTACTGTTATTCTAAAGCAGTCCTAAGTAAATGTTTAAAATCAGTGCTGAAGTAATTAGAATAAAGATTGTCAGAAGAAGCATAGAAATAAAAACATCATCCATTGTTTAACAGATTAATCAAGTTGAGTGAAACTGATATTTTAAGTGACTGTAACTAGTAATTTTTTAAGTGAGCATATGGAGACCATGTATGAAATTCAAATTTTGAAGTCTTCCATAGTTGTACAAAACCTGTTTTCAGAATTTAAGAATGTACATAAGCAGACTGAGTTGAAGTGGATATCATCAAATTGATGCATAAATGAGCGCCATGCTCTTAGTAGCTTTGAAAGGGGATCTATGGGAAAAGCAGTGATAGGCATCAGTGCCAGTGTGGTGAGCAATACAAGTATGCACTTTATAGACTAAATGGGAAAGACACAACACTAATCAGGATTTAACACAAAGTAAATTAACTGGTAGGATCTTGAATGTCACAATTCAACATCATGTTTGGGTATATAAACCTGAACATGTCTACCTGCAGAAGAAGAATATTTAACTTAAATTTTGAAAGCATTTTTGAGAGAATAACCTATAATGCATGAACTGGACCCAGAAAATACATGGAAAAGGCAATGCTGAAGGAGAGATCATAGGTTACAAAAAGCATTTGTACTTCTATTTTGATAAAATGGCAAAGTACTGCATAACATACTCAGAAAGTCTTGGGCCAGAAAGTGTGCACTGCACATTTTTTTCTGTATAAATTTGTTGAGATAACCTACATATAGGGAAACTGTAAGAGTATATTTTCTTATTTGCTATGGCTACTGAGATTTAGCCAAAATTAGCCTAAAATGAGATGTAACAGTCAAATGAACTTTCACTAGCTCATCCCATTCTTTTGTCAGAAACACTTTGATAAACTGGAGGGATTTCAGAGAAAGAGGAGGTGCGATTGGGCAGCTACTAACATACTGAAAAAAACCTGTCAAGAGAGGTAAATATTTTAAGTACTTGCACAACAACAGCCTACAAGTATTTGTTGGGCATTATCTCCACAGCAAAAGCACAATTTTTCCATAAAGTCAACTGTAGGAGAAGGGAGGTGAAAGTCATAATTTCTATCGTGTAACAAGGATTTCTTTTTCACAATGAAAAATTATTTCCAGATAGTGGATAGCTTCTACAAAACTAGCTTACACCAAACACAAGTAAGAGCTAATCCTTCACTGGCACAGTAGGCATAATGGATCATCTGTACCTCTAGTTCTTATGCATTATCATATGACAACAAGGAAGTCAAAGAACCACATAGTGGTAAGAATCAATACAGAGGAGTATCTCAGAGGAAGGGAAAATAGAGTTTCACCTGCCTTGATTGGGATTGAAAGGAGATAGCAACAGTAACTTCACAGTGAGAATTCTGAAATCTCGCCATGCAGGGAACAGAGTTTTTTTATGAGGATATGAAAATATTGTAAAATGTAGAAAATAACAGGAAGCATTTAGGGATTAAGATTAATTATGTGATTTACTATTACCCCTACCTTTAAAGTATGGGGAGACACATATAGCATGTGCCTAGCAGAAAAGCAACAGTCTGGCTAACTACAGGTGTAACTTTATAAACATTAGCCTTTGCTGAGTAATAACTAAAATGTAAGTTATATAAGGAAATAGTTCTATAGGAAATAGGAAAATATAAGGGAAAAGAAACCCCATCAGCTGTTTCAACAGTGACACAGACAGGGTAAATCTTGCAGCACAGGGTGAACAACCAGACAGAAAGGCTCAACTAAGACCTTCACTGATACCTCCCCCACTCTGAATTTCTGATCCAGAAGAAAAACTTATATAGAATACTCAGCACCCTGTAATGGTTGATCATGCAAGTACTTTGATTTCAGTTTGGTTTTACACATGTAAATTGCCCTCCCAGATTAAAGCATCGACAAGTTTGGATCCTTCTTGCAATGACTAGCATTTAGATACTTAAGAAAATATATTCCTTTAACATATGTAAAATTTGCACCTCAAAACTTTCACTGAATCTTCAGTGACTGTTGAACTTTGAAAAGAAGCACAACATATTTATTTGGAAATAGACTGTCCTCTTCTCTCCTTTTGTTCTTTTCTTCTCTATCAGAACAGTTAGAATAAGAGATACTGTTGCTAGCAGTTATATGTTATCATCTGTACTGTATGTAGGTTGATATCACACAGATAGGATCTTGTTGCCATTGCTTCTTGTTTTGGGGTGAGGGCATTATTTTAAGGGGAGGGGAAAGGCTGCTGAAACCTTAACAGAGATCACAGGTTTTATTGAGGTGTCCACAATGACCTGATCTTTTTTCCTGGTATTTCTAAATTCATTTAGAACCCAATAGAAGTCATAAATATTTCTTTAAATGCCTGCTACCTTTCATTTGACATCGTGTCATCCATTGTTGTAGTTCTGATGGTTCCCTTTCAAAGTTCCCCATACAGCATGTTTTGGACTTGAGTACCCTAGCTAATTGTGCCATTTGCAGATGTTTCCATCTCACTGTCTAACTTTCTTTCCAATTCATTAATACACTTATTTAGTAACAACCATCATATCATGAAGCAATAGAGCAGCCCACTGTAATCTTTCAGCCATAGAGGAGGATGAGATGAGGAGGATGATGTATTTTTACTTTGTACTTTGTCATCTAGACATTTTTACACCATGATGAGGATTTCCCTCTCCCCCAGTGAGCACTTAGCTTCCTTAACAGCTGTTCCTGTGAAGAAAACATTTTGAAGTCAAAAAATTATGTTAGATGATTCTCTTTTTCCTTCTTTATTTAATGCTGGGTTTTTGGTTGGTTTTTTTTTATTTTTTATTAAAAAAAAAAAGTGCAAAAAATAGCTAATAGAATTAATCTTTTACAGATAAAGCTCTGGTAACTACCATATTTGTGTTAGCATTCTTACTTTAAATAGAGCCTCATCTAATTCTCCTTCTATTTCTTTCTATTGCCCAGAAATATACTTCACCGGAATAATCTGAAAAAGTTTTCAGAAAACTTGTCACAGTATTATTCAGTTCTTCAGTACTGAAGAATCAGTACTATTCAATGTCAGTACAGAGAGCAAAACATGGCCACACCTATATAAGAAATACTTACAAACTCTATGACATTATTTCAAAAGTAATTTTGCTTACTGAAAGAACTGAGTGGTACTCTCCCTGTTGCGGACTACAAAGATTGAGACCTTTTAATTACCCTAATATCCACCTACAACAAGCAAAGCAACCAAGCAACTCTAATCAGAATCAAAATCCACAGACCAAATCACTTTTTGATTTTAACGCTTCTGAACTTCTGCACAACTCTGAAGTCATCTCAGAAAAATTATGGCTTGTGGAACATGAAGGAAATGTCTGTATGTTCTCCAAACTGGAAGCTTGCATCTCCATACTGTTAGGGCAAAACCTCTTTGATGGTGATGGCTTTGTACCAGGTTTCAGTTCACCAAGAAGAGGTGCCTGGTTACAAGTTTTTAACAAAGGCTCTCTGACTCTCTTGGTCTACATTGTGGGTCTCACTCCCATCTTGGAAGATTTATAGACTCAAACTGTAAATTTTACACTGAACCTTTTCCCACTCCTGTTAAACGTTACTCCAACACAATTCACATCTAAATATTGCAATTTAAGATCACATAGCTGTTTGCCACATAATTTAATGAGTTAAGAGAACACTGCTCACATAAACACTTTAAATTTGTCATTTCTAAGGTGCAGAACACACAATTCAGAGCTTGCAGCATGTGGGAGTAATATGGATTTAAGCCAATTTTGAGCCCTCTTTATCCTGGGCTGCTCCTCAACTCCTCATGTAATTTAGCTGTTTCTAAGTCTGCCCATACCTTAACAAGGAGAGCCCAGCTACCCAAGAGTTCCAGTAGTGCCTGGCACTTCCCCAGTACGGTCAGCTGGGGTTCCTCAGTGTGCTAGGAAAACAGACTAATAGCCATTTCCTTCCTGCCTGCCTCAAGAGAGCTCTCCTTCAGATGGACCCAGAGCTTTTAGCACTCTGTCTGGCATCTGTGGTGGTCATTGTCACAGAAAAGAGCTAGGGCACAGGTGAGGATAAAGATGACAAGTGCACTTCTCCACCTTCATTATTAGAAAGTCAATGCTGCAGATTATTTAAAGAAAAAAGTCCAAAATTTTCCATCACTGTTAACCCTCCTACTTCATATGCCATATTCTTCTCCTTTTAGACAATGAAGGTCAACAAAGGCAATTCTAGTTTTATTTGTACAGTCAGTTTTACTTTCAGGATCCATTGAGCCTCAGCACTTGAATTTCAATCAGTGATGTTTATTTAAAACACCTTCATTACTGTGGTCTTTATATGTGCATACATTATGTAGCTTTTAATATTTATGACAATGAAAGAGTATTATTAAATGTATGTTATTATTTAATATACGATATGCATTAATTTAAAGAAGACCTGTGGGGCAAGCTGTGTAATTACTACATTAAAAATACAATGTGAAAACATCACACTGATAAAGAAAACACATTCCAATGCAATACACAGCCTCCAAACTGTGAGATGGTGCTTTTTAATTTAGAGCACAGAGGCTCAACATTTAAGTGTACTGCCCAAAAAGAACTTCTATAAATATATATGAAACAACTAGCCATTCTTTTGGCAAATTAGAAGGCTTGTCTCTTGATCCTACTGATAATGACATCTAGCATGAGCTCAGACAAACCGTTTAATTGCCCAGTGCTCTTGCTTTTCACCACAGATGTCATGATACAGAAGGATGTCAGACTCCTAGGTACATTCAATTTGTCAGAAACTGTCTGTGGAAAAGTGGTAGAGGTGTATAAAAGGAGAAAGGCGCAAGGACATTTGTTTTCAGAGTAACAAATCTGAATGCTTTCCTGAGTCCAAGTGCCCTTTTAAAGACCACATGGTGAGGTTACCAGGGAAGATGATAGACTTCTAAAAGTTAATGTATTCCCATGTGTTTCTAAGTATTCCCTAATGCTGATGAAAGTATTTGTAAAGCCTTATACATGGATGTATGTCACTTAAAGGTATGTCATACTTATTCCACTGAAATGTCCAGTGAATTTTTCATAATACTATGAATTGTAGTCCCGGTAGCGAATAGTTTTACTTTTATTTCATATACTTCTGATAGCTATATTTTTAAGTGAATGCCATTGAACTGCTGTATATAAAGTTGCCTCATATACTGATTATAGATCTCCTACAACAAATGATACAGGTTAGCAAAAAGGCAACACTTCAAACAGCGAGTCTGCAAACCTTATTTGATAAAAATTACAAAAAGTATTTACATAATGTTTTTCATTTTATAATTATTCAATTTTTCTTCATGATCTTTTGCTGATTAACTTCAAACTGTTGCTGTGCAGTTTCAAGTAAACATTTATATTTATACTTGTTGATAAGACATGCAAGTACAAGGACTTTTAGAATTACAGAGTCAAATATTGCAGGATAATTTCTTTGTCTCATAGATGTCCGTTAACGATTAATTTCTCCTTTGGCCTTGACAGCTCCTACTGCGAGCAAAGGCCATTTCTCTTGGCAGCTTGGGGTTTTCTTAATACTTCTTTCCATATTTTTTTTATTTATTTATTTTATTAAATTAAACTATTATTTTGTCCCTGAAAGAAGTCAACTTTGTTAAAATTTCATTTGTATATTTTTTATACTTTCATGTCTCCTCTATAATGGTCTTTATTTGGGAAGCTTTGTTTAAAGGGTGCAGTATATGAAATGCATTGACAAAAGCAACTGTAAATTGGGAGCTGACTTGTGTTAGTACAGTTCTATTATATGGAAAGGAGAATCGACTGATATGATCGGACTAGTCAGCAGATTCTTCCAACACAATTTCATAAATATTGTAAAATAACTGTAATTCCTTCTGATGAGAAATTAGTATCCTGTAAGTCAGGATTGTCTCTTAAAAGGCAATATTTTAAAATATTTTTCTTTTCCATCTCAAAACTGTCTATGAATATGATTCATTTCACTTTGTATTAATGCTACTCTTTGTGTAGAACAAAAGCTTTGAGAATACCTTAGATGAAGATCAAGACAAAGAATAAATAACAGTGTCACAACCACACTAAGAGCCTGTTTGGTTGTTCAGCCATTTAACTTATAGGAAATAACTTTATACACCAACCTTTAATTTTGACAGCACATAATAACATTATTTGTAACTCATACCATAAATATACACATTGTCTGTTTTTTTATGGGATAGAAAAGGCAGTGTTCATGTATAGAACAGAGATGCAAAAATTCTCCTCAAAACAAGAATCTGGATACAAATCTTCAAACTCCATTTGGGTGCTGAATATGCTGATCTCCCTAACACAAAATATAAGGTTAAGATTTTGGTATCTTACAATGTAGATGCTGCTGTTTTAACAGATTCCATATTCTGCAGATATTTTCATAGGTCTAAAAACTTTGAAGCAGCTGAATTTTCTTTAAGGAGGTGTAAACTTATAATGACTTGAATAGTTTAGTGATATTTAGTGAATTAATGAGATATTCCATTATTATGCATCATGTGGAACTACTGTTACACTCTGGAAGGGACCAATAGACCACCATTCTGTGTCTGGAAGTGATCAGCAGTCAATAACTTCATTCTCTCATAAAGCACTTAATTTTAAAAAGGAAGAAGTTCTGTAACCTCAACAAGTCTTCAGTGCATGGTTTGAATCAGAAATACTGCTACTTCTAGCACCACTGCACATACTGTTCCTATTCACGCAAATGTTTAACATTCTTGATTCTAAGTAGGAATTTCCCTAAATTAAGTTTTGTGGTAACAGGCTGCAGATTAATTACAGTTCATGTAAAAGCTGGGGTTATCTTATTCTGCTTGATTCAGACTTTTGAGTGGTTTATATTTGTCATTTATGTAAATAAACTGAGCAGAAGCAAAGGAAGAGCAGCCGCATAAGCTAAATTCTCCTTTCTGATGACACTGTGCAGTAGTAATATGGCTATACCATAATCATTCAGTGCTTATTGTCTTAGACTAGACTGAACTAACAACCATCATTAGATATATCACCTACACCACCTAACTGTGTTGGTATTTAGAATCATAGAATCATAGAACAGTTAGGGTTGGAAAGGACCTTAAGATCATCTAGTTCCAACCCCCCTGCCATGAGCAGGGACACCTCACACTAAACCATGCCACCCAAGGCTTTGTCCAACCTGGCCTTGAACACCGCCAGGTATGGAGCATTCACAACCTCCCTGGGCAACCCATTCCAGTGCCTCACCACCCTAACAGTAAAGAACTTCTCCCTTGTATCCAATCTAAACTTCCCCTGTTTAAGTTTGAACCCATTACCCCTTGTCCTATCACTACAGTCCCTAATGAAGAGTCCCTCCACAGCATTCTTATAGGCCCCCTTCAGATACTAGTTTTCTGAAATTCATGTATTTAGAAGTGTTCAAAAAAAGAAACAGGAGATAAATACTGAACATTCTAATTGGCAAAATAATTTTAGCATGTTTCAATCTTCACCAAAATCAGCTCACCTCATTAATTTAAAAATTAATTTACAACTACTTAGTTGGGTAAAATCCTTCATCCCACCTCATTGTGCCTTAGAAACTTCCTCATCACTTTGGCTTTAATATAAAGCACTTTTGCACTGAGGAAAATTAATGTCACTTTAGAGAAAAGCATGAAATATATACTGCTTGAGAATATCTACTTCGTCTATTCAACTGCCCTCTCAAGTCAGTGATGTGAGAGGGGAAAAGCACAGATTAGAATACAAGACCTTCATGCTCATAGTTTCTGTCTATTCTAAGCCTATTTTTCTGTCGTAGTCTTCACAGGACTTTCACTTGTTACTGAAAAGACCTTCCCATGCAAGCACTTTGTCAAAAGCAACTTTTTCACATAAAAATGTTTTTTATTGATATACCGATCATCTTTGAAACAACCAAGCAAACACTGATATCCCAGAAAATTCTAAACTTCACTTTCTAAAATCACACCACAGAAATAGCTGAAATGCCATGGTGAGTTGACCCCAGCTAGAAACTTTCTTCATGCCCTCACACTGGATTTTCAGTTTATCTTTACCTTTGAATTCTGTGGATTCATAATGCTCAAGGGTGTGGGATAATTTCAGATGTTTTCAGTATGTCTGGAATGTGTGCAACCCTCAACTATCACTCTTCAGATTTACCAGCCTTCAAATTTATATGTCATTTTTTTGCTTAACCCCCCACCCCGCAACTGAACAGGCAATGCAAAATCCTATTCCCACAAGGCCTTCTGTTTATTTACAAATATGAATTTTTCCTGTGAATCTTTCTTTTTTAAAATAAATTTAGCTTTTATTCTCTAATACACAACAGTTAATATTTTAGCTACCAAAACGTAACAAGGTGGATGAAACAAAGCAGTGCCAAGGTACATCTTCATGTCCTTCCCCCTCATCTTGCAAGTTCCTTTGTTTCTTCCACCTTCCTGAACTCTTCTGCCTATATGCCGAGTCCCTTCTCTAAGTACGAATTCACAGCCACTACAGTCCCATTCCCTCTGTCCTCTCTTTTTCTCTGCTTTTCTCTTCAATTTCCTTCCTCCTTTTACACGCTCTGATGCTTCTTTTCACGTAACAATTCACCCCCCCCATTCCTTCCTTCCACACAGATACACTCTGTGCCTCTTTCTGTTTTCTTCATTGATTAGTTCAGGTGTGAAGGTTTGGTTTGGACCATTCATTTCTCAAATTTATGAACACATATTGATAAATATTTTAAAAAAGAAATATTGTCTTTATAAAGTAATATTGCAGCTAGTTCTGCAGTATTTGCTCTGTATTTGGTAAATTTCTTATTAGTGACTTAAATCACAGATTTCCAGAAGTTACAAATTACTTAAGTCCAGTGAAAATTTTGCAATGGTAATCTCTGAGATCTCCCCTTTAAAAGCCCATTCTACAAAACTTTAAGAAATGAGACCTTTAATTTACCTTTGAATAGATACTGAGTATGAGTGTTTTGGGGAAAAGAAGTCTTGAAGAAAGGAAAAGCATTGCCAATTCATTATTAAAAGAGTAAAGTTTAACTAAGAATTTTATTTCTTAAATATTTTCACATCACACCTTACTGACTTGTTAGAGTTCAAGTTCCATCAGAAAATTCCTTACCAAGCTGTTTTTGCAGATTTGCATTACATCCCCAATGAAACTTCTGACTGCAAATAAATTAAAGGACCAATCAATAAAAACGAAAAACAGTCTTGCAAATCATGTTGCCTACCAAGAACTGTCATTACATTAGAGTCAAATTAAATTACACAGTAAGAATTAACAGCCGCTCCTGTTGTTCCTGTATGAGAAGGTATCTTTAATACAAACCTCCACCTGCCTGAAGATTCATGCAGTCTGATGTTTGCTCTGGACTTCCAGGGTCAGCCCTTGGTAAGGGTTACCACGTCCTTGGCTACTGGCTTAGTGAACTGTGTGGGTCCCCCCCCACGGCCTTGAATCAAAGCCCTTATCCACTTTGGTATTTCTAGCAGTTCACACAGCTAATAAACAATTCATTCATTAGGCAAACAGCATGTTTACTTCCATAGACCAATACTTGGGACTTTTTTAGCCAAAAAAACTCTCAACCTGACTCATAGTTGTGTTCCGTTTTTTTGGGGGGGGTCACAACACTGCCTGTACCTGTCCTTGGTGGGGCAGCAGCAGCTGTGAGAGCCATCAGCCACCAACATGGGTTCCTGAGTGATGGTGCCTGCTGGTGCTAAGGGCAGAGGTATGACAGGTTAGGCAGTGCTTACTCCCAGCTCTTGCCTTTACAGCAGGAGGCTGGGAACAACACAGTCTCCCACTGTAGAGAACTAGTCCTGCAGTACAGTGTAAGAGGTGTGAATGAGTCACATGTCTCCTTCGAGCACCTGCATGGTTGACAGCAGCATCAATAGATGTATCAGGTGTGCAAATTACTTTCTATATGAGTTTTTGTCTTCAGTCTGGGCACAGGATAAAGCTCTAAACTGAATTTTGCTTTTAATGAATTTTACTAGTCACTCAAATTTTTCAAAGTTGCACATGTCTCTAACACTATTGTTTATATTGTCTTGCTTGACAACAGCAAGAGGAGAGAAATTATGGCACTATTTTCTCATAAAAGTGGCTAAGAATATATTAGCACTAAATATTTATCTAAGAGTCTCACATTCAGAAGCACAACCTAGATGCAGCACCAACCAGTTTATATATTTAACATCCTGCAATTGCATATCTCATTATGAGCTTATGGTCAAAAAGCTGTAAAAATGCCTTTGCACCTGAGGTTTCTCTCTTAAAACTTGCCCACATGTAAATCAACCAGATGCAATCTCCTAAATGCCAAGGTATTTTGGGAAAAAGGTAGGATCACTTCAAAATGTTACATTAACTATGAGTTAGGTTCTTAAACTTGCCACTAAAATTCTCATTTTGGCCATTCTTGTACAGTTATACTTCAAGACTGAAATAATAATAAAGATAAGTCTAAGTTCTCCTTATACCAGAAGCTAAATGCTTCATGACAATACAGTATTTTATAATAATGACTCTCAAAACCCCTTTTATCACCACAGGAATCATGTATTTCACAAGTCACATCCTAAGGAAATGCCATCTAAAGACAAAAAATATATTTCTAACAAAAACCTCCCTGTGGCTGTAGCTAGTCTGCCAGCTGTGGTGTTTCAGATGGACTCAAGCATACAGCCATGTCTCCAAGCTTGTGTAAGCCATAAACAATATAGGCTGACTATTACTGAGAATTTTCAGACACTGCTTTCCTACACAGCCAACGAAAAGACACAAAAGGCAGTATGTGAATTAGGTGGTCTAAGCTTAGTTCTTTACAATATACAACCTGGAAATAAGTATTTGGGCAGTAGGGCTGAAGAAATTAGAAATTAATATGGTAAGATAAATACCGCTGGATAAATGAAGCCTAACTGTAGATCAGAAGTTGTGATCATTTGGACAAAGGAGCAAAGCACATTACTTAGCATAGAGCTGAATAGCTACATAGGTCCACTGCTCTCCATGCCCGAGCTCACAAAGATGTCCCTGTATAGTAATAACAGCTACAGCAGTGGCCCTCAAACAGGGCGGTATGGATGCATAGCTGCTGCTTGAACCTCTTTGCCACTAAGATTGGTGACTTTGGCACAACTTCCTGAAAAATGCCTTCTGTAAAGGCCTGAACTCTGCTGTGAAAAGCCCTTTTCAGCAGCTCAGCTACAATTTAGTTCAACTTAGTAGAAATTATACTTTAATAAAAGTTTTATGCCCCAAATGTCCTCCATCCCATAAAATGTTCAACTGACTCAGGAGAATCTGCGGCTTCTAAGATCTTGCAGAGTAAATCCCCTTCAGCTGTATAAACTGAGTGTATTTGGGCTTTTTGAAGAGGCGGAGAGCCTGGAGATAGAAGTACCCTCAAAAGTTGCAAGATTCGTGAGACTAGTTATGACACAGTGTAGCAGTCAAGGATCATCAAACCAGGACACATGAATACTAGGGGCATGTTCAAGCCATGTCTCCAGCTCTTCTGATCACAGGCTACCATGGAATCTACTTCCAGACCCAGATTGAACATCTTTCTTGGCTAACTTACCAGGAAACCAACTATTGACAGGGCTCTGGCGAGCTCCAAAAGTCTAAAAGGGAAGTTCTTTCAACTGATGTGAGTTTATTATGGGAAAGTTCTGATGATGTTTTCCTAACACAGGAAGTTAACAAATTTGTTTTAGCAAATGAATAGAAATGAGAAAAAAAATTGGGGTTGTGTTCTTTTCTCCATATCAGTGTAGCGCATGCAAAAATCCCAACAGTATACATGCATGAACATACATTATAAAACATTTCCGAGGCTGACAGTCATATTTTCTCATATATGTAAATCTGTTTTGATACCACAGTTACCACAAGGCTGGGTGCATGTTAGGAAAAAGTGAGCCTATAAAAGCATTATAGGTGCTTTTATTGTCCAGAGACTTTGCTTGAAAAAAATTACAGTCACACAGAGCTTGGCCAAAGCCAACCCCATGGTCTTAAGCCACATCTACAAAAGTGATAGTACCTAAAACCTTATTCTCCTTTCTAATTTGGAAAGTTGAAACAGAGAGGCCTCATGGAGAATTTGATTTGAGTGATGTTTTGCTGTCTTCTAACCTTATAACCATGGCAGTGATCCCCCTCTTCTTTCAAGCCATCAGGGTATTCCTATATTCCTAGTCCATCCCTGTCACCAGTACATCTGCAATGCTCTACATTTTTGCCACAATTATCATGATATCAAGAAATGATAAATCAAGTAAGGACCAGTGGAGGAATATGTCTAAACAAAAAGTATATGGAGACAGAGAAAGAAGAATGAAGGGACCTGCATTTCCCAGGAAAACCACAGATAAACCCAGATAAATCATTCTTAACCATGGAGATAAAGCTTTAGTTGAGGAGACTTGTAATATTCAGATAAAGGCAATGTATGTGCATAACGTATGCTAAATGCATACAAGAAAACAGAAAATGTATCTACCCCTCCTTTTTACCCAACCACTAAAGCAAAGTAGGTAGTACACAAGGCTGTTGACTCTTAATAAAGAGATTACTCTGCTGTTCTGTGTTTGTATCCTTTTGCTGAGGCTCTTGGTGCAAAGGCTGGAGCATACCTGAGACAGTCTTACTCAAGCCAGACAACTACCTTAGTCAGAAAGCCTTAAAGTACAGTTTTTTAATGGTGAGATCTTTATACAGAAAAAGAAGTGCAACAAAGGCAGTACAGAGCAATGGAATCCATGCCTATTTAACTGTAAAATCAAGTAACATGTCAAACACATTTGCAAACAAGGGATAAGGAGCAAGGTATCTCTGAACAAATGGGAATGTCAGGATAGAGAAGCATGATCGTTGACTCTTATTCCTTAAAACTTAAACAGGGGAAGTTTAAATTGGATATAAGGAAGAAGTTCTTTACTGTAAGGGTGGTGAGGCACTGGAAAAGGCTGCCCAAGGAAGCTGTGAATGCTCCATCCCTGGCAGTGTTCAAGGCCAGGTTGGACAGAGCCTTGGGTGGCATGGTTTAGTGTGAGGTGTCCCTGTCCATGGCAGGGGGGTTGGAACTACGTGATCTTGGCATCCTTTCCAACCCTAACTATTGTATGATTCTATAGCAAATATTCTTGAAAAGATTTCATCAGTGCGAGGTTTGCTCTTACTGCTGGAAGTAGCGTGAAAGAAGTAGTGGAGGGAACAAAATAGTAAGAATTTGCCTAAAATTTTTGTATAAATGATGAAATTTATAATAAAATACAGTTGGAATATCCAGAAGACTTATAAAAAATTAATCTCTACCAAAAAGATCACTCTGATGTAAATATTTTTGCTATGTGAGAAAAGACAAAGCTGAAACAGTTTAACTCTTCCGTACTATGTAATGCAGAAGCAGTGGTTTTTCAATCTTCGATTTAACTGCTATAGAAGCAATATTCACATCTAAACAGGGCCTGCCAGAAGTATTTAATTTTAGTTTTATTAAAAATACCAGAAGCCACTCTTAATAGATAAATGAATGTCAGATGAAACCACATCCAAAAAAATCTGAAAAATTTCAAGTGCACTCCTATTCCAACTTTATCAGTCAAGCAACCTACCACAGGTCTCTTGCTGAAGAGTTTCAATGAACAAGTTCTAGAGATTGCTAACGGCTGTTTGACATTTTTTAAGGACAGATTTGTAAGAAAAACCTTCTCTGGAGTTGCTTTTAAATATTTTACTACATTCTTTACCTAAAAATCTCTAAAGAATTTCAATTTACTTCTCTTTTAAGAGGAATTTAAAAGAATTATAGAATCACAGAATCACACAGTCATAGAATCATAGAAATACAGAGTAGTTAGGGTTGGAAAGGACCTTGAGATCAAGTGAAAATTAGCATTTTCTTACGTCGAAGGTGAATGAGAAAACCAGAAAGTGCACCAGCTACAGAGAAAAAACATTTTATAATGACTTTCAAATTTCATAATGTAAACCTATGGGATTATTTATAACAGTTTAAAATATGCCATAGCAACTATATTGACCCACATTCACTCACGTATTTTTGACCGTTCTGTGCTATTTCAACAGCATAAAATTACTGAAAACTTGTTTTACCTACTCTGGTGAACTGGATTAATGGCAGTTTTATTTCATAGAGAGGTCTCAAAATGTCTGGGCCTAAGACACGCAAGCTCTGTTAGTGCATCCAATGCACATTTACTAATTCAGAAACATCCCTTTAACTCTGTTTTCTTTGGATGTGCCTCTGGACACAGGCACTGTGTGCTGCAGAAGGAAATCCAAACACTCCCTAGCTCTCTGAAGTGACTTAGCTCTTGAGACAAACAAGATCTGGCACTAAAGCAGGTTTTTGCTGCACTATAACTTTCTCTGTTGGAAACCAGGGTTACACTTGGATCACACTTAATCTTTACCAAGAAAATTGTGGGAAGCAAAAGAGTGTTGGGCAGGTCAGTGTCTCTGCAGCCAGTTTCTCTGTAGCACCAAACTTGTGAAGTGCTGCGGACCTGTGTCTCCCAAGGAAACCACTGGGAGTTGCAGATCGGTTAAATCTCAAGATTTTCTGAAATATCCAAATAGATATTTCTTCTATATGCAAGAAGCAAAGTAAAGGTACAAGTGTGATAACATTATGACTTATAGAAACAAACACTGTTAAATATGCCCTAGATGGGAACACATCCATGTATAGCCACATGACAAAGTGCATCTATTTCCTACAGAAGTACCATAGCCATGTAATGCTGAGTACTGTGTGACTAAGATTCCAACCGCATTGTAAAGTTAAAAAATGTCAGACTTTGCCGAAAACAGACAATATGTTTTATGATTTTAAAATGAACTTGCAGAAGACCTAACTCCATCCAGCTGTTCTTATACGTTTTTTTTTTCCCCTTTATTTTTCATTCTCTACCTTAATCCGCTTCAAAATTACCTCACAATCTCATTCATTTTTGCTTGTAACTTGATAACTCCTACCAAAACAATGTATTGCACATTACAGGGCAAAAAGCTTGAATTAAAGAACTGAGAAAGAAATACAGAAAATGTCTGTTCATTGAAGCTGGTGATGCTGCAGTGAAAATTTGCATGGCAGCCTGCAACCATGCCTGACAGAATTACAGATTTATCAGGCATTTGAAGGACAGATGAAACATTCCCACATTTTCTGCATCAGTCACTTCTATTTGGTTCAGTTTAGTATAAACAATCCCCCTTATTTTGCAACTAATTGAAGAATTAATATAAAAGGATTGAACACCTGTTGCTCTGTTGGCAGAAAACAGCAATTACGAGGTTTCTTTGCAGTGGACTTAAACTACAAAAACAAAAAATTGAAATAGAAAAAGAAGAAAACATACTGGTGACCAGCATCCTTTTGAATCAGCAGAGGATATTACAGTTTTCATTCAGATTGTGAGTGGTCCCTGCTAAGCTTCATTAGTTGATGGTCTCCTCTCTATCCCTGCCTCCCCCTCTGCCATTAAGCCACTGCCTCTTAAGCTTTTTCCATTACCTTGGAGTAGCTCTGATTCACTCAACCTGCTCTTTCCTTTTCCCCATACACTTTAAGACAGGCTTAAAATCCATTGTACATCCACCTAACTGTCATGCAGATCTTCTTTAGTAATTTCCTATTACAAACATTAATCACTGAAAATAAATGTCACTAGAAAGAGAGACTAAAGCCATTTTCATCTCCTCTTTTTATTCCTTATCTAGGAAAGTGGCTAGTTAAGCCTCAAGCTGAGGTAGAGAGAGTCAAACATAGGGTCCTCTAAGCAAGAGATTTTTTGAATAGGAAGGGAAAAGGAAAACAATAACCAAAACACAAGCCAGCATCAAATCCACTTAAAATAAACATTAAGTTTCTACCCTGATGCAAAACTTAAAACAATTAAACGTTGGAAACCACCACATTTTGTTATGGTCACCTGCAAGAAAAGTAGAGCAAGACACGCAGAGCTTCAAAATACCCTGGAGAAAGACCTATTTGCTGTTAACTTGGGAGTTCTAGGACTGCAGCCCTCACCCCGACATGGAATAGACACATTTCACCCTCTTTAGTCCACAGAAGTCTGGAATGTCCGTAGCCCCCAACAGTGATGTTCCCCTAACCACAGCACCACAGAGACATAGCTCAGCTCTTCTGCTTTTTTCACCAAACCTTATTTTCTAGCAAAATTATCGCTATTACTATTATTAATTATCAACTACTAAGTTCTCCTCCTACTGTCTTTTTATGGAAAACTACATGGAAAGAGACAGTATCAGTTTTTCCCAACAATTTTGGAATGAGCATCAGTGGTCCACATGCTCCTACTTCGGCAATAATGCCTTTCATCACATTGAAGAAACCTCATCTTTTTAAGGTCATGTTCAGAATCAGGACTCACAAACCCACAGTGGCTATACAGGGACAGTGCTTTTCCCTTTCGCGTTATAGCTGTTTCTGCAAATGGCTAAACTGTGAAAACACTATTTTTTCTAAGAAACCTGCTTATGAGATGTACACATCACAAAGGATTTTTTTTTTGTTTTCCAAGATAAGGAAGACTGAAAACCAGCATGAAATGGGAATGCACAACTTGGAGCAAAAACATCCACAATACACCTTTGTCTCCCTACTCAGACTGGCACCCAATGCACATTTATTTGCCATTGTGCATTCTGGTATTGCTTTTTTTAATAAGGCATGCCAGATGTACAGGGGATGCGGAGCCTGAGGAAGGCTAATTTTGTCTGTGGCACTTGACCTACAGTGGTGGAGGCATCTGACGCAAGGGACCTGTCACCACCAATGGTGCCCAGTGCTTTGGGAATGGGACTTCTCCAAACCCTGCTGAGCTAGGAAGATGTGTCAGAACTTCAGTCAGGGCCAAAAATGACAACTGCACTGTGGGTCAGGGTCAGGCTGACATTCTGTGTAAGGAATTGGGTGCTAAGACCCCAGAGTGGGATTAGGCTGAGCGGCACAAGATTCAAGACAAAGTGTAAACACAAGCGAGGTACAGGCCATTTGGACCTGTGTTCATAACACTGAGTTGTACAGGCACATTGAAAGAATATCAGAAATCCAAGGAAGAGCAGGATCAATTTGTGATACTGTCCAACATTATTCAAACAGCACCATGTAACATTTTTTTGAAGTATAAGGACAGAAAGAATTGTTGTTTATTTTTTTTCTTTAAAAAGAATGTGCACCTATACAACAGCAACAAAAACAACTATATAGGACAAGCTATTTCTATGAAGAAAGAATAAAGCATTAAATATTTGATATTTTTCTGAATTTATAAATCAAAATAAACTTTTAAAGCTTTCTTTGTTATTGGAATTAAAAGCATCAGTCCTCCCTTAAGTGTCTGCAGTACATAGTCACAGTCCATTAAGACAATATGTTAGCATTGCTCATAACAGGATGTAAATGAAATAATCAAGTTATCAGGACTATTTCAACATCAATAAAGCCTCAGAGTGATTATTATGTACAGCCATGACACAATACCTTTTTGCATACTTTCCCTGATCAGATTAAATTGGTGATGGATTCCTCGATGGCTCAAGTGTGCTCCAAGGAAAGCTAGAAGGTTGTACAGTTAACTCCCAGGGTGTAACTCTAAACCATACAACCTACTACCTCAACCCGGATGCACACAGCTTCCGACGGTGACCATATAGTCTTCTTCATTTCTTCAGCCTTTCTTTGATATGTGACAGCAGCCACAGACCTATATATTTCCCATGGGGGTAGGCTTTCAACAGCAGTTACTCCCCACTTTTCAGATGATAAGGCATACTCTTAGATTTTTCTACTGCAGAGGTAGAATTTCTGTTCTATTCTGTTTACATATGTATAAAGATATATACATGTGTGTTTTATGTGTGTATATATATATACATACATATTTGATAGGAATAATGCAAGTCTAGCTACATTTCTGGAAAGAAATGACATTTTTGTCTTATTTTACAAATAAATAAAATATAAATCTCTATTTATTTTTCCTACATTTTCTGAATGTAATACCATGTAATGTTATATTGAATAAAGCCTGCAAAGCCTCATTGGAAACCCCACAGTTCCCTCACATCATTTTGCAAATTTTAGTGAGCTATTAAGCCAAAGATGTTTAAAGCAACCAGTAAAACAACACATCGCTTAATCAAGTTTGAAGATAAGGCAATGGACAAAAAAAGCATTCCAAAAACAATCTATAGTTTTGTACACTCAACTGGGCTTGTTGCCAAATACCACTGCAATCTGTGCTACACAAAATTTTGCCAGATCACCACACTGACACAGACCCATAGAAGCGAGCTTGTGCAGTACGTTTCGACACAAGATCGGATCTACGGGTTTATGCCAATTGGCATCGCTGATTAGTATTTTTCCCTTTAAAGTGAGATGCAGAAGACTTTAAACAAAAAAAACATACGAAGCAATGTAAGAACCAGAGTTTAAAGAGTAAAATTATTACCATGTATTGCAAGGAAGGCTACTTCAAACTTCACTACATAAATGGTGGATGCATCAAACAAACCAAAGACTTGTAACTAGTTTGGGGTTTGAACAAGGAAGAGAAAACATTCTTTTTACAGACTGATAGCACAACAGTGTTTTGTTTTCAGCAGGAATTAATGCCCTTTTGCACACACTTTGCCTTACCGATGAGCTCTCAATTCCCAACAACTTGCATCTGGCTATGGTATGCACACAGCAGGCAAGACTGGAATCCATAATTGGACATGACATAGAAGTGAACAATACAGGTTTGTCCTTTGTGTCTAAACTTATATCATATACTACAAACCAAACTAAAAATCACCCCACCAACTCTGAAAAGCAATAAGGCTCAGTGGATTGCAGCTCCCATACAATGTTGTATAGACTGCTTAGATATTTATTCATATTACAGGGTATCTAAGTACTGCTTGACAATAACTTGTTGATTAAACAACACCTATTTACCAAAGCAAAATAGTTCATTTGTCTGTTTTATTCACTAATCCTCCCATCAATGCTATTCCCTAATAATACGAATGCAAGCAGAAATGCAATCTTGCAAAACTTCAGGATTAACTCCTACCAAAAATGCTTTCTTCTTGTGACCGGCAAGAAGTATGATACACATTCTCACACACTGAATGGAGGGTGTCCTACGCAACTGACTAAAAGCAGGTCTTTTGAGGCAACAGCCTGTAATTCAGATAGGTGAGACACAGATTCGGTTTTATAACTTATTATATGCTAAATAACAGCATTGATAAATTTTCAAGGGAATGAATGCTGCCAATAACAATTTTTTTTTAATCAGGGCGATGTTTCATTTTCTTGCAGACTGCTACATGTATTTCTACTACAGTAGTGACATCTGAACATCAGTAAATGACTTTTTTTTTCTTTTCTTTTTCAATTTAGTGAATAAAATCTTTCATGTTCAAGCATACCCTTTTGCATTAAAAAAAAAAGTTTTTATTTTCTAAATCAGTCTATTTTAAGCCTGCTTTCACTTTATGTACAATACTTCATCATTCAGAAAGAATTATATTTCTATAACTGCTCTGTCTGTTGACACTAAGAATATGTAAGACAAGGACTCAAACTATAATAGTTTTCCTAGTATCAGAAATAAGTATGCAGACTGCATATATCATTTACTAAATTATTGTAATATATGCTATAAAATTGCTTCTATTTTTTTGTGTGTGACTAGAAGAGATATTTCACATTTCAAAGATAATTGGTCACTGCATTATAGTTATATACTAGCAAATAGATACATGTACTATAAATACACTAGTATTACAAATATACTAGTGAATATGTGTATTACATATTTACTAGGCACAACTAAAGAACAAATGATGTCTCGATCTTCCCATTCACTCTAAATCTTCATAGAAAGGCACTGTATAAAGGCTACACAGACTACAATATTCCCAACAGAAAGTAATCATAACAAAAGTTTAATACATATCTGTGAACTTATATTTGTAGGCTCTCTTAAGGAATGAAATTATTTTAAACCTAACCACTTCATGTTCTTGTCATTACCTTTATTTTTTAACAGAAGAAAATATTTAAGATCACTGTATTACCTTCGCTGACTTCTGGTATAATTAAATTCTTCAGCTTCCTTTTTCATTTTAATGTTTTTTCTTTCACTAAAATAAAAATAAAAACAAAACAAAAACAAAAACAAAGTAAGAGAAAGATTTTGAAATACCTGTTTTATGTAAAGTGTTTTCAGAATAACATGAAACACAAAATTAGTAATTATGCCTTTGAGATACAAAACCGACACGCTGCTGACTCCCCTCTCAGGGCCATGGGAAGACATGCTGTGAACTCGTACACTTTGGCAAAGGGACTATTTCATTTCACATCTCCTAGTCTTCCTTCACCCCACAAATATTTCAGTTTTATTAGGAATTCCAGAAAGGAAGAGCATGCTTAACAAAACCAAATAGATTTTATCCAGTAGTGCATACGATGAGGTAATTTGGTCCAGAACCTCATAAAAATACTGGAATAAACTAAATGACTTAAGTCAAGAAATGTTCGCAAATCTTTATTAAAAAAAAAAATGAAAAAAAGGAAAAGATGTGATTACTATGATCAGATGTAGAAATTTTAAAAGTTCTTTTAAGTTAATGCAAGTCTTGGTTTCTCCACATACTAAGGTACTCATGACATACATAATTATTCTAACAAAACAATTGGGAAGGGCAGTATCATCATATATCTAAGAAACTTTTTCTGGTACAAAATGGGTGAAGGGAGGCATATGTGTCATATACATAAGGTCTCCGTTCAGCAATTTCCCAGAATTCATTGCAGAAAAACAAAAATAAAAGGTAGCAAAATTAGCACATAATCTTAGAAAGTTATTGTCTAATCAGTAATGAATAGGAAGTGGAATACACATTAAAACAATTCTATTTTGCATAGTCATAGAATATTTATAAAAACTTTTATTTAGACAAACACCTATCATGAACATTTTGAAAAGAAAAAAAAATCAGAAGTCCTCACAAAAAAGACATTGTAAATTTCAAAGTAATTTCTAGCTGAGGACATCTGTATTTTTACCATAAATTAAAAAGGCTAGGAAAATATATATATAAAAAAAATCCCAAGTACATAAAACACTGATTTGGCTGAGCTCTTCAAAATCTGTCAGTCAGAATGAAATTTGTTATACACTCTTCTAATTGCCTAGTAATATGTTACAACTGACAAACGCTTGAAGAAAAAGGCTCTACTGCAGCGTCATATGCCGAAAACTTACTTTCTCTCTGCATGCACTTATCACAAACACTCTGAATGGGTATCTTAAATATTGTTTTCAGCTATTCCTGGACAAGTGCTGCTTCACTGAACATCTTAAAATAGTCACTGTTACTAGCTGCTAACCAGGCTTACTTCATGAATGTCCCGATAATGTGCCTTTTATTCCAGTGCTTATTACACTGATTTCTGTGTAATGGATTTAGATACAAATTGTAAAAACTCTTATATGAATTTACTCAATAATAACTTTAATATACTGTCTACAAGAGCAAACGTTTCCTATAGTTTAACACTTTTTTTTTACCTCTTCCCCTCTTTAGAAACTGAAAGCATGAGTCACACTATAAAAGAATTTACTTTCCTTAGCAACCAGATTAAATACCCACAACTTTCTTAGAGATAACCAAAGCTTAGACTGAATAAATGTAACATTAAGATCTTTGCATAACTCCAGTGCTTAGCTAAGACAAAATGTGCCTAACCACTTATTTCTATAGACCCTCGATTTTTTGTTTACTTTCTATTTTTAGCAGTATTAGATCAAACATACACCCAAAAAATTAGTTTGAAAAAGTGTGAACAGCTGACTACATTAAAATTAACACCCTTAGATCCAAAACAACATGTTTAAAACAGCTTTAAAAAGAAAAAGAAGAAAAAAGAAAAAGAAGCTATACCTGATATGAAAGGTACGTTTTCACCCAGTGCCAAACACTGCTATATGAGCAGTAGTGAAAAAACCCAAGCAAACAAGAAATTAGTTCATTTTGTTTTTTTCTTTTTACTAAAAGAATCAATCTCTCAGGTTCATTTTGTTACACTGCTTTAAGCAGCTCTAACACATCCTGATGTCTCTGTAGTAAAACATGCCAGGTTTTGGGGTTTTTTTTTTGGAAGCAGGATAGTCACTTTTTTTTTTTTTCTGCACTCTTGTATGTAGGACAAACTCAGATTTGTTTCTTCTTCTTAGGGCTCCTGTTCTTTCTCGGAAGAAGACCAGGGTGCCTGTCTTCTCTCTCTCTCTCTCTTCTCGGAATT
The DNA here is from genome assembly GCF_033815535.1 of Pezoporus flaviventris. Lineage (NCBI taxonomy): Eukaryota > Metazoa > Chordata > Aves > Psittaciformes > Psittacidae > Pezoporus > Pezoporus flaviventris. The sequence continues at coordinate 24,392,736 of NW_026892563.1, forward strand.
CCAGGCACAAAGCACTGCGCAAAAGCTGCACCAATCCTTGCCGCAACTGCCTGCACAGGACTAGAGGTGGGGAGAGACCAGAAAATTCACCTCGCCCCTGCGCCAGTCTTATAGATGGGGATTGCACAAATCTGCCGGAGCAAAGGGGTGAAAAGGCAGGGTGCCAGTTTGCTACACTGTGCTGCAATGATTTCACGTTCAGTGTTGTCGCCCCGTTTGCCCAGTTCAAATGCCTGTTCATTAAACAGGAGGAAGGAAAAAAAGAAAAAAGAAAAACAACCAAAAACCACCAAAAATATAAAAACAACTTTTATCCTTCAGACACTTGGGAGGGCAGTTCTAAACTACACATCAGCAATAAAATAAAAAGCCATATACGTTTAAAATGTAGTTATGAAGTACAAATATTCTGCTTATATTTTCTTTCTTTTTTTTCTATCTGGAGATAAGAAGCAGAATTTATCAGGCGTGAAAGGGACAGCCTCCTGGTGGTGTGCCAAAAAAGCCAGAATAAAGGCAAAGTTGTGCTTCAAAGCTCAATCGCTTGCTGAGTCTGGCTAAAGTCAAGTATTAAGATCCACCATTTTCTGAGCCATGTAAGAAAAGAGGAAAAAAGTCAGAATGGGCACTGCTTTCCAAGTCTCCGTTGGCACCATCACAAAATCTCAGCCGTAAGGTCACATGATGCTCTGCCAAATGTGGAGTGCATTCCCATAAACCATTCTGCTGATACTGCGAAGGCAGCTATTGTCTAGTTTATACCCAAAGTTCAGCCCACTCTTCATTGAATTAGCTGAAAAACGCATCACCTTTGGGGGTTGGGAGCCATGGAAACGTCTACCTGGCAGGCTGCCCACTTTTTCTGCCCATCAACCAGAGATGGAATTGTGCTGCCTAATGTAATGATGACGAGGAATGTGAAGAGTCGTCCAAAGTGAATCTGATTCTTGCAAAGCCTGCTTCATTTGCACAGCAAACCCTGGCTTCTTGTTGTTAAAAAGGGAAGGGGGAGGAAAAAAAATTAAAAAAAAAGAAAAGCGCCTGTCTCTTAAATGTAGCAATTAAAGGTCTAATAAACATGCCTAGTCTGCAACTTTCCTTCATAACATACGGAAACGGTTCCCAAAATAAAGCAGTAGGTATAACACAAGTTTTCTGATTTAAAGTAGCACTCACTTTTTCCCCCAGCTAATGTGGCATCCCCTGGACATTTTTGCTCCCTAAAAGAAAGAAAAAAGAAAAAAAAAAAAAAAAAAAAGGAAAAGGACACAGCAGATCTCTCATCTCTTCTTTTTACCTGTCTTTATTACGTCCTCATTTTATCTAGCACAAATTACACGTGTGTGGCAATACCCACTAGTAACAGTGGGGATGCAGTCCTGCTGCAATCTTGCTCAAAGCAGTCCCCTGAGAAAGCTGGTTCAGCTTCCAGCAGCACAAAACCCTTCATCGAAGCCCTCTTATCTTCACAAGCAAGCAGGACAGCTGGTCTGCAAGTTTGCAAACCATCACATTTGAGGCCAGTCAGCACCCTCCCTTCTTCAAAACGCATTTAATCTAGATTTCGTGAGCAGAGATGAAATCAGGAAGAATTTATAAAAGATGCAAGTGTCTAAATAGGCTAAGTAATAGACACAACTTCTCTGCTACGGACCTGAAATTTAGATTTTACCCATCTATTGTAAAATGTCACCTAAAATGTCACTTCCAAATGAAAATACCACGTAACCTACTGAGCCACAAACACATGCCCTCCCAGCAACTAAAAACCTCATACAGAAGAATTTATCTTGGAGATCAGTGTTGTGAACAAATGAACAAAAATCCACTCACTGCTTCTACACCATGAAGCTTAATAGCTACTGCAAAAGAGATACTAAAAATGTGGTAATTTCTCTGATCCCCCAATTAATAAAAACGGAGCCATGGGAGGAGCCTCTCTACCTATTAGCATCTGTACTAATGCTCCCACGATGAGGAGGTTGCATGCTAAAGAGCTTAGAGCTAAAAACCGGTAAGAAAGAGCAAACAAAGTGGGAGACAACAGGCTGGAAACCGCAGCGGGAGGACAGGAAAAACCATTCCCAGGGACACTGTGGGCTGTAACTCTCTAGCTCGGCTACTTTCATGTTTTGTTTTACAGTTCTTTCCAGTTTCACTTTATTTACCTGGAGGAAATTGAAGGTTCATTACCGAAGGAAGGAAGCGTGAGAACGGGGGCTTTGAAGTGGAGGAAGACAGTTACGAGGGCGGCACAGCCCTCGGAGGGAGGTCCCGAGGCTGTCCACCAGCCCAAGGGCTGCGGGGGCTGGCTGCACCCCCAGCCGGGACTGGGGCGGTGCAGTCGGCAGGCTGGCAGGCAGCACTGAAGCAGTCCCTGCCTTGCTCCCAGCAAATCCTGGAGACCTGCACCCGGGCTCTGGAGCGGGCAGGTGTGGCTGGGAGGAGGAGAGCGTTTGGGGCAGACTCTCTGGTAGACGAAGGGTGGTGTTGGAGGTTCCTGTAAGATGGGGAGAAGGAGCAGCCACCACGGCCCAGCATTGGAAAGGGGCCGGGAGGAGGTGCTGGGTACATCGGGGGATGGGAGCGACCCTGCTCGGCCAGCTGAGCCAGTGCAATTGGGATCCACCCTGCTCTGGTCAACTGCTGGGAGCTGCCTGGAAGAAGAGAAACTTGCTATGACCTCAGTAAATCAGTCTACAGCTTAGTTCCTCTCTTTTACAGGCTTTGAGCTTTCCAAAAGCCAGCAGCCAGAGGCTGATGCAGTGACATGGAGCAAGCTGGCTCAAATGATCTTTTGAAGTGAAATGCCATGCTCATAGTTTTGAATCCAGAGACCCTTTTCTTTTCCCTGTGAGCTTAAAGCTGGCTGCCTAGGTGCTACCAGTAAGTGGAAATGCTGTTTGTCACTCCAGCTATATGTTGGAGTGACAATAATCCCACAACTTGGACCACAGGGATTGAGCTGACTGCCAGGGATCACAAGCAAACTGTGTGTTGTTATGCCTCAGCCATAAAAATGACATATGGTGGATTCTCCCGTAAAGATCATTGGGATTAGATAATATCTTTGAGATTATTTAAAACTAAATTAATTTCTCCAGGCTCATAAAACTCAGAAAGCCAATTCAAATGTCTTTAGTTAACAATTATGTAGAAACAGAAACCTGAGGTTCCATTTTTATCATTTTAGTAGGTTTTTTTTGAGTCAACAGATCAAAACAGATTGGTTTGGGTTTGGTTTTTTTTTTTTTCTGCTTGTTTGTTTGTTTTCCTAATAGGACAAGAGAGACTGAGGCTCATTTCATTCCACCTTACATTTCACTATTAACCGTAAAAATACCTAGGCCACAATACATCCATGTCACAAGGGTGCATCCCACAAACCCAGATGCATTTCAAACCATGGTGAAAAATAATGGTTTCATTAGAATTGATTTGAAACCTCCAAGTAAGCAACAACAAATCATATCCTGTTCAAATTTACTACTATTATCAGTGGTGATATGTGAAAAGGGTAAGGAAACAGCTCAAGTTTCAGATCTCGGAAGGGTGTTTGCCACTAATTACAAACAATAGGCAGCCAGAGCTAGGCAAATCTGAGCAGCAGCTTTTGAGGGACGACAGGCACAGAATACACAGAATTTTTATTTTCCACATGTGGAAAAGCACTTCAATATGTGGCTATCCCTCAGTAACAAGCATTCACCAATATTCAAGAAGGATGCTAAAAAGCTGTTAAAAAATCACTTGCATATGTGCCCGACAGCAATTAGAGATGTAGCTGAATCTCAGATTGCCTTGCCTATAAATTAATATAACGGCAACACAAAGGGAACCAAAAGTACATATCTGCAGGAGTGCTTGGCCCTGTCTACCCACAGCTGGAGGAGGCAGGGAGGCCATGTTGGAGAAGGCTGCATAGGGCTGACCTCTCCACAGGAGAAGAAGGCACTGATTCTTCTTCCACTGGGGAGGCAGGAAGGGGAAGGCAAAGAGGACAGGAAACGTGGGCTGGGCTGAGGGTTTCTGCTCTGTGCCTGTAATCAGCTCCCACAGGACAACCAGCACCTCAACCTTCGTAGGTTAATGGGCAATTTGCAAGCTAACTGGAAGGGAAAAGCTGGAGCCTTTCCCAGGCAATAGCAACCTGCTCAAGATGTGAGTGAAAAGTTGAGAGAGAACCAGAGAGAAATACAGCGATGCTCTCAGAATGAAGGGAGAGAGGGAAGAAGGGAATAGGCTCTTTCATATGATTGTTCTTGAACACAAAAACAAGGTTATCAAGTACACCAATTTAGTTACTAAAATTAAGTTGGAAACACATAAAGTGAAGAAGACATGCACGTGCTGGACACATTTCTGTATAACTTTAATGTACTGTATGGCACAGCAGAACACAATAAAATGGTCTTGCTCTGCAGATTGCATTCTCAACGGCCCTAATAGATAGAGGTGACAAAAATTATCTGCAAAACATATGCAAATGAAAAGTTATTATCGGTTTGCTATTTTATTTTGTGATCAAATGGCACTCTGCTTTCTCTTTTTTTTTTTTTTCCTGCCTCAAAGTTAACAGCACCAAAGTAAGAGACTTAAGGAAGATGTTTTATGGTAAGAGCCAGAGATGTCTTACATCAGGAATTTAACTGTAATTTTTCCCTTTCGAAAATTGTCACGGTCGGTCTTGCTTTAAGTTCCTTCTCCTCTAAACTTTTTGCTGTGATATCTGCAACCTATTTAACTTTTGGCCACTTTGGCTGTATGGCTGGGTACCTGAACTTCACAATCTTTTTTCTTCTTTGAAAATCTTTTAAAATAAAAAGCATGAAAAACTGTGTAATGCACATCCAATACTCTTGTTCACACAATAAAAGCCTTCTTGACAGATGTTTTAAGAAGATCAGCTATTCCCTTAGAGCAAGTATTCATAAATAGCAAATATAATGAATTTAAATAGCTAATTCAGATGAGCCTTTGTCAATAACTATTCCACAGTATAAAGAAATCTCCCACTGCAAATGGGAGCCACCCTTCTATTCTTCACAGGGAAGCGCATTTGTGGTGGAATAAGCAGCATGGCTGCTATGCTGAGGGAGGGCTGGGTCTGAGAGGAGCCCATAGTGAGGCCAAGCAAAACCCAGGCTCTATTGATATTCCTGTTTCTTAAAAAACTTAGGCTTTTACCGGTGATCCTTCAGGCACAAAAAGATATGACTCCTCCACAAACAATGAAACAGTAACTCAGACAGGTAAAAATGCTGCTGTGTTATATCAAACCAAACCTGATGACAGGAAGAGCTCTGACACAGACATTTCCTTCAGCATACTTGTTTCAGCCTCCATTTACTTCACCACTGTCACGCCAGAAACATTACAGAAGTTCAAAGCAAGAGGTACAACATTCAGTGCCCTCACATACACCAAGTCTTAGACATAGATAGAAAAACATTTACATTCCCTTTAACTCATTTGCCTCTTGCAGGTCTAAGAGCAAATGCAACTCAGCATTGTCATCACTATTCATCAGATAAAAAAATCAGAAGCATCTATTTTTTCCCCAAATTTAAAAGCGTTTAGCATGTCACTCTTCAATATGCCTAAGTATCATGGCAGTTAAATTTTCTTCCAGTTCTAAAGCCAAAGATATCAATGATTAACTTGTTTTCATAAACAATTTATCATTATTGTATAAAGCATAGAATACCTGACATATATATTCTCATGCTCTGTGTTAAGTACACTGCACTGAATCATAAGTACTACCTGGAATTAAATAATTTCTAAATAACACCTATGTAGTTTGTACCATCTTGACCACTATCTTTGAAAACCAAAATCTGAAGATACCTTGATCTAACTCCTGGTCACTGGAGTAGGACAGCAAGCACAGAGAATTAGCTAGCAAAGAGAGTAAACAACAAATAATTCCTTACACGCCTTCTACTTCTGATAAACAAAGCAATGTTGCTTTCTTTCCTTAAAACCTCTTCAAGACAAGTATAGCCAGAATTGAAGTCAGAAACTGTTTCATCAGTTCCTGATTTAGCAGCGTGCTCAGTGCCTAGACCTGCCCCAGTGTAACTCCAGTCCCAGTGCTCCCCTTCAAGAACTGCTGCAATGCTTAGTAGAGTTGCGCACCTACATATAAGGAACACCTTCACAACAGCAATCCTCTCCCTAGCTTCAGAATGAAAAAATCCTCATGGGTCCAGGATCGCACAGACATAACTCAGCAAAACCACTGATGGCTTCCTCTTCCCTACTGCCCAGCAGGTTCTGCACCAAGGATTCTTCAGGGCCACTTAATTTTCCTAGGACTCTTTCTTGACCTGAATATAAACCAGGAATAAAAAGGATGCCTCAACAGCATTCTTTGTCCCATTGATTTCTCAATCAGTGATAAACTGATTGAGAAATAAAAGTTTATGTTTTTACTTCATGCCTTTCCCATGCCACCATGTACAAATCCTGGCTGCTCAGAACTTGAAATTTTACACAATGTTATTTAAAAGGAGTATTTTTCTTAGCTGTCTTGCTCTAAAAATAGTCTTCAGTGGAACATGTGCTGTGTCTCACCTATCCCTTAGCTGTTATAACTGACTACAGTCTCACACCTCAATATAGCACAGTTCAGTGCTCATAGGCAGAGAGAAAATAAGTATTTTTGAAACATGCTTAATTATTTCAGGAAAGAAGTTACATATGCCTTTAGGTCCGTATATTCATGCAAATCTGGACGGTACTTTCCAAAAGGCAGGTATATAAGTTCACATATCCAAATGCACTCTGCACGTTTTGGCAATTTAATCACAAAAATATAGCAGCCTGTGCATGCACTTCACTAGGTTACATTCTCAGCAGTTTGAGTTCTGCTAGCTAAAAAAAACCCTGGTCAGGTCATAAATCTAAGCTCAAGAGAAAGAACATGTGCATGATAACCCAGTGTAAGGTGTGTTTTTGATTCAGCAGACTAAAGGATCAATTAGTTTTGAAGCAAAATGATTAAAATTGTATAGGGAACAGTTTTCTATATCCCACTTTTCAATTTCCTTACTGTAAATTTTTGAGTCTGCAAAATAATCTCATTCCAAGCACCACAAATCTTCAAATCAAGATTTTTAAGTACTTTTATGTCAGAGCAATTAACACCTTGTACATTAAAATGTTTTAAATATCCATTGTAGCTGTTTACTTCTTCAATATTTTTAGTACAAATGGCTGATCTTTCAATTTTTTTTAGTTTAAATTGGCATAATTTTGTGAGTAAAACCTACATTTCAAAATAATCAACATCCTCAGATAACCTGAACAACATAGAGACGGAAGCAGAGGAGATCAAAGGCATGGAGCCTTCTCGGAAGATTGAGCAGGCTATGAGTGATCAAAGGCAGGGGAGAAAGGACTCTGGATCTTAACTCCTGCTTCTACTATACATGTATAATTTACAGGTTATTGAATTGAGGGGAGGGGAGCTATTTATACATTAAATATAGGTTATGGGCCTGTAAAGTTATTTAAAAAAGAAAAAAAACCTGAACTTTGATTGTTGAAAAAGTCTAGGCAGGATCTTCCACAATGCACTTTTAATTTTCTTTTTTTTTTTTCCCCAAACAGAAATAGTGCTTTCTGTTCAATGAACTGGCATTTTCTGACAGAATCAAACAAACAAAAAGGCACACTGTGGCTGGTTGGTGCCATCACAGAAGAGATAATTCACAGAAATAATGGAAAACTCATGTTCTGATTAAAGCACTACTAATTACATTAGCTTGCTTTTCAGAAAATTTAGAACACACATAACTGAAAATCTTTATCAAATTATAGTTCCACACTATCCATGTGAAATTCACAGTGTGCAGTCACATAAGGGAATTTCTTTAGTTTTAGTCCTACACATTTTTGTAATATTCCTGTGTACAACCAGATTTCCTTCTATGAGGCTTTTCACAGCTTAGCAGCAAAGGGCACTCAACAGCACTGAGACGAGCTTTCATGCAATCAGTTTAGTATCTTAGCTACCAGATCCTTGGTTGCTTGGTCATTGTTCACCTTCTCAGAATTAAATTCTGTACTGGAGAAAACATTTGCAATTAAAATTTTCCTAAAAAGAGAATCATCACTCCTAAGTTTTGATTTGGCAAATCAATTAAGAAAACTTTCTAAGAAAATCCTGAATAACTACATAGAAAATAGTTACCAAACAGTGTATGCACATATTCAATAAATAAATTCAACAATACAGAGATTTAGTAATGATACATGAATTCATGTGATTCATGACTTTATAGCTCATTGAGTTTCATGATATTATGTATATCTGCTGCCCCAGTGAATATATAACACTATGAATTTCATCTTAATATCAAATTGTTGGTTTTTTTTGATGGGGAGACAGGAGCTGCACCACAGCCAGTAATACCATAGAGTAGCTGAAAACAAATTTGAGCTTAAGAGATGGTTCTACTTCACACTTGACAGCCAAAGCTGCCGACCTGGACAAAGGGTTATGTATTATAAATAAGCACAGAATGATTATTGAAGAACCTGAAATACACCGAACCATTAAACAAAAGCAGATATCGCAGCCTGCTGGTTACTGGTTTACAATTTTCAATACTAAATGCCTGAACAGCACAGAGGAAATTTCAGAAGACCAACAAGGGTCATGTAACTTGAAAGTGTTTTTATCTTTCCTACTAATAAGCAGAAGACCTTTATTTCTTATTCCAAATTGCGATTCCAAATTTCAAATTCCAATTGCGATAAGAGTACTTCAGTTCTGTTTCAACGTCTTCCTGGAATTCTGAACTACTAGTAAATGTTTACACAGGCTGTATGGAGACTTAAGGACATTAAAGGGATTTTACTTTAAATTTGTGTAATGCCTAGTTCTTTGGGATCAAAGACAAGAATTTGCATTTTTTTTATTACAACAGCAATATGTAAAGCAACCTTTGAACAAGAGTGATCCAATACAAATATAACCCTAACCCTAATGTTTTTTGATCAGTACATCCTGATTTGATAACTAGGAGACATTAATTGTTCCAGTGTCTCAGACATAGAGCATCTACAGAAATGTGCACAGTCTAGGTGGAGGTAACTGTCTGCTTTGCTTTCCAGAAAGACTTGCCTGTTGAAGAGGGTCAGTTTATAACACTGTCACAAGACATTTGTAATGAGGTACGTTCAAAGGGTATGCAGCTTCAGGGGATGTAAAGAGGTGCTTCTGAGGATATTCTCATGCCCTCTTTTGTATATTTCTCTGACTGTAACAGGAAATTAAAGGTTACTAATCATTTAATTTTTGAGTATGTTACTTTCAATTTGTTAAGAGATGGTTCATTCAACACAACTTCAGTGAGCTCTATTTGATTACATTTCTGCTTCCTGAAAAGGCATTTTTCTAAAACACTGTGGTAACCAATGCTTGCAGAGCATGAAACCAAGCAACCAGATTTCTGGAATGCATTTCTGGATAGCTTTTGTCTAGCAGGAGAGAAGCAGAATGCAACATGTAGAAAACAGTGCCCTTAGTTTAAACACAGTTAAGTTCTACAAACAGAACCTAGTTCTGTCCTCAGAGGATTAACAACAGCCATGTGATTGTGAATTTAAGAAATAAACTTTCACAAGCAATGCAAATTTCCTATATGAATTTGAACAATATATACTGGATAAAATGTAATGTCCTACATAAAACATGCAGTAGTATTGTCCTTAATCCAGTATGTCCAGTGATAACCCTTTCATTTCCATGCTCTGGGAGACAAATGGATCTGTATAACATCTCCAGACCTTTATCATGTAAACTCTTACAGTTTTGTATTGATCTTTACTACAATTGGCATTCTCACTGAAATTAGTGGAACCATCCATAACAATATAAGCAAGCATGCAGAAATCTGTTGAGCATGGGAGCCTTGAAAACAAGACATCTATAGCAGATGTTTGTTTCAATTATGTAAACAAAAAAAAAACAAAAACCCGTAATGCAGTAAAGCTATAATTTACTGAGGCCTTTTGGGATTACCTAAACAGAAATATATAACATTAAGATGAACCAAATTATCCATCAGTATGTCATCTTTCACCTCAGATTACTATTTTATGCTGGTATCTACTGACAACTTGTAGCAGTTTCAAATAAATAGCCAAATAACTTCTATATACATATATATGGAGGATCGAATCAATTACCTTCTTATCTACCTGGCAATAAGTTGTTTTTGTCATGAATACAGCCTATGCATTTCCCTGAAATTCCTCCCCATTTAACCACCTCAATCTCTCTTCAAAGTTATCAGCGATCTTTCTCATTTAGGACATAACGTGGATGTTTCTATGCCTAAACAAAAAGCGTCAGATCCCCAACAATCTCTGTGAAAAAGCATAAGTAATACTTTGCTCTCAAAAGATGTGGCAACATACTAGAAGTACCTAATTATGAACAAGAAAACAAATATAGTGTTTGTATAAATTGTCAGTCATAATGTAAATCCTAATCACTAGGAATTTGTAAGTCAAATTTCTCATAGGAAATAATATTTTTGCCAAACAAGACTTTCTACCACAGCACTATTTCATTCAAATGTTTTGTGATTTTTATTCTGGATTTTCTTTTTTCCTGTGGAAGAAAAAATACGCATCTCAAACACTTTTATAATAAACCATTTAATTTTTTTTTTTTGGAAACTCCTCTCAAAATTCAGTACTTTCTGAGTCAGTGTGATTTGACCAAGCACCCTATTTACTTTTGATATTGGTGAGTTACTCTCTGATAGTAACCCCTATTCTACAGATGTGTGGCCCATCCTGAGCTACTCTGTAGATGCTGTAATGCATGTGTACACACAGACATAGGTATTCAAAGAACCCTTATGAAAATATTGCTTGGCACTAAAATGCATGCATTACTCTCTTGAGTACAGTGTATTCAAGACACAGAAAATGCTCCACCTCTCTCACACCCTTTCTCTCTCTCCTGAAGCCCTCCTTGGAAGGGAGCAAAGGACACAGGAGAGACTAGTATGGATCTGTGAGTGTTATAAAAAATCGGAGTTATTTAGCTGATAAATAATCCCTTTTTCTGTGTCATCCCCACAGTACTATGAGAAACTGCTACTGAAAGAACTGCTACTTCAGGAGAGGAAAGATAATTGATAAGTTGCTGCAAATTCAGAGCTCTGCTGTTCAAAAAAGCAGATTCTACTCCTGATGTCAAGTTGCATAATGTAAATCACAAAGTTTGCAAAAATGTTTTGGCAGCAACCACACAAGTTTAGGTAAAATCACACTGTGAATTCCTATAGGTACTAGTCACACATGATGCTTAACAACAGAGGCATTTTTCTGTTGATAATATGCCCAGATGTAAATACCTTGTCCACCTATAGTCTGACTCAAGTTGGACTATCCATATTTTTTACCTAAAAGTTACAAATTACTTATTTAAACTCTTAAATATCCATGTCACTCAAGGCAGTAAATAATGGCTATTACAACTAGAAAAATATGTAGCTTTGCCTTTCCAGGATTTGTGAAAATCAGATTATTTGTCATAAACTGATTTACGTAAAAAAAAACAGCACAATTTTTATACGATATGTGGGTCTGAATTTGAGCCCTATTTTTTCAATTAAAGTCTTCAGCAGAGAGAACACTGAGATTTCAAATTCTGTGCACTTTCCAGTTGAAGAAAAAGTTGCAAAATGAAGTATTCATTTGCTATTTGACGTAACTCAGAACTGTGTCATGGCCATGAGAAAGACAGTTCCAACATTTACAAAATAACAAACCTGTGACACAAAATAACAGCAATGCAAGGAGATCCTGTTCTCAATTCTCTTCAAACCCGTTTTTGCAGATAAGAGAATTGTAAGTAGTTAGATATAGATTAAAATTAAATTATCAAGACATTTTAATGTATGATACTGATGAAGAATTATTCATTTAATTAGCTGGGCATTTCTTTAACACATAGAGTGCACAGATATTTTAAAAGTATATATTTTTAAGATTTTCTTCAGAAACTCTTTTGTTCATTTAAACAATTAAACCAATTTAAAAACAAAATTTTCTTGGACCTGCCTGCAGAAGCTGACACAAAAATACATCAGGATTGCAAAGGGTTTTTAAATATATATATATATATATATATTATTTTTTTTAATAGAAAAAGTCCCTTCATTTGTTCTCAATATTTTGTACTCCATAGTCTTCTAGCTTGTGTTTGGTTATTTTTAGAAGCCTCTCAGCACCTGACTGTTTATATATTTTCAGCTTGCGTTTTTCCATGTAATGAACACAGTTATATTTTTTAGCTTAATTGCATTGGCCTATTTGTACTCACTTTTGTTCTCACTTGAATATTGTCTGAATTCAGGTTGTCTAGGTATCTGCTCAGCATCGCACAGTTACAACACAAGGTCGCAGGCTGCCCAGGTACCAGCAATCTTTGCGGAGCGCAGCAGCTTTATGAAAGGGAGGGTTCTATAAAACTCCTACCCTGGGAACAATCTCACAGAAGAGCTATAAAGACACTATATTTTAGAAACTTTGTTCCTTTCCAAATTAAATATTAGGTTGATCAAAATCCGATAGTAAAAAAAAAAAAAATGCCCTTTTTTTAATAGGTTGCTATATCTTTTAACAGTCTGTCTGACATTTCTGAACTACTCTTGAAATAGATGCCAACCTTCATGGATCAAATGGCAACCTCTTACTATCCTTAACTTCCAAAAGTCTTTGCAGGGTCAGCAAGACATGTATACGTGCTCTCCTTCACCTAATTGGGTATCATTTTCATCATTACTGTTCTTACCTCCTCTTTTATTTAACATTGCCACATGCAGAATTTGTTAACATTTAAGCAAGTTTTTCACAGCTTTCCTATTCCTCCTTCCCCCAAGTCTACAGGAATCATCATGCTATAGCAAGCACTAAGCAACAGATGCCAATCCCGTAGCTTAATGCACCACCAGAAAGTAATCAGATACTATGATGATAAGAGCGGTATAATAACCTATATGGAATAAAGTATTCTCATTGTTCATTTTTATCTCCTCTCCCAGTCTGGATTTCTGTGCCTTAAAGGAACTTTTTTCATAGGAGTACATCTACAATGTACTATTTAAATGACAGCATGGTTAACATGAATTCTTTTACTCTGAATAATCAAGTCTATTATATTGATAATAATGTACAATTGCTAGGAATATTTAATTGCCATTCAAATACTTAATCACACAGATACCTACTGTTTATTTTAATATAAGGTTAAAATAATCTCCTTGTTACTGTTAAAATGCTATGTGGAAAAAAAAAAAAACGACAAACCTCTGTAATCCAGCAAAATGTTTTATTTGGATTAGACCTGTCCACTTGCTCCTTCTAACTTCAGTTTACCTTTTCCTTTTGGAATATAACCTAATCTAAGCACTTTCTCACTCCTTTTTGCTTTTCTCTCTTCCAAAGGTCACATGTATTCAATTGTCAATATTTCTATGAATTTCTTACTTCTCCTGATATCAGTCCTTACTCTTACTTCCTTACTGGAGTACAAACACAGAAACCTCAGCAGCTCTATAATAAAAAACATTTGTGTTTTGCTGAATCAAGATTTACAAAGATAAAATTTTATCATAGTTATAAACTTCTATCTATATCTTACATGTGGTTCGTGGGGTTTGGTTTGTGGGTTTTTGGGGGTTGGTTTTTTTTTCATAAGTGCAATAGTCAAAATCACCATAGAATGGTTAGGCTTGGAAAGGACCTTAAGATCATCTAATTTGAATGCCTGCTCCCATGGGCTATGATGGCTCATGACAGACCATGTCATCCAAGGCTCTGTCCAATTGGGCCTTATATAAGTATTTTATAACTGTCTGTAAAAGAATATTTTTCTTTGGTTTCGTTCCAAATTGTATATTTTGTTCAGATAAAGATAAAATCCAATAATTTCAAGTGTATAAGAGAATATTGAACCTGCTTATACTTCAAATGTTAACCTACCTACCTATATTTTCATAATACTGCCATTAAAATTACATGCATTATTAGTACAGGCTTATAGCCAGGCCAAGTAACACTTCTGATCTTCACTGACAGTAGATTTCCTAATTCAGTACTTTTTGTCATGTTGTGATTTTAAACTATGAATGTTTTTATACAGTTTGTCTAAATGAATTGTAGCCCAGAATGATGGTTTCTGTATATGTGAACAGAAGATGAAGCTGTGTCATGGAATCAATGCACTGGAGGGACTGACAAGCTAGAGAGGTGGACCAGCACAAACCTTATGAAAGTCAACAAGGCTAACTACAAGATGTTGCACTAACTACAAGTTGGGTGGAAAATGGATTGAGAGCAGCCCTGAAGGTAAGGACTTGGGGGGTGTTGATCGATGAAAGGCTCAACACAAGCTGGCAGTGTGAAGTGTTTGGTGAAGCATGTTAAATATATGGATCTTCATCTACCTCTCCTATCCTTTGTAGCTAAGAGATGCTCGTGGAGACAATAACTTTCCTGTTACAACCCACCAAAAAGGGAAGGCTGATATTATCACAGGAGCATGCTTTCAGATCTTCAGTAAGACTTGGAAACAAAATATGCAGCTGCTTCTCTATAAAGAAATCACCAAGCCTCTGTACCATCTAACCACCACCAAGAAGAAACCAACCTGTCAAAGGCTTTTTTTGAGAGATTTTTCAGTTATTTTTTCAGATGGGAGAAATGAAATCATGGTACTTAATGGATATTAATGGACACCCATAATCAGAAAAAATGAAATACTGGCTTTCAAATGTTACCAAGATTCAGCAAGAGCTGTGACTGCTTATAGACTCTGGCAATTCATCTGTTAAGTGTGGAATTCTGTCATTTAAATCCAGGTGTTAAGAACTGAAAATATTCACAAACTAAGATGAACAGAAAGCATAGTGTGAGATAGGCAGGGGTGGCGAGTAGGAGGATACAGCCCACCTGTGCTTGACACTTTTTTTAATATTACCATGTCTACTTTTTAAAAATATGAAGCAGCAGATCTAAGGTTTTAAAGATGCATTGCAAGTGATCATGCGAGTGTGACCTAACTCACTGATAAAACTCCATGGAGGAAGAAATCTACCATTCTTGCTTAACAGTGCTATTAAAATGGAGGTTTAGATGACTTGTGAGCTAAGTATCGCCACCATCAAAACCTGAGCACCTAGAATCTTTGCCTTCTTTACAAAGTGAGTGACAACACTGTATGCATAAACATAATTTCTGAAGTGCAAGTGAAAGCAGGATTCAGTATGAGCTATTAAGCCTTTTTTAAAATATACTGCTTAGGGGCAAAACACAGTAATGCTGTATGCTAGAAACAGCAAAAGCAATTTATAATCTGCCTCACAGGAAGAAATACTTATTAAAAATATGTATTTTAGATGCAGTTTGTAATGTATAAACAGTTTTTAAAATGTTGAGCACAATATAAATGCAGATTATGCAAGTTTCTACTAACCAAAAAGCCTAGTCACAGCGTTATGACAACTTTATGACATCTAACCGTCATAGCAAGAGAAAACATGGAAGAGATGGCAGGTGAGAAGAAGTACTTGATATTCGAGGGAAAATATTAATGGATGTGTCTAAAATGTAGCTGCCTTTTAACATGTCATGCTTAGGAATATTTGCATAATATTATCCTTTAAATTGCAGTGTGTACATATTAATTTTGCAGTGTCACTCTCAATAAGTCTGGCATCTGTACATTCAATAGGCCCCATCTAGCACATATGCATCTCTCTATCACAGACATTTGGAGTCTCAGTTCAGGAAGTGGCTCAAAAGCAAGTCCACCCAGACAGACATGAAGAAACATCAGTTTGTGGAGAAAAACTGGAAACCCCCAAAAAATCATGTCCTAGGAAACTGTACCCTGCAATGTGAAGGAATGCTCTAAGGCCCCTTCCATACTTTTCCCACCCAAATTCTTTCTTAAATTATTTTTCTTCCTCTGGATAATCCGTGTTATATATGTACTAGAAGTCCATATGTAAATATATACGTAATAAGCATCCATGGATGAGCTGCAAAAGAGCTGAGAAAGGTGTACAGAACAATTTAGAAATAGGACTGAGTAGCTTAAAAAGCGACAAAAAATTTCAGTGAGGAAGAATTATGAAGCAAAGCATATGCTCTACATATGTCCTTAAACCTTGGTATTCCATACTTCCTAGCACATATTTTTACCTCTTCCACTCCGCAGTTCCCACTTTTCCCTAAGTACATCATTAGATACATGTGAAATGTTGGCTGTAATTTTTTCTGTTTTAAAAATATTATGCTTATTCAGTAGCATAATATGAATATGGAATATGCTTATTCCAAAAAGAATATGAATATGAATAGGATATACTTATTCCAAAACCCCACAAAGCTGTACGTGTCTAGTCTTGTTATCAATGTGAACAAAGTCTTTCTCATTAGATGGTAGTATTTTGGAATTTCCATCTGCAGTGGAAAGCAGGAATTGCACCACAAATCCAGGCTGACATACACATGAGCTTTTTCTTGTAAGACATGAGACACCATTAAAGGCAATAATACCTTGCAACAGCTAAGGTTTCTATTTTTTTTTCTCTTAAAAGCATGAAGAAAAGCTTACAGTCACAGAGTCTCAATGAGACTAAGACCTACCTATAAGTACGCATTCAAACCCAGTCATTTTGTAACAGGCCCTTGCCACATTCAGTCTGTGATATTAGTCAGAGTGATATTAGGAAACAGATTTAGACATATAAATCTGCCGTTTTCTAGCTTTCATATGTTTCACTTTGTAACATAAGTAACTTCGTTAGAACATAATTTCTTTATAGTACAGTTTCTATTCATGAAGAATTAGATGTACTTGCTAAAAAGCTTTTGTTTCCATCGTGAGTTAATAAAATACAAAACTTCGGAACATATTACTGTCTTAATACCAAATTGCCACACAGAACTATAATATAACAACTTTAATTTATTATAGCTGCTGGTGTTTCCAGCAGGGCTGTTGTAAAAAGTCTGGAAAATATTTTAACTCACTTTTAGCAAAACTTTCCTTCTTATCCTTTCTACGTTTTTCTTCCTGATTATTTGCTTAGTTGCATTCCAGTACATCAGAAAACAAAGTTGTCAGTAGTGTGTAAAAACTCCTCCCAGAGAGGGTTATAAAAATGAAACTGTTGATAAATCTAAAGGTGATTGTAGATAAGCTGTTAATTTTTGCTATATATTAGGAAAACAAAGCAAATAATTTCAGATATAAAAGATTCAGTAATAAAAATAACTTCTTGAAGATGTCAGTTCAAAATACAAAATAATACTACTGGTATATTTAGATAAAATTTCTCTTGAATGTTCCAGGAAATACTACTTAAAACTAAGCCTTTGGATGTACGACAGTTTTTAAGATACTGTAAAACATGAAACAAGTTAGAATCTCACCCAGTAATTTTGAGAAAATGTCAAAGCCACAATAGTTATAGTTCTACTGTTCCAAGATGAGGCTTGTAGGTCACAGCTCCTGTAACTTCTGTCTGACATATTTTTGTCTGGAGGTATTTGAGGAAAAAAAAAAAATTACATACACTATCCTATTCTTACCTGCCTGACCAAGTTTTAAAAGTATATTTGAAGCTCTACAGAATCAAATTGGTGAGATGTTTCCTCTGAAATACTCACAGAGTCTACTTCAGGTGATAGATACTTTATGTTTCATTTGGCATTTCATTACAAAAACAAGAAAATGTAGGATGAAGAACAAAGTTGTAGACAATTGCCTTAAATACTTGCTTTTAAATTGCCTACATTTAGAATAATTAGGTAGGAAACTATTTTTTTCAGGCTTCCTTCTACTGTAGCAACAATCCTATGAGTATTACATGAATTACAAGATTTAATGAAAAAAGACTGGATTCTTACTTTTGAGTCTCAGATATTCTTGCTTTCATAAGCATAGTTAGAAATACCCAAGAGTTTGAAGTTAGAACAAGTCTTTGAAAACCTCTTCTATAACTAACAAAACGACAAAGTTAAACAGAGCATGAAAGGAGGAGTTCTTTCATACTCACATTCAACAGCTGAAGCATTAACAAAATTATCAAACTGTTCAATATGGATGGCAAGAGAAAATAGTTGCTAAGTTTGCTGAGAGCCTGACCCTGCAAGTGGCCTCCTGTGCTTGTATGACGATCTGTTAAAATCTGTCTTGTCTGAAAACAAGGCCTTTCTCTGTCTGGATGTAGCACCAAGACTGGAGCCTATATATGTATTTACTAACAACTTAGTATGTGAGCTTTCCACACAGGGTATTAAAAATATTTAAATCGGTTAGTTAGTTAGCTGGAAGTTCTATATGGTTAGACTTTTCTAGGTCTACAGACAGCACAAAAAGAGACGACACTGTATCTTCCACAGACTTTAGAACCTATTATTCTAAGGCTTGTATTTAATTTCAAAAGATCATGAAGAAACTCCTTATTTTCCTTTAAGAAAGACAAAAAGAATGCTTAATGGTACATCTACTTGAAGAGAGACAGGGATTTGGATCCTGACTTCTTGAATATACACAGCTGGCCAGGACCACAGTCCTGATTTGCTAACAAAGGCTCTCTAATCAGCCTTCTGTATGATAACTGTATCACACACAGCTTTTATTCTTCAGAGGCAGCTCCTCTCCCAGCCAAGGTGAGAGCTGCACAGGATGGGTTTGATCCACTATTACTATTGTGGTTTACCTGTGCAGGCACATCATCTCACCCAGGATGCACAAAATGCATGATCAAAGTAAGGAAGGATTTCTGATGATAACCTCCTGTTGGGAAAAGGCATATATATGTGTTACCACCCTCAAGAAAGTCAATCCATAGTAGCAAAAACCTTGGAGATATTTCCCATCCAAGTCACCCACAGGACTTGGCATAGCTGACCAGTAGATGCTACTACACACAGAGGGAAAATAGGAGTGAATTTAGGACTAACTAAATAAAACCACCACAAATGAAAATTTACAGATAAAGTTAACAGGAGTTCTGGGGACTTCCATTAGTACAAGAGGTAATGGCCTCAAGCTGCACCAGAGGAGGTTTAGATTGGGTATTAGGAAAAATTTCTTCACTGAAAGGGTTATCAGGCACTGGAACTGCCCACGGAAGTGGTGGAATCACCATCCCTGGAAGTGTTCAGAAGATGGGTAGATGCCCTGAGTGATATGGTTTAGCGGTGGACTTGGCAGTCCTGGAGTAATGGCTGGATGATCTTAAAGGTCTTTTCCAACCTAGCTAATTCTATGATTCGATGATTATTGACATAAACTGAAGAGAAATACCCTCTTAGTGAACTGAAATGCCACACTAGTTATAGTGAGATCCAGAAGCAATCTTTTTATAATTATTTGTACTAAACTCCTTCATATTCTTGCACACTCAATCTGAAAAAGAAACAGTACTCCTGACAAATGGCTTCTTTTAAAGCCTGTCTGAAAACATACACATTTGTATATTTTTGTCATCGATTAAAACAAAGGGCTCAGAAGAACAATTATTTACTTCTGGGCATTATGAGAAATATCTCTGAATTAAATTATTTTCAGGAGTGAAAACTATTAGCACATGAATGAAATTGCATTCTTTTAATAACAATACTCTTTTAAAGGACATTTTGCTCTTGCCTAGAAATACATGGAAATCTGAGTATGGATGCATGCAAACTCCAGCACTTAGTTGAGAATCTGCTTTTGTTGCTAATTATTCAGCGGCAACTGGAAATTATTTAATCTGTCTTGATTCTGTAAAAAACTCACCCCTATGCTCAGAAATAAGCACACAGTTTTATACCATACAAGACCTCAAAATAACAACAATACAGAAACTGGGATGAAACCTCAGTATTCCAGTACTGGGTCTTTGAGAGAGGCAAGACCAGGTGTTTCAAAGGAGGCTTAAGTGAAACACAATTAATAGACAGTCATAGGTTTATTTTATTCTAGCTTTTATACCTGTGGTTTATAGTTTGCTTGTGAACAGATGCTTGTATGTATCTGAAACCTGAATGGAGAGAGATTAGCTGAATCCTATGGTTTTGTTCAAGCATAACACCAGCAATCAGACTTCCAGTATGAAAACTGTGAATTCAATTTTCACTTCCAATGACTGCTCCTTATAACGTCCTCTGTGTCTGCCACTAACTTGATGTGCTAGGGTAGTCCTAACTTGCTAAAATTTCTGTAAGAGGCTCAAGCACTGTTGGAGTATTAAAAACTTCTCAATGAATTTTCTTGCCAGTTACCAGAGCTATTCTGGCATATACTTTAAATATTTTTTCCCAAAATAGTTCTTTAGAGTTTATTTAGTATTTCATATAGACTGCAAATTCACCCCTTGTAATGAAAATATAAGGTGACACCAGTAGCTGAAAAGTGCATGAAATGCAGACTTTAAGTAAAAGAATTAAAAAATTATCATTTTCATGTTGCATTTCCTAAGTCCATATTGAAAATTTCTGGTCCACAAGCTGTATACCAAGCAGGGTTTCAAAGCCTCTAGGAATACCAGTAGGCTTACAAACTTCAAAATGCAGCTTTTCGTCAGGGAGCTAATTCTTGTAAGTTTTGTTGTTGACCACATGTACAGAAAATTCCATTATTGCACAGTATTGGAATAGCAACCCAATGCCTCAGTCACTACGCAATCTTTCAGGCTCACAACACCCTATGCCACAAACACCAACAGAACAGGGGGCTCATCAAACCCATAAATAATCTTGAAAATACTTTGATTCATGTTTTAAGTTGGTTGAGAGATTTAAAAGGTGACAACTCAGCTCTAATTTCATTACCAGTAGAAAAGATCAGCACCATCCTCAACATTGAGCTGCTCATCATCACTCATATCCTCCCTTACTTCGTCACAGACATGTTCGTAACCTAGGATCCAATTAGTTCATGGAAAATGTGCAAAATACATACAAAGATAAATTACATCCATGGAGCAGAACTATCTACTATAGTTCATTTTTCCTACTTCATGAAGGCTACAATCAACACCATTAAGGACATAAAAGGCCCATAAACAAAGCCAGTAGGGAGAGCAAATGTTTTGTAACTATGAAACTTCTTTTAGAAGTTGAATCTTTGCCTTTGGACTTGTTTTTTCAAAAAATGTCATTGACTTACAGACATATTTTATCCAGAAACATAGACTAGGAAATCTTTGGGAGTGAGGGTGTGGAATAAAAGGGTATGGAAAGTACAGGAAAGAGGCAGGGAGAAAATAGCTTTTCACTAAAAATGCAGTTTAGAAGATGCAGATGGATTTGACTTCATTTTTTTAATAAAAGAAAATGTTTGTTCTGTTAAAGATACGTTTGGAGAAATCTGACATAATTATACTGGGGTTTGTTCCAGAAAAGTGATGAATGATACTTAAGGAAAGAAAGAATGTTAAAAAAAAAAAAATCTGTTATTTGAGCCACAATTATTTCTTTTCTCAAATTTCTCATATTGATGAATAACCAATTATTCTTCCAAACCAATCTAAGCATTACAATTTCATGACAGTTTATACCTGATGGCAAATGCCATACCAAGCTCTTTAGGAGACACCTTAGTAGAAGAAGAAGAATAGAACTTGTCAACAGCTGTCCTTTTGCTAGAGCTGTTAAAATTCTAATATTAATAGGTTTTTTTTTTGTTGTTGATAATAATATATTGCAATGTTTTGAATAAAATCAATGTCATCTACCTGGACTTGTGTAAAGCGTTCGACACTGTCCCACACGACATCCTTGTCTCTAAATTGGAGAGACATCAACTTGATGGATGGACCACTCAGTGGATAAAGAACTGGTTGGATGGCCACACACAAACAGCTGTGGTCAATGGCTCAATGTCCAGCTGGAGACCAGTAACGAGTGGTGTCCCTCAGGGATCAGTGTTGGAACCGGTCTTGTTTAACATCTTCATCGCTGACATGGACAGTGGGATTGAGTGCGCCCTCAGCAAGTTTGCCGATGACACCAAGCTGTGTGGTTCGGTTGATACCCTGGAGGGAAGGAATGCCACCCAGAGGGACCTTGACACGCTTGTAAGGTGGGCTGATGCCAACCTCATGAAGTTCAAAAGCAAAAGCAAAAGCAAATGTCTTGCACCTGGGTCGGGGCAGTGCCAGGCACAGTTACAGGTTGGGCAGAGAAGAGATTCAGAGCAGCCCTGTGGAGAAGGACTTGGGGGTGTTGGTTGATGAGAAAATGAACATGAGCCGGCAGCGTGCGCTTGCAGCCCAGAAAGCCAACCGTATCCTGGGATGCGTCAAAAGGAGCGTGACCAGCAGGTCCAAGGAGGTGATCCTGCCCCTCTACTCTGCTCTTGTGAGACATCACCTGGAGTATTGTGTGCAGTTCTGGTGTCCTCAACACAAAAAGGACATGGAACTGTTGGAACAAGTCCAGAAGAGGGCCACAAGGGTGATCAGGGGACTGGAGCACCTCCTGTATGAAGACAGGCTGAGGAAGTTGGGGCTGTTCAGCCTGGAGAAGAAAAGGCTGCGTGGAGACCTCATAGCAGCCTTCCAGTATCTGAAGGGGGCCTATAGGGGTGCTGGAGAGGGACTCTTCATTGGGGACTGTAGTGATAGGACAAGGGGTAATGGGTTCAAACTTAAACAGGGGAAGTTTAGATTGGATATATAAGGAGGAAATTCTTTCCTGTTAGGGTGGTGAGGCACTGGAATAGGTTGCCCAGGGGGGTTGTGAAAGCTCCATCCCTGGCAGTGTTCAAGACCACGTTGGACGAAGCCTTGGGTGAGATGGTTTAGTGTGAGGTGTCCCTGCCCATGGCAGGGGGGTTGGAACTAGATGATCCAAAGGTCCTTTCCAACCCTAACTATTCTATGATTCTATGATTCTAAATACCATAAAAAAATTTCAAGCCTGAGCAATGATTAATTAGGACATATTGAAGATCCAGAAAAGGACAGCCCAGATTTGAAAAAAAAAATAAATTAAAACATAAAAAATGCAGTTTTGTTCCTTGATTATTTTTCCTTTGTCATCAACCTTTTAATATCAAATGCTTTTGAAAAGTCCCCAAGATTAACTTTTGAAATCACTAGGTGTTTTTTAATTCAAGATTTCCCTCCCTGCTTCAGGACTGATTGCAAACTAATTTGCAACCAAAATGCAGGAATATCAAACAAAGAGAACCCCAAAGACAGCACCAGATGAAATCTACGTCTTGTTTTTTAAAGGAAATAAGATATTGGGAATATTTGGTTTGAAAAGATTTTTTGAGATCTAATGGTGAGAAGTTTCTCATTGGTGAACTGATATTGAGAAAGCTTACTAGGTATTGGCAGCACCACAGAAAAACCAAATTATAAGAATTTAGAATGATGAGAAGATTATAAGGGACCACTTCATCTAAAATAAAGATGAGGTTAAAACAGGATTGATCAAGTGTTAGAGCTACGGTACAACTCAGCATGAAACAAGACAAAGACTTTGCATAGGAACACCATGTTCTTATTTACTATTTTTTCTGTATTTAGTTATTTTAAGCAGGGCTAACGTGAGTCTATTGAAAGGCAAAAGAACTTTAAATATAAGGCAAACCATATCTGTATACCGTGAAAAAGATATTCCATACAAAACAATATCTTTAATAAATTTTGTCTGCCCTTTTCTTTCCCAACAAGGTATCCCATCACTCTGTAAGAAGTGTCAAAAATGATCAAATTGGGTGTAGGCAATGTTAAAGCTTTACTTGATGCAAATTATATTGCCCAACTCCTTCATTAAAACGCATAACGATAAAAGAGATAGCAAAAAAAGTGTTTTCTGCAAATTGTAACTACAGCATACAATGGCCAATCAAACTGGAATCCCACAGGTAAAGCATACAAGCCAGCCTACCAACCTATGCAAAGTAAGATTGTAAATTGGTGTTTCACACTTAATTTTTGGTAGTTAGGAAACCAGACCATTAACTTCATTCATTTCATACTTGAATTTTATTAATTTCAGATCTGCAGAAATGGTGTTCATAAATTTCCAAAGCCATCTCCACTTCCCAACAACTACTCTAGTTTTGCTGTGCCATTCCCTGTACAGTTAAAATACCATCTCTGGAGTTCATATCAAACACTCGTATTTGCAATGCTGGTATTCTGGTAGGTCCAAGGAGACTGACAGCACCCAACAAAAAAATCCTCAACTTGTAAGCTTTTGAAAATAAACAAATATCAACGCAAAGTGTGAGGAAACTAGGACAACAAGAGAAAAGATGAAGGGAGATATGGAATAAATACTTTCCATAAAATTTCTTTGGGGAAAATAAACTCCTCTTGTAATTGAAAATTACAGAACTCTGAATATTTCAACATTTATAACAGATTTTGCAAATGTTCTCCAACAACACAGAACACCAGTATCCCAGTATTAGTTGCTGAATGGCTGGAAAACTTTTTGTGAAAAAACCTGTGACTATGCATATTTGCTTACCTAGTCAGTTAAACAAAATTCACCAGCATAAGTAGAATGCATTGCAAAATAAATCTGTAAAAGAAAAAAAAAGTTTAATTATAATTTATTTTTCTTTCTCATATTTTTTATGACGAATTAGTAAATAATGGCTACTGTTATATAGAAATAGCAAGCAGGAAAGTCATACTAAACAAATATCTTTTTCTTAAAATATATTAAGTCACTGCTTTCCGAAAAGAGTCCTGACTGTGTGGCAGGATTACATCTTTAAACATAGTACTAAAACCATTAGGCATACTATACTGCATGCTGTTCAAAAGGATTAAAGGTATCTGTTATGTAGTTAATATCAACTTTTGTATCTCTTCATTCAAATACGAACATAGCTATCTTTATTTCCTTAAATGTTACTCAGATTTATAATGTGTTCATCTTGTTAAAAAAAAAATGCTTTTCTCATTAAAAGTTCTTCAGGGCACTTTAATACACGGCATTCATTTGCTTCTTGCAACTTTTCACATATATATATAGCATGAAAAGAACATTAAGACTGTAACATGATTGACAGAATCATCAGAAAATGCCAAATATTAACCTGCCTGAGTAAAATTTATTTCTTCATGTGCATAGAATATACTATAGTTGCTAATTGCTTAGTCACTAATATTTCTCCATGGGAACTCCTCCTCATTCCTTGTAGAAAAAGACATTCAAAAAAATCAAGTGCTGGTGTTTTGTATGAATTTCATTGTTTAACATGTGGTCTGGAGAGACATTCATGGAGTAGTATTGAAATCCTGGCAAAAAACCTGCAGCATTTTGCTATGGTCTATACACTGTAATCATGATTCCTTTGTTTTTCAAAAACTGCGCAACTCAAGTTCAGCAATTTTATTTTATTTTTTTTTTGAGGAATAACATTGTCATAGATGGTGATAAGAGATCAAGCTGAAAAGCGAGTTCTTAATTAGGGTCACATGAGCTCAGTTTTTTTCACAGGACTCAGCATCACATAGCACTATAGATTTGGGTTACTGCTCACCGTGATTTCAGTTAGTGACACAATCATCAAACACATTGCAAATTAGATGACAAACTGAGGTTACAAACATGGGGAACATGCAATTGCTGACCGTTTCTAAAAAAGCTCTTGAAAAAGACTATGTAAACATGGAAAGATGGTTCTATCATCTCTCTTCCATTTACCTGAGACAGTTGTTTCTGGCATATGGACCATATAGTACTGGCCAACGTGCCTTGCATTTTTCGCTAAAAGAGAAGCCAGTGGCCATGTTGCTGAGAATTTTGTCACAGACCAATGAACAGCAGTGGGAAAGTGTAGAGACAAACTGCACACCCTGTCAGATCAGCCCAACTATCAATAAACCCTAGAATGTATGCTGCTAATAAAATATAGTTTCCTCTTGGCTATACTATCATCCTTCTGATGCAGCCAGATTAGTTCATCTTAATTTAAAAAACTGGGATTTGGGTCAAGCAACTTTGAGTTAAAAGCATCGTATCTGCACCACTTCCTTAGCCATCTACCTGTCTGTGACTTTTGAGAACAACTGTCTTATTTCAGAAAGATTTAGCATAGGCCTTACCTTCCTAGTCCAAACCAGTCCTGTTACTGGGCTTTCAAGATTTATTATGGGATGTATCTTCCTAGTCCAAGCTACAGCCCACTAACACTGGGTTTGCACCTCTGGACCAATGCAAATAAACCAGTTCCTCTGCTCAGATCTAATAGCAGGAAAGTTTTCAGCAGTTGAGCAGCAAGAGAGTTTGAGCAGATCTCAAAGCTGTGATGGACACCCATGCAGACATCAATGCCAGCAATTCTATACCAGCCAAAAACTCTGAACATGACTCTGCTCTGGAGGAAACAAAGGCACATTTTGCATCAGCAGCTCTCCTTCCTTCATTAATTATGTCACAGACTCTTTAAGAACAACAAAATGTTGCTCATCTCTCCTTATTCCGCTTATTTGTGTATTGTTAACAAAAGTATTGTTAACAAAAAGTAACTTGGATTCTTTACCTTCTAGCGAATCACAAATAAACTGCAATCCCCACTCTCACTAGGGGATACAGCAGGATGAAGTCCAAGCAGGAAACGAAGCAAGTTTCCCTTCTAGTTCACAAAGCTTGCAAACACCAACTTCTTTTCAAACCAAGCACGTATGGTATGATAGGATATAAAAAGCATAAAGGTAACAAGACAATTATCATGCAGCTCTAAAGATACATTTTTTACAGTCACTTTTCAGAGGAGACCAGTGTTGTTTTCTCTTTTTATCCATTAAACATTTAATAGTAATCCAATTTTATGCGTATTAATTTTAAGTCACTTATAACAAGATTTTGCAGAAGTATTGATTTCAGTGGGAGTTAAGGGCTAAATATTTTTATGTGGAGCCACAGCCTTCATTTTATTAAATCTCTACATTTATTGTGTGCACACAAATCATTATAAAGTAGGCATTATTTAAGAAAGAACTCAATAGCAAGAGAAAAGCCTAATTAACAAGGAATTCAATTCAATTATGGAAGTTCAGAAGTTGCCTGAGGTTGTGTTTGCCTTCAAATCACTGAGGAAAGATGAAAAGGGAAGAGTTTGTTTCATCCCTACTTCCAAAGTATTATTTTCATTTCAGGTCTACATTATTAATTATTAAAACCTGCAGTATTGGGACTTCTTCAAAGTCACAGGTGGAAGCAGGAACAAAGATGGCAAAGATGCCATTGTCTGCCTGGACTTGTGCAAAGCATTTCACACTGTCCCACACGACATCCTTGTCTTTAAACTGGAGAGACATAAATCTGATGGATGGACTGCCCAGTGGACAAGGAATTGGCTGGTTGGCTACAGTCAGGGAGTTGCAGTCAATAGCTCGATGTCCAAATGGAAACCAGCAACGAGTGGCATCTCTCAGGGGTCAGTGTTGGGACTGATCCTGTTCAACATCTTTGTTGCTGACATGGACAGTGGGAGTGCTGAGTGCTGAGTGCGCCCTCAGCAAGTTTGCCAATGACACCAAGCTGTGTGGTTCGGTTGATACGCTGGAGGGAAGGAATGCCATCCAGAGGGACCTTGACATGTTTGTGAGGTGGGCTGATGCCCACTTAAAAAAGGAAAGTTAAGGTTAGACATAAGGAAGAAGTTCTTTACCATGAGGGTGGCAAGGCACTAGAACAGGTTGCCCAAATAAGTGATAAATGCTCCATCCCTGGCAGTGCTCTTGGCCAAGTTGGACAGAGCCTTGGGCGACATTGTCAAGTGTGTGGTGTCCCTGTCCAAGGCAAGGGGGTTGTAACTAAGGGATCTTAAGGTCTTTTCCAGCCCTAACCATTCTATGATTCTACAATTCTATGATTCCATTATTCTATAATTCTATGATTCTGTGGTTGACTGGGTTTCTGGGGATCTTTATTTAGCAACGCTATCATCAGTGCTAGGGTTAGCCCTGTCGATAGCTAAAAGTAAGAGATTGGGGATCTTGTCTAAGCTTTTGTATGTTTGTAGATCATTAACCTGGATTTTTTGGCCCTAGTCTTGCAGATGTCAGTCAGGTCAGCAAAAATAATGCTGGAATGTACAGCTGTGTGGCTGAGTTGCCGGCTGGGCTTAAACCACGACAATGCCTAAATGTCTTCCCTCCAATTCCACACCCTTTTCTGTAAAAAGAAAAATGAAAAAATCTGGGGAGACTGGGATAATCACATTTCTGTGATCAAGATATTTCAGGACAACATTGCACAGTGTTTTTATGGCATTTTTAAGTAGAATGCTGTGATGGGCTTCATACACTTACACCAGCAAAATACTTAACTGGTTACAGACACAGTAATGAATGTATCCAGTGAACTTTTAGAGCTGCAAATTCCTGCCTTCTAGCATGCAACTGTTTTTACCAGCATCTCAGCTATCCACAGCTCTCTGGCTTTGAATCAGGTTTCTTTTCTCAAGGTAGATTCAGTTATATCATAATACATCACTTTTGGAGGGGTGGAGATGTTAATTTTCTCAGTTTTTCTCTCTAGAACTTTCCTAGAAAGCAACCAGGTGAGCCAAAAAAAGGCTCATAGAGTGACCCCAATGTTTGTAGGACACTAATGGCTCTATTCAGCATGTAGTGACATGAGGCAGACATACTGGTTCCTCCAACTCAGACCTCCTGGGTGGGATAGCTGCTCATACAGGTGCTGCCAAGACCAAAGAAAAGATCCACATTTGAGATGGACATTAGACTGCCTATCCTAATTAATGCTTCTCTGAAATATAAAGATGGATAAATAAAGTGAAGGATGCTTAGACCTTGCATCAACTGTGGTGGGGCTGGAGCAGAACACAACTAGCAGTGAGAGGAGGCTTCAGGTAGGTGCCTGTGGAGATAGCCCTCACTGCAGCAGCACCCCGAGTGCCTAGGAGAAACCACAGCCAGCCCAACACTGAAGTCCTACCTAAATGGTTTGATTTCACTCTGTGGCAAAACTCTGGTAGACATATTTACACTGTTTATGACAGAAGTAAAGCAACAAACATGCAAGAACTTGCACTATTCAAGAAGGACACACTCCTACCCTCACAACTAAATAACAGCATGTTGTAAGACAAGTCTGGTTCTGGCTCCATTATGCAGGTAAACCAAAATGAAAGTTATACTACATTGCACACAACTCAAAAAAATAAAGTAATCTAAATAAGTGTTAAATAAAATCATTTGTATTTTTCTAAAACATATATTTCAGGAGGAATACTGAAGAAGATGAGTAATAAACATGTGCATAAATAGCCAACAGAATCCTCTAAATTTTATTGAAAATTCTGAAATTATTTGAAACAATGTTTAACTTTTTTTTTTGTTTTGTTGTTTTGTTTTGTTTTGTAGTTTGTACTTCCAGCTGAACAGGGTTAATCTGAAAAGACTATGAAGTCATATTTAATGCAAAAAAAAAACCCAGAAGAAGTTATCCACCAGTAGTTCAGATACCACTAAAACTGAACTGGAGATTTTTGTGGGGAAAAAGGGTGTTCATGGTAGTTTCTGCATTTAAAGTAAGCACGTAAGTACAGCTAGAACCAAACTTCTTCTTTCTGATGTGTTTGTGTGAACAAACACAAAAGATTTAGATGGATTTTCCTGCTATAAACTTTTTAATATTTTTAATAATTTTTATTTTGTGGATGGTTCTGTCTCAGAAACATAGAAAATGAAACAAACACCTTATTAAGTAAATTAAACTTCTTCAAGGTTCTTGCAAATATTGACTGATTTGGAGGTGAGAACTTAACACTTCTGTCCCTATCAAGATCTATTCTGCTTGTTAAGGCTTCAAGTTCACTTCAGTTCTCAAATTAGGGGTGAAACAAGACTCAAATATTGGCTCTGCTAATTGCAGTCAGACTCCTACAACAATACCCAAACCATGACCAATTTATCAAAATAAAGCTTAAATAACTCTTTTCATTTTGTTAATAGTAGTTTCAATCACTGCTAAAGAAAAAGCCAGTCTGTTAAGTAAAAGTCTTTTTTCTTCTAAAGTACTTAAAATGGGATTATTTTTTATATAGTCACAAAGGGCTGGGTTGCAGTGTAAGCCCATTATAGTGGAAAAAGAAAGAAATAAAATCTCCACTGCATCTGGAGGAGGATCAGAAAGCACATCCATGATTCCCACACAGCCATAGTCCTCTGCAGCTCATTCCCCATGACAGCTGTTTTGTGGCGTACCTGGAGCAGATCTACAGCTGAGCGACCATCCTGGGAGTTAATCAAGAAGCCTCTTTATTCCCCTTCAGTAGGCGAACAGCAGATTTCTGACTTCCTATGGCTCCCTGCAGCTTCTTTGCTAGGGTCCAAAGTGTCACCCTATGCGGATGAAACCCTACATCCACATCCACAAGACATTCTGCATAACTCTGCAGACGCACACTTAGGGACACCTACTGTTTTGCTAAGGGACAAAGAATACTGTTTGCAAAAAACTTGTCATGCCCCTGTTCTGAGTTGTCTTGTATGCCAGAGCATTCAAAGTCAGCAATATGCTACACTTATAGCATAAAGCTGAATGCACTGTTGAATACAAAATACTACGCACGAGTTTTAGCTCACAAGCTGATTTTACATACCTCACTGTAGGTACGGAGCAACTCCATTAAATAATGAAACAGAAAAAAAAACACATCCCGCTCAACCCTGGCTCACTACCTTACCATTTCTTTTTGATTAAATAAAAACCCAATAAGCATTACACTAGTTATTTACCTAGTAGAATAACTTGTTTAAGATTTTTGGCACTATTTCAGTTAACCTTTGTAATTTGTCTTGTAACATTTTTAAATACACCACATGAATAGAAAACTGCATTTCAAAGAACTGCAAAGCCACAAGTTACATAACAATGGCTGTAAAGTGGAATCTGTTTCAACTCATAATAGGTATAATTAGCACAATAGGAGCACATCACATTATATTTCAGTGTATCTTTAAAATGTTCCAGATGCTTTATGCTTTCAATACTTCATTTATATTTACTTAAATTGTTAT
Organism: Pezoporus flaviventris; assembly: GCF_033815535.1. NCBI lineage: Eukaryota > Metazoa > Chordata > Aves > Psittaciformes > Psittacidae > Pezoporus > Pezoporus flaviventris. The sequence continues at coordinate 24,423,797 of NW_026892563.1, forward strand.
TAAGCAAGGTTTGTACAGGAACAGTACACAGACCTGACAGACAAACATCAAATTGCTCATTTTTTTACTAGTGTGACTAAATAGGACAAAATTATATTCTGTTTGCTGCTCTCCCCCTCAAACAAACTAAACAAAAACCTCAGCTAGCAAACCCATTCAAATATCGTGCCATATATATATATAGGAGGTGAGATGACACATTGCTCTGTTCTTCGTTTTTTTCCCTATGAAACTGCATGGTTTTAGCAAATTAAAGAAAATAAGAGCACAAAACAGAGTAACAACTATAATTCCTGAGATTCTCAAAAATAGTCTTATATGAATATTCCATCTTCCAAATGCAGTCTGAAAGGCTGTGATTACACTTTGCCCTAAAGATTATTCTCTACTTAAAATTTTGGTACCTGTTCCTAGATAAATCTATTCATACTTCCTGGTACACCTTCAGTATTCCCACTGCTTTCCCTTTTGTTGATGGTCTCACCCTTAAGTATTTTCCCACTTAAGTCAGATCTCCCACCCATAACTATTTTTACATCAGGAACCTGTTGCCTACATGGCCAAACACTTACCTACAATGCACTTCTCACTATCATGACTAGGAAAAAAGCTGGGTTTTCATCACCCATGTGAGAGCCTGGCTCACTGCACACAGACAGCCTGAGGTCTCCTGACACAGACAACTGAAACTAGTGGAATTTGCAACACCACCATGACCTCTGCCTTTAGCCTTGAAAAAGCTGTTATCTCAATAGCACTCCTCTTTTCTCTGGTAACACAGATTCCTTTTGGAGGTTTTTCAGCTGGAATGAAGTATTTCAGTAATTATGATTCCTCTGACTACTCTAATGCAGAAATCTTCCCACACAAAATGTTTTTCTTTGCTGCAAACTATACATCTTCTGATTTTTTTATCCCTCTGTGATCTCCCCTGTATGCAAAACTGTATCCGCAACACCAGTCTTTCACAGTCAAATACAATAAATTGACATCTCTATTCCAGTAACCACCACTGTCATTCTCTCCACTTCTTCTCTCCAACATATTCTCCCTCTTCTTTTCCAACCTCCCAGTTACGTCTGGATCTGTATAATCTACCAAGAGAAAAATCTTTCTGTTTTTATGTCCAATTGTTTCATTTTTCATTCAGTTTTTGTTCCTGTCCCTGTGTGTCTGACCTGTATGAAGAAGTCTCAATTCTAAAAATGTCCCCTCTTATAAAATACTTGCTTGTGTTGCTCCTCCACTGCCTCCTCTCTCAGTGGAGAGTTTGATAAGGCTTTCTCTTGTTCCCTGGCATCTCCTTGGACCACACACTTCAATTGTTTTCTACTTAGGTCATGTCCAGCCACAGCACAAAGAATTGTCTTCCACCAACAAGCGCCTCATTTCTAACACAAGCGCAGCTCAGTACGCCGCTGATCTTTCCATTCTCTTAGATGGCATTGGTTCCTCTCTTCTAAGCTAACTGGAGCAAGTTATTAAGAAAGTCCTTTGTGCGTGGAGACAACATTCCAGCCTAAACAGTGCTTCAAGGTACTTAGACAAGCTTCATTACTGAATAATCAGAGCACTTAACAAGCTTTAGGTATTTATCCCCACAACAGCCCTCTAAGAGATCCCTATTTTTACCTGACAGGGAACTGAGGCATAGGAAAACTACTTATGCTACTTAACCACGGGATATCTGTGATAACTCAGGAATCAAAGCTAAGTCTCTGATAACCCAGACTAGAATGCTAATCTACAGACTATTCCTCCCACTTCCTGAATGATAAGGGTTCAGCAAATCTTATGTATGCATTTTTTTCCCCTGCTGTACTAGAAGTGATCTATGCATAGATGAGCTATTTTGGCTGGCCTCAAGGAAAAGAAGTGGAGTGTCTTTCCTCCCCCTAAACACCTTTAGCCAGAAACTGTTTAGCCATTTGTATTTTGCTGTGTGCAGCACTTATAATTTTAGTCTTTGATGCAACAATACTTGATGTCCCTATAGCTATTACCAGATGCAGTTAAAGAAAAAAAAACAAACAACAAACAACACGAGAAGGAGGAGAAGAATGTGTTATGTGTGGTTTCTGTACAGAATTCCAAAGCATCTGTGAAATCTCTGCTATTTCCAGTACCATCTTGTTTCCTCTAATTCTGAATGCCTTTTGTGCTGGTTATAGTTCTGCGGTTTATTTTTATGTGAAAAAGGATTATTCATTTTCTATCATCTATTTTCCCATTTACATTTTACTCACTGAAAGATTTGCATTCTACTCATCTCTCTGAGCTCAGATTTTTATGTGGAAATGCAAGAGATGTTGTCCTGTCTATTGTGGCTCCAAAGACTATCTAAAGCAGTATTTATAAAAATCCAGCATACACTTGGGTTATGCCAGCAGAGTCACATTAAACAAACTATAGATCCTGCACGGGACATAGGGACATAGGGCAAATGAACCCATGGTATACCAGCACTTTTGAAAGTCTAAAACTCTTTGCTTCTCTCCAGGAGCCTTCTTCTAGCATGTTCTCTCAGCACAACTGTCCAAGCTGCCCCACTGTGCCTTGCTTGTAACCTGAGTCAATCAGCCAAGGAGGTTACACCAAGGCTGTGGGGTTTGTTCTGGACAACCTAACTTTCTCTACCACTGAAAATCTTAGATAATATTCAACATGTAGAGCTAAACTAAAATCAAGCTCAAGGTTCAAGATGAAGTATAGATCATTAGAAGTTCTTCTCTGGGAGAAAAAAAAAAAAGAAAGAAAGAATAAGTTGGGCCATTTTCTTGTGCTATAAAGACATCTGCCTTTGGGAAGTATGGACCATCACACTGTACTGCTCAATGCCCTTTGTCAAAGCTTTCATCATATATGGAGAATAAAAATCAAAATTCTAAGCATTATTCTGTTCAGGACAATGATATGCATAGAATCATAGAATCATAGAATCACAGAATAGTTAGGGTACAAACAGCTTTAGAGTCTGATGCCTATTTTGAAAAGATAAAAATTTCATTGTTATCATGAAGAAACACTGCCTACACAGAGATAGTAGCCAGAAGCAGGCACTATGGCTCTACTAGTACAACTTTTCAGAGACAAAGTTGTCATAAATTATTATCTATATCAGACAGGCAAGTCTGCTGAAGTGGGGGACAGGGATAGAGTTAGAAAGATGAAAAGAGGAAAAGATGAAGAGGAACACTGTGGTAAATCATGTGCCTAATGTGGACAAAAATAATAACATTATTTCCAAGGGACAGGTAGAACTTTGGGATCTAAAAATGGTTTTGATCCTCAATAAGCAGGATTACTGTTTCCTAGGACTAAAATTGTACACTCTCTAGATCTATGTTTCTGTGAATTTCAAAACAAACCAAATATGCTTTCTAAATAGCAGCAAATTTATTAAATAGGCTGCCTGCTTCAAACTGAATACTTTCCAGAACCCATGAAACTGATCAAGTCAGACTAATCCTATTCTTTATACTCTTTAAGTTTCAACCTAAGATGGAAACAGCACCTGAAAGTATGAAGTCCATTTAAACATCGCATACTTCACCTATATTGCTTGTTTCATCCTATCCCTATGACAAAGTATAGTTTGTGCACAGGTGGAAATCTGAACATCTATTATCTAGTTCACTTTATAATTTATAAACTACTAAACAATGCTAAAAATGTTGAGAATAGCAGCTTAAAACTATCACATGAATGAGAAGAAATGGTCAGTTGTGTTCCGAACTCATTTAATATAGGACCATGCTGCTATGATGTTACAATGTACAGGCAAGTCAATTCTATGGTTACATATTATCCCTTGTTTCCACCCGCACATCAGAGCCACAATGTCCATTTTTGTGTAACAGTACATCTAGGTCAAATTATCCAAATTTATGGATCTGTTCCATGCTAGAACTTTTAAACAAGGCCAGACTGAATTAAGAAGAAAAAAAAAAGCAAACCAAGGGCCTACATTCCGTGAAGTTTGGCACGATCTTAAACCAGAACATGGTCATGAATGAGCTTATGGCATTTACAAGTACCAACACGCTAACAGCAGGGAGAAGATCTTGGCAGGGAAGCACAGAAAACAATAAACACTGAAGTTTATAGAGCTGGATTTTCAGAAACCGGCCTCTATGTTTGTGGCATCTGAAGCTAGTCTGGAAATAAAGCTTTTAATTTCCTCTGTATTCGTTGCCAAGAATGCACGGAAACCTTGAAAGGAGGAGCAGGAGATGAATGAATCGGGCTGTGGAAGGTAAGGATTTGCAGCAGCAGCAGCAGCAGCAGCATGTAGAGTTATTCTCCCACAACAGCAGAGAAAACACTGAAGTTGGTTTCCTTCTGCAAGGTCAAAAGCTCAGACAACCAAAAGTGAGATGTAACTACCAAAAAACCGTTACCCAACATATTTGTGGAGCCTAATGTTCTAGGTTATTCAATCTTGCAACGTCCACAAAGGCCTTCTAGCAGTAGTTAGTATTAGCTTTCCCAGACTCTATCTACCTACAAAACCATCTTAACATAGCCAAGGAAAAGATCAGCTGGCTCAAAACTAGCACCAGTAAAAAGATGGATCTCAGCAGAAACTACACCTTACTTCCCATATGGGTCAAATGGCATCCAGGGCTGCAACAAAGAACTGTCTTCTGCATCTCTGTCCCTGCTCCACTGAACACGTGGGACTGCAGGGGTGAGGACAGGGCCATGGGTCTGCTAGGGAAGTGTGGTGCCCTCCATCTCCAACCAGTTCCTTCCTGCAGCCCCCAGTAAGGCGAGCTAGGCCATGCTAGGAGCAGTGACCAGGGTTGGCAAGAGACCAGTCAGCCCCAGTTGACACTGGGGGCTGGGAAGACAGCCCTCAAGATGGGATGGAATTGGGTTAAGGTCGGGGTTTGGGTGGTGCCCAGCTCAGCAGGGCCAAGGACTGGCCAGGGGTATGGTGTGTCAGGATCAGGGACAAAACACAGCTCTGAGGAGGAGGGTGAGCCCTGCTGAGGTTTCTTACAGCGTTCAAGACTGGATATTTGTGTCCTTAGCCAAGACAGCCAAATATCAGGAGATGAGGAACGGATGTGCTCAGGGCCCTACATAATATGTAATTTGTATACACAGATGTGTATGCACCGCATACTACTATTTTTCTGAGCTTTCAGGCAGTGAATAAACATCATGCCAACTTCATTGTCTCTGCACTCTGGCCAGCCTCAATGAATCCATGTGGGACTGTGATGGTTCACTCTCCTCTTGCAGCAGGAGGCTTTCCTCACAAGAAATTCCCACTCTTCCTAGAGAAGAGCCAGAAGGCATGGTGAGTCACCACTGCCTTCCTGCAGTGGCCCTCCAGCCACACCACTTTGCTTCATCCTTCACACACAAAAACAGGTAAAATCCCACATGGTGTCCAAGAGATTTCCACTTCACAGTCCCTTACTAAAAACGTCATTTACCATCTAGAAGAAAGAAGGCAACTGTGCACAGGCTGCCTTATGGTTTGATGGGCAAGACTCCTTTAGTAAACATATGAACCAAACCTCCAGCCTCTGTGGTCTTCATAGCAGTGCTCCTTGATCTGTTGACTAAAAGCTGCTGGAAGCCTGTAGGATATTCCAAGATAATCTCCAAAAATATTGTAGGATTTAAAAGCTGAGAAGAAGACAACATATGCAGATCCCTAAAAACACAAGTTAGTATACATAAAAAGTGGAAAAACAAACAACATAAAAGAGCATCCAAAGTTTTCCTTCATTTTTATCTATTGGCAAATGAAAACCACTGCACTTTCACTGAAGAGAAAGGTCTTTGGTTTGTGCTCTGCAAAAGGCTGAGTAGTCCTTTGATTAAGTGAGATTGGGAATCACTGCTGTAAAGTACCCATCGCTGTGGCAGCCGAGATCCTCCTGAGTAAATTAGATCTGCACTGTACAGCACCAACTCAATTGAAAGGAGCTATTTGCTCTTCAACCTATTCTTTAATGTTAAAAAAAAAAAAATTGTTGAGAGACTGAAAGAATGTTCTATAACAATCATCCTGCTTCTGGTAGTGGAAATACTTTATCACAAGTGCTCTGTAAGATGCATTGAGAGTTAGTCTTTCATATGAGATATTTATTAAGGATGCTACTTTAGAAAGACAGCCTATAATTTCACAGCATTTTTCTCTTTATTTCCTTGATCATTTTATGTTTAAATAAAGCCAGTTAAATGATCTCCTCAGCTCCTAGATTTTGATGTCTTTATATCGTTACCTTTTTATTCCCTTTCCCAGCTTCCGAAATAATAAGCATTACTGTTATCCTAAGCAAGCTAGTCATTCTGCTACCATGCATAACCAATCTAGTCCCACTTTCCTTGTGACATTTTTGAGGTTAAGGAAGAAAACTAAAGCTTCTAGTAAAGTCATAAAACAATGGATTCTGTATCCTGAATTTTTCCTTCTCAAGAGCTCAACTTGAATATCCCAACTGCCATTAGAAAGGAAACCTTTCTAGAAACAACACTGCCTGAACCTTGACTATGAGGCAAATAAAAAAAGTAATCATGAGCAGGGTGGTACCTATCACCTAGTAGGCTATGCATGTAACAAAGTGGAAAGCAGCTGCCTCTTTTTTGCTGCACAATGTCAAAGTCTACCTTAAAAAAAAACTGCCCAAAGATCAGAGATGGCTAAAATTCCCATACTTTCTCCAGTGAATTGCTCAATACCTTTTCCCTTCATCAGCACTAGATGAGAGCTTTTTAAAAAATGAGCAAGCATGACTCATTTTTATGACCAATGCACCATTTGCAAAATGCTTTCCAACCAGATTGCAGTTCAAATAAGACATGTGTATTGTTGCAAAACAAAATATGCTGGCTGAACAGAATGTATTCATCTATATTAGTTTTTCTTTCTAAATCCAGCAGACTGGGAGCTAAATTAATCTGCTGAGTGCTAAATTCATCTACTGAGAGCTACTGTAGATTCAGGGAAATGTTTTGAGTGCTGTAGCAAACAAGTCTCACTCACTCAGGAGCCCTCTGTGGGCTGTTGGTGTTTTAACCGTTTTGTCTGCTTTCAAGCAAGCAAGCAGCTGATAGATGAGGAAAACGCTCATTGATTTGCAGTGGCAGCACTACAGCCAATCAGCCCTAGAACGAGGCACAATCATGAATCTTTCCAACTATGCATATTTATATGCAGCTGTCGTACCCCCAAGTCTCCAGTGAATATAAAGTGCTTGTGTGGCCTCCAAGATGCATAATGCTACCCTGCAGCCTGCTCTCACTTAACTACGGCACGGGAAGATGAAATATATAGAAACACATTTCATTTTCCCTAGTTAGGCTACCCCAGTAAAGTACATGTCTAATATGAGTATACTATACTCCCACAAAATCTTAATCCAGATGCAATTTCAAAGGGCTAAATTATTTAAAGGAAACAAACATCTTGAAAGAATGTGTTTTCAGCAGAGTAGGCTGAGCTACAATAGTATAGTAACACAGACAAGCTGTCTTACCAACAGTGTGAAAAACCTCACGGTATTGAGGAAAGAATAAGACAGAGAACCTTCCCTTGTGCTAACTACAGTGGTGATGCACAGGCAGCACACAGGGCACAAGGTATATCTTGCAAACGTAATGCCTCAACTCAGAAATGGGGCATGGGTGTTAAAAAAACTAACATGGAGGTTTCTTTTTTGCTTAGCAAATTTTGAGAGTTTAAAACATATCAAAAAAGGGAGAGGCCTGTGGAGCTGAAAGAGAGAGGACATAGAAGAAACACAAATAGAGAAATAACTCTGTGAAAAATGAAAAACAGAGATCTGGCACTTGGTAGAGGGCTACTGAGGTAAATGCACTAAGGATTCGGCGGGGGCTGGCTAGTATATTTAAAGGTCAAGCCATTTTGTGTCTTCTGAATTGGAATGGCATTTTAAGTTGCTTCTTACAGTGTACAGGCCCGATTTCACACAAAGCTTCTGCAGGCCTGTATCAGAAGCAAGCCAGTGCTGGAACAAAAATTGTGCAACCTCCAAAGGAGATGAAATGAAGCCTACAGCCTCCATCTATAGGTGAGCACAGCTGCCTCTGGCCAGGATCCCCACAGCTGGGCTTGCTGGCCTATCCCCTTGAGAACAGCCCATCCCAGGAGCTTGCTTGAGTTACTAGAGTTACACAGAAAATTTACCCTCCCAAGTTTAGTCGGACCTTGATGCTCAAGCAAAGTCGCACTTGGAAACAAGCATTCACACAAAAGTATGAAATCTAAAATCATTACAATACAAACCAATAAATAATAATAATATTAATATATATATTTAAAATGTCTTCATTGAGTTGCTGGAAATATTTGCATTTGCACACCACACTAAGACATAAAGGTGGGGAGGGGTGGGGAAAGAAGAAGATAGAGTATTTTCATATCTGGTATTTGCAATTGAAAAAGTACAATCAGGTTTTATTTATTGAGGCAATCACATATAAACTTAACTCCTACTTTGAAATTATTCTCATATTTTCAGTTTCAAAGAACAATAGAAAAAGACATCCACTAAATGCCAAAAAGAAATCTCCTATATAGTATGCATATGCTAAATAAACCTGCTAATCTGAGAAAGATTGTTACAGAAATCTGTATCATTATAAGATCAAACTCCAAGTGGTATATTGAAATGATGAAAATCTTGTATGGATCAGGAAACGAAGCAAATGGACCTATTTTATCTTCACGTTTATTACTGAAAATGGGGTTTATAATTTGCTGTGCATAGCTAAAGTGCTACCCAGACAAATTACAGCTGCTCTTTTAACCTGAACATAAGATGGCACAGTTCCAGCCAATCTGAAGTATGGTTTCTAGGCAGGATGTCAAATCTCAGCCCCCTGGGTTCCAGAATGATGGATTGAACCTTGAAAGTTGCAGCAGAGTAGCATATGTGATTTCTGTGCTGTATTTTGATCACTCATGAATATATTAAAGCATGTCCATGCATGTTATTCAATGTTTTATTTTATTGTTTTAAACTACCATTAAAAAAAAAAAGTATTTTTTTCCAAAGGTAAACAAACAAATACTAAAAATGTAATGCTAATTTAAATGTAAAAGAACTGCCTATAAGTTTATTTTTTCTTTGTTTACTGAAGAGAACATTAGGCAATGACATAGGCAAAATGGCTCTATTTTAGAAGCCAGACGTCCTCACACAGCTATTGATACATACTGCCTACAATTTTTTTTTTTTTTTTTTTAAAGGCAAAAAAGCAAAAGAAAGAATCTGTACATTTTGGATTATCAACTACTGCAAGAACATAACAGCCATTAATCTTTTCAAAAACAGGTTTTGGCATGCAACTACACTGTCCAAATGTTAGACATCAGCCACACCTGCTCATTCTGGTGCTCCAAATGTTGCTACACCACCACTTCCTTAATTTATTTTCCTCTCTCTTGTGTGCCTTTTACTTTGAAGAACTGTTTCCCTACAAAATCATAATTACAACAAGCAAAGATATCCCCCAAAATGCCCCTTAGATAGCTGGGGGAAGATGGAGGATACTCATTCAATATGTTGAGACTATTGTAGAGTTCACCCTGATTATGTGCTTGAGGAGAGGCTTCCTGGGCGGGAAACATCTCCTGCTGTGTGCTGCATAGCTCAGTGAGGAATTCTGGGCTCAGCCTGTGAGTACCATCACAGTACAAGAAATAATAAATACATTAGCAACATCACAATATCACAAGCTAAACCCTACTGAAGTCTTTAGCTGATCAAGATGCATGTGAATACACACTGTAGAGTTCTCAGAATCGGGGGCAGAGCAAAATTCCTAAAAGATTGGGGCAGCGTCAAGAGGAACACACACTTTCAGTAAAAGTAAAGACAAACTCAAAGAGTGGAAAGTCAAGATACAGCAATCTTATGAATGATTTGCACAACCCAGCCTTTTGAAAGCTCCTAATTTACATATTTTTTCAGCTAGTTAATATATGCCTCCAGGACATGTTTTTAAACATGGTATTAACATTGTGAATTTTCGAATTTTCTGCTTTCTCAACTTCTATGGTTTTACCCTTCAGAATCCTCTGTTTTATGATGACACAGGAAAAAAAAAAAAAAAAAGCTCTGATTTTTAATTTTCTAATGCAGTAACAGGGTACCAACTTCTAGCTGAAGAATGGCTTGAAATACTACCATAAGTGTATATTATTTTACACCATGGAAGTGCAAATAATATAATTTCAGAATCTAGTTAATTTCTGCTTCTGTATGATTACTAGTTTAAAATCACCTTTGGTTTTAAAGTTTTTACATTGGTCAAGACCACATTTCAGACTCACATGGAAGACTGAAGCAGGACAGCACTTCTGGAGATCACCTGGGCCAACTGCTCAGTGCAGGGTCAGCCAGAGCAGGTTGCTCAGGGCTGTGCCCAGTTGGGTTTAAAATGTCTCCAAGGATGGAGACTCCACAGTTTCAGTGTTGACCAACCCCACAGTAAAAAGCTGTGTTTTTTTTTTTAATTATTTTTAAATGGAACCACCTCTCATCTTTTCACTGAATACCACTAAGGGGTCTGGCTCCATCTTCTGTAACGCATCACGCGAGGTTTGTATATACATCATGCACACTATGCGTTGTATTTAAACAAAAGAAATTAAAATGGCTAAAGTTCATTCACTTACAAATGTGTCTTCCCACCTTTCCACTTAATTTTTGTCAAGTTGAGGGCATGACACCAAGAACAACAAAATAAGGAAACTAATCAGGATGTACTGACTAAAAGAAAAGACGGTATTCTTATTATCTTAGTGTCCAGATATTTGCTTGTAAGTATGTAGACAGAAACCAGAAATGACTGGGTGAGTTTCAGTGTAGAGCCTCAGGGTTTAAAAATACTAGACCTTTTTTCAAGTTTTAAAGGAAAGTAAGCACGAAGATGACTTTAAAAACTAAGGCATTTCAGTGTGAAAGTAACCGCTTTAGTTTTCATTTGTTCTTTAAAAAATGCTGCAGACTACAAAAGAGGTTTTAAAATTTTATTGCATTGAGAGTAAAAAGTAAATAAACATTTTAAGTTTCTAAAAATGATCATCTTTGCTGCTACTGAACTTTTCATAAGAATGGCTATGAAGAAAGTCCTCTTAAACTGAAAGCACAATTAGACTGAAGTTAAAAGGAAGTTTCAGTCACTTGCAAAATTAATTCAATAACTATTTTTAACAAAGGGGTGGAAAATTGCAAATGTGACTGTCAGACATAACCTGGAATTTGCAGACTTTTCAAAATTTGTATTTTTAAAATTTGATTGATTCTATATACAAATGGTTGACAGACAAGCTGCATCACTAAGAAGTTCACCTTTGTATTAATGTCATAAATTTCTGTATCTTGCCATGATTTACAGTCATAAATAAATCTACCAAGAGAGTTAGGTAAAGCTATTAATTTAGCTATAATATTTGATGTGAGGAGCACTATAGTTAATTGATAATAGTCTACATTAAAAATAATTTTGAATTAAATCTGTCTAATGTAAGCTTCTGCTGCTGTTGCCCATTAAACTCCTTCACTCAATGAATCACCGTGAACAAATGACAACAGTTCCCCAACAATTTATGAATTTGTCTTTTCTTTGTAATAAGATCATTTGGTATTTTAACTGGCCAGGTTTCCAGGCTTAGGATCCTATACTTTATCATCCTTAGGTTTAATTTGGTGCCAAATGCTGAATATTTGTTTCTTGGTTATTTCATTTCTTGATGTCTTAAGAAACTGGGAGACTGAAGTCTTATTTATTAAAACTTAAAGCAGAGAGGGCACAGCAACAGCAACTCCTTCAAGCCTTTCCAGCACTTCTGGAAAACAGAAGCTAACAAAACTAACAAGAGACTATGTACCTTTCTGCCAGTTTAGCCATCAGTCTACTGTGCAAGGTACAGGCTGCAGAGGTTGGATCCCTCTATGATACAGACATAGGGACTACAAACATTTCAGGCTAAACATGGGCAGCTGAGCAGTCAGGGCGTAGCTTCAGGCCTTCTCCAAGGCAAAACAAACAGCCACCTTTCCTCTGCTTGCCACAGCCTCTGACTCAGGCTTTTGCTTATCACACCCCAGGAATGAAATTCAGATTCTACCAAAGTCAATAGCAAAACTTTTACTCAACAGGGCCAAAATTTTGACTTAGTTTATTACTGACTTTATAGCAGTGACAAAATCTGATATTCTATTACCAAACTCTTAAGACACCAGCTGCCTTCCTGTTTAGGACTGCATGTTAACGTAGCATTTTTCCAAGAATTAAATAGATATTTGTGGCCATAAAAGGGAAACCGAAGAAGAAATAAAAAGGAAAGCAAAAATTAAATAAAGGACAACTGTGAACAGTTAGCATATATGCTGTAAGTAAAACAAATGATTTTTCCAGTGTAAAGGCATCAATTTATTACCAAAATACTTCTTTCCTTTGAATGGAAACTGATTTCTCTTTTGTCTTTTTTTCCTTTTTATTTTATTCTTTGTTACTATTCATTATCATTAAATTTCCTGTAATTAAGACTGCTGAATTAAAAACACATGGCTGCTTGTGAAGCCAATACCTCTCAACATAATGAAATCCCAGAACCATGTTTAGCCATGAAAGAGCAGATCAGTTTTTATTATTGCTGTAGGATTTATTAAAACTTACTATAGTACAGCTACAAGTTCTACTTACTGACCTATCAAGCAGTTGCTGTACTTATGAGTATAAGCACTGCACAACCTGAAAGTTGTCTTACAGAGCATGACATAGCAACATAGAAATCCAATTCCCAAAATGTGTGCTGATTTTACTTCCAACAGACAGTCCATATAATAAGCTCGGGGTATCCACTATTTTAAACTGACTCAAAATACTGACTTTTATTAGATAAAATCAATGAAACACTGCTGAAACAATATATTCCTAAACCTCACTGGGTCGATAATTTTCCAAGAATATAGTTTACCTGCCACTTCCATATCTTCCATGTTTTGCTTTATCATTTTGCAGTTGTAGTTTATAATATCTCATTTACCCCAAACTGCACCTGCCAGAGTTTTGTTTGGTTTCACTTTCCACCTGCAGACCTAAGGAAAAATTGTTTCTTTAAATAATTTTTTTATACACAGTATTGAAATACTAGATAATTCTTTTCAAGTAATATGACAGCTTGTTTCAAAGAAACAGAGAATCACTGTGCCTAGAGAGAGATGCTGTCTAAAGATATTGTAAATACTTGCGCTCACAGCTTCTGATGAGGCCAACTGGCTGTGAAATGCCATTTTTCAGCGACACAAGGGCATTTCAGACCATGTCTGTTTTTCACCCCCATCCTACCTTCTGATATATAATAGATTTCTTCGTTTATTATCTGACTGGCATTTAGAATAATGCATTACTGTAGGTTTCGCAGGAAGCTCTTCCTGTATTCATAATGAGAAAAAAAAAAAGCAGGAATGAACTTTAAGTACCGTGTGAAGCGCAAATGACAATCCTTTGAGTACACTCCCCTTTTCAACTCTCTTATTTTATATGCTCAGGTTATTTTTTGAAACAAACTCACACAGAAATGGCAGCTTTTGCATCTTTCTTATGATGAGCACTGCACTGTGTGAAGGCACCAGCCAACTGCTGTATTTAACTTCATCCTTCAGATAGGATATTGACATTTTATGAAATTTATAATAAAAGCAATAATGATTTGATAGTTGGTCTCCAGGAATAAACCTAACATATATCTCTAGATACATAAGTGAGAATTTTGCAACATGTAAACTTTCAGCAAATATCATAGGGCAATCTGGGCTCTGTGACAAGAACTTTTTCTTCCCAGATTAAAATACAGGAGAAGAATCATTGTTTGGAGACATGTAGCTCTGTCCGTAACGAAAAAGTGATGTAGATTTCAAAGCATAAGAAGACTGCACTACTTCAAACCTTGGAGAAGAGAATGAGGTGGGAATTTTGAAGTTTGCGTCAGACCAGTTATAAGAATCCTGCTCTATTTTCCCTAAAGCTGAATAAACCCCACTATAAGAGCTCAAGAAAAGGTCAGTGATTGTCCTGTAGCTTGACTTCTGGTATCTAACGTCCCTCAGTTAAGAAGACACATTTCTATGCCCATCAATGGACAGTAAGAGGCTTTTCCAGAGGGAAATTCCAATTGCCTCTTTTTCTGACACGTCTTTTTACATTAGATGATGGAAACAGCCACCAAACTCTTCAAGAATGGATGCCTGAGAACCACATTACAAAATCAAAGGATTCCAATGAATCATTATTAATTTCTGCTTCTGTCTTTACTGAAGGCACAGCAAGTGGACTCTATCTCTATCCTAGAAACCATAGGATATTCTTCAGAAGTTACAACTGAACTGAAAGTAAAGAAGTAATGCCAAATATTAGAAAATACTGTGCTCCATGGGTAAAAGTAGACCCCCGATGAGTTAAAGCTCTGCACTGTAAAAAAAAACACACAAGGATATCATTGAATCACCTGCATAAATATAAGTTTGGAATATCTTAGTTAAACAGAAGAAGCTTATGACATGATTTTTTTTTAATTTTTTTTTTTAACATCATAGCTCATAACCAGTATTAGCAAAAGCTTTACAAAAGCAAAAAGTAAACAAGTGGACAAGTGTTCAGTGAATGTGTGATGCAAAGGTTACCCTGCGTTTCCAACAATGACAAAGAAGCAGGAGAAACACTGTCAGTGAGTAATAGGATAGGGCTGAGAAGAACTGATCAAGATGAAAACAGAAATGGCTTGGACAAAACAGAGGTTCCCCAAAATGGTATTACAGTGAGGTGCTGGAGAGTTTCAAAATTCAGAAAAGCATCTTCACAGCTGGATTTCAAAATTAAGTAGCCAACAATGGAAGTAACCCATGTGAGACACCTGTAAAGCTTTCCAGTGCAACAGGCACTATATTGCAGTATTTTGAGTGCCCTGTCCTTTTGAAGGAAGACTTTTAAGGAAAAAAATAACAGAAGAAGGTGCAGCAGCTAAACTATTAAGTGACAGAGAAAAATGGGAAAAAAAGACTTGTGGAAAAATTACGGGCAAGTTTTTATTTCAAAACTGAATTCTTCATTTCAGGCTGAAGTCTGTCCAAACTTCAGCTAGGATTTTTGTTTGCTTGCTGTTAATAAGGTGGTGAGAATCACTTTGCCACCGCTTTGGTGTTTTGGGGGGTAAAGACTGAAGTTTTTCACCAACGGTGACCCAAATAAATAAAAAGATATCTGTATAACAAGACCACTATTCCCTCCTAACTTATTCTTAAGTAATGTGTTGTAAAAAATCCTGAGAACTGGTATGCTTTAGACCATGGCATGGTGCCCACAGTCTTATATAGTCCATTTTGCTAAGTTTTACGATATCACATTAAACTGCTGAGATCAGTTGTTACAGAATCAACAGAACAAAAAATTAAGAGTCCCTTTTCTTGTTTTAACTCTGAGGTTTTGAGTATGTATAGCTATCAAGAAGGAAAAACAGACAGGAGTGTGCACAACTGGAAAATAAACAGAAAACTGCGGAACCAGTATTGTAATTCCAGCATAATGGGCCCTGAAGCTTCCCCTTCTGTTTTGTAAATCTTTTTTCAAGTATTTCCTATATATCCCAGTGAAAGCTGGGTTTTCCTGTTCTCAGCTGTGCCTCATTACCCATGTTGTGTGTGTAAAGAGGAAAGTGACTTTGGTCTGGCTGGAAGATTTCTTTCAGATGACACGATTCACTCCAGAGCATTTTAAAAACTGTATACATGCAAGCAGTATTGACATTTAAATACAGATTTGGATTAAAAGGATATTTGGGATTCTCAGCACCAAAACTCTTGTTCAATATTGTTTTCCAGGAATGTCACCTTACAGATGAAGTAAAGCATCAATCAGCCTTGCTTCTAATTTCATCTGTCAGTTATTCTGGCCTGATAGCTGTGCATCAGCAGTCTTCTGTGCTACCATAAAAACATGAGTTCACTTTCTAGACTGCATCATAGATTCCTCACTGCTTACTGTCTCATTACTCATGAACACATTCAACTTAAAACAGATTTTTCAACATATACTTCTTAACTGGAATGTTGCACTTGTTTGTACCAGGCACAATGTCAGAGACACAGAAATTTGATTTGGGTATGCTCTGAAAACTTTGAAATCTTACCTAGGATTATCCAGCTCCTAGTGG